>NC_091991.1:85629544-86829544 GCF_044704955.1 Pristiophorus japonicus | reverse complement strand
GAGTCAGGGGGCGCAGCGCTAAGGGAGGCGTTGTACACCTCTCATGGCGCTAGCATGGGAAACTCCCAGCGGGAGCGCTCCGAGAGACACCTGGCGGGGGGGAGGGGAGGGGAAATACCACAAAAACATTCCCAATACATAGCCCACGCCACAACACAAATCACAAAAAAAAATTAAAAGAAATAACAATCTCACTTACCTTAGGAGTCCATTACTCACCTCTCCGCTGTCGGCATCGTTGCACTGCCTGATTTCCCAGGGGTTCGCTGCGGGGCGGACGGGTCGGGCATGAATCAAATCTCGCGCCGGTGTCGTGACTAGGGCGTTGCACACCGGACGGTGCTGCTCAGTGCCACCGCATTACCGGAGCCGAGGCTCGCTGTGGGGCGCTAGAAGCTGACCGCACGCCCAGAACACCTCACCGCCATCATTGCTGCCGCTCCGGGACAAAAAACGCAGTGCAGAAGACCCGATCAAGTTTTTTGATGAAGTAACAGAAAGATTGATGAGAGCAATGCAGTTGATGTGACGTACATGGACTTCCAAAAGGCGTTTGATAAAGTGCCCTCTCAGGTGTATGTAAAGGATCCCAGGGTACTATTGGGAGTTATCCTCACTGTCCTGGGCAATATGTATCCCTCAAAAAACAGATTATCTGGTCATTATCTTATTGCTGTTTGTGGGAGCTTGCTGTGCACAAATTGGCTGCTGCATTTCCCACATTACAAACTTCAAAAGTACTTCTTTGGCTGTAAAACGCTTTGAAACATCCTGAGGTCATAAAAGGCGCTATATAAATGCAAGTTCTTTCTTTTTGCGAGAGATTGCTTTTACTGTGTTTTATTGAGTGCAGTATCAATAAACTCATTAGAGACAAAATTGGAATAAAAAAGTACCTGTCACTGTATGACTAGAGTTTATGGCTTGTTGATGTAATCAGTAAACTGATGAGTGATAAAAACTGGGATGAGAGTAATGATATTATAAAGTGTTATTACAAAGCGGATAAGGTGGGTGAAAAGGTAAGCGGGTGAAAGGTGCATCTTGTGTTGTCCTTCACGGAGAAAAACACACATGGAGCTGCATCAGATTCACTTTGTCTTCCTCCCTTGCTCTCAGGATGGGGCCAAGCTGCAATTACTGCCTCGATCATATCAGACTGGGCGATGTAATCGTACCGATTGTGGCTCAGGTCAGAGGTTACCAAGAGACGATTGGTGAACCTGTCACGTGAGAGTGTAAAAGCCCCAACTGATTCAGGTCACTAAGGTCAAACATTGTGAAGGAGTCACGTGATAGTAAATTGAATAGTTTGGTGTTTACACTAACCAAATGACGGAGAACGTTTGGAAAGTGAAAAGATTTAAGCAACCACAAAATTGTCCTTTTTCATCCTCGTAAAATTTGAGGCATATTGTCCCTCTGTCTCTGTCCCTCTCCTTCTGTCGCTCTCCCTCTGTCCCTCTCCCTGTCACTCTCCCTCTGTCGCTCTCCCTCTGTCCCTCTCTCTCTGTCCCTCTGCCTCTGTCACTCTCTCCCTGTCCCTCTCCCTCTGTCTCTCTCCCTCTGTCACTCTCCCTCTCCCTCTGTCACTCTCCTGTCACTCTCTCTCTGTCCCTCTCTGTTCCTATGACCCTCTGTCTCTCTCCCTCTGTCCCTCTCCCTCTGTCACTCTCCCTCTGTCACTCTCCCTCTGTCCCTCTCCCTGTCCCTCTGTTCCTCTCCCTCTCTCCCTCTGTCTCTCTGTTCCTCTCCCTCTGCCTCTCTCCCTCTCCCTCTGTCCCTCTCCCTCTGTCCCTATGTTCCTCTCCCTCTGTCCCTATGTTCCTCTCCCTCTGTCACTCTCCCTCTGTCCCTCTCTCTCTGTCACTCTCTCCCTGTCCCTCTCCCTCTGTCTCTCTCCCTCTGTCACTCTCCCTCTCCCCCTCTCCCTCTGTCACTCTCCCTCTCCCTCTGCCCCTCTCCCTCTGTCACTCTCCCTCTGTCACTCTCCTTCTGTCACTCTCCCTCTGTCACTCTCTCTCTGTCCCTCTCCGTTCCTATGATCCTCTGTCTCTCTCCCTCTGTCACTCTCCCTCTGTCACTCTCTCTCTGCCCCTCTCCCTCTGTCACTCTCCCTCTGTCACTCTCCTTCTGTCACTCTCCCTCTGTCACTCTCTCTCTGTCCCTCTCCGTTCCTATGACCCTCTGTCTCGCTCCCTCTGTCCCTCTCCCTCTGTCCCTCTCCCTCTGCCCCTCTCCCTCTGTAACTCTCCCTCTGTCCCTCTCCCTCTGTCCCTCTGTTCCTCTCTCTCTGCCACTCTCCCTCTGTCTCTCTGTTCCTCTCCCTCTCCCTCTCCCTCTGACTCTCTCCCTCTCCCTCTGTCCCTCTGTTCCTCTCCCTCTGCCACTCTCCCTCTGTCCCTCTCCCTCTGTCCCTCTGTTCCTCTCTCTCTGCCACTCTCCCTCTGTCACTCTCCCTCTGTCCCTCTCTCATTGCCCCTCTGGGGCTGACCCTGGGCCCTATTGGTATGTCTGGGTAACCACTCAAATAGTAATAACAATCTGGTTTTATGTGCGCACCCTGCGGAATATTCGGTCAAAGAATAACAAAAACAATAAAGACTTTGGAGTGTATTTTCTGCAGTGAGCGACTCCTATCAGTGGGCCACCTAGTGTTCAGTTACCGATCATACCGCTCTCCCCCTCAGAATTTGAAGGTGAAAGTGACCATATCCACCATGAGCCTAGTTAACAGATTGAGCAAAGAAATTCATCTTGCAATAACCTGATAACAAACAATAACTCCAGCTTGCCCCCGTTAGACTGCGGTAAAGATGGGCGATGCCAACATTAGAACCATAAGGAAAAGCACTGACCATGTACAGTAGGGTGTCTGTACATCGCCGTTTTCCAGGGACAGTCCCCAGGTGAGGTATCGTGTCCCCGGGCAAACAATACCCCCGGGCAGAGTCCCTGCTTCACAAAATCCGCCCTGAATAGACCAGAACCATAGTGATTGTAATATATGATATCGTGCCATTTGACATAATCACAGCTTCAGGTCATGGACTGAAGATTGTTATTGTATTATTTATAAACAGTGTCTAAATGTGCTGCAACAGTCTGATGTCACATCCTCGGTAATTATATGCACGTTTGTTTTGCATTTGCAGTGTATCTGTGGAACTGTTGCAATATAGATTGCTAAAATAATTTTGTCTCGCTAAGCTGTGCATCCTACATTTTCCGTCCTGGCTAATTTGCTGGGCTCCCACCCTGTGTGTCCCCGGATTCGGCTTAGAAAATATGGTCACCCTAATGCACAGGTCCAAATGATTTGGAGGTTTACATAAAAACATAGAAACATAGAAAATAGATGCAGGAGTAGGCCATTCGGCCCTTTGAGCCTGCACCGCCATTCAATAAGATCATGGCTGAACATGCAACTTCAGTACCCCATTCCTGCTTTCTCTCCATACCCCTTGATCCCTTTAGCCGTAAGGGCCACATCTAACTCCCTTTTAAACTCCCTTATCTAACGAATTGGCCTCAACAACTTTCTGTGGTAGAGAATTACACAGGTTCACAACTCTCTGAGTGAAGACGTTTCTCCTCATCTCGGTCCTAAATGACTTATCCTTAGACTGTGACCACTGGTTCTGGACTTCCCCAACATCAGGAACATTCTTCCTGCATCTAGCCTGTCCAGGCCCATCAGAATTTTCCGTGGCCTTTGAGGATCTCTTCGAGTAGGATGGACAGGGGGTTGCGGGGGGGGAGATGGAACTAATAACAGGGGCAGTGGACAATGAGTTTTCCGGTTCACAGCTTTCTTTGCAGCCTGTTGTGGAGAGTTCACACCGGAATCAAGAGTGCGAAGAATGTCCTGGGAGATGGCTGGTCCATTACATGTGGGAATGGGCGAAACATCTGAATCTTTGAGAAGCTGTAACAGCTGCTTCCTGAGGTTGAATAGGCATTGCTGGTAGGTCACACTCGATCTTATTATGGAACCTTACAGCGCAGAAGGAGGCTATTTGACCCACTGTGCCCATGCTGGCTCTTTGCTAGAGATATCAAATTAGTCCCACTACCCCGCTCTTTCCCCATAGCCCTGCACATTTCTCCCCTTCAAGTATATATCCAATTCCCTTTTGAAAGTTATTGTGGCATCTGCTTTCACCACCCTTTCAGGCAGCGCATTCCAGATCACTCCGTAAAAATAATTCTCCTCATCTCCCCTCTGGCTCTTTTATCAATTATCTTAAATCTGTGTCCTCTAGTTACCGACCCTCCTGCCATTGGAAACAGTTTCTCCCTGTCTACTCTATCAAAACCCATCATGATTTTGAACACCACTATTAAATCTCCCCTGAACCTTCTCTGCTCTAAGGAGAAAAACCCCAGCTTCTCCAGTCTCTCCACCTAACTGAAGTCCCTCATCCCTGGTACCATCCACCAAAACTAAGAAGGTAACAACTCCAATGTTCTGCTTATGCCATCTTTTTTACACTTCATTTTTTCCACATTCCCACAGAAATCGAAACATAATATTCTTTCTCCCACACTTCGAAGTTGCCAACCCAGTCAGATGGTCCGTTCCTTCTCAACTCTGGTGTTTCCAGGTCGGGTGTGACAGATATCAAAACAAGTGCTTCACTCCATTCCGGTGAAGAACTCAGCAGGTGCTATACATGTAACGGTATGAGGTGCCATACGATAACTCAAAGGAAATGCAGCTCATTTCTGAGATATGGTGCCAGGATCTTGCAACACCTTCTTTGGAGAAATTCTCAATTCACGTAGCACCACCTTAATTCCCCCATGTGACTGCGCGTGTCCGGGTGGAGAAGTAATATTAAACCCACCATTCTTACTTAAAAATGAAGAGCAATCTTAAGACTGAAATGGTCAGAGATCAGCTCCACAGGACGCCCATATCATCGAATCGTACAGCACAGAAGGAGGCCATTCAGCCCATCGTGCCCGTGCCAACTCTTTGAAAGAGCGATGCAATTAGTCCTACACCCCCTGCTCTTCCCTCATAGCCCTGCAAATATTTCCTTTTCAAGTATATCGGGCAAACAAATACTGTAACACGTCAATCGTCGCCTTTAGGTCAGAGGTACTTCGAGCCGTTTCAAATAAGAATCAGTTTCTGCATCTCTGGCTCTGCGAAATCGGCATGAATTTGCTACCACGGTTCTGTTGGCAGTTTCCACAGGGTTTGGAGATAAGTTAATCTGACGGGCTTGGCACACACTTTCCATCATGGTAGGGTGACCATATGTTCCCATTTTCCCGGATTAGGGCAAACAATAACCCTGGAAGAATCCCCGGTTCAAAAAACCCGCGCCGAATAGACTAGAGCCATAGTGATTGCAATATATGCATATCGTACCATTAGACATCATCACTGCTTCAGGTCAATGGTCAAAAGAGGGTTATTGTATTATTTATACACGGTGTCTGAATGCGCTTAGTCTGACGTCACATCCGCGGTAATTAGACGCACGTTTGTTTTGCATCTGTAGTGTATCTGTGCAACTGTTGAAATATAGGCTGCTAAAAATGTTGCCTCGATACGCTGTGCGTCCTACATTTTCCATCCTAGCGACTTTACTGCGTCTCACCTTGTGTGTCCCCAGGTTTGGTCAGTTAGATACGCAACGCTACAGCATATCACCCTGCGCTATCCCGTGTTATATTCTGCCCGGTGAAAGGCTGGCCTGGTGATGGTGTTTTGCCCACAGTACTGCAATGGAATGGCGAACGCCGAGATGATTTGGCGAGCGGAGACGGGCGTTTGCTTCACAGACGGGTGGACCAGGAGGAGCACCCGCTGGGCTACGAGGAACCTCACAAAAAGATTACGAGCTGGATTATCGGCTCGTTGCTGCTTGTTTTTGCTGCAGAGGGGAGGCAATGGTGGCGGTGAGCTCCTCTGGGCAGTCAGCTTCCAGCCGGGACATTCGGTGCCGGTATCGAAGGGGTGCGGAGCATTACCGCCTGGAAGAGGTGAGCCTTGGTTGTGACACCAGTTCGATTTTTGGCTCCTGCCCGATTTGCCGGCCCCGCAGCGCACCCTGCTGGCACCACCTGTGGAAGTGGGCGGTCTGAGATGTAGCGGCTGCAGTGAGGTAAGTGATGTCGACCTCAGGTCAGTGTGATTGGTTTCTGATTTTATTTTTTTTTTGCGATTTATGTTGCGGTGGGGTGGGTTATTTATTGGGAATGTTTTTGGTGCTTTTTTCAGTTATTTTTTTCTTCCCAGACACCTCTTAGAGCGCTCCGAGGGATTTTCGCAAGCTCAGCCGGTCTAGCGCCCTGAGAAGTGTGTAACGCCTGCCATAGCGCCCGCCCCTCACTCAGGGCCCAGCTGCCCAATTTTGATGACTGAGGCGCAACTGTTCCCGGGCCCAAACTTTACAGTCCCGTCGCCATTACTGCCCCGCCGACATTACCGCCCCGAAATGAGCAAAGCCCAAAGTCCAGCCCACAGTGTGTACCTCATCACATTCTGGCTCTGATGGGGTTCGGAGACTGTACGGCAATCAGGGAACATAAGAACATAAGAATTAGGAATTCAGAGCAGAAATTACACTGGGGTCCGAATTACATCATAGGACCCCGGATTTTGCAATATTTTGGATGGCTCCGTGCTCCTCAAAAGCCAAGTGTTGATATTGCAGAGGGAGCGGGAATACATTGGGTTCTGCCTGGCTGCCATTTTAACCATGTCCCCACCTGCTTCATTCCCGCCAGGCTGGGAGCGTTTAAACCGGGGCGCTGGCTTTCACCGTAGCAATGCTGCGACACCACCGCCGCTGCCCACCGTTAAAGGGGTTGCCGAGAGAGAGGCGGTGTTAACGGGACTACGCCAGATACTCAGTGACGCGGGACAGACCCGTAGCAACGCCTTGGGAAGCAGAAGAATAAAAGCCAGCCAAGCGGTTTCTTTTGTGCGTGCCGCGCTCCTCTAAATACAGCACGAGGTCTAGCCATACAGCCCATCATCGGGATAGTTTAAACAGCAGGGAAAGAGTCTCGACATCGTTGAGCGTTTGATGTACATGTTGCAGGAAGCAGTTCCTGAATGATGGGAGATGGTGCACAGCTTGTATCGTCACGTGCAGGACAGAACTGTGTATCGGCGAGGGAGGTGAGTAAAGTTAATTGATGTGCTTTGGCGATAAAAAAGAGCCTTAGCCACAGAGTGCTGCTGTACTCCTGCCCTTGACCGTGTCACTATAACTGGAAGTATATGACGCGATTGGAATGGTTATTAAGCTATTAACTCAGTGGTTTCTATATAAATAGCGGCTATTTATGGTGGGGAACCAGCAGCCTTTACAAATTCCCAACACACATGAACAAAAGCTTCTTGTTACAAAGTACTGGAAAGACATCAGTTTAAGAACACTGCAGTCTTTGCTAGTGCGTCTGTGATTGGTTTCCAAAGTTTACAGCCTCACCGCTGGGCTTCACCCCTGGGCTTCACCCCTGGGCTGGGATGGGCCCGGACTACTCTAGTTGTTTGAGTGCACTGTGCAAAAGCCTCTACGGTGTAAACTAGACACCGAGGGTTCGGACACCAGTGTCAGCTGTGGCTCAGTGGTAGAACTCTCGCCACTGAGTCCGAAGGTTGTGGGTTCAAGTCCAACTCCAGAGACTTGAGCACATAAGTCCAGGCTGACACTCCAGTGCAGTGCTGATGGAGCACTGCACTGTCGGAGGTGCTGTCTTTCAGAATAAGACATTAAACTGAGCTCCTGTCTGCCGTAGTTGGACGTAAAAGATCCTATGGCACTATTTCGAAGAAGAGCAGGAGAGTTATCCCTGGATGGCCTGGGGCCAATATTTATCCCTCAATCAACATAACAAAAACAGATTATCTGGTCATTATCACAATGATGTTTGTGGGAGCTTGCTGTGCACAAGTTTGTTGCCCCGATTACTAAGTACATAAGAAATAGGAGCAGGAGCAGGAGTAGGTCATTAGGCCCCTCGAGCCTGCTCTGCCATTCAATAAGATCATGGCTGATCTGATCATGGACTCAGCTCCACTTCCCCATAACCCCATCACTCCCAGAGTACTTCATTGGCTGTAAAGTGCTTTGAGACATCTGGTGGTTGTGAAAGGCGCTATGTAAATGCAAGTCTTTCTTTCTAAAATGCAGGTTTAACTGAAGTGAGATGTCCCACTGTTACCTCATTCTGTGAGGTTAAGGGGAGGACACCTCCTCCGGAGAGGCAGTGGGCAGAGCCCAGGGGCCTGGGGAAGGACGACAAGTGATCCTAGAAACTTGCTACACAAAGGGAGGCCATTCGTCCCATCGTGTCTGAGCCGGCTCTCTGAAAGAACTACCGATTGGTTCCGTCCTCTGCTCCTTCCCCACAGCCCTACAGAGTTATCCTTTTCAATGGAGGGGAAGACTTTGCCAGGGGTTTGTTCCTAATCGTAAAAGTGCTCCCTGTTGGTGTTGTGTATGGAGAAAGAGTCAGACTGAATACTGTGAGCTCAAAGTAAAGTGTGACCGTAGTCTTTTATTGCAGGTCTCCAGAGTGCCTCTCCAACCTGTGAAGCCTCCTTAAATACCTGTGCTCCCAAGGGATTATGGGATCCCTTGGGATTCCAGGGGATGAGCCCTCTGGTTGCTGTACAGAATAAATGCAAGTTTACATATATAACAACACTCCTCCTAAAGACAATAGTGTAACTATTTACAATGTGAGTCGATCTGGGGCCCTTCTTGCCCTGGTTGATCGTCTCGGTGTGAAAGCTGGTGTTGTTGAATCATTTGTTGGGCCCTCGCTGAGCTGCTGTGCAGCTGGCCTTGCTGGGCTGCCTGGTGTGTTGGGCCCTGCTAGGCTGCTGTGGATAATGGGTTCTGCTTCATGGTCAACCGTGGTGTCGGTTGCCACTGGTGTGTATGTTGGGGGATCAAAATAAGTAGAGTCAAAGGTGGGTTGCTCAGGATAGTCCGCGAATCTGAGTTTGATTTGGTCCAAGTGTTTCCGGTGAATGAGTCCATTTGAAAGTTTGACCCGAAACACCCTGCTCCCTTCTTTGGCCACGACAGTGCCGGGAAGCCACTTGGGACCTTGTCCATAATTTAATACAAATACAGGATCATTGATTTCAATCTCGCGTGACACATTTGCGCTATCATGGTATGCACTTTATTGAAGCCGCCTGCTCTCTACCTGTTCATGTAGATCAGGGTGAACTAACGAGAGCCTTGTCTTAAGTGCTCTTTTCATGAGCAGTTCAGCAGGTGGGATCCCAGTGAGTGAGTGTGGTCTCGTACGGTAGCTAAGCAGGACTCGGGATAGGCGAGTCTGCAGTGAGCCTTCAGTTACCCTCTTCAAGCCTTGCCTGATGGTTTGTACTGCTCTCTCTGCCTGACCATTGGACGCTGGTTTAAACGGGGCAGATGTGACATGTTTGATCCTGTTACGGGTCATGAATTCTTTGAACTCAGCACTGGTAAAAAATGGCCCGTTGTCGCTCACCAGGACATTGGGTAAGCCGTGAGTGTCAAACATGGTCCACAGGCTTTCAGTAGTGGCAGCGAACATGCTAGCCGACATTATCTCACATTCAATCCACTTGGAGTATGCGTCTACAACCACAAGGAATATTTTACCCAAAAACGGGCCTGCATAGTCGACATGTACCCTCGACCACGGTTTGGAGGGCCAAGACCATAAACTTAACGGCGCCTCCCTGGGTACATTGCTTAACTGCGAGCATTACATCTGTGAACGCAGGACTCTAAGTCCACATTGATACCGGGCCACCACACGTGGGATCTGGCTATCGCTTTCATCATTACGATGCCTGGGTGGGTACTGTGGAGATCATTGATGAAGGTGTCTCTGCCCTTCTTGGGGACCACTACTCGATTTCCCCATAGAAGGCAGTCTCCCTGTATAGACATTTCATCTTTGCGCCGCTGGAACGGCTTTATCTCTACCTGCATTCCACTGGGACACTGGACCAGCTCCCCTGAAGCACACAGCTTTTGACTAGAGATAATAAGGGGTCCTGGCTTGTCCAGGTTTTGATCCGCCGGGCAGTGACGGGTGATTGCTCACTCTCAAATGCTTCCATAACCATGGCTAGATCTGCGGGCTGCGCCATTTCCACCCCCGTGGTAAGCAACAGCAGCTTACTGAGAGTATCAGCGCGGTTTTCTGTGCCTGGCCTGTGGCGGATGGCGTAGTTGTATGCGGACAACATGCGCGCCCATCTCTGGATGCGGGCCGATGCGTTGGTATTTATCTCTTTACTCTCGGATAACCGGGATATTATGGTCAGTTTCCAATTCGAATTTTAGCCCAAACAGGTATTGATGCATTTTCTTTACCCCATAGACACACGCTAACGCTTCTTTCTCAATCATGCTGTAGGCTCGCTCAGCCTTAGACAGACTCCTGGATGCATAAGCAACTGGTTGCAGTTTCCCGAAATCATTAGCTTGTTGTAATACACACCCAACGCCATATGACGACGCATCACATGCTAGTACCAAACGCTTACATGGATCATACAACACAAGCAAATGTTTGAGCATAACAATTTTCTCGTTTTTACAAATGCATTTTCTTGTCTTTTGCCCCAAACCCTTTTCATAGTAAGACATGTAGTGGTTCAAACAGTGTGCTGAGACCTGGTAAGTAGTTCAGGAGTCCCAGAAACGACCGCAGCTCCGTCACGTTCTGTGGCCTTGGTGCGTTCTCGATTGCCTCCGTCTTCGCATTGGTGGGCCTGATGCCGTCCGCTGCAATCCTCCTTCCCAGGAACTTCGAGCGTTTTAACCTGAGCCCCACACAGTTGAGTCGACTAAGAACCTCCTCCAGGTTCCGCAGGTGCTCGACTGTGTTCCGACCTGTGACCAAGATGTCATCCTGGAAGACCACGGTGTGCGGGACCGACTTCAGTAAGCTTTCCATGTTTCTCTGGAATACCGCCGCCGCTGATCGGATTCCAAACGGGTATCTGTTATAAACAAAAAGACCTTTGTGCGTGTTGATGCAGATGAGGGCCTTCGATGATTCCTCCAGTTCCTGCGTCATGTAGGCTGAAGTCAGATCCAGCTTCGTGAACGTCTTTCCTCCCGTCAGCGTTGCAAAGAGGTCATCGGCCTTTGGTAGTGGGTATTGGTCCTGCAGGGAGAAACAATTGATAATTACTTTGTAATCGCCACAGATTCTGACGGTGCCGTCTCCCTTGAGGACTGGGACGATAGGACTGGCCCACTCGATCGGGGAAATGATGTCCTCTCTTTACAGCTGGTCTAGCTCGATCTCTACCCTTTCTCCCATCATGTACGGTGCTGCTCTCGCCTTGTGATGGATGGGTTGCGCCCCTGGAATTAGGTGGATCTACACTTTTGCTCCTTGGAATTTCCCGATGCCTGGTTCGAACTGCGAAGGAAATTTGTTTAAGACCTGGGCACACGAAGTGTCGTCAGTGGGTGATAGCGCTCGGATGTCGTCCCAGTTCTAGCGTATCTTTCCCAGCCAGCTCCTGCCGAGCAGCGTGGGACCATCACCCGGTACCACCCAGAGTGGTAGCTTGTGCACCGCTCCGTCATAGGAGACCTTTACAGTAGCACTGCCGATTACAGGTATCAGTTCTTTCGTGTAAGTTCTTAGTTTCGTGCGAACTAGAGTTAAGACTGGCCTTGAGGCCTTGTTGCACCACAATCTTTCGAAAGTCTTTTTGCCTATGATGGTCTGGCTCATGCCTGTGTCCAGCTACATTGACATCGGGAGTCCATTTAGTTCAACATTCAGCATTATCGGGGGACAATTCATGGTGAATGTGTGCACCCCATGTACCTCTGCCTCCTCGATCTAAGGCTCTGGTTCGTCGTGATCCTCCGTGGATCTGTCCTCCTGTGCAACATGGTGGTTTGCCGGTTTAACAGACTTTGCAGCTCGCCTGCACACTCGTTGGAGGTGTCCCATTGTTCCACAGCCCTTGCAAACGTACTCTTTGAATCGGCATGAATGAAAACGATGATCATTCCCGCAGCGCCAACAAGGTGTTAATGGCCTTGCATTCATCACCCTTGATGGTGGACTCTGAGACATCTGCGGACGTGTAGCTGCAGGTATGTGTGACCTGCCCTGTATGTTACGATTCGAAAACAACATCACTTTGTTCACAATACTTGTAGCAGCACTTGTGTGCTGAGAGATTTGCTTAGTATTGTCACTGGTGGTTGGGGTCTCTACAGTCAAAAGTTTGCGAAGTATGGTTTCGTAGCCAATGCGAAGTATGAAAAAGTCTCTGAGCATGTACTCCAAATGTCCTTCAAATTCTCAATGTCCTGCAAGGCGTCTTAGCTCGGCGACATAACTCATCACTTCCTGGCCTTCAAACCTTTTGTAGGTGTAGAACCGGTACCTCGCCATCAGAACGCTTTCCTTCGGGTTCAAATGCTCTCGGACCAGTGTGCACAAATCATCATACGATTTCTCCGTGGGTTTCGCTGGAGTGAGCAGATTCTTCATGAGGCCATACGTTGGTGCCCCACAGACAGTGAGGAGGATCGCCCTTCGTTTGGCAGTGCTCTCTTCCCCATCTAGCTCGTTGGCCATGAAGTATTGGTCGAGTCGCTCCACAAAAGTTTCCCAATCATCTCCCTCCGAGAATTTCTCCAGGATGCCCACTATTCTCTGCATCTTTGGGTTCGCTATCTGTATCTCGTCGCCAGTTGTTGTGTATGGAGAAAGAGTCAGACTGAACACTGTGAGCTCAAAGTAAAGTGTGACCGTAGTCTTTTTTTTGCAGGTCTCCAGAGTGCCTCTCCAACCTATGAAGCCTCCTTAAATACCTGTGCTCCCAAGGGATTATGGGATCCCTTGGGACTCCAGCAGATGAGCCCTCTGGTGGCTGTACAGAGTAAATACAAGTATACATATATAACAGTTGGAATGTGAGTGCACATGAGAACAGAATTGGGCTCAGCTTTGGTGATAACACTTGGGGCAGCACACACTGTCAAAAGGCCAGTTGCCGTTTGGTTGTTTCGGGGGTCAGTAAGGGCAGTTAGGGGGCAATATCAGACGGCTGCCTGGGTCCGTGCAACTCAACCCAGCATGCAACACCAGCATCTGAACAGAAGGGAAACTGATGCTGGCTGGGGTGGAGAATGGTTTCTTCACGTACAAAGCTTTTGTGCCTCATCAAATCCTCCCTTCCAGCCTAATTTTATGTCGCTGTTTAATGTGCATCTCCAATACTTAATTTCAAAAGCAAAATAGTGCGGATGCTAGAAATCTGAAATAGAAGCAGAAACTGCTGGAAGTACTCAGCGGGTCAGGCAGTATCTGTGGCGAGAGAAACAGGGTTAACGTTGCAGGTCGATGATCCTTCGTCAGGATTTTCAGCATTTTCTGCTTTTATTCCAACATTTGTTCATTGGTTTCGTAGACTGCGATTTCCTCTCGCCAGCTTCAGTTCGATATCTCCTGTCGAAGTGTCAACTTGTGATTGAGGGCCAGTTGTTTTTGTGGCTTCACCCTCCCCCCTCGGGGAGCAGTGGGAGGATCCCCCCTCCCCCCTCGGGGAACATTGGGAGGATCCACCTTCCCCCCTCGGGGAGCTGTGGGAGGATCCACCCTGCCCCCTCAGGGAGCTGTGGGAGGATCCACCCTCCCCCCTCGGGGAACAGTGGGAAGATCCACCCTGCCCCCTTGGGGAGCAGTGGGAGGATCCACCCTCCCCCCTCGGGGAACAGTGGGAGGATCCACCCTCCCCCCTCGGGGAGCAGTGGGAGGATCCACCTTCCCCCTCGGGGAGCAGTGGGAGGATCCACCTTCCCCCTCGGGGAGCAGTGGGAGGATCCCCCCTCCCCCCTCGGGGAACATTGGGAGGATCCACCTTCCCCCTCGGGGAACAGTGGGAGGATCCATCCTCCCCCCCGGGGAGCAGTGGGAGGATCCACCTTCCCCCCTCGGGGAGCAGTGGGAAGATCCACCCTGCCCCCCTCGGGGAGCAGTGGGAGGATCCACCTTCCCCCCTCGGGGAGCAGTGGGAAGATCCACCCTGCCCCCTCGGGGAGCAGTGGGAGGATCCACCCTCCCCCCTCAGTGAACAGTGGAAAGATCCACAGCCTGATTAACAGTCTGACAGGCTGCACCATGAACACTCCTTCCATGGCCGTAACTACCTTGATACCAGTTGATGGGGTTTTATGGCCTTCCACAACTGTTTGCAGTTCTGGTCACCACATTACGGGAAGGATGTGATTGCACTGGAAAGGGGGCAGAGGAGATTTACGAGGATGTTGCCTGGACTGGAGAATTTGGCAATGAGGAAAGATTGGAGATGCTGGGGTTTGTTTTCTATGGAACAGGGGAGGCTGAGGGGAGACCTGATTGAGGTGTATAAAGTTATGAGGGGCCTAGATAGAGTGGCTAGGATGGACCTATTTCCCTTAGCAGAGGGATCAACAACAAGGGAGCATAGATTTAAAGTAATTGGTAGGAAGTTTAGCGGGGATTTGAGGGGAAATTTCTTCACCCAGAGGGTGGTAGGGGTCTGGTAAATCTCCTCTGTCCCCTCGCTAGCGCAATCACATCTTTCCTGTAATGTGGTGACCAGAACTGCACGCAGTACTCCAGCTGTGGCCGAGATCTCACTGCACTGATGAGGTGTAAACTGAGCCTGAATCAGGGCAGGATCTGGCCTGAGACTTCTTGGAGGAGAAATACAACCGAGAAAGGCAATGGGCTCGACTGCGATATGCCACGTTGGGACAATTTGCCGACACCTGCCGAATGGACCTGGTTGTGAAGAATATCCACTGGGTGGTGGGGACGTGGGGACCATCAGAGGATTGGCCGTCCTCATAGAACCGCACCTCGGCCTGAGTTACAGCTTCAGGAGGGGAGTGGAAATAAATAGGTATGACCTCTAGAAATGGCAAGCGCATCACTGAAGTGACATTTGGGATGAGTGAGAAGTATAAGATTTCATTCCCTTTAGGGGGCCCTTTAAATTTCAACCAGCTGGACATTTTCTATTTGATGTAGTACCGTATACCCACCAGCAGATGGTGGTGTTGGTCTTCCTCCTCCCTGCACCTTCTCTCTGTTGAAGTCGAGACTTCATGCACTGTCTCATACTTTGCCCAGCACCTCAAAACTATAGATCTCTTATTTCTCTTTCTCCCCAAAATACAAGCTTTGGCCTGTATTTATTTCACTCTTAGCGTTCTACCCCGTGGGCTTTGGGTCTTCGTTGACCTTTATCAACTCGAAGACAACCAGAATTGGATTTAACTAATAGCCTGGAGTCAAGATATTCATGATGCACAACCCCGCTATAAATCTCAACTCATAAATAAGTGATTCTAAGTGGCAAGCTAATGTGCTGGTGAGGCATTTCAAAGGCCCTGTAGTGGGGGAGTCCAGAACAAGGGGATATCATCTTAAAATTAGAGCTAAGCCATCCAAGAACAAGATCAGGCAGGAAGTCGGGAATTCTGTCTCCCAAAAGGCTATGGATCCTGTTCCTATGGTGCTTATGTGTTCCCACGTGGATATTTGCTGAAACATTGGGGACCTTGGGGACCGCAGCTTTGTACAATGGAGCCTCATGGACACAAACAAAAGTTAAATCTTGTACTCCCTTTAACTTGCCTAGATCTCAAGGTGCTGATATTAACACATTTTGGTGTTCTTGGCATTTCCTACATTACAACAGTGTCTACACGTCAAAAGTATTTCATTAGCTGTAAAAGCACTATGGGACGTCCTGAGGTTGTGAAAGGTGCTATATAAATGCAAGTTCTTTCATTTTCTGCTTCAGGATTTATACACCAAGTGCCAAGCAAAACTTACTTTCCAAACCTCTAGGCCCACAATATTCAAATTTGGCAAATAAGTGGATAAGAAATGTAGGCACAAATAGGAGTGAGTCACCTGGCCTTCAAGGGTTGGGTTGTCGGGGCTCACAGCTGGGATACCCTTCGTCACACTGCCACCTTGAGAAATCTCCTTAAAACACAACTCTTCGACCAACCCGTTGGTCGACCTGCCTAATCCTCGCTCTTCCTGGCTCAGTTTCCCTACGCCCATTTGTGAAACATCTTGCAATGTTTCTTTGACGGCTCTGAACCCGTTCAGTTGCAATCTTTGCTGATTTATGAATATCAAACTTGAATTAATAATCGAGATATATTGTGAACTCATGTATTATGCACAAGGTTTGTATTCAGATGAAATGATAATACGTTTAACTGGAAAAGCATAGCCGAACATGTCCGTGTTTCTGTATTCCTCCCTCCCTCCCTCCCTCTATCCCTCCCTCCCTTTCTTCCTCTCTCCCTCCCTCTCTTCCTCCTTCTTGCCCTTCCTTCTTCCCTCCATCTTTACCTTTCTTCCTTCCTCACCTTCTTTCTTCCTCCCTTTTTCTTTTTCTTTTTCTTTCTTTCGGGAACTTTATGTCAGCAACAGTCTCTATTTCATTTGTTCCCTGAGCTAACCAGAATTAAAAAGTTCTTAAAGCAGCTCTATGCTTGCAATTTGTTGAACTTGCAATTCCTAAAGAAAGACTTACATTTCTATAGCGCCTTTCACAAACTCAGGACATCCCAAAGCACTTTACAACCAATGAAGTACTTTCGAAGTGTAGTCACTGTTTTAATGTAGGAAACACGGCAGCCAATCTGCGCACAGCAAGCTCCCACAAACAGCAACAGATAATAATTCAAAATAATGCAATGGGATCTTTTACGTCCACCTGTATTTGAAGAAGAGCAGGGGAGTTCTACCCGGTGTCCTGACCAATATTTTTCCCTCAACCAGTATCACTGACACAGATTATCTGATTGTTTGTGGGAGCTTGCTGTGCGCAAATAGGCAGCCGCGTTTCCCTACATTACAACAGTGACTACATTTCAAAAGTACTTTATTGGCTTTGGGACATCCTGAGGTCATGAAAGATGCTATATAAATGCGAGTATTTCGTTCTTTTACAGGGAGCAAGGAATGATGAGATGGAGAAGGAAAATATAATGGAGGATGAGGTGAAGGGGGCAGATGGGAGACAGGTGCTTGGCGAGGTCAACGCACTATCTCAGAGTCAAGTGAGTTGGAGAAAGCTGAGGAAAGGCAAGGTAGAGCTCGGGTTGGGACCTTGACAAAGGACAGTCTGGATATTGTCCCAAGTCTGATGGAGGAAGAGTGGCATCTGTTGCATTTTGGGTGCTCACCAGATGCATTTCTTGTGCCGAACACAAAAGTGCGCTGCTGCATGCTGGTAGTCTCGCGCTCTATCATCTGACCCATGACCTTCGTGAAGACAGAACCAAAGTACTTGTTCAATTGGTCTGCCATTTCTTTGTTCCCCATTATAAATTCACCTGAATCTGACTGCAAGGGTGCTACGTTTGTCTTTACTAATCTTTTTCTCTTTGCATAACGATAAAAGCTTTTGCAGTTCGTTTTTATGTTCCCGGCAAGCTTCCTCTCGTACTCTATTTTCCCCTCTTAATTAAACTCTTTGTTCTCCTCTGCTGAATTCTAAATTTCTCCCACTCCTCAGGCTTGCTGCTTTTTCTGACCAATTTATATGCCTCTTCCTTGGATTTAACACGATCCTTAATTTCCCTTGTTAGCCACGGTTGAGCCACCTTCCCCGTTTTATTTTTACTCCAGACAGGGATGTACAATTGCTGAAGTTCATCCATGTGATCTTTAAATGTTTGGCATTGCCTATCCACCGTCAACCCTTTAAGCATCATTTGCCAGTCAATTCTGGCCAATTCACACCTCATACCATCGAAGTTACCTTTCCTTAATTTCAGGACCCTAGTTTCTGAATTAACTGTGTCACTTTCCATCTTAATAAAGAATTCTGGTCACTCTTCCCCAAGGGGCTTCGCACAACAAGATTGCTAATTAGTCCTTTCTCATTACACATCACCCAGTCGAGGATGGCCAGCTCTCGAGTTGGTTCCTCGACATATTGGTCTAGAAAACCATTCCTAATACACTCCAGGAAATCCTCCTCCACCGCATTGCTACCAGTTTGGTTAGCACTTTCAATATGTAGATTAAAGTCACCCATGATAACTGCTGTATCTTTATTGCACGCATCCCTTATTTCTTGTTTGATGCTGTCCCCAACTTTACTACTACTGTTTGGTGGTCTGTACACAACTCCCACTAGCGTTTTTTTGCCCCTTGATATTCCGCAGCTCCATCCATACCGATTCCACATCATCCAAGCTAATGTTCTTCCTTACTATTGCATTAATTTCCTCTTTAACCAGCAATGCCACCCCGCCTCCTTTTCCTTTCTGTCTATCCTTCCTAAATGTTGAATACTCTTGGATATTGAGTTGCCAGCCATGGTCACCCTGGAGCCATGTCTCCGTGATGCCAATTACATCATACCCGTTAACTGCTATCTGCGCAGTTAATTCGTCCACCTTATTCCGAATACTCCTCACATTGAGGCACATAGCCTTCAGGCTTGTCTTTTTAACACCCTTTGCCCCTTTAGAATTTTGGTGTAATGTTGCTTTTTGCCTTGGGTTTCTCTGCCCTCCACTTTTACTTTTCTTCTTTCTATCTTTTGCTTCTGCCTCCATTCTACTTCCCTCTGTCTCCCTGCATAGGTTCCCATCCCCCTGCCATATTAGTTTAACTCCTCCCCAACAACACGAGCAAACACTCCCCCAGGACATTGGTTCTGGTCCTGCCCAGGTGCAGACCATCCGGTTTGTACTGGTCCCATCTCCCCCAGAACCGGTTCCAATGTCCCAGGAATTTGAATCCCTCCCTTCTGCACCACTCCTCAAGCCACATATTCATCTGAGCTATCCTGCGATTCCTACTCTGACGAGCATGTACTACTGGTAGCAATCCTGAGATGACTACTTTTGAGGTCCTACTTTTTAATTTAGCTCCTAGCTGCCTAAATTCGTCTCGTAGGACCTCATCCCGTTTTTTACCTATATTGTTGGTACCTATATGCACCATGACAACTGGCTGTTCACCCTCCCTTTTCAAAATGTCCTGCATGCGCTCCGAGACATCCTTGACCCTTGCACCAGGGAGGCAACATACCATCCTGGAGTCTCGGTTGCGGCCGTAGAAACGTCTATCTATTCCCCTCACAGTAGAATCCCCTACCACTATAGCTCTCCAACTCTTTTTCCTGTCCTGTTGTGCAGCAGAGCCATCCACAGTGCCATGAACTTGGCTGCTGCTGCTCTCCCCGATGAGTCATCCCGCTCAACAGTATCCAAAGCGGTGTATCTGTTTTGCAGGGGGATGACCGCAGGGGACCCCTGCACTACCTTCCTTGCACTGCTCTTCCTGTTGATCACCCATTCCCTATCTGGCTGTGTACCCTTTTCCTGCGGTAAGACCAACTCACTAAATGTGCTATTCACGTAATTCTCAGCATTGTGGATGCTCCAGAGTAAATCCAACCGCAGCTCCAGTGCCGCAATGCGGTCTGTCAGGATCTGTAGGCGGATGCACATCCAGGACATAGAAACATAGAAATTAGGTGCAGGAGCAGGCCATTCAGCCCTTCGAGC
The DNA here is from genome assembly GCF_044704955.1 of Pristiophorus japonicus. Lineage (NCBI taxonomy): Eukaryota > Metazoa > Chordata > Chondrichthyes > Pristiophoridae > Pristiophorus > Pristiophorus japonicus. The sequence continues at coordinate 86,809,985 of NC_091991.1, read as the reverse complement.
CTGCACCGCCATTCAATAAGATCATGGCTGATCATTAATGTAATGTAATGACATGTAATCGTCAGGGACACTCGAAGCGTCCCTGACTTCCCACATATTACAGGAGGAGCATAACACTTGTCCGAGCTCTTCTGCCATGATTTAACCACTATATTAACTTAGTTTGGCAACAACGCTAAAAGGTTACTTACTGATATAGAAAAGAAAAAGAAAAACTACTCACCAATCACCAGCCAATCACTTACCCCCTTGGCTATGACGTCACCTTTCGATTTCTTTCTTCTACTTTTTTGCCTTCTCTCCCAGCTGCAGCTGTACCGGCTAGCCTCCGCCGACGCACCTCGAACTCCCCGCTCCAAGTCCCGCTGCCTCCGACCCTCACAGGCCTTTTTATAGGCCGCTCCTCAACGCACCTCGAATTCCCCGCTCGAGTCTGAGCCAGGGTGTTCCTGGAGATGGAGCACGCGGTGTCCACTGGTATGCTCGCAGCCTTCTGCGAGAGGTGGGCACCGGAGGGACTGGAGTACACCATCACCCCCAGCACTAGTATAATTTGTGTTTTGGTGCCCTCAAAAAAAAAAGGGGGCACTTGAAACATTTTTGGAGTGTGTCCCCCCCCCCTTTAATCAGGGAGCACTTGATTAAGGTACACAACAAAATAGTTGTAGGCATTCCTGCCCTTTTGGAAAATCATAATTCGGTCAGGCAGAGTCAGCATGGATTTATGAAGGGGAAGTCATGTTTGACAAATTTGCTGGAGTTCTTTGAGGATGTAACTAACAGGGTGGATAAAGGGGAACCAGTGGATGTGGTGTATTTGGACTTCCAGAAGGCATTTGACAAGGTGCCACATAAAAGGTTACTGCACATGATAAAAATTCATGGGGTTGGGGGTAATATATTAGCATGGATAGAGGATTGGCTAACTAACAGAGAACAGAAAGTCGGGATAAATGGTTCATTCTCTGGTTGGCAGCCAGTAACTAGTGGGGTGCCGCAGGGATCAGTGCTGGGACCCCAACTATTTAGAATCTATATTCATGACTTGGAAGAAAGGACTGAGTGTAACGTAGCCAAGTTTGCTGACGATACAAAGCTGGGAGGAAAAGCAATGTGTGAGGAGGACACAAAAAATCGGCAAAAGGACATATACAGACTCAGTGAGTGGGCAAACATTTGGCAGATGGAGTATAATGTCGGAAAGTATGAGGTCATGCACTTTGGCAGAAAAAATCAAAGAGCAAGCTATTATTTAAATGGAGAAAGATTGCAAAGTGCCACAGTACAGCGGGACCTGGGGGTACTTGTGCATGAAACACAAAAAGGATAGTATGCAGGTACAGCAAGTGATCAGGAAGGTCAATGGTATCTTGGCCTTTGTTGCAAAGGGGATGGAGTATAAAAGCAGGGAATCTTGCTACAGCTTTATATAAGGTATTGGTGAGGCCACACCTGGAATACTGCGTGCAGTTTTGGTTTCCATATTTACGAAAGGATTTATTTATTTGGAGATAGTTCAGAGAAGGTTCACTAGGTTGATTCCGGGGATGAGGGGGTTGACTTATGAGGAAAGGTTGAGTAGGTTGGGCCTCTACTCATTGGAATTCAGAAGAATGAGAGGCGATCTTCTTGAAACGTACAAGATTACGAGGGGGCTTGACAAGGTGGATACAGAGAGGATGTTTCCACTGATGGGGGAGACTAGAACTAGAGGGCATGATCTTAGAATAAGGGGCCGCCCATTTAAAACAGAGATGAGGAGAAATTTCTTCTCTCATAGGGTTGTAAATCTGTGGAATTCGCTGCCTCAGAGATCTGTAGAAGCTGGGACATTGAATAAATTTAAAACAGTAATAGACAGTTTCTTAAATGGTAAGGGGATAAGGGATTATGGGGAGTGGGCAGTGAAGTGGACCTGGGTTCATGATCGGATCAGCCATGATCGTATTAAATGGCGTAGCAGACTCGAGGGGCCATATGGCCTACACCTGCTCCTATTTCTTATGTTCTTCGAAAAACTGAAGGGGATGCTCCTCAAATTCTGGCCGCGCTTCAGTCCCACACTCTTTGGGCACCCGGTGAGGAGGGGAGCGGGCAGGTCGGAAGGTCTCCTCGTAGGACTGCCCCTGGGCCTGGCCAAGGTGGTCATTAACCGGTCCAGGCAGCGGGCGGTCAAGGGGGTCGTCCAGCCCGACTGCCTGTCTCTCTTCCGCAGCTACGTTCGCACGCGGTGTCCACCGGTACTCTCGCTTGTCCGCGAGAGGTGGGCACCTGAGGGACTGGAGTGCATGATTTCAACAGGGAACAGAATTTTAATTTAATATGATTTGTCACGGTTCCCTTTAATTAGTTAATTTGTGGGTTTTTGTGCCCTTACAAAAGAGGGAACTTGATTTAATGTTCTACCAAAATAGCTTTAGGCATTCCTACTTAGAGTTAGCACCTTGGCTTGCTAACTGAATGAAACTCATACCGGCACGGACACAATGGGCCGAATGTCCTGATTTTCTATGATAACTAAAATATCAGAATTGTCCAAACCTTATCTCCCCCAGCCTCTTTGGCACCAAGTCTAGCTCTTTGAGAAGCAAATTTACCAGATTAAGGCAAATCATAGAAACATAGAAAATAGGTGCAGGAGTAGGCCATTCAGCCCTTCGAGCCTGCACCGCCATTCAATGAGTTCATGGCTGAACATGCAACTTCAGTACCCCCTTCCTGCTTTCTCGCCATACCCCTTGATCCCCCGAGTAGTAAGGACTTCATCTAACTCCCTTTTGAATATATTTAGTGAATTGGCCTCAACTACTTTCTGTGGTAGAGAATTCCACAGGTTCACCACTCTCTGGGTGAAGAAGTTTCTCCTCATCTCGGTCCTAAATGGCTTACCCCTTATCCTTAGACTGTGACCCCTGGTTCTGGACTTCCCCAACATTGGGAACATTCTTCCTGCATCTAACCTGTCTAAACCCGTCAGAATTTTAAACGTTCTCACAACAGAGCTTAATTATATATCACATACAAAAGGCCTGTCAAAAACCAGCTGGAGGGATAGTTGAGAGCTGTCTAAACTAAGGTTGAGCTAAATAGATTGTGATGTCGATTAACTCACCTGGTGAGATGTGTTTCTAGCACGCGGTTCATTATTTTTATGACAGCCGCGATGTTGCAAACAACAACCTTTGATTGGATTCCTTCTGAAACTCTCTCGCCCCCCCCCCCCCTCCCCCCTCCCCCCTCCGCACAAGGTGGTGGAGGCTGGGGATCAATTGAAATATTCAAGACCGAGATTTATCGATTTTTGTTAGGTAAGGGTCTCAAGGGATATGGAGCTAAGGCAGGTAAATAGAGTTGAGGTACAGATCAGCTGTGATAATGAATTGAATGGCGGAACAGATTTATGTTCAGATAAGTTTCAGCTTGGGTCAACAACAACACACAACTTGTATTTATACAGCGCCGTTAATGTAGTAAAACGTCCCAAGGCGCTTCACAGGAGTGTTGTAAGATACAATTTTGACACCGAACCACATAAGAAATCAGGGCTGAAATTACTGAGGGAGTGCTGCACTGTCCGCTCTCTCAGGTGGACGTAAAAGATCCCATGGCACTATTTTGAAGAAGAGCAGGAGAGTTCTCCCTGGTGTCCTGACCAATATTTATCCCTCAACCAACATCAACCACAGATGGGCTGGTTATTATCGCATTGCTGTTTGTGGGACTTTGCTTTGTACAAATTGTTTCCAAAATTACAACTGTTACTACACTTCAAAAGTACTTTATTGGCTGTAACACACTTTGGAACGTCCTGAGGTCATGGCATGAAAGGCGCTATATAAATTCAAGACCTGTCAGCATATCCTTCTATTCCTTTCTCCATCATGTAGTTACATAACTTCCCCTTAAGTGCAGCTATGACTGAAACACTCCATTTGTGTCAAATTACATATAATTGTACAGGAAATTGCAAACAAATCCTACACCGATAGGACTGTGACATCCCATAATTGTGAGTGTGTGACGTGAACATGAAACTGGTGCAAGGGAAGGGAGTGGTTGCTCGATCTAATGGACAGTCCCCAAGGTGATGGTTCCTACAGGAGAAGGAAGAATACAGAGCCTGGTGAAAACACAATCCACAACAGTTGTGAGAAGGGTGAAAGTTTGAGACGATAATGCAGGCATGGTGAAACAAGCACATGCCTAGCTGACAGGGAGCTGGGGGCAAGATGCTGCCATTCAAATGCATTTGGTGGGCTTGGACACATCTGGGTTTGGCCTTCCAACCCCGATACCCAAAAGGCATGAAATTCTGGGCGATGAGTCCTGGGCCGGGATGCCCCCCACCCCACCCAGAAGAAACATTGTTGTCCCATGGCTCTCTTCCAAAGGGCGCTGATTTAAAATGGCCAAGCCTTCAGGAATTCCGGCCGAGATCCCAGGTTGTCCTCAATAGCTCCAGCAGGCCGGTCAAACCAGGCGTAACTATGCCAATCATAGTCTGGGTCCCTCTGAAAGTCTGGGGGCCCAATAATTCCCATTGTAGGGAGCCCTCATTCCTGGTCCTGTTCCCCGCCCCCCCCTCAGATGACAATGGCCTTGTAAGCGAAGGATGGAGGCTCCACCCTCAAAGAACTATCCCAAAGAGTTTGTGGCTAGATTGAGAGTTGGTGTGACTGGGCATCAACCCAGTTTCTGAAGGCGTTTGTTGGAGCAGTCACAGAGTCTGAACCATAATAAAAAGACTTGGATTTATATAACGCCTTTCATAACCACTGGACGTCTCAAAGCGCTTTACAGCCAATGAAGTACTTTTGGAATGCAGTCACTGTTGCAATGTGGGAAACACAGCAGGCAAGTTGTGCACAGCCAGCTCCCACAAAGAACAATGTGATAATGACCAGATAATCTGTTTTTGTTATGTTGATTGATTGGCCAGGACACCAGGGATATCTCCCTACTCTTCTTCGAAATAGTGCCATGGGATCTTTTACATCTACTTGAGAGAGCAGACAGGGCCTCGGTTTAACATCTCACCCAAAAGGCAGCACCTCCAACAGTGCAGCACTCCCTCAGCACCACACTGGAGTGTCAGCCTAGATTTATGTGCTCAAATCCCTGGAGTGGGACTTAAACCCACAACCTTCTGACTCCGAGACAAGTGTGCTACCCACTGAGCCACAGCTGACACAACTCACCAACTGAATTTTATGCAAACAGCAGTGAGAGGGATTGAAATATCTGACAGCACAATTCCAGAGGTTTTACGTCAGGTTCCTGAAATTGTTTCCAGCAGATAAATCTTGTGTTTGTCACATGCCCACGGTGCAATCTGGGGGCTCCTTCGGCTTTAAGCCATAATCCAGTGCGTTGCTGCTTTAAGACGAGCAGACATGCTCAGCGTGCCCGTTGGGGGATCCAGAACTACGCTGGGCAGCCAGTTTGAAATTAGATCGTTGCTACGATAGTCAGGAGAATGGAAACCCTTGAACTTTCACTGTACTATTGCCATGGCCAATGCATTATTCCTGGAAGATTACAAAGGCAAACGGTTATCAAGTTTCTGCAACAAATGTCTCGGCTTTTGTGCTTTAATAAAAAATGTCATGACCCTGGATGTCTAAAAAAAAATCAGTTGTGATGAATGTCGATGGTCTTCCAAGAGTTTAGTTCCCTTTGTATTTCTTGGGAGGAGAAGACACGGAGCTTCATATAACACCTTGAGTTGCAGAGGTGAACCAGATCGCCCAATGGAGTGGACGTAGGTAGTTATTTGTGCTCCATGCGGTGTGTGTCGTAAAATCAGAAAGTCTTTTGGTTCCTTAACTTAGTTTGAATTTATGCAGATTGTGTTTGGCAAAAAGGTTTGTTTTATGTCACTGGTATTGTTTTGCAGCCCTGATACAATTGGGCAGGAATTGGGCACCCTACATAAACTGGAGGTGATCGAAAACTCGTCTGCCGTGTCCTAACTCGCACCAAGTCCCACTCACCCATCACCCCTGTCCTCGCTGACCTACATTGGATCCCGATTAAGCAACGCCTCCATTTCAAAATTCTCATCCTTGTTTTCAAATCCTTCCATGGCCTCGCCCCTCCATATCTCTGTAATCTCCTCCAGCCCCACTACCCCCCCAAGATGTCTGCGCTCCTCTAATTCTGCCTTCTTGAGCATCCCTGATTATCATCGCTCCACCATTGGTGGCCGTGCCTTCTGTTGCCTCGGCCCCAAGCTCTGGAACTCCCTGCCTAAATCTCTCCGCCTCTCTCCCCCTCGCTCCTCCTTTAAGATGCTCCTTAAAACCTACCTCTTTGACCAAGCTTTTGGTTACCTGCCCTAATTTCTACTTATGCAGCTCAGTGTCAAATTTGTTGTCTCATAATACTCCTGTGAAGTGCCTTGAGACGTTAAAGGCACAATATAAATACAAGTTGTTGTTGTTGAATTAAACTTGGAAAGGAAAAAGATTTAATATTGGGTAGGCTTTGGGTGTTTCTTAATAGCTGTGGGGTTGGTAGATGTACCAGTCACTCTACAACATGACTGCAAAGGTGCCTTGGAGCATGAGGATTGGTTCCATTGTCTCAAGCTTGGGGAGGACATTTACCTCTTGTCCTCCTGATTCTGGTCTTGGTCTGAACTGTAACTGTGTTTGCATTTTACAACACAAACTGAGATTTCCTCCAGTTAGTGTTTCGGGATCTTAACTACATTTTAAAACTCTTCATTTGGATGTGGTTTACTTTCATAATAGTATTTGAAGCTACAACATTTTTTTTACACATTTCATTTGACATCCAATTCTAAGAATGCTTGAGGCTGTTTTGATCTAACACGGACAAAATAATTGTACTAAAGTTGACAAGGCAAGATGTATTCGTGTTGAAGTACTGAGAGAAGGGAGTCAGCAGAGTGCTGGATACTTCCATCAATCTGGGAGTGATTTTTGGGATCTCCTGTGGGGGCAAATTTAACCCCCAAAAATGTGAGGGTTGGGGATCGGGTGGAAGATTAAAGTGTTCAAAATCTGAATCCCGATCCCAATCCGCCCACTTCCAGTTTAGCGGCGGCAGGACGGGGAGGCGGGCAGCCAATCCGCTCCCAGGAGGCAGGTTGACACTTTAAATATTATAATGAGGCTGTGTGCCTCACTTTGAAGCTCCATTTTAAATGTAACTCTGGGCGGTTGGGTTTCCCAGGCCTCGGGGAACTCGTCAACTAAAGGAAGGCGAGGACTGTTGGATCCAGGACTTTCCACTTACCTGCTGGATCCAGTGTCCCTGCTTCACCCATCCCCTGCAATTCGATTCCTTCCGACCTCTCCCCCACCTGCCCCCCCATGAGGCTTCCGACCTCCGATCCCCTCCAGCCTCTGATCCCCGGCTCCCAACACCCCACCGACTTTCCGACCCCCATCCCCGCCACCACCTCCAGCCTCCGATCTCCGGCCCAAACCCCTCTCTAACCTGCAGCCTTTCGACGCCCTCCAACCTCCATCCTACCGACCCCACGCTCCGATCATGGCCTTCCAACCTCCCACCTTCCCCCCCCTCTCTGCCGCCTGGTGCTTCAGGCCTACTCGCCAGCCAGCCAGCCAGCCTCTCCACCTGGCTGACTGCTGGCGGGAAACAGAGAAGCAAAATGTCAAAAAGGGCCTGAGGGAAACCCGTTTCCCCGGGTTTCCTGAGTGGAATCAAGACTGCCCCCCCACCCCCCGCTCCCTATCCAACTCCAAGTTATTAAAGTTCCAGTCCATGTGTTTAGATTGGTGGAGGAGCAAACTCCAATTATGATAATTGGCAAAAGAAACGGGGCGGGGAGATGAGGACAATTCTTTTTACGCAGCGAGTTGTTACAATCTGGAATGCACTGCCTAAAAATGGTGTTGGTAGCAGATTCAATGGTAACTTTCAAGAGGAAAATGGCTGTATACTTGAAAAGGAAAAAACTGCAGGGCTATGGGGAAAGAGCAGGGGAGTGGGACTAATTGGATAGCTTGTTCAAAGAGCAGGCACGACACGATGGGCCGAATGGCCTCCTTCTGCGCTGCAAGATTCGATGAAACTGATACAGCGACCTGGGATTTAGTCTTTTTGGGGGCCCCGGGGAGGGAAGGGAGGAAGCGTTGGCTTTAAATTCTACTTAAAAAGGAGGCAAGCCCACAAACCTCGTGAAAGACTGAGCCATATGACAATATGATTGGATTCCTTCTGCTATTATTTGTAAGCTTTGATCCACACCTGTGCCTCTGGCATAAGGCCATGACTACAAAGCTCACACCTGGGATTCAGCCAAAGTTGAAGAAAAAAGAACTTGCAGCTCTCAAAACGTGGCGGATCCATTTTAAATGGTCATCAACACATTGCTGTTTGTGGAAGCTTGCTGTGCGCAAATTGGCTGATGTGTTTCCTGCATTACAACAGTGACTGCACTTCAAAAGTGCTTTATTGACTGTAAAGTGCTTTGGAACGTCCTGAGGTTGTGAAAGGTGCTATAGAAATGATATAAGAATTCAAGTGGTCTAAGGCAGGGTACAAAGAAAGGGCAATTTATTTTAATGTTAGATAATCACAATGAACATCCGTTATTACATCGCATTTTATAACATAGAATGGGATTTTCTCCAATCTGCTGGTGTTGTTATTTTCTGTTAGTATTCAGAGTGCTGCCATTAATAGTTGTGTGATTTATGTTTTGAAGCTATCCTAAATCAACTCATACAGTGCTAATTGAGGAATAAGCAAATTATCATTTCATAATTAGGCCCACTTACATCTCCATTTACACCAAATCCAGAGTCTCCGGTAAAGTCTGTCTGCACACTTTGGTTAATCATTCAGAAGTCTTGATCGCCACTCAGATCCATCGGTTATGTTGGGCTGCGGAGAAGATTGCCTCCGCCCGCGAGTTTAGTTCTTTCTTGGTACTATCTTGAGGATCACTCCCTCTTTCGGTCCAAGAATTCCCAATGATTTTATCTGCACCGGAATCTAAAAAGAAAAGCGTGTGATCACTGATGGCAGATTGAGCCCAGGCGACAGGGAGTATATGAGCAGGTAAATATTATAGATTCACGCAGCACAGAAAGAAGTCATTCAGCCCATCGTGCTTGTGCCGGCTCTTTGAAAGAGCGATCCAATTAGACCCACTCGCTTGCTCTTTCCCAATAGCTCTGCAATTTTTTTTCTTTCTAGGTACTTATCCAATTCCCTTTTGAGAATTATTATTGAATCTGCTTCCACCACCCTTTCAGGCCGTGCATTCCAAATCATAACAACTCGCTGCGTAAAAATAATCTGCTCACCTCCCCTCTGGTTCGTTCGCCAATGGTAGAGGAATTGCACCCTATGTTTGAACAGGTTACGTACATAGTCCTCCACCTTGCTTCTTTTAATAGGCGAGCAGAAATTCGCCTTGTGACACTCACAAATGGCTTAACCCAAGGGAGCAAGTTTCTGCCCCCTTTCTCCAGGTTTTGCTGACATAACCTGGGCCCCGAGTGAGATAACCAGCAAGAAGCGGGAAAATAGCCCTGCAGTAATGGAATACAGGGAGCAGAGAGAATCAGTGAAGCGCTTCACCTGCGGCCCTTTCTGCATTTCGAGTCACAGTAATCTTGGGAGGAGCTGTAACTTGGTTAAGAGTCAAATGCTGTAACACAGACAAGCTGTCGTTGGGAAAATGTTGGAGTCCATTATTAAAGAAGCAGTAGCAGGACATTTGGAAAAGCATAATTCGGTCAGGCAGAGTCAGCATGGATTTATGAAGGGGAAGTCATGTTTGACAAATTTGATGGAATTCTTTGAGGATGTAACGAACAGGGTGGATAAAAGGGAACCAGTGGATATGGTGTATTTGGACTTCCAGAAGGCATTTGCCATATAAAAGGTTACTGCACAAGATAAAGGTTCACGGGGTGGGTGGTAATATATTAGCATGGATAGAGGATTGGCTAACGAACAGAAAACATAGAGTCGGGATAAATGGTTCATTCTCAGGTTGGCAAACAGTAACTAGTGGGGTGCTGCAGGGATTAGTGCTGGGACCCCAACTATTTACAATCTATATTAACGACTTGGAAGAAGGGACTGAGTGTAATGTAGCCAAATTTGCTGACGACACAAAGATGGGAGGAAAAGCAAGGTGTGAGGAGGACACAAAAAATCTGCAAAAGGACAAAGACAGGCTAAGTGAGTGGGCAAAAATTTGGCAGATGGAGTATAATGTTGGAAAGTGTTAGGTCATGCACTTCGGCAGAAAAAAATCAAAGAGCAAGTTATTTAAAAAAGAAAGATTGCAAAGTGCTACAGTACAGCGGGACCTGGAGGTAGCAGCGTCGTTCGTGAGGCGGTGTGAGGAGGCCTAAAAAGGCCTGGCAGGAGTTCGTGAGGCCAGACGGTGTAGCTGCAGCAGGGAGAGAAGGCAAAAAAGTAGAAAGAAATCGAAAGGTGACGTCACAGCCAAGGGAGTAAGTGATTGGTAAGTAGTTTTTCTTTTTCTTTTCTTTATCAGTAAGTAACCTTTAGCATTGTTGTTGCCAAATTAAGTTTATCTAAGGGTTAGGCATGATAGGAGAGCTCAGACACATGTTATGCTCCTCCTGTACTATGTGGGAAGTCAGGGACGCTTCCAGCGGATGCACTTCCTGACGGCTACGTGTGCGGGAAGTACATCCGCCTGCAGCTCCTGACAGACCGCATTGCGGCACTGGAGCTGTGGGTGGATTTACTCTGGAGCATCCACGATGCTGAGAATGACGTGAATAGCATGTTTAGTGAGTTGGTCTCACTGCAGGAAAAGGGTACACAGCCAGATAGGGAATGGGTGATCAACAGGAAGAGCAGTGCAAGGGTCCCCTGCGGTCATCTCCCTGCAAAACATATACACCGCTTTGGGTACTGTTGGGGGGGGATGACTCATCAGGGGAGGACAGCAGCAGCCAAGATCTTGTCACCGTGGGTGGCTCTGCTGCACAGGAGGGCAGGAAAAAGAGTTGGAGAGCTTTGGTGATAGGGGATTCAATTGTAAGGGGAATAGATAGATGTCTCTGCGGCCGCAACCGAGACTCCAGGATGATATGTTGCCTCCCTGGTGCAAGGGTCAAGGATGTCTCGGAGCGGGTGCAGGACATTCTGAAAAGGGAGGGTGAACAGCCAGTTGTCGTGGTATATATAGGTACCAACGATATAGGTAAAAAACGGGATGAGGTCCTACAAGATGAATTTAGGGAGCTAGGATCTAAATTAAAAAGTAAGACCTCAAAAGTAGTAATCTCAAGATTGCTACCAGTGCCACGTGCTAGTCAGAGTATGAATCACAGGATAGCTCAGATGAATACGTGGCTTGAGGAGTGGTGCAGAAGGGAGGGATTCAAATTCCTGGGACATTGGAACCAGTTCTGGGGGAGGTGGGACCAGTACAAACCGGGCAGGACCAGAAATAATGTCCTAGGGGGAGTGTTTGCGAGTGTTGTTGGGTAGGAGTTAAACTAATATGGCAGGGGGATGAGATACTTATCCAGGGAGACAGAGGGAAGTAGAATGGGGGCAGAAGCAAAAGATAGAAAGAAGAAAAGTAAAAGTGGAGGGCAGAGAAACCTAAGGCAAAAAGCAAAAAGGGCCACATTACAGCAAAATTCTAAAGGGGTAAAGTGTGTTAGAAAGACAAGCCTGAAGGCTATGTGCCTCAATGCGAGGAATATTCTGAATAAGGTGGACCGAATTAACTGCGCAGATAGCAGTTAACGGGTATGATGTAATTGGCAACACGGAGACATGGCTCCAGGGTGACCAAGGCTGGGAACTCAACATCCAAGGGTATTCAACATTTAGGAAGGATAGACAGAAAGGAAAAGGAGGCGGGGTGGCATTGCTGGTTAAAGAGGAAATTAATGCAATAGTAAGAAAGGACATTAGCTTGGATGATGTGGAATCGGTATGGGTGAAGCTACGGAATACCAAGGGGCAGAAAACGCTAGTGGGAGTTGTGTACAGACAACCAAACAGTAGTAATAAAGTTGGGAACAGCATCAAACAAGAAATTAGGGATGCATGCAATAAAGGTACAGCAGTTATCATGGGTGACTTTAATCTACATATTGATTGGGCTAACCAAACTGGTAGCAATGCGGTGGAGGAGGATTTCCTGGAGTGTATTAGGGATGGTTTTCGAGACCAATATGTCGAGGAACCAACTAAGGAGCTGGCCATCCTCGACTGGGTGATGTGTAATGAGAAAGGACTAATTAGCAATCTTGTTGTGCGAGGCCCCTTGGGGAAAAGTGACCATAACATGGTAGAATTCTTTATTAAGATGGAGAGTGACACAGTTAACTAGGGTCCTGAACTTAAGGAAAGGTAACTTAGATTGTTTGAGGCATGAATTGGCTAAAATAGACTGGCAAATGATACTTAAAGGGTTGACGGTGGATAGGCAATGGCAAACATTTATAGATCACATGGATGAACTTCAGCAATTGTACATCCTTGTCTGGAGTAAAAATAAAACGGGGAAGGTGGCTCAACCGTGGCTAACAAGGGAAATTAAGGATAGTGTTAAATCCAAGGAAGAGGCATATAAATTGGCCTGAAAAAGCAGCAAACCTGAGGACTGGGAGAAATTTAGAATTCAGCAGAGGACGACAAAGGGTTTAATTAAGAGGGGGAAAATAGAGTACGAGACGCAGCTTGCCGGGAACATAAAAACTGACTGCAAAAGCTTCTATAGATATGTGAAGAGAAAAAGATTAGTGAAGACAAACATAGGTCCCTTGCAATCAGATTCAGGGAAATTTATAATGGGGAACAAAGAAATGGCAGACCAATTGAACAAATACTTTGGTTCTGTCTTCACGAAGGAAGACACAAATAACCTTCCGGAAGTACTAGGGGACAGTGGGTCTAGTGAGAAGGAGCAACTGAAGGATTTCCTTATTAGGCAGGAAATGTGTTAGGGAAATTGATGGGATTGAAGGCCGATAAATCCCCGGGGCCTGATAGTCTGCATCCCAGAGTACTTAAGGAAGTGGCCCTAAAAATAGTGGATGCATTGGTGATCATTTTCCAACAGTCTATTGCCTCTGGATCAGTTCCTATGGACTGGAGGGTAGCTAATGTAACACCACTTTTTAAAAAGGGAGGGAGAGAGAAAGTGGGTAATTATAAACCAGTTAGCCTAACATCAGTAGTGGGGAAAATGTTGGAATCAATTGTTAAGGATGAAATAGCAGCGCATTTGGAAAGCAGTGACAGGATCGGTCCAAATCAGCATGGATTTATGAAAGGGAAATCATGCTTGGCAAATCCTCTGGAATTTTTTGAGGATGTAACTGGTAGAGTGGACAAGGGAGAACCAGTGGATGTGGCGTATTTGGACTTTCAAAAGGCTTTTGACAAGGTCTCACACAAGAGATTGGTGTGCAAAATCAAAGCACATGGTATTGGGAGTAATATACTGACGTGGCTGGAGAATTGGTTGGCAGACAGGAAGCAGAGAGTCGGGATAAATGGGTCCTTTTCAGAATGGCAGGCAGTGACTAGTGGGGTGCCGCAGGGCTCAGTGCTGGGACCCCAGCTATTTACAATATACATTAATGATTTAGATGAAGGAATTGAATGTAATATCTCCAAGTTTGCGGATGACACTAAACTGGGTGGCGGTGTGAGTTGTGAGGGGGATGCTAAGAGGCTGCAGGATGACTTGGACAGGTTAGGTGAATGGGCAAATGCATGGCAGATGCAGTATAATGTGGATAAATGTGAGGTTATCCACTTTGGGGGCAAAAACACGAAGGGAGAATATTATCTGAATGGCGGCAGATTAGGAAAAGGGGAGGTGCAACAAGACCTGGGTGTCATGGTGCATCAGTCATTGAAAGTTGGCATACAGGTACAGCAGGTGGTGAAGAAGGCAAATGGTATGTTGGCCTTCATAGCTAGGGGATTTGAGTATCGGAGCAGAGAGGTCTTACTGCAGTTGTGCAGGGCCTTGGTGAGGCCTCACCTGGAATATTGTGTTCAGTTTTGGTCTCCTAATCTGAGGAAGGACGTTCTTGCTATTGAGGGAGTGCAGCGAAGGTTCACCAGATTGATTCCTGGGATGGCTGGACTGAGGAGAGACTTAATCAACTGGGCTTTTATACATTGGAGTTTAGCAGGATGAGAGGGGATCTCATAGAAGCATATAAGATTCTGACGGGACGGGACAGGTTAGATGCGGGTAGAATGTTCCCGATGTCGGGGAAGTCCAAAACCAGGGGACACAGTCTTAGGATAAGGGGTAGGCCATTTACGACTGAGGTGAAGAGAAACTTTTTCACTCAGAGAGTTGTTAAGCTGTGGAATTCCCTGCCGCAGAGAGTTGTTGATGCCAGTTAATTGGATATATTCAAGAGGGAGTTAGATATGGCCCTTACAGCTAAAGGGATCAAGGGGTATGGAGAGAAAGCAGGAAAGGGGTACTGAGGGAATGATGAGCCATGATCTTATTGAATGGTGGTGCAGGCTCGAAGAGCCGAATGGCCCAATCCTGCACCTATTTTCTATCTTTCTATGTACTTGTGCATGAAACACAAAAGGTTAGTATGCAGGTACAGCAAGTGATAAGGAAGGCCAATGGAATCTTGGCCTTTATTGCAAAGGGGATGGAGTATAAAAGAAGGGAAGTCTTACTACAGTTATACAGGGTATTGGAGAAGCCACACCTGGAATACTGTGTGCAGTTTTGGTTTCTATATTTGCGAAAGGTTATAGTTGCTTTGCAGGCAGTTCAGAGAAAGTTCACTAGGTTGATTCCGGAGATGAGGGGGTTGGCCTATGAGTAAAGGTTGAGTAGGTTGGACCTCAGTGGAATTAAGAAGATTGAGAGGTGAACTTATCGAAACATATAATATTATGAGTGGGTTTGACAAGGTGGATGCAGAGAGAATGTTTCCACTGATGGGAGAAACTAGAACTAGGGGGCATAATATTAGAATAAGAGGCCGCCCATTTAAAACTGAGATGAGGAGACATTTATTTTCTCAGAGGGTTGTAAATCTGTGGAATTCGCTGCATCAGAGAGCTGTGGAAGCTGGGACATTGATAGGCCAGTATCTAACCCCCTGCACCCAGTGAACGGCCAGTATCTAACCCAGTGCACCCAGTGAAAGGCCAGTTTCTAACCCCCTGCGGCCAGTAAAAGGCCAGTGTCTATCCCAGTGCACCCAATAAAAGGCCAGTTTTAACCCCCTGCACCCAGTAAAAGGCCAGTGTCTAACCCAGTACACCCAGTGAAAGGCCAGTGTCTAACCCAGTGCACCCAGTGAAAGGCGAGTGTCTAACCCAGTGCACCCAGTGAAAGGCCAGTGTCCAACCGCCTGCATCCAGTGAAAGGCTAGTGCCTACCCGAGTGCACCCAGTGAAAGGCCAGTCTCTAACCCAGTGCACCCAGTGAAAGGCAGGTGTCTAACCCCCTGCACCCAGTGAAAGACCAGTGTCTAACCCAGTGCACCCAGTATCTAACCCCCTGCACCCAGTGAAAGACCAGTGTCTAACCCAGTGCGCCCAGTGAAAGGCCAGTGCCTAACCTCCTGCACCCAGTGAAAGGCCAGTGTCTAATTCAGCGCACCCAGTGAAAGGCCAGTGTCTAACCCGCTGCACCCAGTGAAAGACCAGTGTCTAACCCAGTGCACCCAGTATCTAACCCCCTGCAACCAGTGAAACACCAGTGTCTAACCCAGTGCGCCCAGTGAAAGGCCAGTGTCTAACCCAGTGAAAGGCCAGTGTCTAACCCAGTGAAAGACCAGTGTCTAACCCAATGCACCCAGTGAAAGGCCAGTGTCTAATCTCCTGCACCCAGTGAAAGGCCGGTGTCTAACCTCCTGCACCCAGTGAAAGACCAGTGTCTAATTCAGTGCACCCAGTGAAAGGCCAGTGTCTAACCCGCTGCACCCAGTGAAAGGCCAGTGTCAAACCCAGTGCACCCAGTGAAAGGCCAGTGTCTAACCCCCTGCACCCAGTGAAAGACCAGTGTCTAACCTCCTGCACCTAGTGAAAGGCCAGTGTTTAACCCAGTGCACCCGGTGAAAGGCCAGTGTTTAACCCAGTGAAAGGCCAGTGTCTAACCACCTGCACCCAGCGAAAGGCCAGTGTCTATCCCAGTGCACCAGTGAAAGGCCAGTGTCTAACCTCCTGCACCCAGTAAAAGGCCAGTGTCTATCCCAGAGCACCCAGTGAAAGGCCAGTGTCTAACCTCCTGCACCCAGTAAAAGGCCAGTGTCTATCCCAGAGCACCCAGTGAAAGGCCAGTATCTAATCTCCTGCACCCAGTGAAAGGCCAGTGTTAATCCCAGAGCACCCAGTGAAAGGCCAGTTTCTACCCCCCCTGCTCCCAGTAAAAGGCCAGTGTCTATCCCAGTGCACCCAGTGAAAGGCCAGTTTCTAACCCCCTGTGCCCAGTAAACGGCCGATGTCTAATCCAGTGCGCCCAGTGAAAGGCCAGTGTCTAACCCAGTGCACCCAGTGAAAGGCCAGTGTCTAACCCAGTGCACCCAGTGAAAGGCCAGTGTCTAACCCAGTGCACCCAGTGAAAGGCCAGTGTCTAACCCAGTGCACCCAGTGAATGGCCAGTGTCTAACCCAGTGCACCCAGTGAAAGGCCAGTGTCAAACCCAGTGCACCCAGTGAAAGGCCAGTGTCTAACCCCCTGCACCCAGTGAAAGACCAGTGTCTAACCTCCTGCACCTAGTGAAAGGCCAGTGTTTAACCCAGTGCACCCGGTGAAAGGCCAGTGTTTAACCCAGTGAAAGGCCAGTGTCTAACCACCTGCACCCAGCGAAAGGCCAGTGTCTATCCCAGTGCACCAGTGAAAGGCCAGTGTCTAACCTCCTGCACCCAGTAAAAGGCCAGTGTCTATCCCAGAGCACCCAGTGAAAGGCCAGTGTCTAACCTCCTGCACCCAGTAAAAGGCCAGTGTCTATCCCAGAGCACCCAGTGAAAGGCCAGTATCTAATCTCCTGCACCCAGTGAAAGGCCAGTGTTAATCCCAGAGCACCCAGTGAAAGGCCAGTTTCTACCCCCCCTGCTCCCAGTAAAAGGCCAGTGTCTATCCCAGTGCACCCAGTGAAAGGCCAGTTTCTAACCCCCTGTGCCCAGTAAACGGCCGATGTCTAATCCAGTGCGCCCAGTGAAAGGCCAGTGTCTAACCCAGTGCACCCAGTGAAAGGCCAGTGTCTAACCCAGTGCACCCAGTGAAAGGCCAGTGTCTAACCCAGTGCACCCAGTGAAAGGCCAGTGTCTAACCCAGTGCACCCAGTGAATGGCCAGTGTCTAACCCAGTGCACCCAGTGAAAGGCCAGTGTCTAACCTCCTGCACCCAGTGAAAGGCCAGTGCCTAACCTCCTGCACCCAGTGAAAGGTCAGTGTCTAACCTCCTGCACTCAGTGAAAGACCAGTGTCTAACCCAGAGCATCCAGTGAAAGGCCAGTGTCTAACCCACTGCCCCCAGTGAAAGGCCAGTGTCTAACCCCCTGCACCCAGTGAAAGGCCAGTGTCTAACCCCCTGCATCCAGTGAAAGACCAGTGTCTAACCCAGTGCACCCAGTGAAAGGCCAGTGTCTAACCCCCTGTACCCAGTGAAAGGCCAGTGTCTAACCCAGTGCACCCAGTGAAAGGTCAGTGTCTAACCCAGTGCACCCAGTGAAAGGCCAGTGTTTAACCAGTGCACCCAGTGAAAGGCCAGTGTCTAACCCAGTGCACCCAGTGAAAGGTCAGTGTCTATCCCAGTGCACCCAGTGAAAGACCAGTGCAACCAGTGAAAGGCCAGTGTCTATCCCAGTGCACCCAGAGAAAGGCCAGTGTCTAGTCAGTATGTTGCAAGCCCAACACGAGAGGGGTGGTCTTGGATTTAGTTTTGGGGAATGAAGCTGGGAAGATTGAAGGGAGAACACTTGGGTGCCAGTGACCATAATTGAATCAGATTCAAGTTGGTTATGTATAAGGACAAGAATAGGCCTGGAATAAAAGTTCCAAATTGGGGAAAAGCTAATTTTGCTAAGTTAAAGAGTGATTTGGCATAGTGGACTGGAAACAGATACTTGTAGGTAAATCACTGTCGGAACAGTGGGAGGCATTCAAGGAGGAGATCCGGAAGGCTCAGGTCATACATGTGCCCTTCAAGAAAAAAGCTGGGAAAAATAATTCTACAGCCCCCTGGATGTCTAGGGACTCGCAGGAGAGGAGTAAGAAAAAAACGAACATTTATGTCATGTACCAACAGCTAAATACTTTAGAATATTTCGAAGAATATGGGCTAGGCTTTCCACTAGGAGGCCCTCGCCCCCAAAAATGGGCCTTGTTCCAGTGATGGAGGACGTTTTAGCCTTACTGATCGCTGGTACAAGGCCCATTTTTTTTGTGTGCGATTTTCCACTCGGCCTTAGGCCTTAGGCCGGCGATGTGGAATGGGCGATGTGATTTTCGGCGAGGTCGCGTTCGTCCACTGAAAGAGGAAGTCAAAAAGCTTCCCTAGTATGTGTGGGAGATCAGGGGGAGGTCAGGGGTCATCCACACATGTGCAGAAGGCACAGGGAGGGCCAGAGAGAGGATAGAGAGAGTGTAGGAAGGCAGAGACAGAGTGGAGAGATCATTGTTCATTGCATATTAGATTGTTTAAAATGTTCTTTCATAGCTGGGGTGGGGAGGAGGGTGTTTGAAAAGAATTCTGTTTGCAATAAATTTGTTAATGATTTTAACAATTGTTATGCATTCTCTGATAAGGTTAATTAACTTAGGCATTTTGAATAATTTAACATCTTTATTCTCTTGTAATAATATTACTTAAGTTAAGCAAATGCAAATGCTGCACTACAAAGGACAGGCCAGTGCAGGCAAGGCTAAAACGTATCTCAACATAACTCCGTGCAAATGCAACTTTTGTATAAATGTAATTGTTAATCTAAATGTAAATGTGACGATCCCCAATGTAAGTTCATGCAAAGCGTTCCATTATCAGCTGCTGACACAACAGCTTTGCGGCCACGTAACTCCCACGGGGTACTGTTCTTCTGCGGGGGGCGGGTGGTAGGACCATGGCTACATCGCCAGGCTGGTCCTCCCCGAGGACCTCACCAGCTTCCTCTTCCTCCTGCTCCTCCTCCTCCTCTTGCTCCTCGCCGGCTGGCTCTTCCGTCTCCCCTCCTTCTGGAGGTGGACCTGCAGCTCCAACTGGCATTAGTTGTCCTCTCCTTATAGCTAGGTTATGTAGCATGCATCACACCACAATAAACTCAGCGATCTGGTCAGGGTGGTACTGTAGGCTGCCACCAGAATGGTCCAGGCACTTGAAGCGCTGCTTTAGGACTCCAATTGTCTTTTCGACAATGTTACGTGTCGCTATGTGGCTTTCATTGTAACGCTTCTCTGCTTCAGTGATGGGATTACGCAGTGGGGTCATCAGCCAACTGGCAAGGCGATATCTCTTATCTCCCAGCATCCAACCTTCTGGCTGATTGACAAACAGGTCAGGGATAGCACTCTCTCGTAGGATGTGCGCATCATGGCTGCTGCCAGGAAATGTAGCATTTACCGTCATGATTATTTGTTTGTGTTCGACAACAAGCTGCATATTAAAGGAGTAGAATCCCTTTCTGTTACGAAATACCTCCGCGTTCTTTAAGGGGCTTTCAGAGTGATGTGCGTGCAGTCTATTGCTCCCTGCATCTTGGGGAAGTCTGCTATTCTCGAGAAACCCAAAGCCCTCCCGGTCTGAGCCTTCCTGGTCATAGGGAAGCTTATAAAGTCCATCTGGCGAGTGTAAAGGGCTTCAGTCACCTGCTGATTGCAGCAGTGTGTGGCGTGCTGAGAGATATGATAGATGTCGTCAGATGAAGCCTGAAAAAAACCCGTAGCGTAGAAAGCTAGGGCAACAGTAATCTTAACCTCAACGGGCAGTGCGGTTCTGATGGTGCTGGAAGGCTGAAGATCCCCCTTGATGAGCTGGCAAATCTCATCGATGGCCTCGTTCTGGAAGCGGAGCCGTTTTCAGACAAGTTGAGGTAAGATTGCATTTCTTTGTATCTTTGTTGGCTGTACGCTCGCCTCTTCTGTCTCTGTCACCTCTTCGATTGATCCTTTCAGAAACCAGCTTGTGAGCAGTTACGAGAGTAATGGTGCAGAAAGCATAGGCCCCATCACGATCAATAATTATTTTCAATTGTATAAATGAACTTTTCACTAAGGAATGTGAATCTATTAAACTACTCTATCTATTCCAGCCCCAGTCTAACACTAGGCCCCCTTCACTTTAAATAATTATTTTCACTAGGTATAAATAAACTTTTCACTAAAAAATGCCAAATCCACTCGGTTACTATTAGTAAAATTAAATATAATTAAAAATCTGAGTAGATCTATCTATACAGGACCCATAAATCACTCACAACCATCTAAGCATGATTTTTTGGCTGTCTCCCCACTTCCTCCGATCTTCAAGATGGCGCCCATAGTGCCCATTTCCTTCTGTAAAGCCCGGGAAAAGCAACTATTTCACAGCGATGTTTTCAGCCTTAAATCAGCCTGACCTTGTGATGGCGATGTGCCGAAAGTTGGGATGGGCCTTGTGTGGGCGATCAGCTCAGCGATCAGTTCGGCGAAGTGAACCGAAACTTGGGGGCTTATTTTTCCGGCGATATTTCTGGCCTAGTTTCCACTTTTTCCTCAAAATGGCCGATAGAGGTCCTTTTTGAGCGATATATGGGCCATAGCTGGGCGATGTGCAGTGGAAAGTCTAGCCCTCAGAAATTTAAGAGGCAAAATAAAAAAGGATATTAGGAATGCTAAGAAAGAGCATGAAAAATTCTTGGCCAGTAAAATTAAGGAAAAGCCTAAGATGTTCGATAAATATATTAAGATTAAGAGGCCTATTAGAAACCATGAGAGTAATCTTTATGTGGAGGCAGAAGATGTTGGTAGGGTTCTCAACAAAAACTTTGCATCTGTCTTCACAAAGGAAAGGGGTAATGCAGATGCTGCTATCATGGAGGAGTGTGATATTCTGGATGAAATAAATATAGTGAGAGAGGAAGTATTAAGGGGTTTAGTAGCTTTGAAAGTAGATAAGACCCCAGGCCCGGATGAAATGCATCCCAGGCTGTTGAGCGAAGTAAAGTTGAGTAGAGGCCTTGACCATCGTTTTCCAGTCCTCTTTGGATCTGGGGATAGTGCCGGAGGATTGGAGGACTGCTAATGTAGTACCCTTGTTTAAGAAGGGAAAAAGGGATAGGCTGAGTAATTACAGGCCTGTCAGCCTAACCTCAGTGGTGGGAAAATTATTGGAAAAATCCTGAAAGACAGGATAAATCTGTATTTGGAAAGGCAAGGATTAATTAGGGATAGTCAGCATGGATTTGTTAAGGAAAGATCGTGTTTGACTAACCTGATTGAATTTTTTGAGCAGGTAACCAAGAGGGTCGATGAGGGTAGTACGTACGATCTAGTATATATGGACTTTAGCAAGGCTTTTGATAAGATCCCACATGGTAGACTGGTCATGAAGGTTAAAGCCCATGGCAAAGTGGCAAGTGGCAAGTTGGATCCAAAATTGGCTTGGAGGTCGGAAGCAAAGGGGAATGATTGATGGACGTTTTTGTGACTAGAAGGATGTTTCCAGTGAGGTTCTGCAGGGCTCAGGATTGGGCCCCTTGCTTTTTGTGGTATATATCAACGATTTAGATTTGAATATAGGGAGTATGATTAAGAAGTTTGCATACGACACTAAAATTGGCTGTATGGTTGACAATGAAGAGGAAAGTCATGGGCTGCAGGAGGATAGCAATCTACTGGTCAGGTGGGCAGAGCAGTGGCAAATGGAATTTAATTCAGAGAAGTGTGAAGTGATGCACTTTAGGAGGGCTAATAAGGAAAGGGTATACACATTAGGTGGTAGGCCACTTAATAGTGTAGATTTACAAAGGGACCTTGGAGTGCTTGTCCACAGATCCTTGAAACTAGCAGGCCAAGTGGATAAGGTGGTTAAGAATGCATACGGAATGCTTGCCTTTATTGGCGGAGGCATAGAATATGAGCAGGGAGGTTATGCTTAAATTGTATAATACTTTGGATAGGCCATAGCTGGAGTACTGCGTGCCGTATTATAGGAAGGATGTGATTGCACTAGAGAGGGTGCAGAGGAGATTTACTAAGATGCTGCCTGGAATGGAGAATCTTCGTTATGAGGACAGATTGGATAGGCTGGGTTTTTTCTCATTGGAACAGAAGAGGTTGAGAGGAGACCTCATCGAGGTGTGCAAAGTATTGAGGGGCCTGGACATAGTGGATAGTAAGGGTCTATTTCCATCGGTGGAGGGGTCTATTACGAGGGGGCAGAGTTTTAAGGTGGTTGGTGGAAGGTTTAGAGGGGATTTGAGGGGGGGCTTCTTTACGCAGAGGGCTATGGGGATCTGGAACTTGCTGCCTGGAAGAGTGGTGGATGCAGAAACCCTCACCACTTTTAAGAGATGGTTGGATGGGCACTTAAAGTGCAGTAACCTGCAGGGTTACAGACCTAGAGCTGGTAATTGGGATTAGACTGGATGACCTTTTGTTGGACGGCGCAGATATAATGGTAAGTACTGCAGGGAATAGAATACGGCCAGGGTGATATCCTGGACTAGTTTCGATCATCTGGATGGGTCGGAGAGGAATTTTCCCTCCCTAAATTGGCCTAGGTTTTTATCTGGTTTTTGCTTCTCCCAGGAGATCACATGGCTCCAGTTGGGGTGGAGTGTAGAATATTTCAGTATAAGGCGTGTCGCAGTTGTATGAGGCGGACTGGTTGGGCTGGATGCTCTTTGCCTTTCTGTCATTGTTCATAGGTTTATATATAACCTTTAGGGCCGCTGACCGTGCGGCTCTTTGTCGGCCGGCGTGGACACGGTGGGCCGAAATGTCCTTCTTCTGCGCTGTAAATTTCTATGTTTCAACACTCTGCACTCAGTGATAAGGCAGAGTCTAACCCACTGCACCCAGTGAAAGGCCAGTGTCTAACCCAGTGCACCCAGTGAAAGGCCAGTGTCTAACCCACTGCACCCAGTGAAAGGCCAGTGTCTAACCCAGTGCACCCAGTGAAAGGCCAGTGTCTAACCCAGTGTACCCAGTGAAAGGCCAGTGTCTAACCCAGTGCACCCAGTGAAATGCCAGTGTCTAACCCAGTGCAGCCAGTGAAAGGCCAGTGTCTAACCCAGTGTACCCAGTGAAAGGCCAGTGTCTGACCCAGTGAAAGGCCAGTGTCTGACCCAGTGCACCCAGTGAAAGGCCAGTGTCTAACCCACTGCACCCAGTGAAAGGCCAGTGTCTAACCCAGTGCCCCCAGTGAAAGGCCAGTGTCTAACCCAGTGCACCAAGTGAAAGGCCAGTGTCTAACCCCCTGTACCCAGTGAAAGGCCAGTATCTAACCCAGTGCACCCAGTGAAAGGCCAGTGTCTAACCCAGTGCACCCAGTGAAAGGCCAGTGTCCGACCCAGTGCACCCAGTGAAAGGCCAGTGTCTAACCCACTGCACTCAGTGAAAGGCCAGTGTCTAACCCAGTGCACCCAGTGAAAGGCCAGTGTCTAACCCAGTGCACCCAGTGAAAGGTCAATGTCTGACCCAGTGCACCAAGTGAAAGGCCAGTGTCTAACCCTCTGCACCCAGTGAAAGGCCAGTGTCTAACCCAGTGCACCCAGTGAAAGGCCAGTGTCTAACCCTCTGCAACCAGTGAAAGGTCAGTGTATAACCCAGTGAACGCCAGTGTCTAACCTAGTGAAAGGCCAGTGTCTAACCCAGTGCACGCAATGAAACGCCAATGTCTAACCCACTGCGCCCAATGAAAGACTAGTGTCTAACCCACTGCACCCAGTGAAAGACCAGTGTCTAATCCTCTACATCCAGTGAAACACCAGTGTCTAACCCACTGCACCACCCAGTCCCCGTATCCTGCAGTTATTTTGCTCACAATCCTCTCACTATGTGTTGTCTGTGAGCATGATTTCCTGTAATAATTCTATAAGCAAAGACTCTGTGCCTAGAACTCACACAGTATATCTCTCTACTATAGGTTGAACCTCCTTTACCCAGAACTCCCTTATCCAGAACCACCCACCGTCCAGAACCATTCCTGGCCACCGGGTGGCGCTTACACAGAACTCCGACATGAACAAATTGAAGTTATTCCTCGTTGCCAACTCCCACAATTGCTGGCCTGACCCCGCGATCCACTGCAACCTCCCCACCCCCCAACCAAATAATCTCCCTGCCGCACTCCCAACCCCAAGCCAGCCATCCTCGATATCCGCTTGCTCAGTACCTGTACCATCCAATTTAACGTGACCTCCCCTTGTCTGGAAAAATCCCTTATCCAGAACAGGCCAGGTCCCGAGGGTTCCAGATAAAGGAGGTTCAACCTGTATTGAATCAACAAGGCCCAGTTATATCCAAAGACAGATCTGAATGTGTACCTGTGTTTCGGGGCAGGTCTGGAAACTGTACTTTGACAGAAGCCGCACCAGTGCAATCTTGATTTCCAACTGTGCCAGTCTCATTCCGATGCAGTTCCTGGGTCCCGCGCCAAAGGGCAGATACACAAAAGGATGCCGCTCTGCTTTCATTTCCGCAGTGAATCTGATGATCAAACACATTAAGGAGAAGATGATTTGTATTTGATCCATACACGGGAGATGTGTGAAGTGTAACTAAGGTTCCTTAGCTAAGAGTGCCCGTCTGTGAATGAGCGAGTGCAGTGATAGACATTCCTCTGGAAAGTTGTGTGTATCTTTCTCAAGACGGAAAGTTCGAGGACACGCCCCTGTGCTGACAGGCCCATACCCTTCTTCACTGACCAAATTCCACCTGCACCCCAGTTCTGCCAACTCCTAGAGCTGTCCCTTCTCTGCTGCTGAACATCATCTCCCTCCCTATTACTTCCAACTGGTACATCTTGCTTACCATTTTATTGGGCTGAATCGTGCTTGAAAAATAACAGCATGTTAATGTGAAAATCAGCCAGCAAGGTCAGACAAAGAGATACATCGTGAATTGAGAACCTCTGGAACTTGTTAGTCGATTTACACTCGCCCATAGCCTCACCATTATTTTTAAGAACTTGCCACATTAAACGCACCACAGAAAGATAGGGCTGGAACTTAACAGTGGAAGTATCTTTTTAATGATGTGACATTAATTTCTGGCCCAGAAATTGAATAATTTAAATTGTGGACTCTCATTCCTGCATGTAGTAAATTGTTGTTTGTGATTTTAAAAATGTTAAATTTTTAATTTTTTTCTTTTCTTTTCTCTTTTTTTCTCTCTTAATCCAATCTTTCTTTTCCTTTATCTCATTTCTCTTTCTGTACCTGATTTGATTCTGATACACTCTATTTCCTTCTCCGTCAGTCCTTCGTTTCTTTCTCAATTCTTAAATAACATTGGTTGAGGAGATAGGCCGTTGGTCCTGTGTTTCACTAGGGTCCCAGATGCCCCGTTGTCCTCTCCCCTCCACCAAGTTACGGCACAAAACAATTTTGAGCTGAAACGCGAGGGAAAGTGTCTAACTAACGGCGTACAACGTAAGTTGGCCAGCTCCAGCAAGATATTGCCCAATGTGTCTCCTCAGATTTTAAAAAATGTTAAGGGACTAGAATTTCCTATTTTATTTGTTCCTGGGCAACACTACCATATTTGGATCATTTCTGGCCCCATGCCCAGTGCAACTGAGTAAAAGCATCCATCAAAGGGAAGGGAATTGAACACTGTGGAGGGAAAAATGTTTTTTTAATTTTAAAACAACACACGCATAGAAGAATGGCAGGACTAATAAAAGGGGAAGAATGGATGTTGTAAAAGAGCTGGGCAAATGACGAGTATATCTTTCCCCAGAGGATGCATGATTAGACCACACTACTGCATAAACCTTAAGCAAGGAGTACAACTACTCCCTGTAGACTTGCTCTACTGATATACATGTTTGTTTTCCAGCAACTAAAACATTCCTCTTTCTTTTAACCATTTATTTTCATTTTGCTTCTTTGTCATTAGCAGGTGCAAAGACAGAAGCTTTAACCATTTATACTTCAATGCAGCAAGTGCGACTGTGTTCTAACGTTCAAACCTTCTTGTTTACATACTTTCACTGGCTGACGGTAAGCTAACCAGAGATGGGTTTTTTCACTCCAATTTGCCCCCTTCCTCTTTTAAAGACTCAGGTTGGGGTCATGGGCACCAGTAGCCTTCCAGTACGTCCTAGTGACCAGTCTTCGTATGGGAACCTAAAGGGTGGTTGCTATCAACTGTGGAGTATATCACAGCTGAGCCCAATGTGGTCCTCACACACTCACACGCACGTGTGAGTACACACACGCTCACACTGTCTGCTCGACAGTAGTCAATAGATAGCATTAAGGGCTGTGAACTCCCTCACTATCCCACCCCAAATACATGCTCAAGCTGTGTCCGGGGCGGAGTCTCAGCACAGACCGAGGACACAGCTTGGGGCCTTTTGGCTTGTACTAGGTAATATGTCAATACCCAAGTTTGGGAGCTGTGGATGATGTGCAGGACTGAGCGGATGAACACCAGAAATAAAGACTGTCATTTTGAGGATTTTTTTCACCAGAGTAACCCAGAAAGGTGATGATGAATTACCTTTCCTTTTGAGAAAGAAAGATTACCAATGTGTAGATTTGTAAAATAAAATCTCAGTCCCTTCAACAATAACTTGGTGCAATAATATTCAACTCAGCCCAGATACAAGTTCTTGACTTTGTTTCGATCGTATGGCCCTGAAATTGCGGTCGGATTCTCTGACCACAAAAATATTTACCAATGTACCTAGTGGTCCCAGAAGAACGAATACTTGCACTACGAGGCCTCCATGTGCAGCCCAGCGCAGAGGCCTACGTATTCCAGAGCATGTGTACATCCTGGGATCGCATGGGCCGGACCAATCAAAGAAAATGGCATATCCCCAATCACAGTAATGGTCAGTTCCATTTGTACGGAGATCACCATTTCTATGAATGGGGGTAACCCCAAAAACACAAACATTTTAAATAAACAAGAAAAACACTTCACATATTTAAAATTAATTAAAATTGAATTTAATTAAATGTTTCAAACATTTATTTTTTTGAATATTTTCACATGTTTTAATAAGGGTAAAAATAATCTTACCTTAACGGACAGGATTTTTAATATAAAAGTTATTGATAACATTTTATTTTTCTACCTTTTAAAACTGTTACGCTGGTAAAATCAGGCCTTACGTCTGTTTTTACCAGGCGTAAGGGTTTGAAGGACATTCGCTGCACTAGAGTTGGGCAAATAGCACAAATCTCTGCCCACGAAGGCCCTTCTCCCGGGGATGTGTTGGAACAGTTCACAAGTGCCGGATTTCGGTGCATGCGTAAATGTGAAGGATGCCTTGAGGAACACACTGGTGGCCACTGAAATTGCGATGTTACAATAGTTAGTGCACTTCAAATATACCTCATTTGCTGTAATGCGCTTTGAGATGTATGGTGGTTGTGAAAGGCGCTATATAAATGCGAGTTTATCTTTTCTTTTAATTGAGAGATTTTTGTTAACTAAGAGAATCGGCACTTGCGGGGCCTCTACAGGGAAGTTCGCACATCGTACATGCCCGTAGAGACCGCGATTTTTGGCAGTATAAACAGGTGGTAGCCAGTCCGTTTTACAACTCTCCCAATTTTTATTTCCCTTGGAAAGTAACACCATCGCCCGTTTTACATCATCGCACAAAGGTAAAATCTACCCCGTGGAGTTCACCGCAGAAAACTTCTGTTTCAAAACATTTATGCCATTTGTGTCAGCCGTGGCTCAGCGTCACACTCTCATCTCTGAGTCAAAAGGTTGTGGGTTCCACTCCAGGAACTTGAGCACATAAATCTAGGCTGACACTACAGTGCTGCACTGTCAGAGGTGCCATCTTTCGGATGAGACGTTAAACTGAGCCCCCGTCTGCTCTCTCAGATGGATGTAAAATATCCCATGGCACTATTCAAAGAAGAGCAAGGGAGTAGCCCTGGTGTCCTGGACAATATATAAATCCTCAATCAACAGCATTAAATAAAAATGATCTGGTCATTATCATATTGCTGTGTGGAAATTGACTGTTGTGTTTCCTACATTACAACAGTGACTACACTTCAAAAGCACATCATTGGTTGTAAAGTGCTTTGGGACATCCTGAGGTTGAAAAAAGGTGCTATATAAATACATCTTTCTTTCCTTTATTTTAAGGTTTCTGCTCTATGCAGTGGCCATAACTGTAGATTTCACTATACTCGTGAAGTCTTGTCACAGGAGAACTCATGTGGCCATGTTTGTGCGGATAGACTGTGTATAATCACGGCCTAGCTTGAGGCTGAACACTCTGAAATTCTACAATTCAGCAATATTTCCGGATGAGGTAGCAACATTGTGACTGAATATGTGGAGATAACACATAGGCCAATGAACAAGTGGATGGCATTTATGACTTTATACTCAGTTAAATTTTTAATGACAGTATTCGTGGTCTTGTTGCTGGCACAATAAGGGTCTCTGCAACTTTACAGCATTGAATAACCTACCTCTTTGACCAAGTGCTTGGTCACCTGTCTTAATATCTAATTACTTGGCCGGGGCTCAATCTTTGGCTGATTACACATGTGTGAAGCGCCTCGGGACATTTTACTGTGTTAAAGGCAATATATAATTGTAAGTTGTTGTTAATGGTTGTTACATACCTCTCTGGTTTAAATTTCTCTGGCTCTGGCCAGTATTTGGGGTCATAGTGAAGGACACCGACAGGAACTTCTATAGTAAACCCCGCTGGAATTAACAGCCCGTTCACCAAACAGTCTTTTTCACACACACGGCTAAACCTGCAGCAGACCAACACAAGTGCTGGTTAGTTCATCTCCGATCCTTACAAATAAAGACAACGCATACAATAACCTTAGTCAATCGTGACCTTCTCCCTCCATGGTTCCCTCCCAGGAGGACAAACCCTAATGGCTTCCAATTCTTATCATCTTGCCCAGTTTACTTCTCTCCTTTCCTGAAGGCACTGAAGCCTGGCATGGGTACATGGCACCAGATGTCCTCTATACACACACGCACAGGCACTTTCTAACAGAAGTTAAGGATAGCAATCAACAGTGGGTAACCCAGATGATTTCTCCCCCCACCCCCATCTCCACTTCCTTAAGGCAAGGGGGTACTGTGACTGAGATCAGCTCAACTCAGCACAGGCCAGGAATCGGACCGTGACCTCTTTGGTCCATGTAGTTTTGTACTTCATTGGTTGGTGCTAATGGGCCATCGTAAACCAGCCTTTCAATCTTGAACCATACTGTTATGAGGGACTTTAGTTCTGTGAAGAGACAAGAGAAGTTGGGATTGTTCTCCTTTGAGCAGAGAAGGTAAAGGCGAGATTTAATGGAGGTGTTCAAAATTAAGAGGGATTTTGATAGAATGAATAAGGAGAAACTGTTTCCACTGGCAAGAGGGTCAGTAACCTAAGGGCACAGATTTAAGATAATCGGCAAAAGAACCAGAAGGGAGATGAAGAGAATCATTCGATGATTCTTAGTCTAGTGTTTGTCTATTAATAGGTTCGCCATTTGCTTTGTACTCAAAAGAATGAAGCAATGTCCTTCTTGAATGAAGTAAGGCCAGGACTGGGCGCAGCTGTGATGCCCAGGGCGAGGGCAATGGAAAGGGAAGTGTTTGTATGGGGAAGATGTCATCAAAACTGCTTAAAGGTAAGTTCCCAACCTGCAGGATAGAGAGCTTAAAAAAAATCAAAAGTGCAGTGTACCATGTGATGGCCACACCTATAATAATTCCTTTAGGATTGAACTTTGGTTTATTATTTACTATGGGAGCAAAGCTGGGACCTTACTGATATACTTGGTTCAGCCACGCACTGCCCTAACCAGCCACGTCATTGTGCAGTCCTGCCTGTACAAAGCCCAATGGAATCGTTTGTAATTTAAAACAAAACGTTGCCTAGTTTTTAAATAACTTTTTTAAAAAGTAAGGTTTTACCCGTTTCTCATTCCGATTGGTGAACTGTTTTTTGTTGTTACCTGACTCCAGGTGGGTACATGCGTAGAGACTCTGAGATTACCATGTCCAGATATGGTAACTTCTGCACATTGTTATAATCAGGGGTGGTCTGAAAGATTACAATGATGAGTTAATGGACAATAACAACAACAACTTGTATTTATATAACGTCTTTAACGTAGTAAAACGTCCCAAGGCGCTTCATAGGAGTGTTATAAGACAAAAAAACAAATAAATTTGACAGCAAGACACATAAGAAGAAATTACGGAAGGTTGGTCAAAGAGGTAGGTTTTAAGGAGCGTCTTAAAGAAGGAAAGAGAGGCAGAGAGGCAGTGAGGTTTAGGGAGTTCTAGAGCTTGGGGCCCAGGCAGCTAAAGGCACGGCCACCAATGGTTGAGCAGTTATAATTAGGGATGCTCAAGAGGGCTGAATTTGAGAAGTGCAGACAATAAATATTCTCTTGGGTTCAGTGTCTTCCATAAACGAATCCCATATCCACTGCAATCAATTAACCTTTCCTGTCCAAAATCTAGCCATATGATAGTGTAACCTGGGGATGCAACAAGGACTGGAAACTGTAATCTTGTATTGTCCCCACATAGATTTCTCATATCTTCCAGAGGGTGGACTGATGAACACTCCAGTGAGAAGAGACCAATTATAAACCTGCAGGCTGATTTATTTCACAAATAATATGGAAACTAATAACAGAGTGTTCACAGTGGGTTTGAACTTATTTCGGAACGCTCCTTGTGATAAGAAAGTAATAAAGCTCATTATTCCTCTTCGATGGCAAAATTCAGACTAGCAATTCTCTGAAACAAGTTGATGTTACATTTAAGATGAGAGTTCTTGCCTGCTGTGTCTGTGTTCTTGGCTTCTCCTTACTATGTGTTACATTGTCCTTGGTGTCTGAACCTGCCCCAGCCCCCTGTATCCAGGGATTGGCTAGTTGAGCTGTCAGAGACCCCCACAGCCACAAGGTTGTGACAAAAATATGGGAACGTAGAGGATTCCTGCTGAGCTCAAATGAGCGAGGCCATTCCAACATCTTATACCCACATTCGTCTCTGGAATGTGTTAGTGAGCCTAATTATCTCACCCTGATGTGGTATGTGAGAACCACCATTTTGGTTAGACATTCTGACTGGCTCTCATTCACATTTCCAAGAATACGTATGTTCTGAGAATTTAGTCCCTTGTGAACCAAATTTTACTTGATTGCAACTGCTTAATATAAATTACCCCAAATTCCTCCAAGGTTAAATGAGCAAAAATCTTGAAGCATAATATCATTAATCCACGAGAACCTACAGTCAATACAACTTGAGGCATTCAATGTCTAAGCCTGAGCCTCTGATAAGTTATTCAAACAAATCTCTAGTCTCCCTTTATGGCCTGGTTGTAAGGACATTACCTGGTGTAGTACTAATCCAGACAGACTGGAAATTGCCCTATTTAAATAGCTCATTTGTGCTGTGTTAAATGAACTCAGCTGGGTTGGTACAATTTGTTCTTTACCCATGAACTGAGGAGAAAAGGAATTATGCCTGGGGTCCTTCTCCTGATCACTATCCAACGATTTCTCTTGCAAAGTGCATGCCTTTAAACATTGAGTGAGGATAGAATTGGGCTTGGCAGTGATGCTCCCTGCAGGCCATCACACAGTAAGGCCGGAATCTTTCCAGCCCTGCGAGTGCGGGTTTGGAGGCGGGCCCGCTGTCAAAATGGCCGAGATTGACAGCGGGATGGGATCCCACTCTGATCCTGCCTCCTTGTGAATTTCCAAAGTGTCGCGTCTGGCTGCAGTTCACTGACCCGACACCAAGCGGCGGGCCAGCCAATTAAGGTTATTAAGAGGTGGATTAGAGGTAATGTAAAAGAATTTTACCAGGTACTTAACATTTTTCCAAGTTTTTCAGCAGCTTCCTGTCGCTCGGCCATCATGTCAGGTTCTCAGTAACTCTCCCTTGCTCTGACTAGTTGACAGCATCAGAAGTGGTATAAAAGCTATCATTTCACAGCTGTTCAATGTCCAATCTCAGAGTCTGAAGACTCTTTTGTGTATGCAGTTTGGAAGTGTCTCCACTGTCACCTCCTTGGAGCAACCTCCTTGGAGCAACCAGTGACAGATCGCTTCTGTCATCTCAACATCAGCTGCCATCTATTCTAGCAGCATTGGTGCCCTTGAGAAAATCTCACCTTAGTCCTGAGAATCCAAACTTGATCAGCGCCAACACCAATATCATTAAACAAACCAGCATCACCACCAACACCAACCTTCTCCGCAATTACCTGATGCTGCACAGGACACCGGGCATCAGCACCCAATCATATTGCTGGCCGGGACACCAGGGATGGCCTCACCATGGCCACATTCACTTCAGCTGACGCTGTACACACTGGCTGCCACATGATCTGCCTGGTTGGCACCATCCCACACCAGCTCCATAAAGCATCCCTACAATGACCAAGCCATTCCTTTCACATTCATCACCATTGTGGAGGTAACATTATGTCTCACCATTCACTACAACTCACTAAGCCATTTACAAAGGTTCACACAAATCAGTCCAAGAACGCAAAGTGTTCAAAATAAAAATGTCAATGTTTCAGGACACATTAGCAGGAACTCTACATGAACATAGGCCAAAAGACCCAAGTGCCTACTTTTGTGTGTTGTTAGTTGGTATGATTGGACAAGGATGAGTGTGAGGTGTGGCGAGTGAGATGGAGATGTGATAATGTAGATAGAGAGGTATGGGTAGAGGTGTAAGGATGTGCAGAAGTAGGGTAGGGAAGAGTGATGGGAATGTGATGTGTGGCACAACAGAATGAGGTTGAGTGTGGCTTTGCAGTAACGTTTCATCATCTACTGAGATAAGAACATAAGAAATAGGAGCAGGAGTGGCCATACGGCCCCTCGAGCCTGCTCCACCATTTAATACGATCATGGCTGATCCGATCATGGATTCAGGTCGACTTCCCTGCCCACTCCCCATAACCCCTTATCGGTTAAGAAACTGTCTATCTCTGTCTTAAATTTATTCAATAACCCAGCTTCCATCATTGAAAGGTTTGCACTCCTGCAGCCAGCTCCTCCTGACGACATCCCTGCTTGTGCCTTCCTGTGCAATGTGCAACCAGTCTGCGTTGGTACCCAGGGGAGCTCTCTTCTGCCCATTGGAAGGGAAGAGGATCTCCCTATGTGCTGTGTCTCCCTCTGAGTCATGGGAGAGCCTTGGTGCAGCCGTGCACCTCTGTGCAGTGCTTGCAGCACCTTAATGCTGCAGAACACTGACAGAACAACTGTCAAAATCAATGTGGCCATGGTCCCTTTAAGGAAACCGGCTGATGACCTGTCATCAAATGACATCATCAGACCCGCTTCCTTTTAATTGGCCGGGAATCTCGCAGCGTGGGCTTAACAAGCCTCATCAACGGAAGATTCTTCATACAGTGCGGGCTGCAGCGAGCGGCGGCTTCGCCACCCGCCACCGATCCCGGCCGTTTCGGTCTCGCCACGATCGGTTGCCGAGATCGCGGCCTAAGAATGGTCAAATGGGTCCCATTGCCTTCTGGAGTCGCTGTGGCCGTCACTGGCAAGCGATATATTTCCAAGTCAGGATAGTGTGTGTCTTGGAGGGGAACTCGGAGGTGATGGTGTTCCCATTCGCCTGCTGCCCTTGTCCTTCTAGGTGGTGGAGGTCATGGGTTTGGGAGGTACTGTCAAAGAAGCCTTGGCGAGTTGCTGCAGTGCATCTTGTAGATGGTACACACTGCAGCCACGGTGCGCTGGTGGTGGAGGTCGTGAATATTTAAGGTGGTGGATGTGGTATCATGTGGAGTGAATCGATTTGGCTGAAGACTGGCTTCTGTGAAGTTAAGGACCTCAGGAGGAGGACGTGATGGATCATCCACTCAGCACTTCTGGCAAGATAGCTGCAAATGCTTTAGCTTTGTCTTTTGTACTTGCATGTTGGGCTCCGCCATCATTGAGGATGTGAATATTCATGAAGCCTCCGCCGCCCATCAGTTGTTTAATATATATATATTAATGACCTACATGAAGGGACCGAGTGTAATGTATCTAAGTTTGCTGACAATAGAGAGCTAGGTGGGACAGTAAGCTGTGAGAACACAAAGTGTCTGCAAAGGGATATAGATAGACTAAGTGCATGGGGAGTTAGGTGGCAGATTGAGTATAATGTAGGGAAATGTGAGGTTATTCACTTTGGTAGGAAGAATAGAAAAACTGAATATTTTTTAATTGGTGAAAAACTTTTAAATGTTGGTGTTCAGAGAAATGTGGGTGTCCTCACAGAAAACACAGAATGCTAGCATGCAGGTACAGCAAGCAATAAGGGAGGCAAATGGCATGCTGTCCTTTATTGAAAGGGGGTTGGAGTATAAGATTAAGGGGCTGGTAGAAATTGCCCCCTGCCCCACCCCGTTTCGATGGTTTTTACTACAGCTGCGGTTCAGGTCGCCTCTTGAGCGACATTTGCTCCTTGTTTTTTTTTTGTTTTGATCAGGAAGTCAGTCTTAATGGGGGCGGTGACACACCTGAGGGGCAGAAACGTGGCAGTGACAGCAACAGGCGGAATTTGGGGGTGGTGCAGAGTGACCGTCGCGATGACATCATCACGCTGCCGCATCACCACGGCTCTCCCCTTCACTTAATGGGGAGAGGCTCCGTGCTTTTTAAACTTCGGCCAACTGGGCCACCAGGGAGGTTTTCGGCTGGGCCAGTGGCCTGCACCCAAGAGGGGGTGCCAGGCTGCCTTTTGGTGGCCCGGCCGAATGTGCCCTCCACTTTAAGGGAAGCCGCACCGTCGTTGCAGAAGGCCACAGTCTCACTGGACCACCAGGGAAAACCAGGTTTTGGCATCAACGGGCAGGCCAAAGATTTTCCGAGGGGAATGTCGCCATCGGGGGGCTAAGATCAGCAGTGCGCGCGGTGATGACGTGCTTACCGCGGATTGGCAGCAGCGGAGTGGTAAGGGGGGGATCGGGGCACCGGCAGGAAAACTCGGGACAGCAATTGGACCAGCAGTGGCCATTCCATAAAAAGTTGACGACCACTCAACTCCGCAGCATGGTCACCGATTTTCGGTGGCAACAGGCCTTAAGGAAAGGCTCAATTTCGGCCGCAGGAAGTCTTGCTACAATTGTACAGCGCCTTGGTGAGACCATACCTGGAATACTGTGCACAGTTTTTGTTATGTATGTAAACCTGTAATTACCAGGGATCAAGGGGTATGGAGAGAAAGAAGGAAAGGGGTACTGAGTTGAATGATCAGCCATGATCTTATTGAATGGTGGTGCAGGCTCGATTCCCGAATGGCCTACTCCTGCACCTATTTTCTATGTTTCTACCATGTCTAACCACCAGAGGGCTTATCCCCTGGAGTCCCAAGGGATCCCACAATCCCTAGTCTGACTCTTTATCCAAGACATAACAACTGACGACGACATACAGATAATGAACCCCAACGCAACAATGCAGAGTACTGTGGGCATCCTGCAGAAATGAGTGGGAAACCTTCGTGGAGCGATTTGACCAATACTTCGTGGCCAACGAGCTGGAAGGAGAAGCGAACGCTGCCAAACAAAGGGCGATCCTCCTCATCGTTTGCGGGGCATCAACGTATGGCCTCATGAAAAACTTACTCGCTCCAGCAAAACCCACAGGCAAGTCGTACAATGAGTTGTGCACACTGGTCCGGGAGCATCTAAACCCGAAGGAAAGCGTTCTGATGGCGAGGTATCAGTTCTACACGTACAAGAGGTCTGACGGCCAGGACGTGGCGAGCTACGTCGCCGAGCTAAGGCGCCTTGCAGGACATTGCGAATTTGAAGGACACTTGGAGCATATGCTCAGGGACTTCTTTGTACTTGGCATTGGCCATGAAGTAATACTTCGCAAACTTTTGACTGTAGAGACCCCAACCTTGAGTAAAGCCATAGCGATAGCCCAGGCGTTTATCTCCACCAGTGACAATACCAAACAAATTTCCCAGCACACTAGTACTGCTGCAAGTACTGTGAACAAAGTAACGTTGTTTTTGAATCGAAATGTAAAAGGCAGGACTTGCACGCCTGTAGCTGCACATCCACAGATGACTCAGAGTCCGCCATCAATGGTGGTGAATACAAGGCAATTAACACCTTGTTGGCGCTGCGGGGGTGATCATCGATTCCATTCATGCCGCTTCAAAGGATACGTTTGCAAGGGCTGTGCAACAATGGGACACCTCCAACGCATGTGCAGGCGAGCTGCAAACCCTGCTAATCCTGCAAACCATGTAGCAGAGGAGGACAGATCCACGGTGGATCATGATGAACTAAAGCCTCAGACCGAGGAGGCAGAGGTATATGGGGTGCACACATTCACCACAAAGTGTCCCCCGATAATGCTGAAGGTTGAATTAAATGGACTCCCGGTGTCCATAGAGTTGGACACGGGCGCAAGCCAGTCCATAATGAGCAAAAAGACTTTCGATAAGTTGTGGTGCAACAAGGCTTCAAGGCCAGTTCTGACTCCCATTTGTACCAAACTCAGAATGTACACAAAGGAACTGATTTCCATAATTGGCAGTGCTACCGTAAAGGTCTCCTATGGTGGAGCAGTGCACGAGTTACGACTCTGGGTGGTACCGGGTGATGGTCCCACGCTGTTTGGCAGGAGCTGGCTGGGAAAGATACACTGAAACTGGGACGACATCCGAGTGCTTTCGTCCATCGACGACAACTCATGTTCCCAGGCCCTAAGAAAGTTTTCCTCGCTGTTCGAACCAGGCATCGGGAAGTTCCAAGGAGCAAAAGTGCAGATCCATTTAATTCTAGGGGCGCGATCCATCCATCACAAGGCGAGAGCGGTACCTTACATGATGAGAGCGAGGATGGAGATCGAGCTGGAGAGGCTGCAACGAGAGGACATCATTTAGTCGATCGAATTCAATGAGTGGGCCAGTCCGATCGTTCCAGTACACCACGGTCGGAATCTGTGGTGATTACAAAGTAACTATCAATCGTTTCTCGCTGCAGGATCAATACCCTCTACCAAAGGCAGATGACCTATTTGCGACACTGGCGGGAGGGAAAACGTTCACAAAGCTGGACTTGACCTCGGCCTACATGACACAGGAGCTGGAGGAATCTTCGAAAGGCCTCACCTGCATCAACACGCACAAAGGTCTTTTTGTTTACAACAGATGCCAGTTTGGGATTCGATCGGCCGCGGCGATATTCCAGAGGAACATGGAAAGCTTGCTGAAGTCGGTCCCGCGCATTGTGGTCTTCCAGGACGACATCTTGGTTACAGGTCGGGACACCGTCGAGCACCTGCAGAACCTGGAGGAGGTTCTTAGTTGGCTTAATTGTGTGGGGCTCAGGTTAAAATGCTCGAAGTGTGTTTTCCTGGTGCCCGAAGTGGAGTTCCTGGGGAGAAGAATCGCGGTGGATGGCATCAGGCCCACCAATTCGAAGACGGAGGCAATCAAGAACGCATCGAGACCACGGAGCTGCGGTCGTTTCTAGGACTCCTGAACTATTTTGGTAACTTCTTACCGGGTCTTAGCACAGTGTTAGAACCCCTGCACTCTTTACTGCGTAAGGGAGATGAATGGGTATGGGATAAAAGCGAAGAAAATGCCTTTGAGAAATTGCTTGTGTTGTACGATCCATGTAAACGTTTGGTACTAGCATGTGATGCGTCATCGTATGGGGTCGGTTGTGCATTGCAACAAGCTAATGAATTTGGGAAATTGCAACTGGTTGCTTATGCATCCAGAAGTCTGTCTAAAGCCGAGAGGGCCTATAGTATGATCGGAAAAGAAGTGTTAGCGTGTGTTTACGGGGTAAAGAAAATGCATCAATATCTGTTCGGGCTCAAATTTGAATTGGAAACCGACCATAAGCTGCTTATATCCCTCTTTCCTGAAAATAAGGGGATAAATACGAATGCATCGGCCCACATCCAGAGATGGGCCCTCAAGTTGTTCGCATACAACTACGCCGTCCGCCACAGAAAACTTGCTGATGCTCTCAGTAGGCTACCATTGCCCGCCACCGGGTGGAGGTGGCACAGCCTGCAGATTTAGTTATGGTAATGGAAGCATTCGAGAGTGAGCAATCACCTGTTACCGCCCGACAGATTAGAACCTGGCCGAGCCAGGACCCCTTACTGTCCTTAGTAAAAAAACTGTGTGCTCCACGGGAGTTGGTCTAGTGTCGCGTTAGAGATGCAGGAAGAAATAAAGCCGTACCAGCGGCGCAGAGATGAAACGTCTATACAGGCAGACTGCCTCCTATGGGATAATCGGGTAGTTGTGCCAAAAAAGGGCAGGGACACTTTCATTAGCGATCTCCACAGTACCCACCCAGGCATTGTAATGATGAAAGCGATAGCCAGATCCCACGT
The DNA here is from genome assembly GCF_044704955.1 of Pristiophorus japonicus. Taxonomy (NCBI): domain Eukaryota; kingdom Metazoa; phylum Chordata; class Chondrichthyes; family Pristiophoridae; genus Pristiophorus; species Pristiophorus japonicus. The sequence continues at coordinate 86,771,476 of NC_091991.1, read as the reverse complement.
GTGGTGGCCCAGTATCGATGCAGACTTAGAGTCCTGCATGCACAAATGTAATACATGTTCCCAGTTAAGCAATGCACCCAGGGAGGCGCCACTAAGTTTATGGTCCTGGCCCTCCAAACCGTGGTCTAGGGTTCATGTCGATTATGCAGGCCCATTCTTGGGAAAAATGTTTTTAGTGGCTATCGATGCGTACTCCAAATGATTGAATGTGTGATGTCGGCAAGCACGTCCGCTGCCACCACTGAAAGCCTACGGGCCATGTTTGCCACGCACGCCTGCCTGATGTCCTTGTAAGTGACAATGGGCTGTGCTTTACCAGTGCTGAATTCAAGGAATTCATGACCCGCAATGGGGTCAAACATGTCACCTCTGCCCCGTTTAAGCCAGTGTCCAACGATCAGGCAGAAAGAGCAGTTCAAACAATCAAGCAGAGCTTGAAAAGGGTAACTGAAGGCTCACATCAGACTCATGTATCCCGAGTCCTGCTTAGTTACGGCACAAGACCCCACTCGCTCACTGGGGTCCCTCCCGCTGAACTGCTCATGAAAAGGGCACTTAAGACAAGGCTCTCGTTAGTCCACCCTGATCTACACGAACAGGTAGAGAGCAGGCGGCTTCAACAGAATACATACCATGATCGCGCAAATGTGTCACGCGAAATTGAAGTAAATTATTCTGTATTTGTGTTAAACTATGGACAAGGTCCCAAGTGGATTACTGACACTGTTTTGGCCAAAGAGGGGAGTAGCGTGCTTGTGGTCAAACTCGCAAATGGACTCACCTGCAGAAAAAATTTGGACCAAACCAAAATCAGGTTTACGGACTATCCAGAACCCACAATAGACTGTACCTTTTTCGACCCTGCAACACACACACACACACGTGGCAACCGACCCAGCGGTTGACCACGAAGCAGAACCCATCACCCGCAGCAGCACAGCAAGACTCACCACCCCCAACAGAAGACTCTGCCTTCCCAAGCCTACTGCTGCACATCATGACTCACACCAACATATCTTGCATGTCCACCCATGCTTCTCACTCTATCTACATTATCACATCCCATCTGACTAACCATTGCTCACAGTCACCCTCATCCTAATGCAATCATACCACTAATACCACAAAAGGAGGCCATTTGGTATCAGCACCCCACTCCATCATAGTCTCCCTCTACAGATCTAACTCATCCATTCCTTGCACTCATTCCATCACTCTCACTCAACCTTCTCTCCTTTTCCTCCTTGCAGGAAAAGAAAGCCCACAATAATAGGGAGAGGGAGCGAACCGGAGGTGGCCCTCCATCATTGGCCACCTTAACAGCAGCAGAGGAGGTTGCCCTGAAAGTGTCAGGAGTCGCAGAGCAGCTGGAGGTGGGAGACGGAGCGAGGGGGCATCTCAACAAACTGGCGACAGAATTACATCTCATACAAACATATGGCCTATAGCAGTCACTCATATGTGGACTAATATCAACAGCCTTTGAATGTTCATCATGTGCATAATGGTACCATTACCCATTCTTGATATGACATATTTAACTCATCTTTTTACTGTCCCAAAGGTCCATCAAAAGCTCCTCACCACACCCCCCCCCCCCCCCACTGTCCAGGAGGAAGAGGAAGACGATTCCTCAGAGGAGCCTCCAGCCTCGGAGGGCGCAGCGTCAGCAGATATAATCACACCCAGCACCAGCACAGAGCCACACACCTGGGTGGGTCCCACGCGAGATAGAGTGTTGTCACCTGGTGTCTCACATTGCACAAGTGAGCAAAAGCAAATGGTGGAGACAGGGACTGCAGTGGAGACTCCTCGCCGGAGGGCGCAGGACCCTCCCAGCTCTGCTCAGCTGCATGCAGACGCTGAGACTCGGGGGCCATCCAGAAAGAGGGCGATCCTGGAGGTGCAGCAAGAAGCGCAGGAGGCTGTGACAGGTTTTGCGACTGCGATCTCTGCAAATGTGCAGAGAATGGAGGAATCCATCTCCAACATGGGTACCACCGTGTCACAGTCGATGGTGAATATCGGCTCTTCCATGGACAGGATGGCCACCTGCATGGAGCAGCTCATGTGCCACTCACCTGAGCACATGGTCTCTATGGAGAATAGATGGCAGACGTTCATAGACCTCCTCTCTAGGAGGGACTTCAATGCAGAAGTGGGTCCTCATGGCCCCACAACTGTGCAGCAAGGTGCGCTCCAGCTCCTCATTAGCAGGGACGTGTGGGTGGCCCATGAGAGCGATGATGGTGAGAGGGGACATGGAAGTGGGGGCTTCTCTCAAAGCACTCACACTTCTCCCCTTGTTGCCCCCCCTCAGTCAGAGCCCCAGATGCCTTCTCGGACAGCGACGGCCGAATCTGCCCCTGCACAGTCGCAGGAGCAGACTTTGGCGGGGCCCTCACAGGCTTCAAAACCCAGAGGATGTCTGCCAAATGTGATTATGCAGTCGCAGCAGGGAAGTGAGCAGGCTGCCTCGACCTCTGCTGAATTCCACAGGGGTTGTACCTCAGAGAAGCATCATCATCATCATTGGCAGTCCCTCGAATCGAGGATGACTTGCTTCCACATCAAAAAGTTCACAAGTGTTTCAATGATGGACCTAAAATTCCAGGTCCAAACTAAATCTTGAAGGGTGGAAGATGCCTGTGCGTGTATTTTTTTAACGTGTGGTGACCGTTGCACACCAGCCACCACACGGGCTTGACAGAGCTAGGTCTTGGTCCAGTAGCAAGGATTAACCAAGACAATTGGAGATCAGCTCTGCTGCACGGACCTAGTGAGCACACATATCGTAGTGTGGGCTGGCCCGAGCTGCCCCTGGGCCCTCGCCTCTTCTGGGCCCCGATCACGTCCCTCTACAATCTCTCCCTCTACAAGCACTCCTTCGCCCCGACTTCGCCGCTTCTGCTGTACCTGCCCATGCTCCAATCACCGACCTGGATCTTGGCGACTCAGAGAAGCACGCGGAAGAGGAAGATGAAATAGAAGTAGATGCACAAGGGTAGTGACTTGGATGTTTTGATAAATGTTTGTGTAAAGTTTCCGTTACTGTGATGTTCCAGGTAAAAGTATTTATTTTCACCACTTTACGGTCATGGACAAATTTGTGTGCAACTTTGGAAGTGGTTTAGTAAGTTGGAGTGAATGGTGAGACATAATGTTACCTCCAGCAATGGGAAAGGAATGGCTTGGTCATTGTAGGGTTACTTTCTGGTGTTATGGTGGCAACCTGGAGCGGCATGTGGCAGCCATATGGGTGTAATACCTGAAGTTAAGTAAATCTGGCCTCCTGACCAGCAATGTGCTCAGGTGCTGGTGGGATCTAGACCACAGGTTCCTCCTATTCCTCCTCCTCGTCTTCCAGCTGGTGCTCCTCCTCCTTCTCCTCTGAAGAGGCTGTGCGCTCAGTATCTTGCTTCTCATGCAGCGCTAATCTGCACTGCTGCGCTATGTTGTGCAAGGCACAGTAGACCATGATGATTCTGGAGACTCTGGCTGGTGCGCACTGAAGGGCTCCTCCACAGCTGTTACGGTATCGGAAGCACATCTTTATTATGTTGATTGTCTACTCTATGACACATCTGGTGGAACTGTGGCTTTCATTATATCTCTCCTCGACCTCAGTACTTGGCCTCCTCAAGGGTATCATGAGCCATGTCTTCATTGGACATCCCTTGTCTCCAAGCAGCAAGTCAGAAAGTCTGTTTGGAGGAGCGAAGAGCTAAAGTAGGGTGAACTGGTGCAGGATGAAAGAGTCATGGCAGCTGCCAGGGAATTTGGGGCACACATGCATGATGATGTTTCTGTGGTTGCAGACCAGCTGCACGTTGAGGGAGTGGAAGCCTTTGCGGTTGACAAAGATTCCTGTGTGATGTGGGGGTGCCCCGATGGCCACATGTGCACAGACGATGATGCCCTGCACCCGTGGGAAGCCAGCCAGAGTAGCAAATGCCAGCACCCACTCAGTAACACTGGCTTCATCAGTGGCAAAGTTGATATAATTGGTTGACCTGTCAAACAGGGCATCGGTGACCTGTGCGTTGCACCTGTGGGTGGCCGACTGTGAGATACTACAAATGTTTGCTGCAGATCCCTGGAAGGAGCCTGAGGCGAGGAAGTGGAGGGCGGTGGTGACTTTGACAGCCACTGGTAAGGCATGTCCACCAGGTCCTCTGGCCTACAGGTCTTGCTCCAGCAATCTGCAAATGTCTGCGACGACCTGGCACGATAGTCTGAGCTTCCTTTGGCACTGCTGCTCAGTTATGTTGAGGAAACTCATCCTCTGCCTGTATACCCTGTGTTGGGGTATCGCCTCCGGCATGGTGCAGCCCTGAACTGATGCCCTCTGTCCTGGGGAGCATCAGGTGGTTGAGAAGAAGGTTCATGGTGTTGTTGTTGGTGCTGCTGGTGTTGGGGCTCATCTTGGTCTGATTCTGACACAGTATAAACGGCACTCATGCTGATATAATAGATGGCAGGTCAAGTAGAATGACATAAGCAAGCTGTCATTGGTGTGATTGGTAGAACCTATGAGGTGTCCGTGGATCCCGACTTTGCTGAAAAGACTTGTAACCTCTACAAAGCTAAATCTGTGCAGACAATGCACTCAGCAACAGCATCTGCCTTAGGAAAGTGACCAGATGTCAGATGAGAGTTTTTTTTTGACTTTCTATGCTATGCGCCAATGAGCTGGATCAATGGCCAGCCTCAGCCTCAGGTTCACAGACGTGGTTCCCGAGCTGGATGATTCCCGTGGTCATCCAGGGAAATGTGAAAGGTTAGGTGAAAAAGAGGTTTAAGGGTTTGACAAGTATCTAATAATCATCTAAATTACCTCGGCCGCCTCTGCTGGTCGGCTTACTGCTGCACTTGCAAACGTTTCGGAGGGAACGGCGTGTGGGGGTGGAATGACAGCGGACTATCGACCCACTCCAAGTTATTTTAAATTTCTCTCCCAATCCGCCTCCAATTGCGCCTACATGGACGCCAGAAAATTCCAGATATGTGCGCAACCGTTGTAGTCAATGTGTCCTGCGATATAGGATCCTCATTCCTCCATTTAAAAATGCTGCCAATACTGCCTGCCGCACCCTGGGACGGTTTGGTTTTTTCAGGTGTTTCCTGGGGCGGGCGTTAAATGAGGCATAAGGGCTGAATATTCCATCGGGGGCACTAGCGCAGCGTTGCACAATGATTGACGTCATGTTATGATCTCAGTCAAAACGAAGGGCAGGGCGGTAAGTTGCTGCACCAGCGCTAACTAGTAGTCGAATCTACTAGCTGGGCGGTATATCCTGGACGCCCGGCATTACGCCCAAAAACACCATTTAAGGCCCCGCCGGAGTGCTAACCGAGGCGCAAGTCTGCCAAAAATCCAGCCCAATTTCTTCATAGAGAACGGTGAGAATGTGGAACTTGCTGCCACATGAAGTGGAGTTTGTATTGACGCATTTAGGGAAAGGCTGAATAAATACTTGAGGGAGAAGGGACTAAAGGGAAATAGGGTCAGGATGGGAAGAGGTAATTAGAGTGGGAGGAGGCTCGTGTAGAGTATAAACACCGGCATAGACCGGCTGGGATGAATGGCCTGTTTCTGTAGATTCTGTGTAAAGCTCAGTCACTTGGTTACTAGCTGAGGCAATTGGGACATAATTGCATTTTCAAATTGGAATTTGCTACTTGTGTCAAACTTTTTGCAATTGCCACGTTAGTTTTTCAGCTGACCTGCCTGAGGTGTTGCGGGTTCCCTCATCTCCCCCTGTATGTAACATCCAGTTGTAGTAGCCTTCCAAGCATTGGGCAGTACGATTCAAGCTTCAGTCACCAATGCTCCAACATCAGGCTGGACTCGTGAATCCATGAATGTGTGGCCCTGGGAGATGGTTTATTTCTGGCAGCCGCTGTGGCCTTGGTGCTTTGGAAAACAGCAAACTTTGCAGAGGGCAGGAAAAGTTATCTTTAACACGTTGGTGCTGATGTTCAGTGTTTGGAGGTACAATGAGAGTGGATTGGGGTTGGTGATTACAGACTCTGACTTCTCAAACACCCATACAAAAGCAAAATACTGCGGATGCTGGGCATCTGAAATAAAAACAGAAAATGCTGGAAATGTTCAGCAGATCTGGCAGCGTCTGTGAAGGGAGAAACAGAGTTAACGTTTCAGGTCGATGACCTTTCTTCAGAACTGGAAAAAGTTAGAGATGTAACAGGTTGAACAGAGGCCCAACCGGTCTCCATCCACCACCATCTTCCTCCGCCTGGCTGAACTTGTTCTCACATTGAACAATTTCTCCTTTGACTCTACACACTTCCTCCAACTTGAAAGTGTTGCTATGGGAACCCACATGGGTCCTAGCTATGCCTGCCTTTTCATGGGATATGTGGAACATTTCTTTGTTCTAGTCCTACTCAGGTCTCCTCCCTCACTTCTTCTTCCATTACATTGATGACTGTATCGGTGCCATTTCCTGCTCTCATCCTGAAACGAAAATTTCATTCATTTTGTTTCCAATTTCCACCCTTCCCTCACCTGCACATGGTCCATCTCTTCCCTTCCCTTCCTCGACTTCACTGTCTCCATTTCTGGGCAAAGGCTATCGACAAACTATAAGCCTACTGACTCCCACAGCTACCTGGACTACACTTCCTCCCACCTCGCTTCCTGTAAGGACTCTATTTCATTCTTTCAGTTTCTCCATCTCCATCGCATCTGTTCTGATGATGCCATACTAGTGCTACCGATATATCTACCTTTTTCTTCAACTGAGGATTTCCCTCCACCTTGGTAGACATGGCCCTCGACCGTGCCCATTCCATTTCCCGCACTTCTGCTCTCACCCCTTCCCCTCCCTCCCAGAACCACAATACGGTTTCCCTTGTCCTCACCTACCACCCCTCCATGGATCATCCTCCGCCATTTCCGCCAGCTCCAGCGTGATCCCACTACCAAACACATCTTCCCCTCCCTTTCCTCTCAGGATTCTGAAGGGACCGCTTGTGCCCTGACACCCTGGTCCATTCATCAATCACCCCCAATACCCCCTCCCCTTCCTATGGCACCTTCCCGTGCAAGCGCCAGAGATGCAACACCTGCCCTTTTACCTTCTCCCTTCCCACTATCCAGGGCCCCAAACATTCCCTCCAGGTGAAGCAGCGATTTACTTGTAGTCCTTGCAATTTAGTATACTGCATTCGCTGCTCATCATGCAGTCTCCTCTACATTGGGGAGACCAAACGCAGATTGGGTGACCGCTTTGCGGAACACCTCCGTGACCCCGAGCCTCCAGTTCCTGTCACTTTAAATCTTTGCTCCACTCCGACTCTGACCTCTCTGTCCTCTTACACTGTTCCAACGAAGCTCAACGCAAGCTTGAGGAACAGCACCTCATCTTTTGATTAGGCACTTTACAGCCTTCTGGACTCAACATCGAGTTCAACAATTTTAGGCCATAACCTCTGCCCTTATTTTTTCAGGTGGCAGCTGTTGCTGATTCTGCTATTCCCATTTACACCCTATCTAGATCCATCTTTTGTTTCTTAACTTGTCCCATTACCATCTCCTTTTGTGTTGGACAATCAAACCTTTTGTTATTTAATCTCTCCTACCTTCCACCCTATCGCAGACCTTCCCTTTTGTTCTTTTCTCCCCTCCCCCCATTCCCCGTCCTACGCTTGCTTAAAACCTGTTACATCTCTCTAATTTTTTCCAGTTCTGCCAAAAGGCCATCGACCTGAAACTTTAACTCTGATTCTCTCTACAGATGTTGCCTGACCCGCTGAGTATTTCCTGCATTTTCTGTTTTTATCTCAAACACCCATCCTGATCTACGGCCTCTCTACATTTTTGGGAAGATATTTTTCTAAGTAGTTCATTCCACTCACCTTCCCCTGACCCAAAGCTGCCAAGTCATGCTGGGATTTGGTTCCACATGTCTGGCCTCCCTTTGGCATCTCACTGACGAAGGGTCACAGACCAGAAACGTTAACACTGTTTCTCTCCACAGACACTGCCTGACCCGCTGAGTATTCCCAGCATTTTCTGTTTTATTTCAGATTCAGCTTCCGCAGTTTTTGCTTTTGTATCAAGTATCTTTGTGTTAGCCTAGGCAGTGAGCTTCAATCAGGTATTCGACAATCGGTCGGGCGAGAGGCAATTACAGTCTGGTCCGATCCTGCCCTCTGTGCATATGCCCTATCCAGCTGGATATTGATCATGAGAGGGAGCCCTGACTCATCCTAGAGGTGCTGAGGCTAACAGTAACATCCCAATCGCTGCCTCAGGTGATCCTGGCAATCAAACTTCCAAGGTCTACTGCTCTGCATGGCTCAACTGCAAGCTTCCTATACCAGTTCAGCTAGTGGATCTCGCCTCCATGCTTGTCTAATCGCCATCTGCTCGGTTTATACATCTGGCGAGGTTGTAGCGCATGTAAGGTCATACAGTGATCACAGAAATATACTTGCATTTATATAGCTCCTTTCATAAGAACATAAGAATTAGGAGCAGGAGCAGGAGTATGCCATTCGGCCCCTCGAGCCTGCTTCACCATTCAATGAGATAATGGCTGATCTTCTACCTCAACTCCACTTTCCTGCACTGTCCCGATATCCCTTGATTCCCTTAATATCCAAAAATCTATCCACCTCTGTTTTGAATATACTCAAAGACTGAGCCTCCCAGCCCTCTGGGGTAGAGAATTCCAAAGATTCACCACCCTGAGTGAAGAAGTTTCTCTTCATCTCAGTCCTAAATGGCCAACCCTTATTCTGAGACTCAGTCCCCTGGTTCTAGACTCCCCAGCCAGAGACAAAATTCTCCCTGCATCTACCCTGTCAAACCCTGTAAGAATGTTGTATGTTTCAATGAGATCAACTCTCATTCTTCTAAACTCTAGAGAATATAGGCCTGGTCTACTCAATCTCTCCTCATAGGGCAATCCCTTCATCCCAGGAATCACTCTTGGTTGCACTCCCTCTTTCATGACTACCAGACATCCCAAGTGGTTTACAACCAATAAAATACTTTTTTTGAAATGTAGTCACTGTTGTAATGTAGGAAACGCGGCAACCAATTTGCGCACAGCTGGAGTGGGACTTGAACCCACAACCTACTCGGAGGCGAGGGTGCTACCCACTGAGCCACTGGCTGATACAAGAGAACATGCCCATGGCTGTCCATGATAGGATTGGTGCATGTTAATTACCAGCAGAAACCACTGAAGTGATCTATAAGGCTATTTCCCAACAATCACTCATTGCTGGTAGAGTTCCTTCAGTTTATGGGCAGTGTCCACGTCGACCCAAATGACTGCTAGAAAATGACGTTCTCCTTCGGGAAGCAGTGCGTTTAGTGAATGGGGTAATGAGCATCACAAAGCAATGAGGCTTCAGCTCGTGCCTGGGCTTGCTAATCTCGGCAAGGACTGTGGTGTGGGTGCTGGCAGTATCCTCCGTGCTCCTGAGCTTGGGAGGGGAGGAATCAGCCAGAGCGACTGTTCTTGTTTGATAGTGTCAGCTGTGGCTCAGTGGGCAGCACACTGGCCTCTGAGTCAGAAGGTTGTGGGTTCAAGTCCCACTCCCAGGCATATAAAAAAATCTAGGCTGACACTCCAGTGCAGTGCTGAGGGAGTGCTGCACTGTTGGAGGTGCCGTCTTTCGGATGAGATGTTAAACCGAGGCCCTACCTGCTCTCTCAGATGGACGTAAAAAATCCCATATCACTATTTCGAAGAAGAGCAGGGGAGTTATCCCCGGTGTCCTGGCCAATATTTATCCTTCAATCAACATAACAAAAAAACAGATTATCTGGCCGTTATCACATTGCTGTTTGTGGGAGCTTGTTGTGCGCAAGTTGGCCGCTGCGTTTCCCACATTACAACAGTAACTACACTCCAAAAAAAAAGTACTTCATTGACTGTAATGTGCTTTGAGATGTCTGGTGATCATGAAAGACGCCACAGAAATGCAAGTCTTTCTTTCTTATAGCGACTGGCTGCTGCTGGAAGTGTTAATTCATCGTTGCAGCACTGGGCTTTGATGTTGATAACACATCCCTGCTGAATTGTCAACTCTCTAGGTTTGCACCTTGAAGGATGGCCACTCCAGTGAGGTACTCGGGTCCACCAGCACCCTTGGAACAACAACCCAGCACCCTCAGGAGAGGAGAGGTAAGGGGTATGGTGGAATTAGAGGAAAGACTGATGTCCACACAAAGTTTTCATTTGCAATGTGAAAGGTTGCCCCCGAGTAAAGAAAGACTTGCATTTATATAGCGCCTTTCACGTCCACCAGACATCTCAGTCAATTAAGTACTTTTGGAGTGTAGTCACTGTTGTAACGTGCGAACCATTTTGCGCACAGCAAGCTCCAACAAACAGCAATGTGATAATGACTAGATAAGATGTTGATTGAGGGACAAATATTGGCCAGGACACTGGGGATAACTCCCCTGCTCTTCTTCAAAATAAGTGTAATGGGATTTTTTACATTCACCTGAAAGAGCAGACAGAGCTTCGGTTTAACGTCTCATTCAAAGGACAGCACCTCTGACAGTGCAGCACTCCCTCAGTACTGCACTGGAGTGTCAGCCTAGATTTTCATGCTCAAGTCTCTGGAGTGGGACGAACCCACAACCTTCTGACTCAGAGGTGAGAGTGCTGCCCACTGAGCCACAGCTGACATTGTGTGGAGAGCGAAAGAGAGTAAATGTTTCAGGTCGATGTCCTTTCGGCAGAACGTTTCTCTCTCCACAGACAACGCCTGACCTGCTCCAACGCTGCAAGACGACAGGGATCCTTCTTTCTCCAAACCACTGTCTATTGAGTTCCCGCCCATTTGACAGAACTGAAAATAAATCAGAAGTTGAAATAGAGCCTGTGTGAGTTGAAAGGCGTCAGCTTAATATGAGTAAGGGACTCTAGAGTATCCAGTCCCAGCAGAGGGAAATGCTATTCTCTGATCTGACGAGATCTTTTCTAAACCAGTTTTACCAGTTGATCACGAGCCACCAATCAGGATAATCCCAGTATGAAACCACCTGTTTTTCTTGATGCTTTTCTTTGTATTTCTTGTTTCAAGTTCTGACCGGAGCTGGCAGTACTTCTGTGCTGTTTTAAAAGAGGTATTCTATTGGAATGATGAATGGACATGGGTAGGTGTTGTGGAGCGATGCTCTCAATCAGCACTCATGGATTGTTGCTTTATGCCACTTCACTTGGCCAAGGTCATAACGGTTAAAGTAAACTCTACTGCTTCATGAAATCCTTTTGTTTTGCACGTACTCCAAATTATTTGTTTTATGATGCATTGATACACTCGGGATGGAGTTTCCTCTCTTGTCAACAATGGCTCAGTGGGTAGCACCCTCGCCTCTGAGTCAGAAGGCTGTGGGTTCAAGGGACTTGAAAAAAAAATCTAGGCTGACTCTCCAGTGCAGTGCTGAGGGAGCGCTGCACTGTCGGAGGTGCCGTCTTTCGGATGAGATGTTAAACCTCCTCTCTCAGGTGGACGTAAAAGATCCCATGGCACTATTTTGAAGAGCAGGGGAGTTATCCCTGGTGTCCTGGCCAATATTTATCCCTCAATCAACAAAACAAAAAAACAGATGATCTGGTCATTATCACATTACTGTTTGTGGCAGCTTGCTATGTGCAAATTGGCTGCCGCGTTTTTTACATTACAACAGTGACTACACTCAAAAGTACTTCATTGGCTGTAAAGCGCTTTGAGACGTTCGGTGGTCGTGAAAGGCGCTATATAAATCCAAGTGTTTCTTTCTTTTTCTGTTTCTGAATATTTGGGAACGGGGGAATTTCATAGGAATTTTTAAGAAGGACGATGGGAATAAGCCTGTCCCTTTTTGATAGCTCAATCTTCTATTACCTGCCCTTTGTCGCAATCTCTCAATCGCAACAACAATTTGTATTTATATAGTGCCTTTAACGTAAGAAAACGTCCCAAGACGCTTCATGGGAATGAGATATTAGGAAGAAGTGACTAAAAGCCTGGTTAAAGAGGTAGGTTTTAAGAAGGGTTGAAAGGTGAAAAGGCAGAGAGGTTAAGGGAGGGCATTCCAGAGCTTGAGGCTTAGACAGCTGCAGACACAGCCACCAATGGTGGGGCGAAGGGTGTGGGGGTGCACAAAAGGCCAGAATCGGAGAAATGCAGAGTTCTTGAAAGATTTTAGGGATGAAGGGGATTAGAGAGATAGGGAAGGGTGAGGCCATGGAAAATTTCGAATATGAGAATGAGAATTTAAACTCTTCTCTCTCTCCAGAAATGTACTTAAGTAAATCCACTTCAGTGACCATCCCTGTAACTTCCTACCCTTTGTTCTGAAAAAGTTGTACCTGATGCATGCCCCTTACTCCTAACTCTTAATTTGTCTCCAACTCTAGCTCCAACCTCTTTTAACTCTGAAAATTAAATAGCTGCTATCTCTGATGCATTCCATTATCCAATTACCACTCAGCTGTTGCAAGTCTGCATGTTAACGTTAAATACGTGGCACGTCCAGAGATAGTAACAGCTGCCATCATGTGTTAGTGCAAGGGAAGTCTGCTGAATCAACCTGAATCAAAATGAAGATCAAGTCATTGAAAAAAAATGTATGGCGGTCATTGGAGCTTGGTTTTATAAAGTGTCTCATCTGGTAAAGTGAAACGCTTACACACCCCATCAGTGATTAGAACAGAATTAACTTCTAGGGGCCGATTTCCAGCATCCCATCGCCTGCTGCCGCCGACATTCCTCCTGCAGATCCGCCCAGTGCCACTTTGGAGGTGGCCTGGAGCGGGCGGGAGGGGAGAGCCGCTGGGAAACGCCCACTGACGCCAGCAGACGGCCGAGTGGCGCAACTGAGTCCCGCCTGCCAAGCTCCCAGATTCCTTCGGGCGGAGTGGGCGGGACTCGCTGGCAGAACGGGGGTGGACCGCTGGCTGGAGGCTGGTCTGTCCCCGATGGTGGGTATGAAGAACCTGAAAAAAAGGTAGTGAACATTTAAAGAATGTTTTTCAACAGCGACTTACCTACATGGGGTCCCCTAAAGGTCTTGGGATAGTTTTTGTATATTTTTTTTCAGCTCTTCAACTCTCCATCCTTGGCGGCACTTGGGCGGCAAGTGCCTCTGCCACCGAGAATGCAACCTCCTGCCCGCTGCCGCCCAGATAGGCGGCGTACATCTTCCATTTGCCGCCCGCCGACTTTCGAGGGACCTTCTTCATGAATATCCCACCCAAAGTACCGTCCGGTACCTTGGCGGCACTTTGGGCGGCACTTGGGTGGGCGGAGGCATTGCTGAAAATCGGCCCCCTAATATTTTCAGACACAGAAGCTCCAAATCGCCAAGCTTCAAGAGCTCTAATTGAGCACACAATCTCGGCTAGACACTCCAATGCTGGACTGTCAGAGATGCCGTCTTTCGGATGAGACGTTAAACCGAGGCCCCATCTCTCAGGTGGATGTAAAAGATCCCACGGCACTAAATGTGGACACAGGAAAAAGTACTAAGTAGTAAGATAGAGATAGACTGGCGTCAAGAGTTAACATAGTAAAATGTCCCAAAGCACTTCACAGGAGCGTAATCAGACAAATTCTGACACCAAGGCACATCAGGAAATATTAGCACAGGTCAAAGCTTGGTCAAAGAGGTAGGTTTAAGGACTGTCTGAAAGAAGGAAAGTGAGGTAGAGATGCAAACATAAGAAATAGGAGCAGGAATAGGCCATTTGGCCCCTCGAGCCTGCTCCGCCATTCAATAAGATCATGGCTGATCTGATCCTGGCCTCAACTTCAATATCGTGCCCGCTCCCGATAACCCTTTATTCCCCTATCGTTCAAAAATCTGTCTTTCTTCACCTTAAATATATTCAATGACCCAGCCTCAACAGCTCTCTGGGGTAGAGAATTCCAAAGATTCATGACTCTCTGAGAGAAGAAATTCTTTTCATCTCCATTTTAAATGTGCGACCCCTTTATTCTGAAAATATGGCCCCAAGTTTCGTCTCACGGCGAAAACGGCGCACCTCCGAGCTAGGCGCTTGTTTTTCGCACCGAAAACTGCGCTTAAAAAAAAGTCCGATATTCTCGAGCTCCTTGGAGTTCGATGTCTGCTTGGCGCGGTGCGCTCTTCACAGCAGGGGGCGGAGCCTAACACTCGCGCTGATTTTCTAAGTAGCAGGGGGCGGGTACAATTTAAATTGGCCTTCGTGGTGCCGGCAACCCTGCGCGTGCGCGTTGGAGCGTGCGCGCATGCGCAGTCTCAAACAAACATTGGTACTCGGCCATTTTTAAAAGGACTGCAGAAAAAGTGAAGATTTGTTTCTTGGACCCTCTGACGCCGCTCCATAAGCGTGGCCGAACGGCCTAAAGAATCTTAATCAGCTGCGTGTGTCCTGTGTTCTTTCTTCGGCTCCCGGCCAGCCACTGACGCCGCTGCTATCTCATGGCCGAATGGCCTCACGTCCGTCCTTCCGTTCCTGATTCTTCGGCTGCCTTCGAGCCACTGACGCCGCCCCATAAGCGTGGCCGAACGGCCTAAAGAATCTTAATCAGCTGCGTGTGTCCTGTGTTCTTTCTTCGGCTCCCGGCCAGCCACTGACGCCGCTGCAATCCCATGGCCGAATGGCCTCAAGTCCGTCCGGGTGCTGCATCTTCGCGGGGAATGAAGGCCTGCCTCAAGCACCGCAGCTCAGCTCGAAGGCTGCTTCCCGCCTACCGCTGCCGTCGAGACACTGACGCCACACCCCTGCCTGTCTCCAACATGAAAGGCCTGCCTGAAGCACAGCAGCTCGAATGCTGCTGCTGTTTCACGCAGGTAGGAAGATGGTTTATTTAATATTTTCTTTGCTTATACATTTTTATTCAGGTTTGATTTATTTGTATAATATTTGTACAAGTATAACTAAGGATTGATTGTAGAATTTAATGACTTCCCTTCCCCCCCTCCCACCCCCCACCATTCCCTACGCCTAATTTGTAACCTACGCCTGATTTTCTAAAGTGTAGACAAGGTTTTTTCGAGCGTACAAAAATCTTCACTTACTCCATTCTAAGTTAGTTTGGAGTAAGTTTTCACTGACGAAACTTTGAAAACAGGTGTAAGTGGCCGGACACGCCCCCTTTTGAAAAATAAATTCTGTTCCAAAGTGAAACTGTTCTAACTGAGTAGAACTGGAGCAAATTAAATGGCGAGAATTCCGATTTCTAAGATATTCCGTTCTACACCAGTTGCTCTGAAAAATCAGGAGCAAATCATGGTGAAACTTGGGGCCTATGTCTCCTAGTTCTAGATTCCCCCACAAGGGGAAACATCCTCTCTGCATCTACCCTGTTCAGCCCCCTCAGAAAGTTATACGTTTCAATAAGATCACCTCTCATTCTTCTAAACTCCAATGAGTATAGGCCCAGCCTGCTCAACCTTTCTTCATATGACAGCCCCTTCATCTCAGGAAGAGGTTTAGGGAGGGAATTCCAGAGCTTGGGGTCTAGCCAGCTGAAGGGACAGCCGCCAATAGTGGAGTGAAAGGAATGGGAGATGCACAAGAGGCCAGAGTTGGAACAACGCAGCGATCTCGGAAGGTTGAAGGGCTGGAGGAGGAGGTTACAGAGATAGGATGGGGCGAGGCCATGGAGAGATCTGAAACAGCTAAAGGCCTGACCTAAAGGTCAAACTGAACTTACGTGAGACTTGCAGAATTCATCCACTTCCTTTAGCAGCAGCTCCTGGCTCTCGGGGTGGTTGGCAAGCAGGTAAGAAGTGAAGGCCAGAGTACTGCTGGTGGTTTCATATCCTGCCGCAAAGAAAATGAATGCCTGCCCCAAGATTTTATCCAGAGTGAGGATCCTCTTCTGGACCTTGGTTGGGTTTGCTGTGGCTGTGTGCTTTGCATTCTGTGTCTTGGGCGACTCCTCGGTTTGGCTGTTGGAATCGACGATGTCAGACTTCTCCCGGGCATCGAGCATGAGCTGCAGGAAATCTCTGCGTCTCTGTAAAACACAAGCACGGAATTGTTAAAGACTACTGAATATATTTAACGGAATCGTTAAAGTCACTGAATATATTTAAGAGGGAGATAGATAAGATTTCTGGAATCAAAAGGCATCAAGGGGTATGGAGAAAAAGTGGGACTATGGTCTTGAGATAGAGGATCAGCCATGATCATATTGAATGGCGATGCAGACTCGAAGGGCCCAATGGCCTACTACTGCTTCTATTTTCTATGTTTCTACTGCACACCCCGCACGCAGCAACGCTGCTAGCTGCCACCCTGCACAGGACATTGGAATGCTTGAATGGACAGATCTGCAAGGGTACAAGATGGGAAACGATGGACAAACACAGCATGCCCATCAGCGCCTGCAAAGAAAAAAAAAGACAGGTTAACGTTTCAGGAAAGACACCCATAAAGAGTTCTGATGAAGGGTCTCCACATGAAACCTTAACCTAGAAAAGAGAAGGGTGAGGGGTGACCCGATAGAGATCTTCAAGATGATGAAAGGGTTTGACAGAGTCAACGTAGAGAATAGGTTTCCATTTGTGGGGCAGATCAAAACTAAGGGCCATAAATATAAGATAGTCACTAATAAATCAAATAAGGAATTCAGGAGAAACCTTTTTACCCAGAGAGTGGTTAGAATATGGAACTTGCTACCACGTGGAATTGTTGAGGTGAATAACACAGGGGAAGCTAAATACGCACACAAGGGAGAAAGGAATAGAAGGATATGCAGATAGTGTTAAATTAAGTAAGGTTGGAGGAGGCCCGTGTGGAGCATAAATACTGGCATAGACCTGTTGGCCTGTGCTTGTGCTGTAAATACTATAGAAACATAGAAATTTACAGCACAGAAGGAAGCCATTTCGGCCCATTGTGTCCACGCTGGCCGACAAAGAGCCACACGGCCCTCGGTCAGCAGTCCTGAGGGTTACATATAAACCTATGAACAATGGCAGACAGGTAAAGAGCATCTGGTTACTGTGATACCCCATATATCACAACATTTTACACTCCACCCCACCCGGAGCCATGCGATCTCCTGGGAGAGACAAAAAAACAGCTAAAAACCCAGGCCAATTGGTGAAATAAATCTGGGAAAATTTCTCTCCGACCCATCCAGACGATCAAAACTAGTTTAGGAGATCACTCTGGCCATATTAGATTCCATGATATACTTACCGTCGTGTCTGCGCCACCAACAAGAGGTTATCCAGTCTAACCTACTTACGAGCTCTAGGTCTGTAACCCTGCAGGTTATGGCACTTCAAGTGCAAATCCAAGCACCTTTTAAATGTGGTGAGGGTTTCTGCCTCCACCACCCTTCCAGGCAGCGAGTTCCAGACCCCTACAACCTTCTGCGTGAAGAAGCTTCCCCTCAAATCCCCTGTAAACCTCCCACCAACCACCTTAAACCTATGCCCCTTCGTAATTGACCCTTCCACCAAGGGAAATCATCATCATCATAGGCAGTCCCTCGGAATCGAGGAAGACTTGCTTCCACTCTTAACATGAGTTCTGAGGTGGCTGTATAGTCCAATACAAGAAACACAGTCTCTGTCACAGGTGGGGCAGACAGTCGTTGAAGGAAAGGGGTGGGTGGGACTGGTTTGCGGCCTGCGCTTGATTTCTGCATGCTCTTGGCGACGAGACTCGAGGAGCTCAGTGCCCTCCCGGATGCACTTCCTCCACTTAGGGCGGTCTTTGGCCAGGAACTCCCAGGTGTCAGTGGTGATGTTGCATTTTATCAGGGAGGCTTTGAGGGTATCCTTGTAATGTTTCCGCTGCCCATCTTTGGCTCGTTTGCCATGAAGGAGTTACATAGAAACATAGAAAATAGGTGCAGGAATAGGCCATTCGGCCCTTCGAGCCTGCACCACCATTCAATATAATCATGGCTGATCATGCAACTTCAGTACCCCATTCCTGCTTTCTCTCCATATCCCTTGATCCCTTTAGCCATAAGGGCCATAGCTAACTCCCTTTTGAATATATCTAACGAACTGGCCTCAACAACTTTCTGTGGTAGAGAATTCCACAGGTTCACAATTCTCTGAGTGAAGAAGTTTCTCCTCATCTCGGTCCTAAATGGCTTACCCCTTATCCTTAGACTGTGACCACTGGTTCTGGACTTCCCCAACATCGGGAACATTCTTAACCACTAGAGTAGAGCGCTTGCTTTGGGAGTCTCGTGTGTGGCATGTGAACTATGTGGCCTGCCCAGCGGAGCTGATGTTATCCACTATATCCAGACCCCTCAAAATTTTATACACCTCAATGAGGTCTTCCCATAGCCTCCTCTGTTCCAAGGAGAACAAACCCAGCCTATCCAATCTGACCTCATAGCTATGAGTCTCCATTCCGAGGCAGCATCCTCGTAAATCTCCTCTGCACCCACTCCAATGCAATAATTTCCTTCCTATAATACGGCGACCAGAACTGCACGCAGTATTCCAGCTGTGGCCTAATCAGTGTATTATAATTTAAGCATAACCTCCCTGCTCTTGTATTCTCTGCCTTGGCCAATAAAGGCAAGTATTCTGTATGCCTTCTTAACCACCTTATCCACCTGGCCTGCTACTTTCAGGGATCTGTGCACAAACACTCAAAGGTCCCTTTGTTCATTTACACTTCCATGTGGCCTACCGTTTAATGTGTATACCCTTTTCTTATTAGCCCTCCCCAAGTGCATTACCTCACACATCTCGGAATTAAATTCCATTTACCACTGTTCTGCCCATCTGACCAGTAGATTGATAACCTCCTGCAGTCCATGACTTTCCTCTTCATTATTAACCACACAGCCAATTTTAGTATTATCTGCAAAATTTTTAATCATACCCCCTATATTCAAGGCTAGAATATACCACATATATCACAAAAAGCAAGGGACCCAGTATGAGCCCTGCGGAACCCTCTGGAAACATACCTTCAGTCACAAAAACATCCATCTACCATTACACTTTGCTTCCTGCCTCTGAGCCAATTTTGGATCCAACTTACCACTTTGCCCTGGATCCCACTTTTACTTTTGTGACCAGTCTGCCATGTGGGATCTTATCAAAAGCTTTGCTAAAGCCCATATACACTACATCATATACACTACCCTCATCGACCCTTCTGGTTACCTCCTCGAAAAATTCAAATCAGGTTAGTCAACAAGATCTTCCCTTAACAAATCCTTGCCTTTCTAAGTCCTTCAGAATTTTTTCCAATAATTTTCCCACCACTGAGGCTGACAGGCCTGTAATTCCTCAGCCTATCCCTTTCTCACTTCTTAAACATGGGTACCAGATTAGCAGTCCTTCAACACCATGTTTGAATTCAAAGAGGACTGGAAAATGATGGTCAAAGCCTCTGCTATTTCCTCTCTCGCTTCGCTCAACAGCCTGGGATGCATTCCATCTGGGCTTGGGGACTTATCTACTTTGAAAGCTGCCAAGCCATCCAATATCTCCTCTCTCACTTTGTCTATTTCGTCCAGAATTTCACACTCCTCCTTGATAGCAGTATCTACATTACCCCTTTCCTTTGTGAAAACAGACGCAAAGTATTCATTAAGAAGCATACCCACAACTTCCGCCTCCACACACATTACCCTCATGGTCTCGAATAGGCCCTACCCTTTCTTTAGTTATCCTTTTGCTCTTAATATATTTATAGAACATCTTTGGGTTTTCCTTGATTTTACTTACCAAGAATTTTTCATGCTCTCTCTTAGCATTCCTAATATCCTTTTTAATTTCACCTCGGAACTTCCTATATTCCGCCAGAGATTCTACATTATTTAGCCGTCGGTATATGACATAAGCTTCCCTTTTTTTCTTTATCCTCCCCTGTAAGTTCCTAGCCATCCAGGGGGCTCTAGAATTGTTGTTCCCACCTTTTTTCTTTAAGGGCACATGTTTGGCCTGAGCCCTCCGGATCTCCTCCTTGAATGCCTCCCACTGTTCCGACACTGATCTATCCCCAAGCAGCCGTCTCCAGTCCACTGTGGCCAAATCATCTCTTAACTATGCAGTTAGCTTTTCCCCCAATTTGGGACTTTTTTTATTCCTGATCTATCCTTGTCCTTTTCCATAACCACCTTGAATCTGACTGAATTATGGTCACTGGCACCCAAGTGCTCTCCCACTGATACCCCTTCCACCTGCCCAGCTTCATTCCCCAAAACGAAATTCAGAACCGCCCCCTCCCGTGTTGGGCTTGTTACATACTGACTAAAAAAGTTCTCTTGAATGCATTTTAGGAATTCCGCACCCGCATATACCCTTCACACTATATTTGTCCCAATCAATATTAGGATAGTTGAAATCCCCTATGGTTTTTGGACTTCACAGAAATGTGCCTACATATTTGTTCTTCTATCTCCCTCCCACTGTTTGGGGGTCTATTATACACGCCCAGCAGTGTGATCGCCCCTTTTTTATTTTTCAATTCGACCCATATGGCCTCATTTGATGATCCCTCTAACATATCATCCCTCCTCACAGTTGTAATAGTTTCTTTAATCAATACTGCGACCCCACCCTTTTTTAACCCCCTCTCTGTCCTGTCTAAAAATCCTGTAACCAGGAATATTGAGCTGCCAAAACTGACCTCTTTCAGCCATGACTCTGTAATGACTATAATGCCATACTCCCAAGAGTCTACCTGTGCTCTCAGCTCATCTCCCCCAGAAGCGGTCCCAATGCCTCTGGAATTTAAAGCCCTCCCTCCTGCAGCAACTCTCCAGCCACCTGTTCATCCTCTCTATTAGCACATGGCACCGGTAGTAACCCGGAGATTACTACCTTTGAGGTCCAACCCTTAAATTTTTCTCTTAACTCCCTAAATTCTGCCTGCAGGACCTCATCCCTCTTTCTACCTATGTCATTGGTCCCGATATGGACCACGACCTCTAGCTGTTCACCCTCTCCCCCCAGAATATCCTGCGTCCGCTCTGTGACATCCTTGACCCTAGCACCAGGGAGGCACCATACCATCCTGGAGTCACGTCTACGGCCGCAGAAACGCCTCTCTATTCCCCTAATTATTGAATCCCCTACCATTATAGCTCTTTTATTCTTTGTCCCTCCCCTCTGTGCAGCTTAGCCCCCTTGGACCTGGCTCTGGCTGCATGCCCCAGAAGCACCATCACCTTCACTGGTACTCAAAAGAGAATATCGGTTGGAAAGCAAGATGGACTCAGGTGAGACTCCTGCACTATCTGCCTAGAATTCTTCCTGTGTCTGGTGGTCACCCACTTCCCCTCTGCCTGCGCACTTTAAAGCTGAGGGGTGACCACCTCCTAAAACATGCTATCCACGTAGCTCTCAGCCTCGCGGATGCACCGTAGTGATTCCAGCCGCTGCTCAAGCTCCGAAATGAGGAGCTCGAGTAGTTGAAGCTGGAGACACCTCCTGCACACATGGCTGTCTAGGCTGCGTGAAGCATCCAGGACTTCCCACATGCCGCAGGAAATGCACTCCACAGGACTGAGCTGCCCTGCCACCCCTCTAATTAAACTTATCTGATTATAAAAGAGAAAGAGAGATACTTACCAATCAAACAGCCAACCACTTACCTGCCCGGACGAGGGCTGTGAGCGGGCAGAGGTCGGAAACGCAGTTTGGAGTCGAATCCGAAGCAAGGGAGCAACGTACTCGGCAGTGAGAGGTCCAGTGGTCAGCAAGGAGTGGAAGGCCCGGAGGTTAGCAAGGAGTGGGAGGCCCGGAGGTTAGCAAGGAGCAGGAGGCCCGGAGGTCCGCGAGGAGCGAGAGGCCCGGGGGTCGGCGAGGAGTGAGAGGCCTGGGGGTCGGCGAGGAGTGAGAGGCCTGGAGGTTAGCGAGGAGCGGGAAGCCCGGAGGTTAGCGAGGAGCGGGAGGCCTGGAGGTTAGCGAGCAGCGGGAGGCCTGGGGGTTGACAAGGTAGCGGGAGGCCCGGGGGTTGACAAGGAGCGGGAGGCCCGGGGGTTGACAAGGAGCGGGAGGCCCGGGGGTTAGCAAGGAGCGAGAGGCCCGGCGGTTAGCAAGGAGCGAGAGGCCCGGGGATCGGCGAGGAGCGGGAGGCCGGGGGGTCGGCGAGGAGCGGGAGGCCCGGGGATTGACAAGGAGCGGGAGGCCCGGGGATTAGGAAGGAGCAGGAGGCCTGGGGGTTGACAAGGAGCGGGAGGCCCGGGGATTAGGAAGGAGCGGGAGGCCCGGGGGTTAGGAAGGAGCGGGAGGCCCGGGGGTTAGGAAGGAGCGGGAGGCCCGGGGATTGACAACGAGCGGGAGGCCCAGGGGTTGACAAGGAGTGGGAGGCCCGGTGGTCGGCAGGGAGCAGGAGGTTTCTACAGGGAGGAACTTCCACCTGCCCTGGACCCAACAGGAAACAGGAAACTGTGGAGTAGAGTTTTCACTTTGAGGGCAATCAGCGATTCCGGCACAAATTGCGCCTGCTTTGAAAAGTGGTTTTCTCTCACGAGTTTTAACTCAAACTTTTAAAACGTCATTTTATTAAAAAGTTTTGTTTAAAAAAATATTCATTGATATATTTAAGAGTGGCAACTTGGTGAAGATTGATTAATACAGTTGAAAATGCATTTATCACAAAAAGTAAGCATTTTTTATCAGTGTCAATCCACCACCTGTGAGTGACCAGAAATGACTTTTAAAAACTATACAGAACAATTTGCCAGTTAGGTGGGTGCAGTAGTCCGTAAATTTAAAAAAATTACATTCAAAACCTTTTAAAACGTGTCTATTAGTGGCCTTGTGCCCAAAATATCTAGCTTAAGTTTTAGAGTCTCTCCAAGGCAATTAGCGGAAAATCCCAAAGGTGATTAATTCAGTCAAGCAGAGTCAGCATGGATTTATGAAGAGGAAGTCATGTTTAACAAATTTGTTGGGAGTTCTTTGAAACGTAAAAATAGGTGCTGGAGTAGGCCATTCGGCCCTTCAAGCCTGCAGCACCATTCAATATGATCATGGCTGATCATGCAACGTCAGCACCCTATTCCTGCTTTCTCTTCATACCCCTTGATCCCTTTAGCCATAAAGGCCACATCTAACTCCCTTTTGAATATATCTAACGAACTGGCATCAACAACGTTGTGGTAGAGAATCCACAGATTCACAATTCTCTGAGTGAAGAAGTTTCTCCTCATCTCGGTCCTAAATGGCTTACCCCTTATCCTTAGACTGTGACCCCTGGTTCTGGACTTCCCCAACATCGGGAACATTCTTCCTGCATCTAACCTGTCCAATCCCGTCAGAATTTTATATGCTCGATGAGATCCCCTCTCATTCTTCTAAATTCCAATGAATATAAGCCAAGTCGATCCAGTCTTCATATGTCAGACCTGCCATCCCGGCAATCAGTCTGGTGAACCTTCGCTGCACTCCCTCAATAGCAAGAATGTCCTTCCTCAGATTAGGAGAACAAAACTGTACACAAAATTCAAGGTGTGGCCTCACCAAGGCCCTGTGCAACTGCAGTAAGACCTCCCTGCTCCTGTACTCAAATCCTCTCGCTATGAAGGCCAACATGCCATTTGCCTTCTTCACCGCCTGCTGTACCTGCATGCCAACTTTCAATGACTGATGTACCATGATACCCAGGGCTCGTTGCACCTCCCCTTTTCCTAATCTGTCACCATTCAGATAATATTCTGCCTTCCTGTTTTTGCCACCAAAGTGGATAACCTCACATTTATCTACATTATACTGCATCTGCCATGCATTTGCCCACTCACCTAACCTGTCCAAGTCACCCTGCAGCCTCTTAGTATCCTCCTCACAGCTCACACTGCCACCCAATTTAGTGTCATCTGCAAACTTGGAGATATTACATCCAATTCCTGTCTAAATTATTAATGTATATTGTAAATAGCTGGGGTCCCAGCACTGAACCTTGTGGTACCTCACTAGTCACTGTCTGCCATTCTGAAAAGGACCCGTTTATCCCGACTCTTTGCTTCCTGTCTGCCAACCAGTTCTCTATCCACGTCAACACATTACCCCCAATACCATGTGCCTTAATTTTGCAGACTAATCTCTTGTGTGGGACCTTGTCAAAAGCTTTTTGAAAGTCCAAATACACCACATCCACTGGTTCTCCCTTGTCCACTCTACTCGTTACATCCTCAAAAAATTTCAGAAGATTTGTCAAGCATGATTTCCCTTTCATAAATCTATGCTGACTTGGACCGATCCTGTCACTGCTTTCCAAATGCGCTGCTATTACATCTTTAATAATTGATTCCAATATTTTCCCCACTACTGATGTCAGGCTATCCGGTCAATAATTCCCTGTTTTCTCTCTCCCTCCGTTTTTAAAAAGTGGGGTTACATTAGCTACCCTCTAATCCATAGGAACTGATTCAGAGTCTATAGAATGTTGGAAAATGACCACTATTTCTAAGGCCACTTCCTTAAGTACTCTGGGATGCAGACTATCAGGCCCTGGGGATTTATCGGCCTTCAATCCCATCAATTTCCCGAACACAATTTCCTGACTAATAAGGATTTCCTTCAGTTCCTCCTTCTCGCTAGACCCTCGGTCCCTTAGTATTTCCGGACGGTTATTTGTGTCTTCCTTCGTGAAGACAGAACCAAAGTATTTAGAAACATAGACATAGAAACAGAGAAAATAGGTGCAGGAGTAGGCCATTCGGCCCTTCGAGCCTGCACCGCCATTCAATGAGTTCATGGCTGAACATGCAACTTCAGTATCCCATTCCTGCTTTCTCACCATACCCCTTGATTCCCCTAGTGGTAAGGACTTCATCTAACTCCTTTTTGAATATATTTAGTGAATTGGCCTCAACTACTTTCTGTGGTAGAGAATTCCACAGGTTCACCACTCTCTGGGAGAAGAAATTCCTCCTCATCTCGGTCCTAAATGGCTTACCCCTTATCCTTAGACTGTGTCCCCTGGTTCTGGACTTCCCCAACATTGGGAACATTCTTCCTGCATCTAACCTGTCTAACCCCGTCAGAATTTTAAACGTTTCTATGAGGTCCCCTCTCATTCTTCTGAACTCCAGTGAATACAAGCCCAGTTGATCCAGTCTTTCTTGATAGGTCAGTCCCGCCATCCAGGGAGTCAGTCTGGTGAACCTTCGCTGCACTCCCTCAATAGCAAGAATGTCCTTCCTCAGGTTAGGAGACCAAAACTGTACACAATACTCCAGGTGTGGCCTCACCAAGGCCCTGTACAACTGTAGCAACACCTCCCTGCCCCTGTACTCAAATCCCCTCGCTATGAAGGCCAACATGCCATTTGCTTTCTTAACCGCCTGCTGTACCTGCATGCCAACCTTCAATGACTGATGTACCATGACACCCAGGTCTCGTTGCACCTCCCCTTTTCCTAATCTGTCACCATTCAGATAATAGTCTGTCTCTCTGTTTTTACCACCAAAGTGGATAACCTCACATTTATCCACATTATACTTCATCTGCCATGCATTTGCCCACTCACCTAACCTATCCAAGTCGCTCTGCAGCCTCATAACATCCTCCTCACAGCTCACACTGCCACCCAACTTAGTGTCATCCGCAAATTTGGAGATACTACATTTAATCCCCTCGTCTAAATCATTAATATACAGTGTAAACAGCTGGGGCCCCAGCACAGAACCTTGCGGTACCCCACTAGTCACTGCCTGCCATTCTGAAAAGTCCCCATTTACTCCTACTCTTTGCTTCCTGTCTGACAACCAGTTCTCAATCCATGTCAGCACACTACCCCCAATCCCATGTGCTTTAACTTTGCACATTAATCTCTTGTGTGGGACCTTGTCGAAAGCCTTCTGAAAGTCCAAATATACATCAACTGGTTCTCCCTTGTCCACTCTACTGGAAACATCCTCAAAAAATTCCAGAAGATTTGTCAAGCATGATTTCCCTTTCACAAATCCATGCTGACTTGGACCTATCATATCACCTCTTTCCAAATGCACTGCTATGACATCCTTAATAATTGATTCCATCATTTTACCCACTACCGATGTCAGGCTGACCGGTCTATAATTCCCTGTTATCTCTCTCCCTCCTTTTTTAAAAAGTGGGGTTACATTGGCTACCCTCCACTCCATAGGAACTGATCCAGAGTCAATGGAATGTTGGAAAATGACTGTCAATGCATCCACTATTTCCAAGGCCACCTACTTAAGTACTCTGGGATGCAGTCCATCAGGCCCTGGGGATTTATCGGCCTTCAATCCCATCAATTTCCCCAACACAATTTCCCGACTAATAAGGATTTCCCTCAGTTCCTCCTCCTTACTAGACCCTCCGACCCCTTTTATATCCGGAAGGTTGTTTGTGTCCTCCTCAGTGAATACCGAACCAAAGTACTTGTTCAATTGGTCTGCCATTTCTTTGTTCCCCGTTATGACTTCCCCTGATTCTGACTGCAGGGGACCTACGTTTGTCTTTACTAACCTTTTTCTCTTTACATATCTATAGAAACTTTTGCAATCCGTCTTAATGTTCCCTGCAAGCTTCTTCTCGTACTCCATTTTCCCTGCCCTAATCAAACCCTTTGTCCTCCTCTGGCTGAGTTCTAAATTTCTCCCAGTCCCCGGGTTCGCTGCTATTTCTGGCCAATTTGTATGCCACTTCCTTGGCTTTAATACTATCCCTGATTTCCCTTGATAGCCACGGTTGAGCCACCTTCCCTTTTTTATTTTTACGCCAGACAGGAATGTACAATTGTTGTAGTTCATCCATGCGGTCTCTAAATGTCTGCCATTGCCCATCCACAGTCAACCCCTTCAGTATCATTCGCCAATCTATCCTAGCGAATTCACGCTTCATACCTTCAAAGTTACCCTTCTTTAAGTTCTGGACCATGGTCTCTGAATTAACTGTTTCATTCTCCATCCTAATGCAGAATTCCACCATATTATGGTCACTCTTCCCCAAGGGGTCTCGCACAACGAGATTGCTAATTAATCCTCTCTCATTACACAACACCCAGTCTAAGATGGCCTCCCCCCTAGTTGGTTCCTCGACATATTGGTCTAAAAAACCATCCCTTATGCACTCCAGGAAATCCTCCTCCACCGTATTGCTTCCAGTTTGGTTAACCCAATCTATGTGCATATTAAAGTCACCCATTATAACTGCTGCACCTTTATTGCACGCACCCCTAATTTCATGTTTGATGCCCTCCCCAACATCACTACTACTGTTTGGAGGTCTGTACACAACTGCCACTAACGTTTTTTGCCCTTTGGTATTCTGCAGCTCTACCCATATAGATTCCACATCAGCCAAGCTAATGTCCTTCCGAACTATTGCCTTAATTTCATCCTTAACCAGCAATGCTACCCCACCTCCTTTTCCTTTTATTCTATCTTTCCTGAATGTTGAATACCCCTGGATGTTGAGTTCCCAGCCCTGATCATCCTGGAGCCACGTCTCCGTAATCCCAATCACATGATATTTGTTAACATCTATTTGCACAGTTAATTCATCCCCCTTATTGCGGATACTCCTTGCATTAAGACACAAAGCCTTCAGGCTTGTTTTTTTTAACACCTTTTGTCCTTTTAGAATTTTGCTGTACAGTGGCCCTTTTTGTTCTTTGCCTTGGGTTTCTCTGCCCTCCACTTTTCCTCATCTCCTTTCTGTCTTTTGCTTTTGCCTCCTTTTTGTTTCCCTCTGTCTCCCTGCATTGGTTCCCATCCCCCTGCCATATTAGTTTAAATCCTCCCCAACAGCACTAGCAAACACTCCCCCTAGGACATTGGTTCCGGTCCTGCCCAGGTGCAGACCGTCCGGTTTGTACTGGTCCCACCTCCCCCAGAACCGGTTCCAATGCCCCAGAAATTTGAATCCCTCCCTGCTGCACCACTGCTCAAGCCACGTATTCATCTGCGCTATCCTGCGATTCCTACTCTGACTATCACGTGGCACTGGTAGCAATCCCGAGATTACTACTTTTGAGGTCCTACTTTTTAATTTAGCTCCTAGCTCCTTAAATTCGTTTCGTAGGACCTCATCCCTTTTTTTACCTATGTCGTTGGTACCAATGTGCACCACGACAACTGGCTGATCTCCCTCCCATTTGTTCAATTGGTCTGCCATTTCTTTGTTCCCCATTATAAATTCATCTGATTCTGACTGCAAGGGACCTACATTTGTCTTCACTAATCTTTTTCTCTTCACATATCTATAGAAGCTTTTGCAGTCAGTTTTTATGTTCCTCGCAAGCTTACTCCATACTCTATTTTCCCCCCTCCTAATTAAACCCTTTGTCCTCCTCTGATAAATTGTAAATTTCTCCCAGTCCCAGTGAGGAGGTAACGAACAGGGTGGATAAAGGGGAACGAGTGGATGTGATGTATTTGGACTTCCAGAAGGCATTTACAAGGATGCCACATAAAAGGTTACTGCACAAGATAAAAGTTCACGGGGTTGGGGTAATATATTAGCATGGATAGAGGATTGGGTAACTGCAGAAAATAGAGAGTCGGGACAAATGGTTCATTCTCGGGTTGGCAATCAGTAACTAATGGGATGCCACAGGGATCAGTGCTGGGACACCAACTATTTGCAATCTATATTAACAACTTGGATGAAGGGACCGAGTTTAATGTAGCCAAGTTTGCTGATGATACAAAGATGGGAGGGAAAGCAATATGTGAGGACACAAAAAACCTGCAAAAGGACATAAACAGGCTAAGTGAGTGGGCAAACATTTGGCAGACGGAGTATAATGTTGGAAAGTGTGAGGTCATGCACTTTGGCAGAAAAAAAATCAAAGAGCAAGTTATTATTTAAATGGAGAAAGATTGCAAAGTGCTGCAGTACAGTGGGACCTGGGGGTACTTGTGCATGAAACACAAAAGGATAGTATGCAGGTACAGCAAGTGATCAAGAAGGCCAATGGAATCTTGGCCTTTATTGCAAAGAGGATGGCGTATAAAAGCAGGGACGTCTTGCTACAGTTATACAGGGTAAGAAAGGATATACTTGCTTTGAAGGCAGTTTAGAGAAGGTTCACTAGGTTGATTCTGGAGATGAGGGGACTTAATGAGGAAAGGTTGAGTAGGATGGGCCTCTACTCATTGAAATTCAGAAGAATGAGAGGTGATCTTATCGAAACGTATAAGATTATTAGGGGGCTTGACAAGGTGGATGCAGAGAGGATGTTTCCACTGATAGAGGAGACTAGTATTAGGGGGCATAATCTTAGAATAAGGGGTCGCCCATTTAAAACTGAGATGCATTTCTTCTCTCAAGAGGGTTGTAAATCTGTGGAATTTGCTGCCACAGAGAACTGTGGAAGCTGGAGCATTGAATAAATTTAAGACAGAGATAGACAGTTTCTTAACTGATAAGGGAATAATTGGTTATGGAGAGCGGGCGGGGAAGTGGACCCGAGTCCATGATCGGATCAGCCATGGTTGTATTAAATGGCGGAGCAGGCTTGAGGGGCTGTATGGCCTACTCCTGCTCCTATTTCTTATGTTGTTATGTTCTTAACTCTGGGCACATGGCCAGTTTTGTGGACGGGGCCAGCTTCAGTGCGATGTTTTAAAAACTAACGCAAAAGATCGCGGAAACTCGATTTGCGCTGAACGCAATTTGCGCTTAAAATTCCGTGATCTTTTGCACCGGTAACGCTGATATCAGGTTAATTGTGTCGAAAAAACCCAGCACAACCAAGTGGAAACTCCAGGCCTGTGTTTTTTCCAATCCTGATGAGCTAGAATTTCCATCATTGGTAGTTTCTCTGTTATATCTGACAGTTGAGCACTCTTCTTCATGCTACCTCTCCCTTGATGACTTGGTGAGTGAGCACAGCACCTACTGTAGCACCCAGCCATGAAGATCAGAGGGTTCCATTCGCCGCCTGCCCTGATGTAAAGGAGCTGAGCTGGGGCAGCAATTGGGGACACACGATTGGGCTTTGGCTGCCCTGGGCTCAGGGTTCCCACTCCTCATCATTATCCCGAGATTCCAGCTGGAACGCGCACGTGTGCGGACCGCGGGTGAGGGCCGGACTGGGCTCTGCTAAGGATGTCCTCCACACACAGGTAGTCTGCTAACTTTCCACTCGTGCATGAAGGCTGAGCTCTTGGGTGAAGGAGAGAACTTAGAACATCACTGGGAGTTGGTGGCTTTGAAACTGGAGGAGAAGAAAAGCTCTCTGTTTCATCACATCAACTTTGCTTAGATTAGATGAGTTAGAGTTAGCTGTGAAGACCTCTTTTGTACCTAGAGGTTATGTGCATGAGAACACCAGCGGCAGGTCGGGGCCATAAAAGGAGCGGTGAGTAGCGGCCTGGGAGCAGTGTGGAGGCTACTTCAGGGAGCGGCAGCGAAGAGTGACGTCCGTCACCAAGTTCCAGGTCGGTGATTGGAGCGTGGGCAGATACAGCAGGAGCGTTGAGATCGGGGCGAAGGAGCGGCGAGAGAATGTAGAGGGATGTGATCGAGAGGCGTGAGTTCGGGGCCAGGGGCAGCACGGGCCAGCGATATGTCCCAGATTCCATTCACCGCCTGCCCTAGGTCCGTGCAGCAGAGCTGGTCTCCAGTCGTCTTAGGTAATCCTTGCCACTGGACCAAGACCTAGCTCTGTCAAGCCCGTGTGGTGGCTGGTTTGCAACGGCTACCACACATTAAAAAAATCCACGCACAGGCATCTTCCACCCTTCAGGACATAGTTCAGGAGCTGGATTTTTGGTCCTTCATTGGAACACCTGTGAACTTATCCTTTTTTGGCGTGGAAGCAAGTCATCCTCGTTTCGAGGGACTGCCTATGATGATGATGATGACCTAGTGATTAAGTGGCAACTTGAGTGGAAAGTCTTTGGGCCCAAAATTCAGTCCCACTGGAAAGCTGGTGCTCCCCCCACCTTTTTGGGCCATTAGCGCCAAAATTATTTCATGGCTAGGCAACCCCATATTCAGCTCCAAAAGTAAACAAATGGGTTCCAGTGCTAATGAACCCTTCCAAAGTGGATTTTTCAGCGGTATGGCTGTCTTAATTTGAATGTTATCACCACTGAGAAATTCAGCAGGTAAGGGTTTCTAATGAGCCAGCTGCTCCATGGCCTTTTTAAAGGGCAGTGTTTGCAGCAAGGCCCTGAAGGGCTAAGGAGGTTGGAAGGAGTTTAGAAGGATGGCTGGTGTAAGAGGTGCAAGGAGAGCCAACAGGTTCACTGATATGGAGCTGGAGACACTGATGGACGGTATGGAGGACAGAAGAAGAGGCTATGGATGCTGGGTCAATTGACATTTTCAAGACTGAGCTCGCTAGATCTTTTAAATTCTTCCCTCCTAGTGCCTTAGCAATGTTATATGCCAGGGTCTCAGAAGCATCTCTTGTGTCCAGCATTGCTCGGGTGCAAATAAAGGGAAATACGTCATGTGACATATTACCACCTTCCTTTGCATGGCATCATAATATGTCTTCCCATTTGTGGGCAGGAGTATTATATGCCTGGAATTTCTGAGCGGAGCACAAACTTGACCCCAAATTCCACATCCAGAAACATTTATTTCACAGCTCCAGCATACTTCCATTTCAATGGATCTGCACTCCATAGAGATAATTGACTTTCTCAGTGGTCTGATCTTGCTATTCTCAAATTTCACCCCAAAACACCCCAGCAGCAAAGAACAAGAATGATCTTATGCATGAAAAAGTTAGTATGCAGGTACAGCAAGTAATCAGGAAGGCATATGGAATGTTGGCCTTTATTGCAAGGGTGACAGAGTATAAAAGCAGAGAAGTCCTGCTACAACTGTACAGGGTATTGGTGAGGCCACACCTAGAGTACTGCGTACAGTTTTGGTCTCTGTATTTAAGGAAGGATATACTTGCATTGGAGGCTGTTCAGAGAAGGTTCACTAGGTTGATTCCGGAGATGAGGGGGTTGACTTATGAAGATAGGTTGAGTAGGTTGGGCCTATACTCATTGGAGTTCAGAAGAATGAGAGGTGATCTTATCGAAACATATAAGATAATGAGGGGGCTTGACAAGGTAGATGCAGAGAGGATTCCACTCATAAAGGAATCTAGATCGAGAGGGCATTGTTTCAGAATAAGGGGCTGCCCATTTAAAACTGAGATAAGGAGGAATTTCTTCTCTCAGATGGTTGTAAATCTGTGGAATTCTGTGGCGGTTGGGTCATTGAATATATTTAAGGCGGAGATAGACAGATTTTTGAGCGATAAGGGAATAAAGGGTTATGGGGAGCAGGCGGGGAAGTGGAGCTGAGTCCATGATCAGATCAGCCATGATTTTATTAAATGGCGGAGCAGGCTCGAGGGGCCAGATGGCCTAGTCCTGCTGCTATTTCTTATGTTCTTATCTACACGCTGGAGCATAAAATGCAACCATTAGCAATAAATGAATAGCGTGAGTGCTTTAATAGAAAATGTATACCCAATTGTTTGGCTAATCATTTGTGAGGGATCTTCTGCAGTCATATTTCATTGCAAATACTGCTATTTATGTAGCAGAGTAGCTTTAACAAAGTCAATATGCTAGCATTCTGTACTGTGACTATTACCCTGTACTGCAACATTTAGTGATATAACTGTATTGTTTACAGCTCACTCATTCATAGAGAGAACTTTGTAACTTTAGCACGTCACACATGGCCCTCAAGGGCAATCTCTCACATAGTAGAAATCTGGGACTCACTCCTTCAAAAGGCAAACAGACCCGATCGCGGCAAAACTCCAGCGGTGTCATGTTCGTGCACCAACTGGAAAACCTCGCGGGGGCACCGCCGGGAAAAATCCTACCTTTTTGATGCTCAATTTCGCTGTTGTGGCGCTGTTCAGCGGCCCGCATGCTGCTGAGGTCACCACTGCAAACTTTCCTTCACCGCGGCTTTACTTTGCCCGCTCCACAGAAGTGCGCACCGCTCAAATCCCCCCCGAGCTGAACATGGCTCGGGGAGGGAAAAACACCTGACCTTCAGGGACGGTGAATTTCGGCCCCTTTGTCTGATTCAGCGTTGGTAAATATTGCGCATGGTTTTACAGCTGGGATATGATAGTGATTCTTTCTGGTCCTGTCTCTCGATTTTGGTCTTTATAATGAGTCCCAGCTAAGTTTGCTCCAGTAACTTCTATACAATTGTTAAAAGAGGGCCAAGAAAGGAAATCCCTACATACATGACACTGCTACAAGCAAGGTCACCATCTTGTAGTAACTGAATATGTCAAATTCCTTTTTTATTACACAGAACACTGGGATACTTACCAGTGTTTTAGGAATTCTGCAACCCCATTCATTTTTTATAATTACTGTAGTCCCATTGGCTTTTTGGTGCCTGAATCAGCCACATTCTGTTATTATTATGGGATTCTCCAAGATATTTTAAGGACTGCTTTGGGAACGTTTTTTTTGATTCTCTGTGAAAATGTGCAAACTCGGCTGAGTGACTTTGTGTGGGGGAACGGAAGACCTGCAATGCTGTGATTCGAGTGAGATCAAGATGGATCTGATTGCCAATAAAGATAAGACATCGCAGCAAAGTTGCAGCAAGCCAATTCCGTAGCTGGCTGTAGAGGTGATGTTAAGGCTTAGACAGCGACAGTCTGGGGAGACCAAAGATTTTCTATTTTAATTGATGCTTCTGATAAGGAATGGCTGACATTTACCCCGTGTGCAGTGATGTACTTCACCAAGTTTGCACAGATGTGGATTGGCTCTCACTACCTGCTAATGGGCCAGAGACGTGTTACTTGAAACTTGAAATGGCACCAGGCGGGGGGGGGGGGCTGCGGGATTGTGTTACAATCACATGTGTTTCAACCAAATATTCAAACATTAGAATGCGGATCCAGAGGCCCCCTGTTAGCTCAATTCAGGGAGTAGCGCAAACCTTGACTTCAATTGCTGGTCTTGGCTGAGTTCGCTGATCTTAGGATTGGCCTTGGTCCTGGGGCAAGGAGAGAAAAAGTGTCCCCTAGTCACAGCCTAGTCACAAATCTTTCACTTGGACAGGGTTGGATTTGTTCCCCTCCTCCTGTCCTATCCTCTCCTATTCCCCCTGTGTAGTTGAATCACCTGCTCACACTTGCTATCTAGGTGCACAAGTGAAAAATAGCCACTTGGGCAAATGGTGAGTGACCAGTCCCCTTTTGGCCAGCACAGTAACCGCTTTAACCTTCAGGAGAGGAGAAGGCATAGATTTTTTTTTAACAAGGATATTTAGATCTCACCCCTCGTAACGTTTTTAGGATTTTGTGGTAATTAGGAATCATAAAATTCCCTTTTAAGAAAAAATACCATCAAATATAAACTAAGACCGCATCTTTTGTGAAATGATCAGAAGGTAATATCAAAGAGACAAAATTAATGATGAGCACTTAGCAGCCTTTAAAATGATAAAATATTCATCACTTTGAAATGCAAAATTGCCTCAATGGCAGGATGTTTATTAGATCAGAACTAAAAATGTCACTTCCACAGTGCACTCATAACTGGAGATACTGATGATTTTTCTTCTCTCCCCCCTCAAGTTTCCAATACGTACTGGTATACAGTATCATAGGTGCTGGATCTCTTCTGCTACTTCCTCCAAGCAGTCATTCTTTATTTGTGGACCCACTCCTATGGGTGTGGGAAGACTATTTGACTGTGGAAGGCATCGCAGTCAAACTCTATACTGCCTACGACAACTTCCACCTCTCGTTGCATCAGGTAATTTGACAACGGGGGAGGCCATTAGGCCCACTGCGCCTGTGCTGCTTCTCGGACAGATTTATTCACTTTGCTAAATCATTAAATCATTTCTGGTATATCTGAAAAACAAATACTTTCAGAAACTGTTCTTGATATTCCTATCCTCCAGATACTCTATTGGAGGCCAGATGTCATAGCTGAAGACCTGAGACAAGGAATGGGTTACAATTTTCTTGAAAAAAGAAAAAAAGACTTACATTTATGTAGTGCTTTTCACAACCCCAGGACGTATTAAAGTGCTTTACAGCCAATGAAGTACTTTTGAAATGTATTCACTGTTGCAAAGTAGGAAACGCAGCAGCCAATTTGCGCACAGCAAGATCCACCAACAGTAATGTGATAATGACCAGATAATCTGAGGGATAAATATTGGCCAGGCCTCCAGGGATAACTCCCCTGCTCTTCTTTGATATAGTGCCATGGGATCGTTTATATCCACCTGTGAGAGCCGATAGGGCCTCAGTTTAATGTCTCATCCAAAAGATGGCACCTCTAACAGTGCAGTGCTCCCTCAGTGCTGCACTGGAGTGTCAGCCAAGATTTCTGTGCTCAAGTCTCTGGAATGGGACTTGGTCCCACAACCTACTGGCTCAGAGGCAAGACTGGTACCACTGAGCCACGGCTGACACTGATGATGATGGGGATCTCGTTGAGCAAGGGTGTGGAGGGAGAAGAAGATATCTAATGCTCAATGCCACACCTCGGATAATTGTTTTAGTTCTGCTAGGAGCTCAAACTTAGGTTATTCATCTTCTTCCATGTTGTCTACTATTGGATTAATTCACTGGGTGGGAAACACGCTGGGATGCCCTGAGGACACCAGAAGTGGTCCAGGCAGAGAAGAGATAAATAACTATTTTGTCCATGAGACCCACTTCCTGCTCCCTTGACCCTATTCCCACCAAACTGCTGACCACCCAACTTCATTTTCTAGCTCCCATTGTTAACGGTTCTCTCTCCTCAGGTGCTGTCCCCCTCTCCCTCAAATCTGCCGTCATCACCCCTCTCCTCAAAAAACAACCCTTGACCCCTCCGCCCTTGCAATCTACCACCCTATCTCCAACCTCCTTTGCCTCTCCAAAGTCCTTGAACGTGTTGTCGCCTCCCAAATCCATGCCCATCTTTCCATGAATTCAATGTTTGAATCCCTCCAATCAGGTTTCCGCCCCTGCCACAGTACCAAAACTGCTCTTACCAAGCTCACAAATGACATCTTTTGTGACTGTGGCAAAGGCAAACTATCTCTCCTCGTCCTTCTTCACCTGACTGCAGCCTTTGACACAGCTGACCACTCCATCCTCCTCCAACGCCTTTCCACCATCGTCCACCTGGGTGGGACTGCACTTGTCGGTTTCCATTCTTATCTATCTAATCGCAGCCAGTGAATCACCTGCAAAGGCTTCTCTTCCCGCCCCCACATCGTTACCTCTGGTGTCCCCCAAGGATCTATTCTTGGCCCCCTCCTATTTCTCATCTATATGCTGCCCCTTGGCGACATCATCCGAAAACACAGTGTCAGTTTCCACATGTACACATGACACCCATCTTTACCTCACCAGCACTTCGCTCGACCCCTCCACGGTCTCTAAATTGTCAGACTGCTTATCCGACATCCAGCACTGCATGAGGAGAAATTTCTTCCGATTAAATATTTTGGGATAACAATGACAAAAGCCTTGTTTTTGGTCCCCATCACAAACTCTGTTCCCTAGCCACCGACTCCATCCCTCTCTCTGCCAAATGTCTGAACCTGAACCAGACTGTTCGCAACCTTGGTGTCGGATTTTGACCCCGAAAGGAGCTTCCAACCACATATCCACCACCTACTTCCACCTCCATAGCAATGCTCGCTGCGCCCCTGCCTCAGCTTATCTGCTGCTGAAACTCTTGGTTATCTCTAACGCACCACTGGCTGGACTCGCACCTTCCACCCTCCATAAACTTAAGCACCTCCAAAACTCTGCTGCCATATCCCTAACTCGCACCAATTCCCGCTCACCCATCAGCCCTGTGCTCGCTGACCTACACTGGCTCCCGGTTGAGCAACGCCTCAATTATAAAATTCTCATCCTTGTTTTCAAATCCCTCCATGGACTCTAACAGTATGCAGCCCTACAACCCACTGAGATATCTACACTCCTCCAATTCTGGCCTCTTGTGCCTCCCCGATTTTAATCGCTCCACCATTGGTGGCTGTGCCTTCAGCTGCCCAGACCATAAGCTTTGGAATTCCCTCCTTAAACCTGTCTGTCTCTCTACCTCTCTTTTTTCTCCTTTAAGATGCTCCTTAAAACATACCTCTTCGAGCAAGCATTTGGTCATTGTAATGTATTTGCTTCATGGGTTCTTTGCTTGAGAATTCATAGCAACAACACATTGCTATTAAGAACTAGTTGGTTTATTAACAAAGATTTAACAATCATACTACACATTACCAGTTCACCTACTAGGCTCACAACTACATACCTCATCGTGGATTACCTAGACCCAACTAACTGGGGTTTTATTGAGTATTGTGAACATCATTTTATTGAGTCTTGTGAACATCACGTGACTGGCTAAGCTACTCACAATGCAACATCTGTACAACTCTTTTAACATTATATAATTAAACAAGTGGCCCCTTGTTAAAGGGGCACAACAACTAGAAACTTCAAACTAACCAAAAATGTTTGAGAATACATTCCAAATCAAATCAAAATTTGGTTTCTGGGGGTAATGATGCACTCCAGTCCCTCTGATGCCCACCTGTCGCAGAAGGCCTCGCGCGTACTGGTCGACACTGCGTGCTCCATCTCCAGGGACACCCTGGCGTGATCGTAGCCGCGGAAGAGAGCCAAGCAATCAGGCTGAATGACTGCCTCGACCGCCCGCTGCCTGAATCTGTTAATGGCCACCTTGGCCAGGCCCAGGAGCAGTCCTCCGAGAAGGCCTTCTGAAATGCTCGCTTACCCCAACCCCTCCCCCGCACCAGGTGCCCAAAAATCAGGAGCGTGGGACTGAAGTGCAGCCATAAATCTAGGAGCAGACCCTTCAAATAATGGAAGAGGGGCTGCAACCTCACACACACTATAAAAATGTGGAACACGGCCTCGTCTAGGCCGCAGAAAATGCAGGCCGTCTGGCAGTCAGTGAAAAACCTATTGCACGGGACTGCTCCATGCAACACCTTGCAGGCCAAGTCCCCAATAGATAAAGGGAGGACGCTCCGGACGGCAAGGTGGTGCGCCATGGCGAGTCCAGACGGCAGACGAGGATGGCACACTGGAGGGTGTGCAAGAGCAGCCCATACAGGAATCCCCTCCACGCAGAGTGGAAAGGCACGGAATGGCCAATTTGCACACAGCAAGGCCCCACAAACAGCAATAAGATAATGACCGATAACCTGTGTTTAGTGGTATTGGTTGAGGGATAAATATTGGCCAGGACACTGTGGAGAACTACCTCGCTATTGTTTGCGAAGTGCCATGGGATCTTTTACATACACCTGTGAGGGAACACAGGTCCTCGATTTAATGTCTCAACCGAAAGACGGCACCTCCGACAGTCAACACTCGCTTAGTCTTTCTTTTAAATGATGAAAAGCTAGGAACAGTGGAGGTCCATGTTCACAGATAATTAAAATGTAGTCAATTACCAAAAATTATGAAAAAGGTTAAAGGAATGTTAGCCTTTATAACTAGAGGGCTAGAATATAAAGCAAGTTTTGCTACAGCTATACAAAGCCTAGTTGGACCACATCTAAAGTACTGTGTACAGTTCAGGGCACCTCACCTAAGAAAGGATATATTAGCCTTGGAAGGAGTGCAACACAGATTCATAAGAACATAAGAAATAGGAGCAGGAGTAGGCCATACAGCCCCTCGAGCCTGCTCCGCCACTCAATAAGATCATGGCTGATCTGATCATGGACTCAGCTCCATTTCCCTGCCCGGTCCCCATAACCCCTTATCCCCTTATCATTTAAGAAACTGTCTATTTCTGTCTTAAATTTATTCAATGTTCCAGCTTCCACAGCTCTCTGAGGTAGCAAATTCCACAGATTTACAACCCTCTTGAGAGAAGAAATTTCTCCTCATTTCTGTTTTAAATGGGCGGCTCCTTATTCTATGATTATGTCCTCTAGTTCTAGTCTCCCCCATCAGTGGAAGCATCCTCTCTGCATTCACCTTGTCAAGCCCCCTCATAATCTTATACGTTTTCACCAGAATGTTACCAGGGTCCAATGGTTTGATTATGAGGAGAGATTACATTAACTAGACTTGTATTCCCTGGAATATAGAAGGTGAATTGATTGAGGTTTTTAGGATTTTGAAAGGAATTGAGTAGATAGAGAGAAACTTTTTCCGCTGGTGTGAGAGTACAAGACAAGGAGACATTAATTTAAAATCAGAGCCAGGCCATTCAGGAGAGACGTTAGGAAACACTTCTTCACACAAAGGGTGGTAGAAGTGTGGAACTCTCTCCCACAAAAAGTAGTAGATACTCGCTCAATTAACAATTTCAAACCCAAGATCAATAGCTTTTTGCTAATCAAGGGTATTAAGGGATATGGAGCCAATGTGGGTCAGCCAATGGAGTTAGGATTCAGATCAGCCATAATCTCACTGAATGGCAGAACAGGCTCAAGGGGCTGAACAGCCTACTCTTGTTCCCATGTTGTAATGTGAGCTGTGGCTCAGTGGGTAGCACACTCACCTCTGAGTCAGAAGGTTGTTGGTTCAAGTCCTGCTCCAGGGACTTGAGCACAAAGATCCAGGCTGATGCTCCAGTGCAGTGCTGAGGGAGTGTTGCACTGTTAGAGGTGCTGTCTTGTCAGATGAGACATTAAACCCAGGCTCTGTCAAATGGACATTAAAGATCCCATGGCACTATTTTGAAGAAGAGCAGGGAGTTATCCCTGGTGTCCTGGCCAATATTTATCCCTCATCAACATAACAAAAAACAGATTATCTGGTCATTATCACATTGCTGTTTGTGGGAGCTTGCTGTGTGCAAATTGGCTGCCGTGTTTCCCACATTACAACAGTGACTACACTTCAAAAGTACTTCATTGGCTGTAAAGCGCTTTGAGACGTCCGGTGGTCGTGGAAGGTGCTATATAAATGCAATTCTTTTTTTTCTTTCTGTTCCTAAACTGGAGTGCCAAACATAGAAACATAGAAACATAGAAAATAGGTGCAGGAGTAGGCCCTTTGGCCATTCGAGCCTGCACCACCATTCAATAGGATCATGGCTGATCATGCAACTTCAACACCCCATTCCTGCTTTCTCTCCAAACCCCTTGATCCCTTTTAGCCGTAAGGGCCACATCTAACTCCCTTTTGAATATATCTAACGAACTGGCCTCAACAACTTTCTGTGGTAGAGAATTCCAGATTCACAATTCTCTGAGTGAAGAAGTTTCTCCTCATCTCGGTCCTAAATGGCTTACCCCTTATCCTTAGACTGTGACCCCTGGTTCTGGACTTCCCCAACATCGGGAACATTCTTCCTGCATCTAACCTGTCCAATCCCGTCAGAATTTTATATGTTTCTATGAGATCCCCTCTCATTCTTCTAAATTCCAGTGAATATAAGCCTAGTCGATCCAGTCTTTCTTCATATGTCAGTCCTGCCATCACAGGAATCAGTCTGGTAAACCTTCGCTGCACTCCCTCAATAGCAAGAATGTCCTTCCTCAGATTAGGACACCAAAACTGCACACATTACTCAAGGTGTGGTCTCACCAAGGCCCTCTACAACTGCAGTAAGACATCCCCTCCCTATGAAGGCCAGCATGCCATTTGCCTTCTTTACTGCCTGCTGTACCTGCATGCCTACCTTCAATGACTGATGTACCATGACACCCAGGTCTCGTTGCACCTCCCCTTTTACTAATCTGTCACCATTCAGATAATAATCTGCCTTCCTGTTTTTGCAACCAAAGTACATAACCTGACACTTATCCACATTATACTGCATCTGCCATGCACTTGCCCATTCACCTAACCTGTCCAAGTCCCCCTGCAGCCTCCTAACATCCTCCTCACAGCTCGCACTGCCACCCAGCTTAGTGTCATCTGCAAACTTGGAGATATTACTTTCAATTCCTTCGTCTAAATCAGTAATGTATATTGTAAATAGCTGAGGTCCCAGCACTGAACCCTGCGGCACCCCACGAGTCACTGCTCGCCATTCTGAAAAGGACCCGTTTATTCCCACTCTTTGCTTCCTGTCTGCCAACCAGTTCTCTATCCACGTCAATACATTACTCCCAATACCATGTGCCTTAATTTTGCACACTAATCTCTTGTTTGGGACCTTGTCAAAAGCCTTTTGAAAGTCCAAATATACTACATCCACTGGTTCTCCCTTATCCACTCTACTAGTTGCATCCTCAAAAAATTCCAGAAGATTTGTCAAGCATGATTTCCCTTTCATAAATCCATGCTGACTTGGACCGATCCTGTCACTGCTTTCTAATTACGTTGCTATTACATCTTTGATAATTGATTCCAACATTTTCTCCACTGCTGATGTCAGGCTAACCGGTCTATAATTCTGTTTTTTCTCTCCCTCCTTTTTTAAAAAGTGGGGTTACATTAGCTACCCTCCAGTCCATAGGAACGGAACCAGGGTCCATGGAATGTTGGAAAATGACTACCAATGCATTCACTATTTCTAGGGCCACTTCCTTAAGTACTCTGGGATGCAGACTATCAGGCCCTGGGGATTTATCGGCCTTCAGTCCCTTCAATTTCCCTAACACCATTTCCTGACTAATAAAAATTTCCCTCAGATCCCCCTTCTCGCTAGACCCTCGGTTCCCTAGTATTTTCGGGAGGTTATTTGTGTCTTCCTTAGTGAAGACAGAACCAAAGTATTTGTTCAATTGGTCTGCCATTTCTTTGTTCCCCATTATGAATTCCCCTGATTCTGACTGCAATGGACCTACATTAGTCTTCACTAATCTTTTTCTCTTCACATATCTATAGAAGCTTTTGCAGTCAGTTTTTATGTTCCCTGCAAGCTTACTCTCATACTCTATTTTCCCCCTCCTAATTAAACCCTTAGTTCTCCTCTGCTGAATTCTAAATTTCTCCCAGTCCTCAGGTTTGCTGCTTTTTCTGAACAATTTATATGCCTCTTCCTTGGATTTAACACTTTCCCTAATTTCCCTTGTTAGCCACGGTTGAGCCACCTTCCCTTTTTTATTCTTACGTCACACAGGGATGTACAATTCTTGTGACATCCATGTGCTATTTAAATGTCTGCGATTGCCTATCCGTCAAACCTTTAAGTATCATTCTCCAGTCTATCCCAGCCAATTCACGTCTCATACCGTCGAAGTTGCCTTTCTTTAAATTCAGGACCCTAGTCTCTGAATTAACTGTGTCACTCTCCATTTTAATGAAGAATTCTACCATATTATGGTCACTCTTCCCCAAGGCATGACCAGATTGCTAATTAATCCTCTCTCATTACACAAGACCCAGTCTAGGATGGCCTGCTCTCTAGTTGGTTTCTCGACATATTGGTCCAGAAAACCATCCCTTATACATTCCAGGAAATCCTCCTCCATAGTACTGCTACCAGTTTGGTTAGCCAAATCTATATGCAGATTAAAGTCGCCCATGATAACTGCTGTACCCTTATTGCACGCGTCCCTAATTTGTTTGATGCCATCCCCAACCTCACTACTACGGTCTGTACACAACTCCCACTAATGTTTTCTGCCCTTTGGTGTTTCGCAGCTCTACCCATAT
This sequence comes from Pristiophorus japonicus, assembly GCF_044704955.1. Taxonomy (NCBI): domain Eukaryota; kingdom Metazoa; phylum Chordata; class Chondrichthyes; family Pristiophoridae; genus Pristiophorus; species Pristiophorus japonicus. The sequence continues at coordinate 86,729,042 of NC_091991.1, read as the reverse complement.
AGATTCCACATCATCCACGCTAATGTCCTTCCTTACTATTGCGTTAATTTCCTCTTTAACCAATAACGCTACCCCACCTCCGTTTCCTTCCTGTCTGTCCTTCCTGAATATTGAATACCTCTGGATGTTGAGTTCCCAGCCTTAGTTACCTTGGAGCCATGTCTCCATAATCCCAATTACATTATATCCGTTAACAGCTATCTGCGCAGTCAATTCATCCACCTTATTACGAATGCTCCTCGCATTGAGACACAGAGCCTTCAGGCCTGTTTTTTTAACACTCTTTGTCCTTTTAGAATTATGTTATGTGGCCCTTTTTGATTTTTGCCCTTGATTTCTCTGCCCTCCACTCTTGCTTTTCTCCTTCCCTCCTTTTGCTTCTGCCCCCATTTTACTTCCCTTTGCCTCCCTGCATAGATTCCTATCCCCCTGCTATATTAGTTTAACTCCTCCCCAACAGCACTAGCAAACACTCCCCCTAGGACACCGGTTCCGGTCCTGCCCAGGTGCAGACTGTCCGGTTTGTACTGGTCCCACTTCCCCCAGAACCGGTTCCAATGTCCCAGGAACTTGAATCCCTCCCCCTTGCAACATTCCTCAAGCCACATATTCATCTGAGCTATCCAGCAATTCCTACTCTGAGTAGCACGTGGCACTGGTAGCAATCCTGAGATTACTACCTTTGAGGTCCTACTTTTTAGTTTAACTCCTAGCTCCCTAAATTCAGCTTGTAGGACCTCATCCCATTTTTTACCTATATCCTTGGTACCTATATGTACCACGACAGCTGGCTGTTCACCCTCCCCCTCCAGAATGCGTTGCAGCCGCTCCGAGACATCTTTGACCCTTGCACCAGGGAGTCTCGTTTGCAGCCGCAGAAACGCCTATCTATTCCCCTTACAAGAGAATCCCCTCTCACTATAGCTCTCTCACTCTTTGTCCTGCCCTCCTGTGCCAGCCTACATCGCATGCTCAAGTCTCTAGAATAGGCCTTGAACCCACAGTTTTCTCTGATTCAGAGGCGAGAATGCTACCCACTGAGCCATAGCTGATACAGGGATGGCTCATGTAAGAAATGTAAAAATGTCGCACTGTACAGTAGGGGGGGGGGCGATCTTCTGAGGCCAAGGCTGAGGACCCTCGATGGAGGCAAAGGAGATGGAGGCTCACTTGACATCTGACTGCTACAGCTAACCTGGGAGTGCTGATGCCGACGATAGTAAGTCCTCCATTCCATGCAATGACGCCCCTCGCTTTAAATGAGCAAAACGTTAACACAAAGAAAATAGACAGCTTCTTGCAACACATGGTGGTTGTTACCTACATCTGAAGAAGAAGCCAATTCCCAAAAGAAAACAGTATGAAATTCAACATGGAAAAAGGAAACTACATGCTGCTGTCGTACACAGTGCTCCCCTTTTCTGGAGATGAACTGTGCTTCCAGGGCAATCTGAGGGAGCTCTGACAGATCCCTATATCAACATCAATGCCACTTCCATTTATATAGCACCTTTAACATAGCAAAACGTCCCAGTGCGCTTCACAGGAATATTACCAAACAAGATTTGACACCGAGACACATAAGGAGATATTAGGAGAGGTGGCCAAATTTTTTCCCAAATTGGCCTGGGTTTTTTAGCTGTTTTTCTTTGCCTTTCCCAGGAGATCACATGATTTTGGTGGGGTGGAGTATATATATTGTAACACACAAGGTATCGCAATTGTGTGGGACAAGCTCGATGGGCCAGATGGTCTTTACCTGTCAGTCATTGTTTGTATGTTCGTAAAGCTTGGTCAAAGAGTTAGGTCTTCAGGAGCGTCAGGTCTTCAGGGGAGCGTCTTAAATGAGGAAAGAGAGGCGGAGAGGTTTAGAGAGAGATTTCCAGAGCTTAGGGCTCAGACATCTGAAGGCACGGCTGCCAATGGTGGAGCGATGAAAATCGGGGTGGGAAAGTGGCCAGAATTGGAAGAGTGCAAAGGTTTCAGAGGGTTAAGGTGGGAGATGGTTACAGAGATGGCTAGAGCGAGGGATGCAGTCGGTGGCTAGGGAATGGAGTTTGGGGCGAGGATAGAGCCCTATATCTTGTGCTTTATGTCTGCATTGATTGTAAGTATGGATTCTACCTAATCTGCATGTGCACACATCAGATATCTCGGAATGCATTGTCCTCTATGGCTGGCATTCACTCCTCAGAGTAAACAGATGGCAAGATAGTTTCAAAAAAAAAAAATCATTACGACTTTTTCAGGTGAGCCGTTAAACTGAGGCCCGTTCTGGTGGAAGTCAAAGATCGCATGCCACCATTTGCAGAAAGGATCTCCCAGTATCCAGGCTAGCTTTCCTCCCTCAACTGACAACATTCATCTCCTTGCTGATTGTGGGACAATAGTTACAGCACTCCAAAAGCACTTTGAGATGGTTTGATGGTGTGGTTTAAATGCAATGTACCCATGACTGGGGAATGGATAATGAGTGGGGAGCGATAATTATTTAAGGAAGGATATACTTGTAGGGCCCAAGTTTCCACATGATTTGCGCCTGATTTTTAGCAACTGGTGGAGAATGGACGATCTTAGAAATTGCAATTCTCCAAATTTTTTTTTCTGCAGTTCTAGTCAGGTAGAACAGTTCTACTTTGGAACAGAATTTTTTCTTCAAAAGGGGGCGTGTCCGGCCACTGACGCCTGATTTCAAAGTTTCCACAGTGAAAACGTACCCCAAACTAAGTTAGAATGGAGCAAGTGAAGATTTTTGTAGAACTGAAAAAACCTGTTCTACACATTAAAAAATCAGGCGCAGGTTACAAATTAGGCGTCCAGAACGAGGTGGGGGAGGGGGAGGGGGGGGGAAAAGAAGTCATTAAATTCTACAATAAATCCTTATTTATACTTCTACAATATTATACAAATAAATCCAACCTGAATAAACATTTATAAGCAAAGAAAAGATTAAATAAACCATCTTCCTGCCTGTGTGAAAGTGCTTCAGGCACGGAGAATGCTGCAGTCAGCCTGAGGCGCCCGTTCTTCCCGCGGGGGGGGGGGGGGGAGGAGGAGGCGCCCGTTCTTTCCCACGGGGGGAGAGGAGGCGCCTGTTTTTCCCGCGGGGGGGGGGGGGGGAAGAGGAGGCGCCCACTCTTTCCCGCGGGGAGGGGGAAGGCGCCCGTTCTTCCCGCGGGGGGGGAGTGAGGAGGCACCCGTTCTTCCCGCGGGGGGGGGGGGGGAGGGGGGGGGAGAGGAGGCGCCCACTCTTTCCCGCGGGGAGGGGGGAGGCGCCCGTTCGTCCCGCGGGGGGGGAGTGAGGAGGCGCCCGTTCTTTCCCGCGGGGGGGAGGAGGCGCCCGTTCTTCCCGCGGGGGGTGGGGGGGGGGGAGGAGGCACCCGTTCTTCCTGTGGGGGGGAGAGGAGGCGCCCGTTCTTCCCGCGGGGGGGGGTGGAAGGAGGCGCCCGTTCTTCCCGTGGCGGGGCGGGGGAAGGAGACAGTGAGAAGGCTGCAAGTGCTGATGGCAATGTGCTTTTATTGAAAAAATGTTCAAAAATTAAACAGCTACAAAAAACTACAAAAATGGCCGAGTGCCAATGTTTTTTTCACACTGCGCATGCACGAACGCTTCAACGCGCACGCGCAGCGTTGCCGGCAGGAAAAAAAACTAATTTAAATAGTACCCGCCCCCTCCCACTTACAAAATCGGCGTGAGTGTAGGCTCCGCCCCCCTGGGCGCCGCGCCAGGCAGACAAGGAGCTGCAGAATGCTCCAGAATCGCGATTTTGTTTTTTAGGCGCCGTTTTAGGCGCGAAAAACGGGCGCCCAGCTCGGAGGGGCGCCCGTTTTTTATCGTGTGGAAACTTGGGCCCGTAGTGTCTCTGCACCTTATGTATTTCACCATCTTGCAATGACAATAGTTATGTAACTGTAACTCATGGATAGAGGGGGGTCCCTGTTGGTCCAGAGTTTGATCTGTCGGGCTGTGATGGGGGAGCCCGCAGTATCAAAAGCGTCAACGGCCATGACCATCTCGGCGCTCTGCTCCGACGCCCCCTCGGTGGTGGCCAGTGGGAGCCTGCTGAGTGCGTCAGCGCAATTTTCAGTGCCTGGCCGGTGCCGTATGGTGTAATCATACGCAGCCAGCGTGAGGGCCCATCGCTGTATGCAAGCTGACGCGTTAGCGTTGACAGCCTCCTCAAAAGCGTCGGGCCATTTCCCGGAACAATCCAGAGTGGCAGCCGGTTCCATAATCCATTATGCGTTACCACCAAGTTTGCGCTGCCCAGCACTGGGATTATCTCTTTGGTGTACGTACGTAGCTGCTTCTCAATGTGTTCCAGTTTGGGCTTGCTAGCTCTGTGTGGCTATAGTCTCTCAAATTGTTGGGCGCTCATGAGTGACTGGCTAGCTCCCGTATCCAGCTCCATGTGCACCGGGGATGCTATTCAGTAAGACTTTCATCACCATGGGTGGCATTTTAATGTATGAGCTGTGGACGTCAGCCACATGAACTCTCTGAACTTCAGCAGCCATGGTTGTTCCCCAGGCCTCATCCTGCATTGCAGACCCCTCGTCTGGTTCCTCTGTCTCGCAGACTAGCCTCACTACTGCCTTTTTGCACATCCTGGCCAAGTGTCCACTGACATTACAAATCCTACAGGTATAAAGCTGGAACCTGCAGCTTTTGGCAGTGTGTCTACCCCCACATCTCCAGCATGAGCTGAGATTGCTGTTAACAAAAGGACTATTCCCAAGCATTCCTCTCTGATGGCCCGTTTGGCTGTTTCTAAGCACTCTGATGGAGGATGTTAATGTTCCCATCACGGGATGCATTGTTCCTCGTGATGGCGTGAATTGCCGATCCCCTTTCCATTGTCCCTGTTGCGGGCCCACACTGGAGCTTGTTGCTGCCTGTGCGGTGTCGAATTGCCCTTGTCTGCCTGCCTGGGCGGTGTCGAATTGCCCTTGCCTGCCTACGGGGTTCTGTATCACTTTTACAACATTAACTCCCTGGTTCATCGCAACGTTAAAACCAGGACTGCATGCATAAATTAGTTTGGTCTCCTCTTCCCCTGCCACAAAGGTCTGAGCTATCAACGCTGCCCCTTCTAAAGTCAGGTCCTTGGTCTTTATGAGCTTCCTGAAAATGCCGGCATGATTAATGCCCTCGATGAAAAAGTCCCTTAACATCTCCCCCCTGCAGGCATCGGAGAACTTAGAGACTGGCCAAATGCCGCAGTTCCGCCACAAAGTCCGAGACGTTTTGACCCTCCCGATGCTGGTGAGAGTAGAACCAGTGCCGGGCCATGTGCACGCTCCTTGCCAGCTTGAGATGCTCACTGATCAATTGGCTGAGCTCTTCGAAGGATTTGTCCGCTGGCTTTTGGGGTGCAAGCAGGTCTTTCATCAGCGCATACGTCTGTGGACCACAGCTGGTCAGTAGATGCGCCCTCCGCTTGTCAGCCGCTGTCTCTTCCAGCCAGTCCTTTGTGACAAAGCTCTGCTGGAGTCTTTCCACAAAGTCGTCCCAGTCCTCACCCACACAGTAGCGTTCCTCTGTGCCACCGGTGGCCATCCTCGTGGTTCGGTGATTCCCGTTTCTCGTCGCCAAATGTAGTGTCTTTGCATCTTGTTACAAACTCACACGAGGCATGTATATATCAGACACGGTCACTCTGTGACCTTCACTTTATTCCCAGGACCAAGGAGTGCTGACCCTGGGTGGGACCTCCCCTTTTATACCTGGAAACCCAGATGAGGAGTGTCTCCTGCAAGCTCACCCCCTGTGGTCAAGGTGTGCATTTCAAGGGTACAGGTACAGTGTGCATGAGTTACAGTTACATAACTATTGTCATTGCAAGATGCTGAAATACATGACAATACTTGCATTGGAGGCAATTCAGAGAAGGTTCACGAGGTTGATTCCTGAGATGAAGGGGTCGTCTTATGAAGAAAGGTTGAGCAGGTTGGGCCTATACAGTGGAGTTTAGAAGAATGAGAGGTGATCTTATTGAAACGTATAAGATTCTGAGGGGGCTTGACAGGGTAGATGCAGAGAGGATGTTTCCCCTCGTGGAGGAATCTAGAACTAGGGAGCATAGTTTCAGAATAAGGGGTCGCCCATTTAAAACAGAAAAGAGTAGGAATTTCTTCTCTCAGAGAGTCATGAATCTTTAGAATTCTCTACTCCAGAGAGCTGTGGAGGCTGGGTCATTGAATATATTTAAGGCGGAGATAGAGAGAGTTTTGAACGATAAGGGAGTAAAGGGTTATGGGGAGCGGGCAGGGAAGTGGAGCTGAGTCCATGATCAGATCAGCCATGATCTTATTGAATGGCGGAGCAGGCTCGAGGGGCCAAATGACCTTCTCCTGCTCCTATTTCTTATGTTCTTATGAGGGTGTCGGCACAGTGCCACCAGGCCCACTATCCTTCAGACACCCTGCCTCACAGAGCTAACCTCGACCGATGAGGTAGGGTCAGCGCAAAAGCTATTTTTATGGCCCTCTCCAATGTGTGTGCCTTGGCACACAGGGAAAGTACCAAGGGTGAGATTTTCCACACCTGCAGCTTGTACAGATTGTTATTCTCTTTTGTTAAATTATGTATATTGGGGCCTGAAATGGCTCTTTTAGAAGGTCGTGGTGACCTAGCCAAAAAATTCATCTTTAACCCCGAGGTCCTTCCTCGCCAAGTCTGTTCAGAACAGGGACTCTTGGGGAAGCAGGCCTCATTCACATTAGAAATGGGGCCTTAAAGATCCTTGCTCAAGTTACCTGCGCAGATTCTGCACCGAATAAGCAATTGCCACTGGGCACTGAACGTACTCTGCCCAGAATAGGCCTTAGGCCTAGACCCTCAGCACCGTAGGGTTGCCAACTCTGGTCAGAGGGATTCCTGGACATTTGATCACTGGACATTCTGACCACATGACTTCTACAAATGTTACTGGATTTACCTTATAACGGTTGGGTCCGCTGTAGTGAGTATTTTTTTTTCATGATTTCCTGCTAGCAGCTGTTGTGCAAAAGAGAGAAAACGGCGAGGGCAGGTGAAACGGAGGGCAGGGGGTGGGGAAATGGAGGGGGAGGGCAAACGGAGGGAGGGGGAGGGGAGGGGAAACAGAGGCAGGGGAACTGGAGGGCAGGGGAAGGGGAACTGGAGGGCAGGGGGAGGGGAAACGGAGGGGGAGGGAAAACGGAGGGGGAGGGAAAACGGAGGGGGAGGGGGGAGAGGAAACGGAGGGGGAAGGGAAAACAGGAGGGAGGGAGGAGGGAGGGCGTGAAACGGAGGGAGGGGTGAAACGGAGGGAGGGGAGGGGAAATGGAGGGCGGGGGAAAGGAAATGGAGGGAGAGGGGAAATGGAGGGTTGGGGTGGAGAAACAGAGGGAAGGGGGAAACAGAGGGGAAGAAACGGAGGGAGGGAGAAACGGAGAGGTGGAAGGGAAATGGAGGGGAGAAGGAGTAACGGAGGAACCTTCATTTCAGAGATTCCCCCATTTAAGAGCCCTGAGTAACACCAGGAGATATCAGGATCGCACATTAAGAGGTGACCCTGTTGGTGCCTAATTTACATTTTAGATCATTCCAAGTAGTGCTCATAAATAACAAACTGTGCGGTGCAAGTGCTGACATTGTTGACCTGACCCGACTGGAGAGTTGGGAGAGCAGAGCCTGATGTCTAAATCTCAGTGATTTAATCCACACCCAGCAGCCTACTCTTGCCTCTGATCACAGCTCTATCATAATAATGTTGCTTTAGCGTGAGTCGGCTGAACAAGTCCCCAAAATACAACAGTGACCGCACCCGGTGAGTCACACCGAGACCCCCCGACTGCTGAGATGGGATTGCCGATACCAGCGATTCCCTAACTCTCCTGATTTCCCACGCTCCAGCTCCCTCCCGCCTGCACCACCTGCGATCCTGGCTCACTGCGGGGTGATGTCATGGAGCGGGAGAGGGCGCACTGCGATGGGGAATTGAAATCTCTGATCTCCCGGGCTTCTGGAGGCAGTGCTCAGGGGGAGAAGGACTCGGAACCCAACAGCGCCTGGCACATTATCGGCCCCTGTGGATGTTTGCAGTACTGCAGGAGAGAAATGCAGCCTTGATTTTGATATCAGCAGGAATTGTTACAAAAAATTAAATGAAAATAATCCAGAAGAAAATTTCATTTCCCCATCCGTTGGGGGCGAAATCACGTATCACCCCATTTGGGGGAGATAATCTTCGCGAGGTGGGACTTCAAGTGCCCGGCACAGAAGGCGCCCCCCCCCCATGACCTAAATTGGGGTTCCCACCCCCGAGAGGAAGTGGAGCGAAATGTCGGGTGCACCACATTCTCTCGGGGGTGGGTCGGGAGTGCTAAGTGCGCGCAAGGGCTGATGCAATCACAGGGCCGTTCCCTTCGGTTAAAGTGGAGGGCACACTGCGAGCTCTGCTGGAGTGGCGGGCTGCACCATCACAGCACGGACCCCGCGAGAACACTCACAGAGGCCGGACCGGTAAGTCGGCCAAAAAATAAAAATGGTGTCGCGCGTCTCCCCTTTAAATCTCGCCCCGTGAGCGAAGTGTGGCCCGGTTCGCGACCGATGCTGCGCTGTCATCGCCCACAGCAGCCGCACAGGGCGCTGCCCAATTTCTGTGAAAAAGGATGACGTCACCGCTGTGCGCAATTTCGCGGGAGCCGGTATCGCCAACCCTGGGCGAAAACACATTTGCGCCCCGTTAGTGCCCCCTGCCCCCGGAGACGCTAACAGGAGGTGCACAAAAGGCCAATTTCAACCCCTTTGTTAATGAAAATTGGCGTGAATTTTTTATCCTGCAGAGAATGGAACACTTTCCATTTCAGCCACCCAGCATCAATCATACCAAGGCAGTCCCTCGAAATCGAGGAAGACTTGCTTCCACTCTAAGAGTGAGTTCTTAGGTGGCTGAACAGTCCAATACGGGAATTACAGTCCCTGTCACAGGTGGGACAGATAGTCGCTGAGGGAAAGGGTGGGTGGGACTGGTTTGCCGCACGCTCTTTCCGCAGCCTGCGCTTGATTTCTGCATGCTCTCGGCGATGAGACTCGAGGTGCTCAGTGCCCTCCCGGATGCATTTCCTCCACTTTGGGCGGTCTTTGGCCAGGGACTCCCAGGTGTCAGTGGGGATGTTGCACTTTATCAAAGAGACTTTGAAGATGTCCTTGAATGGTTTCCTCTGCCCACCTTGGGCTCGCCTGCTGTGTAGGAGTTCCGAGTAGAGTGCTTGTTTTGGGAGTCTTGTGTCAGGCATGCGAACAATGTGGCCCGCCCAGCAGAGCTGGTCGAGTGTGGTCAGTGCTTCGATGCTGGGGATGTTGGCCTGGTTGAGGACGCTATCGTTGGTGCGTCTGTCCTCCCAGGGGATTTGCAGAATCTTGCAGAGACATTGTTGGTGGTATTTCTCCAGTGATTTGAGGTGTTTACTGTATATAGTCCATGTCTCTGAGCCATACAGGAGGGCGGGTATCACAACAGCCCTGTAGACCATGAGCTTGGTGGCGGATTTGAGGGCCTGATCTTCGAACACTCTTTTCCTCAGGCAGCCGAAGGCTGCGCTGGCGCACTGGACGTGGTGTTGAATCTCATCGTCGATGTCTGCCCTTATTGATAACAGGCTCCCGAGGTATGGAAAGTGGTCCATGTTGTTCAGAGCCGCGCTATGGATCTTGATGACTGGGGGGCAGTGCTGTGTGGCGGGGACAGGCTTGTGGAGGACCTTTGTCTTACGGATGTTTACAGTAAGGCCCATGCTTTCATACGCCTCAGATGTAGTCTACACCAGTCCCCATCTACCACCACCCTCCTCTGCCTGGCTGAACTTGTTCTCACATTTAATAACTTCTCCTTTGACTCCACTTACTTCCTCCTAATTAAAGGTGTTGCTATGGGAACCCGCATGGGTTCTAGCTATGCCTGCTAAATTTTCTTGGGTTTTGTGGAACTTTGTTTATTCCAGTCCTACTCAGGATCCCTCTCTCACCTCTTTTTCCGGTACATTGATGACTGTATCGGTGCCGTTTCCTGCTCTAGCCCCGATTCCAATTTCCACCCTTCCCTCACATGGTTCATCTCCGACTTGTCCCTTCCTTCCCTCGGCTTCTATCTCCATTTCTGCAGATAGGCTATCGACAAACATCCACTATAAGCCCACTGATTCCCACAGCTATCTGGACTACACTTCCTCTCACCCTGCTTCTTGTAAGGACTCCATTCCCTTCTCCCAGTTTCTCCGTCTCCGGCGCATCTGTTCTGACGATGCCACCTTCCATACTAGTGCTTCCGATATGTCTTTCTTTTTCCTCAACCGGGGATTGCCCTCTACCATGGTTGATATGGCCCTGGACCGTGCCTGTACTATTTCCCACACTTCTGCTCTCACCCCTTCCCCTCCCTCCCAGAACCACGATAGGGTTTCCCTTGTCTTCACTTTTCACCCCACCAGCCCCCACCTTCAACAGATCATCCTACCTCCATTCCCGACACCTCCAGCGTCATCCTGCCACCAATCAAGCCCCTCCCCTTTCAGCATTTGTAAGAGACTGCTCCCTGGTCCACTCCTCAATTTACCTCCAACACCCCGCCCCCTTCCCATGCCACCTTCCCGCCCAAGCGCAGGAGATGCAACACCTGCCCTTTTACCTCCTCCCTTCCCACTGTCCAGGGCCTCAAACACTCCTTCCAGGTGAAAGAGTGATTTACTTGTACTCCTTTCAATTTACTATACTGCATTCGCTGCTAACGGTGTGGTCTCCTCTACACCGGGGAGACCAAGCGTAGATTGGGTGACCGCTTTGCGGAACACCTCCATTCAGTCCGTAAGTGTGACCCTGAGCTTCTGGTCGCCTGTCAATTTAATTCTCCGCTCCACTCCCACTCTGACCTCTCCGTCCTCGGCCCCCTTTACTGTTCCAACGTAAGCTCGAGGAACAGCACCTCATCTTTCGATCAGGCACTTTACAACCTTCTGGACTCGACATCGAATTCAACAATTTCAGACCATAACCTCTGCCCCTATTTTTTAAGATGGCAGATGCTGATGTTTCTGCCATTCCCATTTACGCCTCTTCTCAACTAATTTTTTGTTTCTTTACCTGTCAATTTCCATCTCCTTTTGCTTTGTGCAATCATACCTTTCGTCATTTAATCACTCCTGCCTTCCACTGTATCACAGACCTTCGCCTCTGTTCTTTCCTCCCCACCCCTCACCTTTCCCTGCCTCCGTACTTGCTTAAAACTTTTTCTAATTCTGGCAAAAGGTCATCGACCTGAAACGTTAACTCTGTTTCTCTATCCACAGACGCTGCCTGACCTGCTGAGCATTTCCAGCATTTTCTGTTTTTAGTTCAGATCTCCAGCATCCGCAGTATTTTGCTTTTGTATTTGTTGTCATCATCTAAACCTACCTCGACTCTGCCCCAACAATGTGCCTCAGTACCAATCTCTGAAGAGAGCTTTCTCCTTTCCCCTTTCCCCCTCCCCCCATCCTCTGCTTCAATGCAGCACATTTCCATGCTCACAGCGTCCATCCCGTGGCCTCTGAGTGTGATCCAGTTTTAATTGAGAGATAGTTTTGTGCTGCAGGGCCCTCCCCACTGTGCAATGTATGTGAGCAGACGCAAGCGTCATCCACGTACTGTAGCTCGATGGCAGAGGGTGGGGTGGTCTTGGACCTGGCCTGGAGGCGGCGAAGATTGAACAGGTTCCCACTGATTCTGTAGTTTAGTTCCACTCCAGCGGGGAGCTTGTTGAGTATGAGGTGGAGTACTGCAGCGAGGAAAATTGAGAAGAGGGTTGGCGCGATGATGCAGTCCTGCTTGACCCCGGTCTGGACGTGGTGGATCCGTTGGGCGGGCCTCATTGTTCGCATGTCTGACTCAAGACTCCCAAAGCAAGCGCTCTACTCCTACATGGCAAGCGAGCCCCAGGTGGGCAGAGGAAATGTTTCAAGGACTCCTTGATAAAATACAACATCCCCACTGACACCTGGGAGTCCCTGGCCAGAGACCGCCCTAAGTAGAGGAAGAGCATCCGGGAGGGCGCTAGGCACCTCGAGTCTCATCGCCGAGATCAAGCGCAGGCAGCGGAAGGAGCGTGCGGCAAACCAGACTCCCCACCCACCCTTTCCTTCAGCAACTGTCTGAACTCACTTTTAGAGCGGAAGCAAGTCTTCCTCGATTTTGAGGGACTGCCTATGATGATGATGACTGTGCAATGCATTAAAAGTGCCCAAGCTTATTTCACCTTGGACCAGCAGAAAGAGGAGCATTTGATTCCATCAAAAAATAATTAAAAAGGCTAATGGAATGTTGGCCTTTATCTCAAGGGGGCACAGTCTCAGGATAAGGGGCTGGCCATTTAGGACTGAGATGAGGAGAAATGTTTTCAATTAGAGGGTTGTGAATCTTATGGAATTCTCTACCCCAGAGGGCTGTGGATGCTCAGTTATTGAGTATATTCAAGGCTGAGATCGATAGATTTTTGGACTCTAGGGGAATCAAGGGATATGGGGATCAGGCAAGAAAGTGGAGTTGAGGTCAAAAATCAACCATGAACTTACTGAATGGCGGAGCAGGCTCGAGGGGCTGTATGGCCTACTCCTGCTCCTATTTCTTACGTTCTTAATACATAGGGGTGGAAGTTATGTTACAATTGGAAGAGGTGCAGCGCAGATTCACCAGAATGATACCGGGGCTAAAATGATTAAATTATGAGGTTGCATAGAACAGACTTGTATTCCCTCAAGTACAGAAGATTAGGGGGTGATCTAATTGAGGCGTTTAAAATGATAGTATCTATCCTATCAAATCCTACAGCGAGAAACTATTTCTCTCTGGTGGGGGAGTTCAGAACAAGGGGAATAACCTTAAAATTAGGGATAGGCTGAAATGGGGTGATGTCAGGAAGATTTCTTCACACAGAGGGTAGTGGAAATTTGGAACCCTCTCTCCCAAAAAGCTGTTCAGGCTGGGGGTCAATTTGAAAATTTCGAAACTGAGATTGATAGCTTTTTGTTAGATGAGGGTAGTAAGGGATATGGCCCAAAGTTGGGTAAACTGGACTAGTTTTGATCGTCTGGGTGTGTCGGAGAGGAATTTTCCCAGATTTTTTCTCCCTAAATTGGCCTGGGTTTTTATCTGGTTTTTGCCTCTCCCAGGTGGAGTGTAAAATGTTTCAGTATAAGGAGTGTCGCAGTTGTGGTGAGGTGGATTGGTAGAGCTGGGTGCTCTTTGCCTTTCCGTTATTGTTCATAGGTTTATATGTAACCTTTGATTGAAAGGCTGCATTAGAGGGAGCAGCGTGCGGCGGTCCGGCCCGGAAATCGGCGCAGTCCCGGCCTACAAGACCACCAGCAGGCCGGAGCCATTGGAGGAAGCAGGTGCGGCGGCATACCACTGCAGGGAGCAGCATGTGTTGTTGCAGGAGGGCGACGGCTGCGATGCAGTGCGGGCAGGCACAGCAGGAGGGACGAAGGAGCGGCAAGAGTTTGTAGAGGGAAGTGACCGGGGCCTAAGAGAGGTGTGAATCTGGGGTCCAGAAGAGACGAGGGCCCAGGGGCAGCACAGGCCAGCCCACACTGTGATATGTGCGCGCACTAGGTCCGTGCAGCAGAGCTTGGTCTCCAATCATCTTGGATAATCCTTGCCACTGGACCAAGACATAGCTCTGTTAAGCCCGTATGGTGGCTAATGTGCCACCACACGTTAAAAAAATCCATGCATAGGCATCTTCCACCCTCCAAGATGTAGTTCGGGACCTGGAATATTAGGTCCTTCGTTGAAACACCTGTGAACTCATTCCTTTTTGGCGTGGAAGCAAGTCATCCTCGCTTTGAGGGACTGCCTTGATGATAATTAACCTTTAGGGCTGCTGACTAATGGCCGTATGGCTCTTTGTTGGCCGGCGCGGACATGATGGACCGGAATGGTCTCCTTCTGCACTATAAATTTCTATGTTTCTATGCTTCTAAAGCGAGTAAATACAGATCAGCCATTATCTAATTGAATGGCGGAACTGTCTCAAGGGGTTGAATACCTTACTCCTGTTTCTGTGTTAAAGTTTGAACCCAAATGAGGTGAAAGTGTGTTGCACTGGCCCGATTGCTCTACACTGGATTTTAATAGTAGTTAGCAATGACTGCGAGACCACATGAAGAGAGGAGTCTGAAACCGAACACGAGCAGATACAGGGAGGGAAAGCTGAACATTTGCACTATGGAACATTACCTGATCCGAAGGCTGCTGATCCCTCAGGGCTATAATATTTTTAATCACGCTGATGAAGAAGGCATTCACCTTGCTCATGGATGTACGGGGCATTAAATGCCGAAGAGGCATCATGAAGGAGGGGAATATTACTGAAATAGAAGACACAAGAATTTTCATCACACACAATATACCAGGGGTTTCTTAGCATAAGAACATAAGAAATAGGAGCAGGAATAGGCCATATGACCCCTCGAGCCTGTTCCACCATTCAATAAGATCATGGCTGATCTGATCATGGACTCAGCTCCACTTCCCTGCCTGCTCCCCATAACCTCTTATCCTCTTATCGTTTAAGAAACTGTCTATTTCTGTCTTCAATTTATTCAATGTCCCAGCTTCCACAGCTCTCTGAGGCAGAGAATTCCACAAATTTACAACCCTCTGAGAAGAAATTTCTCCTCATCTCAGTTTTAAATGGGCGGCCCCTTATTCTAAGATCATGCCCTCTAGTTCTAGTCTCCCCCATCAGTGGAAACATCCTCTCTGCTTCCACCTTGTCAAGCCTCCTCATAATCTTATACGTTTTGATAAGATCGCCTCTCATTCTTCTGAATTCCAATGAGTAGAGGCCCAACCTACTACTCAACCTTTCCTCATAAGTCAACCCCCTCATCTCCTGAATCAACCTAGTGAACCTTCTCTGAACTGCCTCCAAAGCAAGTATATCCTTTCGTAAATATGGAAACCAAAACTGCACGCAGTATTCCAGGTGTGGCCTCACCAATACCCTGTATAACTGTTGCAAGACTTCCCTGCTTTTATACTCCATCTCCTTTGCAATAAAGGCCAAGATTCCATTGGCCTTCCTGATCACTTGCTGTACCTGCATATTATCCTTTTTGTGTTTCATGCACAAGTACCCCCAGGGCCCGCTGTACTGCAGCACTTTGCAATCTTTCTCCATTTAAATAATAACTTGCTCTTTGATTTTTTTTTCTGCCAAAGTGCATGACCTCACACTTTCCAACATTATACTCCATCTGCCAAATTTTTGCCCGTGTACTCCTCCCCCCGCTCCCCGCCACCCCCACCCCTCACCAACTCTGCTGGGCTATGGTGCCATAGGTGTCGATATTCTTGGAACTGAATCCAATGCGAGTCCTCCCTTATCCGGGATCACCACTCGTCCGCCACCATTCCCAGCCACCGGGTGGCGCATGTGCAGAACTCTAACATGAACAAATTGAAGTCCTTCTTTGTTGCCGACTCCCGCAATCGCTGGCCTGACCCCGCGATCCACCCGCCCCCCCGACCCCGCAATCTCTCTGCCGCACTCCCAGCCCCAAACCAGCCAGCCTCGATATCCCCTTGCTCAGTACCTGCACCATCCAATTTAAAATGACCTCCCCTCATCTGGCAAAATCCCTTATCCGACATAGGCCAAGTCCTGAGGGTGCCGGATAAGAGAGGTTAAACCTCCGAGGGTGCCGGATAAGAGAGGTTAAACCTGTAATAAAGGAGGGAGTTGGTGGAATCTAGTAGCGATGTACGTAACCACTTAGAAACAATGACAATAGAACCTGTCACTAAATGTTATTAGAAACTTCGAGCGGTTGAATTTTCATGGCTGCAATGAGCAGTAAACTAAACATGAGAGGCTTTACTGGGATATCAGGACAAAGTTTAGATGCTGCATCTAAATCCATAGTGCAATGATGTTGAGTTGCATGTTGTGCAGTTCTGCTGGCTTGCTCTCTTCACAAGCCCCTCAGGGCATTCTCTAGAGAGAGCACTAAACTGAGCGGGTGGCTGTCCCACAGTGTGTGGGGATAGATTAAAAAGACATGATGAACCAGTTGAGCAGAAGGAGATGGACTCCAATCTGCATCCTCTAACTAACAGCAGGGCAGATGTGGATGCTCGTCATGCCGAACTCCAAAAAAGCTTTTCTAGGTGGGATGGGAAGTGGGTTGGGGGTGGGGGTGGGGAGGAAGGGAAGAGACTGTGATAGTCTTGGAGTACAGTGCCAGAAACTTGCCTTGGAACTGCCATTCTCAGGTTGGTGATAGGATTCTGTTTGAGGTTCACAAGCCCTTTGTGTTCCAGAGAAGGGAAATTTCTGTGAACCTGCAAACTAAAAAGGAATCTCACTGATGTCAGCAGTTCTTGAAAAGTTTCATTTGGTTATCCCTGCATGCGTATCAGAGGCTTTGGAGGCCTTCTAAATATCGAAAAGGTATCGGCTGGATTTTGCTCTCGTACAGAATTTATCGGGCCTGGAGTCACATATAAGCCGGACTGGGTAAGTACTACAGGTTTTCTTCCCAATTAGTGAACTACAGGTTGAACATCCGGAACCCTTGGGATCTGGCCTGTTCTGGATAAGGGACTTTTCTGGACGAGGGGTGGTCATGTTAAATTGGATGGTACAGGTACTGAGCAAGAAGATATCGGGACTGGCTGGCTTGAGGCTGGGAGTGTGGCAGAGAGATCATGGGGGGGTGGGGGGGCAGCGGTGGATCGTGGAGTCAGGCCAAAGATTGTGGGAGACGGCAGCGAGTAAGGACTTCAATTTGTTCATGTCGGATTTCTGCACATGCGCCACCCGGTGGCTGGGAATGGTTCTGGACGAGGGGTGGTTCTGGATAAGGGAGTTCTGGATAAGGGAGGTTCAACCTGTAGTTGGGTTTTATGACAATCTGGCAGCTTCATGGTCACTTTTATAGATACTGTAATTTTATTTCCAGATTTTTGAACTGAATTCAGTTCTCAAACTGCTATGGTGAAATATGAACTCATGTTCTCTAGATTACTAGCCCAGTAACATGACCACTATGATAACGTACCAAATAAATATGGTTGAAAGAATCGAACATGAGGAGAATAAAAATGGTGAGACTTACTGCTGAGAAAAATAAATGGCTTGAAGAAGTTTACATTAAAGATCATCTTTGCATGTTTGACAAATGGGTCTTCTGGATTCTTCTGGGAGTCCACCTGTGTACCAAATGCGACACTGGCAACAACGTCCATGGAGAAGCAGCCATAGTACCTGTTGGGCGGTAGAACCATATGGTTACAGACTCTTCTCATCCTGTATGAAGCCCTCAAATTGGGTGCGCCCCACGAAACCAACCTTCCAAAAAACTGCCGCAACACCAGCTCACTATCAAAATGGCTGACCTCATCACTGGGCACACAAAGTTAACAGTGCTCACACCTGCAAACTGTGCCTTCTATCTACTAGAGACGCATTGACATTGGGAGGTGGGGGAGGGGAGGCACGACAAGGGAGAAGGAAGAGTCAGAACTAAAGCAAAGAAAGAATCCAGAAAGTATGGCCAAAAGTAACAACGTTATTGCTAGTAGACGTCAGAAAAGCAGGAAATGAGATGCAAGCCAACCACGCACAACCTGGTATTAAATGGAAAGACTTGCATTTCTATAGCGCCTTTCATGACCTCAGCATGTCCCAAAGCGCTTTACAGCCAATGAAGTATTTTTGGAGTGTAGTCACTGTTGCAATGTGGGAAACGCAGCAGCCAATTTGCGCACAGCAAGCTCCCACAAACAGCAATGAGATAATGACCAGGTAATCTGTTTTAGTGATGTTGATTGAGGGAAAATATTGGCCAGATCACTGGGGAGAACTGCCTTGCTTTTCTTCAAAATAGTGCCATGGGATCTTTTGCGTCTACTAGAGGGGGCAGACGGGGCCTTGGTTTAACGTCTCACCCAAAATACAGCACCTCCGACAGTGCAGCACTCCCTAAGCACTGCATTGGCGTGTCAGCCTAGATTTTGTGCTCAAGTCCGTGGAGCAGCTGTTGAACCTTCGACCTTCTTTCCAATGGATGACTCCACAGTGGGTAGGACACAAGAGTCCACAATCGTTGCATCACAGTTGTTCACATAGTTACAAGCATCTCAAGATAAACAAAAACTTCTTTAATCAAGTCTGCACATAACTGATGAAGTTACTCCCCCTCCCCCGACCACGCAAAGTCCACAAAACCTAACCAAAATATCCTGTATAAAATATACAGCGCTAATGACGAATATAACTCTTCTGGAGTACTATGTACAGCTCTCGTAGTGACGCAGAGGATTTATGTTATTATTGGCAAGAATGTGAAGAGGTAAATCATGAAGATAATGTTGGGAATCAGGAATTCAAGTTGTGAGGAAAGCTTGGCTTGTTTAGAATAGAGTAAAGTTTGAGCTAAACTAATTGAAGTTTATGAAACAAATTGATCACAATAGTGAAGGGTTCAAGTCCCAAACAAATTGAAAGGTAGTTCAGGTAGATCTCTGTTGCCCCACAGGGTGTTGCCCCACAGAGTTGTCAAATAAGTTATCAGGGGAGGTCATTGAAGCAGATGCAAATCCATGTGTGAACCTCTCCAATTAGTTTCATAAGAACATAAGAAATAGGAGCAGGAGTAGGCCATTTGGCCCCTTGAACCTGCTCCGCCATTCAATAAGATCATGGCTGATCTGATCATGGACTCAGTTCCACTTTCCTGCCCGCTCCCCATAACCCTTGACTCCCTTATCGCTCAAACATCTGTCTATCTCCACCTTAAATATATTCAATGACCCAGCCTCCACAGCTCTCTGGGGCAGAGAATTCCACAGATTTACAACCCTCAGACAAGAAATTTCTCCTCATCTCAGTTTTAAATGGGCAGCCCTTTTTCTAAGACTACGTCCCTTATTGTAGTTTCCTCTATGAGTGGAAATATCCTCTCTGCATCCACCCTGTCGAGCCCCCTCATTTCAATAAGATCACCTCTCATTCTTCTGAACTCCAATGTGTATAGGCCCAACCTACTCAACCTATGCCCATAAGTCATCCCCCTCATCTCCGGAATCAACCTAGTGAACCTTCTCTGAACAGCCTCCAATGCAAGTATATCCTTCCTTAAATACGGAGACCAAAACTGTATGCAGTACTCCAGGTGTGGCTTCACCAATACCCTGTACAACTGTAGCAGGACTTCTCTGTTTTTATACTCTATCCCCCTTGCAATAAAGGCCAACATTCCATTTGCCTTCCTGATTACTTGCTTTACCTGCATACTAACTGTTTGTGTTTCATGCACAAGGACCCTCAGGTCTCTCTGTACTTTGCAATTTTTCTCCATTTAAATTATAATTTGCTTTTCTATTATTTCTGCCAAAGTGGATAACCTCACATTTTGCCACATTATACTCAATCTGCCAATGTTTTGCCCACTCACTTAGCCTGTCTATATATCCTTTTGCAGATTTTTTTGTGTCCTCCTCACAATTTGCTTTCCCATCCATCTTTGTATCATCAACAAACTTGGCTACATTACATTCGGTCCCTTCATCCAAGTCATTAATATAGATTGTAAATAGTTGAGGCCCCAGCACCGATCCCTGCAGCATCCCACTAGTCACTGTTTGCCAACTGAAAAATGACTCATTTATCCCGACTCTGTTTTCTGTTAGGTAGCCAATCCTCTATCCATACTAATAGATTACCCCCAACCCCGTGAGCTTTTATCTTGTGCAGTAACTTCTTATGTGGCACTTTATCAAATGCCTTCTGGAAATCCAAATACTCTGCTCCTGTACAGCACGGAAACAGCCCTTATTAAAGTCACAAAGGACATCATATGACTGTGGTGCACTAACGCTCATCTTTCTCGATCTGTCTTCAGCCATTGACCCGTTTGACCACATCATCCTTCTCCAACGCCTCTCCCATAGTTCAGCTGGGTAGGATGGTCCTCGCTTGGTTTCATTCTTATCTATCCAGTCATAACCAGAGAATCTCCTACAATGGCACCTCTTTCCACTCCTGCACTGTTACCTCTGGAGTCTCTCAAGGATCAGTCCTTGGCCCCTCCTATTTCTCATCTACACACTGCTCTTTGGTGACATCACCTGAAAACACAACGTCAGGTTCCATCTGTACTCTGATGACACCCAGCTCTGACACACCAACACCTCTCTCGACCCTCAACGGCATATGATTTGTCAAACTGCTTGTCCGAAATTCAATACTGGATAAGCAGAAATTTTCTCCATTGTCTTCGTCCCCACCACAAACTCCGTTCTCTCACCACTGATTCCATTCCCTTCCCTGGCCTCTGTTTGAGGCTGAACCAGACAGTTCGTTACCACGGCGTTCTGTCAGCGGAGCTTCCAACCCCATATCCTGTCTATCACCAAGAATGCCTACTTCCAATGTAACATCGCCTATCTCCGCCTCGGTCCCAGCTCATCTGATGCTGAAACCCTCATCCATGCTTTTGTTACCTGCAGGCTCGACTATTCCAATGCTCTCCTGGCTGGCCTCCCATCTTCCACCCTTTGTTCTCACAGCTCAAACAAAACTTGGTTGCCCGTACCCTGACTCGCACCAAGTCCAGCAAATCCTCGATTTAAAAAATTCTCATCCTTGTGTTCAAATCCCTCCATGGCCTTGCTCCTCCCTGACTCTGTAACCTCCACCAGTCTTACAACTGCTGCTCCAATTCTGGCCTTGTGAATCTTTCACTTCCTCCCTCCCTAAACCTCTGCCTATCTCTCCTCTTTTAAGATATTGCTTAAAACTACCTCCTTGAATAAGCTTTGGTCAGCTGTTTGTGGGAGCTTGCTGTGCGCAAATTGGCTGCCATGTTTCCCTACATTACAACAGTGACTACACTTCAAAAGTACTTCGTTGGCTGCAAAGAGTTTTGAGATGACCTGAGGTTGTGAAAGGTGCTATATAAATGCAAGTTTTCTTTCTTTATAATGGCTGCAAAAGCCCTCTATCAAAACCAGTGTCCAACTGGAGAAACCAAGAGGAATGCCCGGAATTATTTGCTCAGCATCCATCTAGCGAGGGAGATTCCGGATGGGAAAATTGGCAGGCAGAAAACAGGAAGCTATTTACATTTACATCTGAAAACACAAACTTGTTTTGTTTGCCCTGTTGTGGCTTTGCAGGGCGGAGAAGGATCCAAGGTGGTCTGAGGTCAGTTCAGGCACCACAAATTCCTGGATGGGCTCCAGTTTTTTTATTTGAACACCAGACAACCCTCAATGCCTGAAGATGAGTCTCTGCAGGCTAAGACTGTCCAATTCAATATAGATGCAGAGAACACAGTTACATAGGCCCCAAGTTTCCACATGATTTGCTCCTGATTTTTAGGAGCAACTGGTGTGGAACGGAGTATCTTAGAAATCGGAATTCTCGTCATTTAGTTTGCTCCAGTTCTAGTCAGTTAGAACAGTTGCACTTTGGAACAGAATTTTTTTTTCAAAAGGGGGCGTGTCCAGGCACTTACGCCTGTTTTCAAAGTTTCGTGAGTGAAAACTTACTCCAAACTAACTTAGAATGGTGTAAGTGAAGATTTTTGTACGCTCGAAAAAACCTTGTCTACACTTTAGAAAATCAGGCGTATGTTACAAATCAGGCGTAGGTAATGGTGGTGGGGGGGGGTTTAAAGGGAAGTTTACAAACATTAAACACTTCAGTTTTACAAATAAAAAGCCATCATCAATAATAAATGATAAATACATCAATAAATCAACCAATAAATCAATCAAAAAAAATTAATAAGAAAACATTTTTTTTTTAAATCAATAAATAAAACATTTTCTACTTACCGACTGCAGCACCGGGAGCCCTCCAACAGCGTGCTGGGATGCCCCCACCCCCCCCCCCCCCACCAGTGTGTCTCTGTCAGTTGTCTCTATCTCTCTGTCTGTCTGTGTGTGTCTCTCATTCTCTGTCTGTCAGTGTCTGTGTTTCTGACAGCGAGGGGAGGGGGAGGAGGGGGGTAGAGGGAGAGAGGGGGGGAGCAGAGGGAGGGAAGGGGGAGAAGGGGGAGGGATGGGGAGAAGGGGGAGGGGGGAGAATGGGGGAGGGGGGAGAAGGGGATAAAGGGGAGAAGGGGATAAAGGGGAGAAAGGAGATGGGGGGAAAGGAGATGGGGGGAAAGGAGACGGGGGGAAGGAGATGGGGGGGAAGGAGATGGGGGTAAGGAGATGGGGGGTAAGGAGATGGGGGGAGGGGAAGGAGATGGGGGGTAAGGAGATGGGGGGAGGGGAAGGAGATGGGGGAGGAAGGAGATGGGGGGGTGGAAGGAGATGGGGGGGTGGAAGGAGATGGGGGGGGGAATGAGATGGGGGGAAGGAGAAGGGGAAGGGAGGCTGAACGGGCCGGGCCCGAGACTTCGGGCAGGGCCCGTCCCCAGCACCAGATTTACAGGTAGGTGGCGTTGGGTCGGGTCGGGGGGGTGGTGGGAGGGAGGGAGGTCGGTTCGGTTCGGGTCGGGGGGAGGGAGAGGGAGGTCAGGTCGGATCCAGTCCGGGGGCGGGGACGGGGGGGACCGGGTCCAGTCGGGGGGGGGGGGGACCGGGAGTCGGGTCGGGTCCAGTCGGGGGGGGGGGGCGGGGGGGAGCGGGAGCGGGAGCGGGAGTCGGGTTGGGTCCAGTCCGGGGGGAGGGGGGGGGAAGAGCGGGAGTCAGGTCGGTGTCGGGTCTGGTCTGGAGGCAGGAAACGGGAGTCGAGTCACGTCGGGAGGAAGCAGGAGCTGGCCGTGGGAGAAGCCTTATTCACGCAGCCCCAGTGAGGCCATTCAGCCAGGGCCTGCGTGCTTCGGGCCCCTCCCACACAGTTTTGGGCGCCTGGAGCTACGGCACATACGCGCCCACTGTAGCGCGCATGTGCAGAGGTCCCGGCACTGTTTTCAGCGCAGGGACCTGGCTCTGCCCCCTACAGCTCCTGCTGCGCTGCGCCGAGGGCCAGAGGACCTGCAGGGAGGTAGAGAATACGGAGGTTTTTTTTAGGCGCACTTTGTGGCGCGAAAAACGGGCATCCAGGTCGGGGCTGCGCCGTTCTAGGCGCGGCTCGAAACTTGGGCCCATAGACCTGTAGTTTCCACTTGCTTCCATTCCAAGGGTTTTTTGACGCCATTCACCTGAAATCTTTCGTGCTAGTTTGAAAATCAAACTGTCCACGGCCCCAGATCGAATTATTCACCTGTACAAATTTCCACTAATTGCCCTTGTTTGCAGGCCTTCGAGTAGGCTCTAAAAAGTTGTTTTAGGTGCAAGGAGACATGTTTTAAAAGCTTTAGAATATATATTTTTTTTAGTTTACAAGATCATCATCATCATCATAGGCAGTCCCTTGAAATCGAGAAAGACTTGCTTCCACTCTTAAAAATGAGTCCTTAGGTGGCTGAACAGTCCAATACGAGAATCACAGTCCCTGTCACAGGTGGGACAGATAGTTGTTGAGGGAAAGGGTGGGTGGGACTGATTTGCTACA
Source organism: Pristiophorus japonicus (assembly GCF_044704955.1). Taxonomy (NCBI): domain Eukaryota; kingdom Metazoa; phylum Chordata; class Chondrichthyes; family Pristiophoridae; genus Pristiophorus; species Pristiophorus japonicus. The sequence goes on along the minus strand of NC_091991.1, from coordinate 86,705,526 downwards.
TGCTCTTTCCACTGCCTGGGCTTGATTTCTGCATGCTCTCGGTTATGAGAAACTGACTGCTGTACACCAATACGACCAGCAAAGGGATCCACATCGTTCTTTAGAGACATTTTCAGACTTTTGAGCCAGAATTTAAACTAGAAGGCGGGTAGGGAGCCCGGTGCTGGGATGCACATGGGAACCCTGGGAGAATAGATTTCCCTCAGGCCTTGCTGAATTTAACAGTCATCATCGTAAGCAGTCCCTCGAAATCGAGGAAGACTTGTTTCCATTCTAAAAGTGAGTTCTCAGGTGGCTTTACAGTCCAATATGGGACCTACAGTCTCTGTCACAGGTGGGACAGACAGTGGTTGAAGGAAAGGGTGGGTGGGGAGTCTGGTTTGCTGCACGCTCCTTCCGCTGCCTGCGCTTGATTTCTGCATGCTCTCGGCGACGAGACTCAAGGTGCTCAGCACCCTCCCGGATGCTCTTCCTCCACTTTGGGCGGTCTTGGGCCAGGGACTCCCAGGTGTCGGTGGGGATGTTACATTTTATCAAGGAGGCTTTGAGGGTGTCCTTGAAGAGTTTCCTCTATCCACCTGGGGCTCGTTTGCCGTGTAGGAGTTCTGAGTAGAACGCTTGCATAGGGAGTCCCGTGTCGGGTACGCAGACAATGTGGCCTGCCCAGCGGAGCTGGTCGAGTGCGGCCAGTGCTTCGATGCTGAGGATGTTGGCCCAAGCGAGAACACTGACGTTGGTGCGTCTATACCAGTGGATTTGCAGGATCTTGTGAAGGCAGAGCTGGTGGTACTTCTCCAGCGCTTTGAGTTGTCTGCAGTATATAGTAGACCATAAGCTTGGTGCCAGATTTGAGGCCCTGGTCTTCAAACATTCTCTTCCTCAGGTGACCGAAGGCTGCAGACACACTGGAGGCGGTGTTGGACCTCGTCATCGATGTCTGCCCTTGCTGATATAGACTCCCGAGGTATGGAAAATGGTTCACGTTGACCAAGGCCGAGCCATGGATTTTGATGACCGAGAGCAGTGCTGTGTGGCTAGTTCAACTGAGGGAGGATCTTTGTTTTACGGATGTTTAGCGTAAGGCCCGTGCTCTCGTACGCCTCGGTGACGGTGTTGACGATGGCTTGGAGTTCGGCCTCAGTGTGCGCAGATGCAAGCGTCATCCGCATACTATAGTTCGATGACAGAGGATGGGACAACCTAGGATCTAGCCTGGAGGCAACGTAGGTTGAACAGGGTCCCATTGGTGCAATGACGCTGCCCTGCTTAACCCCAGTTCGGACGTGGATTGGGTCTGTGGTGGATCCGTTGGTCAGGATCACGGCTTGCATGTCGCTGTGGAGCAGGCGGAGGATGGTGACAAACTTTTGGGGACAGCCGAAACAGAGGAGGACGCTTCATAGTCCCTCACGGTTGACAGTGTCAAAGGCCTTTGTGAGGTCAAAGGCGGCCATGTACAAGGTTTGGTGCTGTTCCCTGCATTTTTCTTGCAGTTGTCGCGCGGTGAAGATCATGTCCGTTGTACCCCTTAGTGGACGGGAATCCGCATTGTGACTCTGGGAAGAGCTCTTCAGCCACAGGGAGAAGATGGTTGAGGAGGATTCTTGCGATGACTTTCCTAGTGGCCAAAAGCAGGAAGATTCCTCTGCAGTTGCCGCAACGGACTTGTCCCCTTTTTTGAAGATGGTCACGATTACGCCATCTCTGAGCTCTCCTGGCATCTTCTCCTCCTTCCAGGTAAGAAAGATGAGGTCATGCATTCGTGCCAATAGTTTAGTACCTCAGCGGGGATTCCATCTGCTCTTGATGCCTTGTTCTTGAGCTGACGGATGGCCTTTTCTAGCTCGTGCAAGGCTGGGGTTTTGCTGAGATGGTGGCGGGTAGCATGCTGCGGGATGGAGTCGAGGACACTCGTGTCGAAGGCAGAGTCTTGGTTAAGGAGATCTTCAACAGTTTAACAGTAGGGCCCGATTAACATTTTGATTCTGTTTCCCACCCATAGCCAGCCAGATTGAGAGACTGGCTGGTTGTTGGGCGAGTATTATAGAGGCGGGATCGGAAATCAGTGGGGCGGTGGGAGGTAGAAAGGATGGGGATTGGAGGGGGCCGGAGATCATAGAGGGGACAAATTGCGGAGGTACTGGCCATAATCTTCCAATCCTCCTTCGATAGGAGTGGTGCCAGAGGACTGGAGAATTGCAAATGTTACACACTTGTTGAAAAAAGAATGTAAGGATAAACCCAGCAACTGCAGGCCAGTCAGTTTAACCTCAGTAGTGGGGAAGCTTTTAGAAACGATAATCAGGGACAAAGTTAACAGTCACTTGGACATTTGTGGATTAATTACGGAAAGCCAGCACAGATTTGTTAAAGGAAAATCGTGTTTGACTAACTTGATTGAGTTTTTTGATGAGATAACAGAGAGGGTTGATGAGGGCAATGCGGCTGATGTGGTGTATTTGGATTTCTAAAAGGCATTTGATAAAGTGCCGCATAATAGGCTTGCCAGCAAAGTTGAAGCCCGTGGAATAAAAGGGACAGGGGTAGCATGGATATGTAATTGGCTCAGTGACAGGAAACAGAGAGTAGTGGTGAACGAAGGAAGGTATACAGTGGTGTTCCCCAGGGGTCGGTACTAGGACCTCTGCTTTGGTTCGGTATTCACGAAGGAGGACACGAACAACCTTCCGGTTATAAAAGGGGTCGGGGGGTCTAGTAAGGAGGAGGAACTGAGGGAAATCCTTATTAGCCGGGAAATTGTGTTGGGGAAATTGATGGGATTGAAGGCCGATAAATCCCCAGGGCCTGATGGACTGCATCCCAGAGTACTTAAGGAGGTGGCCTTGGAAATAGTGGATGCGTTGACAGTCATTTTCCAACATTCCATTGACTCTGGATCAGTTCCTATGGAGTGGAGGGTAGCCAATGTAACCCCACTTTTTAAAAAAGGAGGGAGAGAGAAAACAGGGAATTATAGACCGGTCAGCCTGACATCGGTAGTGGGTAAAATGATGGAATCAATTATTAAGGATGTCATAGCAGTGCATTTGGAAAGAGGTGACATGATAGGTCCAAGTCAGCATGGATTTGTGAAAGGGAAATCATGCTTGACAAATCTTCTGGAATTTTTTGAGGATGTTTCCAGTAGAGTGGATAAGGGAGAACCAGTTGATGTGGTATATTTGGACTTTCAGAAGGCGTTCGACAAGGTCCCACACAAGAGATTGATGTGCAAAGTTAGAGCACATGGGATTGGGGGTAGTGTACTGACATGGATTGAGAACTGGTTGTCAGACAGGAAGCAAAGAGTAGGAGTAAATGGGTACTTTTCAGAATGGCAGGCAGTGACTAGTGGGGTACCGCAAGGTTCTGTGCTGGGGCCCCAGCTGTTTACACTGTACATTAATGATTTAGATGAGGGGATTAAATGTAGTATCTCCAAATTTGCGGATGACACTAAGTTGGGTGGCAGTGTGAGCTGCGAGGAGGATGCTGTGAGGCTGCAGAGCGACTTGGATAGGTTAGGTGAGTGGGCAAATACATGGCAGATGAAGTATAATGTGGATAAATGTGAGGTTATCCACTTTGGTGGTAAAAACAGAGAGACAGACTATTATCTGAATGGTGACAGATTAGGAAAAGGGGAGGTGCAAAGAGACCTGGGTGTCATGGTACATCAGTCATTGAAGGTTGGCATGCAGGTGCAGCAGGCGGTTAAGAAAGCAAATGGCATGTTGGCCTTCATAGCAAGGGGATTTGAGTACAGGGGCAGGGAGGTGTTGCTACAGTTGTACAGGGCATTGGTGAGGCCACACCTGGAGTATTGTGTACAGTTTTGGTCTCCTAACCTGAGGAAGGACATTCTTGCTATTGAGGGAGTGCAGCGAAGGTTCACCAGACTGATTCCCGGGATGGCGGGACTGACCTATCAAGAAAGACTGGATCAACTGGGCTTGTATTCACTGGAGTTCAGAAGAATGAGAGGGGACCTCATAGAAACATATAAAATTCTGACGGGGTTAGACAGGTTAGATGCAGGAAGAATGTTCCCAATGTTGGGGAAGTCCAGAACCAGGGGTCACAGTCTAAGGATAAGGGGTAAGCCATTTAGGACCGAGATGCGGAGGAACTTCTTCACCCAGAGAGTGGTGAACCTGTGGAATTCTCTACCACAGAAAGTTGTTGAGGCCAATTCACTAAATATATTCAAAAAGGAGCTAGATGAGGTCCTTACTGCTAGGGGGATCAAGGGGTATGGCGAGAAAGCAGGAATGGGGTACTGAAGTTGAATGTTCAGCCATGAACTCATTGAATGGCGATGCAGGCTAGAAGGGCCGAATGGCCTACTCCTGCACCTATTTTCTATGTTTTCTTCATATACATTAATGACAAGGCACAATTTCAACATTTTCAAATGACCCAAAACTTGGAAGTATAGTGAACAGTGAGGAGGATAGTGATAGTCTTCAAGATGACATAGACAGGCTGGTGGAATGGGCGGACACGTGGCAGATGACATTTAAAGCAGAAAAGTGCATTTTGATTTATACATTTTGGTGGGAAGAACAATGAGAGGCAATATAAACTAAAGGGTGCATGAACAGAGAGACCTGGGGGTATACATGCACAAATCGATGAAGATGGCAGGGCAAGTTGAAAAAGCGGTTAAAAAAGCATATGGGATACTTCATAAATAGAGACATAGAGTACAAAAGCAAGGAAGTTATGATGACCCTGTATAAAACACTGGTTCGGCCTTAACTGGAGTATTGTGTCCAATTCTGGGCACCGCACTTTAGGAAGCATGAAAAAGTCTTAGAGAGGGTGCAGAAAAGATTTACAAGAATGATTCCAGGAATGAGGAACTTTAGTTACGTGGATACGCTAGAGAAGCTGGGGTTGTTCTCCCTCAATCAGAGGAGGTTGAGAGGAGATTTGATAGAGGTGTTTGAAATCATGAGGGGTCTAGACAGAGTAGATAGAAACTGTTCCCTTTGTCAGAAGGGTCGAGAACCAGAAGACACAGATTTAAGGCAAAAGAACCATAGGCGACATGAGGGAAAACATTTTTACGCAGCAAGTGGTTAGGACCTGGAATGCACTGTCTGAAAGTGTGGTGAGGCAGACTCAATCATGGGTTTCAAAAGGGAATTGGATAAGTACCTCAAGGATAAGAATTTGCAGGGCTACGGGGAAAGGTCGGAAGAGTAGGACGCCAAAGTGCTCTTGTAGAGAGCCGACACGGGCTCGACGGGCCGAATGGCCTCCTACTGTGCTGTAACCATTCTGTGATTTTTCTTAAGTTAAGAGAAAAGCATGAAGCGAGATAAAGTCATTTACCTAAGCATGAAACAACCATCGCGGCCCATCTGAATAGTCAACAAATACCATTCAGTCCTCCTCTTGTCCCTCGATTGCTTTCTCTGCCAAATATCTGTCCAGCTTCCTCTGGAATTTACTGACCCTATTCACCTTCCTGGTTCCCTCAACGATCTGTACCATATTCTCACCAGCTGGCTTATAAATTAGTTCACTTCTATTTTAAGTTTGAGTCTTTGCTTTGTTGTACAGTTTATGATTATCTAAACATGATATTACAACTTAGTTTATCTTTACAGGGACATAGGCCCATTAAATCTTATTGCTTCTTTCCTCCTCCCACAGAACCAAGGTCCCTGGGTGACCTGATGCTCTCATTGGGCAGCATACATTTTGGGAAATCTTGAGCTTAAAGCTGCTGATGATCTGGTCATTAATGTGCGTGCACAATCGTAGATTCTGCCCCTTTTCTTTATTCATTCTTAGGATGTGGGCGTCACTGGAAAGGCCAGCATTTATTGCCCATCCCTAATTGCCCTTGAGAAGGTGGTGGTGAGCCACCTTCTTGAACCGCTGCAGTCAGTGTGGTGAAGGAACTTCCACAGTGCTGTTAGGGAGGGAGTTTGTCCAAGTCAGGATGGTGTATGACTTAGGAAGGGAACTTGGAGGTGATGGTTTTGCTATGCGCTGGCTGCCCTTGTCCTTCTAGGTGGTAGAGGTTGTGGGATTGGGAGGTGTATCCGAAGAAGAAATTTACTGCATAATTGTATCATTTATTTGATATATTATGAAACATTTCTTCCTGTCTCAAAAAGATAATCAAGCCAAGTTGCAGAAGATTTGCCCCTCCCTAGACTTTCCCTTCAATCCTGGATGCTTACAGACATTTTTTCTCTCCTTACTTTTGTTTGTTAAAAATAACATGGGGCAATGCAGGTTTTTGGAGAAGTTGGCTTCTTGCCCGTGACAGAACAAGCCTGCTTTCAGTCAGACTCTGCCTATTTTTGATCCCAACCTTGACAGTGATAGCCAAAGAGCGTTGTTTGGTGCCTGCTGCTTACCGATGGATATCAAAACCCTTGCCGGAGTCTGCATGAGTCTTCAGATTTTCCATTAACATGTCCGCAGCCTGATTAATTAATGGACTCATCTGAAAGGAAAATAGCTTGTACAATTATGGGAGAATATCCATTGCTGTATAAAGTATGTCTGCAGGGCTGGAACAGTAATCGAGCATGCAAGAGGCAGTAAGTGGTCCCTCAACCCTGAAAAAAAAAGAGATCACAAGCTGAGGCTTAAACCACTCTGGAGTTTTACTTTTCCTAAATGCTTTCCTGGATTTCTTGCTCTTTTCATCAATACAATTGTTTAAATTTCACATACAAACACAAGAGAGAGATCAAGAGTTAAACACTGAGCCAACTTCCATCACACCAGCATTATAAAGTGTAATATAAATGTTCCAGTGTGATTCCAAGCCCTGCATTCTGGGGGGCATTGCTGTGCTCCACTCCAGAGACTTGAGCACATAATCCAGCTGACACTCTGGGAGTGCAGTACTGAGGGAATGCTGCACTGCCGGAGGTGCCTTCTCTCGGATGAGATGTTAAATCATCTTTACTCTCGACTAGACGTAAAAGATCCCATAACACTATTTCAAAGAGCCAGGGAGTTCTCCCCGGTGTCCTGGGAACCAACACCACTAAAAAAGCAGATGATCAGGTCATTATCGTATTGCTGTTTGTGGGAGCTTGCTATGTACAACTTGTACTACATTACAACAATGACTACACTTCAAAAAGTACTTCATTGACTGTAAAACGCTTTGGGACATCCTGAGGTCGCGAAAGACAACATAGTTCTTTCTTTCTTCTTTAAAATATACTTTATATCCTATGGAAAATGTTATGATCCCCTAGAGAAAGAATGGATTGGATTCTTGAACTAGTGTTCAAGGGGGAAGTTCCACCTCCTCGGTGCTGTACTCCAAACATTGCCTTTACCCCTTTCCGAATTTGATGATACGGTCCCAACCTTCCTTTCATCATAAAGTACCCATGTTTATTCATGTGCAACATGTGATATGTTTTAAATTTCTTTAAAAAGCAGTAGACGAGAAAATATGGCAAAAACCCACTGGGTTCAGGTCCAGCCCAGAATGATGAGATGAAAGCACCTTCTGCTGACCTTAAGGGTCCCATGTGAAGTGAATTTGGGCAAGTGTAGGGGCATGCTAACATGTCCATCTGAATTGGAAATTAAGTTGAGAAATTGATGGAATTTAACAGCAAGATGTGAAGTATTATTTACATTTTACTGGCATATGGTTGCTTGATCACTCACGAGTGAAAAATTCACAATTGTACAGTGTAAATTGTACTTGCACAAGGGACATACTTCTTATCTCTGTAAAGGTTGAGACCCAAACATTTATGCTACATGGCACAATGGAGGAAAAGCACAGAACATCTCCCTGCAGGAGTCTGGGCAAAGCACTGCACCGCCGCAAAATTATACCTGCCAAGGAGGCCCGAGTACAATAGGGCTCAAGTCCACCTGCAATGGTGAATTGGGGTCCCAGACAACTTAACTGCTGAAAGCAGGTATGGATGAGGGCTCATGGCTCAAAATTAAAGGCACTCTCCAGACCTGAACAGTACTTTCAATTGGTTCAGTACACCCAATGCACTTCAAGCAAAAATTGTCAGCGACGATGAAGGAATGGCGATACATGTCCAAGTCTGTGAATTGGAGGGGAACTTGAAGGTGGTGGTGTTCCCATGTGTAGGGGAGGACGAAAACCCCTCATTTTACCCAGAAGGAAAAGGGCTGTGGGATCAGTCTGTGCTGTGAATTGAAACCGATACAGTTTGACCTTGGCAGAGCAGTGATTGGACGGGGAAGGACACCGGAGGGCCAATGGTGAGACAGAGTCAGCCTGAAGCATGGGGCTTTCGAGCCAATGGGAGAGCACTTGCTCGAAAACTGTGGGACTGACTCACAGCCATTATCGGACTATTGTCTTCCCCATGTTTACACTATGGAAGGAAATTATGCAGACCTTTTGAAAACTAGGGAACCCAAAACAACCCAAGGGCCTACACAATGGCTACAGGAGGCCTACGCAATCAACACCCATTCAAACCTTGAGTAGGTTAACATCAGTGGAAAAAACCCGCAATAATCTAAAACTGCTGCATTTTTCAAAATCACAAAGCCCACCAATGGGAAGAATCGATTTCAGCAGAAGAGGCGGACTGGATAATCTGGCTATAAAAAGGGGTTTCTGACGTAGTGTGTGTGGTTCCCTGCCCTCGTGATCCAACAACCAGCAAGTCTCTCGACACTGAAGGAAAACTAGTGTCCGAAGACACCGAGGATAGAAGAAACAAACCACCAGACTGCGGAAGGCACAGTAGTGAATATAACCTCTGGTCCCCGGAACTCCCAACTCAGTTAGGCCAGGAAAGGTGGGAGATTGGGCATTGTACTGCTAAACTTGTGTAAAGATTTTCGTTGTGTTCGTTTATTGGGATTTAGGGGGATTGTTTTGTTGGTGTATTGCTGTTTATTGAGATACACCTTGTCAAATAAATTGGAAGCCTAAAGTTCCTCTTGACATCACCTTGTCTCAGTTCTATTGTATTACATCTCCTGATCGTGAGTCTTATGTCAGAACAGTGTAAGGGAAGCTAGGAGCACCTCGTAAACGCTCAACTGTGTGTCACAGGCTAGGGAAGAAGGGGTTAGAAGTGTTTGACACTCACAGGTGCCTCACAGGCTAGGCATAAGCTGTGGGGACGCATGAGTCTCAAAACCCCCTTCATAAGCTGTGGACACAGTCTCTCCAGGAGTGCTCTTGCAGCACTCAGGGTACCTCACAGGCCGAGCAGAAGACCAGAGAGAGACACTCAAGGCACAACAACACTCCCTGAAAACCCTTACAGAACATGGTGACTACGGCAGGACATAAGCAAACAGGAGATGTTAATATAACAGATGAGGTGATAAGAAGGAAACTAAAATGGAGGAATTTCCTCATACATTTTTGGCAAGGTGAACCTCACCAAACCTTGGGTGCAAGCCCTCACACGGGCAGAGCGCCCAGTGGATGCTGCTGCTCAGTGGACAGCAGGGAAGGACCACAACCACAGGGTGTAAAAGGCCACCTGGCTTATCTGTCTCATCCGCCAAGTCCGAAAGCTCAACCAGCGGGTGAAGGACTTGGAACAGAGTCTTCAGAAATCAGAGGAGTTCTCTGCTATCCGGGCTGCGGTTGGGGACAACCTGCTGGTCGAATTAGCTGAGGAGCAGAAAAGGAACCGGCAGTTGGAGGAGACCTTCCGAAATAGCCGGGACTATCTTCAGTGTCAGGTCACTGAGGCCAAGGGTAGTGAGGGGTCCCTCCGGGAACAGAACTCTCGGTACACCCAGAAAATTTGGGAACTAGAGAATAAATTAAAAGATGTACAGGCAGCCTATAAAGTGGCCAGTAGCAGTGAGTTTGCAGATCACGGTCCCTGCCAGGAGAGGATTAAAACTCTCACCCACGCTCTCTCCCAGGCAAAGGGGATGGTCGCCCTGATAGGACCCGGAGAGTCCACAGGGGACAAAGGAGAGTATTGGGGGGTAGAGGAGAATCCAAAGGCAAGAGACGCCCGACCACCTCCTGAGGCACCGGTGGTTTGTCCGGTGGGGTACCAGGAGGAGCGGGGCACGCAGGTAGTAGCATACCCAGGGCTGGGGGCAGGACCAATGTGTCCCGCTCGGCAGCAGGGATGTGAGGCTCCAGCCGAGGGTCAGTTAAAGGCTGGATCAGGCGACCAGGCACTGTCTGCTGCACCGAGTATGATGGGACAGCTGGAGGTAGAGGGACCAGCGCAGAAAGATCCCGAACAAGGGCAGATGTGCCCGGTCAGGCAGCGCAAGTACGGTCCTCCACAGGCAGGTGGCCAAGGTCGGGGAGCGCTGGAGAGCTACTTTATTATTCCCCATGGAGTTCAATCACTCAGGGCCATGGTGGCCCATTTGGCTAAACTCACTCGCAGTGGGGATCCATCTGTCCACTTCATGGAGGTGATGCAGGCAGGGGAAATTAATGGGAGCGACGAGGAAGAGACAGCCAAGCTGCTGCTCTTCTCTCTGGACAGCAAATTGTATCAGGCCCTACTGGCAGAATGCTGGAGGGGACAGCGTACATTTGCTGAGGTCCAGAGGGCCGTCCTTGAGGCTATGGGCTTCGATGACGGCAGTCCTTTCGAACGGGTCGAAAGGACAAGGCAGCTCGCAGGGGAAACCCCGCAGGCGTTTGCTGACAGGCTGTGGGTGGTATACCACGCAGCCTGTGGGGAGCTCCTCGACCGGGCGAATCTTTCCGCGGTACAGACTGGCCGCTGGCTGAGGATGCTGGTGGCCACGGCTCAAGGCCAGGGCAGAACTGTGGTTCGATTCCCGGGACCCCAACCTCACCGAGGAAGCAGTGGTCAGGCAACTGGCACTGGTCCATCGGAATGGAGGAGGGGAGGAGGAGAAAACCTCCAAAGGTCGGGTAAATGAAGTAAAACCCAACTCAATTCCCAAAAGGGAATGGCACCAGGAGGGTGGCCGCTCGATTGATAAGGAGGGAGTGTGCTACGGGTGTGGGAAAGCTGGGCATTTTAAAAGGGATTGCAGGAGCCCAGTAAAGAGATATGGGGGGAGAAGTTCTTTAGGAGCCGCCCAGAGTGGGGGAAGTAGAGGGAGCTCCTCACCATCCCTTGATGAGATAGTAGCTGCAGTGAGGACAGTGCTGGAGGGGACTGGGAAGGTAGCCACGGCAACAGGCAGGGAAGCACCAGCAACCCTGCCAGTACAGAGGCCGTGACTAGCCCAGACCCAGCCTGCATACCTGTGTCCACTAGAATACGACCCCTGGGGACGACCCTGGGTCAAGATGGAGGTTGAGGGTGTATTGGGTACTTACCTTTTGGACACTGGTGCTTCCAGCACGATAGTCCATTCGGAGGACCCCGCAACCTCACCTCTATCAAACGGGGTGCCGTATCAACTAGTTGGGTTCACAGGAAATGAGAAGGCTGGGTTTTTCTCAGTCCCGCTCGCAGTTCGTTTAGGAGCCCTCCAAACACAATGGAAGTGCGTCCTGATGAACTGGGAGCAGGTGGGAAAAGGGATCTTGGGGGCTGATTTCATCATCACTTGCCAGATCCTAGTAGACTTGAGGAACCACTGTCTATGGGGCACAGTGGGCACGGGAGCAGAGGGAGAAGTCATGGTTATTGATAAGAAACAGGGAAAAGGGACTCTGTGTACAATGAAGCCAAAAGTGGGTTACGACCTGGAAGTTCTGGTCGGTAACACCCCGGCCGAATAGCGGGCCTATGTGCAAGCAAATCTTGCAGCATTTGCCACCCATAAACACGATTGTGGGAGAGTCACAGGAGTGGAGGTTAGAATAGATGGGGGTCCCATTTCCCGCCCGCAAAAGCAGTATGGCTTTCCCCGAGAGGCAGAAGCAGACTTGGAGACAGCTTTAAGCTCGCTTGTCGAGCAGGGTGTTTTGAGACCTATAGCCACCCATGTCAACTCCCCGCTTTGGCCGGTTAGGAAACCGGATAATTCTTGGAGGGCTACGGTGGATTATAGGGTGCTCAATAAAAACATCCCAGCTTGTGCTCCCACAGTAGCGGCGGTTGCAGATCTGATAGAGGAAATCCCTGCATCCGCAACCACGTTCACAGTGTTGGACATATCCAACGGGTTCTGGTCTATCCTTGTACGGAGGGAAGACCAGTACAAGTTTGCCTTCACCTTCCGGGAACAGCAGTATACATAGAGCTGCCTCCCACAGGGCTTTCATAACAGTCCCAGCATCTTTCACCAATGCATGGCGAACTGCTTAAAAGGCTTCAGCCAACCACACCAGCTGGTCCAGTATGTGGACGATCTGTTGTTGTTCACAGACAGCAGTGAGGAACATGGTTCACTGCTGGACGAACTGCTGGTCTTACTGAAGGAAGGGGGTTTTAAAGTTAACCCCAAGAAAGCCCAGATAGGTCTAGGAGAAGTAAAATTCCTGGGCCTGACGATAAGGGCAGGAGAAAGGGCCATTGATGAGGCTAGAAGAAAGGCAGTGCAGGAACTCCCTGTCCCTAGGGATGTGTCAGGGGTAAGGTCTTTCCTGGGAATCACTGGCTACTGTAGGGACTTCATCGAGGACTATGCAGCCACTGCCGCCCCTCTGCTCAGACTCCTACATAAGGGGGTCGAGTGGGAATGGGACGAGGGCTGTGAGGCAGCATTTGTCCGTCTTAAGAGAGACCTGCAAGTAGCACCAGCTCTAGGGGCAATTGATGGGGAGGAGGAATTCTTCCTGGAGGTGGCAGCCAGTGGCGACAGCTTAAGTGCAGTGTTGCTCCAGGAGCGAAACGGTCAGCTGAGACCAGTGGTATACTCCTCCAGGGTCCTCATGGAGGTAGAAAAGGGATACTCCAATTGTGAGAGGCACTTGCTTGCCACCAGTAAAGAGAGCTCAGATCTTTACCGGAATATCCCCCATTACACTCCTCACCCATCATACCCCGACGCAGATGCTGTTGGACGGGAGGATTAAGGACGGGACAGTGAGCAGTGCTAGAATCACTCGCTGGACCCTCCTCCTCTCCCAAATGACTTTAAAGGTCAAGGGCCTCTGCGAGCCCAGGCTCGCAGCAAATTTAATCTATCCAGGGCAGCCATATAGATGCTCTGTGGAGGGGGTATGGGACATCAACTTTGGATTTCGGGCAGGGATACACCCCACAGGCCGCGAGATCGACGTTGATGGCTCCAGTTCAGTGTCCACGGGTACAAGACTCACGGGCTGCGGAGTTTGGGATCCCAAGGCAGGGATTGCCTTGGCTCTTAAACTCCCATGCACCCTGAGCGCCCAGCAGGCGGAACTCTCGGCGGTGATGTATGTGGTCACACATCCCGAGGAATTCCCGACCCCATACACGATTTGCTCGGACAGCATGTTCACTTGCAATTCGTGTACAGAGTATCTGCCGATTTGGTCACGCCGGGGGTACACCTCTGCGGATGGGAAGTCCCTTGTGACCAAACCCCTGCTAGAAAAGATCGTGGCTGCAGTGGGAGAAACCAGGGATGTATATATCCATAAGGTAAAGGCCCACTCCAAAACTGAGCCACTGGGGGAAGGTAACCAGCACGCAGACCTGCTGGCAAGGGAAGGTGCTCGTACAGGTCGCCCATGGGACCCATACGAGGCAGGCAGGATAGCAGCAGCAAGAAGCAAGCCAGGGACACAAGGGAGCGTAGGGGCGGCTGCGGCCCCGGACCTTAAAGTAGTCCAGATGCAGGATCCGATCCGGAAGGCTGCCTTGGCTGCTATCAAAAAGGGGGAAAAGGCGGAGGGCCCATACAGTGCTGCAGATATTGCTGTGCGGGAAGGCATGTTGTTTAAAGGGGACAAATGGGTAGTGCCGCCACAACACCGGAGGGAATTCCTTCAGCTGGCCCATGAGGGTCCAGGTGCGGGACACCCTGGGCCGGAATCTACCTGGCAACGGGTAGAAAAGGCAGGGTGGTGGCCAGGCCTCCGGGAAGACGTCCGCAACTTCTGTGTGGGCTGTCTGGTTTGCGCTGCAAACAACCCAGACCCTCAGAAAAGGAAGGTGTCTATGGGACACATCAGGCGGGTAGAGGGACCATGGCAGTCGATCCAGATCGACTACATCGGACCCCTACCGGCCGCCCAGGGAGGTTATAAATACTGCCTCGTCCTGGTGGATGTGTTTTCCAAGTGGGTGAAAGCCTTCCCTTGCCGAACAGCTACCGCGGTGGGGACTGCAAAAATCCTGGTGAGGGAGGTGTTCTCTCGGTGGGGTCTACCTCAAATCGTGGCGTCCGACCGGGGAAGCCACTTCACCGGCCAGGTGATGCAGGCCACCCTAAAGGTGCTGGGGATAAGAGCCAAATGGCATGTCGCCTACAACCCTCAGTCCTCAGGCCCCGTAAAACGCCTGAACCGGACCCTAAAGGAAAGGCTGCGCAAGAAGACGGGAGACTCACCGAACAAGTGGGTGGAGGTCTTACCGTTGGTCCTCATGGGAATCCGGGCCAGTAAGTCAAAGAGCACAGGGTACTCACCCCATGAGCTGATGACTGGCCGGATCATGAGAACCCCAGTGCATGTGTTAGCGCCGGTTCTCACCGAAGGGCAGCTTCGAGAGGTGAACCGGGACCGCTTCGTCAGGAATCTGTTTGAACAGCTTCAACAGATTCACTGGCAGGCAGCCAACAACATGGGTAAACAGCACCGTGCCAATCGGCTGCTGCTAGAACCCCGGAGTCACCATGATTGGGAGGTGGGCGACCAGGTGATGGTGAGAAGCTTCGCCAGGGTCGGGGTATTTGAACCACTGTAAATGGGACCAAACAGCATAGTTGACAAGGCTAGCCCTATGGTCTATGCGGTTCAATTGCCTCGCCGGGTGAAGTGGTATCACATTAATCAGTGTAAATTGTTTGACCCCAAAAGAGGTAAAAAACAGAGGGGACGAGCAAGGGAAGGGAATCAGGCACTGGGGGAGGAACAGGCCCCGGTGGATTTGGAGGCTCCGGAGGAGGCAGCGGGCCCCGAAGCTCTACAGTCGGGGATGGTTCACTGCTCCAGTAAGGCTATCCCACCACTGGGTAGAGGTTCCCAGCCCACTAACAGAAGTAAGGAGAAAGGCTCTACCATTAGCAAGGTCCAAGGGGAAGCTGAACCTCCCATGGTGGATCAGCTGGGGCTAGCCCAAGAGGTGGAGGAGATAGCATTGCAGCCCATAACGTGGGACTCTGCACCGACAGTAAGGAGGAGTAACAGAGTGCCACAGACCAGGGCGCCGTGGTCCCCTGTTTACTTAGCTCCCCGCCCCAGACCGAGAAGGCGAAAGACAACAGGGAGGGTGCTCTGTTGCGCTCGCAAGGGTCTTCCACCGATTATCCGGGGCTCGGGAGGGCCTTGGAGGGCAGCACAAGACTCATTAAGGGGGACTATACGAGCCTCTCAGCGGAGGGCATCCTGGTCCCCAGGTTACGGTCAGCCGAGTGGTCGACGACGCCTGTACAGTGACAGAATATAGCCTGGCCACCCGGGGACGGGTGGCGGTGTATATATTTTCCCTTCCTGTTTTGTTACTTTGTGTTGTGTGCATATGTGTTTAGGTAAGGCAGTGACGGTTGGGTACAGCATTTTATGTTCGGAACATGTTAAGTGGGCCGAGCCTGGAGAGGTCTCTCAAGGCAAGGCCATGTTCTTCTTGCCTTTCAGATGTCAACACCTCCCTACTGGACGTTAGTGATGCTGGTATCGCTAAGGATCTGCACCGGGCACCGAGGGGATACCGAGGACTCCCTGGTTTTCAGATGCTCCAGGGGCAGAGCGCCGACAGTGACCACAGAAGGGGCTCCGGCGGCGAATGGCTGGGTCACCTACTCCCACGAGGGGAGATGGCCTGGGTGGTTGGGATCGAACTCCACGAAGTACTCCAACCATAAGGACTTTACCTACGGAGAGGCCTTCATCCCCTGCCCGGAGATCACTGTGGTCACTTCCAGAGTGAGAGTGACAGAAGGCAGGAAGGTATGCCTAACTTGCCAAGGGGACATACCTCTGGGACGGTGGTGGTGGCTCAGAAAGCTCAAAAGGGACGTGGGAGACCAACACTCGGACTGGGAATGTCTGGATAATGATACCTACCGAACCATCATGGGGTCATCTGGCGGGGTCACGGTGTGCTGGGAGAAATGGTGGGCGTACGACCAAGGAATTTATTTGTGTATGTGGGGATCCATTCGCGTGTGTTCAGAGGGGGTCTCCATTGCTTTCTATAGGTGGTGGTCAGGATGTCCGTGATGGGGGCGTCCCCACGACCAGCACCTCTGTACCGAGTGGAGAATGTGGGAGTCATTCGTGGAGGGGTGCATGTTCGATTCCAAGAGGTCCCGCCTTATGTCACAATGTGGGAGCACACTATGACAGGTACAGACCTCTCGGGTTGTCGGAGCAGGGGAGCACAGGTAATCCTGTGCCCCCAGCACTTGAACGCTTTTGCAAGGCCACAATGCGGGTTCAGCACTGCTGGGGCAGAGCCTATCAATTGCACAATGGAGGTAATGGCCCCTAACCACATGCCTCCACAGGTAGCATATGTAGGCGGTGGGACATATTGTGTCACCACAAGTGCCCAATGGTATGAACACGGACCGGGAAGGTGGTGTCCAATACCGTACAGCAGCTTTTGCTTTAAACCCAGGGCAGAGGTTCAAGTGGCACACACCAGAATCACACCCATCCCTGAACCTTCAACGATTCACCTCACGGTACAAAACAACCTCAGCCACCTACAACATTATGTCGTCCAGTTTGGCTATCCCATTGCCCCACTACTTGAGAAACTTACAGCCCTTCTCCAGGCAGTGGATTTGTCTCAAAAACATTTTTACACCATGGAGCAGAAAACTGAAATTCTAGCAGGGGAGATTGCCCAGATTAAACCCCCAGCATGGTGGGATTTGGGAATCCGGGCAGACATACCTGCATCGATCCGGGTGGGATCGCATGCCTTAGTAATCGGCCAACTCCTGATTGTAGCTCATCTGCTAGTTACAAGCTGTAAGCTCAGGAGAAAAAGAAAAAGAAAGCAGTTCCTCAGGCTACTACACAGACAGGAGAGCTGTTGCTAAACACTCAAGGTGTGTAAACAAAGCTTGACCGCGACACTTAGGCGGTTTTGTTATTCCCAGGGATGACTGCGTTTTCATACATGGCCCCTGGGGAGTTTGCAAGGCAGGTTTCTTTGTTTTGCGGTTAAGAATGAAATGAGACTCAATGTACAATTGCTGCTGTAACCTTAAGTACATATATGTATATTGCTGTCGTATATTGTAACCTGTTGGATTCTGTGTTTTGTACCGCGTTAAAAGGAATTACGATATATATCGACGGGATCAGTTTAGAGTTAAACTGGGGAAAGTTGGGCAATTTGGGAGACCTAGGGTTTTCTCACCACCCTGAACTTTGACACATTCGAGTGGTGTCTGACTGTGTCAGATGGGGGATTATGTAGGGGAGGACAAAAAAAACAGCTCATTTTACCCAGAAGGAAAAGGGCTGTGGAATCAGTCTGTGCTGTGAATTGAAACCGATACAGTTTGACCTTGGCAGAGCAGTGATTGGACGGGGAAGGACACCGGAGGGCCAATGGTGGGACAGAGTCAGCCTGAAGCATGGGGCTTTCAAGCCAATGGGAGAGTAGTTGCTCGAAAACTGTGGGACTGACTAACAGCCATTATCGGACTATTATCTTCCCCATGTTTACACTATGGAAGGAAATTATGCAAACCTTTTGAAAACTAGGGAACCCAAAACAAACCAAGGGCCTACACAATGGCTACAGGAGGCCAACCCAATTAACACCTACTCAAACCTTGAGTAGGTTAGAAAACCTGAATTGGAGGAAAATTATGCAGACCTTCAGAAACCAAGGAACCCAAAACAACCCAAGGGCCTACACAATGGCTACAGGAGGCCAACGCAATCAACACCCATTCAAACCTTGAGTAGGTTAACATCAGTGGAAAAAACCCGCAATAATCTAAAACTGCTGCATTTTTCAAAATCACAAAGCCCACCAATGGGAAGAATTGATTTTAGCAGGAGGCGGGCTGGATAATCTGGCTATAAAAAGGGGTTTCTGACGTAGTGTGTGTGGTTCCCTGCCCTCGTGATCCAACAACCAGCAAGCCTTTTGACACTGAAGGAAAACCAGTGTCCGAAGACACCGAAGATAGAAGAAACAAACCACCAAACTGCAAAAGGCACCGTAGTGAGTATAACCTCTGGTCCCCGGAACTCCCAACTCAGTTAGGCCAGGAAAGGTGGGAGGTTGGGCATTGTACTGCTAAACTTGTGTAAAGATTTTCGTTGTGTTCGTTTATTGGGATTTAGGGGGATTGTTTTGTTGGTGTATTGCTGTTTATTGAGATACACCTTGTTAAATAAATTGGAAGCCTAAAGTTCCTCTTGGAATCACCTTGTCTCAGTTCTATTGTATTACATCTCCTGATCGTGAGTCTTATGTCAGAACAGTGTAAGGGAAGCTAGGAGCGCCTCGAAAACGCTCAACTGTGTGTCACAGGCTAGGGAAGAAGGGGTTAGGAGTGTTTGACACTCACAGGTGCCTCACAGGCTAGGCATAAGCTGTGGGGATGCACGAGTCTCAAAACCCCCTTCATAAGCTGTGGACACAGTCTCTCCAGGAGTGCTCTTGCAGCACTCAGGGTACCTCACAGGCCAGGCATAAGCTGTGAGGGCAGAAGCTCAGAGAGAGACACCCAAGGCACAACAACGCTCCCTGAAAACCCCTTACACATGCATTTGCTGCTTTTGTCCTTCTGGGTGGTGGAGGTCGACGGTTTGGGAGGCGTTGTCCTATGCTGGATGCGATACTTGATGAATGAAGGTATAATGATGGTCTCCGTGAGTTATGACTGATAAATCAGAAATGTCTGTTTCACTGTCCCTAGGAATTCAGACTTGTATCACTAGGCAATTAACAGCACATTTTTTCTTCTTGTGTTCCCTATTTTGTTCACTCTTGGCCCACTAAGATTACCACTGCCATCTCAGTGGGGTTAAAAACTCAGCAACCTTTACCCTTAGTCAACTAACTTATCATGTTCATGGGCATTAAGTTGCCCTTTCCTTCCACAAGACAACAAAAACACTATTAATTTAAGATTGGTACTCTTACTTGGTCCTGATGTATTCTTTTAAATGGTTCCTGCTTTTCTCTTCCTTTCCCCAATGGAAGACATCGCCTGTAATGCAGACCATCATGGTCTGTTTAGGAAAAATCCATTTATTTATATAGAAAAGGAGGAGTGGCCAGTGAAGTAGTCATAATACCCTAGTACGCCAGAGGTGGGGCTAATGAGATACTAAAAATAACAGTGCAGTGAGTCGGATGGTGGAGCTACTGGGCCAGTGGAGACCAGGCTTTCAATCTTTTCACACACAGGCATCTTCCACACTTCAACATGTAGTTCGGGACTTGGAATATGGGCCCAGAAATCACTGCCTCCCTGGGTCCTTACGAAGTTTCTACGGACACGGGAAGGCATCGGAAAAGCATGCACTGAAAACCGTTTTTCCGATCTGTCAAGTTTCTGGCTTGAAAGATCCTCTGTATCTCGGCAGCGAGGACATTGGCCAGGGCAAGATTGCGGGATTTAGGCATATCTTGACCAGCAAATAGAAACATAGAAACATAGAAAATAGGTGCAGGAGCAGGCCATTCGGCCCTTTGAGCCTGCACCACCATTCAATATGATCATGGCTGATCATTCCCTCAGTACCCCTTTCCTGCTTTCTCTCCATAACCCTTGATCCCCTTAGCCGTAAGGGCCATAGCTAACTCCCTTTTGAATATATCCAATGAATGGCATCAACAACTCTCTGCGGCAGGGAATTCCACAGCTTAACAACTCTCTGAATGAAGAAGTTTCTCCTCATCTCGGTCCTAAATGGCCTACCCCTTATCCTAAGACCGTGTCCCCTGGTTCTGGACTTCCCCAACATCGGGAACATTCTACCCGTATCTAACCTGTCCCGTCCCGTCAGAATCTTATATGTTTCTATGAGATCCCCTCTCATACTGTATAAAGGCCCAGTTGATCCAGTCTCTCCTCATATGTCAGTCCAGCCATCCCGGGAATCAGTCTGGTGAACCTTCGCTGCACTCCCTCAATAGCAAGAACGTCCTTCCTCAGATTAGAAGACCAAAACTGAACACAATATTCCAGGTGAGGCCTCACCAAGGCCCTGTACAACTGCAGTAAGACCTCCCTGCTCCTATACTCAAAACCCCTAGCTATGAAGGCCAACATACCATTTGCCTTCTTCACCGCCTGCTGTACCTGTATGCCAACTTTCAATGACTGATGAACCATGACACCCAGGTCTTGTTGCACCTCCCCTTTTCCTAATCTGCCGCCATTCGGATAATATTCTGTCTTTGCGTTTTTGCCCCCAAAGTGGATAACCTCACATTTATCCACATTATACTGCATCTGCCATGCATTTGCCCTCACCTAACCTGTCCAAGTCACCCTGCAGCCTCCTAGCGTCCCCCTCACAGCTCACACCGCCACCCAGTTTTGTCATCTGCAAACTTGGAGATATTACACTCAATTCCTTCATCTAAATCATTGATGTATATTGTAAAGAGCTGGGGTCCCAGCACTGAGCCCTGCGGCACTCCACTAGTCACTGCCTGCAATTTTGAAAAGGACCCGTTTATCCCGACTCTCTGCTTCCTGTCTGCCAACCAGTTCTCTATCCACGTCAGTACATTACCCCCAATACCATGTGCTTTGATTTTGCACACCAATCTCTTGTGTGGGATCTTGTCAAAAGCTTTTTGAAGGTACAAAGACACCACATCCACTGGTTCTTCCCTGTCCACTCTGCTAGTTACATCCTCAAAAAATTCCAGAAGATTTGTTAAGCATGATTTCCCTTTCATAAATCCATGCTGACTTGGACCGATCCTGTCACTGCTTTCCAAATGCGCTGCTATTTCATCCTTAATAATTGATTCCAACATTTTCCCCACTACTGATGTCTGGCTAAGTGGTCTATAATTACATGTTTTCTCTCTCCCTCCTTTTTTAAAAAGTGGTATTACACTAGCTACCCTCCAGTCCATAGGAACTGATCCAGAGTCGATGGACTGTTGGAAAGTGATCACCAATGCATCCACTATTTCTAAGGCCAATTCCTTAAGTACTCTGGGATGCAGGCCCCGGGGATTTATTGGCCTTCAATCCCATCAATTTCCCCAACACAATTTCCCACCTAATAAGGATATCCTTCAGTTCCTCCTTCTCACTAGGCACTCGTCCCCTAGTACTTCCAGAAGGTTATTTGTGTCTTCCTTCATGAAAACAGAACCAAAGTATTTGTTCAATTGGTCTGCCATTTCTTTGTTCCCCATTATAAATTCACCTGAATCCGACTACGTTTGTCTTCACTAATCTTTTTCTCTTCACATATCTATAGAAGCTTTTCCAGTCAGTTTTTATGTTTCCGGCAAGCTTCTTCTCGTACTCTATTTTCCCCCTCTTAATTAAGCCCTTTGTCCTCCTCTGCTGAATTCTAAATTTCTCCCAGTCCTCAGGTTTGTTGCTTTTTCTGGCCAATTTATATGCCTCTTCCTTGGATTTAACACTAGCCCTAATTTCCCTTGTTAGCCACGGTTGAGCCACCTTCCCCGTTTTATTTTTACTCCAGACAGGGATGTACAATTGCTGAAGTTCATCCATGTGATCTTTAAATGTTTGCCATTGTCCATCAACCCATTAAGTATCATTTGCCAGTCTGTTCTAGCCAATTCACGCCTCAAACCATCGAAGTTACCTTTCCTTAAGTTCAGGACCCTAGTTTCTGAATTAACTGTGTCACTCTCCATCTTAATAAAGAATTCTACTGTTCCCCAAGGGGCCTCGCACAACAAGATTGCTAATTAGTCCTTTCTCATTACACATCAGCCAGTCTAGGATGGTTAGCTCCCTAGTTGGTTCCTCGACATATTGGTCTCGAAAACCATCCCTAATACACTCCAGGAAATCCTCCTCCATCACATTGCTACCAGTTTGGTTAGTGATACATCCTTACTATACAGTATAAATGCACATGAGGCCCATGCTTGAGAGGTGGTCAGTCTGTGACCTGTCCTTTATTCCTTAGCACTCAAGTGATGAAGGTGGGTGGAGCTTCCCCTTTTATACCTGAAGGTCCAGGTTAGGAGTGTCTCCCACCTAGTGGTCAGTGTTCTCACGGTGTACAGCTTAGGTCAGTTTATACATGGGTTACAATGCTGGTTGAATACATGACATCACCTCCCCCACCCAAAGTCTTATTGGGATCACAGGTTGAGTCTCTCTGGTGGTTTACGCTCCCTTGTAGAGCACCTGAGTTGGGGCTCCGGTTGTTGGGCGCTGGCCTGAGTGTCTGCCGTTTGCAGTGCCTCAGGCCTGTCCGGACTGCCCATAGTGACTGAGCTCTCCTCCCTTTGGTTCCGGTGTTCGGTCACCTGTGGTGGAGTGAACTCTACATCGTGTTCTTCCTCTGCTTCTTCTATGGGGTTGCTGAACCTCCTTTTTGTTTGATCCACATGTTTGCGGCAGATTTGTCCATTGGTAAGTTTAACTACCAGAATCCTATTTCCCTCTTTGGCAACCACAGTGCCTGCGAGCCATTTGGGCCCTGCAGCGTAGTTGAGGACAAAAACAGGATCATTTACATCAATACATCGCGCCCTCGCATTCCTGTCATGGCAGTGATATTGTGACTGGCGCCTGCTCTCGACAATTTCTTTCATGGTGGGGTCTATAAGGGATAATCGGGTTCTGAGCGTCCTTTTCATTAGTAGCTCTGCGGGTGGAACCCCTGTGAGCGAGTGTGGTCGGGATCTATAGGCCAACAGGAGGCGTGATAAGTGGGTTTGTAGGGAACCCCCTTGGAATCTGAGCATCCCCTGTTTGATTATCTGCACTGCTCGTTCTGCCTGGCCGTTTGAGGCCGGCTTGAACGGTGCCGTTCTAACATGGTAATTCCATTGCCTGCCATGAAGTCCTGGAATTCAGTGTTTGTGAAGCACGGGCCATTGTCGCTGACCAAGATGTCCGGTAGACCGTGGGCGGCGAACATTGCCCGAAGACTTTCTACCGTGGCAGAGGATGTGCTTGAATTTAAAATGTCACACTCGATCCATTTGGAGTAGGCATCTACTACAACCAAAAACATTTTCCCCATGAAAGGATCTGCGTAGTCCACATGGATGCGTGACCAAGGCTTGGCGGGCCATGGCCAGGGGCTAAGGGGGGCATCCCTGGGCGCATGGCCCAGCTGGGCACACGTGTTGCACCTGCGAACACAAAGTTCCAGATCTGCGTCTATCCCTGGCCACCAAACGTGTGACCTGGCAATTGCCTTCATCGTGACAATGTCCGGGTGCCCATTGTGGAGTTCTCTGATCAACACCTCTCTGCCCATTTGGGGCATGACTATGCGGTTTCCCCACAGTAGGCAATCGGCCTGAATCGAGAGTTCATCCTTGCGCCTGTGAAATGGTTTAAATTTCTCAGGGCATGCCCTGTACGTGGCTGCCCAGTCCCCATTCAGAACACATTTCTTGACTAGAGACAATAGCGGGTCTCTATTTGTCCAGACTTTAATCTGACGGGCTGTCACGGGTGAGTCTTCGCTTCCGAAAGCTTCAACAGCCATGACCATCTCAGCACCATGCTCGGTAGCCCCCTCAGTGGTGGCTAGTGGGAGCCTGCTGAGTGCATCGGCACAGTTTTCGGTGCCCGGTCTGTGCCGAATTGTGTAGTCATAGGCAGCTAACGTGAGTGCCCACCTCTGTATGCGGGCCTATGCATTTGCATTTATGGCCTTGTTGTCGGCCAAAAGGGACGTTAGGGGTTTGTGATCTGTCTCCAGCTCAAATTTCCTGCCAAACAGGTACTGGTGCATTTTCTTTACCGCATATACACATGCGAGCGCCTCCTTTTCTCCCATCCCGTAGCCCCTTTCTGCCTGGGACAGACTCCTGGAGGCATAAGCTACCGGCTGTAACTGACCCTTGGCATTGACATGCTGCAACACACACCCGACACCATAGGACGACGCATCGCACGTTAACACAAGTTTCTTACATGGGTCATATAGCGTTAATAGATTGTTGGAACATAACAAATTGCGTGCTCTATTAAAAGCCCTTTCCTGGCTGTCCCCCCAGACCCATTCGCAACCTTTGCGTAGGAGCACGTGTAGCGGCTCTAGCAGCGTGCTCAATTTGGGAAGAAAGTTACCAAAATAGTTCAGGAGCCCCAGGAACGAACGCAGCTCCATTGTGTTACGGGGTCTGAGTACTCTCTGGATCGCTTCCGTCTTGGATGCAGTAGGGCTGATCCCGTCTGCTGCTACCCTCATCCCCAGGAATTCTACCTCTGGAGCTAGGAAGACGCACTTCGACTTTTTCAGTCGCAGACCTACCCGGTCCAGTCTGCGTAGCACCTCCTCCAGGTTGTGGAGGTGTTCTTCAGTATCGTAACCCGTAATGAGGATGTCGTCCTGAAAAACCACCGTCCCTGGAATCGACTTGAGGAGGCTTTCCATATTTCGTTTGAAGATTGCGGCGGCCGAGCGAATCCCGAACGGACATCTGTTGTACTCAAACAACCCCTTGTGTGTCGTGATTGTGGTCAGCTTCTTCGACTCACTCGCCAGCTCCTGGGTCATGTAAGCTGAGGTCAGGTCCAATTTTGAAAAAAGTTTGCCACCGGATAGCGTCGCAAAGAGGTCCTCCGCTCTCGGTAGCGGGTACTGGTCTTGGAGTGACACCCGATTGATGGTGGCCTTGTAATCGCCACATATCCTGACCGACCCATCCGCCTTGAGCACCGGCACAATCGGGCTCGCCCAGTCACTGAATTCGACTGGCGAGATGATGCCTTCCCTCAACAGGCGGTCCAATTCGCCTTCTATTTTTTCCCGCATCACGTACGGCACCGCTCTGGCCTTGTGGTGTACTGGTCTGGCGTCCGGGTTTATGTGAATCACTACCTTGGCCCCTATGAAAGTGCCAATGCCGGGTTGAAATAATGAGTCAAATTTGTCCAGGACCTGTGAGCATGATACTCGCTCCACAGAGGAAATTGCATTGACATCGCCCCATTTCCAGTTCATGACAGCAAGCCAACTCCTCCCCAGTAGTGCAGGACCATCCCCTGGGACAATCCAGAGTGGCAACCTGTTCTCAGAATCTTTGTGGGTCACGACTACCGTGGCGCTGCCTAGCACCGGAATGATCTGCTTTGTGTAAGTCCGTAGCTGTGCGTCAATCGGCGATAATTTTGGCTTCCTGGCCTTGGATGTCCACAACTTTTCGAACTGTTTGATACCCATCAGGGACTGGCTGGCACCCGTGTCTAACTCCATTGATACTGGGATGCCATTGAGGAGCACTTTCATCATTATCGGTGGCGTCCTGGTGTATGAACTGTATACGTGCTCCACATGAACTCGCTGAACTTCAGCTTCCAACGATTTCCCCCAGTGTCCATTTCTGCAACTTCTGCAGGTATTTTGCTCATCTCTGCAAACTCCGGCTGAATGTATGCCTCCACGCCTCCAGCATGAGTTGCGGTTTGAAACAAAAGGTCCCTTGCCAGTCGATCGTCCCTGACTGCCCCTGTTATTGTCCTTGAGTGCACCATTAACAGGTGTTGATGGCCCCATTGCAATGGCGTGAGTCGCTGTTCAGCTTGCCACTGTCTCTGTCGAACTTCCCCTCTGGGTTCGACTACATGTTGGGGCATGCCTGACTGCCCTTGTCTGCCTGGAGAACTGTGTGCTGCTTTAACAATGTTGAATCTCTGTCCCAACCATTCCTTAACACAGTACCTCTCGTCTGTTCTGCTAGTGGCCATGCTCGCGTGGTTTAAATCCCAGTTTTTTGTCGCCATTGATACGTCCTTACTACACAGTATAAATGCACACGAGGCCCATGCTTGAGAGAAGGTCAGTCTGTGACCTGTCCTTTATTCCTTAGCACTCAAGTGATGAAGGTGGGTGGAGCTTCCCCTTTTATACCTGAAGGTCCAGGTTAGGAGTGTCTCCCACCTAGTGGTCAGTGTTCTCACGGTGTACAACTTAGGTCAGTTTATACATGGGTTACAATGCTGGTTGAATACATGACAGTTAGCCCAATCAATATGTAGATTAAAGCCACCCATGATAACTGCTGTACCTTTATTGCATGCATCCTGAATTTCTTGTTTGATGCTGTCCCCAACCTTACTACTACTGTTTGGTGGTTTGTACACAACTCCCACTAGCGTTTTCTGCCCCTTGGTATTCCATAGCTCCACCCATACCAATTCCACATCATCCAAGCTAATGCATTAATTTCCTCTTTAACCAGCAATGCCACCCTGCCTCCTTTTCCTTTCTGTCTATCCTTCCTAAATGTTGAATACCCCCGGATGTTGAGTTCCCAGCCTTGGTCACCCTGGAGCCATGCCTCCGTGATGCCAATTACATCATACCCGTTAACTGCTATCTGCGCAGTTAATTCGTCCACCTTATGTCCTCAAAACTCTTGCGCCTGATAAAAGCAGGCACATAGCCTGCTGTTACAGGTGTAAGAATTTAAAAACATATAAAAATATAATTTAATTAAATTTTAAAAACACATATTATTTTTTAAAACCCTACCCACTACGTTACATTTATTTTTTAACCATAATGAAAACTTTTTTTTTAAATCGGCACTTTTTTTTCTTTAAAAAACATTTCTATCAACTTTAATTTCTATAGTGTATTTATGCGAGGTGTTTTTTTTAATGTTTTATGTAGTGTTTGTGTGTTTGGGGCTATTTCTCATTCATAGTAATAGGAGTTTCGGATTTACCTGAAACTCCTATTACTATGAATGAGAAAATACTTTACGTGATTGGGTGTCCAGGCCCAGGTGACTCCTGCGGACGTCCCAACGTGAACACGCTCCATTGCGCAAGAAGAGGAGGTCTCGAGTCCGGGATCTCTGCCGGGCATTCGACCAAAAGGTAAGTGCCCATCTTTTCTCATATTTTTAGTCGAACGCCCGCGGGAAAAAGAAACAGGGATTTCTGGGCCATTAGGTCCTTCATTGAAACACCTGTGAACTCATCTCTTTTTGGCATGGAAGCAAGTCATCCTTGATACGAGGGTTCGTCTATGATGATGATGAACCTTTAACCATAATGGAGGGAAAATTGCGGTTGGAGGCTTACTTCGTATGAACGCATCCGATATCCAAAAAATCTACGAAACTACCTGTTGGTCCCAGAGAAACGTAGGATTCCGGTCTGAGGCCTTCATTCGCTGCGCAGCATACGGATATCTAGCTTTCCTGCACGGAATCACGTGGGCCTGGACCACCAATCACTAGGTAGTATTCTCATTGATAGTAATGGGAACTCGTACAAACGGAGCTCCCATTATTCTCATAACTCCCAAAACACCAAAACATAGCACAATAAATTTTTAAAAACTCACATATTTAAAATTAATTGAAATGAAATGTAATTAAATGTTTTAAAAAAATAATTTTGGGGGGAATTTTTTTTAATGTGTTTAAAAATAAACTTACCTTAATAGACATGGTTTATAACATAACATTGAATGATTAAATTTAACTTTTCTAAAAGTAAGCTATGCACCTGCTTTTACCAGGCATAAAAGTTTGAAGGGTATTTGCTGGGCAGGAGTTGGTTAAATAGCCCAATCTCTGCCCCGTGGATGTCCTTCTCCCGGGGATGCGTGCGATCTGCCTGAAGAAATCTTGACAGATCGGAAAAGCCGGTTTTCAGTGCATGCGCATCGCGCCGAGAACTGTCTTTTGCAAGATCTCGCTGGGTCCGTGCACACTTCGTACACACCCGGCAAGACCATAATTTTCAGCCCAGTTATAAAGGAACTTTAATTGCGTGGCGGGACTAGAGAAGCTGGGATTGTTTTCCTTAGAGCAGAGAAGGTTAAGTGGAAATGTAATAGAGGTGTTCAGAATTATGAGCTCGAACTTTCTGAAAAGTTTAATGTGAAAATCCAGTACGTTCTTAAAAATAACAGGGATGCGTGAGAGAAACAGCAGAGCGTCGTAAATTGACCAGCAAGTTGTGGAGATTTGCAACTCACAGGGTATCTCTTCATTCCCCAAACTTGCTGGCCAACTTGCACATTAATAACAGCGATGCGTCATTAACACGCTCTTATTTTTCCAGCTTGCTATCTGGTTGCTACACTTCCACTAACTGTCTGGAAAAGGTCCATACGCACCAGTGTACAGAAAACTGCAGTACTAGTTGTATGGGTAGGTGTTGTCAGTCCCTACAGTGGTAAAATAAAATAAAATCAAGGTCGCTGATTGGAGCATGGGCAGATACAGCAGGAGAGGCGGCATGCAGCAGAGGAGCGGCAACAGATTGTAGAGGGATGTGATCGGGGCCCAGGAGAGGCATGAGTTCGGGGCTCAGAGGAGACGAGGGCCCAGGGGCAGCACGGGCCAGCCCACACTGCGATATGTGTGTGCACTAGGTCCGTGCAGCAGAGCTGGTCTCCAGTCGTCTTGGTTAATCCTTGCCACTGGACCAAGACCTAGTTCTGTCAAGCCCATGTGGTGGCTGGTGTACAACGGCCACCACACGCACAGGCATCTTTCATCCTTCAAGATGTAGTTCGGGACCTGGAATGTCAGGTCCTTCATTGAAACATCTGTGAACTCATCCCTTTTTGGTGTGGAAGCATGTTATCCTCGATGCGAGGGACTGCCTAAGAAGATGATGATTTTTCCAGCAAGATTTGGCTCTATAAAACACAAGCTAAAAATCCCAGCGGGTGTTTTGAGTCATCCAAACTGGTTTAAATTTGTTTCTTGGAATTCGGAGTAATGCATTTGTGCAAAGTGTTCTATTGAAATCAGAGTTTTTATAAAAAATGTTGCGGTAGTTTCAGTTTCTCTAAGTTAGTATTAGCTGGCCCACCTGAGAGCTGTACGTGGAGGTGAGCTGCAAGGTTTTCATCACACATGGTCTATACTATAGTTGAGTAGCCTGAGAACAGGACCTTCCTCCAACCACTTGGTGCCTTAATTGAGTGAGACATTGGCAAAGGGAGAGAAAGCAATAGTAGGAAACAGTAGTGGGGGCTATGTTTTATAGATAGTGAGGGATCAATTCAAAGGCAGTTCTGGATCAAGGGGCGAAACCCACCTTATGGTGCAATTAAAATCCTTTAACTTCATGTATTCCAAACCACGGTACTCCAAAACTCTCATTTAAGAAAAAGTTGTTTTAAAAACGAATGTGTAATGGATGGTCAAATGTTAAGCCATGTCTATATGTGCAGATGATCATCTGTACAATTGTCAATTCTTCACTCGTGAGTGATCAGACAACCATATGCCAGTGAAATGTAAATAATACCACACCTTACTGTCAATTTCTCAACTTAGTTCCCAATTCAGATGTACTATATATCAATGTTGTTTCCCCCTGCTCTCCCTCACTGAAGAAGAGCTCACATACTGACAACATGACTCCAACTATATGCATCTCTCTTTCTCTGAGATTATCTACGTCCTCCCAAACACTGTTCCATTCAGTTGCGCACGTGCATGCATACACACATCATTTTTACTTTTTAATTTTCTCCTGCAGGTGCCAACTCTTGCTAAGGTATGTTTTATATGGCTTCTCACCCAAGCAGCCATTCTTCACCTGAGCCTGGACAGTGAGTGTCAATAGGACAGCCGATCAGGTGAGCATCTCAACCCTACCCAAACCTGTCCTCATCTAACATCTACATATGCACTTTCCAGCAGGGAATACAGGACACCAAGGGGGGCGCTTGACTGTTCTCCCTGCACAGACATCAACCAACTCAGCATGGACCAGTGATCAGATATTGGAGCTTCCAGGCCAACGGGGTTCATTTCTACACTCGGTGTCAGCCGTGGCTCAGTGGGTAGCACACTTGCCTCTGAGTCAGAAGTTTGTGGGTTCAAGTCCTACTCCAGAAACTTGAGCACAAAAATCTAGGCTGAGGAAGTGCTGCACTGTCAGAGGTGCTGTCTTTTGGATGAGATGTTGAACCATTTGCCTTCTCAGGTGTACATAAAAGTTCCTATGGCACTATTTAGAAGAAGAGCAGGGGAGTTATCCCCGGTGTCCTAGCCAATATTTATCCCTCAATCGACATCATTAAAACGGATTATCTGGTCATTATCACATTGCTGTTTGTGGGGCCTTCCTGGTCGCAAATTGGCTGCCGTGTTTTCTACATTACAACAGTGACTACACTCCAAAAAGTACTTCATTGGCTGTAAAGTGCTCTGGGATATCTGGTGGTTGTGAAAGGTGCTCTATAAATGCAAGTATTTCTTTCTTTCAGAGCTGTCCTTAACAATTCAGCTGTTGCTGGAGAGCAAATTTCTTCTATACTTACTGATTCATCAAATGCATGACAAGTCTCCTGATAGCCTAGTTACACATCAAGTTACACAGTCCACAAAGTGCCAGGTTTGGCTTCTGGTCTGTGCTGAGTTAGCTGATGTCAAAGGGGTGGTGCAGGCTAGGATATGGACAACAATATTTGAATGAGCAGAAGGTGATGGAGGGTGGAGGATATGAAGCCAGCCAGGAGATCATTTATATCGTCAAATCTGGAGGCGACAACGGCATAGATGAGGTTTCAGCAACAGATGGGCTGAAGCAGGTGTTGTCACAGAGGTTGCAAATGGTCTGGTTTAACCTGGGACGGGATGGAATCGGTTGCAAGGGTACGGAGTTTGTGGCGAAAGCCGAAGCTGATGGAAATTGCATCTCCTCTGGGTCTGGATGTCGGACAAGCAGTCTGACATCACAGAAGCAGTGGAGGGGCTCAGACAGGTGGTGCCGACCTGGGTGTCTTTGGATGTGCTCAGCTTCCGCCTGTACACTAAAAACACCCAGCTCTACCTCTCCACCACCTAACTTGCAAGGTGGGGGAATATGTGGAGAGGGTTTAAGCATTAGAGAGGAAATACAAGATGCACAGAGGAGTGGGAGAGTCAAATAGCATTAGAATAAATTCAGAAATAGGAGGGATCAGACAGGGGGAAATGCGAGGCAGACTAAGATGGATTTAAGAGAGCTTGTACATAAATGCTCGGAGTGAGGTAAATAAGGTTGGTGAGCTGCAGGCACAAGTAGGCCCATGGATTATAATATAGTGGCAATAACGGAGACCTGGCTCAAACAAGGGGAAGAGTGGACACTTAATATTCCCGGCTACAATGTATTCAGGAGAGATAGGGAAGGAAAAAAGGAGCCTGACAGTATTGATCAAAGATACTGTTACAGCACGAGAAAGGGATGGTGTACTTGAGGGGCCAAAGGCAGAATCTGTTTGGTTAGAATGAAGGAACAATAGAGGAGCCATTGCACTGCTAGGTATAAACTATAGGCTACCAAATAATAATGAGATAGAGGAGCAAATTTGCAGGCAAATTGCAGAAAAATGTAAGAAATTTAGAGTAGTGATAATGGGGTACTTCAATGATCCTAATATAGACTGGGAACATAATAGCGTAAAGGGCAAAGGTGGGGAGTAATTTCTGAAATGTGTACAAGAGCTTTCTTGATTAGTGTGTTTCCAGCCCAACAAGGAAGAAAGCAGTGCTGGGTCTAGTTCTGGGGAATGAAGTGGAGCATGTTTCAGTGGGAGCATCTGGGAAACTGTGATCACATTATCATTAGGTTTATAGTAGTTATGGAAAAGGACAAGGAAAAATCAAATGTGAAAATATTCAACTGGAGGAGGGCTAATTTCACTTGGCAGATTAAATTTAACACAGAGAAGTGTGGTGATTCTTTTGGCAGGAAGAATGAGAGGCAATATAAACTAAATAGTACAATTTTAAAGGGGGTGCAGGAACAGAGAAACCTGGGGATGTATGTACATAAGTCTTTGAATGTGGCAGGGCAAGTTGAGAAAGCTGCTAAAAATGCATACAGGATCCTTGACAATATAAATAGAGTACAAAAGCAAGGAGGTTATGCTCAACCATTCTAAAATGCTGGTTAGGCCCAGCTGAAGTATTGTGGCCAATTCTGGGCACCACACTTTAGGAAGGATGTCAAGGCCCTAGAGAGGGTGCAGAGGAGATTTACTCGAATTGTACCAGGGAGGAGGGACTTCAGTTATGTGGAGAGACTGGAGGAGCTGGGGTTGTTCTCCTTAGAGCAGAGCAGCTTAAAAGGAGATTAGATAGAGGTGTTCAAAATCTTGAAGGGTTTTGATAGAGTAAATAAGAAGAAACTGTTTCTAGTGGCAAAAGGGTCAAGAGGATACAGATTTAAGGTGATTGGCAAAAGAACTAGAGGCGACCTGGGAAAACATTTTTTTATGCAGCGAGTTGTTACGATCTGGAATGCACTGCCTGAAAGGGTAGTGGAAGCAGATTGAATAGCAACCTTCAAAAGGGAATGGAAAAGGAAAAATTGGGCTATGGGGTAAAAGCAGGGGAGTGGGACTAATTGGATAACTGTTTCAAAGAGCCGGCACATGATTGGTCGAATGGCTCCTTCTGTGCTGTATCATTCTATGATTCATTATTGACCTTCCTGAAACCCATTGATAAACTAGTCATTGAAATATTGTGACAAAATACCAGCTGCTTAAATATGGTGTCAAAAGTATGGAACCTACTTGTGAAATGAATTGGCTTATTCTTTGATAGTCAGCAGTTGTTAGATTCTCTACATCTGTATACACTGGGTAACTGAATGAAGAATTAGTTCATATTCTGATGTTTGTTGACAAGTGTTGGCATCACTCAAGCAGAAGCCATAACCTCATCTGCAGGTAAACAGGCTTTGTCAATTTTTCTCAATTTGTAAGCTAGATAAATATTTCTCAGCGATGCAACTCATGCTTTACAGCTTACATGTATCTAAAAGACCAACGACCGCAATCCCTTCCACATTATACAATATCAAAGAGATCTGAAGTGTCAGCTTGGCTCAATGGTAGCAATGTTATACCTGAGTCAGAAGGTTGCGGGTTCAAGCCCCACTGCAGGACTTGAGCACGTAATTTAAGCTGACATTTCAGTGCAATACTAGGGAAGTGCTGCCTTGTCAACGGTGTCGTTTTTTAGATGCGATGTTAAACCAAGGCCTATCCTTCTGTTTTGACGGGTGTAAAAGATCACATGGCACCAATTAAAGATGAGTAGGGGAGTTGAGCTAATGTTTTAGCTAACATTCATTCTTCATCAACACCACTAAAAAAGAATATCTGGTCATTATCTCATTGCTGTTTGTGGGATCTGTTGTACGCAGATTGGCTGCCACGTTAGCCCACAAAACAACAGTGGCTGCACTGCAAATGTAGCTCAGTAGTTTTGGATGTGCTGAGGATCGGAGAAGCCCTATATACAAAAATATACCAACTCTTACTTTCTAATGGACCTCGCTCCCTTGTAGAAAGGGTGAGCATTATCAAAACCAATATATTGCGCAGTCTACTTTCCTCAGTAATGACGGTATCACATGGTTTATCTCCAGACCAGAAGCTGCATATCATCGTGCTTTAATTGCAGATTGGCCTTTCACAAGTTTCATTTTGAGTTACTGGGCAGCTCAGCTAGGGTATCAACTATTCTGAACACAACCCAAGAACTATGATTAACTTCAGTTAAAAGTTGAACTGCGATCTGTCTCATTGTCGATGGCCAATGCACCTCTGTTGAGTTCATGTATTACTTCCAAACATCTGACTGCAATATGTTGTCAGAAGGACCCGAGTGAGTTCTTTAAGTTCCCAAACACGCTGTTACTAGTAGCGTCAATCTTGCCAAACCCACATTACCCAAGGTACTTGGCAGGTGCTAGTTGTACTAATTGGTACAAACTGGGACTGGATATGTTCCATCATTATTTCAAAAACGGAGTAATCAAATCCTTCCAGCAGTTTCATAATATTCCTGGCATCTTTCTATAAATAATTCTAAATGGGTTTTATTTTAGTCTTTTTGTTCTTATTAAGGAGCCCAGGTGGAGATTCGAGGTCCGTGGCATGGGGCAGCACCAACGTTGGGAAGAGTAGATGAGATGAATCAAGCAGTATGGTTAGGTGGTACCATGTTTGGGTTTAAAAAGCATAAGGGTTACAGGAGGAAAGAAAGACTGATGGGAATAAGGAAATCCATCATTTTGAGGCTGTAGGAAAGAATGAATCTGCAATCATAATGGAAACTCCCTAAGCCTCCTCATCTTCCCCATTCATAAACTCATTCTGAAGAACAATACCAAAGCTAGGCTGATCTTTTTGTGACACTGACTTCTGCTCTCCAATATTATTCCAACTGCATTAAATTCCAAACACTTCCAAAAGGAGTATGGGAGATGGATGTAGCTGAGGATTTTATCTGGATGGATTTACGATTCTGTTCTCAATCTGAACACAGCAGTTCCCAGTTTCGCATTTTATACAGATACGTTTGCACTATGGTGTCAGATCAAAATAACCCCAGTTGCTCCTTTCCAAACATGGTGCGAGCTTCTCACATTTTTTGGTCCCAATTAAGAATGTTCCCTTCAGGGAAGAGAATTGGCATAGCAATTTCCAATAGAGCTAGGTCTAGTGCTATAGACGATGAGGGAGAGCAGGTTCAGGTTCAAAAGGCAAAAAGAAGTAGAAAGAAATCGAGCGGGTAAGTGATTGGCTGGTCGATTGATGAGTAGTTTTTTTTTTTCTTTATCTTTTTCTTTTCTTATCAATAAGAAACCTTTGGCGTTGTTACCAATTAGGTTAATTTAAGGGTTAAGTCATGGCAGGAGAGCCCAGACCCATATCATGCTCCTCCTGTGCTATGTGGGAAATCAGAGACACTTCCAGGATCCCTGACTACTACATGTGCAGAAAGTGTATCCAGCTGCAGCTTCTGACAGACCGCATTGCGGCACTTGAGCTGCGGATGGATTCACTATGGAGCATCCGCGATGCTGAGGATGTCGTGAATAGCACATTTAGTGAGTTGGTCACACCGCAGGTAAAGGTTACACAGCCAGATAGGGAATGGGTGACCATCAGGCAGAGCAGTGGAAGGAAGGTAGTGCAGGGGTCCCCTGTGGTCATTTCCCTCCAAAACAGATACGCCACCTTGGGTACTGTTGGGGGAGGTGGCTCATCAGGGGAAGGCAGCAGCAGCCAAGTCCATGGCACCAGGGGTGGCTCTGCTGCACAGGAGAGCAGGAAAAAGAGTGAAAGAGCTATAGTGATAGGGGATTCTATTGTAAGGGGAATAGATAGGCGTTTCTGCGGCTGCAAATAAGACTCCAGGATGGTATGTTGCCTCCCTAGTAC
The DNA here is from genome assembly GCF_044704955.1 of Pristiophorus japonicus. NCBI lineage: Eukaryota > Metazoa > Chordata > Chondrichthyes > Pristiophoridae > Pristiophorus > Pristiophorus japonicus. The sequence goes on along the minus strand of NC_091991.1, from coordinate 86,670,203 downwards.
AAGGGTCTCGGAGCGCTGCAGCGCATTCTGGAGGGAGAGGGTGAACAGCCAGCTGTCGTGGTACATATAGGTACCAACGATTTATGTAAAAAACGGGATGAGGTCCTACAAGCTGAATTTAGGGAGCGAGGAGTTAAATTAAAAAGTAGGACCTCAAAGGTAGTAATCTCAGGATTGCTATCAGTGCCACGTGCTAGTCAGAGTAGGAATTGCTGGATAGCTCAGATGAATGGTGCAAGGGGGAGGGATTCAAATTCCTGGGACATTGGAACCAGTTCTGGGGGAGGTGGGACCAGTACAAACCGGACGGTCTGCACCTGGACCGGAACCGATGTCCTAGGGGGAGTGTTTGCTAGTGCAGTTGGGGAGGGTTTAAACTAAAATGGTAGGGGGATAGGAATCTATGCAGAGAGGCAGAGGGAAGTAAAAAGGGGGCAGAAGCAAAAGGAGGGAAGGAGAAAAGCAAGAGTGGAGGGCAGAGAAATCAAGGGCAAAAATCAAAAAGAGCCACATTGCAACATAATTCTAAAAGGACAAAGAGTGTTAAAAAAACAAGCCTGAAGGCTCCGAGTCTCAAAGCAAGGAACACTCGTAATAAGGTGGATGAATTGACTGCGCAGATAGCTGTTAACGGATATCATGTAATTGGGATTACGAAGACATGGCTCCAGGGTAACCAAGGCTGGGAACTCAACATCCAGAGGTATTCAATATTCAGGAAGGACAGACAGGAAGGAAAAAGAGGTGGGGAAGCTTTATTGGGTAAAGAGGAGATTAATGTAACAGTAAGGAAGGACATTAGCGTGGATGATGTGGAATCTATATGGGTAGAGCTGTAAAACACCAAAGGGCAGAAAACATTAGTGGCAGTTGTGTACAGGCCACCAAACAGTAGCAGGGAGATTGGGGATGGCATCAAAGAGGAAATTAGGGACGTGTACAATAAGGGTACAGCAGTTATCATGGGTGACTTTAAGCTGCATATTGATTGGGCTAACCAAACTGGTAGCGATACTGTGGAGGAGGATTTCCTGGAATGTATAAGGGATAGTTTTTCAGACCAATATGTCAAGGAACCAACTAGAGAGCAGGCCATCCTAGACTGGGTCTTGTGGAACTAGAGAGGATTCATTAGCAATCTGGTCGTGCGGGGCCCCTTGGGGAAGAGTGACCATAATATGGTAGAATTCTTCATTAAGATGGAGAGTGACACAATTAATTCAGAGGTTAGGGTCCTGAACTTAAAGAAAGGAAACTTCGATGGTATGAGACATGAATTAGCTAGGATAGACTGGAGAACGATACTTAAACGGTGGATAGGCAATGGCAGACATTTAAATATCACATGGATGAATTACAACAATTGTACATCCCTGTGTGGTGTAAGAATAAAAAAGGGAAAGTGGCTCAACCGTGGCTAACAAGGGAAATTAGGGAAACTGTTAAATCCAAGGAAGAGGCATCTAAATTGGCCAGAAAAAGCAGTCAACCTGAGGACTGGGAGACATTTAGAATTCAGCAGAGAAGGACAAAGGGTCTAATTAGGAGGGGGAAAATAGAGCTTGCAGGAACATAAAAACTGACTGCAAAAGCTTTTATAGATATGTGAACAGAAAAAGATTAGTGAAGACTAATTTAGGTCCCTTACAATTAGAATCAGGTGAATTCATAATAGGGAACAAGGAAATGGCAGACCAATTGAACAAATACTTTGGTTCTGTCTTCACTAAGGAAGACATGAATAACCTCTCAAAAATACTAGGGGACCGAGAGTCCAGCGAGAAGGGGGAACTGAGGGAAATCCTTATTAGTCAGGAAATGATGTTAGGGAAATTGAAGGGACTGAAGGCCAATAAATCCCCAGGGCCTGATAGTCTGCATCCCAGAGTACTTAAGGAAGTGGCTGTAGAAATAGCAGATTCATTGGTGGTCATTTTCCAACATTCCATGGACTCTGGTTCAGTTCCTATGCATTGGAGGGTAGCTAATGTAACCCCACTTTTAAAAAGGGAGAGAGAGAGAAAACAGGGAGTTATAGACCGGTTAGCCTGACATCAGTGGTGGGGAAAATGCTGGAATCAATTATTAAATATAGAAACATAGGCCCCAAGTTTCCACATGATTTGCTCCTGATTTTTAGGAGCAACTGGTGTAGAACGGAGTATCTTAGAAATCGGAATTCTCGTCATTTAGTTTGCTCCAGTTCTAGTCAGTTAGAACAGTTTCACTTTGGAACAGAATTTTTTTTTCAAAAGGGGGCGTGTCCGGCCACTTACGCCTGTTTTCAAAGTTTCGTCAGTGAAAACTTACTCCAAACTAACTTAGAATGGAGTAAGTGAAGATTTTTGTACGCTCGAAAAAACCTTGTCTACACTTTGGAAAATCAGGCGTAGGGAATGGTGGGGGGAGGGGGGGGTGTTTAAAGGGAAGTTTACAAACATTAAACACTTCAGTTTTACAAATAAAGAGCCATCATCAATAATAAATGATAAATACATCAATAAATCAACCAATAAATCAATCAAAAAAAATTAATAAGAAATAATATTTTTTTTTAAAAATCAATAAATAAAACATTTTCTACTTACCGACTGCAGCACCGGGAGCCCTCCAACAGCGTGCTGGGATGCCCCCCTCAGTGTGTCTCTGTCAGTGTCTCTATCTCTCTGTCTGTCTGTGTGTCTCTCATTCTCTGTCTCAGTGTTTGTGTTTCTGACAGTGAGGGGAGGGGGAGGAGGGGGGTAGAGGGAGAGAGGGGGGAGCAGAGGGAGGGAAGGGGGAGAAGGGGGAGGGATGGGGGAGAAGGGGGAGGGGGAGAATGGGGAGGAGGGGGGGAGAAGGGGGAGGGATGGGGGAGAAGGGGGGAGAAGGGGATGAAGGGGAGAAGGGGGAGAAAGGAGATGGGGGGGAGAAAGGAGATGGGGGGAAAGGAAATGGTGGGGGAAGGAGATGGGGGGAAAGGAGATGGGGGGGAAGGAGATGGAGGGGGAAAGGAGATGGGGGGGGAAAGGAGATGGGGGGAGGGTAAAGGAGATTGGGGGGGAAGAGATTGGAGGGGGGAGAAGGAGATTGGGGGGGGAGAAGGAGATTGGGGGGGGAGAAGGAGATTGGGGGGGAGAAGGAGATTGGGGGGGAGAAGGAGATTGGGGGGGAGAAGGAGATTGGGGGGGGAGAAGATGGGGGGGAAGGAGATTGGGGGGAAGGAGATTGGGGGGAAGGAGATTGGGGGGAAGGAGATGGGGGAGGGGGGAAGGAGTTTGGGGGAGGGGGGGGAGGAGATTGGGGGGGATGGAGATTGGGGGGGGAAGGAGATTGGGGGGGAAAGGAGATGGGGGGGGAAGGAGATGGGGAGGGGAAGGAGATGGGGGGGAAAGGAGATGGGGGAGGAAAGGAGATGGGGGGAGGGTAAAGGAGATTGGGGGGGGAGGGTAAAGGAGATTGGGGGGGGAGGAGATTGGAGGGGGGAGAAGGAGATTGGGGGGGAGAAGGAGATTGGGGGGGAGAAGGAGATTGGGGGGGGAGAAGGAGATTGGGGGGGGTGAAGGAGATTGGGGGGGTGAAGGAGATTGGGGGGGAGAAGGAGATTGGGGGGGAGAAGGAGATTGGGGGGGGAGAAGGAGATTGGGGGGAGGAGATTGGGGGGGGAGAAGATGGGGGGGAAGGAGATTGGGGGGAAGGAGATTGGGGGGAAGGAGATGGGGAGGGGGGGGAAGGAGTTTGGGGGAGGGGGGGAAGGAGATTGGGGAGGGGGGAAGGAGATTGGGGGGGAAGGAGATTGGGGGGGGAAGGAGATTGGGGGGGGGGTGGGGGGGAAGGAGAAGGGGGAGGGAGGCTGAACGGGCCGGGCCCGAGACTTCGGGCAGGGCCCGTCCCCAGCACCAGATTTACAGGTAGGTGGCGTTGGGTCGGGTCGGGGGGGTGTTGGGAGGGAGGTCGGTTCGGTTCGGGTCGGGGGGAGAGGGAGGTCAGGTCGGGGGGAGGGAGGTCAGGTCAGATGCAGTCCGGAGGCGGGGGGGGGGGGGGGGGAGCGGGTGTCGGGTCCGGTCCGAGGGCGGGGGGAGGAGGGACAGAGCGGGTGTCAGGCCCGGTCCGGGGGCGAGGGAGCGGGTGTCGGGTCCGGTCCGAGGGCGGGGACGGGGGGGGGGGGGGGGGAGCGGGTGTCGGGTCCGTTCCGGGGGCGGGGAGCGGGTGTCGGGTCCGGTCCGGGGGCGGGGGCAGGGGGGGGGGGGCGGGTGTCGGGTCCGGTCCGGGGGCAGAGGCGGGGGGGGAGCGGGTGTCGGGTGCGGTCCGGAGGCGGGAAACGGGAGTCGAGTCGGGTCGGGAGGAAGCAGGAGCTGGCCGTGGGAGAAGCCTTATTCACGCAGCCCCAGTGAGGGACTGCGTGCTTCGGGCCCCTCCCACACAGTTTTGGGCGCCTGGAGCTACTGCACATACGCGCCCACTGTAGCGAACATGTGCAGAGGTCCCGGCACTGTTTTCAGCGGAGGGACCTGGCTCCGCCCCCTACAGCTCCTGCTGCGCTGCGCCGAGGGCCAGAGGACCTGCAAGGAGGTGGAGAATATGGAGGTTTTTTTAGGCGCACTTTGTGGCGTGAAAAACGGGCGTCCAGGTCGGGACTGCGCCGTTCTAGGCGCGGCTCGAAACTTGGGCCCATAGAAACATAGAAAATAGTTGCAGGAGTAGGCCATTCGGCCCTTCAAGCCTGCACCGCCATTCAATAAGATCATGGCTGATCATTCCCTCAGTACCCCTTTCCTGCTTTCTCTCCATACCCCTTGATCCCCTTAGCCGTAAGGGCCATATCTAACTCCCTCTTGAATATATCCAATGAACTGGCATCAACAACTCTCTGCGGCAGGGAATTACACAGGTTAACAACTCTCTGAGTGAAGAAGTTTCTCCTCATCTCAGTCCTAAATGGCCTACCCCTTATCCTAAGACTATGTCCCCAGGTTCTGGACTTCCCCACCATCGGGAACATTCTTCCCGCATCTAACCTGTCCAGTCCCATCAGAAATTTGTACGTTTCTATGAGATCCCCTCTCATCCTTCTAAATTCCAATGAATAAAGGCCCAGTTGATCCAGTCTCTCCTCATATGACAGTCCAGCCATCCCTGGAATCAGTTTGGTGAACCTTCGCTGCACTCCCTCAATAGCAAGAATGTCCTTCCTCAGATTAGGAGACCAAAACTGTGCACAATATTCCAGGTGAGGCCTCACTAAGGCCCTGTACAACCTCCCTGCTCCTATACTCAAATCCCCTAGCTATGAAGGCCAACATACCATTTGCCTTCTTCACCGCCTGCTGTACCTGCATGCCCACTTTCTGATGAACCATGACACCCAGGTCTCGTTGCACTTCCCCTTTTCCTAATCTGCTGCCATCTAGATAATATTCTGCCTTCGTGTTTTTGACCCCAAAATAGATAACCTCACATTTATCTACATTATACTGCATCTGCCATGCATTTGCCCACTCACCTAACCTGTCCAAGTCACCCAGCGGCCTCTTAGCATCCTCCTCACAGCCCACACCGCCACCCAGTTTAGAGTCATCCGCAAACTTGAAGATATTGCACTCAATTCCTTCATCTAAATTGTTAATGTATATTGTATAGAGCTGGGGTCCCAGCACTGAGCCCTGCGGCACTTCACTAGTCACTGCCTGCCATTGTGAAAAGGACCCGTTTATCCCGACTCTCTGCTTCCTGTCTGCCAACCAGTTCTCTATCCACGTCAGTACATTACCCCCAATACCATGCGCTTTGTTTTTGCTCACCAACCTCTTGTGCGGGACCTTGTCAAAAGCCTTTTGAACGTCCAAATACACCACATCCACTGGTTCTCCCTTGTCCACTCTACCAGTTACATCCTCAAAAAATTCCAGAAGATTCGTCAAGCATGATTTCCCTTTCATAAATCCATGCTGACTTGGTCCGAACCTGTCACTGCTTTCCAAATGCGTTGCTATTTCATCTTTAATGATTGATTCCAACATTTCCCCCACTACTGATGTCAGGCTAACCGGTCTATAATTACCCGTTTTCTCTCTCCCTCCTTTTTTAAAAAGTGGTGTTACATTAGCTACCCTCCAGTCCATAGGAACTGATCCAGAATCAATAGACTGTTGGAAAATTATCACCAATGCATCCACTATTTCTAGGGCTACTTCCTTAAGTACTCTGGGATGCAGGCTATCAGGCCCCGGGGATTTATCGGCCTATGTGGAAATGTATTTTTATCTAAGCTGATACCATACGGTATTTGTGTGCCCTTTGCAATATATATATAACAAAATGGAGTCCTGGTCCTTCCAGAACTTTCTGCATAAAAACAGTCAGCTTGCATAAACAGCTAAACCTGGTTTGAGATGGCTGATGGCCATCAGACAGCTAGGAGACAAGTCATGCTGAGACAAGTAACCCCCCCTCCCCCCATGGTGCTCTCCTATTGTCTATACGACAAGTTCCATGCCACCCCACCCTTTTCGAAGTACTCAAACCACCAGCCATTATCTCTTGTAGAGACCTCATCCATTTGATGCAAACAGATAACTGACTAGGAAACTGAACAATCCTGACACAATGCAAGACAGGTAATAGCTCATTACCACACTCTCATGGAGTAATGGCCGGCTGGCCAACTAATAATCCTGACAAAAGGAAATATCTGAAACCATGTCAGGACAAGGATGTAGTAATTAACTCTTTATCTGTATTCACTGACTGCGAGACAGAGCCAATACACAGGGAGAGGCCATAACTTGGGTTTTACTGTATAAATATCTCGTGAAGCTGTACCATTTCGGAGGTGTTCACTTAGCCCTTGACTGAGTGTGACCTGCCCCTTGCTAGCAAGTGAATTAAAGAAACTTCTGCCGGAGCTGTAAGTGTCGGAGTCATTCTTTTCGGAGGTCGAGATTTCGACAGTTACTTCTTGGAGGTTCCACCGAGATGCATACTCTCTGTCCTGTGAGTAAAACGGATACAGGCATAGTGCCTCTCCAGTGAAAGGCTTCAGTGGCCAAAACAAGGTGAGCCTTTTGCTCGCAAGAGGTTTCTTCACTGTTGAATCGCATATGTAATCTGTTGTCCACAGGGGAGGTACTGCAATCTACAAGACTCGACATTTAAAAGCTAAAGTTATTTTTTTATAACCACTTCTTTCTCAGCTCGCAAGCAGAAGAGAACGGGTTCTGAAAAAAATCTCGAAACAGCCCGGAGAAGGTTTCAGTAGGTAAGGTAGAAACAGCGATGGTCGATCGAAAAAGGTTCCTGAAGGTTCTTATGTGATAAGATTAGAAAAAAAAAAGCGCTAATCGATCGAAGGTTCTTATGTGATAAGAGTAGGAAAAAAAAAAGAGAAGCGCAATCGATCAAAGGTTCTTATGTGATAAGAGTTAGGGTATGGAACCATAAGTTTTATCAGTTTTATAAGTTTTATTAGGATAAGTTAAGGACTCGGTCTATAGTGGCGTACAACGCAGACTGAGAATTGATTATTTGTTTAAATAGAGTGTAAGGTTATGATTTGTGTATTCGCATGAATATTGTTTGTCCTAGTTGTCCTTGTTATACTGTTGTGTGCAATACCTTTGTGCGACATTGCCATTAGAGAAACGGGAAAAGTCACTAGGGAAAATTGTGATTCGGAAAAAAAACAAGGATTGATTAAGAAAAGAAACAGTAACTGATTGATCAACTACGGTTGGTTCGTGCCAACATATCTCACACACCCAGGCTGAGCCCGAATTAAGAGCCTTTTCAGGCCACGTAATGGCCAGGAGAAGTGGGCGTAGAGAACTCAGTTGGCCGAAAGGATTGTGAGATCAGAAACTGTGGAAAATCTTAATCATCCAGAATGGGGGCTGGAGCAAGTAAACCACCACCAAAAGGGACCCCAGCCCATTTTATGCTCCAGAATTGTGGTCAGTCTTCAATTGACCACCTAAGAGAATGGGTAAAATGGACTAAGGGTGAAAACAGGCCATTTCCACCCGATGGTTCATTTAATTTAGAGAGAACAACATGTCTAGAGGAGTGGCTTATAAACAGAGATCCAGGTAGAAGAGAAAAAAAAAGGAAAGTAATAGAAAAGGCCTGGGTTCCGATTCTTCAAGCCCATGTAAAATTAACAGAGGAAGTAACTCAAATGTAAAAAAAAGAGAACCTAATAGTGACTTATGGATTCAAAAAAAAATAAAGCTCGCCAAAAAAAAAGCTTTATTGAATGGAGAGAGACTTTTGTGAATGTCTTGTCTTTGAATGAGAGTGCGTGAATGTCTTGTCTTTGAATGAGAGTGCTTCTGTGTTTTTTCTTGTGTCTGGAAACCTGTTTGGAAAGGTTGTGGAGCTGCCTGTTTGTTTTAGCTCCACCCACTTTTTCAAACAAAGAGAAGTTTTTTTAACCCTTCATAGTGTTGTCCTGTATGTGGGAAGTTTAAGACATTTTAAGTTAGAAGCGCAGGTGTGGATTTATTCGGATGAGAAGTTACGGAGCTAGGAAATGCACAAAAGATAGGTTTGTTGAGACATGGTCCTGGTGGTTAAAAGTTGTAATGCCTTGGGAAGTTGTAATGCCTTTTTTTTTTAAAAAGCCTTTGTGGGTCTCTCGAGGTGCAGGCTGGGGGAGTACACTCTCATTGTCCTTGGTGTAAAATCTTGACGCGAAAGCTTCTAGCTCAGTAAGAGGATTTGTTTTTTTGATAAAGAGTGGCAGTACAATAGTTGAATTGGGATTTTGAGATATTTCAGGTGATCTCCTTGATCAACATTTTGGGTGTATTGGAAAAATCTTGGGTTTGGAAGCCTTTTAATAAAATTATAAAACAAGTACTTTACATTCTGTGATCTGTGAATCACTATAAGCATAAATGAGAAGTCCGTGTAACACACCGATTCTTCCGGTTCAGAAGCCCAATAGTGACAAATGGAAGTTTGTCCAAGACCTACGAGCTGTGAATGAATCTACTATAGTCTCACAATGCTTAAAGAAGGATTTGGAATGAAGTATCCCGGAATGCTTTCCAGAATCTTAAACAGTCCCTCACTTCAGCACCTGCCTTGGGATTACCAGATTGCACTAAGCTATTCAACTTATTTGTGCATCACAAGTTGGGTTTTGCACAATCTGTTTTGACTCAGTTACATGGGGACAGGCAGCGGCCGATAGCGTATTTCAGTACCCAACTAGACCCAGTGACACGCGGACTACCAGGATGTCTTCCTTCGCTGGCAGCAGCTTATGCTATGCAACAGGCTCAGACAATAACTCTAAATCATCAGACCATTTTGTACATCCCACACTCTGTCGAGATTTTACTTACTAAATGTGCCACCCAACACCTAACCTCCGCAAGAACCACTAAATATGAAGTTGAACTGTTATCAAATCCGAACCTTATAATTGCTCAGACCCGCCACCTACTATTAATGACGTGCTGACTTTTCAGACACAGGCCAGTACGGAGGAGGTGGTGACCTGGACGAAGGATCTATGTTATAAAAATCCAGAGGGAATATGGGTTCACCACGACGGCCGCGTGGTGGCACCCAGATCCTTACTTCCATGGATTGCCCGATGTGTTCATACGTTCACACGTGCCGGCAAAGGGGGAGTGGCAGATTATATTTTTGCAACTTGGTATGCACCAGGTATTTCGACAATTGCAGAACAAATCTGTGAAAATTGTGTTACCTGTCAGACAATGAATCCGGCTAAGACGGAAAGGGTAGAATCTGCCTCCCACCCAAATCCAGTCGGGCCTTTTGTACATTTACAAATGGATTTATTGAATTACCTATGTGTATGGGATTCAAGTATGTATTAGTTATTGTAGATGTGTTCTCTAGATGGATTGAAGCCTTTCCATGTAAAAAGGCCGATGCCACTACTGTTGCTAAATGTTTGTTAAAGGAGATCGTACCGCGCTTCGGAATCCCTGCTAAGCTTTCTAGTGATAACGGGTCACATTTCACGGGAACTGTTACAAGAGAAATGTATAAAGCTTTGCAGATTAATCAACGTTTTCATTGCAGTTATCATCCACAATCAGCTGGACTTGTTGAAAGATATAATGGAATGCTTAAAAATAAGCTGGCAAAATTATTCAATGACACTGGACTGAAATGGACAGAACTGCTGCCCTTAGCTTTGATGGTAATGCGATCTGCAACCAACAGGCCTGTCACTGCATGAGATAGTTATGGGACGTTCCCAACGACTACCTTTTACAGCACCATTTACTGCAAAACAAATGGACATCCACAAAATGGAGGAAAATATGTTGAATTATTGTATTGCACTAACCAAATGTATTTCCAGCTTTCATTCACAGGTAAAGGAAGCGCAAGTCAAGCCAGCGGAAGGGAAGTGTCATAACCTGGAGCCAGGGGAATTCGTTTACATCAAGATTTTTAAAAGAAAAAGCAGTCTACAGCCAAGATTTGAAGGACCATACCAGGTCTTGCTGGCGACCAATACTGCAATCAAGGTAAAGGAAAGACCAACATGGATCCATGCATCCCATTGCAAACAGGCACCCAACCAGGAGGAAGGGAAGAAGGAACCAGAGGAACAGAAAAAGGAAGACTGAATAAGGAACTGTATGGACTATGGGGACTGATGGTGCTGGGCTTGACAGGGTTTTACTTTGCATTATTGATTACACCAGGGGTACAGACCCGCCACTGAAGGGAATTGCAAGTAAACGTATTTATGGCACTGAGTCATAGGTATGCTCAAGAAAGAAACTTGTTGAGTTGTTGGATATGTTCCCATGTACCTGTCCACTCCGAAGGGGGTATTCCCCTGAGATCTGTCCCGTTTAACGAATCAGAAATGGTAGAATGGTTGACAGTGCAAAATAGGACAAACCTAACTAAGGGGCCAGAAACGAAGGAGCAAACAGAATGGAGGTTGGCAGGGTATAAACTTACAGCCTTCCAGGGATGGTACCAGCCCAATTATGATAATAACCATCAGCCTCCCTTCCTAAGCATTACTCCCAGAATAGGAAATCCTGAAGGTATAATATGCCTCGTGAGTAATGAGACTAAAGGACCAGAAATGGGACGCAGCAAGTGTTCCCAAATGACTAAATGGCAAGCCACAACTAATTCCACTGATGGGAGAAAGATAGCAACCGTTGGCTGGACAATGGTCCATAACAAAGCCCCAGGTGAAGGGTGGGAAGGTGAGACCACTCGAGTAGGGATGGCGCGAAAGGACCAGGAGCTGACGTCCTATAATTGCACCTACCCATGGTTACCAGCCAACTGGACAGGGTCCTGTTACTTAGGATATGTGGTACTCTTTATCAGATCAATAAAGACTCTAAGGGATGCCTATGGAAGTCATAGATTTAAACGGGATTTGACATGGCTAAACGGAATATTCAAGGTAATGGTGCCACCCTATGGAATAGCATCAACCTAATGGCAGTTACGGGAACTGGCTAACTTAGTCGAATCAGTAGCCAACGCAACTTCCCAAGCCTTTGAAGGAGTAAATGATGAAATGGTAACTATTCGAACAGTGGCTCTCCAAAATCGTATGGCCTTAGATTATCTCCTAGCCAAGGAGGGAGGGACATGCGCATTAAGAGGTGAAGAATGCTGTACGTATATCCCAGATAAATCAGAAGAAATCGGCAGTCTAGCTGAATACATCAGGAAAAAGGTAATAGAGTATAAACAGACAGTTGGCCAGGACGGCATCACCTTGTGGGGTTGGGCATCGGGATGGTTGGGATCCCTAGGGAAATCTGTGGTACAGGGTTTGATCATATTCCTGCTGATAGCCTTCGCCCTGTATCTATTATTTGTCGTCGTTAAGTGTTGCTGTGCCAGGGTGGGAGAAACTATGTTACCTACCGAGATCACAGCTAGAGTTATGGTAGCAACAACTGCTGAAGGCTCTTGTGTGGAAATGGAAATGGAGAGACTGTACAAGATCAGAATGGATTGAGTTGTCCTTGTGAAGGACAAAATGGGGGAATGTGGAAATGTATTTTTATCTAAGCTGATACCATACGGTATTTGTGTGCCCTTTGCAATATATATATAACAAAATGGAGTCCTGGTCCTTCCAGAACTTTCTGCATAAAAACAGTCAGCTTGCATAAACAGCTAAACCTGGTTTGAGATGGCTGATGGCCATCAGACAGCTAGGAGACAAGTCATGCTGAGACAAGTAACCCCCCCTCCCCCCATGGTGCTCTCCTATTGTCTATACGACAAGTTCCATGCCACCCCACCCTTTTCGAAGTACTCGAACCACCAGCCATTATCTCTTGTAGAGACCTCATCCATTTGATGCAAACAGATAACTGACTAGGAAACTGAACAATCCTGACACAATGCAAGACAGGTAATAGCTCATTACCACACTCTCATGGAGTAATGGCCGGCTGGCCAACTAATAATCCTGACAAAAGGAAATATCTGGAAACCATGTCAGGACAAGGATGTAGTAATTAACTCTTTATCTGTATTCACTGACTGCGAGACAGAGCCAATACACAGGAAGAGGCCATAACTTGGGTTTTACTGTATAAATATCTCATGAAACTGTACCATTGCGGAGGTGTTCACTTAGCCCTTGACTGAGTGTGACCTGCCCCTTGCTAGCAAGTAAATTAAAGAAACTTCTGCCGGAGCTGTAAGTGTCGGAGTCATTCTTTTCGGAGGTCGAGATTTCGACACCTTCAATCCCATCAATTTCCTGAACACAATTTCCCGCTTTATAAGGATATCCCTCAGTTCCTCCTTCTCACTGGACCCACTGTCCCCTAGTACATTCAGAAGGTTATTTGTGTCTTCCTTCGTGAAGACAGATCCAAAATATTTGTTCAATTGGTCTGCCATTTCTTTGTTCCCCATTATAAATTCACCTGAATCCGATGCAAAGGACCTACGTTTGTCTTCACTAATCTTTTTCTCTTTACATATTTATAGAAGCTTTTGCAGTCAGTTTTTATGCTGCCTGCAAGCTTCCTCTCGTACTCTATTTTCCCCCTCTTAATTTAACCTTTAGTCTTCCTCTGTTGAATTCTAAATTTCTCCCAGTCCTTATGTTTGTTGCTTTTTCTAGCCAAATTATATGCCTCTTCCTTGGCTTTAACACTATCCTTGATTTCCCTTGTTAGCCATGGTTGAGCCACCTTCCCCATTTTATTTTTACTCCAGACAGGGATGTACAATTGCTGAAGTTCATCCATGTGATCTTTAAATGTTTGCCATTGCTTATCCACCGTCAACCCTTTAAGTATCCTTTGCCAGTCTATTCTAGCCAATTCACACCTCATACCGTCGAAGTTACCTTTCCTTAAGTTCAGGACCCGAGTTTCCGAATTAACTGTGTCACTCTCCATCTTAATAAAGAATTCTACCATATTATGGTCACTCTTCCCCAAGGGGCCTCGCACAACAAGATTGCTAATTAGTCCCTTCTCATTACACATCACCCAGTCTAGGATGGCCAGCTCTCTAGTTGGTTCCTCGACATATTGGTCTAGAAAACCATCCCTAATACACTCCAGGAAATCCTCCTCCACTGCATTGCTACCAGTTTGGTTCGCCCAATCAATACTTAGATTAAAGTTGCCCATGATAACTGCTGTACCTTTATTGCACACATCCCTTATTTCTTGTTTGATGCTGTCCCCAACCTCACTACTGCTGTTTAGTGCTCTGTACACAACTCCCACTAGCGTTTTCTGCCCTTTTGAATTCTGCAGCTCCACTCATACCGATTCCACATCAACCAAGCTAACGTCCTTCCTTACGATTGCATTAATTTCCTCTTTAATAAGCAACGCGACCCCGCCTCCTTTTCCTTTCTGTCTATCCTTCCTAAATGCTGAATACCCTTGGATGTTGAGTTCCCAGCCTTGGTCACCCTGGAGCCATGTCTCCGTGATGCCAATGACATCATACCCGTTAACTGCTATCTGCGCAGTTAATTCGTCCACCTTAACTCCTCGCATTGAGGCACAGAGCCTTCAGGCTTGTCTTTCTAACACACTTTGCCCCTTTAGAATTTTGATGTAATATGGCCCTTTTTGTTTTTTGCCTTGGTTTCTCTGCCCTCCACTTTTACTATTCTCCTTTCTAGCTTTTGCTTCTGACTCCATTTTAATTCCCTCTGTCTCCCTGCATAGGTTCCCATCCCCCTGCCATATTAGTTTAACTCCTCCCCAACAGCATTAGCAAACACGCCCCCTAGGACATTGGTTCCGGCCCTGCCCAGGTGCAGACTGTCCAGTTTGTACTGGTCCCACCTCCCCCAGAACCGGTTCCAATGCACCAAGAATTTGAATCCCTCTCTTCTGCACCATTCCTCAAGCCATGTATTCATCTGAGCTATCCAGCAATTCCTACTCTGACTAGCACGTGGCACTGGTAGCAATCCTGAGATTACTACCTTTGAGGTCCTACTTTTTATTTAACTCCTAGCTCTTTAAATTCATCTTGTAGTACCTCATCCCGTATTTTACCAATATCGTTGGTACCTATATGTACCACGACAACTGGCTGTTCACCCTCCCTTTTCAGAATGTCCTGCACCGGCTCCGAGACATCCTTGACCTTGCACCAGGGAGACAACATACCATCCTGGAGTCTCGGTTGCGGCCACAGAAACGCCTATCTATTCCCCTTACAATTGAATCCCCTATCACTATCGCTCTCCCACTCTTTTCCCTGCCCTCCTGTGCAGCAGAACCAGCCACCGTGCCGTGAACTTGGCTGCTGCTTCCCTCCCCTGATGAGTCATCCCCCTCAACAGTACTCAAAACGGTGTATCTGTTTTGCAGGGGGATGACCGCAGGAGACCCCTGCACTACCTTCCTTGCACTGCTCTTCCTGTTGGTCTTCCATTCCCTATCTGGCCGTGGACCCTTTACCTGCGGTAATATCAACTCACTAAACTACAGTTTAAAAAGAGGCAGCTCGTGCAGAGCACAGAGTGCAGCAGCAAAGAGTGGCATTCGTGAGTTTGGTAAGTGGGTGAGTTTTAAGGGTTATTCTCTTTAAACCATTTGGAGGCTGGAGTAAATTTTAGTGGCAATTGCCAGTAGCTTCTAAGTAAGTAGCAGTTTAATTTAAAGGGGAAAAGTTAAATAGTTGGGAATCTTTCAGGTTTAGGCAGAGAAAAACAAGGTAACTCTCCAGTAGGAGGCAAGTAGCAGCTAGTTAAAACCAGTTCTGTTAACAACTGACCAGTAGTGAGTCATCTGACCTAGATACAGTTTAAAAAGAGGCAGCTCGTGCAGAGCAAGGAGTGCAGCAGCAAAGAGTGGCATTTGTGAGTTTGGTCAAGTGAGGGTGGCAGGTGCTGTTTTATCTTGTTATTCCTACCAGTGCTGACACTAGAGCAGCTGATAAGGAGTGCGAGAGTAGGAGACGGAGGCCCAGAGACCAGCCCAACCAGCTGCAGACAAAGATAGAGGGGTGCGAAATCGAGAGGTGACGTCACAGCCAAGCTGGTAAGTGGTTGGCTGTTCGACTGGTAAGTATAACTCTCTTTTAGACTGGTTTAATTGGCAGCGAACTACTAAGTAGCTGTTTGGTGTTTAAGTAAATTTTAGTAAGTAAATTAATTTAAGTGTTAAGTCATGGCAGGAGAGCTCAGACCCGTGTCGTGCTCCTCCTGTGCTATGTGGGAAGTCAGGGACACTTCTAGTGTTCCTGACTACTATGTGTGAGGGAAGTGTGTCCAGCTGCAGCTCCTGACAAACCGCATGACGGCACTGGAGCTGCGGATGGACTCACTCTGGAGCATGCGCGATGCTGAGAAGGTTGTGGATAGCACATTTAGTGAGTTGGTCACACTGCAGGTAAGGGTTAGGACAGATAGTGAATGGGTGACCAAGTGACAAGGTAAGAGCAGGAAGGTACTGCAGGAGTCCCCTGCGGTCATCTCCCTCCAAAACAGATATACCGTTTTGGATATTGTTGGGGGAGATGACTTACCAGGGGAAGGCACCAGCAGCCAGGTTCATGGCACCATGGGTGGCTCTGCTGCACAGAAGGGCGGGGAAAAGAGTGGGAGAGCTATAGTGATAGGGGACTCTATTGTAAGGGGAATACATAGGAGTTTCTGCGGCCGCAACCGAGACTCCAGGATGGTATGTTGCCTCCCTGGTGCAAGGGTCAAGGATGTCTCGGAGCGGATGCAGAGCATTCTGGAGAGAGAGGGTGAACAGCCAGTTGTCGTGGTACATGTAGGTACCAACGATATAGGTAAGAAGGGGGAAGAGGTCCTACAAGCTTAATTTAGGGAGCTAGGAGTTAAATTAAAAAGTAGGACCTCAAAGGTAGTAATCTCTATCAGTGCCACGTGCTAATCAGAGTAGAGGGAGCAGGATAGTTTGAATAAATATGTGGCTTGAGCAGTGGTGCAAGAGGGAGGGATTCAAATTTCTGGGACATTAGAACCAGTTCTGGGGGAAGTAGGACCTGTACAAAAGGGATGGTCTGCACTTGGGCAGGACTCGAACTGATGTCCTTGGGGTAACATTTGCTAATGCAGTTCGGGAGTGTTTAAACTAATATGGCAGGGGGATGGGAACCTATGCAGTGAGACAGGGCAAAGTAATATGGAGTCAGAAACAGATGGTAGAAAGTTAAAAAGCAATAGTGGAAGGCCGAGTCAACAAAGGCAAGAAACAAAAAGGGCCACACTATATCATAATTCTAAAAGTACAAAGGGTGTTAAAAAAACAAGCCTGAAGGCTTTGTGTCTTAATGCAAGGAGTATCCGTAATAAGGTGGATGAATTAACTGTGCAAATAGATGTTAACAGATATGATGTGATTGAGATTACAGAGACGTCGCTCCAGGATGATCAGGGCTGGGAACTCAACATCCAAGGGTATTCAACATTCAGAAAGGATAGAATAAAAGGAGAAGGAGGTGGGGTAACATTGCTGGTTAAAGAGGAGATTAATGCAATAGTTAGGAAGGACATTAGCTTGGATGATGTGGAATCTATATGGGTAGAGCTGCAGAACACCAAAGGGCAAAAAACGTTAGTGGGAGTTGTGTACAGACCTCCAAACAGTCGTAGTGATGTTGGGGAGGGCATCAAACAGGAAATTAGGGGTGCATACAATAAAGGTGCAGCAGTTATCATGGGTGACTTTAATATGCATATAGATTGGGCTAACCAAATTGGAAGCAATACGGTGGAGGAGGATTTCCTGGAGTGCATAAGGGATGGTTTTCTTGACCAATATGTCGAGGAACCAACTAGGGGGGAGGCCATCTTAGACTGGGTGTTGTGTAATGAGAGAGGATTAATTAGCAATCTCATTGTGCGAGGCCCCTTGGGGAAGAATGACTATAAAATGGTGGAATTCTACATTAGGATGGAGAATGAAACAGTTAATTCAGAGACCATGATCCAGAACTTAAAGAAGGGTATGAGGCGTGAATTGGCTAGGATAGATTGGCGAATGATACTGAAGGGGTTGACAGTGGATGGGCAATGGCAGACATTTAGAGACCGCATGGATGAACTACAACAATTGTACATCCCTGTCTGGTGTAAAAATAAAAAAGGGAAGGTGGCTCAACCGTGGCTATCAAGGGAAATCAGGGATAGTATTAAAGCCAAGGAAGTGGCATACAAATTGGCCAGAAATGGCAGCGAACCCAGGGACTGGGAGAAATTTAGAACTCAGCAGAGGAGGACAAAGGGTTTGATTAGGGCAGGGAAAATAGAGTACGAGAGGCAGCTTGCAGGGAACATTAAAATGGACTGCAAAAGCTTCTATAGATATGTAAAGAGAAAACGGTTAGTAAAGACAAACGTAGGTCCCCTGCAGTCAGAATCAGGGGAAGTCATAACTGGGAACAAAGAAATGGCAGACCAATTGAACAAGTACTTTGGTTCGGTATTCACTAAGGAGGACACAAACAACCTTCTGGATATAAAAGGGGTCAGAGGGTCTAGTAAGAAGGAGGAACTGAGGGAAATCCTTATTAGTCAGGAAATTGTGTTGGGGAAATTGATGGGATTGAAGTACAATAAATCCCCAGGGCCTGATGGTCTGCATCCCAGAGTACTTAAGGAGGTAGCCTTGGAAATAGCGGATGCATTGACAGTCATTTTCCAACATTCCATTGACTCTGCATCAGTTCCTATGGAGTGGAGGGTAGCCAATGTAACCCCACTTTTTAAAAAAGGAGGGAGAGAGAAAACAGGGAATTATAGGTTGGCATGCAGGTACAGCAGGCGGTTAAGAAAGCAAATGGCATGTTGGCCTTCAGCCTGACATCGGTACTGGGTAAAATGATGGAATCAATTATTAAGGATGTCATAGCAGCGCATTTGGAAAGAGGTGACATGATAGGTCCAAGTCAATATGGATTTGTGAAAGGGAAATCATGCTTGACAAATCTTCTGGAATTTTTTGAGGATGTTTCCAGTAGAGTGGACAAGGGAGAGCCAGTTGATGTGGTGTATTTGGACTTTCAGAAGGCTTTCGACAAGGTCCCACACAAGAGATTAATGTGTAAAGTTAAAGCACATGGGATTGGGGGTAGTGTGCTGACGTGGATTGAGAACTGATTGGCAGACAGGAAGCAAAGAATAGGAATAAATGGGTACTTTTCAGAATGGCAGGCAGTGACTTGTGGGGTACCACAAGGTTCTGTGCTGGGGCCCCAGCTGTTTACATTGTACATTAATGATTTAGACGAGGGGATTAAATGTCGTATCTCCAAATTTGCGGATGACACTAAGTTGGGTGGCAATGTGAGCTGCAAGGAGGATGCTATGAGGCTGCAGAGTGACTTGGATAGGTTAGGTGAGTGGGCAAATGCATGGCAGATGAAGCATAATGTGGATAAATGTGAGGTTATCCACTTTGGTGGTAAAAACAGAGAGAAAGGCTATTATCTGAATGGTGACAGATTAGGAAAAGGGGAGGTGCAACGAGACCTGGGTGTCATGGTACATCAGTCATTGAAGGTTGGCATGCAGGTACAGCAGGCGGTTAAGAAAGCAAATGGCATGTTGGCCTTCATAGCGAGGGGATTTGAATACAGGGGCAGGGAGGTGTTGCTACAGCTGTACAGGGCCTTGGTGAGGCCACACCTGGAGTATTGTGTACAGTTTAGGTCTCCTAACTTGAGGAAGGACATTCTTGCTATTGAGGGAGTGCAACGAAGGTTCACCAGACTGATTCCCGGGATGGCGGGACTGACATATCAAGAAAGACTGGATCAACTGGGCTTGTATTCACTGGAGTTCAGAAGAATGAGAGGGGATCTCATTGAAACGTTTAAAATTCTGACGGGTTTTGACAGGTTAGATGCAGGAAGAATGTTCCCAATGTTGGGGAAGTTCAGAACCAGGGGACACAGTCCAAGGATAAGTGGTAAGCCATTTAGAACCGAGGTGAGAAACTTCTTCACCCAGAGAGTGGTGAACCTGTGGAATTCTCTACCACAGAAAGTTGTTGAGACCAATTCACTAAATATATTCAAAAAGGAGTTAGATGTAGTCCTTACTACTAGGGGGATCAAGGGGTATGGCGAGAAAGCAGGAATGGGGTACTGAAGTTGCATGTTCAGCCATGAACTCACTGAATGGCGGTGCAGGCTCGAAGAGCCGAATGGCCTACTCCTGCACTTATTTTCTATGTTTCTATGTAACGTGCTATTTACGTCATTCTCAGCACCATGCATGCTCCAGAGTGAATCCACCTGCAGCTCCAGTTCCGCAATGCGGTCCGTCAGGAGCTGGAGGCGGTTACACTTCCCGCATACGTAGTCGTCAGGGACACTGGAAGCGTCCCTGACTTCCCACATAGTACAGGAGGAGCATAGCACGTGTCCGAGCTCTCCTGCCATGAATTAACCCTTAGATTAACTTAAATTGGCAACAACAATGCTAAAGGTTACTTACTGATATAGAAAAGAAAACGAAAAACTACTCACAATCACCAGCCAATCACTTCCCCCCTTGGCTATGACGTCACCTTTTGATTTTTTTCTGCTTCTATTTTGCCTTCTCTCCCTGCTGCAGCTGCACAAGCACGTCTCCACGAACTCCCGAGCCTCAGCGACGCACAGGGCCTTTTATAGGCCGCTCCTCCATGCACCTCCCGATTCTCCACGAAAGATGTAATTTGGAAAGCAGTGACAGGATCGGTCCAAGTCAGCATGGATTTATGAAAGGGAAATCATGTTTGACAAATCTTCTAGAGTTTTTTGAGGATGTAACTAGTAGAGTGGACAAGGGAGAACCAGTGGATGTGGTGTATTTGGACTTTCAAAAGGCTTTTGACAAAGTCCCACACAAGAGATTAGTGTGCAAAATTAAGGCACATGGTATTGGGGGTAATGTATTGACGTGGATAGAGAACTGGTTGGCAGACAGGAAGCAAAGAGTGGGAATAAACGGATCCTTTTCAGAATGGCAGGCAGTGACTAGTGGGGTGCCAGTAACGTATATTGTAAATAGCTGGGGTCCCAGCAGAGTTCAGTGCTGGGATCACCACAGCTATTTACAATATACCTTACTGATTTAGACGAAGGAATTGAATGTAATATCTCCAAGTCTGCAGATGACACTAAGCTGGATGGCAGTGCGAGCTGCGAGGAGGATGCTAAGAGATTGCAGGGGGACTTGGACAGGTTCGGTGAATGGGCAAATGCATGGTTAATGCAGCATAATGTGGATAAATGTGAGGTTATCCACTTTGGTGACAAAAACAGGAAGACAGATTATTTATCTGAATGGTGACAGATTAGGAAAAGGGGAGGTGCAACGAGACCTGGGTGTCATGGTACATGGTACATCAGTCATTGAAGGTAGGCATGCAGGTACAGCAGGAAGTAAAGAAAGCGAATGGCATGCTGGCCTTCATAGCAAGGGGATTTGAGTATAGGAGGATTGGAGCAGTTGTACAGGGCCTTGGTGAGACCACACCTTGAGTATTGTGTGCAGTTTTGATCTCCTAATCTGAAGAAGGCGTGCTTGCTATTGAGGGATTGCAGCGAAGGTTCACCAGACTGATTCCCGGGATGGCAGGACTGACATATGAG
The DNA here is from genome assembly GCF_044704955.1 of Pristiophorus japonicus. Classification (NCBI taxonomy): domain Eukaryota; kingdom Metazoa; phylum Chordata; class Chondrichthyes; family Pristiophoridae; genus Pristiophorus; species Pristiophorus japonicus. Next base: position 86,649,143 of record NC_091991.1, on the reverse strand, counting down.
GAGAGACTGGATCGGCTGGGCTTATACTCACTGGAATTTAGAAGAATGAGAGGGGATCTCATAGAAACTTATGAAATTCTGACGGGACTGGACAGGTTAGATGCAGGAAGAATGTTCCCGATGTTGGGGATGTCCAGAACCAGTGATCACAGTCTAAAGATAAGGAGTAAGCCATATAGGGCATATTCCTGCTCCTATTTCTTATGCTCTTATGTAATACCTCTTAATGTAATATCATCTGCAGAATTGGAAATTCCAAAATCCAGGTCATTTATACATTGACTGGAAAGCTGGAGCCAAGGCCCTGATACCTGAGGGATACCATTTTGTCACTACCCACCAATCCGAGAGTGCTCCTTTTATACCTCTTAACCAGTTTCCTATCCATGCCATAACGTTGCCTCCAATTCCAAGAGCCTTAATTTTAGTTGGTCATCTCTTGTGCAGAACTTTATCAAATGTCTTCTGAAAATCTACGTACATTGGAAACCCTTCTTCAAACAAAGGGTGGTAGAAGTGTGGAACTCTCTCCCACAAAAAGCAGTAAATGCCAGCTCAACTAATAATTTTAAATCTAAGATCGCTAGATTTTTCCTGGACAAGGGTATAAAAGGATATGGATGAAGTTAGGATAGAGATCAGCCATGATCTCACTGAATGGTGGAACAGACTCAAGGGGGATGAATAGCCTACTCCGGTTCCTATGTTCTATGTTGCAAAATGCCACCCAACAATCCTCTTTTAACCACCACTCACTGGTTCTACCAAAGAACCGTCTTTGTTTGGTTGCACATGGCGTACTTTTCACAAAACCATGGTGACTCTCCCTGTTCAACTTACTCCAAATGCTCATTTACTGTGGCCCTCATAATGGATCCAATGTCCTGGTTTAATATTTCGTTGTCACTATTTGTACTAAGTCTGTCTTCTGCGCATGCGGTCTCCCAACGCATGCAGAAGTGAGAGTTAGGACAAATATCATCGACTCCCCCACCCCCCGCAATGCAATTCCTATTAAGCCTTTTCTGTGCATGCGTCCAACACCACGTTGTCTCCATTGAGCAGCCAAACGCATCCGCTGAGCCCCGAGCCTCCCCGAGCCCCAAGCCTCGGGCCCCAAGACTCCCGCAGCCCCAGGGAGAGCGGGCGGCGGGGAGAGCGAGAGGCAGAAGGGGAGAGCGAGAAGTGGGGGGATGGGGGGCAGAGAGAGAGCCTGGTGGGGGCTGGGGGGAAGAGAGAGCTGGGGGGGGGGGGTGGAGAGAGAGAGCTTGGGGATGGGAAGAGAGCTTGGTGGGGGGGGGGGGAGAAAGAGCTTGGGGGGCCAGAGAGAGAGAGAGAGAGCTTGGGGGAGTGGGGAAGAGAGAGCTTGGAGGAGTGGGGAAGAGAGAGCTTGGGGTGGGGGGGGAGAGAGAGCTTTGGGGGGCGGGGGAAGAGAGAGCTTGGGGGGGGGAGAGAGAGCTTGGGGGGGGAAAGAGAGAGAGACCTTGGGGGGAGAGAGAGCGCTTGGGGGCGGGGGGTAGGGAGAGAGCTTCAGGGGGATGGGGAGTGAGAGCCTGGGGTGGGGGGGGGGCGAAGAGAGATACAGGTGGGGTGGTGGGGGGGGTGGGGCAGTCGGAGGGGAGAGAGGGAACTCAGAGAAGACGGCTCACGTTCTTCCTACCTCGTGGTGCAAGCTCGGAGCGTGTGTTATAAGAGACATCGTTGGGGTGGATGAAATCCAAAAGTCATGACACTTTCACTATTCACTTCATACCCAATAAACATCTTAACAATCCGCACACAGTGCTCCATCTATGGGGGTGGTGGGGGGCCTAATGTTTTGCGCTTGGGTATGGGTCTTCAGCTGGCGGAGGGATTGCTAAGGTAAAGGTCTTCAGGCTGGTGAAGGGATGTACACACTGGGGTAATGGACTTCAGCTGTCGGAGGGATGCACTTATGCTGGGGTAAGGGACTTTGGCTGGAACTTGGTGGCTTTTGGGGAGATCTATCCTGAAGTCAAAATGGATTGAATTACAAATTGGAAAATCACTCAGAACTTGGGTTGGGCGGTTCAGGTTACACATTTCAGAAAACTTCAGGATGTGGCTTTTACTCCAACGGGACCAATCAGCAATAGGTCTGGAGAGCCAGTCAGAGAAATGGCTGCATTTCAGTTAGTACAGTTAGACGCATCCTTAATATTTATCCCTCAATCGACATAACAAAAAACAGATTATCTGATCATTATCACATTGCTGTTTGTGGGAGCTTGCTGTGCGCAAAATTAGCTGCCGCGTTTCCCACATTACAACAGTGACTACACTCCAAAAGTACTTCATTGGCTGTAAAGAGCTTTGAGATGTCCGGTGGTCGTGAAACGCGTTATAAAGTATTTATTTTTTCTTCTTTCTCTAATTTTTTATTTGGTACACGGTCCCTTTAAATTTGCTGCGGCACTGCGCATGCACAGTATCTTTTCCAGCGGCAGCAGCTGGTGAGTGAGCTGTGCAGGGCATGCCAACTGCTGTGAAGCCGCGCACTGTATGGGGAGCACTGAATGGATCCCAGTGATTTTTCCCACTATTGGCATTAAACCACTAGCCTGCAGTCATTTGGTTTGTCCTTTGCTCCCCTTTTGAATGATGGTATAAAGTTTGCTGTTATTATCCATGAATCAACCAAGCTTTGGAATGTTACAACTAATGGATCCCTAATTTCCTCTCCTAATTTTTCTTAATATTTTTGAGTGGGAACCATCTGGGCCTGAATTTTGATTACAATTTTTCTGTTTATATCAAGTCCTGTTCGTTTCCCTCCTTCATTAAGCCTACCCCCTTTACAACCTACAAAAACCTTTGCTATGACTATTGATAGGATCTCGAAGTATGTTTTTCATATTCTCAACTTGAACAAAATACAACATTCGAAAGCACTTCACAAAGGCAAAAATTAACACAGTAAGCAGTGTTAGAACTTCAGGGATGGTACCCAAAAGCATGATTAACGAGGCAGGTTTTCAGAAGGTTTTTGATGCAAGGGAGAGAGGTCACAAGGTGGCAAGGGTTTAGAAAGAGCATTCCAAAGTACGGGAATAAGATGGCAAAAGCTCCTCAGCTGAATGTGGCAGAGAGAAAGGGGGGGATGCAAAGGAGGTCAAGTCGTAAGAGTAGAAGGTGTGCGCTGGCACAAAGGTCTAGGGGAGGATATTGAGATAGAAACATAGAAAATAGGTGCAGGAGCAGGCCATTCGGCCCTTCGAGCCTGCACCGCCATTCAATAAGATCATGGCTGATCATTCCTTCAGTACCCCTTTCCTGCTTTCTCTCCATACCCCTTGATCCCCTTAACCGTAAGGGCCATATCTAATTCCCTCTTGAATATATCCAGTGAACTGGCATCAACAACTCTCTGCGGCAGGGAATTCCAGAGGTTAACAACTTTCTGAGTGAAGAAGTTTCTCCTCATCTCAGTCCTAAATGGCCTACCCCTTATCCTAAGACTATGCCCCCCGTTCTGGACTTTCCCAACATCGGGAACATTCTTCCCGCATCTATCCTGTCCAGTCCCGTCAGAATCTTATATGTTTCTATGAGATCCCCTCTCATCCTTCTAAACTCCAGTGAATAAAGGCCCAGTTGATCCAGTCTCTCCTCATATGACAGACCAGCCATCCCTGGAATCAGTCTGGTGAACCTTCGTTGCACTCCCTCAATAGCAAGAAAGTCCTTCCTCAGACTATGAGACCAAAACTGAACACAATATTCCAGGTGAGGCCTCACTAAGGCCCTGTACAGCTGAATTAAGACCTCCCTGCTTCTATATTCAAATCCCCTAGCTATGAAGGCCAACATACCATTTGCCTTCTTTACCGCCTGCTGTACCTGCGTGCCCACTTTCAGTGACTGATGAACCATGACACCCAGGTTTCATTGCACCTCCCCTTTTCCTAGTCTGCCGCCATTCAGATAATATTCTGCCTTCGTGTTTTTGCCCCCAAAATGGATAACCTCACATTTAGCCACATTATACTGCACCTGCCATGTATTTGTCCACTCACCTAACCTGTCCAAGTCACCTTGCAGCCTCTTAGTGTCCTCCTCACAGCTCACACCACCACCCAGTTTAGTGTCATCCGCAAACTTGGAGATATTACACTCTATTCCTTCATCTAAATCGTTAATGTATATTGTAAAGAGCTGGGGTCCCAGCACTGACCCCTGCAGCACTCCACTAGTCACTGCCTGCCATTCTGAAAAAGACCTGTTTATCCCAACTCTCTGCTTCCTGTCTGCCAACCAATTCTCTATCCACGTCAGTATATTACCCCCAGTACCATGTGCTTTGATTTTGCACACCAACCTCCTGTGTGGGACCTTGTCAAAAGTCTTTTGAAAGTCAAAATACACCACATCCACTGGTTCTCCCTTGTCCACTCTGCTAGTTACATCCTCAAAAAATTCCAGAAGATTCGTCAAGCATGATTTCCCTTTCATAATCCATGCTGACTTGGACCGATCCTGTCACTGCTTTCCAAATGCGCTGCTATTTCATCTTTAATGATTGATTTCAACATTTTCCCCACTACTGATGTCAGGCTAACCGGTCTATAATTACCCGTTTTCTCTCTCACTACTTTTTTAAAAAGTGGTGTTACATTAGCTACCCTCCAGTCCATAGGAACTGATCCAGAATCAATAGAATGTTGGAAAATTATCCCCAATGCATCCACTATTTCTAGGGCTACTTCCTTAAGTGCTCTGGGATGCAGACTATCAAGCCCCGGGGACTTATCGGCCTTCAATCCCATCAATTTCCCTAACACAATTTCCCGCTTTATAGGGATATCCTTCAGTTCCTCCTTCTCACTAGACCCACTGTCCCCTAGTACATTCGGAAGGTTATTTGTGTCTTCCTTCGTGAAGACAGAACCAAAGTATTTGGTCAATTGGTCTGCCATTTCTTTGTTCCCCATTATAAATTCACCTGAATCCGACTGCAAGGGACCTACGTTTGTCTTTACTAATCATTTTCTCTTCACATATTTATAGAAGCATTTGCAGTCAGTTTTTATATTCCCTGCAAGCTTCCTCTCATACTCTATTTTCCCCCTCCTAATTAAATGCTTAGTCCTCCTCTGTTGAATTCTAAATTTCTCCCAGTCCTCAGGTTGTTGCTTTTTCTAGCCAATTTATATGCCTCTTCCTTGGCTTTAACACTATCCTTAATTTCCTTTGTTAGCCATGGTTGAGCCACCTTCCCAGTTTTATTTTTACTCCAGACAGGGATGAACAATTGCTGAAATTCATCCATGTGATCTTTAAATGTTTGCCACTGCTTATCCACCGTCAATCCTTTGAGTATCATTTGCCAGTCTATTCTAGCCAATTAACGCCTCATACCGTCGAAGTTACCTTTCCTTAAGTTCAGGACCCTAGTTTCCGAATTAACTTTGTCACTCTCCATCTTAATAAGGAATTCTACCATATTATGGTCACTTTTCCCCAAGGGGCCTCGCACAACAAGATTGTTAATTAGTCCCTTCTCATTACACATCACCCAGTCTAGGATGGCCAGCTCTCTGGTTGGTTCCTCGACATATTAGTCGAGAAAACCATCCCTAATACACTCCAGGAAATCCTCCTCCACTGCATTGCTACCAGTTAGGTTAACCCAATCAATATGTAGATTAAAGTCGCCCATGATAACTGCTGTACCTTTATTGCACACATCCCTTATTTTCTTGTTTGATGCTGTCCCCAACTTACTACTACTATTTGGTGGTCTATACACAACGCCCACCAGCGTTTTCTGCCCTTTGAAATTCCGTAGCTCCACCCATACCGATTCCACATCATCCAGGCTAATGTCCTTCGTTACAATTGCATTGATTTCTTCTTTAACCAGCAACGCCACCCCGCCTCCTTGTCCTTTCTGTCTATCTTTCCTAAATGCTGAATACCCTTGGATATAGAGGTATTGGAGGATTAACTTGATTGAGTTTTTTGATGAGGTAACGGGGCGGGGAGGGGGGGGAATGAGGGCAATGCAGTCGATGTTGTGCATATGGACTTTCAAAAGATGTTTGATAAAGTACCACATAATAGGTTTATAAGCAAAATTGAAATGCCTGATATGGCGATGGAAACAGATTCAATAGTAGCTTTCAAAAGAGAATTGTATAGATATTTGAAAGAGAAAAATGTGCTGGGATATGGGGACGAGACATGGGCCGGAATCTTCTGTACCTGAGCGGGTCAGGTGGTCACCGTGGCGGGTCGTGACCCCGCTCTGCATACCATGCCGCTCCTCAGAACGACTTTCCAATAACAAGGCCTATTATGGGCGCCCAGAGCGTTTCCCAGCTCTATTAAATGGTGCGGGTCTGATGACATCATCGATGGCACGTTTTCAGCTGGGATATTTAAAGGAGCCATGGTCACATTGCATCTGATGGTTCATCGAGGAGTGTGCAGGCAGCACAATGCGCAATTGGAATGCTACACAGAGTGCCAAACATGACTGCACTGACACTGCACCCAGGCTCTCTGATGACTCCCTCCATATGCTTGTGAAGGGAGTGAGAGCATGCAGGGAGGTCCTGTTCCATTGTAATGAGGGGGAAGAGACCTCCCCCAGGAGACAAAGCGAGCTTGGCTCCAAATTGCAGAAGAGATCAATAGCAGGGATGTTGTGAGGAAGACCTGGGTGCAGTACCAGAAACGTTTCAATGATCTCATTAGATCAGGAAAGATGAGTACAAAGTTACACTTAACTTCATGCTGCTGTGTCTCCCATCACATCCCCATCACTCTGCCTTCCCAACCCTGCTCCTGCAACTTACCTTGCACCTCCACCCATCCCTCTTTCTCTATCTACATTATCACATCCCCATCTCACTAGCCATCCCTCACACTCACCCTCATCCTAATGCAATCATACCAATTAACACCATACAAGGAGGCCATTTGACATTACCACCGCCCTCCCCCAATCCATCATAGATTCCCTCTACAGATGTAACCCATCCATTCCTTACAGTCATTCCATCACTCTCACTCAACCTTCCCTTCTTTTCCTCCTTGCAGGAAAAGAGAGCCACAATAATAGGGAGAGGGAGCGAACCGGAGGTGGCCCTCCATCATTGGCCACCCTAACATCAGCAGAGGAGCCTGCCTTGGAAGTCTCTGGAGTCACCAAGCAGCTGGAGGTGAGAGATGGAGCAAGGGGGCATCTCAGCAAACTGGTGACAGAATTACATCTCGTACAGCGACATGGCATACAGCAGTCACTCATATGGGGACTGATGTCAGCAGCCGTTGAACGTTCATCATGTGCATAATGTTATCTCAGCCTATTCTTCATATGACATATGTAACTCATCTCTTTACTCTCCCACAGGTTCATCAAGTGAAAGATGAAATACAAGATAAAAATATTTATATTCACCACAGCCATAGACAAATTTGCGTGCACCTTTGGAAGTGGCTTAGTGAGTTGGAGTGAATGGTGATATAGATCGTTACCTCAGTGTGAAAGAAATGGCTTGGTCATTGTAGGGATGTTTTATGGTGTTGCTGTGGAGTGGTGCCAACCTGGTGCAGCACGTGCCAGCCATATGGGTGTACTGCGTAAAGTTTAGTAATGAATCCATCCCTGGCCTGCCGGACAGCCAAACGCTTGGGTGTTTGAGAGATCTGGACCGCAGGTTCCCCCAGCTCCTCCTCCTCGTCCTCTGAAGAGTCTGTGCGCTCAATACCTTGCTCCTCATGCAGCCCTAATCCTCATTGCTGCACTATGTTGTGCATGGCGCATCAGACCACGATGATTCCGGAGAGCCTGGCTGGTGCGTACTGAAGGGCTCCTCCAGATCTGTCAAGGCATCTGAAGTGCACTTTCAGTCTATTGTTTGAACTATGACACATTTGGTGGACATATGGCTTTCATTACATTTGTCCTCGGCCTTCAGTGGATAGCCCTTGTCTCCAAGCAGCCAGCCGGTAAGTTTGTTTGGAGAAGCGAAAAGCTAAGGGAGGGTGGACTGGCGCAGGATGAAAGAGTCATGACCACTGCCAGGGAATTGGGCATACACATGCATGGTGATCTACCTATGGTTGGAGACGAGCTGCACAGTGAGGGAGTGGAAGCCCTTGCGGTTGACAAATACTCCTGGGTGATGATGAGGTTCCCTGATGGCCACATGTGTGCAGTCGATGAGCCAGCCAGAGTGGCATAGCCAAACGCCCGCTCAGTAACACCGGCTTCATCAGTAGAAGAGTTGATAGAATTGGATGAGTTGTGAAACATCGCATCGGTGACCTGTGTGATGCATCTGTGACCAGTGTGATGCATCTGTGGGTGGCCGACTGCGAGATGTCGCAAATGTCTGCTGCAGATCCCTGGAAGGAGCCTGAGGTGAGGAAGTGGAGGGCGGCGGTGACTTTGACAGCCACTGGTAAAGTGTCCACCAAGTTCTCTGGGCTACAGGTCTTGCTACAGCAATGTGCAAATGTCTGCGATGGCCTGGCACGATAGCCTAAGCCTCCTTTGGCACTGCTGTCCCGTCATGTTGAGGAAGCTCATCCTCTGCCTGTATACCGTGTGTTGGGGGTATCGCCTCCGGCATGGTGCAGCCTTGCGCTGATGCCCTCTGTCCCGTACAGCATCAGGAACTCCTGCTCTTTTTCAAAATAGTGCTATGGGATCTTTTACATCAAGCTGAGAAGGGAGACAGGGCCTCTGTTTAATGGCACTTCTGACAGTGTAGCGCTCCCTCAGTAGTGCGCTGAAATGACAGGCTGATTTATGTGGTCAAGTTTCTGGAGTGGGACTTGAACCCACAACCTTCTGACTAGATAAAGTAACTACCACTGAGACAAGGCTGGCAACATATATGCAATAATAATCATGGTGTAAATATACAGTTTCAGTCCAGGATCCAGTTGTTAGCGACTTATTCCATTTGAAAAATTTCCAATAGGCTAAAATATTTGCGTATATTGGTTTAATCCAACCTTTGGACATTTGTCTGGCACAAATATTTTCCAGTAGAAATCAAGAGTATTGCAATTCAATGTCGTGGAGTTGCTAGCATTGGGAAATTGTGTGGCAGCCCTCCTCCTCTTTGCTCAGGGAAGGATTTGGTGCCTGGAATCTATCGAATAATCCTTCAGAGTTTTTGTTAAGATCCTGGTTTGGGTAACACTGAACATTTACAATGTGTCAATCATGTACAGGATTTTTTTCAAACTAACAACAACTTACATTTATACAGCGCATTTAATGTTCCAAGGCGCTTCACCAACAAAATCTGACACCGAGCCACATAAGGAGATATTAGGTCAGGTCAAAGCTCGGTCAAAGATCTAGGACTAGAAATTGCGTAGTGACCCGTTTGGGGCGCTGACTTTTCAGGCAGCACAAAAGTATCACCAGGCAAAAAAGATTTGCTGCTGACGGGAACTTCGGCTTTAGCGCTCCAAGAGGGAAGTGGAACACTAAATCAAGCACTACCACTTCCCTTAGAGAGCTAAAACATAGAAACATAGAAAATAGGTGCTGGAGTAGGCCATTCAGCCCTTCGAGCCTGCACCACCATTCAATATGATCATGGCTGATCATGCAACTTCAGTATCCCATTCCTGCTTTTTCTCCAGACCCCTTGATCCCTTTAGCCGTAAGGGCTACATCTAACTCCCTTTTGAATATATCTAACATACTGGCCTCAACATCTTTCTGTGGTAGAGGAATCCACAGGTTCACAATTCTCTGAGTGAAAAAGTTTCTCCTCATCTCGGTCCTAAATGGCTTACCCCTTATCCTTAGACTGTGACCCCTGGTTCTGGACTTCCCCAAAATCAGGAACATTCTTCCTGCATCTAATCTGTCCAATCCCATCAGAATTTTATATGTTTCTATGAGATCCCCTCTCATGCTTCTAAATTCCAGTGAATATAAGCCTAGTCGATCCAGTCTCTCCTCATATGTCAGTCCTGCCATCCCAGGAATCAGCCTGGTGAACCTTCGCTGCACTCCCTCAAACAGCAAGAATATCCTTCCTCAGATTAGGAGATAAAAACTGCACACAATAATCAAGGTGTGGCCTCACCAAGGCCCTCGACAACTCCTCCTATACTCAAATCCTCTCACTATGAAGGCCAACATGCCATTTGCTTTCTTCATCATCTGCTGTACCTGAATGCCAACTTTCAATTACTGATGTACCATGACATCCAGGTCTCGTTGCACCTCTCCTTTTCCTAATCTGTCACCATTCAAATATTCTGCCTTCCTGTTTTTGCCACCAAAGTGGATAAGCTCACATCTATCTACATTATACTGCATCTGCCATGCATTTGCCCACTCACCTAACCTGTCCAAGTCACCCTGCAGCCTCTTAGCATCCTCCTCATAGCTCACAGTGCCATCCAGCTTAGTGTCACCTGCAAAACTGGAGATTACATTCAATTCCTTTGTCTAAATCATTAATGTATATTGTAAATAGCTGGGGTCTCAGCACTGAACCTTGCGGTACCCCACTAGTCACTACCTGCCATTCTGAAAAGGACCCGTTTATTCCTACTCTCTGCTTCCTATCTGCCAACCAGTTCTCTATCCACGTAAATACATTACTCCCATGTGCTTTAATTTTGCACACTAATCTCTTGTGTGGGGCCTTGTCAAAAGCCTTTTGAAAGTCCAAATACACCACATCCACTGGTTCTCCCTTGTCCACTCTACTAGTTACATCCTCAAAAAATTCTAGAAGATATGACGAGCATGATTTCCCTTTCATAAATCCATTCTGACTTGGACCGATCCTGTCGCTGCTTTCCAAATGCGTTGCTATTACATCTTTAATAATTGATTCCAACATTTTCCCCACTACGGATGTCAGGCTAACCTGTCTATAATTCCCTGTTTTCTCTCTCCCTCCTTTTTTTAAAAAAGTGGGGTTGCATTAGCTACTCTCCAATCCATAGGAACTGATCCAGTGTCTATAGAATGTTGGAAATTTATCACCAATGCATCCACTATTTCTAGGGCCATCTCCTTAAGTACTCTGGGATGCAGACTATCAGGCCCTGGGGATTTATCGGCCTTCAAACCCATCAATTTCCCTAACACAATTTGCTGACTAATAAGGATTTTCTTCAGTTCCTCCTTCTCTCTAGACCCTCGGTCCCCTATTATTTTCAGGAGGTATTTGCGTCTTCCTTCGTGAAGACAGACCAAAGTATTTGTTCAATTGGTCTGCCATTTCCTTGTTCCCCATTATGAATTCACCTGATTCTGACTGCAAGGGACCTACATTAGTCTTCACTAATCTTTTAAATAGCTGAGGCTCAAGCACTGATCCTTGCTGCACCCCACTGGTTACAGCCTGTCAACCAGAAAATAACCGCTTTGTCCCTACTCTCTGTTTTCTGTCCATTAACCCTGCTTGACTCTGCCTAATCGTATTATGATTTTCTAAGTGCCTTGTTTCTGATTTCTTAATAATGGAGAGTTAAAGAAGCGGCGAGGTTTAGAGAGGAAATTCCAGAGCTGAAGGCACAGCTGCCAATGGTGGAGTGATGGAAATCGACGATGTACACGAGACCAGAATTAGAGGAGCGTAGACATCTCAGAAGGCTCTAGGGCTGGAGGAAGTTACAGAGATAGGGAGGGGCGAGGCCATGGAGAGATTTGAAAACAAGGATAAGAATTTTGAAAGCGAGGTGTTGCTTAACCGGGAGCCAATGAAAGTCAGTAAGAACAGGGGTGATGGGTGAATGGGATTTGGTGCAAGTTAGGACATAAGCAGCAGAGTTTTGGATGAACTCAAGATTACTAAGGTCTCCCAGCCCAAACCATCAAAACGTCCTTTGGCAGTGAGAATTGGTTTGTTGATCAAAGTTCTGCTTTCAAAATGTACAATAATCACTGGGCGATGCCAAAGTCAATCGGCCTGTGGGTTTAGCCATTCTACCCAAGAAAAGCACCAAAACAACCACACTTGTGCACTTAGACACACTGCTGTATCAGATATATAGAGTTTATCATGTCTTTATGACGCCACATGAAGACAAATTAAAATCATGCACTGAGTAACAGCATGATGATTTGTTGAATTGTGGTGAAGAATTTCTTCCCAAGTGTTGTTGTTCCCCCCCAAAAGCTCTGCACCTTAGAGGCCCCAATCATTTCCTTCATTCTGGGAGCTCGCTCAGTCTGAGTCCAACAATGCCGAGCTGTGGGATCCTGTTTAACCCTGAGCTCAGCTTCAAACTCTACATGGTAGCAACCATCAAAACCACCTTGTTACACCTCTGGATCATCACTCACCTCTACCTCTGTGTCAGCCCCACTGCCAGGCTCTTGTCACCTCCAAACTTTGCTCCTCCTTGACAACTTCCTAAGTTGTTCCCTTCAAAAAACTGAACTTGTCCAAAACTCCACTGTTCTGAATACTATCCCACAGAGTCTTACGTACTGTAAACTCTGCAATCACCAATGCATTCATTGGCTCCCCATCCACCAATGCATCAATTTCAAAATCCTTGTGCTCATCTACAGGTCCCTCCGTGACCTTGCTCGCCCCCACTCTAGCTCCCCCACCCTGATGTGCCAGCATACTTCCGACTTTGGCCTCCTTTGCATCCCCTTTCCTCTATGCCACCTTTAGCAGCAGAGCCTTCAGCCATCCTATTCCCGTACTTCGGAATGCTCTTTCTAAACCTCCTCCACCTTGCTACTTCTCTCCCTTCCGTCAAACACCTTCTCAAAACCTGCCTCATTAATCGTGGCTTTGGCCACCGCCCCTAACTCTTGTCCTAACAATACTTGCTATCTGGTTGCCTTTGTGAAGTTTAAAGGCGCTACATCAAGGTACTTTTGGAGTGCAGTGACCATTGTCAGGTAGGCAAATGCAGCATCAGCAATGTTCCACAAACAGCAATAAGATGAATGCACAGTTGATTTATTTCTTCGTGGTGCTGGTCATTCAAGAAATATTAGGCATGAAGCGTATTTACATAGTCTGATAGGATCGTTTTACGTCATTGGCGTCTCACTACTGGTCTCAAATTGGTGAAAGTACAGAATGAAGTTGAGGCATTTCCTCATCGGAAGAGGGGGAAGTGGGACGGTCAGAGGTCAAACCAACCACAGCAACTTCCACTCATATCCTGGTGACCATATATGTGTCAGTCTTGGCAATGGTCCAGAGGCAGGTTGGGAAATCTGTAGCAAAAGAAGGGGGAAGACAGGGGAGTCCAAACCTTTGACCTTTGTCGGTCAGATGTTGCATACAATGGACCTCCACAGGCCACATATTAAGAACGACGATAAAATATGTCAAATTTAAGGAACATGCAGAAAAGCACTACCCTCCCCCCAATGCAAAATTACAAACTTTAAATTCAAAACTAATTTTGTTTAATTGAAAACATATAAAAGGGCTCTAGGTATAGTTGGAAACTAACTGTTTGAATGTGCTGCACTGGGTGAAGAGTGGACCATGGGTGAGGGAGCCCCTGGGACACCACAGCCCAGACAGATGGGGCTGATGGGATGCATGTGGGCTGTACTTCGGACACCTCTGACCTTATGTTGTTCCGAAACAATATAAATACGAGGAGCTTATTCTGCTTGGCTCTGGTCCAATATGCGAACTGCCGTTAAGGCATTTATCTACAGTTGTGCGGAGGGCAAACCACTACTTTCACAGCAAGTGAAGCCTATGGTTGGAGTTAATGCCAGCGTTGTGTTCCCATGTAATAAACCCCCTTTTTTTATTTGGATTGTCGTGAACACTTGCAAGAAGCCGAGATGGTTTCTGTTTCAAACTCGCGAGCTGGCCTATGCTCAGCACTTTTCTAATTGCAGTCTGGGAATGGCAGGCTGTAAATGAATAACTGACCAACTAGTTTCACATGGTTGCCAGGAAACTGCTGGCTGCCTCGGTGCTGAAGCACTGACATAAGAATAGTCTGCTTGGATAACGTGACGAGCCTCATGATATTTTCCCTCTAAGGGTTTTTAATATGAACGCTATCTATGTAAAAATGTTAATCTCCTCTGACACGGGAGTGAGGAATAATGCTTCTCATAATGACTCCTGTGTCCTTCATCACTTTAATAGATGCCAAGCTTTAAACTGCAGGCAGATTTTGACGAGGAATTTCTTCCCCCCCCCCATCTTTATGAAAAGATGATAGCTTCATTGTCCTATCACTGCTGCCAAGCCATGTAAACGCAATCAGTAACCTTCACTGTAGTTGTGTAGAAAAGAACAAAGATGTTTATCAAATGACAGTTTAAAAAAAATTCCTCTTGGCTCAGTGGAAATACAGCCAGGCGAGTTCAGTGAATAATAAAGAAGCTGTACTCTTGCTGTGAAAAACTATGTTGGAAGACTTCTGGCTGAACAGCAAGTGTGAAATATACTGTTACTATAAATGGTAGTTAGTATAATATGTCTTCAAATTGTACATTATTTAAAAAACATGCACTTTTTTGAGAAAATCCAGATAACTTTCCTCCCCCTATTTTGTCCCTTTCTCTCCAGAAGGAACTAACCTCGATTTTCGGATGGAGATTATTTTAACCCTTATGATCCTTGCTGACATACTAGTGCAGTGCTGAGGGAGTACTGCACTATCTTTCGGATGCGACATTAAACCGAGGCCCCATCTGCTCTCACAGGTGAATGTAAAAGATCCCATGGCACTATTTCGAAGAACAGGGGAATTCTCCTGGTGTCCTGAACAGCATTTATCCCTCAACCAACATCACTAAGAAAACAGATTATCTGGTAAATATCTCATTGCTGTTTGTGGGACCTTGCTGTGCGCAAATTGGCTGCCGTGTTTCCAACATTACAACAGTGATTACACTTCAGAAGTGCTTCATTGGATGTAAAGAGCTTTGGGATGTCCTAAGGTCATGAAAGGTGCTACACAAATGCAAGTTCATGAGAAATAGGAGCAGGAGTAGATCATTTGGCCGGTCGAGCCTGCTCCGCCATTTAATAAGATCATGGCTGATCTGATCTTGGGCTCAACTCCACTTCCCTGCCCGCTCCCCATAACCCTTGACTCCCTTATCGTTCAAAAATCTGTCTATCTCCACCTTAAATATATTCAATGACCCAGCCTCCACAGCTCTCTGGGGCAGAGAATTCCACAGATTTACAACTATATGAGAAAAGAGATTCCTCCTCATCTCAGTTCTAAATGGGCGACCCTTTATTCTTAAACTATGCCCCCCAGTTCTAGATTCCCCCACGAGTGGAAACATCCTCTCTGCATCTATCTTGTCGAGCCCCCTCAGTACCTTATATGTTTCAATAAGATCACCTCTCATTCTTCTAAACTGCAATGAGTATAGACCCAACTGTTCAACCTTTCTTCATAAGTCAACCAGACTGATTCCCGGGATGGCGGGACTGACATATCAAGAAAGACTGGATCAACTGGGCTTGTATTCACTGGAGTTCAGAAGAATGAGAGGGGATCTCATAGAAACGTTTAAAATTCTGACAGGTTTAGACAGATTAGATGCAGGAAGAATGTTCCCAATGTTGGGGAAGTCCAGAACCAGGGGTCACAGTCTAAGGATAAGGGGTAAGCCATTTAGGACCGAGATGAGGAGAAACTTCTTCACCCAGAGAGTGGTGAACCTGTGGAATTCTCCATCACAGAAAGTTGTTGAGGCCAATTCACTAAATATATTCAAAAAGGAGTTAGATGTAGTCCTTACTACTAGGGGGATCAAGGGGTATGGTGAGAAAGCAGGAATGGGGTACTGAAGTTGCATGTTCAGCCATGAACTCATTGAATGGCGGTGCAGGCTAGAAGGGGTGAAGGGCCGAATGGCCTACTCCTGCACCTATTTTCTATGTTTCTATGTAACCCCCTCATCTCAGGAATCAACCTAGTGAACCTTCACTCAACTGCCTCCAATGCAAGTATATCCTTCCTTAAATAAGGAAACCAAAACTGTACGCAGTACCTCAGGTGTGGTCTCACCAATGCTCTGTACAGCTGTAGCAGGACTTCGCTGCTTTTATACTCCATCCCCCTTGCAATAAAGACCAATGTTCCATTTGCCTTGGAAGTTCTTTCTTTTTCTTTTTCTTTTTAAAATAAATTGGTTAACGCCAGCATTAAAAGTAACACCAATCATAAAATCCAGGCTGAGGGATGGTTCTACAAGTGCTAGCAGCCCTTTAGGACCTGACAAAGGTCATCATTCCTCAACTGCAACGCCAATGTCAGTAGGCTATTTAACCATGGAGGGCATCACGGCTCTCGCCCATCATCCACGCATGTGCAGCAAGACTCAATGGGTAGCGATCAGGAGCGAGAACCCTGACTAGTTTTTTTTTCACGTCTCAATCCACTGCCCTGGCTAATATCAGCAAACTCGGCTCAGACTGGGAATTGAACCTAAAGCTTTCTGACCTGTATGGTTCAGTAACATACCGGGCATGTTTTACCCCATTGGTTGGCGGAAAGGAACTTTACAAATTATTTTATCCTGTTATTCATACAAATATGGAAGTAGTGAGTATTTTTCCCTTTCAGTATCTCTACATGCCAATGCAATCATATAACCTGCAGTGGCAAAACAGCAAGTGAGTTATGGCCCGCGTCATGGGTGGAGATATACACACAATATGACATGAAATTCCACATCCATACCCTCACTTTCTCTTTTTTCTGCAGTTCTGTTAAAAAGGTTTTACTCCAATTGCACACTCTTGTGACATTGGAACAGGAGTAGACCATTTAGCCCCTCGAACCTACTCCGCCATTCAATTAGCTCATGACTGATCTGTACAACTACATAGCTCCGTATCCCTTGATACCTTACTTAACAAAAATCTATCAATCGCAGTCTTGAAAATCTCAACTGACCCACAGTATCCACAGCCTTTTGGGGGAGAGAGTTCCAGATTTCCACTATTTTTTGTATGAAGACCTCTGCTTATAGTGGAAATCAGAATGGTAAACTTTCATCATTAAAACGATAAGGAGAGTGACATAAATGTCAGAGACTGGTCGTTTAGGTCTCTAAGGCTGTAAAGCACTTTGGGACTTCCTGAAGTTGTGGAAGACGCGACATAAATGCAAGTTCTTTCTTTTTTCTGATAGGGTCATGTATCTGGGATAACTTATGAGGCCAGCCATAATGTGATGATATAAATCTTTGGCTCTGTCATCAATCATCATAGGCAGTCCCTCGGAATCGAGGAAGACTTGCTTCCACTCCCAAAGTGAGTTCTCTGGTGGCTGAACCGTCCAATATGAGAGCCACAGACCCTGTCACAGGTGGGATAGACATTCGTCGAGGGAAGGGGTGGGTGGGGCTGGCTTGCCGCGGGCTCCTTCCGCTGTCTGCGCTCGACCTCTTCATGCTCTTTGCGTTGAGACTCGAAGAACTCAACGCCCTCCCGGATGCACTTTC
The DNA here is from genome assembly GCF_044704955.1 of Pristiophorus japonicus. Classification (NCBI taxonomy): domain Eukaryota; kingdom Metazoa; phylum Chordata; class Chondrichthyes; family Pristiophoridae; genus Pristiophorus; species Pristiophorus japonicus. Next base: position 86,631,712 of record NC_091991.1, on the reverse strand, counting down.
TCTGGCGGTCTTCAGCCAGGGTCTCCCAGGTGTCAGTGGTGATGTCGCACTTTACCAGGGAGGCTTTGAGGATGTCCTTGTAACTCTTCCGCTGCCCACCTTTGGCTCGTTTACCATCATACCTCAGATGCCACTTGATATGCAATCTATATGGCATACTTGCATCTTATTGGCTCAAATCTCATATTCACAACAGATCACAACTAAACAGGTAGCAAACGTACCAACTAAAAGCAGGTACGTTGAAAGAAAAAACTTGCATTAATATATTAATCTCCAATGTAAAGTTATTTGAGGATGCAAGAAAAGAACAAATAAGCCGTCAGCAAAAGCTACCAATAAAACAGACAAACTAATGAAATAATGCCAATGATTTTGCTTTAAATCCTTTTGAAAGCAATACGAAATTTAGTGCGGGAAACAAGAACTGAAACCTAAAGACATAATATCCTGGTGAATTTGTAATTTAAAAAAAATCAAACTTACCAGTACAAAAACAGATTCTCTGTTTATCATGTGCCTAACAACACTTTTTGGAGGAGGCCTGTGGCTCTCTGAGAAGCCTGGGACTTGAGTTCATGGGGTTTCCCAGAACAATCATCGTCAGCCAGTACGCATCAGTGCCTATAACTCCAAAAAGATTTTACGATTAACGTATAAACTGGCGGTTAGTAAGTCTTGTGCTGTCTTCAGCTTTGGTGTATCAAACATTGGCATAAACCCCCAGGGGAATCAATTTTTAGGAGTAGGTAAAAGGAACCAAAAGCTGTGTTCTCAGATAAAACAACAAAACAAAGTAAAACATGAACTCTTACATTTGCCTCTTAGGAAAAAAACAATGTAGGCCATTATCTTCCAAGGGGTTGTTTATTTAGCAAATAATTCAGTGTGACAAATGAAGCTTTCCACTTTGAAATTTGGCATTTGAAATTTTGATTTTCTAATAGTCACACCAGCTGCACTTCTTTTTATTTATCTTTATCTCTGAACTCAAAACAAAACAATTAATATATTCTGGAAAGACTAGTACCAGTTAAGTTTGGAGGGAAGTTCTGAATAAACGTCCTGCACTTAAATTTGTTTATTTATGCAGAACCTTGTCAGTATTGTCCAGAGATATTTGGTAAAGAAGAAAAGGAGGACATTTTGCTTTTGTTATAAGTTTTGTATTATTCAGGCCTTCGATAGAAAAATTCTCACACTATACAGAAGGAAAGAGTTGCTCCTCCCATTCCACATACAGCTTTATTTATGTGAAGGGAACACATGTATTTATATGAAGGGAACACATGTATTTATGTGAAGGGAATGCATGTATTTATGCCTCTACAGTGGGAAAGGAAAACAATTCATTTATTCCCAGGAACGATTAAAAAAATGACTTCACTGTTACTCTTACAAATTTATTTCTAAATAATTTCAATGGAAAAGCTAACACCTTGTTAACACATGTGCATGTGTGTCTCTGTATGTCATCTTGTCTTGAAACAATAGGAACATAGGAACAGAAGTAGGCCATTAGAGCCCACTCCGCCATTCAATGAGATCATGGCTGACCTGCGACCTAGTACACGCCTTTGGCCCATATCCCTAAATACCTTAGGTTAACACAAAGCTATCAATCTCCGATTTAAAATGAACAATTGATCTAGCATCAATTGCTGTTTGCGGAAGAGTTCCAAACTTCTACCACGCTTTGGCTGGAATCTTCCCAGCCCTGCAAGTGTGGGTTTGGAGGCCGGTCCGCTGTCAAAATGGCCGAGATTGACAGCAGGTCAGGATCCCGCTCTGAGCCTGCCTCCGTGTCACTTCCTCAACTGTCGGGTCTGCGGCGAGCCAGTCAATTAAGGTACTTAACAGGTAGTTTAAAGGTATTTAAGAGGATTATAACCAGGCACTTACCAACTTTTTGACGAGTTTGCTGTTCCTCGGGGAACACGCCAGGTAAATGTGTCCGGTTTTCAATGACTCTCCATTGCTTTTAATAGGTGACAGCTGCAAAAGTGGTATAAAAGCTGCCATTTCACAGCTTTTCAATTTCCAATCATAAAAGCTGGAAACTTCAGGTTTTGGAATATACTTTTCAGCTTTATGGAGCTTTGAAGTGTTTGCAACTCTGTATCCAGTGTCACCTCCTTGAAACAACCTCACTCATTAGTGACAGATTGCTTCTGTCATTTCAACTTCATCTGCCATCTATTCCATCAGCATCGGTGCCTTTGAAAAAATCACATCTTGGTCCTCAGAATCCCACCACGATCAGCCCCAACACCAACATCACAGACACAAATGAAAATATTGATTTCAATGTTTGACAACACATGAGCAGAAACTTTACATCAACATTGGCGATAACACTCAAGTGTCTACCCTTGTGTGGTGTTAGTTGGTATGATTGGACAAGGATGAGGGTTAGTGTGAGGTGTGGCTAGTGAGATGTGGATGTGATAATGTAAATAGAGAGGGATGGGTGGAGGTGCAAGGTAAGTTGGTGTGAGTAAGGATGTTCAGGAGTAGGGTAGGGAAGGCAGAGTGATGGGGATGTGATGAGGGGCACAGGAGGATGAGGTTGAGTGTGGCTGTGTATTAACATTTCGTGATCTACTGAGATCATTGAAAGGTTTGCGCCACTGCAGCCTGGTCTTCCTGACAACATCCCTGCTTGTGCCCTGCTGTACAATGTGCAACCAGGCAGCACTGGTCTCCTGGGGAGGTCTCTTCCGCCCATTGAAAGGGAAGTGAACCTCCCTGTGTGCTGTGACTCCCTTCATAAGCATATAGAGGGAATCATGGGAGAGCCTGGGTGCAGCCGGACACCTTTGTGCAGTGCTTGCCAGTGTTTGCAGCACCTCAATCAGACCCGCTTCCTTTTATTGGCCGGGAACCTCGCGGGCGGGCTTAACAAGCCCTATCAAGGTAAGATCATTTCGGATCAACACAGCTGCGGGGTCACCGAGGTTGGTAAAATCCAGCCCTATGTGTGTAGAAATGTTTTCTAATTTCACTCCTGAAAGGTCTGGCTCTAATTTTTAGACTGTGCCCAGAGTCCTAGAATTCCCAACCAGCGGAAATAGTTTCTCTTCATCTAGCCTATCTGTTCCGCTTAATATCCTGAAAACTTCGATTAGATTACCCTTAACCTTCAAAAATTTAGGGAATACAACCTTAATTTGTGTCATCTTTCCTCGTAACTTAACCTTGAAGTCCGGGAGTCATTCTGATGATGTTGACAACCAATGTTGGCATAGTTTGATTTTAATCTAATTCAATTATTCTGCACTGTACTTTGAGACTGTTTAGGAAGACTGAATAGTGACACAGAAATAAGTAGCAATCTCCCTCCGAAATGAAAGAGGAATACACTTCTGAGACCGGAGGTGAAGCACATTGTTGGGCTTTATGGGGACCTTTACTCTGCAACTAACTGTGTTGTGCTAGACATAGGAGTGCTTGATGCGGACATTGTGTTTTAAAAATTAATTCTTGGGATATGAGCACAGCATTTAATGCCTATCCCTAGTACAACTGAGTGGCTTACTAAGGGCAGTGAAGAATCTTTGGAGTCATGTTTGGAACATGTTTGGAGTCACATATATGCCAGACTGGGTGAAGACGACAGATTTCCTTCTCTTGAGGGCATAAGTGAACTGGTTGCGTTTTTACGAAAATCTGACAGCTTCAGGTCACTTTTACTGACACCAGCTTTTTATTTCCAGATTTTCAAAATTGAATTAAAATTCTCAAACTGCCATGATGGGATTTGAACTCACGTTCTCTGGATTATTAGTCCAGGGTTCTGGATTACATAAGCACTATGCCATTGAGTGAATCATAGAATGATTATAACACAGGAGGTCATTCGGCTCGTCGAGCCCATGCCGGCTCTCTACAAGAGCACCTAAGCTAGTCCCACTCCACTGCCTTTCCCCGTAGCCCTGCAATTTTCTTTCCTTTGGGTACTTATCCAAATCCCTTTTGAAAGCCACGATTGAGTCTGACTCCACCATCCTTTCAGGCAGCGCATTTCAGATCCAAACCACTCGCTGCGTGAAAATGTTTTTCCTCATGTCGCCTTTGCTTTTTCTGCCAATCACCTTAAATCTATGTCTCGACCCTTCCACCAATGGGAACAGTTTCTCTCCATTTACTCTGTCTAAACCCCTCATAGATGAACACCTCTATCAAATCTCCTCCTAATCTTCTCTGCTCGAAGAACAACCCCAGCTTCTCCAGTCTATCCACCTAACTGAAGTCCCTCATCCCTGGAACCATTCTTGTAAATCTTTTCTGCACCCTCTCTAAGGCCTTCACATCCTTCCTAAAGTGCAGTGCCCAGAATTGGACACAATACTCCAGTTGAGGCCGAATTAATGTTTTATGAAAGTCCATCGTAACTTCCTTGCTTTTGTATATGCCTCAATTTATGAAACCCAGGATCCCGTATGCATTTTTAACCGCTTTTTCAACCTGCTCTGCCACCTTCAACGATTTGTGCACATATACCCCCAGGTCTCTCTGTTCATTCACCCTCTTTAAAATTGTATCCTTTAGTTTATATTGCCTCTTCTCCCAGAGGGTTGTGATTCTGTGGAATTCTCTGCCCAGGGAAGCAGTTGAGGCTAGCTCATTGAATGTATTCAAATCACAGATAGATTGATTTTTAACCAATAAGGGAATTAAGGGTTATGGGGAGCGGGCGGGTAAGTGGAGCTGAGTCCACGGCCAGATCAGCCATGATCTAGTTGAGTGGCGGAGCAGGCTCGAGGGGCTAGATGGCCTACTCCTGATCCTAATTCTTATGTTCTTATGTTATCTCCTCATTCTTCAAACCAAAATGTATCACTTTGCACTTTTCTGCGTTAAATGTCACGTGTCCACCCATTCCACCAGCCTGTCTATGTCCTCTTGAAGTCTATCACTATCCTCCTCACTGTTCACAATGGGCTGGAAATTGTGGTCGGAGGCTTCCTTCGTGCGAACGCCACTGACCCGAAAAAATTCTATGAAAATACCTGTTGATCCCGGAGGAACATATGATTCCAATCGGAGGCCATCATTTGCTGCGCAGCGTACGGGAATATGTCTTCCACATACGAACGTATATGTTGGAATCACGTGGGCCTGGCCCACCAATCACTATCTAGTATTTTCATTGATAATAATGGGAGCCAGTTTGTACGGGCTCCCATTATCATCAATGAGAATACCCCCTAAAACACCGAAACACAGCCCAATAAATTAAAAAACACATCACATATTTAAAATTAATTGAAATTAAATGTAATTAAATGTTTTAGAAAAACAAATATTTTTTGGAATTTTTTTTAATGTGTTTTAATTGGGTTAAAAATAAACTTACCTTCTCGGACAGGGTTTTTAATATAAAAATGAATGATTAAATTTAATGTTTCTGTGTTTTAAAAATGTTATGCTAGTAAAAGTAGGCTTTTACCAGGCGTAAAAGTTTGAAGGACATTCGCTGGGCAAGAGTTGGGCAAATAGCCAAATCTCTGCTCTGCGGATGTCCTTCCTGCGGGGATGCGTAGAATCTGTCTAATACGTCCTTACTATACAGTATAAATGCACACAAGGCCCATACTTGAGAGAAGGTCACTCTGTGACCAGTAACCTTTATTTGCCAGCACTAAAGTGATGAAGGTGGGTGCAGCTTCCCCTTTTATACCTGAAAGTCCAGGTTAGGAGTGTCTCCCACAAGTTCACCACCTAGTGGTCAATGTTCTCACGATGTACAACTTAGGTCAGTTTATACATGGGTTACAATGACAGCTGAATACATGACATCACCTCCTCCCCCAAAGTCTTATTGGGATCACAGGTTAAGGCTCTCTGGTGGTTTACGCTCCCTTGTAGAGCGCCTGAGTTGGAGCTCCGGTTGTTGGGCGCTGGCCTGAGTGTCTGCTATTTGCGGTGCCTCAGGTCTGTCCGGACTGCCCATCGTGACTGGGCTCTCCTCCACTTGGTTCTGGTGTTCGGTCACCTGTGGTGGAGTGAACTATACATCGTGTTCTTCCTCTGCTTCTTCTAAGAGGTTGCTGAACCTCCTTTTTGTTTGATCCACGTGTTTGCGGCAGATTTGTCCATTGGTAAGTTTAACTACCAGAATCCTATTCCCCTCTTTGGTAATCACAGTGCCTGTGAGCCATTTGGGCCTTGCAGCGTAGTTGAGGACAAAGACAGGGTCATTCACATCAATACATCGCGCCCTCATATTCCTGTCATGGTAGTCACATTGTGACTGGCGCTTGCTCTCAACAATTTCTTTCATGGTGGGGTGTATAAGGGATAACCTGGTTTTGAGCGTCCTTTTCATTAGCAGCTCTGTGGGTGGAACCCCTGTGAGCAAGTGTCGTCGGGATCTATTGGCCAACAAGAGGCGTGATAAGCGGCTTTGTAGGGAACCCCCTTGGATCCTGAGCATCCCCTGCTTGATTATCTGCACTGTTCATTCCGCCTGGCCGTTTGAGGCCAGCTTGAACGGTGCCGTTCTAACATGGTTGATACCATTGCCTGCCATGAAGTCCTGGAATTCAGTGCTTGTAAAGCACGAGCCATTGTCACTGACCAAGACGTCCGGTAGACCATGGGTGGCGAACATTGCCCGTAGACTTTCTACCGTGGCAGAGGATGTGCTTGAATTAAAAATGTCATACTTGATCCATTTGGAGTAGGCATCTACTACAACCAAAAACATTTTTCCCATGAAAGGACCTGCGTAGTCCACATGGATGCGTGACCTTGGCTTGGCGGGCCAGGACCAGGGGCTAAGGGGGGCTTCCCTGGGCGCATTGCCCAGCTGGGCACACGTGAGCCCCTGCGAACACAAAGTTCCAGGTCTGCATCTATCCCTGGTCACCAAATATGTGACCTGGCAATTGCCTTCATCATGACAATGCCCGGGTGCTCATTGTGGAGTTCTCTGATGAACACCTCTCTGCCCATCTGGGGCATGACTACTCGGTTTCCCCATAGTAGGCAATCGGCCTGAATCGAGAGTTCATCCTTGCGCCTGTGAAATGGTTTGAATTCCTCAGGGCATGCCCTGTACGTGGCTGCCCAGTCCCCAATAAGGACACATTTCTTGACTAAAGACAGTAGTGGGTCTCTATTCGTCCAGACTTTAATCTGACGGGCTGTCACGCGTGAGCCTTCGCTTTCAAAAGCTTCAACAGCCATGACCATCTCAGCAGCATGTTCGGTTGCCCCCCTCGGTGGTGGCGAATGGGAGCCTGCTGAGTGCATCAGCGCAGTTTTCAGTGCCCGGACTGTGCCGGATTGTATAGTTATAGGCGGCAAACGTGAGTGCCCACCTCTGTATGCGGGCCGATGCATTTGCATTTATGGCCTTGTTGTCGGCCAAAAGGGACGTTAGGGGTTTGTGATCTGTCTCCAGCACAAATTTCCTGCCAAACAAGTATGGTGCATTTTTTTTACTGCATAAACACATGCAAGCGCTTCCTTTTCTACCATCCCGTAGCCCCTTTCTGCCTGGGACAGACTTCTGGAAGCATAGGCTATCGGCTGTAACTGACCCTTGGCATTAACATGCTGCAACACACACCTGACCCCATAGGACGACGCATCACATGTTAAAACAAGTTTCTTGCATGGGTCATATAGCATTAACAGATTGTTGGAGCATAACAAATTGCGTGCTCTGTCAAAAGCCCTTTCCTGGCTGTCCCCCCAGACCCAATCGCGACCTTTGCGTAGGAGCACATGTAGCGGCTCTAACAGCGTGCTCAATTTGGGAAGAAAGTTCCCAAAATAGTTCAGGAGCCCCAGGAACGAACGCAGCTCCGTCGTATTGCGGGGTCTGGGTGCTCTCTGGATCACTTCCGTTTTGGACGCAGTAGGTCTGATCCTATCTGCTGCTACCCTCATCCCCAGGAATTCTACCTCTGGAGCTAGGAAGACGTACTTCGCCTTTTTCAGTCGCAGCCCTACCTGGTCCAGTCTGCGTAGCACCTCCTCCAGATTGTGGAGGTGTTCTTCAGTATCGCAACCCGTGATGAGGATGTTGTCTTGAAAAACTACCATCCTTGGAATCGACTTGAGGAGGCTTTCCATATTTCATTGAAAGATCGCTGCGGCCGAGCGAATCCTGAACGGACATCTGTTGTACTCAAACAATCCCTTGCGTGTCGTGATGGTGGTCAGCTTCTTCGACTCACTTGCCAGCTCCTGCGTCATGTAAGCTGAGGTCAGGTCCAATTTTGAAAAAAGTTTGCCACCGGATAGCATCGCAAAGAGGTCCTCCACTCTCGGTAGTGGGTACTGGTATTGGAGTGACACACGATTGATGGTGGCCTTGTAATCACCACATATCCTGACCGACCATCCGCCTTGAGCACCAGCACAATCGGGCTCGCCCAGTCACTGAATTCGACTGGCGAGATGATGCCTTCCCTCAGCAGGCGTTCCAATTCGCCTTGTATTTTGTCCCGCATCACGTACAGCACCGCTATGGCCTTGTGGTGTACTGGCCTGGCGTCCGGATTTATGTGAATCACTACCTTGGTCCCCATGAAAGTGCCAATGCCGGGTTGAAATAATGAGTCAAATTTGTCCAGGACCTGTAAGCATGATACTCGCTCCACAGAGGAAATTGCATTGACATCGCCCCATTTCCAGTTCATGACAGCAAGCCAACTCCTCCCCAGTAGTGCGGGACCGTCCCTCGGGACAATCCAGAGTGGCAATCTGTTCTCCGAATCTTTGTGGGTCACGACTACCGTGGTGCTGCCTAGCACCGGAATGATCTCTTTTGTGTATGTCCGTAGCTGTGCGTCAATCGGCAATAATTTTGGCCTCCTGGCCTTGGACGCCCACAACTTGCCGAACTGTTTGATACAGGCTGGCTGGCCCCTGTGTCTAGCTCCATTAATACTGGGATGCCATTGAGGAGCACTTTAATCATTATCGGTAGCGTCCTGGTGTATGAGCTGTATATGTGCTCCATATGAACTCGCTGAACTTCAACTTCCAGCGATTTCCCACAGTGTTCATTTGGCCTCGTAGGGCTAACATCGGGCCCATCCTCCTCGTACATCAACCTGGCTGCAGGCTTCCTGCACTTACGCGCCAAGTGACCGCTGACGTTGCAGTTTCTGCAGGTATATTGCTGATACCTGCAAGCTCTGGCTGGGTGTTTGCCTCCACACCTCCAACATGAGCCGTTGTTGGAAACAAAAAGTCCATTACCAGTCGATCGTCTCTGACTGTCTCTGTAACTGTCCTTAAGCGCACCATTGACAGGTGTCGATGGCCCCATTACTGGCCGCATTGTCCCTTGCGATGGCATGAATCGCCGTTCAGCCAGCCATTGTCTCTGTTGAATTCTCCCTTTGGGTTCGACTACATGCTCGGGCACATCCGATTGCCCCAGTCTGCCTGGAGAACTGTGGCCCGTGTTAACAATGTTGACTCCCTGTCCATTTGATGCATTTAAGCCAAGATTTTTGTCAAACATCATTCTGGTCTCTTCCTCCCCTGAGATAGATGTCTGGGCCATCAAAGCCACCGTTTCCAGGGTCAAGTCTTTGGTCTCAATCGGTTTCCTGAAAACCCCAGCGTGCCCGATGCCCTCAATAAAAAAGTCTCGCAGCATCTCCGCTCTGCATGCATCTGGGAGCTTACATAGGCTCGCCAGTCGTCAGGAGATCTGCCACGAAGTCTGGAACGCTTTGCCCTTCTTGCCGCCGGTGCGTGTAAAACCGGCGTCTCGCCATGTGCATGCTGCTCGCCGGTTTAAAGTGTTCCCCAATCAACTTACTGAGCTCTTCAAAAGTTTTGTCCACCGGCTTCTCTGGCGCTAGAAGGTCCTTCATCAGGGAGTACGTCCTGGATCCACAAACCGTCAGGAGATGAGCCCTGCATTTGTCGGCCGAATCCTGTCCCAACCATTCCTTGGTGACGAAACTTTGCTGTAGTCTCGCAATAAAATTGTCCCAATCATCACCAACACAGTACCTCTCGTCTGAGCTGCTAGTGGTCATGCTCGTGTGGTTTAAATCCCAGTTTCTCGTCGCCAATAATATGTCCTTACCATACAGTATAAATGCACACGTGGCCCATACTTGAGAGAAGGTCACTCTGTGACCAGTAACCTTTATTCCAGCATTGAAGTGATGAAGGTGGGTGGAGCTTCCCCTTTTATACCTGAAAGTCCAGGTTAGGAGTGTATCCCACATGTTCACCACCTAGTGGTCAATGTTCTCACGGTGTACAACTTAGGTCAGTTTATACATGGCAGTTGAATACATGACACTGTCTCAATAAATTTTGACAGATTGGAAAAGCCGATGATCGGCGCATGCACATTGCATACAGGCCTGGCAGTGCTGCAATTCGCGGCCCTATATTTCCAAGTTTTGTGTCACCTGCAAATTTTGAAATTGTGCCCTGTACACTGAAGTCCAAGTCATTAATATACATCAAGAAAAACAGTGGTCCTAGTACCGACTCCAGTCCGATAAACAACATTTACCACTACGCTGTTTCCTGTTACTTAGCTAATTTTGAAATAGAAAGAGTTCAAATTTCTCGTATTAACAGCTGTCATCTTAATGAGCACAAAACTTCACACAATCAAAGATAAATTTAAAAAACAGTTTGAAATGGAATGAGCTAATGATCGATTTATAAAAATACATTTGTTGATGGAAAGAGTTTCATGTTTAAAGCATTGCCCACTTCTCACCTCTCTCATCTTTGCACTACTGAAAGTTGGTGTCAGGACACTGCGGACACTTTTCCAATCTCCATCTTGTAGGAACAAAAGACTGTCGCCTAGTGGTTTGCTGGAAAAATTTACTTTCTGAAAAATAGAATCATTATTTGTCAGCTAAGTGTCTCAGAATTCTCTAAGCTATTTTTAAGAGTACATAGTGCAGCGACCAATATACAGCACTGCTTGCAAAATTTTTCTTTCACAATTTGCCCCTCTACTGAAGCTGCAGACTCCTGGTATAGTTCAATTCTACAAGCGCAAGTTGTCTACCCCTGGGATCTCGCCCAAGAGGCACTTGAGTGAGTGTTGGCTGGCTCTTTAACTGTGGTGGGCCTCACAGCTGAGCCTCATCCTGTACTCACCTGGTGTTCACACGTGCACACTTAAACTTAAAGCCAGATCCCAGGTATGAAGGTGCTGCTCACTAACTCACTTCGCTACATTGGAAATAATTATTTTCGACAAAGCTTTGGAACGAAGTGTGGCCTATTTCCATTGATGGAGAGATCTATTACGAGGGGGCAAAGTTTTAAGGTGGGTGGTGGAAGCTTTAGAGGGGATTTGAGGGGGGTCGTCTTTACGCAGAGTGTTGTGAGGATCTGGAACTCTGCCTGGAAGAGTGGTGGATGAAGAAACCCTCACCACTTTTAAGAGATGGTCGGATGGGTACTTAAGGAAGTGGCCCTAGAAATAGTGAATGCAGTGGTGATCATTTTCCAACAGTCTATTGACTCGGGATCAGTTCCTATTGGCTTGAGGGTAGCAAATGTAACACCACTTTTTAAAAAGGGAGGGAGAGAGAAAGTGGGTAATAATAGACCGGTTAGCCTGACATCAGTGGTGGGGAAAATGTTGGAATCAATTATTAACGATGAAATAGCAGCGCATTTGGAAAGCAGTGACAGGATCGATCCAAGTCAGCATGGATTATGAAGGGGAAATCATGCTTGACAAATCTTCTGGAATATTTTGAGGATGTAACTAGTAGAGTGGACAAGGGAGAACCAGTGGATGTGGTGTATTTGGATTTTCAAAAGGCTCTTGACAAGGTCCCACACAGGAGGTTGGTGTGCAAAATCAAAGCACATGGTACTGGGGGTAATATACTGACGTGGATAGAGAATTGGTTGGCAGCAGAGAGTCGGGATAAATGGGTCTTTTTCAGAATGGCAGGCAGTGACTAGTGGAGTGCCACAGGGCTCAGTGCTGGGACCCCAGCTCTTTAAAATACACATTAACGATTTAGATGAAGGAATTGAGTGTAATATCTCCAAGTTTGCGGATGACACTAAACAGGGTGGCGGTGTGAGCTGTGAGGGGGACGCTAAGAGGCTGCAGGGTGACTTAGACAGGTTAGGTGAGTGGCCAAATGCATGGTAAATGTGAGGTTATCTACTTTGGGGGCAAAAACGCGAAGACAGAATATTATCTGAATGGTGGCAGATTAAGAAAAGGGGAGGTGCAATGAGACCTGGGTGTCATGGTTCATCAGTCATTGAAAGTTGGCATACAGGTACAGCAGGCGGTGAAGAAGGCAAATGGTATGTTGGCCTTCATAGCTAGGGGATTTGAGTATAGGAGAAGGGAGGTTTACTGCAGTTGTACAGGGCCTTGGTGAGGCCTCACCTGGAATATTGTGTTCAGTTTTGGTCTCCTAATCTGAGGAAGGACATTCTTGCTATTGAGGGAGTGCAGCGAAGGTTCACCAGACTGATTCCCGGGATGGCTGGAGTGACATATGAGGAGAGACTGGATCAACTGGGCCTTCATACATTGGAGTTTAGAAGGATGAGAGGGGATCTCATAGAAACATTCAAGATTCTGACGGGACGGGACAGGTTAGATGCGGGTATATTGTTCCCGATGTTGGGGAAGTCCAGAACCAGGGGACACAGTCTTAGGATAAGGGGTAGGCCATTTAGGACTGAGATGAGGAGAAACTTCTTCACTCAGAGAGTTGTTAACCTGTGGAATTCCCTGCCGCAGAGAGTTGTTGATGCCAGTTCATTGGATATATTCAAGCGGGAGTTAGATATGGTCCTTACGGCTAAGGGGATCAAGGGGTATGGAGAGAAAGCAGGAGAGGGGTACTGAGGGAATGATCAGCCATGATCTTATTGAATGGTGGTGCAGGTTCGAAGGACCGAATGACCTGCTCCTGCACCTATTTTCTATGTTTCTATGTTAAAGTATCATAACCTGCAGGGTTACAGACCTAGAGCTGGTAATTGGGATTGGACTGGATGACCTTTTGTTGGACGGCGCAGATATAATGGTAAGTACTGCAGGGAATAGAATATGGCCAGGGTGAACTTCTGGGCTAGTTTCAATCACCTGGATGGGTTGGAGAGGAATTTTCCCAGATTTTTTCTCCCTAAATTGGCCTGGGTTTTTATGTGGTTTTTGTTTCTCCCAGGAGATCACATGGCTCCGGTTGGGGTGGAGTGTAGAATGTTTCAGTATAAGGCGTGTCACAGTTGTGTGAGACAGACTGGTTAGGCTGGGTGCTCTTTGCCTTTCATAGGTTTATATGTAACCTTTAGGGCTGCTTACCAAGGGCCGTGCGGCTCTTTGTCGGCCAGCGCAGACACGATGGGCCAAAATGGCCTCATTCTGCGCTGTAAATTTCTATGTTTCTATGTACAGTGATGTCACTTAATCCAGGATGCATTACATAGCAATGTCTTTGGTCGTGTACAAATGTAGTGTTGCAGGCAGTGTTTACTTACAACACAGAAGCGGATGGTTTAGAATGTTTGGTGGAGAATATTGGTCAACAAATGACAGAAATTTCCAATCAAGGTTCCCCGAAGCCTTTCATTTGGAAGGCAGGTGACTTTCATCTCAGTCTCCTTTCTGTTCCAAAATTCACCTGACCTTTAAAGCCTAGCAAATTTCAGACCCTATTTTATGTCTGTTCAAATTGGCCCATCAAGGAGGTTCGGTTAAACCTTGCCATTAAGATAATAACCAACGGGACATGTTTTAGAATTATTATTCATTATTGGGCTGTGGGTGCACTGCAAGGCCGACATTTATTTCTCGTCCCTAGTTGCCCTGAGAAGGTGGTTGTGGGCCTTCTTGAAATATCCCTGATACAAGTGCTGGGTCCCTTCAATATTGGTGTGGGACTGGAGTCACATATAGGCCAGATCGGGTTTCCTTCCCTAAAGGACATCAGTGAACCAGTTGGGTTTTTACAACAATCAGACAGCTTCATGGTCACTATTACTGCCATCGGCTTTTAATTTTATTTCCAGATTTCTCGAGAACATAACGTTTCCTGAGCTACCAAAACCATGGAAATGTCACGTGGAGGAGCTCAGCAAGTGAAACGTATATTGCAAGTTATCTGGTTGGTCGAGTGCTGGAGATCGACATCCTTTTGAGGGAGCGAGAAGCTTCCAGGACAGTCTTTATTCAGAGGGAGAACTTTTGAAATAATCTGCCTTGTGGGCTGCAGATGGAAAAACATTGGTGGTATGGAAATTGCAACTGCAGGTGATAATGGGAGTGTTAGGGTAGAAGAGAGATAAGGTTCAAGCGGTAAAATGACCAATTCTCATCTTGATTTTGTCTGAGATCTATGATTGGAACCGCCTATTTTTTTTTGTGCTGTACTTCCTTATTCTTTCCATTGCTCTTTTATCGGCAGTAAAAAAAATGTCAAAAGAAGAATGCAATCCCAAACAGGAAAAAAGTCAAACATTTCACATTTAGCAGTCAAGGTAGAAGATTGGTTTACTGAAAATTATTCAAGGAGAAGAATCATGTTTTGTTGGTGCAGTCAGAAGCACATTTCTCAACATGGCATTTACCCCGCGGAGGGCACATTGATGGCAGAGTCGTGCCTACGTCCGCTATAGTTTTACATGCTTGCGGGTCAGAATGGCCATGGGGGTGGGATGGCTAGTCGGAGCAGGCAGCACAGGTGCTATCAAGCTTGTAATGGAAGAAAAGGTGAGCCATGGTTCCTGCTCCTGATCCCTGTACAGATGCCCCTTATTGGGCATGTGAATTTATGTTTGATCAGGCTAGACCGTGATAGGCTTATTGCCGTTCACCGTCTGGGCTCGGAAATGACCACTTGGTCAAGGCACTGGAGGGTGGGCCTGAGCCTCCCGTTGCACATGGCTCATTGGAATGAGAAGGCATGATTGGTCTTTTTATATGCCACACTTAGGTTTTTCCTTTAAAGCTTCCTCTTCAGAACTTTGGGGGAGAAATTGGGTCTTTGGTGGCAGCACAAAACAGATGATAGCGAATAAGCAGCAACCAGAAATCAACAGAGAGGGTTGTAGAACAGGCTGCCGATATGCTAGCACCTGCTTTGTGCTACAACGAAAGACCAATTGCACCCCCTTTCCACCATGAATTCTCTTGATCAATATTAAATATAAACACGAGGAGACAAAGCAGCAGTGGTAAATACAGAAAATACACTTGGGCACATCCACAGGTGTTCTACAAGCTGTGAAGGAAACTGAATTAATTTCAATCAGATCCTGTATCCTCTGGGCTATCATGCAAACAGTGCTACAGTTACCCTTGCTCAGCTAATTAAACAAGACCTGCAGTCAGCTTGCACTATGACTGCTGTGGCAAGCTCTGCAAGTGGTGATGTAATAATATTCCAAGTGAGTCAGAATTATGAAATGTGCAGCAAGAGAGAGATTCGGATTTACAAGCGCAGCGCCAGTGGGAGGAGGAATCACGATCTCCCACCCACGGTGGGTTTTGCATTCTGAACGACACTGGGCATGCGACTTGTCAGTTTACAGTGACGGTGCAGACGGGTTCGGAATCTCTTACCATTCTGTTGACAAAGTTGCTGAAGTCCTTCACCAGAATCTGCTTCAGCATTTCAGGCTCGGCGATTACAATGGATACTTGCCGACCAAAGTAGTATCTGAAACATACGAAAGGGACGATTTCTTGAGAATAGATCACAATTTTCAGGCAAATCTTTTTGCCACTTCAGCTATTTATGCAGTCAGACATGTGTCAACAGTGTAGGTACAACAGGAAATAAATTACAAGTTGTGATAAAACAACACGATTCTTCCATCCACACCCCCGCAGCCCCTTTTTATAATAGTTGTTTTTCCCCACTCTTTCCCAAGCTATACCTCACCACCTGACACAGAGGTACGCACGTGAGCTGCTCTTGGGACTCTGCCAGCCTTGGAACAGGAACATGGGACCTTCTGTTCCTCATGGCTCAGAACCATACCAAGCAATGCCTTTCCCAGTCAAATTTTGGGGTAGCTTTATCCTGGCTAAAACATCCAGACATGGTATACACAGACACCTAAACACCCACTCCCTCCTGCACCACCAACTCACCGTGGCAATGTGACTGCAGTGTGTACTATCTTCAGAATGCACTGTAGCAACTCGCCAAGGCTTCTTCGACAGCACTTCCCAAACCCGTGACCTCTACCACCTAGAAGGACAAGGGCAGCAGGCGCAGGGGAACACCACCACCTCCAAGTCACACACTATCCTGAATTCATCGTCGCTAGGTCAGAATTCTGGAACTCCCTCCCTAACAGCACTGTGGGAGCACCTTCACCACACGGACTGCAGCGGTTCAAGAAGGCGGCTCACCACCATCTTCTCAAGGAGCAATTAGGAATGGGCAATAAATGCCAGCCTTGCCAGTGATGCCAACATCCTGAGAATTAATTTAACAAAATCTTGCAGCCCGGGTAGATAGCAGCACTGAGAGAATCCTGGCTGGCAGGATCAGTCCGGGAATGGGAAGGTGTGAAAAATAGGGAGAAATTTAAATGGACAACATACAGTGATCATTTGGAGTTCAAGCGTCCTTCATGTGGCATAGGGAATGTGGGTTCACATAGACGCCAGATGCTATACAATGCAGGTGATAGAAGAGTAATCCAGTCACACACATAATCCCACAGGAAGAAGCCGTTGTTTACTTGTCGACCCTTTGCATATTCTGCTCAGACAGCAGCTCATCCAGAAAGTCATTCCATCCACTGACATGTTGACATTTCATGCAAATTAAACTGTACATTTGCTTTTCAGAACAGTCTATTTTTAAATTAAAGAGCTGAAGTGATACAGTTTGCAGATGAAAACAGTGGCAGGCACAGACCTTTTTAGGTTGAAAAGGCAATGCTCGGTTTTGTTTTATTCCCCATTGCTCCTGAAGGCACTGACTCTTAACAGACTCTTCTACAATGGGCTCTGGATGCCCACCCAATACCTAGTTCAACCTTCCTACAAGTGTCAGCAGGCTATTGACCATGACTGCCTCTACACAAACACACACAAAGTCCAGCGGGAATGGTAGCCTGGCTGTTTTTTCCACTCCCTAGCCCAGGGACGCTGAGGTGCACTATAGCAACCTTGGGCCCAAGTTTCGGCCTCAGTTGCTCCTGATTTTTTGGAGCAACTGGTGTAGAACGGGGTATCTTAGAAATTCAAATTCTCGGCATTTAGTTTGCTCCAGTTCTCGTCAGTTAGAACAGTTTCACTTTGGAACAGAATTTTTTTTCAAAAGGGGGCGTGTCCGGCCACTTACGCCTGTTTTCAAAGTTTCGGCAGTGAAAACTTACTCCAAACTAACTTAGAATGGAGTAAGTGAAGATTTTTGTACGCTCGAAAAAACCTTGTCTACACTTTAGAAAATCAGGCGTAGGGAATGGGGGGAGGGGGTTTAAAGGGAAGTTTACAAACATTAAACACTTCAGTTTTACAAATAAAGAGCCATCATCAATAATAAATGATAAAAACATCAATAAATCAACCAATAAATCAATCAAAAAAATTAATAAGAAATCATTTTTTTTTTAAATCAATAAATAAAAAATGTTCTACTTACCGACTGCAGCACCGGGAGCCCTCCAACAGCATGCTGAGATGCCCCCCAGTGTGTCTCTGTCAGTGTCTCTATCTCTCTGTCTGTCTGTCTGTCTGTGTCTCTCACTCTCTGTCTGTGTTTCTGACAGCAGGGGGAGGATGGGGAGGGGGAGGAGGAGTGGGGGAGAGGGGGTATAGTGGGGGAGGGGGGTGACAAGGGAGGGAGGGGAGGGGGGGTGAGAAAGGAGGGTGGGGAGGGGGGGGAGGAGAGGTAGGAGGAGGGAGGGGATGGGAGGGAGGGAGAGAAGGGAGGGAGTGAGGGGGGAGAGAAGGGAGGGAGGAGGGGGGTGAGAGAAGGGAGGGAGGGAGGGGAGGGGGAAAGAGAAGGGAGGGAGGGGAAGGGGGGAGAGAAGGGGGGAAGAGAGAAAGAGAGAGAGAGAAGGGGGAGAGAGAGAGATAAAGAAAGGAGAGGGAGGCTGTATGGGCCGGGCCCAAGACTTCGAGCTTAGACTTACCGGATTGACAGGTAGGTGGCGTCGGGTCCGGGGTCCGGGAGCGCGGGTCGGGGCAGAGGGGAGGGGGGGTCGGTCGGGGGAGGGGGGGGGAGGAGATCGGTCGAGGGGGGGAGGAGATCGGTTGGGGGGGGGGGGAGATCAATCAGAGATCGGTCGGGGGGGGGGGGGAGGAGATCGGTCGGAGGGGGGGAGGAGATCAATCGGGGGGGGGGATTCGGTCGGAGATCAGTCGGGGGGGGAGGAGATCGGTCGGAGGGCGGGGAGGAGATCGGTCGGGGGTGGGGGAGGAGATCAATCAGGGGGCGGGGGAGATCGGTCGGGGGGGGGGGGGGAGGAGATCAGTCGGGGGGGGAGGAGATCGGTCGGGGGGGGGGGGTGGAGATCGGTCGGGGGCGGGGAGGAGATCGGTCGGGAGCTGAGATCGGTCGGGGATGGGGGGGGGGGGGGGAAGGTCGGGAGCGGGGGAAGCGGAGGTCGGGTCGGGGGCTGGTGGGGGGAAAGGTCGGGAGCGGGGGAAGCGGAGGTCGGGTCGGGGGGGGGGAGGTCCAGTGGGGGGGCGGGAGTCAAGTCGGGTCAGGTCCCGTGGAAGCAGGAGCTGGGCATGGGAGCCTTATCCACGCAGCCCCAGTGAGGCCATTCGGCCAGGGCTAGGGGCTGCGTGCTTCGGGCCCCTCCCACACAGTTTTGGGCGCCTGGAGCTACTGCACATGCGCACCCACTGTAGCGCGCATGTGCAGAGGTCCCGGCACTGTTTTCAGCGCAGGGACCTAGCTCCGCCCCCTACAGCTTTTGCTGCGCCGTGCCGAGGGCCAGAGGACCTGCAGGGAGCCGGAGAATCTGGAAGTTTTTTTTAGGCGCACTTTGTGGCGCGAAAAACGGGCGTCCAGGTCGGGGCTGCGCCATTCTAGGCACGGCCCGAAACTTGGGCCCCTTGTTACTATCCTGGCTGACTCTGCACAGAGCGGGGTTGGAACTTTGGATTAAAGCCCGCGAAGACCTGTACAGTTTAATATCTGTACCCAAACATAATGCTGGGATCTAATTACCATTATTTTTCTCCTCACAACCGTCTCCCATCATCTTAAGACACAGGCTCTTACAGGAGCCCTCTGATATTTCGCCTGAGTTTCTATTCTTCATGTGTGAACTCAGACACTGAATGATGTCAGACTGTTCGACAGTGAAGAGGATCACAATCTGTCATCAGTTTCCAGCAGTGGTCACTGGGTAACAATCGGGTGCAAGGCCTCTGGCTGATTCTTTTGTCTATTCACCTCTGAAGTACAGGAGCATGGAGGCCATTTGAGGCACTCTCACTGTTGCCCCAGCTGTGATTTGCAAACTCAAAAGTGACCGGGAATGGAACCTGGTGTCTTCTGGTTCCTGTGACTCACTACAATATCAGCAGGCGGTGCCTTTACCCACAAGGTCGAAATACGATGGGACTTAGAATTTTCAGTAATAGGAGAAATCGGAATGGACAACAACAACAACTTGCATTTATGTTGCGCCTTTAAGGTAGCAAAACGTCCCAAGATAGCCTATTTGAGTTAGGTGTGGGTCAGCTGTTCGACGCACTCCATTTGGGAGCATTGAAGACTCAGCTATTCAGTGTGTACAAGGGTCATACAGTTGTAACAGAAAACGCATTACACATGTACACTATTACACATCATTTGCATGTGGAAATGAAAATCAAGCTAATTGGAAAATAGGAACTTCCCTACAGCTTAAATACATGGGTCCTGTCTGAAAGCAAGTGCCTGGTAGTATGATGCATAATTAATTATTTATCATTAATCATAATTTAACAAGTTAAAATTTTCCAAGAATTGCAACCATCACTATTCTAATGAAATGTTGAGGGTATGTAAAAGGAGAACATACAAATGAATTAGCTAATTAGATCTCATTACGCTGGCAAATTATCCAGTTGATTACAAAACAGACTTTCTCAGGAAACTCAAATACCGCAAGTGTTATCTTCCCCAAACTTGAAAGGTCTAATTGTTTTCTGCCTCAAATAGGAAATTAATCAAACGGTTTAGTTTACATCAGATATTGTTGCAAATCAGAAACACAACTTCCGCCATCCATCAATAGCTTCTCTTTGCTAATTGTCTCCCCCTTCCTCCCCCAGCTTCTTTCCTCCATTGAAGGTGATTGGGGCGGATTTTCGGCTCCTCCCTGCTCCGTTTTTCACCCCAGTGCGGCGGCAATGGCAGGGGTGAGGTGTTCTGGGCGGGCGATCAGCATTCAGCGCCCCTCAGCGATCCTCGGGTCCGGTTTTGCAGTGACGTGAAGCAGCACCGCCCGGAAGAGCTGCGCCGGTATGCAACGCCCATGGTTGCCACACCGGCGCGAGTTTTGACTCTTGCCAGATTGTACGCCCCACAGCGCCCCCCACAGTGACCGCCTGGGAAATCAGGGCGGTGCAACGATACCGACAGCGGAGAGGTACGTAATGGACTCCTGAGGTCAGTGTGATTGTTTTTTCTTTTAATTTTTTTGCGGATTTGTGTTGCGGTGGCGCAGGCAATGGTTTGGGAATGTTTTTGTGCTTTTTTATTAGTTTATCCCCCGCCCCCCAGGCGTCTCTCAGAGCGCTCCCGGCCCGGCTCTTTAGCTCAAGAGTTTCCCATACTAACGCCCCAAGAGAGGTGTGCAACGCCACCCTTATCCAATTCACCTCAATACATGTGTTGGCCTTGATGGTGACTGTAGCCAGGCTGTGACTGTTGAGTGTGATCCTTCCCTCACCTCATGCACACTTTCAGTCGCAATCCCCACTATAGCTTTCCCCTCACTAAACCAGCTGCAGCACTCCAAAGCTGCCTGAGGTAAAAATCAGCTAACTTAGCACAGACTTGGGACCAGACTGATCTATATAGTTCAGAGGTGAGATTTTACATTTGATGGTTTGACTTTAATCTTTAAATTGTGTTTCATGTGGACAAGTTTTACATTTGCACATTGTTTGATGTATTGGACTGTGGCTTCAAAGTATTCTACTTCGGATATTGTTCAACTTTATTTCAATTTAAATGCATTTTAATTTTAAAGAAGAGATGGAATAAGTTTGCACAAAACATTAGTTAGGCCACGGTTACTGAGTGTAGTATGGGGCCCTCATTACAGTAAGGGCACAGAGAGCATACCAGGTTGATGCCAGGGATGGGAAACATTGGTTTGTTGGAAGGACTTTGGGGCCGAAATGCCCCTCTTTTATCCCTTCCGTTAGCGCCTCTGGGGGGTGCTAACGGGGCGCAAAACTGTTTTTGCCTGGGGGGTAGTGGGGGGGGTCGGGGGAGTGGAGATGGGGCAAAAGTTAAAGGAGAGGTGTACCATTTTTCTTCTTTGGCCGATTCACCGGAGAAGCCGCGTAATGCTGCGGAACCCGTCCGAGGAGCACACCCAAACCCACCCCAAAGGGAAGTGGAGTGCGCGACATTGCGCTCCACTTCCTGTGAGGGGCAGTAACTGCAATTTCGCAGCCTGGGCGGCACTTACATGCTGGAAATCCTGCCAACCCTCGGTTACTGCCTGCAAACGGGGCGTAACCCAATTTCGCCCCCTTTGAGTTACTATTTCCATTTGGAGCAGAGAAGGGTAAAAGGACATCTAATAAGAGTTTTATTTAATAATAATGAACAGTGAAAGGCTATGGGGGAGAAATTGGGGTCGTTTGCACTTCCCTTTAGCACCCGAGGATCGCTAATAGGGCGCAAATGACTTTTTGCCTGGGCGCGGCGCCGTTTAGCAGTGGCGGTAAGCGGTAGAGTCCCACTGCGCCGGTGACCGTGTGCAGCACCCCATTTTTGCGCCAGAACAAAAATTGGCCCGCGCCCCCTGAAGCTGCGCCAGGCCATGACAGCTACAGCTTTCGGGGACGTGAACAGGGCGGCATGAGGGGGAGGGCCCCTCCTACACGGCAGCGCTGCGCCCCGCTCCCGACCGTCTGCCTCGTTAGCTCCTCAGAGAGGAAGTATTTTTGTGCTCAACTTCCCCTCGGGGGAGGTAACCCAAATTTCAAGAGTGAGGCGGGACTTCCGTGCCTCGTGCAAAAAGTCCCACCTTGCGGATGTTCCCGTCCCCAAACAGGGCGCAACGGGAATTTCTCAGCCTATTTCCCTTGTTTGAGAAGACAGAGACAAAAGGGACGAAATTGCCCCCCTTCCTTAAGGCCCATTCTTCTTCTTAGACAGTCCCTCACATCGAGGATGATTTGCTTCCACGTCAAAAAGGGATGAGTTCATGGTGTTTCAATGAAGCACTTAATATTCCAGGTCCCGAGCTGCATGTTGAAGGGTGGAAGATGCCTGTGCGTGGATTTTTTTAACGTGTGTTGGTCGTTGCACACCAGCCACCACACGGGCTTGACAGAGCTAGGTCTTGGTCCAGTGGCAAGGGTTAACCAGGATGACCGGAGACCAGCTCTGCTGCATGGATCCAGTGCGCACACATATCGCAGTGTGGGCTGGCCCGTGCTGCACCTCAGCCCTCACCTCTGTTGGGCCCTGAACTCACGCCTCTCCTGGGCCCCGATCACGTTGCTCTGCAATCTCTCGCCGTTCCTTCGCCCCGACCTCGCCGCACCTGATGTATCTGCCCAAGCTCCAATCAGCGATCTGGATTATGGTGACGTCCAATCCAGTGGCCCTCTTCACAGCCGTCGCCCTCCCGGACCGGCTGGCGCTGTACCTTGCAGTGGCATGCAATTTTATGGCCCTGACCTGCCACTGATGGTTCCTCGCAGGTCGGGGGCGCGCTGGCGATAATGAAATGGATAGGCCTCACCAACTGGGGTCAGATGGGTGGGATGACCCATCCAAAATTGCTCCCGGGATGGGAGCGGCGGCAACGGATTTCCGCGCCGCCTGTGTTGCTGCCCTGTCGGGCATGTGCTGACCCCCTCCGACCGCCGGCGACCCCTTTCTGCCCCGCAGGAGCGGCTCTGCTGCCGGTCGGTGCCACTGACAGCTTTCCTCCACAGGAAGCTGTGTGTGCCCGGGCGTGCGTCCGCCATTTAAGGGGAGGGCCCACTACTGCGGACGCTATTTTATTTTACTTGTCAGCTGACTCCAAGGTTGGCCCAACAATGGCGGCCACGTGTTCGGCCGGGCCAATAATAGGCAGCCTGGCACCCCCTCTTGAATATCGGGCTACTGGCCCGGCTGAAACCCTCCCTGGTGGCCGAGTGGGCCAAACTAAACTCAGTGCAGCGTTCGCAGCGGCTCTCCCCTTTAACATGCTTTGGGGCGGAGAAAAATCTTCAGAAACGGTGAGTGCGCCTACTCTTGGGGGGCAATTTCGGCCCCAAAGAGTTATCAATTTAAAATCTTCAAAGGAAAAAGTGGAGAGAGAGCGCTTTGGAGACATTTCGTACACAGAGAGTTGTTGGAGCTTGGAATACATTGTCACATGGAGTGGTTAATACAGAAACCATTTCATCTTTTAAGGGAAAACTGTATAAATATTTGAAGCAGAGGAAGATATGGACTATGGGCTGAGGGCAGAGCAGTGGGATTAGTTTTGGATTGCTAAAGCAAAGAACCAGTACAGACAGAATGGGCAGAATGGCCTCCTTCTGTGCTATAAACTTCTAAAATCAATCTCCAGGGTTCAATTGTTTTTGTTGGAGTCCAAAAGGACACAGGATCTATTTGGCTGTATGCCAGGCCAGTGCTGACTGTTAAAACAGTCACTTCATTGTTGAGTTACATTTTAAAATACTCTGAACGGTATGGTAGTGTAGTGGTTACGTTGCTGGACTAATAATCCAGAGGCCTGTTAATCCAGCAGAACGCGAGTTCAAATTCCAGCGGGGCAGTTTGCGAAGTTGAAATTAGAATTTTTTAAAAGCTACAGGTGCAATGTGTCAAATCTGGCAACCTCGAGACCAAGAACTTGCAGGTATTTGGATTTATCGGATTTCGGACAAGAATAGTTATGGGCCGAAACCGAAGTGCGCACGGACCAGGCGAAACCTCGCAAAAGCTGGTTTTCGGGGCGCGATGCACATGCGACAAAAAACGGCTTTTCCGATCTGTCAAGATTTCTCCGAAGAGGATCCTCTGCATCGCCGAAGCCAATAACTAGTCCAGCCAGCCGGTTTTTGGACAATAATTCCAGATTTTATTTTACTGACTATCAAATGGGATTGTCTCAAAAATATCCAGTTTTCGGACAGCCGGATTTGCGACGTTGTACCTGTAGAAATAAAATGCCGGTAACATAAAGGATGCATCAGATAGTCATAAAAACCCAAATGGTTCACTAATGTCCTTTTCGGAGGAAACCATCCATTCTTACCCAGCCTATATGTAATTCCAGTCCCGCACCATCGTGGTTGACTATTAGTTGCCCTCTGAAATGGTCTACAAAGCCACTGGGTTTGTATCAAACTTACAGGAACTAGGGGTGGGCCTTACCAGTGAAGTCCACGTCCCAAAAATGAATAAGGAACTGCAGTCCGGGGTCCTCATCACTGGCAGTCGCTCAAAATCGAGGAAGACTTGCTTCCACTCCTAAAGTGAGTTCTCGGGTGACTGAACAGTCCAATATGGAAATTACAGTCCCTGTCACAGAAGGGACAGACAGTGGTTGAAGGAAAGGGTGGGTGGAGAGTCTGGTGTGCCGCACGCTCCTTCCACTGCATGCGCTTGATTTCTGCATGCTCTCGGCGACAAGACTCGAGGTGCTCAGTGCCCTCCCGGATGCTCTTCCTCTACTTAGAGTGGTGTTTGGCCAGGGATTCCCAGGTGCCGGTAGGGATAATGCATTTTATCAGGGAGGTTTTAAGGGTGTCCTTGAAACATTTCCTCTGCCCACCTGGGGCTCGCTTGCCGTGTAGGAGTTCCGAGTAGAGCGCTTGCTTTGGGAGTCTCGTGTTCGGCATGCGGACAATGTGGCCTGCCCAGCGGAGCTGGTTGAGTGTGGCCAGCGCTTCTATGCTGGCCTGATCGAGGACACTGACTTTGGTGCGTCTGTCCTCCCAGGGGATTTGCAGGATCTTGCGGAGACATCGTTGGTGGTATTTCTCCAGCGATTTGACGTGTCTACTGTATATGGTCCATGTTTCTGAGCCATACAGGTGGGCGGGTATCACTACAGCCCTGTAGACCATAAGCTTGGTACCAGATTTGAGGGCCTGATTTTTGAACACTCTCTTCCTCAGGCGGCCGAAGGCTGCGCTAGCGCACTGGAGGCGGTGTTGAACCTCGTCGTCCAAAAATGAATAAAGAACTGCTGTCTGGGGTAACTCACAGTTCAATGAGCTTCCCTGTCCTTTCACATGTACGGTCAGATCTCAACCAATGGGGGCAAAATTCAACTGTGATGGCAGCGTAAAACGGGCAGTGGCGGACTGGCTCGCCATACTCGCCCTGCTTGGCAAGGGAAAGGAACACGTGCTTTGTTAAGTTAAAGTAAAGCTAGAATACAGGAAGTCTGTCGTAGAATGTGCATTTATCAACATTTTAAAGAGAAAAAAATGTTTCCTTTCGCAGAGCTGGGTACTAACCAAAATATTTTATGTACTGATGGACCTGCTGTGCAATTCCAGCACCGCCAGTTTTTAAATGTATTTCGTTGCATAACAAGTCCCGCTCACCCATCACCCCTATGCTCGCTGACCTGCATTGGCCCCCGGTCCAGCAACATCTTGATTTTAAAATTCTCATCCCTGTAGTCAAATCCCTCCATGACTTCGCCCCTCCCTATCTCTGTAATCTCCTCCAGCCCTACAACCCTCCAAGATCTCTGCGCTCCTCCAATTCTGGCCTCTTGCGCATCCCCGGTTTTAATCGCTCCACTGGTGGCCGTGCCTTCAGCTGCCTGGGCCTTAAGCTCTGGAATTCCTTCCCTAAACCTCTCTGCCTCTTTCTCCTCCTTTAAGGTGCACCTTAAAACCTACCTCAGCTGTCCTGGTATCTCCTAATGTGACTCGGTGTCTAATTTTGTTTGATGATGCTGCTGTGAAGAGGCCTAGGGATATTTTACTTTTTGTACTAGGAACACAGGAACAAGAGTAGGTCATTCAGCCCCTCGAGCCTGTTTCGTCATTTAATTAGATCATGGCTAATCTGTATCCTGACTCCATCTACCCGCCTTGGTTCTGTAACCCTTAATACTCTGGCCTAACAGAGATCTATCAATCTCAGTTTTGAAATTTTCAATTGACCCCCAGCCTCAGCAGCTTTTTGGGGAAGAGAGTTCCAGATTTCCACGAACCTTTGTGTGAAGAAATGCTTCCTGACATCACCCCTGAACAGCCTGGCTCTAATTTTAAGGTTATGCCCCTTATTCTGGACTTCCACCCCCCCCGCCGCCCCCCCACAGAGGCAATAGTTTCTCTCTATCTACCCGATCAAACCCTTTACTGCATCTGTCATGACAGTTATGAAGAATTTAAATGACCAGTCAACAATTACAGCTGAGGTTCTGCTTTTACAGAAATAAAATAAAATCAGGCTCAACTATTTGCAAGTTAATAGTTACCATTAAATGCAGGGCACTGGACCTATCCGATCCTTTGTTGTGTGTGACTCTATGTCTGTTGTAACAGATGTGAACGCAAAATTATTTCTAGATGGTCTGATACGGTTATTTACAGGGCTGTGGACCAATGAAGTGGCAGATGTGCCAGAGGCCCAACCAATGGGTGTGGGTGGGCAGCTACCAAAGCGCCATGCCATTTCCTCCAACTACCCCACTGTATACCCGCAGACATTTTAACATAATAACCACGTTAAAAAATGCAGCCATTCACAAAGGAATCGCAGACTATCCCATAAAATAATCCATCCACATTCCAAATGCTCCAACAACTTGCTTCCTCCTTACCCAAGGACCAAGAACTCCAATGCCCTCAGTGGCCTTGACTCTGCGTGCACTCTCTCCCACACCCTTACAACCCAGCTCTGCCCGGCTGGCACCCAATGTGAAGAACACCCGCACAGCACGCCAAAAACACGAGTGCGATGACAGCACATAGGGGTTGAAAGTCCCTTTATAACGGCGCTAGGCGGCTAACGGGCAGCAGAGGCCTACCGTCGGTGTTATGTGGCGTCCACGGTGCGGGAGAAATTCGGTAGGCTCTTTGGTAGAGGCGCCAAGAGGTTAACGCTGCACCGTCTAAAGCCACCCACATTGGCGCCACTCCTGCGATATTTAGTTTGTACGGACACTTAACGGCAAGGCATCCGTACTGCTTGTGAAAAGTGGAGGGGACGTCACGGTGCTCGCCCAGAGATCAAGCTAAGTTTTTTTCTTTCTTTATTTCATCTTCTTTTCCTTAGTTGTAACAGTGGGGAAGTGTGTGTGGGTCGGTGAACTTTGAGCTTTTTTTTCTTTATTCCCTTTTCTTCCCGTTTTCCAGCTAGCATGGCGGCAGCCTCGTGTTGCAAATTCAGTCGGCCTCCTGAGCTCCCGTCCGAGGATGAGTGTGCAGCGCCACATTTTGGCGCTGCTCTCTCATCTTTGGGCGTATAAACTGAATTTGGCGGTTTGAGCCCACAGCTAACGCCTGGCGGTAAAATCAGCACTCAGGTGGTGACGTCGCCTCAAAACAGCGGCAGCGAATTTCAAGCCCTTTAAAAAAATTATTTAAACAAACAGCTCAACAGCAGCTCTGGACCCTGGGCTTTATGTTCTCCTGTTAACCTAAAGCCCAATCTGTCCGTTTCCCAGACTGAGTGCTGGCAGAGCTAAAGTAAAAAAGAAAGACTTGCATTTATATAGCGCCTTTCACAACCTCAGGACATTTCAAAGTGCTTTACAGCCAATGAAGTACTTTTTGAAGTGTAGTCACTGTTGTAATAATGGAAACGCAACAGCCAATTTGTGCACAGCAAGCTCCCACAAACAGCAACGTGATAATGACCAGATAATCTGTTTTAGTGATGTTGGTTGATGTATAAATATTGTCCAGGACACCCGAGGAGAACGCTCCTACTCGTCTTCAAATAGTGTCATGGGATCATTAACATCCACCTGTGAGGGCAGACAGGGCCTTGGTTTAACATCTCACCCAAAAGACGGCAGCTCTGACATTTCTGCACTGGAGTGTCAGCCTGGAATATGTGCTCAGGACTCTGGAGTGGGACTTGAACCCATAACCTCTGCCTCTGAGGCAAGAGGAGTGAGGTGAGCGCTATTGATGAGAGCACTCACCCCGCTGACAAAAGAACCCCAACTAGATCTGAGGGTCAGAAACGGACAGATAGCACTGCTCCCACATGCTTGACTACTGCAGGATAAAAAAAAAAAAGACCCTTCTTTAAAATGTTGGTCTGCGAGCAACGCCGCAACAAGATTAAATATTATAATAATAAATGGCAATTGTTTAAAAAGAAAACCTCCCTTTCAAAAAGCACAAAGGATCTTTGGGGGCTACAAGGGATGCCTCAATATTCATGAGCTGCACGTCTCCCCAGACTAAATCTGTTCCTTGTTGTTTGCTATAAATGGGTAATGCTTTTGCAGAGACCATCAATCATCGCAGTAATCTTCAAACAGCCTTCTGTTTGAAGTTCAAAGAACCATTATGCTTTACCCATGTGCCAACAGATTTATTTATCTATGTAAACATTTATTGTACCATTCTGGTTCAACAGCCCCAACATAGCAGATAGATATTTAAAGAAATACAATAACCCAAACACAAAATGAATTAACAGAATTATTAAGACTTCTCACGAATGAATACTGTAATGCACAGTGAGGTAGTTTGTGTTGAATTCAGGATTTATCGCACTGTCTACAACTTTAACTCATTCTTCTCCAATTCTTTGAAACTGGGGAACTCCCTATCTCCCTTCCTCCTATAATCTACCAGCTTTTGGACCCCAAAAGTTAGCATCACCTAATCATTGCTTCTCTTTTACTCTTTACCTTCAGTTTGTGCCCAGATTTCTGATTTTTTTTTTTGCGATTGATGGTTTTGTGGGGAATGAAGCCACCTGCAAGGAATATCTTAACCTAACATCTACTTAAGTCTGCTACTCGCCCAACAAGCAGTCCTGTGTCGTGTTGACCCTTCCTAGTTCGGTCGAGCATGAAAGGAAAGTTACAGTTTCATACAAAACGCAATGCTAACCAGATAAAATGCAAACCAGCGAGCACTGGAAATCTGACATAAAAACGAAAATCGCTGGAAATGGAGTCAAAGTCTGAAGAGGGGCAGAGAGAGGTTTCGGGATGGACATCCTTTATCATTACTCAGATGCGGTTCATCCAGCGTCAGTCAACCCCACAGCTCAGTCATTGTGAATGACATTTTATATCATCGAATTTTGGTGCTGAATGTACGATGAGCCAGATGCCAAAATCCCAAAAGCAAAGAAGCAGTTGTTCAATAGTGCCAGTCCCCACGCTCGAAGCCGGGTGGAAATTGTATCAGACAATGGAGATCTGTTGATGTAGCGAGCAGTAGTAGCTGATAAGCTGATGAATGGAGTAGCTGGAATGGTCCCCGGTCACACCGAGCGAGCAGTAGGAGGAAGGAAAAAACACAATAATGTCTTGTGCTCACTGGTGTGTTTGAGCAAACGATAGAACGATGAACAAACTCTGTTGCAAAACAACACAAAGAGAAAATTCAACTAGAACCTATCCCTTTGACCAAGATTTTGCTCGCCTGTCCTAATGGTTCCTTCTCTGGCTCGGTGCCAATTTTTTTGGTCTGATTATGCTCCTGTAAAGCAACCCAGCCTCACAACTCCCCCGAGATGTCTGCGCTCCTCAAATTCTGCCCTCCTGAGCATCCCTGATTATAATCGCTCAACCATTGGTGGCCGTGCCTTCTGTTGCCTAGGCCCCAAATTCTAGAACCCCCTCCCTAAACCTCTCCGCCTCTCTATCTCTCTCTCCTCCTTTAAGACGCTCCTTAAAACCTACCTCTTTGTCTGCCGTAATTTCTTCTTATGTAGCTCGGTGTCAAATGTATTCGTTTTCTCTTAAAACACTCCCGTGAAGCGCCTTGGGTCGTTTTACTATATTAAAGGTGCTATATAAATGTAATGACTCAAGAGTCTGGTTACTGTAAACTCACTCAGACGCAACCTGATCCAACTTTATTCCAGCCCAAGAGTGCCTGCGTGACAAAGACACCCAGCTTATATACAGGTGACCAAGCACACATGCTACATGCGTACAGCCCGATAACCTCCAACCGCGGCGCCCTCTGGTGTCTGGTGACCCCCAAGCATTAATACATAAAAATAAATGCAAGTTATTGTTGTTGTTTAAGGCACTATATAGATGTAGATTGTTATGCAAAACTTTCAAACATACAAAAAGAGCTGTTCATCAGCTAAGTAAGGAAGTCTGGAATCAGGAAGATCCTTGGTCTGTGCTGAGATGCTCTGAGTTGGCGAAGGAGGTTTAAATCAGCCAGAGCTCCCTCTCTAGTAACCCGTGCTGAGAAGTTCATGTGTAGATACCAGTGATGATAGTACTGAGCTCAACCCTAATGTCCCCTCCCTTCCCATTATTGTCAAACAGCCAGCTGCCACTCAGCTCCAACAACACTCAAAAAGCTCGACACCGAGCAGGACAAAGCAGCTCGCTTGATCGGCTCCCCATCCACCACCTCCAAGATTCACTCCCTCCACCACCAGCGCACCATGGCTACAGTGTGTACCATCTACAAGATGCACTGGAGCAACTCGCCAAGGCCCCTTCGACAGCACCTGCCAACCCTGCGATCTCTACCACCTAGAAGGACAAGGACAGCAGGCGCATGGGAACACCACCACCTCCACGTTCCCCTCCAAGTTACACACTGTCATGAATTTAACCATCTTGCAATGACATAGTCATGTAACTGTAACTCATGTACACTGTACCTGTACCCTAGAAATGCACACCCTGACCACAGGGGGTGAACTTTCGGGAAACACTCCTCACCTGGGTTTCCAGGTATAAAAGGGGAGATCCCACCCAGGGTCAGCATTCCTTGGTCCTGGGAATAAAGGTGAAGGTGACCGTGTCTGATATATACATGCCTCGTGTGAGTTTGTAGTAAGGTGCAGGGACACTACATTGGATGATGAGAAACGGGAATCACCGAACCACGAGGATGGCCACCGGTGGCACAGAGGAACATTACTGTGTGGGTGAGGACTGGGACGACTTTGTGGAATGACTCCAGCAGAACTTTATCACAAAGGACTGGCTGGAAGAGACAGCAGCTGACAAGCGGAGGGTGCATCTACTGACCAGCTGCGGACCACAGACGTATGCGCTGATGATTGACCTGCTCGCACCCCAAAAGCCGGGGGACAAGACCTTTGAAGAGCTCAGCCAGCTGATCAGTGAGCATCTCAAGCCGGCGAGTAGCGTACACATGGCCCGGCACCGGTTCTACTCTCACCGGCGTCGGGAGGGACAAAACATCTCGGATTTCGTGGCGGAACTGCGGCGCTTGGCCAGTCTCTGTAAGTTCTCCAATGCCTGCAGGGGGGAGATGTTAAGGGACTTTTTCATTGAGGGCCTTAATCATGCCGGCATTTTCAGGAAGCTCATAAAGTCTAAGGACTTGACCTTAGAAGGGGCGGCGTTGATAGCTCAGACCTTTATGGCAGGGAAGAGGTGACCAAGCTAATTTACGCGTACAGTCCTGGTCCAAACGTGGCGACAGACCAGGGAGTTAACATGGTGAACGCGGCTCAGGACCCCACAGGCAGGCAAGGGCATTTCGAAACCGCCCAGGCAGCAACAGGCTCTAGTTGGGCCCGCAACAAGGACAATGGAAAGGAGATCGGCAATTCATGCCATCTCGAGGAACAATGCGTCCCGCGATGGGACCATTAACACCCACCATCAGAGTGTTTAGAAACAGCCAAATGGGCAATCAGAGAGGAATGCCTGGTAATAGTCCTTTTGTTAACAGCAATCTCAATCTCAGCTCATGCTGGAGGTGCGGGGGTAGACACACTGCGAAAAGCTGCAGGTTCCAGCAATATACCTGTAGGATTTATAATGTCAGTGGACACTTGGCCAGGATGTGCAAAAAGGCAGTAGCGAGGCTAATCTGCAAGACAGAGGAACCAGACGAGGGGTCTGCAATGCAGGATGAGGCCTGGGGTAAAGCCATAGATGCTGAAGTTCAGCGGGTTCATGTGGTTGACGTCCACAGCTCATACACTAAAACGCCACCCATGATGATGAAAGTCTTACTGAATGGCATCCCGGTGCACATGGAGCTGGATACGGGAGCTAGCCAGTCACTCATGAGTGCCCAACAATTTGAGAGACTTTGGCCACACAGAGCTAGCAGGCCCAAACTGGAATGCATTGAGACGCAGCTACGGACGTACACCAAAGAGATTATCCCAGTGCTGGGCAGTGCAAACTTGGTGGTAACACATAATGGATTACAGAAGTGGCTGCCACTCTGGATTGTTCCAGGAAACGGCCCCACGCTTTTGGGGAGGAGTTGGCTAGCTGAGATGAATTGGAAATGGGGGGGATGTGCACGCCATTTCATCCATGGAGCGAAGTTCATGCTCACAGGTCCTGCAAAAATTCGGGTCACTGTTTCAACCTGGTGTCGGAACGTTCAAGGGCACTAAAGTAGTGATACGCATCACTCCGGACGCCAGACCAGTGCACCACAAAGCCAGAGCGGTGCCGTATGTGATGCGTGAAAAAATTGAATGTGACTGGACAGGCTGCTCAGAGAGGGCATAATTTCGGCCATTGAATTCAGCGACTAGGCAAGTCCCATCGTTCCCGTCCTCAAAGCAGATGGCTCGGTTAGGATTTGTTGTGACTACAAAGCCACCATCAACCGAGTATTGCTGCAAGACTAATACCCGCATCCGAGAGCGGAGGACCTTTTTGCCACGCTGGCAGGTGGCAAGCTGGTCACGAAGTTGGACCTCACTGCGGCCTACATGACTCAGGAACTGGCTGAAGAATCCAAGCTTCTGACCACCATCACGACGCACAAGGGATTATTTGTCTACAACAGGTGTCCGTTTGGCATTCGTTCGGCAGTAGCCATCTTTCAGAGAAACATGGAAAGCTTGCTCAAATCCATTCCTGGAACGATCGTATTCTAAGACGACATTCTCATAATGGGTCGAGACACCGAAGAACACCTCCACAACCTGGAGGAGGTGCTACGCCGATTGGATCGGGTAGGCTTGCGGCTGAAAAAGGCCAAGTGTGTGTTTTTGGCCCCAGAGGTCGAGTTTTTGGGCAGGAGGGTTTTCGCAGACAGGATCCAGCCCACTGAATCAAAAACGGAGGCGATCCGCCGGGCGCCCAGGCCCAGCAACATGTCGGAGTTGCGATCATTCTGGGACTTTTGAACTATTTTGGGAACTTTCTGCCGAACTTAAGCTCATTGTTGGAGCCGTTACACATGCTCCTGCGTAAAGGTTGTGAATGGTTTTGGGGGGATTGTCAAGAACTGGCTTTCAATAAGGCGAGGAACTTGCTGTGTTCCAACAAACTGTTGACTTTGTATGACCCCTGTAAAAAACTGGTCTTAACATGCGATGCGTCATCCTACAGGGTTGGGTGTGTGTTACAGCAGGGTAACGATGACGGCCGACTCCAACCGGTGGCTTATGCCTCCAGGTCGCTCTCCCAGGCAGAGCGTGGATACGGCATGGTCGAGAAGGAGGCACTCGCGTGTGTGTATGGTGTGAAAAAGATGCACCAGTACCTCTTTGGTAGACAGTTCGAGCTAGCGACGGACCACAAGCTGTTAACATCCCTGTTATCTGACAGCAAGGCTGTCAATGCCAATGCGTCAGCTCGCATACAGCGATGGGCCCTCACGCTGGCTGCGTATGACTATGCCATACGGCACCAGCCAGGCACCGAAAATTGCGCTGACGCGCTCAGCAGGCTCCCACTGGCCACCACCGAGGGGGCGTCGGAGCAGAGCGCCGAGATGGTCATGTCCGTTGAGGCTTTTGACACTGCAGGCTCCCCCATCACAGCCCGACAGATCAAACTCTGGACCAACAGGGACCCCCTCCTATCCATGATAAAGAAATGTGTCCTGACTGGGAATTGGGCGCCCGCACATGGGGCGTGCCCCGAGGAAGTCAGGCCGTTTCAGAGACGGATGGATGAGCTCTCCATCCAAGCCGATTGCCTGCTATGAGGCAGCCGGGTAGTCATGCCCCAGAAAGGAAGGGAAGCGTTCATCAGGGAACTCCACAGCGAGCACCCTGGCATCGTGTTAATGAAGGCCATTGCCCGGTCACATGTATGGTGGCCGGGGATTGACTCAGACCTGGAACAC
Source organism: Pristiophorus japonicus (assembly GCF_044704955.1). Taxonomy (NCBI): domain Eukaryota; kingdom Metazoa; phylum Chordata; class Chondrichthyes; family Pristiophoridae; genus Pristiophorus; species Pristiophorus japonicus. The sequence continues at coordinate 86,597,349 of NC_091991.1, read as the reverse complement.
TGGGTTCGCAGGTGCACGACATGTGCCCAGCTGGGCAATGCCCCCAGGGAGGCCCCACTCAGCCCGTGGCCCTGGCCGACCAGACCATGGTCACGTATTCACGTAGACTATGCAGGACCGTTCATGGGGAAAATGTTCCTGATTATTGTCGATGCATACTCGAAGTGGATCGAGTGCATCATATTGAACTTGTGCACGACATCCATCACAGTGGAGAGTCTGCGTACGGTTTTCACGACCCATGGCTTGCCGGACATCCTGGTCAGCGACAATGGCCCGTGCTTCACCAGCCATGAATTCCAGGAGTTTATGTCGGGCAATGGTATCAAGTACGTCCAGACAGCGCCGTTCAAGCCGGCCTCCAATGGCTAGGCGGAACGGGCGGTCCAAGTCGTAAAACAGGGCATGCTACGCATCCAAGGACCCTCCCTTCAGTACCACCTATCACACCTCCTGCTGGCCTACAGGTCCCGCCCGCACTCGCTCACGGGAGTCCCGCCAGCGGAACTCCTCATGAAACGCACGCCCAAGACGCGATTGTCCCTCATTCACCTAGCCCTGGCATTGTTGAGGGCAAGCGCCAGTCCCAAACCGAACTCCATGATCGAAACTCAAGGGGGAGGTGTATAGAAGTAGATGACCCGATATTTGTTCTTAACCATGCTTTGGGACCCAAGTGGCTTGAGGGCACCATAACTGGCAAAGAAGGAAATAGAGTCATTGTGGTCCGACTAAACAATGGGCAGATACCACAAATACTTGGACCAAGTAAAGAAAAGGTTCCGCATAGACACGGAGGAACCTGAAGAAGAGCATGAGATGGCACCCACACCACTGCCAGCGGGCAAGCAACAAAGACAGTCCTCAGCATGCACAATCCCTACGGCCAGCCCAGACAGGCCGTAATCACCTCAAGTGACTGAGACGCGTGCCGAGGCTCAGCCACCAGAGCCACAACTGCGGCGCTCCACGAGAGAGCGTCGACTACCTGACAGACTTAACCTCTGAAACAAAAAAACTTAAGGGGGGAGGTTATGTCATGTAGTTAACCATCTTGCAATGACATAGTCATGTAACTGTAACTCATGTACACTGTACCTGTACCCTAGAAATGCACACCCTGACCACAGGGGGTGAACTTGCGGGAGACACTCCTCATCTGGGTTTCCAGGTATAAAAGGGGAAGTCCCACCCAGGGTCAGCACTCCTTGGTCCTGGGAATAAAGGTGAAGGTCACAGAGTGACCGTGTCTGATATATATATGCCTCGTGTGAGTTTGTAGTAAGATGCAGGGATACTACACACACCATCCTGCCTTGGAAATATATCGCAGTTCCTTCATCGTCGCTGGGTCAAAATTTTAGACTATAGCTGTTCAAGAAAGCTATTCAACACCACCTTCTCAAGGGCAATTAGGGATGGGCAATAAATGCTGGCCTTGCCAACGATGTCCACATCCCGTGAACAAATAATTAAAAAAATGTTCTAGATGCACACTTGAAGAGTGGCCGTGTGTGGAGCTACACCTGATTAAGGATCAGGGAAGTGGGAAATAAAAAGGTAAAGGTAGATGTTGGTGCACCATGGATAAGATAAACATGTCATTGGAGAGCTCCCATAGGTATGCAGTGCCTTTAAAATGTTAATCTTCGGAGCATGTGAGTCAGCTTTTCCATACATCACATCACTTTCACTTTGCTAACATCTGTTTATCCAATCCTCCTATTCTCCATGCGTCCTTCCACTCGAGTAGGAAGAGCAAACCATTTCCTTGTTCAGTTCCTTAGGTGTCAGCCGTGGCTCAGTGGTACCACTCTCACCTCTGAGGCAGAAGGTCGTGAGCTTTGGTCCTGAGGTCGTGAAAGGTACTATATAAATGCAAATTCTTTCTTTTATCAGCCAATGACCTTCTGCAGCCTATCGTTTCGAGGAACCCGAACACTCTACAGATTCTGCCTTCCCCTGTGCCCATTTCCACTTGCTGCTTCACCAAGCAGCTGGTTGAGAATGGAAAGTCACGAGGATGAGGGTGCGGCCTGCCACTATGTTAGGCCACTGTCAGTGTTGATAGTTGCCTCAATCACAACTGCAGTGCTCGCATAGGCGACACAATAGTCCCTGTCTGATACATCACCTGCATCACAACTTCAGAATCATTATGGTGTCCAGAATAGCACTGGAATGTTATTATGTCACGCTGCAAATGAGCATCATAAATCATACTACAGTACTAATGCACGAACTATACAGCTTAAACTGATCAGAGTTCGGAAGGTATTTTATACAAACAACTGCCTAGCCCCCGTTGTCACTGTTTCGATGGCACAATAGAAGCACTGCCCTTTCAGATTCTTATCGAGAGTTATAAATAAATCAGTACAAATGGACACTAGTAATGGCTACAACAGAGTGGCAAGCATTCAAGGGAGCTGGGTGGAGTGTGGGGGATGGGGTGCAGTGTTAATGTCAAGCCTAGCACTGAAGTGAAGAGAGAGGAGTATTATGTACTGCCCTTTCTCTGTAGATGCCTGTGTCATAGGAGTTCACCAAGCATGGACTGCTTTTCTTTCCATCCCGAGGTGCAAACCTTTAATCTTCATCCTAAATTTAGCAATGCTACCTGTCCAGATTGGGATCCAACTCTGGTTTTTGAGTTGGCCACCTGGAAATTTCCAAGTGGTGTACCTAATGTAAGAAGTCTAGATTTTACAATGAAAATCCTTTCTCTCCTATTTGTGTTTTGTGGTGTGGAGGCATTGCGCTTCAAGTTTCTGATTACAACAATTATTTGCATTTACACAGTGCATTTAGCATAGAAAAACACTTTGTAGAGGTATAAAAAAAGAAAACTGATACCAAGCCAAAGAGGGACAGCTTGGGAGGGGTAGCCAGAAGCTTGGTCAAAGAGGTGAGTGTGAGGAGAGTCTTAAAGGAGGAGAGGGAGACAGAGTGTTTTAGGGAGGCATCTTGGGGCCTAGGTGGCTGAAGGACAACAACCAACAGTGGATCAAAGAAGATGGGATTGACAAAGAAGCCCGAATCAGAGCAACGGAGAGTTGAGATGGTTGGAGGGGGGGTCGGGGGAGGGTAGGGCTGGATGAGATTACAAAGATGGTGAAGGATGAGCCCATTAAGATTCATTACTGACAAAGCAAGCATCAGAACTCAGGTTATTATCACACCTCCTGCCCCTATTGTACTGGGCCCCTGTCTTGACTCCCAGGGCCTGCCTATGATGATGTCTTGGCAATAGGTGACAACACTTTGTGCATTTCACTGCAACACATAAGAACATAAGAAGATAAGAACATAATAAATAGGAACAGGAGTAGCCCATTTGGCCCTTCGAGCCTGATCAACAAGACCATGGCTGATCTTCTACCTCAACTCCACCTTCCCGCACTATCCCCATATCCCTTAATTCCTCATAATTTATCGACCTCTAACTTGAATATACTCAACGGCTGAGCATCCACAGACCTCTGGGGCAGAGAATGCCAAAGATTTACAACCCTTTGTGTGAAGACATTTCTCCTCATCTCAGTCCTAAATGGCCGACCTCTTATTCTGAGACTGTGAGCCCGTGTTCTACATTCCCCAGCCAGGGGAAACATTTTCTCAGCATTAACCCTTAAGAATTTTATATTACACTAACCCTTAAGATCATCCCTCATTCTTCTGAACTCTAGGGAATATAGGGCTAGTCTATTCAATCTCTCCTCATAGAGCAATCCCCTCATCCCAGGAATCAGTCTAGTGAACCTTCATTTCATTCCCTCGAAGGAAGGTATGTCTTTCCTTTGGTAAGTTAGATCAGATCTGTACACAGTACTCCAGGTGTGGCGTCGCTAATGCCCTGTATAATTGTAGTAAGACTTCTTTACTCGAATCCCTTTGTAATAAAAAAAGAAAAAAGACCTGGATTTATATAGCGCCTTTCACAACCATCGGACGTCTCAAAGCGCTTTACAGTCAATAAAGTACTCTGGAGTGTAGTCACTGTTGTAATGTAGAAAACACGGCAGCCAATTTGCGCACAAGCAAGCTCCCACAAATAGCAATGTGATAATGACCAGATAATCTGTTTTTTTGTTATGTTGACTGAGGGGAAAGTATTGGCCAGGACACCAGGGATAACGCCCCTGCTCTTCTTCGAAATAATGTCATGGGATCTTTTACGTCCACTTGAGAGGGCAGACTAAGCCTCGGTTTAACATCTCACCCGAAAGGCAGCACCTCTGACAGTGCAGTGCTCCCTCAGCACTGGACTGGAGTGTCAGCCTAGATTTTTTTGTGCTCAAGTCCCTGGAGTGAGACTTGAACCCACAATCTTCTGACTCAGAGGCAAGAGTGCTACCCACCGAGTCACAGGTGACATAAAAGCTAACATACCATACATGAAGATTGCTGCATTGAGGCCACTGCAGATACAAACCCATGGCCGGTCACTCTGTACTGCAGCACTTTTAAGCTCCAAATACTGGATCACTATGCCATTTCCACTCCCGTCAATATAAATATTAAAATGATGGATATGATCAACCTGGTGCTAACTTGGTATATAATAATAAATGGGTAATTTTGTGAGGCTTCACTTGTCTCACACAATTACCCCTGTATCTATACTCAAACACTTACATTTTCTGTAAGCATCATGTCAGCTAACACTGAATTGAATACTCATTCTGGGTACATTGACTTCTGGATTTTAAAACTCTCATCCTTGTGTTCAAATCCCTCCATGGACTCACCCCTACCTATCTCTGTGACCTCCTCCAGCTCTACAAACCCCCGCGATCTCTGCATTCCTCCAATTCTGACCTCTTGTGCATTGCTGATTTCCATCGCCCACCACAGACGCCGTGCCTTCAGTTGCCTAGGCCCTAAGCTCTGGAATTCGCTCAATAAAGCTCTCCGCCTCTCTCTCCCCTTTAAGATGCCTCTTAAAACCTAGCTCTTTGACCAAGCTTTTATTCACCTGTGCTAATATCTCCTTATGTGTCTCGGTGTCAAATTTTGTTTAATAACGCTCCTGTGTATCACCTTGGGATATTCTACTATGTTAAAGGTGACATATAAATGCAAGTGACTATTACTATGTTAAAGGTGCTATATAAATACAAGTTGTTGTTGTTGTCCCACATCAACATGGGCGACTCTTAACTGTCTTCAGAGTGGCCTAGCAAGCCACATAGATTATATCAAACTGTGACAAAGAAAAAGGCTCACCATCACCTTCTCAGGGGTAACTAAAGGGCAATAAATGCCGGCCGTAAAAACAATGCCCACATCCCTAGAACAAATTAAAAAATAACATTACTCAGGTGAGAAACCTTTGCAGCATTTTTTTGTTGAATTTGGGCTGCCATGGCAGAGGTCACATAGTAACACGTATCAGCTTTGAAAGGTTATTAGGCTCTTCCTTGTCTCTGCAGCCAGACCCTGAAATCCATGTTAATTCTGAAGGCACCTTCAGGGAAAGATGTTGCCCTGTTTATAATCCAGGTGGGTTCTGCCATGTTTTTTTTGCATAAAGTGTCACTTTAGCTCCATTCCATTCGTGCTGTATACGTGTGTTTGGACGCTAGATGGCGTGTGTGTGTTTCAGATGGAGTTGTTTGTATGTATTGAATGCCCATGTCGTCTTTCGGGGATTAGGCGCTGTTATAGACACTCAAGTGTTGTAGCTGTGTAATTATAGCTTGCCCAATGATTTTGAATAATGAAATGGAAAGAACCTGCATTTATATAACACCTTTCACAACCTCAGGACGTCCTAAAGCGCTTTATTTCCAATTAAGTACTTTTAAAATGTAGTCACTGTTTTGATGTAGAAAACTCGGTAGCCAAATCGCACACAACAAAGGCCCAAATCAGCACTGAGATTAATTTGTTTTTTTAGTGATTTGGGTTGAGGGATAAATATTAGTCAGGACACCGGGGAGAACTCCGCTGCTCTCCTTCGAATAGTGCAGTTGGATCTTTTGCATCCAGATGAGAGGACAGATGGGGCTTCGGTTTAACATCTCATCTGAAGGTCGACACCTCCAACAGTACAGCACTCCCTCAGCACTGCACTGAACTGTCAGCCTGCATTAGGTGCTCAAGTCTCTGCTGTGGGACTTGAACGCACGACCTTTGCGAGAGTGCTACCCCTGAGCCAAGACCAACGTCTAATAATAGAATAGTGATTTATTTTATACTGATGTGCCAGGTATGTCACCTTAATGCTACAACGCCACACTATAATATAAAGAATATGGGTTCTGCGCATCAGGTTTCATCCAGACGCCGACTGCTGGAGGGACACAAGTGCGGCTTCTCGAGGCAGCTCTAATGGCAGGGCTTCTTACAACTCAAACAGGGCCCGTCACGACAAAGGAAAATTGGGTGAGGGCACACCACTTGGGCACCACGAGTGCCTTTAGTGGATGATGGTTCTGCGATGATTGACAGAAGATAGGCTTTCCATGTGTTAGGGACAGGGAGACGATGATACAGAGAAATACACAGAAGTTGCAACACGGAAACAGGTAATTTGGCCCAACCAGTCCGTGTCAGCGTTTCCCCTCCACGTGAACAAATAGTCCAAATCACATTTACCCACCCCTGCTCCCACATCCCTTCATTGCCTGTTCCTTCATCCACCGATCCAATCTAATCTTAAATGTTGGCACAGTTACGGCCTCAACCACTAACCCTGAAAGTGAATTCACAGCCTCACAACTCTCTGCCCTCAGTTCTAAATCATTCACATTTAACCTTGTATCGGCAGCCCCTCGTTCTTGACCCTTCAACATACCTTGTAGTAAGTGCAGGCGATCAGTGCTGTGTTGATATTCCTGCACACGTAAACACTGGGATGATTTAAACACTCTGCGTATCAAATGTCCTCAGCTATCCCAGCAATCACATTTCCTATTGCATAAAACTGCAGAATAAAATTGCTTTTGCCAGTTTCTTCCCCTCTCCTACAGTCTCCAAATTTCAGGCTATTTACCACAGAGCATGTCAGGAGGGAGCAACTTCACGATCACCACCAAGAATGGCGTATTCATCATCTACCAGCATAGGCCGGGCCACGTCAGAGACCATTAATTATTTTTCATCTTCTAGACTCTTGCTTTCCGAAGCCAACTTATCTCATGGCCAAACTAACACTTACTTAGTATCATAGAATGGTTACAGCACAGGAGGCCATTCAGCCTATCGCGTCAGTGCTGGCTCTCTGAAAGAGCACTTCCGCTAGTCCCACTTTCCCCGTAGCCCTGCAAATTTTTTTCCTTCAGGTACTTATCCAATTTCCTTTTGAAAGCCACAATTTAATCTGTCTCCTTTCAGGCAGTGCATTCCAGATCCTAACCACTGGCTGCATAAGAAAGTTTTCCCTCATGTTGCCTTTGGTTCTTCTGCCAATCGCTTGTGTCCTCTGGTTCTCGACCCTTCTGCGAACAACTCCAGCTTCTCCAATCTATCCACGTAGCTGAAGTTTCTCATCCCTGGAATCATTCTTGTAAATCTTTTCTGCACCCTCTCTAAGGCCTTCGCATCCTCGCTAAAGTGCAGTGCCCAGAATTGGACACAATACTCCAGTTGATGCCGAACCAGTGTTTTATAAAGGTTCATCATAATGTCCTTGCTTTTGTACTCTATGCCTCTATTTATGAAACCCAGGATCCCGTAAGCTTTTTTAACCGCTTTCTCAACTTGCCCTGCCACCTTCAACGATTTGTGCACACATACCCCCAAGGTCTCTCTGTTCATGCACCCCCTTTAAAATTGTATCCTTTAGTGTATATTGCCTCGTCTCGTTCTTCCTACCAAAATGCATCACTTCGCACTTTACTGCGTTAAATTTCATCTGCCACGCGTCCGCCCATTCCACCAGCCTGTCTATGTCTTCCTGAAGCCTATCACCATCCTCCTCACTGTTCACTATACTTCCAAGTTTTGTGTCATCTACAAATTTTAAACTTGTGCCCCGTACACCCAAGTTGAAATCATTAATATATATCAAGAAAAGCAGTGGTCACAGTACCGACTCCTGGGAAACACCACTGAATACCTTCCTCCAGTCCGAAAAACAGCCGTTCACCATTATTCTCTGTTACCTTTCATTTAGCCAATTCCGAATCGATGCTGCCAGTGTTCCTTTTATTTCATGGGCTTCAACTTTGCTGGCAAGCCTATTATGTGGCACTTTATCAAACGCCTTTTGAAAATCCATATACACCACATCAGCTGCATTGCCCGCATCAACCCTCTCTTTTACCTCATTAAAAAACTCCATCAAGTTAGTTAAACACGATGTGTCTTTAATAAATCCGTGCTGGAATTTCCGTAATTAATCCATACTTGACCAAGTGACTGTTAACTTTGTCCCTGATTATAATTTCTAAAATCTTCCCCACTACTGAGGTTAAACTGACTGGCCTGCAGTTGCTGGGTTTATCCTTACATTCTTTTTTGATCTAGGGTGTAACATTTGAAATTCTCCAGTCCTCTGGCACCACTCCTATCTAAGGAGGATTGGAAGATTATGGCCAGTACCTCCGCAATTTGCACCTTTACTTCCCTCAGCATCCTAGGATGCATCCCATTCGGTCCTAATGACTTATCTATTTTAAGTACAGCCAGCCTTTCTAGTACCTCATTACCAATTTTTATCCCAACCAGTATCTCAACTATAGAGGGTTAACTCTGTTTCTCTCTCTACAGATGCTGCCTGACCCGCTGAGATTTCCAGCATTCTCTGTTTTTATTTCAGATTCTAGCATCCGCAGTATTTTGCTTTTGCATCAGTATCTCAACTACTTCCTCTTTCACTATGACTTTGGCAGCATCTTCTTCTTTGGTAAAGACAGATGCAAAGTACAAATTTAGTACCTCAGCCATGCCCTCTGCCTCCATGCATAAGTTTCCATTTTGCATCCTAATCGGTTCCACCACTCCTCTTACTACCAGTTTACTATTTATATGCCAATAGAAGACTTTTGAATTAACTTTCATGTTAGCTGCCAATCTATTCTCATACCCTCTCTTTGCCCCTCTTATTTCCTTTTCACTTCCCCTCTGAGCTTTCTATATTCAGACTGGTTCTCACTTGTATTCTCAACCTGGTATCCATCATATGCCTCCTTTTTCTGCTTCATCTTACGCTCTATCTCTTTCGTCATCCAGGGAGCTCTTACTTTGGTTGCCCTCCCTTTCCCCTTTGTGGGAATGTACCTCGACTGTAGCCAAACCATCTCCTCTTTAAAGGCAGCCCATTGTTCTATTACAGTTTTGCCTTCCAATCTTTGATTCCAATTTACCCGAGCCAGATCTGTTCTCAACCCACTGAAATTGGGTTGGAAGGCCAAGCTGGACTGAATTATTATTCCACTGGATAAGATCTCTGAGTACTAAGCTGGGTTGGGAAATGAAAAGGTAGAGAAAAATATGAACTGGAAAGAAGACCAACCTTGCCACACAAAGCACCTCGTGTATCAGTGAATACACAGTCAAAGCCATAATGAATCAATGAACAGAGTGGACAATTAATGGCATCCTTCTTTCATGTAGTCACAAAGCTACTTAAAGGCAAGTAAAGTCTAGTTTTTGTTCAAACTAGTATCCTTTTCATGGAAGAGAATATCAAATTTCCTGTGGTCTGTTTCTTGCCTTCCAAAACAGCCTGATCTCCCAGCACTCCATTTGTGCACATCGCGAAAAGCAGTTTCTATGAGGAGCGGCATATCTCTTCTGAAGTAGACCATCACCGATTTCGGTCATTGGCGGCCGTGCCTTCAGCTGCCTAGGCCCTAAGCTCGGGAATTCCCTCCCTAATGCGCTCCGCCTCGCTACCTCTCTCTCCTTAAAACTTATCTCTTTGACCACAGTTTTGGGCACCTGTCCTAATATCTTCAGAGAAGATTCACGAGGTTGATTCCTGAGATGAAGGGGGTGTCTTATGAAGAAAGGTTGAGCAGGTTGGGCCTATACTCATTGGAGTTTAGAAGAATGAGAGATGATCTTACTGAAACATAAAGAAAAATATAACATTCTGAGGGGGCTTGACAGGGTAGATGCAGAGAGGATGTTTCCACTCATGGGGGAATCTAGAACTAGGGGACATAGTTTCAGAATAAGGGGTCACCCATTTAAAACGGAGATGAGGAGGAATTTCTTCTCTCAGAGAGTCATGAATCTTTGGAATTTTCTACCCCAGAGAGCTGTGGAGGCTGGGTCACTGAATATATTTAAGGTGGAAGTAGACAGATTGATGATCTATAGGGGAGTCAAGGGTTACGGGTTATGATCAACACATTAAAAAGTATTTCATCCAACACAACAAATTATTTCCAGATTCGTGCAGTCCTTTTTCAGAGATTTGAGGTGAGCTTTTTACGCCTTTCTGCTCTGAGTTATTCTCACCATCCTGACCTCGCAATGTGATTAGTCTGACTGAAGTCCAAAACTGCCCAACTGCCCGGGGCTGCCAACTCTGGTTGGATGTGAAAGTTTCATCACATAACCTCCTGCCTCCAACTGCCTCGCCCCTGAAGATCCCATCCTCGGTCATGTGACACATCCATCATTGCCCATCCCGCTTTTCCATGCCAATCGGAAAGCAAAAAGGCTCTTTGTTACCCGTTTGGATGATGCCCAACTGTCAGTCAAACAGACGTTTTCTGGACATTACTCTGGAGACTCCAGGACTGTCCTGGAGGGTTGGCAACCATATAACTGCCCAACCTGTTCACTAAGCCAGTTTCAAGACACGATGAAGCGTTTTGAAATGACACTATTTGAAGTGAAGTGCAACAATTCACACTGGTGTAGGTCCTGCACACCCAGGAACTACTGATTGGTGGGGATGGTGATCACTTCAAACAATTCTGGTCTGCTAGACAGCCTAGTCCCAATTTCAGCTGGTGGTCTTGTGAGAAAAGACCATTCCATTTTGACCATGTTAGTTTAAAGTCACTTGCATTTCCCCTATACATAATCGAAGTTAGTAAAACAAAATTCTAATTTTCACCAGGACGGAGTTCAGCTTTCATTACATATAACCTTGAGTCAAATCTCCCTTGCTACAAGAATGTTCCAGTGATATCAATTACGGGACCATCTTGAAGTAACTCCATAGCAAACAGCCAATGGTGGAAATTCCAGCCTAGCCGAGAGCTGCTCTGGGATTCCTGACGCTGGAAAACCATGTTACCCAATCTTTCTGAGGTCAGCAATCGACCTCGGGTGCTGCACGTGACCTCAGCAGCTTTAGGATAGCAAAAGGGGCAGAATCAGAGAAGGTTCATGCTCCTGATCATTTTCCAGTGAATCCTGCTGTTGACCTCACCCAAGTGGCTATTCTTCAGGACTGGGTGAGTGTTGGTAGTTTATTGACCTTGGAGGGTAAATCATAGCCAAGACTGATCTTGTTCTCACCCAACATCTGCATATGCTTTCACGCCAAGGTTACTGGCAATTAGGAGCAGGAATTCTGGCCAATTTTATCGTCTCTATCCCTGTGTTCATTGAGCTCGACCATGGCATGGACTTGACTCTGAAAATGCCTGGATTTTGTCATAATTAAATAAATGATACCACTCCTCACTGCTCAGAATTTAGCAGTCTGAATTTCAGTGAGTGCCAGTAGCCAGATGAAAAGTTCCACCATTCTGAAAGAGACTAATTAATGCTCAGGAGAAACTCAGGAAAAACAACGATCTCACCACAGGACCTCTAGAATTTATGTGTTGGGTCATAGTTACTGTCTGCCCGTTTTATTCTATGATGCTGTTAGCCTGTGATAAACATGAGTAAATATCCATGCAAGTGCAATTCTGCACCACAGGGTGGTTATCAAGTTACTCAGCCGCAGATGTTCACAGCACAGAAAGAGGCCATTCAGCCCACTGTGTCACTGCTGGCTCTTTGCGATTACCCAAAGCTAATCCTGCTGCTCTGCTCTCCCATATCTGTATCATCCTATGCTTCAAATGTTTGCTGTTCACTTCAAAGATACAATGGTCCCTGCCTCAAAACAATTGCTGCGGGAAAGTATTTCATGCTCTTATATCTCCCTGCAGAACAACATTTCCCTCGAGCTCTCTCCCTACTTTTAGTAGGTAAAAGATCCTGCTTATAGTAAGAGTCATGACTTCAAATTCTCTAGGCTTATCTCGAACATCTACTTAGTTTTCATAAATCAGGCAAGTCTGGTCAGCTTCATTAATGTCAAAGTGTTCAACTGAGTAGCGATCAACATCTCCACACTGACAGTAGTTAGAGCAAAAACATCACGCTTTATTTTATCATCACTTTTTTTGGGGGTGCTAGCCTTGGCTCAGTGAGTAGTACTCTTGCATTTGAGTCAGAAGATTGTGGGTTCAAGCCCCACTCCACAGACTTGAGTTGGGGTATTTACAATGGCAGAAGGTAGGTAGTGGTGTTCTACAAGGATCAGTGCTGCGTCCACTTTGTTCACAATTTATATTAAGGATTTAGACTTTGGCATCAAAAACACAATTTCTAAATTTGCAGATGACACCAAATTGGGGGAATAGTCAATACTGAGGAGGACTGCAACAAATTACAGGAGGACATTAATAAACGTGAAGAATGGGCATACCATTGTCAAAAGTAGTTCAACACAGATAAATGTGAGATATTACATTTTATTACAAGAAAAATAGGGAGGTCACATATTACTTGGAAAATACAAATCTAAATGGGATAAAAGAGCAAAGGGTTCTCAGAGTACAAATACACAAATCACTGAAAGTAGCGACACAGGTTAATAAGGGCATAGAACAGCAAACCAAGCACAAGAGTTTATTTCTAGAAGGATTGAATTGGAAAGTCGGGAAGTTATGCTAAACTTGTATCGAACCTTGGTTAGACCACACATGGAGTACAGCGTACAGTTCTGGTCTCCATATTATAAAAAGGATATAGAGGCACTGGAGAGGGTGCAAAAAAGATTTACAAGGATGATACCAGAAATGCGAGGGTATACATATCAAAAAGGGTGAACAGGCTGGGTCTCTCTTCTCTTGAAAAGAGAAGGCTCAGGGGTGACCTAATAGAGATCTTTAAAATTATGGAAGGTTTTGACAGAGTGGATACAGAGAGAATGTTTCCACTTGTAGGGAAAAGCAAAACTAGAGGTCATCAATATAAGATAGTCACCAAGAAATCCAATAGGGAATTCAGATACCCAGAGTGTGGTGAGAATGTGGAACTCGCTTTCACAGGGAGTGGTTGAAGCAAATAGTATAGATACATTTAAGGGAAGGCTAGATAAACATATGAGGGAGAAGGGAATAGAGTGTTATGCTGATAGAGTTAGATGAGGAAAGACAGGAGGATTCTTGAGGGGAGCATAAATTCTGGCATGGACTGGTTGGGCCGAATGGCCTGCTTCTGTGCTGTATATCCTGTGCAATCCTATGACTTTCATTCATGGAAACATGGTGGCCTCGATATTAAACCCCCCATAATGGGCATGAGAGGGTCGGGTTAAACAATTGTATATGGGGAATATGTCCCCAACGCGCATGTGCCCAAGTCATTATTACAGCAGCCGAGAACGGGATGTCTGGGTGTCCCACTGTGGAGAGGCGGGGCACTTTGTTAACATATTTAAATCGGGATCCCACTGTGTAATTAGGAGCCCGATTTAAAATCCACTGCTGCTGCAAGGGATTCCTCGGGTTCAGGAAACCCGGCAGTAAATGGGAGGCAGAAGCTGCTGGCTCCACAAGATAAGTGCCTTTTCCAGCACTTCCTGTGGGCCCAGAGGACCAGCAGTGCTCCCCACCTCCCCATCCTCAAGGAAGCCTTTGGCCTCCCCCTGCCGATCGTGGTCTCTCCCTCCTCCCCGCCGTGATTGCCAATCTCTTCACCCCCTCCCCCAGCCCCAATGCCCTCTCCCCCCCCGCAGCCCCAATGCCCCACCCCGCCCCCCAGCCCCAATGCCCCCACCACCCCAGCCGCAATGCCCTCTCTCCCCCCACCAGCCCCAATGCACCCACCCTCCCAGCCCCAATGCCCTCTCTCCCCACCCCCCCAGCCACAATGCCTTCTCCCCGCCCCCCTCAGCCCCAATGCCCTTCTCCCTGCCCCCCCAGCCCCAATGCCCTCTCCCCCCCAGCCCCAATGCCCTCTCTCACCCCTCCCCAGCCCCAATGCCCTCTCTCCGCCCCCCCCCCCAGCCCCAATGCCCTCTCTCACCCCTCCCCAGCCCCAATGCCCTCTCTCCCCCCCTCCCAAGCCCCAATGCCCTCTCTCCACCCCCCCAGCCCCAATGACCTCTCTCCCCCCTCCCCCCCAGCCCCAATGCCCTCACCCCCAGCCCCAATGCCCTCTTCCTCCCCCCCCAGCCCCAATGCCCTCTCTCCCACCCCCCCACCACCAGCCCCAATGCCCCCCCCACCCAGCCCCAATGCCCTCTCTCCCCCCCCAGCCCCTATGCCCTCTCTCCCCCCTCCCCCCCAGCCCCAATGCTCTCTCCCCCCCCCCCGCAATGCCCTCTCTCCCCTCCCCAGCCCCAATGCTCTCTCTTCCCCCCCCCCGCAATGCCCTCTCCCCCCCCCAGCCCCAATGCTCTCTCTCCCCCCCCATGCCCTCCCCCCCAGCCCCAATGCCCTCTCTCCCCCCCCCCAGCCCCAATATCCTCTCTCCCTCCCCCCAGCCCCAATGCCCTCTCTCCCCGCCCCCCGCCCCAATGCTCTCTCTTCCCCCCCCCCCCGCAATGCCCTCTCCCCCCCCAGCCCCAATGCTCTCTCTCCCCCCCCATGCCCTCCCCCCCCAGCCCCAATGCCCTCTCTCCCCCCCCCCCAGCCCCAATATCCTCTCTCCCTCCCCCCAGCCCCAATGCCCTCTCTCCCCGCCCCCCGCCCCAATGCCCTGTCTCTCACCCATCCACAATATATTACCTTCCTCCTCTTTCGATTGCCAATTGCCAGGGACTGTCCCAAGGGTCCCCAACGGCAGCCTCCTGCCACTGGTGTTATCATCCACCCGCCGGCCAGGATGTCAATTTGGCCAGTGCCCGGGCGGGAAACAGAACAGATTAATGATAATGAGGCCCAGCTGCCTCAGCATCCCCGGCCTTAGCGGATTCTTCGGCAGTTTTCGGCTCCTCCCCCCCCCCCACCCCCTTTCCCTCGCGGCCTCCCCCACCCCTTCCCGCCTGCCCCACAACCTCTCGGCCTCCCCCACACCTTCCTGGCTAGACACTGACAAATGTTTCTGCGCCTTCCTACAATAAAGATAGTTTCCATCTAGTAATCAAGGGGTAGGTGTCAAGAAAGGAGATGGAGCCTGGTTCTCTAACGACCCTGAAATGGCACTGTTAAAGTACTGATGTGTTTCCATCATCCAAAAAAGGACCGTAATAACTGCAAAAAATGTATGTTCAATTATTCCACCCAATGTAAGACCTGAGATAGTCACTGCACTGTTGATCCTTATTACATTATATTACATTGTATTTACAGCACAGAAACAGGCCATTCGGTCCAACAGGTCCATGTTTATACACCACATGAGCCTACTCCCACCCTTCCTCATCTCACCCCATCAACAAATCCTTCTATTCCTTTCTCCCTTATGTGTTTATCTAGCCTCCTCTTAAATGCATCTATGCTAGTCACACTTCACCTATTCCTTGTGATAGCGAGTTCCACATTCTGATGACTCACTGGGTAAAGATGTTTCTCGTGATCAGTGTTTCTCTCGCTGCTCCCTCTTCCCCCTTCCCCACTTCCTCCCCCCCCTCCCACCCCACACCTCACCCAGCTATGGCAGGTCAGTGCAGTAATAAAACTTTTAGACAGCAAGAATCTGCTTACCCACAAACTCGGCCATACTTCTGGACCAACTCCTGGTGGCCCTCAAAAAAGCCCTATTTGGAAACAAAGATAAGTTAAAGATGTAAATTTGCAATAAAAACAAGCCTAACAATAATACTGCTAATTCCCCCAGTGATTCAGTCGGTAACGTGTGCAGGTGAATGATACAGACCAGGAGGTCCAGGTTCCATCACTGGGTGCAATGAGTTAGCTGAGTTCAACAGTTAAGGTGTAATGGTGATTATGAATAGCATCATTGCCCCAGGCTAGTGAGCGGAGAAATCACCCAGAGTGCCCAATTCAGACATAATTCAGAGTGACCCCTGACATACAGAGTGACTCCTGACAGAGTGACCCCTGATAGACAGAGTGACCCCTGACAGAGTGACCCTGACAGACAGCGTGACCCCCTGACATAGAGTGACCCCTGACACAGAGTGACCCCTGACGTACAGAGTGATCCTGACAGAGAGTGACCCCCGACAGAGAGTGACCCCTGACAGACAGAGTATGTTGGGTGAGGACAGGATTTGGTTGAATTCTGATGCTCCCCACGGTCCAATATCCTTTGGACACTGAATATCTAAGCTTACGCGGGAAGAAATGCCACTAACTGCGGTACTGGGGGTTGCTGGGGCCTATGTGAACATACAATCTTAGCAACAGTTGATTCATTCTGGGGAGAAGGGGAGAAGATTCCCCAAAAGAACACAATCGGCACTGTTACAGAATCGTCCACTTAGGTGCCATTTTGTAAGTGTGCCTTTTGTATCTATATTGCTGTGTGAAAAGGAAATCTAAACCACAGCAGTACGTACACTGAAATAATCCCGACTGTTTCATTCCATTCTATTTAAATATATCTTACTGCAACTCCAGTATCAGTTCCTATCTTTAGGGCTGGATTTTCAGCTCGTTTGCGCCCGGTGGGGCGTTAAATTCTATTTTTTGGGCATTATGCAAGGCGACCAGGATTTACCGCCCAGGCGGAAGATTTGGCTATTGGTTTGCGCTGGCGCAAAAACGTACCGTCCCGCCTCCGTTTTTAGCGTGATGATGACGTCAATCGTCGCGCCCGGGATGGAACATTCGGCCTTAACGCCTCATTTAATGCCTAGCCCAGGAAACCCTATGGCAGCATTTTTAAATGGAGGGATGAGGATCCTACACCACAGGTCATATTGACTACAACAGTCGCGCGCATAAAGCTGTGTGAAGCTCCAACATGCAAACTTCACTTTTATCTGCCATGACAGTGTCCTTACAACTTCAGTGAGAAAATTTAATGGGGGCATTACTAGTTCACCAGCGTATCATGCTCCATGCTATTGCCAGGCAGTGCCAAACTAGAGAAAGGACTCTTGGGCATGTCGGCCCACGGATGATGAAAGGCCGAATATGTCCGGGGAGGAGGGCTTACCCTCCCCACGGGTTTACCAACACTCAGATCTCCAGCTCTCTGAGGAGCAGTGTGTGCGATTCAGAAAGGAAGTGCTGACAAAGATATGCCATCTCCTGCAGACAGACCGATGCCTGGACCGCTCTGGAGGCAGCCTTCAATACTCTACTCAACAGGTTTCCAAATTCATTGTGGCGTGCTGCATGTTGCACAGCTTGGCCATCATGAGGGGTCAGGCATTGCCAGTGGGGATTGCATGGCCACCTCAGGAGGAGGAGGAGGAGGAGGAGGACGATGAAGAGGAGCCTGGCGGAGGGGGTGGCAACGTGGAGATGCTGCCGGTCCAACACCAGCAAATCGCCAGCTCATAATGGACCAGCTTCTAAATGGAGGAAACTGAGGGACAATTTGTGCCCCCATAAAGGCACATCTCCGGCGAACGTTGGAATGATGCACAAGGCACCAATGGCAAATGATGAGTCATAAATTTTACTGCAACAAGGTCACAAAAACACCCCCACCAAAATAAAACCATACAATATACAATGTTATGTTGCAAGGAACTAAACAACAATGAAACTTCCTTACCACTGCAAGTTTCGGCTCGGGCACAAAAAGTCCGTTGTGTAATGCCTGACTTAATGCCAACACTCATCCAACTTACATTTGCAGTCGGAGGCGCAAACTATTTTTAGGCACTAAACGCGATTAACGCCCCGAAATCCAACAAGCCCAAAATCCAGTCCACAATGTATTGATTGGGAGAAAAGAAAGAACTTTGTATTTAGATGGAGCTTTCATGTCCTCAGATGTCCCTCAGTGCTTTGCAAGCAGTGAATTACTTTTGAAGTGCAGTTGCTAACCTGCCAATCAATTTGCACACAGCAACATCCCACAAGCATCTATGAGATGAATGGCCAGTTAACCTGCTTTTGTCTGCGTTGGCTGAAGAATAAATCTTGGCCACAGGACATTAAGGGAACTCCGCTGCTCTTTGAATGGTATCATAGACTCTTTTACATCCACCTGCGAGGGCAGGCATGTCTTCGGTTTAGCAGCTCATCTGAAAGACGGCACCTCCAACAATGCAGCACTCCCTCAGTTCTGTACTGAATCAGTGAAAATCCCATGCTGAAATCTGTAGTGGGGTTTGAAACCACAACCTCCAAATTCAGATATCAAACACTACTTGGGAGAGTTAGTGTTCTCGGGATTAATATTTTTATTCGAATGTCTTAGAAATGCTCCTAGCGTGCCTCCCTTTAAGGTGCTGAATCCCCAGCTCATTTTATTTGGATTGGTAACATACTGACTTGCTATCCCATGTCTAGTTTATATTATTGACGGCTGCTCCGGTTCAGTCAATTACTGACGAACACAAATACGAATGAGCATCAGTGGGTGGCGATGACACAGACCTGCTTTTATCCTGTTCCTGGAGGAAATTCTATTAGCCTTTCAACTTCGAGTGGCCCTAGCCCCTTGCAATCTCACCAACTTATGCAGGTAGTTCTGTGATTTTGGAATCCGGCTCCACTGCTTCTCTATTTTTGCCTGGCTCTGTCCAGTTATGAGTCATTGCAGTGCAAATAATGCCTCAATAGTCGTGCTTAATTGCATCTATTCCTGTACCTCTGGGAGCGCTCGACAAGACAATCAGAGAATGATACAATAACAACTTGTATTTATATAGCGCCTTTAACCTTGTAAAAAGTCCCAAGGCACTTCACAGGAGTGTTTTAAGACAAATCAAATACATTTGACACTGAGCCACATAACAAGAAATTACGGCAGATGACCAAAAGCTTGGTCAAAGAGGTAGGTTTTAAGGAGGAAAGAGAGGTAGAGAAGCAGAGTGGTTTAAGGAGGGAGTTCGAGAGCTCGGGCCTAGGCAGCTGAAGGCACGGTCACCAATGGTTGAGCAGTTATAATCAGGGATGCTCAAGCGGGCCGAATTTGAGGAGCGCAGACATCTCGAGGAGTTGTGAGGCTGAAGAAGGTTACAGAGATAGGGAGGGGCGAGGCCATGGAGGGCTTTGAAATCAAGGATGAGAATTTTGAAATTGAGGCACTGCTTAACCGGGATTAATATAGGTCGACGAGCACAGGGGTGATGGGTGAGCAGGACTTGGTGCAAGTTAGGACACGGGCAGCTGAGTTTTGGATCGCCTCAAGTTTTACGTAGGGTAGAATGTGGGAGGCCAGCCAGGAGTGCGTTGGAGTAGTCAAGTCTAGTGGTAACAAAGGCATGGATGAAGCAGAGGCGGAGTTGGGCAATATTACCGAGATGGAAATAGGCGTTTTTTGTTATGCCGCGGATATGTGGCCAGAAGCTTATTTCAGGGTCAAATATGACAAGAGCACAGGAGGAGGCCATTTGGCCCATCGTGCCTGCACCAGCTCTTTGAAAGACCTATCCAATTAATCCCACTCCCATGTCCTTTCCCCTTAGCCCTGCAACTCCTGGACAATGCTGATTATTGAGAGGGAGTGATTGGAGGGAGAAGACAAAGCGGTAGAAGAAGCATCATTTGATTTCACACTCTCAGCCACCAGCTCCTCAAGGTCGACCTGCAAAGCTATTTCCAGTGTCCCCGATGGAAAGTCAGCAGCCTTCCACCAGCCGTGCTGCAGCCACTAGGGTAGCACTGCATGACATCAGTAGGATAGGCAAAGATACACACAAGACAGTTATAAAGGGAATGTACAAGGGTGATTTGTTGATTTCTTGATGTCATATTGGATGGATAGATATATAAAGTTGGATTGGAACGTTTGCTTTGTGAAAAGAAAGACTTGCATTTATATAGCGCCTTTCACGATCACCGGACGTCTCAAAGCGCTTTACAGCCAATGAAGTACTTTTGGAGTGTAGTCACTGTTGCAATGTGGGAAACACAGCAGCCAATTTGCTTTTATTTCAACATTGTGGCCAAGAGGATACTGTGATGATCAATAACAGAGGGAAGATAACGTGCGAGACATGTTGAAAGGGGAATTGGAGTTGTGGTCACTGAGACCCCAAGCGGATGATTCCATCCTTGATATCCAAGTGACTGTCTGGGTTGCCTCCTTCTTCTACTTCCTCCTCTTCTGCGTCTTCTCCTGCGTCTTTCTCTTCCCCCTGCGAGCGGATGCTGGAAATCTGAACTAAAAGCAGAAAATGCTGGAAATACTCAGCAAGTCAGGCAGCATCCCAACCCGAGATGTTAACACTGTTTCTCTTTCCACAAATGCTGCCTGCCCTGTTGAGTATTGCCAGCAATTTCTATCTTCTCAGCGGCCTTCCTTTACCTTCTGAGGCCTTGCAAGCATCCAGCAGCACTCCCTGCACATTTTTTAAAAATTTAACAATCTATTGCGCCAAGCCACTACTTTAATAAAATATTAAAAATCCAATCCAAAAGCTTAAATGCAAACTTACCTTAAGAAGAGCTGACAGCGCCTCTGTTGGTCTGCTGCACGCTCACTTTTCAGAGCGAGCCCAGGACCCTGTATTAAACTCAACGCAAAGGTCCAAGTTCGCAGAATATGGCACAAGTTGGCGTTGCAGGACAACTGATGTCACACTCTCCAGATTTGCATGTCCAAGGCATGTCACACCCGCCATTTCTTTTTTAGGAATCTGCCAGCAACGGGTGGCGCTAAGTAGCTGAATTTCTAGGCCAATCTGTTTAAGTGATGTTGGTTGAGAGATAAATATTGAGCAGGACACTAGGGAGAACTCTCCTGTTCTTCATCAAAATAGTGCCATGGGTTCTTTTACGTCCACCTGAGAGAACAGATGTGGCCTCAGTTTAACATCTTATCTGAAAGTCAGCACTTCCAACAGTGCAACACTCCCTCAGTACTGCACTGAAGTGTCAGCCTAGATTTTTGTGCTTGAGTCTCTGGAATACGCACATAAGAACATAAGAAATAGGAGCAGGATTAGGGCCCACGGCCCCTCGAGCCTGCTCCGCCATTCAATAAGATCATGGCTGATCATCGATCTCAACTCCACTTTCCTGCCCAATCTCCATATCCCTTAATTCCTCAAGACTCCAAAAATCTATCTATCTCAGCCTTGAATATATTTAGAGACTCAGCATCCACAACCCTCTGGAGCAGAGAATTCCAAAGATTCACAACTCCGAGTGAAGAAATTCGTCCTCATCTCTGTCTTAAATGGCCTACCCCTTATCCTGAGACTGTGCCCCCTAGTTATAGACTCTCCAGCCAGGGGAAACAACCTCTCAGCATCTACCCTGTCAATCCCCTTCAGAATCTTGTATGTTTCAATGAGATCACCTCTCAGTCTTCTAAACTCCAGAGAGTATAGGCCCATTCTACACAATCTCTCATCATAAGACAGCCCTCTCATCCCAGGAATCAGTCTAGTGAACCTTCGTTGCACCGCCTCCAATGAGACTTGAACCCACAACCTTCTGACTCAGGTGTGAGTGTGCTATCCATTAAGCCACCGCAGAAAGCAAGGACAAAGTTCAAGGGCACGGCCATAGTGACTAAAATAAAGGGAACTAATAGTGCAGTGGAAGGTGTTTCCAGGGGTCATACGACTGGAGGTGGCTGAGCTAGTGTGCGGCAAAGCTCCAGAGATCTGAAATCAAGAACGGGATTCTTAAACTCAATTCACTGAGGTGAGGTCGTGAGTGTAGTTTGGTGAGGTTAGTGGTGAGGGAATATCGGACTTTGTGCAGGAGAGGACATGGAAATCTGAATATGCTGGAGCTTGTGGAGGCAGGGACAGTCTTGAGGCTGCAGAAGTCAATCCCGGAGCGGATGCAGGTACAACTTAGCTTTGCAGCAGCGGTGAGGGAGAGGTAAGGGTGACGGGTGCGATTAGCAGGCATAATATGAATGTGGGGTTTAGTCCAGTATGTTTAAACTGGTTATATTCCTGTAAGGTTTGCCGTCGGAAGTCCCCTGGAGTCGAGGATGACTTGCTTCCACACTAACATGAGTTCTAAGCTGACTGATGAAACCAATGCAGCATCCACAGACTCTGCAACAGGTGGGGCAGGTGGTGGTTGGAGGGACTGGTGGGTGGGGAGCTTGGTTTGTCGTGCGCTCCTTCCGTTGTTTGTGATTGGCTTTCGCGTGCTCCCGGCAAAGAGACTCAAAGTGTTCAGTGCCTTCCCGAATGCTTCTTCTCTTCTGGTCTTGGGCCAGGGATTCCCAGGTGCCGGTGGGGATGTTACATTTTTTCAAGGAGGCTTTGAGGATGTCCTTTCCTCTGCTCTCCTGGGGCTCGCTTGCTGTGACGGAGCTTGGAGTAGAGTGCCAGTTTCAGGAGTCTTGTATCGGGCATGCGGACTACGTGGCCCGCCTATCGGAGCTGATTGAGCGTGATCAATGCTTCGATGCTGGGGATGTTGGTCTGAGAGAGAACACTGACGTTGGAACGCCTATCCTGCCAATATTTCTGTACTGACTCAACTGTATGTAAAACTTTCAATTTCCTTTATGGAGCAGAGGCAGAAAGAACAATCAGGTTACAGTCACTACCCTGCAAAAAAGAAATGGATCCAGTCTGCACAATAATAGCAGTTGGATTAATAGTGGTTAAAACCTGAAAGGGCAAGTTGCAAAGAACACAAGTCTGCTCTGTGCATGATACTGATGGATGGCCGCTGGACTTGAAGTAACTGTATGAACTCGATTAAATATTCTATTATACAGACTGCAGTCTCTTTGTGTCCTGCACACTTCAGAATTACAGGGTAGTGGATATCCAGACGTCTGCACTCCGACCAGGCACTGCAAAACTTCTATTCTGTTCAGTTTTAAAGTATATTTGTGTAAATTCTTGCTGCAGTTTTTCCTTTCAGTTTCTTTGTCCTTTGTTTTTTTTTTACTCACTCCTTTTTTCTCATTCCTCCTTTTTGTTCTTTTCCATCTTCCCTCCTTTTCTCACACTCAGTTCATTTTCCAGGTACTCTTTTCTTACTTCCTTGCCACCCCCATTCTGCCCCCTGAGCCTCCACTTTGTAATCTGATCTCGAACAGGTTGAAGAGAGTTGAGAAAGGCACATTGTCACAAAGGCCTTGAACTGAATTGGATCTTTGGCAGGAGGTTAGACTCCGCCTTTCTCTCGCCTTGATCTGTAGTGGTGCAATACATACATGGGTTAGCACAAAGTTCTCCTCAAAAAAATTCATTACAGCAGTACTTCATTTTTAAGAGCTCCTGAAGGGGGAGAATGCCGAACAGGGGAACTAGATGGGGGTGGAGGGTAGTTCACAACTGAAAGGATAGGTTATAAAGGGTGTCTGAAGGAAGGAACAGAGGCATCGACATGAAGCCGCAACCTCATCATTCTATTTGACCCTGAGCTGAGCTTCTGACCCCAAATCCTCTCCATCACCAAGTCCGCCTACTTCCACCTCTGTCACATCGCCCATCTCCGCCCCTGCCTCAGCTCATCTGCTGCTGAAACCCTTACCCATGCCTTTGTTATCTCCAAACTCGACTATTCCAACGCTCTCCTGGCCGGCCTCCCACCTTGCACCCTCCACTAACTTGAGCTCATCTAAAACTCTGCTTCCCGTAACCTAACTTCCACTAAGTCCCGTTCACCCATCACCCCTGTGCTCGCATCACTACCCTACATTGGTTCCCGGTCTGGAACTATAGATTTAAAAAATATATATATGCAATATCCTGCTAGAAAACTAAGTGGTGAGGTGGAATTTGTTATGTAATGTAACAAATGAGAAAGCTTTGATTTAAAAATTTTCATCCTTGTGTTCAAATCCTTCTACAACCCTCAGATCTCTGGACTCTTGCGCATCCTCGATTTTCATCGCTCCACCATCGGCAGCCGTGTCTTCAGCTGCTTAGGCCCTAAGCTCTGGAATTCCCTCCCTAAACTTCTCCTCCTCTCTACCTCTCTCTCTCCTCCTTTAAGTCGATCCTTAAAACCTACTTCTTCGACCAAAATTTTGATCACCTGTCCTAATATCTCTTTATGTGGTTCAGCGTCAATTTTTGTCTGATAACGCTCCTGCGAAGTGCCTTAGGATGTTTTACAATGTTAAAGGCGTTATACAAATGCAAGTTGTTGTTGTTTACAGAGAAAGTTCTAAAAGACATCTCTTTTTAAGACCATTGAACCTCTAATTGACTTGAGGAAAAACTCAATTGACTTTATAATGCTATTTAGATTTTTTTTAATGTAAATGTTACCTTTACTGGTAAAATTTCAACTGGGGGAAATTTCAAGAAGGCAAATCAAACCAAGTTCATAAATTATTTGGAGTGATCTAATTGGTTCAACTTTAAATGATCCGTTTGGAAAGGATGCACTCATTTTCCCACTTGCTGAAACACCGATGTGTTTATATTAAACTGCAGTGGTTCAATTCCGCTCCTGTTGATCTGTTTTTCAATCCAGGACTGAACCATAACTGGAGTTTGTTCATGGAGATGCTAATAATCCCTAGAATTAGGCTGCAATTTAATCCATATATGGCAAATAAATAAATGTTGTTTCAAAGATCCAATATGAAGTCTTTGATATACCTCAAGGTAAAACACGTAGCAATTAATGGCCTGTTAGGCTGTAATGGCTGAATTGATCGTTATCTCAATCTAGTGACTCAGATGAAATTACTTTGCAATAAAATAATAAGCGAGACAGAAATCCCAAATCTTTCTGTTCTTAAAAAAGTTATGAGTCCTCAATTTTACTCCTTGATACATTTTTGTGCAGTTTATATAGAACGTGCTAATCACGGTGCAAAGAGTTGTGTGACCCACTGGGATTACTTTTATTGGTTTTTGCAGTGCCCTGTGCACTGAAAACACATATATGCAATGTGATTGTCAATCTGCCTTTTGGAGGAATATTAAATTTAGATGTTGGTTGCCGAGCAAGCAAAAAGCCTGTGGGAGAAAGGGATTTACAAAACAAATCAGCAAAGTGGTTAAGTAAGAATAAGCATGTTATTAAGAATTACTTAATCTTTTATGGTTTTACTAAGTTATATATTTAACTTTTATGTGTAAATTTTAAAATGAAGAAAAGCAAATGTTAAGATGGCAGCTCAAACCAAGTTCAGAATGTTTTTCCCTGCTTATTGGTATGTTTTCCTCACGACTTTGGTTTGATTTGTTGGTTTGATACGTGGTTAGGGCTTAACACGCTCCCTACTTACTGATTTGTTGCTATTTGGTGAATATGAATGTGAGCCAATCGGAAAATGTGAAACTCGGCATTTGATGTGACACAGGAACTCTGCTCTATTGTTCCATTTTTTAATATTACTAACGTACAAGGAAGACTCGAAATCAGAAGGGGAGAATTTTTTAAAGCGTTGAACAGAAAAATCGTAGTGTAAAATAATGAGATTTAAGCAGGTCAAATCTCCAGGCCCAGAAGTTTCATATGAGAGAATTAAAATAGGCAAGAAAATTTGAGAGGCATTAGTTACAATCTTTGAAAGTTCACTGGATTTGGGACAGAACCAGAGAACTGAAAGAAAGCAAATATTATCCTTATGCAAAAAAAAAGGGTGGGACAAACCAGGTAACTATAGGCCAGTGAGTTTGACATCGAAGGTGTGAACATTGCTAAAATCCAGCATCAATAGCAGCTAAAGAGAACACTTGGAAAAGTCTGAGCTGATTAGGGAGAGTCAGCATGGTTTTGTGAAAGATAGAATGACATAAAATATACAGCACAGAAACAGTTTATCCTCCACACGAGTCCCCTCCCATTCCATCTGCCTCTTCTCAACCTTTCAGCATATCTTTCTATTCCGTCTTCTCTCATGGACTCCTTTTTAAAACATCTAAGCTATTTGCCTCAACCATTTCCTGTCGTCACGATTTCCACATTCTAACCACTCCCTGAGTAAAGACATGTCTCCTTATTTCCCTATTAGATTTATTGGTAACTATCTTATAATTATGGCCCCTAGTTCTGGATTCTCCCACAAGTGGAAACATTCTCTGCATGTTTATCTTGTCCAACCCATTCATAACTTTAAAGACCTCTATCAGGTCACCTCTAGGGCGGTGTTTTTCTAAAGAAAAAAAGCCCCAATCTGTTCAATCTTTCCCAATAGCTGTAATCTCCCAGATCTGGTCCCATCCTTGTAACTCATTTTTGCATTTTCTCCAGTGCTTCAATGTCCTTTTTATAATATGAAGACCAGAACTGTGCACAGTACTCTAAGTGCAACCTGACCAGGGTCTTATACAAGTTTAACATAACTTCATTACTTTTGAATTCTATACTGCTAGAAATAACTTAGGTTATGTTTAAAAGCTAATTGAGTTTGTACAAAGTTACAAGCGATAAATATAGAAGTCTTATATAGGATGTCATATGCATGGATTTTCAAAGGCATTTGATACAGTTCTATACAACCGATTATGGCCTCGCCCCTCCCTATCTCTGTAATCTCCTCCAGCCCCACAACCACCCCCCCCCCACCCGAGATCGCTGCGCTCCTCTAATTCTGCCCTCCTCAGCATCCCTGATTATAATCGCTCAACCATTGGTGGCCGTGCCTTCAGCTGCACAGGCCCGAAGCTCTGGAACTCCCTGCTTAAACCTCTCCGCCTCTCTACCTGTCTCTCCTCCTTCAGGTGTATTTTGGCAGTTACACGGGGATGCACTGCACCCCCCTCCTCCCATGCACAATTTCAAGGTCATAGTGAATGGTGAGGAGGAGAGCAGAAGATTGCATAACACATTAAGCAAGTGAGGGAAACAATAGCAGATGCACCTTGATATGACCAAATGTGAGCTTGTACATAATCATAGAATGATACAGCACAGAAGGAAGCCATTTGGCCCATCGTGCCTGCTCAAGCTCTTTGAAAGATCTATCCAATTAGTCCCCACTCTCCTGCCCTTTCCCCATAGCCCCGTAAATTGTTCCCCTTGAAGAATATATCCAATTCCCTTTTGAAAGTTATTATTGAATTTGCTTTCACCACCCTTTCAGGCAGTGCATTCCAGATCGTAGTGCAGTGTGGCACTCCCTCAGTACTGCACTGGAACGTAAACCTGGATTTTGTGCTCAAAGTCTCTGGAGTGGGGCTTGAACCCACAACCTTCTGACTCTGAGTAGAGGGTGCTACCCACTGAGCCATAAGAAAGGCAGATGGGAGTAGTGTCTAAATAGATCAGAATGGCGGGGGGACATTAAACAAATAAAGGATTTTAGGGATTCAGGTACAGAAGTGATTAAAAGCTATGTTTGCAGCTACAAAAATTGAATAAAAAGGCTAATGTGATGCTGGGCTTCATCACGTGGAACCATACACTTTTACAGCACAGAAGGAGGCCATAAGGAGGCCATATGGCCCATCGCATCTTTGCCAGTTCGTTGCTAGAGCAGTTCAAGACTGATCCCAGTTTTATTATTACTGGTAGCGTTTGCTTGGTTTTGAGAAAAAAAAGGAGTGATATGATTGGTTCAGGTTCTGCTTTGCTTTATTGATAACAGTTTTGGTTACATTTCTGAGCTTGTGATTTGTTGAATGAGATTTGAGCCAATCTACAAGTGACACACCAAAATGTGAGCCAATCAAGTCTGATGCTGGAATCTGGACGAACCAAAAAGCTGTGACACTGAAGTTTGATACAGAAAGTGTATGTTATTGTACCATTTTTTAACCATAAAAAAGCTATGTTGCAATATGTTTAATTTTTATCTCTTATCTTTTTTTGAAGGCACACAAGAAGATTACAGGCAGCATGTAGCAAATTGGCTGTAGTTATGTGGGGTTTAGAAGCCGTTGTGGGGAGGGGGTTGTGAGGTCGCTCTGAATTTGTGGGGCAGGGGGAGAAAGGAAGTGGGGGGCATTTGTGGGCTACAGCGGTATTACAAAGTGGATATTTAGGATTTTGCGACATTGGGATGAGGAGTGTGGGGTTTGGATTTGCTAGGGGATTCCTGGGATGGAAGCATTGAAAGATGATACAACAGTCTGTCAGGTCTAGGTGGTACTCAAGGTTCCTGTTTGTGGAGTGCTGGGGAGGGAGAGGGGATCTCGAACACTGGGGAGAATCCTGGCAGTGGAAATCCTGGAGCATGGGATGGGGAAGTGCGTACCATGGTCTGCGAGCATTGGGAGGGTGATTCTTTACATATTTTAGGGATAGATTATTGATTCCTAGGTAAGCTTGAATTTACTCTAAAGAGTTGAGTATATAATCTAGGCCGACAGTGCAGTACTGAGGGAGTGCTGCACAGTCAGAGGTGCCGTCTTTCGGATAAGAAGTTAAACTAAAGCCCTGTCTACCCCCTCAGCTGGACATAAAAGATTCCATGGCACTATTCGAAGAAGAGCAAGGGAATTCTCCCCGAGGTCCTGGTCAATATTTATTCCTCAACCAACATTACTAAAACAGATTACCTGGCCATTTCTCTCCTTGCTGTTTATAGGACCTTGCTGCATATAAATTGGCTGCCACGTTGCCTACATTACAACAGTGACTACACTTCAAAAATATTGGCTGTAAAGCGCTTTGAAATGTCCAGAGGTTGTGAAAGGCGCTATAGAAATGCAAGTTCTTTCTTTTCATAAAGAGGTTTGAGTCATTAGGAGTTTCCAGTTGCTCTGTAATAAGAACCCAATGTAAGCAGTGCTGGGTACCAATACAATAAATCTTTAGTTCAACCTGAAAAGCTGTATAGTGCTTAACTGGATCTAGTAATTCGATTCTACCCCTGAGACCAATCTTCTTTGAGCATTAGGAAATGATCTGTTTTATTTTAACCCAGGTACAGAAAGGCAGTGATCAATTGCTTCATTTTTAAAGCATTAATTATTAAACTGGAATTCTAAAAGGCATTTTAAAGGATTAATGGATTAATTTCTGGGCACGATGAGAATTTATCTTGGAGAATTCCTCAATTGGTTGAGGGGGGGAAGGGGGGCGGTGAGAGGTACTTTGGTTTTGTGGAAGATTGGGAATGATGATATTCATTCCTAAAGTGCCTCCCTCTTACTTAAACTGCAGTTTAAACTGGTCAGATTATTTATTGGCTGATAATGCCAATTTTTGCCAGATAATTTTGCAAATGGAAAATAAGCTATAAAGCATCTGCACACGTGGATGTTATGATGGGGAGCCACCTTGGGTTCTGGCTCCCAGAATTAATGGGTGCTGAGGTCTACGGAGCCCAAAAACAAGAACCTGAGCCAGAAATGCTTTAAGCACTTGGAGTCTGCGCACCAATTATGTGGGATATTTAAGGCCCCAATCCTGATGCAAGTTGTAAGTGGATGACCTGAGCAGAACTTCCATGGGTAAAGTGTTCGTGTAAAATTGGTGCTGCAAGAGAGGCTTCTTCCCTTTAGTTGGGTCCTTGATCTTAAAGGTACGTGGTTGTTTTTGGTACATCTTTTTGCAAGACGCTGTTTAAGAACATAAGAAATAAGAGCAGAAGTAGGCCATATAGCCCCTCGAGCCTGCTCCGCCATTCAATAAGATCATGGCTTCTCTGCTATATTGCTGTGTTAGACAAAGGGAAGGAGAGATACTTCTTGGAACTTTGCTGACAGCTTCTTAAAGCAGTACTGCATCGGTCATCTGCAGTGAGGAGCCTGTGCAGCCCAATGGGCACAACAGTCAATTTTCAGGTTCTGTCAAAGCATCAGGGTCGGAGGAGGCGAGACAGATAGGTGCGCCTGCACATTAGAACCTCCATTCAGAGGCATTCTTACACCACCACCCTCGTGTACAGGACCCGAATATCTATGTGGAGACTAAGATTTTTGAAAGAGGCCCTAACGAAACTATAAAGAATCCTGCAGCCAAAATCAGGAAACATATTAGCCCAGAGTTTCCAACTGGGTATAAGCACAGCCAAAGACGGGATGGTGCGTGAAAAGCACTGACCTGGCACATATTTTCAGAAACTACACAATTTGCATATTGGAGGTAAATTCCCAGCGCAAAGACTCCACACTGGGAGTTCGCCTGTCGCAGGGCAGGAAATCAGGGTCTGTGACAGGACTTAAAGCCACGGCATCTCAAAGGGGCCGACACTGGTTTCTGACTGTCAAAGGGTGCAGACTTCTTTGGTGGTTCACAATGTCTGTAAGGAATGATGCAATGAAAACACCTTGTTTTCCAGAAAAGGTCAGAGAAATTCTGCTGCAGAAAATGAGGCACTGAGTTTAATCACCTTACCGTGCCAGGCAAGGTAGGAGAACAGATTGTTGCCATCCATTAATTCAGTGTACTAAACTGAAGAAAGTGCAAAACAGATTTACTAGAACGATATCAGAACTGAGAGGTTATAAATATCAGCAAAGATTGAACAGGGAAGGCTGAGGGGTGACCTGATAGAAGACTTTAAGAATATGAAAGGGTTAATAGGGTAGACATAGAAAAGATGTTTCCACTTCTGGGGAGACCAGAACTAGGGACTATAAATATAAGATAGTCACTAATAAATCCAATCGGGAATTCAGGAGAAACGTATTTACCCAGAGGATGGTTAGAATGTGGAATTTGCTACCACAGAGAAGGTTGAGGCGATTAACATAGATCATTTAAGGGGAAGCTAGATAAACACATGAGTGAGAAAGCAATAGAAGGATATATTGATGGTGTTAGAATGAAGAAGGGTGGGAAGAGGCTCTTGTGGAGCATAATCACCGGCATTAACCTGTTGAGCCTTTTTCAGTGCTGTAAATACTATGTAAACATACATGACAACAGCAAAAACGTGCATTTATATAGTGCCTTTAACATAGTAAAACGTCCCAAGGCGCTTCACAGGAGTGTTTTAAGACAAAACAAATAAATTTGAAACCGAGCCACACAAAAAGCCACATACGGCAGATGAGGTCAAAGAGGTAGGCTTTAAGGGAGTTCCAGAGCTTGGGGCCTAGACAGCTGAAGGCATGACCGCCAATGGTTGAGCCATTACAATCAGGGATGCTCAAGAGGGCAGAATTTGAGGAGCGCAGACATCTCGAGGGGTTGTGAGGCTGAAGGAGATTACAGAGATAGGGAGGGGCGAGGCCATGGAGGGATTTGTAAACAAGGATAAGAATTTTGAAATCGAGGCGTTGCTTAACCGGGAGTCAATATAGGTCGTTAAGCATAGGGGTGATGGGTAACACATGCAATTACATCCACCTCACACTGTCTTAAAGTACTTTGGTTGTTAGTGTAAATGACATTTAAGCTACTGAGTTCATTTAGCACGACCAGCCTTGAACTGCTGCTTCACTCACACCTTGCCTACATCTGATCCAAAGTTAGCCTCTCATGTAGTGTAGTTGCATGATCCTAGGTCATCTCACACCAATTGTGAAAGGAAAGAACTTGGATTTATATAGCGCCTTTCACAACCTCAGGACATCGCAAAGTGCTTTGCAGCCAATAAAGTACTTTTGAAATGATGTCACTGTTGTAATATAGGAAACATGGCAATCAATTTGCGCACGGCAAGGTCCCACAACAATAATGGATTAAATAACCAGATTATCTGTTTTAGTGATGCTGCTAGAGAGATAAATATTGGCCAGGATACTGGGAACACCCTTGCTCTTCTTCAAATAATGCCATGAGATCTTTTATGGCCATCTGAGAGGGCAGACAAAACCTCGGTTTAATGTCTGTTCCGAAAACTGGAACCTCCAACTGTGCTGAAGTTCCTCAGCACTACACTGCACATGTCAGCCTAGATTGTGTGTTCAACTCTGTGGAGTAGGGCTTGAACTCACAACCTTCTGACTCAGCAAGAGTGCTACCCACTGATCCAAGATGACGCTTATCACATTGTGGATGATATGCTAGATATTTCGATATCATTGCAGGTCATCAGGGCAATTGTTACTTTTCACTTTTTGCAGGAAAGGAAGTCCGGTTACACAAGCGAGAGAACAGATACAGAGAGAGGGCACCCTAATATTCAGTGTGCAGACCGCATATGAGGAGTAAGCCTTGCAGATCCTAGGGAGAGAGGACACAGAGTGGATTAAGTATAGTGAAATCGGAGGATTGGGCTTCTTGTAACTTTCTGTTGCTCTTCCATTTCATCCTACTCTCTCATTCAATCACTGGCAACAAAGATTGTACTGAGACTCTTTCCCATATCAGCCTTTCCACTGAAAACTTTATGTGAAAGCTCATCCTAAGGATACCAATGGAACTTCAGCTTTCCTAGTTGCTCCATAGGTGAGCCACGCCGAGAGTTAGTGATTACCAGACCCCAAATGTTACCTAAGTCTGCTTGGTTTAATATTCCCTCTTTATTAGTTAGGAGCAAATGCATTAGTATTTTCCCCCTTGAGGGCTCCTTTACCTGCTGTACTTCAATAAATTCCCTCAGGCCTACAGACTGTCCCCATTGTAAGGAAAATTTATGATCTCTCATGGCTACGACCAAGGCCTTTCTGACCTCTATTTCATTTTGTACAAGGCTGAACACATTTTTACCTCTGACTTTTTTTTCCCCATTTTTATCTTCCAGATCCATCCAAAGAAACTCTGAGGGGGGTGAAATTCTGGTACTTTGCACCTACCGTTAAAATGAGTTTTCGCCCGGGCGCGGCGAGAACAGTGCCTCCCGCTAAATTGGGAGGGGCTTTTATGGCAGCGCCAACATGTAGCATGGTTGCTGCTTACTTCCATGAAGGCAGACAAGCGTTTCGACAGATTTCAGCGTCTCTTTCATTGAGGGGCGATTTGAAAGTCCAATCCCATATCGTTTCATGGGGGCTGTATTGGTGCTCGACCTCGCATACCGACATCACCGTCGGAGGCAGCTTAGGCAGAGTGAAAGACAGCAAAATGTGGTCCAAGGAAGGAGGGCCAACAGGGCTGTCAACAGGAGACCTTACCCTCCCAGGGTATCCCAGCAGCAGTTCTCCCACATCAATTTCACTGAGGAACCCATTCCCTTCTGCCTATTCCCACTTCCTTCCTCTCATCAACACATAAACACTCCCGATTGCTTTTTTCTCTATTGCTCCTGCAGTAGAAACATGGAAACATAGAAAATAGGTGCAGGAGTAGGCCATTCGGCCCTTCGAGCCTGCACCACCATTCAATAAGATCGTGGCTAATCATTCCCTCAGTACCACTTTCTTGCTTTCTCTCCATATCCCTTGATCCCCTTAGCCGTAAGGGCCATGTCTAACTCCCTCTTGAATATATCCAATGAACTGGCATCAACAACTCTCTGCGGCAGGGAATTCCACAAGTCAACAACTCTCTGAGTGAAGAAGTTTCTCCTCATCTCGGATCCTAAATGGCTTACCCCTTATCCTAAGACTGTGTCTCCTGGTTCTGGACTTCCGCAACATCGGGAACATTCTACCCGCATCTAACCTGTCCCGTCCCGTCAGAATCTTATATGTTTCTATGCGATCCCCTCTCATCCTTCTAAACTCCAATGTATAAAGGCCCAGTTGATCCAGTCCCTCCTCATATGTCAGTCCTGCCCCCCCAGGAATCAGTCTGGTGAACCTTCGCTGCACTCCCTCAATAGCAAGAACGTCCTTCCTCAGATTAGGAGACCAAAACTGAACACAATATTCCAGGTGAGGCCTCACCAAGGCCCTGTACAACTTCAGTAAGACCTCCCTCTCCTGTACTCAAATCCCCTAGCTATGAAGGCCAACATGCCATTTGCCTTCTTCACCACCTGCTGTACCTGTATGCCAACTTTCAATGACTGATGAACCATGACACC
Source organism: Pristiophorus japonicus (assembly GCF_044704955.1). NCBI lineage: Eukaryota > Metazoa > Chordata > Chondrichthyes > Pristiophoridae > Pristiophorus > Pristiophorus japonicus. Next base: position 86,563,428 of record NC_091991.1, on the reverse strand, counting down.
CAGGTCTCGTTGCATCTCCCCTTTTCCTAATCTGCCACCATTCAGATAATATTCTGTCTTCACGTTTTTGCCTCCAAAGTGGATAACCTCACATTTATCCACATTATACTGCATCTGCCATGCATTTGCCCACTCATCTAACCTGTCCATGTCACCCTGCAGCCTCCTAGCGTCCTGCTCACAGCTCACACTGACACCCAGTTTAGTGTCATCTGCAAACTTGGAGATATTACACTCAATTTCTTCATCCAAATCATTGATGTATATTGTAAAGAGCTGGGGTCCCAGCACTGAGCCCTGCGGCACTCCACTAGTTACTGCCTGCCATTCTGAAAAGGACCCATTTATCCCGACTCTCTGCTTCCTGTCTGCCAACTAGTTCTCTATCCACGTCAGTATATTACGCCTAATACCATGTGCTTTGATTTTGCACACTAATCTCTTGTGTGGGGCCTTTTGAAAGTCCAAATATACCACATCCACTGTCTCGCCCTTTTCCACTCTATTGGTTACATCCTCAAAAAATTCCAGAAGATTTGTCGAGCATGATTTCCCCTTCATAAATCCATGCTGACTTGGACCGATCCACTCACTGCTTTCCAAATGCACTGCTGTTTCATCCTTAATAATTGATTCCAACATTTTCCCCACTACTGATGTCAGGCTAACCAGTCTATAATTACCTGCTTTCTCTCTCCCTCCCTTTTTAACTACCCTCCAGTCCATAGGAACTGATCCAGAGTCGATAGACTGTTGGAAAATGATCACCAATTTCTAGGGCCACTTCCTTAAGTACTCTGGGATGCAGACTATCAGGCCCCGGGGATTTATCAGCCTTCAATCCCATCAATTTCCCCAACACAATTTCCCGCCTAATAAGGGTATCCTTCAGTTCCTCCTTTTCACTAGACCCTCGGTCCCCTAGTACTTCCGGAAGCTTATTTGTGTCTTCCTTCGTGAAGACAGAACCAAAGTATTTGTTCAATTGGGGGTCTGCCATTTCTTTGTTCCCCATTATAAATTCACCTGAATCCGACTGCAAGGGGACCTACGTTTGTCTTCACTAATCTTTTTCTCTTCACATATCTATAGAAGCTTTTGCAGTCAGTTTTTATGTTCTCGGCAAGCTTCTTCTCGTACTCTATTTTCCCCCTCTTAATTAAACCCTTAGTCATCCTCTGCTGAATTCTAAATTTCTCCCAGTCCTCAGGTTTGCTGCTTTTTCTGGCCAACTTATATGCCTCTTCCTTGGATTTAACACTATCCTTAGTTTCCCTTGTTAGCCACGGTTGAGCCACCTTCCCCGTTTTATTTTTACTCCAGACAGGGATGTACAATTGCTGAAGTTCATCCATGTGATCTTTAAATGTTTGCCATTGCCTATTCACCGTTAACCCTTTAAGTATCATTTGCCAGTCTATTCTAGCCAATTCACGCCTCAAACCATCGAAGTTACCTTTCTTTAAGTTCAGGACCCAAGTTTCTGAATTAACTGTGTCACTCTCCATCTTAATAAAGAATTCTACCATGTTATGGTCACTCTTCCCCAAGGGGCCTCGCACAACAAGATTGCTAATTAGTCCTTTCTCATTACACATCACCCAGTCTAGGATGGCTAGCTCCCTAGTTGGCTTCTCGACATATTGGTCCAGAAAACCATCGCTAATACAGTACATGCTCCACCTCACAGTCAACAAGCTCCCCGCTGGAGTGGAACTAAACTGCAGAACCAGGGAACCTGTTCAACCTTCGTCGTCTCCAGGCCAGGTCCAAGACCACCCCAACCTCTGTCGTCGAGCTACAGTACAGGGACGACGCTTGCATCTGCGCACATACAGAGGCTGAACTCCAAGTCATAGTCAATGTATTTACTGAGGCGTACGAAAGCATGGGCCTTACGCTAAACATCCTTAAGACAAAGGTCCTCCACCAGCCTGTCCATGCCACTCAGCACTGCCCCCCCTCAGCACTGCCCCCCAGTCATCAAGATCCTCAGCGTGGTCCTGGACAAGGTGGACCATTTCCCATACCTTGGGAGCCTCTTAGCAACAAGAGCAGACATTGACGACGAGATTCAACACCGCCTCCACTGCGCCACTGCAGCCTTCAGCCGCCTGAGGAAAAGAGTGTTTGAAGACCAGGCCCTCAAATCTGCCACCAAGCTCATGGTCTACAGGGCTGTAGTAATACCCGCCTTCCTGTATGGCTCAGAGACATGGACCATGTACAGTAGACACCTCAAGTCTCTGGAGAAATACCACCAACGATGTTTCCGCAAGATCCTGCAAATCCCCTGGGAGGACAAACGCACCAACATTAGCGTCCTTGACCAGGCCAACATCCCCAGCATTGAAGCACTGACCACACTTGATCAGCTCCGCTGGGAAAGCCACATTGTCCGCATGCCAGACACGAGACTCCCAAAGCAAGCGTTCTACTCAGAACTCCTTCACGGCAAAGGAGGGCAGCGGAAATGTTGCAAGGAAAGCCTCAAAGCATCCCTGATAAAGTGCAACATCCCCAATGACACCTGGGAATGCCTGGCCAAAGACCGCCTTAAGTGGAGGAAGTGCATCCGGGAGGGAAAGGAGTACCTCGAGTCTCATCGCCAAGAGCATGCAGAAATCAAGTGCAGGCAGCGGAAAGAGCGTGTGGCAAACCTGTCCCACCCACCCCTTTCCCGCAACAACCATCAGTCCCGCCTGTGACAGGGACTGTGGTTCTCTTATTGGACTGTTCAGCCACCTCAGGCCTCATTTTCAGAGTGGAAGCAAGTCTTCCTCGATTCCAAGGGACTGCCGATGATTAAGACATATAGTCATGCAGGTAAGTCGCCTGTCATCCTCCTCCCTTAGCTAGCTTTCACTATTTTTTTTAGTGTGGGCATCGCTGACAAGGCCAGTATTAATTGCCAATCCCTAATTGCCCTTGAGAAGGTTGTGGTGAGCCGCCTTCTTGAACTGCTGCAGTCTGTGAGATGAAGGTTTTCTTTGTGGTTTGATACAACTGCTGGGCCATTTCAGAGGGCAGTTAAGAGTTACCCATATTGTTGTGGGTCTGAAGTCACACGGAGACCAGACCAGGTAAGGGCAGCAGATTTCCTTTTGCTGAAGGACATTCGTGAACCAGATGGGTTTTTACCACAATCCAGTAGTTTTGTGGTCACCATTACGGACACTAGCTTTTTATTCCAGATTTTACTTAATTAACTGAATATAAATTCCACAGCTGCCGTGGTGGGATTTGAACTCAGGTCTCCAGATCATTAGTCCAGGCCACGGGATTACTAGTCCAGTAACATAACCATTATGCTACCGTTCTCCCTAAAATGTCTATGATAGCTACGACATCCCTATTTACCATCACTTTTAACTCATCAAATTGAATTCTTACACTCCTAGCACTCATGTAATTACATTTTGGTTCATTCCTTACTGTACTCACTTGACTCCTTCCTAATTGATTCACCACCCCCCTCCCCGCCCCCGAACTTCATCCCAATTTTAAATCCTTCCCAAATGTTTTATTTATATCAAGTGAGATTAATATCCCAACGGTAAAGTTTTTTTTTTTGCCCAAGATGAGGGCCAGCGGGCCAAGAATTTGCATGCCTCCCGTCCCTATCCTATGTGTTAACCTGCCTAATCTGCCTCTCCATAATAGGCCCAGCATTTGGCATGAGCAGTGATCCTGAGATTACTATCTTGGAAGCCCTTTCCTTCAATATTTTTCTTGACTCTTTGTGGGCTCTTCATTCTATGGCTGCCTACAGTGTTGGTTCCCATGTGAACTATGACCTCTAGCTTCTCCACTTCCCATCCCCAGATCTTATTCATCCACTTCGTCAAGTCCTGAACCACGCAACTGTGAAGGAACACATTTTTCATTACTCATGGTCATACTTGCAGAAGATGCTATCAAACCTCGTTACATGGTGTTTCCTCATTGGGAGTACTATGAATAGTTCTAGTGTTCATATTATAAAAAGGATAAAGAGGCACTGGAGAAGGTACAAAAACGATTTATTAGGATGATATCAGAACTGAGAGTTATACCTAACCTAAAAGACTGAACAGGCTGGGGCTCTTTTCTCTAGAAAAGAGAGCTCTGAGGGGGTGACCTGATCGAGGTATTTAAGATTATGGATGGATTTGATAGGGTAGATGTAGAGAAGATGTTTCTACTTGCGGGCAAGACCAGAACTAGGGTCCATAAATACAAAATAGTCCCTAATAAATACAATAGAGAATTCAGGAGAAACTTCTATACCCAGAGAGTGGTTAACATGAGAAATTTGTTACCACAATGAGTAGTTGAGGCGAATAGCATAGATGCATTTAAGGGGAAGCTAGATAAAACACATGAGGGAGAAAGGAATAGAAGGATATGCTGATGGGGTGAGATGAAGAGGGTTAAGAGGATGCTCGTGTGGAGCATAAATACTGGCCCTGTTGGTCGAATGTGCTGTAAATAATTTGTAACCTGACTGTTACCACATAATTTCTCCCCATAACCTCAGCTGGCCTCAGAAAAATAAAACTGTCGGTACACATTCCAGTACCAGTCAACCAAACGTTTATTAACCCTGACTGTCTGCAGTTCCATGTGTTTTGCCCGAGTGCCTCCTGTTAATTTAAATACATGGTGCGTGCCTTCTACTTCCTAACATTGAGCTACTTCGAAGTGGTCATTCAGTTGGAGGAGGGCGTGAGGTGGTTAATTGACAAGTGTCAGTGTCTGCCTCTAATGATGGAGGACCTAGTTATGCTGGATCAGTAGATGGCCCTACAACTGCGACTGACTTGGTGACTGCTTGGGCCTGTAGGTAATATGACCCATCATCTGTGATAGTTGCTATCATTCCTCTGTTGCTGGAGTCTCCCCTCAGCATATGCAACTGAACATTGGAAGGACCAAAGTCATCATCTTCGGTCACCCCATAAACTCCACTCCCTTGCCACTGACTCCATCCCTCTGCCTGGCCTTTTTTTCAGGATGAACCAGACTGTGCAAAACATTGCTGTTCTGCTTGAATCAGCTGAGCTCCAAACTTCACGTTCTTTTCCATCAACATGGCTCGGTTACTCCCACCTACACAACATTAACTGCCTCTGCCCCTCCTTTACCCTCCCTGGCCACTGAAACCCTCATCACCTTAAAACGTCACTTTTCCAATGACCTCCACCCGCTAAAAACTCTAACTTGCCTACCTATCAGCTGTCTGTATACTGTCTCTCATTAAGTCCCACTAGTACAGGAAGGAAGTGTTTCGTCATGATGCTCTGGCCATCCTGAGTGTGGAGTAGGCTTGATTGACCAGCTGGTCTTTTCCTACCCATCAGTGCTGTATGTTCGTACGATGGAAGATATGCCCGGAGTGGCAACATACTCCATAGTGAACTACCTTGCTGCAAATGCAGACTCCTCCATAGATGTTTCCAAACTGTACAGGCCACGCGGCAGACACTCATATTACTCTATCAAGTGCTAATGCTGAGTCTCCAAAGTGCCATTATAGGCGGGCCCAAATATCTGGGCTCAGCAACTGAAGGAGCCCTTGAGCTGGTCCTCCAGCCAGCAGCTTGAGTCTCCTGCCATCTACCCTGCTTTTGGACTGTACAGTCACCTGAGAACTCACTTTTAGAGCGGAAGCAAGTCTTCCTTGATTTTGAGGGACTGCCTATGATGATGATTTTGCTTCTTCTCATTTATGCTGTGTTTCTACAACTCACCAACAGGCATATTCCCCCCGGCCTGCCCCACCCTGCCCCTCCCCTTGGCAAAATACTGCCGAGTGCTGGGCTGCAATGTCTCCTTAGGTGTTGTGGGAGCGAATGAGTGAGCTGCTAAGAAGCTAAAAGTAACGGATACTAGCCAGGAGCTTTAAAAGGAAACCTCCCAACTCACCATCCCCTCGCTCCCTCTGTTGTTTCCATGCCCAGAATCTCTGTTGTGCTCTCCTCATAAGGAGTCAAAGGTCACAGCTATGGCAACCCATTTCCTCTTCTCCTGTAAACAACGGACATGTGGAAGATGACTTTCATCACCCAAGCGGCCAATCCACCTACCACATTCTGCAAGTACATGTCTAGTACCTCGTGCTGGCAGTGTGCTTACTGTTTGCCACATTTTATGGGCCACAAGGTTAACACATCGATACAGCAATATTACATAGTGCCCTTGAACAACACAAGCACGTCAGTGCATTTAGAAAGATGAATAGCTGACAAAGCGCAGTGCAGTCTCCCTCTGTGATGGTGCATCAAGTTTATGGTGAAGTTCACTTAAGAGGCATCGTAAGATAACATTGTAAAATTCAACCACATTTAAGCACGCTTACCATGGCAACTTTGCATAGCCTGGAAAATTTCTTCCTCATTTGCTACCACATTTGGGCTACGGGTGAGATAACAGTCACTCTTTTTGATACAATTGACTAGCTTGCTAGGCCACTTCAGAGGGCAGGTAAGAACCAACCAGATTGTTGTGGGAAAGTAGTCACAGATAGGCCAGACTGAGTAAGGATGGCAGGTTTCCTTCCCTAAAGGACAATAAAACTTTTAAGCCAACTGAGATCTGAGGGTCTGAAGCACGGGACCTCTTGGTCTGTGTTGCTTATCCACCAAGGGAGCTGATTTTTAAGTGGCAGAAAACCAATTGATGCTTGGAATTTTGAACTATTATTCAGGATATTCAGGATTATATTTCAGATGAGATGTACAAGATCCTATGGCATTCTTTCAAAGAAGAGCAGGCGAATTATCCCTGGTATCCTAGCCAATATTTATCCCTCAATCAACATTGCTAAAAAAACAGATTATTTGGCTATTATCACGTTGCTGTTTGTGGGAGCTTGCAGTGCAAAACTTGGCTGCCGCATTTCCTACATTACAACAGTGACCATACTTCAAAAAGTACTTCATTGGTTGTAAGGCGCATTGGGATGTCGGGTGGTCATGAAATGGGCTATATAAATGCAAGTCTTTCTTTCTTTTATTAAGAATATGTGATGAAGTAAGATTGGGAATACTGAATTGACCAAAGGAAGCATCTAGTTGTAACTTCCTGAGTTTGCATTCTGAGTTGCACACTAAAATGTAAATCTTATAAAGTGTTTGCTGTGATTCACCAGAATGTTACCCGGATGTAAAGGGTTAAATTAGGAGGACAGGTTACATAAACTTGACTTGCATTCCCTTGAGTTTAGAAGATTGAGGGGTGATCGGATCAAGGGGCAAGAAATTCATGGCCTCAGCACCACTAGTGGAGCTGTCGCTCTTTCGCTAGCTGGTGGTGGGTCCTGCGGTGGCTGCTGTTTTCATGCTTACCTTTGCACTGCCGGTAACTGGCAGTACCACCTCCCAACAAAATGGCGGCGTAGTGACATCAATCAAAGTGCAATGCCGACTTAACGTCACAAACTCGAACTTCGACCCTAGCGCTTAATTCAGTGCTGGGTCCCAAGCTTGCCAGGTTAATGATGTCAGCACCTCTTAAAGGGACACACACATCTTTCAGGCAAGTTTGCATTTAAGCTTTTGGATTGGGTTTTTTCATTTTATTGAAGTAGTGGTTTGCTGCAATAGATGTTAAAAGTTTTTTTAAGTGTGTCGGGAGTGCTGCTGGACGCTTGCAAGGGCTCGGATGATAAAGGAAGGCCTCTGAGAAGATAGAAAATACTGGAAATACTCAGCAGGTCAGGCAACATCCATGGAGAGAGCAACAGACTTCATGTCTCAGGCCGAGATGCTGCCTGATCAGTTGAGTACTTTCAGCATTTTATGTTGTCATTTCACATTTACAGCATCCGCTCGCAGAGGGAAGAGGAAGTCACAGAAGAGGAGGAAGCCGAAGAGAAAGATGAGGAGAAGGACGTAGACGGAAAGCTGCATTCCAGACAGCCCCTTTAAGGCTGGGATATCCGGGATGGATTCATCCGCCTGTGATCCCAGTGACCACAACCGCAATTCCCCTTTCAACATTAGCCCCACACCTTACCTTCCCTCTGTTACTGACCATCTCAGCATCCTCTTGACCACAATGTTGGAATAAAAGCCATAATAAAGCAAACTTTCCAATCCACCTATACATTTATCCATCCAACGTGACATCAAGAAATCGACTCATCACCCGCATGCATTTTCTTAGTGTGTGTCTTGTGTGTGCCTTTGCCTATCCGACTGATGTCACGCAGTGCTACCCCAGTGGCTTCAGCATGGCTGGTGAAAGGTTGTTGACTTTCAGTGGGGGACACTGCAAATGTCCTTGCTGGTTGGAGAGTGTGAAATCAATCATCTTCTGTTCTTGTTCTTCTTCATTGTCCTCTCCCTCTTCTTGGTCACCCACTGGGTGGAAAGATCGCATTTCTTTGGTCGGGACGGGAACTTCACCTCGGAAGTCTCCATTAACACCACCGGGAGGGTGTTGCACACGCCACCATTCTCCAGCTCCCCAGACCAATTTACTCAGTTTAGCATGGTGGCCATTTTCAGCAGCTGGTAACTCGGCAACTTTCGTGGCAAACACACATTTTTAACCCAAGGTGTTTAAAATGTTACAAAGAACAGATGGAGTAGATACAGAGAAGCTATTTACTCGCTGCAGGGGGGAATCCAGAACAAGGGAGCATAATCTTAAAATTAGAGCCAGGCCATTCCAGAGGTGAAATCAAGAAGCACTTTTTCACACAATGGGTAATATAAATCTGAAACTCTCTCCACCAAAAGGCTGTTGAGGCTGCAGGTCAATTGTCAATTTAAAACTAAGATTGATAGATTTTTGTTAGGCAAGGGTATTAAGAGAAATGGATCAAAGATGGGTAAATGAGGCAAGATACAGATCTACGTCAATTGGAGCTTTCAAGATTGAGAAATTTTTGTTAGGTAAGGGCATCAAGGAATATGGAGCAAACGTGGGTAAGTGGAGTTGAGGTGCAGATCAGCCGTGATCTAACTGAGTGGCGAAACAGGCTGGAGGGGCTGAATGGCCTACTCCTGTTCCTTGTGTTCCTAAACCTTCTGGGCCTCTCATCGGCGGCGATTGGGCCTCCTTCCCTTCAGCGACGACTGGGCCTCTCCTTCCCCGCCAATCACCTGGCCTCTTCTCCCCCAGCATGTGGTGAGTACCATCGCTGTGACCACCCTGACCTTCCACATTGAACTCAAGCAGACCGCTGACCTTCCCAATGCCTGCCCCCAACCAAGCAGCAGACCACCTACCATCAAGGGCGCTACTCAGCGCCGAGCTTGAGGCCAACATCTCGCCGTAGGCTCATACAGCATGCCTGGTCTCCAGTCGTCTTGGACCCCCTTGCCACTGGACCAAGACCTTGCTAAGCTAAGCCCATGTGGTAGTCGGTGTGCAACGACCACCCCACGCTAAAAGAACTCATGTACAGGCATCTCCCACTCATCTAATATGAAGTTCGGAACCTGGAACATCAGGACCCTAATGGACAACTCAACAGTGACAGGTCGGAACGCTGCACCGCCATAGTTGCCCAGGAACTTAGACGCTTTAGCATCGACATCGCTGCCCTAAGCAAGACCCGGCGGGCAGGGGAAGGCCAGATCAAGGAACATGGTGGAGGTTACACCTTTTTCTGGAAAGGAAAATCAGAGGAAGAACGCCGCCTTCATTGAGTCGACTTCGCCGTCAAAAATGAACTGGTCGGCCGCCTCAAAGACTTCCCCTGTGGGGTTAACGAATGCCTCATGACCCTTCGCCTTATCCTGTCCCGGAACCAGTGCACAACAGTCATCAGTGCGTACGCCCTAACACTTGGTGCAATGGATAAGGCTAAAGAGGGTTTTTATTCCAACCTTGAGACATCCCTGTCCCGCGTCCCCACGGGCAACAAATTGATCCTTCTGGATGACTTTAATGCCAGGATCGGCAAAGACACAGCCCTCTGAGGAGGCGTGATTGGCAGAGAGGGGGTAGGGAAATCCAACTCCAAAGGCACCCTACTCCTGACAAAATGTCTAGAACATGAACTCCTCATCACCAACACCCTGTTCCACCAGAGGGATAAATACAAGACATCGTGGCAACATCCTCGCTCCAAACACTGGCACCTGTTTGACTATGTCATCGTCCGAGCCAGGGATCGCAAGGATGTGCGCATCACCCATGCCATGACAGGAGCTGACGACTACTGGACGGACCACCGCCTAATCCGATCCATCATCAATATTAACATAGTTCCAAAGCAGAGAGGACAACTGAAACAGTGCTGCAAAAAAGTTAAAGACCCAGCTGAGAGAGCCCTATACAACCAGCGCCTCACAGCCAATCTGGCGTGCCTTGATGACCCTGAGATGCTGAATGCCTACAGTGAAGAATCCTCGCATGTCATGGCTATCAGCTAGATGTTGTATCACCTGCGCTTTCTCCATCCACCATCTGTTCTTTAGGTCCCGGGTTTTTTGTTAGACCTCAGCCTTGAGCCGTCTGTAACGTTGCTCTGCAGCTCCCGAGTTGGGTTGTTGCTTGAGGCTCAGAAATGCTCTGCGCTTACGATCTATTAGCTCTTGGATCTCCTGATCATTTTCATCAAACCAGTTGGTCTGCCCTCCAGGCCTCCATAACCAGTGCCTGTGGAGAGACACTCGGTTACTCAACCAGAAAACATCAGAACTGGTTTGATGAAAATGATCAGGAGATCCAAGAGCTTATTGAATGGCGGAGCAGGCTCGAGGGACCGTATGGCCTACTCCTGCTCCTAATTCTTATGTTCTTATGTGATGGGCCGGTAAGTGTCCTAGTCTCCATTCCAAATTTAATGAATCTGACTTCAGGCTTCAGAAATAAAATGGAACAAGGATAATGTGAATGAGCACTGACCAAACACTCAGCACAAATCTAATTCAACAATAAATGTTTTTTTTGTAGTGATGCTCTTCCCCCCTTTCTCTCCTGAAGGCACTGATTCGTGTTCAGTACTTCTCCACGGGTACCGGCAACTTCCACTACCTCACCAAACTGGACCTCATTCCTGTGTGATCGCAGATGATTACTGGCAGATTATTCAACTACAGAGGGCATCACGGCCAAGCCCGATCCTGCCCTCACTTGGATGCATTTTGTAGTCCGTTTTTTTTCCTCCACCCTCACCCAGGGCCAGGTGCAGTGTCGGGCAGCAGCTACCCGAACACAGACTGGCAACTGAATCCAAGACCCTCTGCTGTGCACAGCTCAGTGCCACATTGTGCACCGCCTTTCCCCAAATAGGCCTTTTGAAAGGTTACTAACTCATCACAATGGGGTTGCATTACCTGAATGATTGCCATCCAGTAACCCACTACAAAATGATCCCGGAGATAAAATGGTTCAACTATGAGAACAGGTTGCATAGACTAGACTTGTATTCCCTCGAGCTTAGAAGATTAATGGGTGATTTAAGATGATTAAAGGAATTGAGAGGGTAGATGGAAAGAAACTATTTCCTCTGGAGTCCAGAACAAGGGAGCATTACCTTAAAATTAGAGGCAGGTCGTTCAGGGGTAATGTCAGGAAGCATTTCTTCACACAAAGGGTCGTGGAAATCTGGAACTCTCTCCCCAAAAAGCTATTGAGGCTGGGGGTCAATTGAAACTGAGATTGATCAATTTTTGTTAGGTAAAGGTATCAAGGATTACAGAACCGAGGCAGGTAGATACAGCTTAAATGTTCCTAATGTTCCGACGCTGGAAACTGTGGACGTGTGAACGATGACAAAGACTGGGATTGAGCTGAGATGTAATGCCAAACAGCGTTTGATAATATTTCGATCTTTAAGATTATGAAGGGGTTCGATAGAATAGGCATAGAGAAGATGTGGGAGAGCGTGAAACTAGGGCCATAAATATAAGACAGTCACCAATAAATTCAGTCGTTAATTCGGGAGGGGGGAAACTTCTTTACTCAGAGAGTGGTTGGCAGGTCAAACAGCCGAGCGAGCACACATGCAGAATGGTCAATGGAGCGAGGGAGCGGAGGCGAGCCAGCGCCCCTTGGAACCGTACCCCGGGCAGAAGTCGCTGCCATCGGGAGAGGAGGGCAAGAAAGCTGGGAAGCAGATCTTGTGGGATTGAATGTTTCTTTAGTGCTGCACTGCCAGGCAGCTAGCCATTAGTCGCAGCACAGTGCCAACAAAATACTGGAAATGATCCTGTGTCCAGGCTTTGGTCCAGACCTCCTCGATTTGCCCACCAAACAAAAATACTCCCAAATCCAAATTACACAGGCCCGTAAACAGAGAGCTGCTGTATTGGTACGTGAGATGTCAGGACTGACTCCTGTACGAGTGCCTTGTTGACCAGCTTCGGCTCAGATCATCGTCTCCGCTGTTTTTATTTTAGGATGCCAAACCATGACTGGGGCTACCTGCTTAATGCAGCCTGAAGGAGGTGAAAGAAAACGGATGATATTTTTTAATGTGGGATTTGACATAATATTTTTTTCTTTGTACAAGCAAACTGCGGTGGTTTTCCATGGTTGTACCGATAAATGAGCCGTATGGGGTTTTTTTTGCCGTCCAAAATATGAATGAGGTACTGTACACGTATTTCCAGCGCACTACTCAGATCATTGATTTACATCGAATTTACAGCATAGAAATGGGCCATTCGGCCTGACTGGTCCATGCCAGCGTTTATGCTCCACACAAACCACCCCCCACCACCGCCCTCTTCATCCAACTCTATCAGCCTATCCTTCTATTCCTTTCTCCCTCATGGACTTAACTAGCTTCCCCTTTAATGTATCTATACTATTCACCTCAATCACTCCTCTTGATAGCGAGTTCCACAGCCTAACCACTCTCTGAGTAAAGAAGTTTCTCCGAATTAATGACTAAATTTATATTTATGGCTACATAGTTTTAGTCTCTCCCACAAGTAGAAGCATCTTCTCTACGTCTACCTTATCGAACCCCTTCACAATCTTACATACCTCAAAGATCAAAATGTTATTTTGAAAATAACACCCCGGGAACTTGAACAAATGAGAATTCTGTCTTCACAAGCAGCACTGACCACAAAACGTGTCGTGGGCTCCTTTTATCGTGATTTATTGCAAAGGCTCGACAGCAGGTGTGTTTTTGTGCAGGAGCGACAGAGCTCTGGTTGCTAAACCACTTAAGGTTGTTCTGGGTAATGTATCACAGTGGAAATGGCTTCATATTCTAGCACAGAACGTTGGTTTGTATAAAGGGAATGAGTGGCAGCACTTCACTGATGGGAGGGGGAAGCTGCAATGTCACCTGTTGCACAATGAAAACTGCCACAAACAGTTTAATACGCCTCATCAGGCATCGAACAGATAAAAAAAAAGCCTGGGCCCATAGCGTCTGTAGACAATGTGCGCACACATCCATGGTCTGTTTTCCTGGGATTTTGCACACACAGTGGGTGGAGGGGGGGAGAAAAGCTTGAAGTGCTATATATAGGCCAGGCAGTGAAAGGCAAACAAAGAGAATGCTGTCTGGCTCAAGAGGCGTCAAGAAAGTGATCTTTTCATTGAGATGCAAGGCGAGACCAAACTGCCAATTGCGCACTAAATCAAACCAACTACCAGCAGGAATGGACCAGCTGCCGAGGCTGCAAAATAGGACAATAACTTTTTCTCTTGGATTGCTCAAAGGCAGAGTCACTTTGTTTTTTCACCCCTTCCTTTTCAGACACTGGTCTTGATTTTAACTAACAACCCCCACCCCTCCACCCCAACCACCACGCCCCTCCCCACCCGACGAGCAGGAAAGCATCGGGCGAGAGGTCAAAATCCTGAAAATCAAAAACCCGCCTCCAACCCGCAGTGTTCCCGGGCGCCGTAAACAGTGGGGTTTCAGGCCCTGGACGAGTTTCCCGCTAAGAGCAGGCGGGGGCCGAGTTAATGAGAGGTGATCTTAACGAAACATATAAGGTAATGAGGGGGCTCGACAAGGTGGATGCAAGAGGATATTTCCACTCATAGGGGAAACTAAAACGAGGGGACATAGTCTCAGAATAAGGGGCCGCCCATTTAAAACTGAGATGAGAAATTTCTTCTCTGAGGGTCGTAAATCTGTGGAATTCTCTGCCCCAGAAAGCTGTAGAGGCTGGGTCACTGAATATGTTTAAGGCAGAGATAGACAGATTTTTGAGCGATGAGGGAATAAAGGGTTATGGGGAGCGGGCAGGGAAGTGAAACTGAGTCAATGATCAGATCAGCCATCATCATGATCATCATAGGTAGTCCCTCGAAATCGAGCAAGACTTGCTTCCACTCTAAGAGTGAGTTTTCAGGTGACTGTACAGTCCAATACGGGAATTATAGTCTCTGTCACAGGTAGGACAGTTGTTGAAGGAAAGGGTGGGTGGGGAGACTGGCTTGCCGCACGCTCCTTCCGCTGCCTGCGCTTGTTTTCTACATGCTCTTGACGACGACACTCGAGGTGCTCAGCGCCCTCCCGGATGCTCTTCCTCCACTTAGGGCGGTCTTGGGCCAGGGATTCCAGGTGCCGGTGGGGATGTTGCACTTTATCAAGGAGGCTTTGAGGGTATCCTTGAAATGTTTCCTTGCCGTGTAGGAGTTCCGAATAGAGCGCTTGCTTTGGGAGTCCCGTATCGGGCATGTGGACGACGTGGCCCGCCCAACGGAGCTGGTCGAGTGTGGTCAGTGCTTTGTTGCTGGGGATGTTGGCCTGATCGAGAACACTGACTTTGGTGTGTCTATCCTCCCAGGGAATTTGCAGGATCTTGCGGAGGCAGCGTTGGTGGTATTTCTCCAGCACTTTGAGGTGTCTACTTTATATGGTCCACGTCTCTGAGCCATACAGGAGGGCGGGTATCACTACAGGCCTGTAGACCATAAGCTTGGTGCCAGATTTGTGGTCCAAGTCTTTGAACACTCTCTTTCTCAGGCGACCAAAGGCTGCGCTGGCGCTCTGGAGGCGGTGTTGGACCTCGTCGTTGATGTCTGCCCTCGGTGATAGTAGGCTCCCGTGCTGTAGATTTTGATGACTGGGGGGCAGTGCTGTGTGGTGGGGTCAGGTTGGTGGAGGACCTTTGTCTTATGGATGTTTAGTTTAAGGCCCATGCTTTCATACGCCTCAGTGAAGATGGCGATGAGTGCTTGGAGTTCAGCCTCTTAATGTACGCAGATGCAATTGTCATCCGCATACTATAGTTCGATGACAAAGAATGGGACGACCTTGGATCTAGCATCAACATCTTGGATCTAGCTCAACATCAGGTCAGCCATGATCTTATTGAATGGCGGAGCAGGCTCGAGGGGCCAAATGGCCTACTCCTGCTCCTATTTCTTATGTTCTTAGGCAAAAGTCGCAGCCCGATGACGTTATCAGTGCCACAGCGTAACATTGATGTCAAGCCAGCGGGAGGGTCCAGCACTGTTTGCCAGGGAGGCGAGGTGGGAGGCGAAGTCCAGCACTCTCTGTCAGGTGATGGGGAGGCAGAGGTGTATATTCCTACACTGTCTGCCGGGGGGGTGGGGTGAGGGGCCGGGGTCCCGCACAGTCTGCCAATGGAGGGGTGGAAGGGAGACTTTCTGAAGGGGGGAGGGTGTCCCACATTGTCTGACAGGGGATGGGGGGGGTGGGGGGGACGGAGAATGGGTATTCCCGTACTGTCTGCCAGGAGGCCAAGAATCCAGTGGGACTCGGGGAGTCTTATTTAAATGGGGCCCTGCTCGCTACCAGGTTTTCATGCGCCCTTACTACCACACACCACCCCACCCCACCATCTCAGAAAAATTGAGGCCAACATTTTTATCTTTCCTGTCCTAGAGGCACTGCCTTCTTGCTCGGGATGGATCCGTGAGCATCATCCATTACTCAAGCTGACCCCTCTCCCCCCACCCCCACGCCCCCCCCACACCGGTCTGAGCTGCGACTGTGCCTCAATAAGCAATTTGACCATGCAAGCGGGCTGGCTGTCCTCGTCCAACATCCACGCGCTGGCCGAATCCACTACCCACCCCCTGCCCGGGGGCCGCTGACGTTTATTGCAGCACTTGTGATCCTGGCTGAGATCAGCTAACTCAGTGTGGTAAAGGGATCGAACCTCAGGCCATCTGGTTGGTATGGCTCAACTGCACACTGAACTTACCAACTGAGCGTTCAGTTCTGGGCACCGCACCTCAGGGTCTATTGGCTTTGAAATTCACCAGAATGCTCCCTGAGCTAAAAGGGTTAAATTATGAGGACAGGTTACATAGACTATGCTCATATTGTCTTGAATATAGAAGATTAAGTGATGATCTAATTGAGATGTTTAAGATAATTAAAGGAGTTGATAAGGTAGATACAAACTATTTCCTCTGGTGGCGGAGTTAGGATAAGGGGCATAAACTTAAAATTAGAGGCAGGCCATTCAGCGTGATGTCAAGAAGCATTTCTTCACAGAAAGGGTAGTGGAAACCTGGAACTCCCTCCCCAAAAAGCTATTGAGGCTGGCTGCAGGTCAATTGCCAATTTCAAACTGAAACTAATAGATTTTTGTTTAAAGAGGGATTTAAGAGAACTGGAGCAAAGGAGGGTAAATGACAGAATACAGATCAGCCATCAACTGAATGGTAAACAGGTTCAAGGGGCTGAATGGCACAGCTCCTGTTCCTATGAGCCATCATGAGAAAGAAAATAAATTCTGTCCTATTAATAGTTAAACAGGATGCATTTCAGTATCCCAACAATGTGCTCAGATGCTAGGATCATCCCAGCATAACCTGTTGCTTATGGCAAATGTATTGGTTTATACGTCAAAAGCCACATTTTCCCACAACCATCGTATCTCTACAAACTTTGCCTCAAGTACCTGCAAGCAATGGGCTGGTAGCAAAGAAGCAGCAATATGTTGTTTTTAAAAAAAAACGTAGGCGAGCAGGAAATCTGAACCCTGGAATCTTAAATTATGTCAAGAAATGAAGTACTGAGGACAAGAAAAACTTGTGATTACTCTGAAATATGACCATGCAACATTTTTATTTCTGTTCTGTTACATGTTCCAATTCGAGCAGTTGAACTTTTACTCTGCTGGAAAATCTGGACCCTGTCATGCCAATTTTTATGGCGCAAAACGGGGTGGGGTTGGGGGAAGGGATCAACAATTAACGAGGGCTATGTCCTGCGCTAGAACGGGACCAGAAGTACATCCAATGCCATACTGGGCCAGATAATACAGAGGCATCTCTGGGGGCCACCTCAGCCAGGCATTAGGCTCCTTCCATATGCGAATGAGGGGCCCAAGGCCTGTTTCACGCCCCTTGCTCCAAAAGTTAGAGCACACGTGGGCACATTTCACTCGGCTTCCTCTGTGGCCGAATTGGCAGTTCTTAAAGGAGCCGCTGGAGACCACTATAATGTATTTGCTTCATGGGTTCTTTGCTTAAGAATTCATAGCAACACATTGCTATTAAGAACTAGTTGGTTTATTAACAAAGGTTTCACAAGCACACGACACATTCAGGCTCACAACCACCTGCCTCATTGTGGATCCCCTGTTCCCAACTGGCTGGGGTGTTTTGAGTCTTGTGAACATCACGTGACTGGCTAAGCCACTCACAATGCAACAGCTCTACAACTCTGTGAGCATACGCAGAGGTGCATACATTACAACCACTAACAAAACGGTAATTTACTTCTTTTTAAATGCAACAATGTTCTTGGCTCTACAGCATCACTGTGGGCCTCTGCTGGACTGAGCTCACCCAGCCGTGCCCCCGCCTCTCAGGTAGGTCCTGAGGGGGCCGCTGCTAACGCTGAGTCAGCCCAATTGGCCAGCCTGGAGCTTGACACCCAATTGGCTCCGCCGCTCTGCAGAATTATGGCGATGAAGCCAGAGGCCCAATTTGGGACAAGCCTCCGATCATTGACACACATATCAAAACTGTCATGTATCTTACATTATTACATATAACTGTATCCTAACATGCTATACATGACTGTAATAAGTTATGACCTGTAACCACCAGCATACCTTACCACCAGGGGTGCACTTGCAAGAGAGAGGTATATAAGGAGAGGTCTCAGGCAAGTGCAGCATTCCAGAGCTGTGAAATAAAGGTGCAGGTCCAGAGTGACCTTGACTTCACTACATGCCTCGTGTGAATCTGTACTGAGGGGACAGGACTTTACAGTGGCGACGAGTTACGGGATTACAGAATCCACAGACTGGCGAACAACGGATCAGATGAAAAGTACAATGCGGGAGACAATTGAGAGGACTTTATAGAATGGTTACAAAGCTTTGCTGGAGCCTAAGACTGGTTAGGCGACGATAAGGCAGACAAGAGAAGAGCCCATCTCTTGACCAGCTGTGGCTCGAAAACATACGCTTTAATGAAGGATCTGTTGGCACCCGAGAAACCAGCAAGCAAGTCGTTTGAAGAATTGAGCACACTGGTAAGAGACCACCTGAAGCCAGCGAGCAGCCTTCACATGGCCAGACACAGGTTCTACAACTACAGACGCTGTGTGGGCCAGAGCATACCCGACTTCGTGGAACTTCGGAGGTTGGCTAGTTTATGTGAGTTCTCCAATGAACTGAGGAGAGAAATGCTGAGAGATTTTTTCATTGAAGGAATAGGCCACGCAGGCATATTCCAAAAGCTCATAGAGACCAAGAACCTGACCTTAGAGACAGCAGCACTGGTTGCACAGACATTCTTGGTAGGGGAAGAAAAAACGAGGTTGATTTACAATGCAGGTACGACAACTAACAAAATATCGGAGCAAGAAGTTCACAGCACTAAACAAGCTGCTACCCCCACACACAGACAAAACTGGGATTATATCACCTGTGGAATTTAGCGACTGGGCAAGTCCCATCGTCCCAGTCATGAAGCCTGATGGATCCGTACGAATCTGTGGGGACTACAAATCTACCATAAACAGAGTCTCCCTACAGGACCAGTACCTGCTGCCCAGAGCAGAGGACTTATTTGCCACATTAGCTGGAGGTAAACTTTTCTCAAAATTAGACATCACATCTGCGTATATGACGCAAGAATTGACCGAGGAATCCAAGCTACTCACCACCATCAACACACATCGAGGCCTTTTCATGTACAATCGATGCCCATTCGGTATCAGGTCGGCAGCTGCCATATTCCAGCGCAACATGGAGAGTCTGCTCAAGTCCATCCCGGGGACGGTTGTATTTCAAGATGACATATTTATCACGGGCAGGGACACCGACTCCCATCTCCGTAATTTGGAGGAAGTACTAAAGCGGTTGGATCGGGTAGGCCTACGAGTCAAGAAATCCAAGTGCCCGTTTCTCGCACCCGAGGTTGAATTTTTGGGCAGAAGGATTGCCGCTGATGCAATCCGCCCAACAGAGTCCAAAACAGAAGCAATTCGCCTGGCACCCAGGCCCCGGAATGTCTCAGAACTGCGCGCCTTTCTCGGGCTACTCAATTACTTTGGGAACTTTATGCAGAACTTAAGCACGCTGCTGGAGCCTCTCCACGTGCTACTCAGGAAGGGGTGCAATTGGTTTTGAGGGGACGCCCAGGAACGCGCCTTCAATAAGGCACGCAACCTTCTGTGTTCCAACAGTGTTTTGACTTTCTTTGATCCAGGTAAAAAGCTAGTTCTCACATGCGATGCGTCAGCGTATGGGGTCGCGTGCGTTTTGCAACATGTCAATACTGCGGGCAAATTACAAACCATAGCTTATGCCTCCAGGTCACTTTCGCGGGCGGAGGGCGGGTACGGAATGGTAGAGAAGGAGGCGCTCGCGTGCATGTACGGTGTCAAAAAGATGCACCAATATCTTTTCGGGGCCAAGTTCGCGTTAGAAACCGACCACAAGCCTCTCACATCCCTCCTATCAGAGAGCAAGGCAATAAATGCCAACGCCTCGGCGCGAATTCAACGGTGGGCACTCATGCTGGCGTCCTACGACTATACCATAAGGCACAGACCAGGCACAGACAACTGTGCCGACGCGCTCAGCAGGCTACCCCTGGCGACCAAGGAAGGGTCTGACGAACAGGACTGTGAGATAGTCATGGCAATCAATGCCTTTGAGTCCACAGGTTCGCCCATGATGGCTCGCCAAATCAGAGCCTGGACAGCCAGCGACCCCACGTTATCCTTAGTAAAAAGATGTGTCCTAACCAGTGACTGGGCAGAGGCTCGCGATGCCTGCCCCGAGGAATTAAAACCCTTTCACAGGCGCATGCATGAGCTATCACTACAAGCAGACAGCCTGATGTGGGGCAGCCGAGTAGTCATGCCTCTGCAAGGCAGAGAGGCATTTGTCCGGGAGCTCCATCGCGAGCACCCGGGGATCGTTCTCATGAAGGCCATAGCCAGATCCCACGTCTGGTGGCCTGGTATTGACGCGGACTTGGAGCTCTGCATCCGAAAGTGCACCATTTGTGCCCAACTCAGCAATGCCCCCAGGGAGGCTCCACTGAGCCCCTGGCCTACCAAACCGTGGTCGTGGGTGTACGTAGACTATGTGGGCCCATTCATGGGCAAAATGTTCCTTGTAGTTGTAGATGCATTTTCAAAGTGGATCGAATGCACCATTTTAAACTCGAGCACAACCTCCACCACTGTGGAGAGCCTTGCAACCATGTTTGCAACGCACGGAATCCCTGACATATTGGTCAGTGACAATGGTTCGTGCTTCATCAACGCAGAATTCCAAGACTTTATAATTGACCATGGCATAAATCACATCAAGACGGCACCGTTCAAGCCGGCCTCCAACGGCCAGGCGGAGAGAGCAGTGCAAATCATTAAACAAGGCTTGCTTAAAATCCAAGGTCCCACGCTGTCGCGACTGCTGCTGGCATACAGATCTCATCCACACTCATTGACTGGAATCCCCCCCGCGCAACTGTTGATGAAAAGGACTTTAAAAACAAGGCTCTCATTAATCCTCCCAGACATGCACGAAATCGTTGAGGCAAAGCGCTGTAAGCTGACTGAGTACCATGACAGAAATTCGAGGGGGAGCTGGAATGAGATAGGGGACAAAGTGTTTGTTCTAAACTATGGCAGGGGTCCCAAATGGCTTGCAGGGACAGTAACGGGCAAGGAAGGAAACAGGCTACTGGTAGTACAAATGGACAATGGCAAAACCTGCCAGAGACATGCAGACCAAGTCAAAAGCAGATTTACCAACAACACTGCGGAACCAGAGGCAGACTACAATGTGGAACTCGCATCATACCTGGTGGACAGACAGAGGGAACAACCTGAGGAAAGGGCCATCCCAACAGACAGCCCAGGCGAGTCAACAAGAATCACACCAATCGAAACAGACAGCCCAGGCGAGATACCAGCAACCACACCCAAAGAAAAACAGACACCAAGGCAAACAATTGAACCACAACTCAGATGTTCCACGCGAGAGCATAGACCACCTGAGAGACTGAACCTATAAAGACAATAAGACCTTGGGGGAGGGTGATGTCATGTATCTTACATTATTATATATAACTGTATCCTAACATGCTATACATGACTGTAATAAGATATGACCTGTAACCACCAGCATATCTTACCATCAGGGGTGCACTTGCAAGAGAGAGGTATATAAGGAGACGTCTCAGGCAAGTGCAGCATTCCAGAGATGTGAAATAAATGTGCAGGTCCAGAGTGACCTTGACTTCACTACATGCCTCGTGTGAATCTGTACTAAGGGGACAGGACTTTACAAAAAGCATCTCTGATCTCGTGCGCGAAAACAGGCCAAAACCAGTCTCTTTCCCCCTCTGTGCTTTCAAGTCAGTGTGTTCACTCCCAAGGACTCTTACTCACTACCCATAGGCTGTGGAAAGAACGAAGCAAAGGTATAAACCCCGATATTTTACCTGCGTGAAAAAACAAGGCTCACTGTAAATCGAGTACATTTAGTCTTTGGAAACAAAGCGATTGAAGTCACAATTGCAGTGAAGAATATGGTTTGTGTCCTTGTGAAGCTCTAGTACTTGCTATTTTAACAAAGATGGAAATCTATTGATTATAAACTCACTGGTTACAAATATCTCACAGTGTGATTCCAATTGTGAGCAATGCATTGCACTTTTATATGATGTGTTTCAGTGAGTGTTGAATGCATTTAGTATTGCATGAGATTGCCTTTGTTACCTCTAGCCTTGACTACTCCAACCCACTCCTGGCTGGCCTCCCACATTCTACATACGTAAACTTGAGGTCTTCCAAAATTCGGCAGTCCGTGTCCTAACTTTCACCAAGTCCTGCTCACCCATCACCCCTGTGCTCGCTGACTTACTCTGGCTCCCAGTTAAGCAATGCCTCAATTTCAAAATTCTCATCCTTGTTTACAAATCCCTCCATGGCCTCACCCCCTCCCTATCTCTGTTATCTTCTCCAGCCCCACAAACACCCCCCCCCCCCCCCGCCGTTTCCTCCTTTAAGACGCTCCTTAAAACTTACCTCGTCATCTGCCATAATTTCTTCTAATGTGGCTCGGTGTCAAATTTATTGTTTTGTCTTATAATGCTCCTGTGAAGCTCCTTGGGACCTAAAGGCGCTATATAAATACGTTGTTGTTGTTGTTAAGATTGTTCGAATAGAAAAATGACACTGAGTGGAGGGGGCTTTCAGCTGCTGAGGTCCTGCTCTCTGGAATTCTTGCCCTCCTCATCCACTCACATCCCAAAAATCCTCTTCTTTTATTGTGGATTTGATCAACTTTCCTACTTCTTTCTCCACTCCTCTGTTCTTCCCATGTGAAGTGCTTTGGAATGTTTTATGGAGTTAGATGCACTATATAAATGCAAGCTGCTTAAGTTCTCAGGGTGAAGTAAATGGATGCCTCCTTACAGGAAAGGGTGCACAATCCGCATCGAGGAATTGGAACTTGTTCTCATCTAAATTTCTCAGCAGTTCTATTCAGACAAGGTGACATGTTTCCACCAATGTCAGACACAAACAAAACAGGTCAGAGAAGGATGTTGCAACGTATGCACCTGTGAGTATATTCACAGGCTTGGAGAACTGTTGCATTGTGAGTGACTTAGCCAGTCACGTGGTGTTCACAAGACTCAATAAAACCCCAGCCAGTTGGGTTCGGGGGATCCACGATGAGGCAGGTGGTTGTGAGCCTGGTGGATGAACTGGTAATGTGTAGTGTGATTGTTAAACCTTAACTAATAAACCAACTAATTCTTAATAGCAACGTGTTGCAATGAATTCTTAAGCAAAGAACTCATGAAGCAAATACATTTGTCATTGCCTTCCATTTTCACCGGCAGAAGGGGTGACGATTCAGCCCCATAATTTTGTTTGACCTTGTTTTCCCCCCCCACCCCCAAAAGTGTCAACTTCCTGAGCTGCACAAAGTTCAAGAGAGAGAAGGCCTCGCACGACACCACCACCCCGATAGCCTTGTGTATCCTCGAGTGGCTCCACTGCAAAGGATGGAGGCCCTGACTGCATGCCAACCAGTTGGCTCGGTGTTCGGAGGGCCCAGTCGACAGCTGCGTCAGGGTCTTGCAGCTTTGAACCGACTCTCAGCCTGGTCTGGAGTCACTTACAAAGGAAACGACCCGGGACATTCGTCACCGCTGACATCATAATGCAGCCGAGTAGGGAGAGGAGGCTGGTCTCCCTGGCGCTGAGATAGCTATTGAAACAGTCAAATAACATTTCTTGCATATTTCTGTAGCATGATGTACTTCCCCTATCTCTTAAAACAAGAATGATTGAGGAGCAAGAAGGAACTGAGAGTCCTTGGCTACATTATCTATCACTGATTCTTAACGAGGAAAACAATAAATAAATGTAAAATGCTCAGGGACAAACAGAAATGTCTTGACTTCAGATTTAAATCAAAGGTGTTGTGACAACTGGTTTGCCTGGTGAATTCAGACAGACAAGCTACTCCTGACTTGGTGAATATGTAGTTTAAACTGTTGTGGAATTCGTACGAGATCATTGATTAGGTTCCTTTTCATACAATTGCCTGTTGCCTCAGCAACAAATTAGAAACCACCAGGACTGGCTAGAAAACACTGATTCACTGTGACGAGTCTCTCGGGGAAACATGCAGCGAAATGAACGGCCGACTGGAAATGAGCATCTCTCAATCTCAGCTTCCCGCAATGCGAAATGAGTGTTTCTGGTCTCTCTTAACCCGGAGAATATTGTAGACACGCTGTTGTATGACAGTGTTATCTTGGTGTGGTAAGTAATCTAACTTCAAAACCCATAATCTAAGCCACAAATACGCTATCCTACATGCTCCCCCTCTTCCTTTCTACTTCCTCACTATGGTAAAATTAAGACTTCCCACAATGTTTCTTTCTCAAATCGTTCTTCCTCAGGACTTCAAACTGTGGCACTCCTTACTTTCCTCAGTTTCCCTTTCCTCCAACAATCAATTATATTATTAACCAACGTTTAGCCTCACCTAACTCACTACTTCTGACTTATCACGTCTTCTCCTCACCTCTGTCTTAGTGGTATCCTGTACTTGGCCTTTTCCCTTCATTTCGGTTTGCAAATTTTCAAAAGAAAGAAAGACATTTATATAACGTTTTTCACGACCACCAGACATCTCAAACTGCAATGAAGTACTTTTGGAGCGTAGATACTGTTGTAATGTGGGAAATGCAGCAGCCAATTTGTGCACAGCAACTCCCACAAACAGCAATGTGATAATGACTTGATAATCTGTTTTTTGTTATGTTGATTAAGAAAGACTTGCATTTCACGACCATCAGACGTCTCAAAGCGCTTTACAGCCAATGAAGTACTTTTGAAGTGTAGTCACTGTTGTCATACCCAATCCCTGTTGAGGGATAAATATTGGCCAGGAGCCCTGCTCTTCAAAGTAGTGTCATGGAATCTTTTACGTCCACCTGAGAGAGTAGAAGGGGCCTCGGTTTAACGGCTCATCCAAAAGACGGCACCTCCGACAGTGCAGCACTCCCTCAGCACTGCACTGGAGTGTCAGCCTAGATTTATGTGCTTAAGTCCCTGGAGTGGGATTTGAATCCACAACCTTCTAACTCAGAAGCGAGAGTGCTACCCACTGAGCCACAGCTAACATTCATACTATGAAGGAATTGTATTTCAATCAGAAAGGTAAGTAGTGATGAGGGAGACCATTGGTCCATCTAGCTAATCCTTCCATAGAAACCCAGGGCATTCCCATCGCAGTCTCTAGCTGCATCGTGAATGATTTAAGTTTCAGCCTCTAGTACCCTGCTGGGAAGACCATTTCATGTGTTAATCACTCGTCGTGTGAAGTGCTTCCTGAACTTGCCCTTTACCAGTTTGAGACAATGTCCTCTTGTCCTGCAGGTGTGGTTTAACTTGACAGAGTGCACCAGACTTACCTTTTCTATTCCGCTTATTATCTTGTATACCTCCATAAGGTGCCACTCCATTCAAATTCTTCTTCCCTCCCCAACCCCAAATGTTTCCTTTGTACAATACTTCTCTTAGGGTCTTACCTTTTGGAAGAAGAACATGTTGCCTACAAAAGGATATGGCTTTGGATGTTTGATTCCAATTCTTTCCAACTTAGAGAATGGTGACACTGAGTACCTGTAAGGAATAACACAATACTAAAGGAAGTATCACAGTGCTGTTTTGGCCAATTTTTGTCCCTTTCTCTCCTAAAAACAATTCTTGCTGGGCAACAGTTCCATGGTTGTCTTCCGTGACCTCAATCAAGTGGGGCCATCCTTCAGATGCGAGTGTCGATAAGATATTTGACTTTGGGAGGGATAGGGCATTTCGAGTGAGCCCCGCTGCTATATCCCGATTATAGGACAATGCTAATAAATGTGGTTATGTTACTTTTCGAGATCAAATCTAACAAAAACATAATTAAGCACCCAAAGAAATTCAATTGCAAAAACTCTGAAGATTGGGCTAAGTTTATTCAAACACTTGAGGATTATGAAAAAACATCCAGCGGATGTGAGGAGATTCATATTTTCTCACTCATATAGATGACGGGATGAAACAGAAGATATTGTCTGCATATTCAAGCTGAGAGACTATAGCCATGTGGAGCATAAACACCGGCACACGCCATTTATTTTAGTCGTTCTGGGATATGGGCGCCGCTAGCAAGGCCGGCATTTAATTGTCCATCCCTAATTGCCCTTGAGAAGGTGGTGATGAGCCACTTTCTTGAACCGCTGCAGTCCATGTGGTGAAGGTACGCCCATAGTGCTGTTCTGGAGGGAGTTCCAGGATATTGACCCAGCGACTATGAAAGAACGGCGATATATTTCCAAGTCAGGACGGTTGCGACTTGGAGGGGAACTTGGAGGTGAATGGCCGAATGGCTTCTTTCTATGCTGTAAATTTTATGTAATAGCTGTGGAAAGGTTTGAAAGGTGGTGATGCAATGGAATCAGAGCATTCCAAAGATGGTACATTACATGGTGAAATGCTTCATGGTCACATTGTAGTTGGTCTGCAAGATAAAAGCCTTTAAGAACATAAGCAAAAGAATTAGGAACAGCAGTAGGCCATTCGGCACCTCCAGCCTGCTCCGCCATTCAATGAGATAATGGCAGATCTACCTCAACTCCACTTTCCTGCATTATCCCCATATCCCTTGATTCCCTTAATATCCAAAAATCTATCGATCCCTGTCTTGAATATACTCGACTGAGCCTCCACAGCCCTCCGGGATAGAGCATTCCAAAGATTCACCACCCTCTGAGTGAAGATATTTCTCCTCATCTCAGTCCTAAATGGCCGACCCCTTATTCTGAGACTGTGCCCCCTGGTTCTCGACTCCTCAGCCAGAGGCAACATCCTTCCTACATCGACCCTGTCAAGCCCTGTAAGAATTTTGTATGTTTCAATGAGATCACCTCTCATTCTTTTAAACTCTATAGAGAATATAGGCCTAGCCTACTCAATCTCTCCTCATAGGACAATTCCAGGAAGCAGTCTGGTGAACCTTCGTTGCACTCCCTCTATGGCAAGTATATCCTTCCTTAGGTAAGGAGACCAAAACTGTAAACAATACTCCAGGTGTGGTCTCACCAGGGCCCTATATAATTGCAGTAAGACGTATTTACTCTTATACTCAAATCCTCTTGTAATAAAGGCCAACATACCATTTTCTTTCTTAATTGCTTGCTATACCTGCATGTTAACTTTCAGTGATTCGTGTACAAGGACACCCAGGTCCCTCTGAACACCAACATTTCCCAATCTCTCACCATTTTAAAAAAAACTCTGCTTTTCTATTTTTCCTACCAAAGTGGATAACTTCACATATCTCCACATTATATTCCATTTGCCATGTTCTTGCCCACTCATTAGCCTGTCTATATCCCCTTGAAGTCAACCTCACAACTTACATTCCCACCTAGCTTTGTATCATCAGCAAAAATTGGATATATTACTCATCCAAATCATTGATAAAGATTGTGAATATCTGGGGCCCACCGATCCTTGCGACACCCTACTAGTTACAGCCTGTCAACCCGAAAATTACCCGTTATTCCTACTCCCTGTTTTCTGTCTGCTAACCAATCCTCAATCCATGCTAGTATATTAACCCCAATCCCATGAGCTCTAATTTTGTTTATTAACCTCTTGTGTGGCACCTTATCGAATGCCTTGTGAAAATCCAAATACACCACATCCACTGGTTCCCCCTTATTCTGCTCGTTACAACCTCAAAAATTTCTAACAGATTTGTCAATCATAATGTCCCTTTCATAAATCCATGTTGACTCTGTCCAATCCCCATTACCACGTCGTTAATAATAGATTCTAGCATTTTGCCTAATACTGATGTCAGACTAACTGGTCTGTAGTTCCCGTTTTCTCTCTCCCTCCTTTCTTAAATAGCAGGGTTACATTAGCTACCTTCCAATCTGCGGGTACCGTTCTAGAATCTATGGAATTTTGGAAGATGACAACCAATGCATCCACTCTCTTGCAAAACCCGAGGATGCAGGCCATCAAGTCCAGGGGATTTACCGTCTTTCAGTCCCATTAATTTCGCTAGTACTATTTTTTTTACTAATACTAACTTTTTTCAGTTCCTCATTTTTGCTTGACCCTTAGTATTCCACTATTTACAGGAAGTTTTTTGTGTCTTGTTTTGTGAAGACAGACATAAAGGGATCGAAATTGCTACTTTCTATAAGAGCCGTGTCAGTAAAGATTCAATCGGTACGGAGGGGCTGACATTTTTTAAATTGCCTTCCATTATTTTTGCAGCGGTGGACGGGACCGTCCCGGCTGCCTTCCCGCCCCATCGGGCACGCGCTGACCCCTTACTGACCGGCACAACCCCCGTTCCACCCCGCATGGGAGATTGCCCCATGGGAAATTGCCCTGCGGGAATTTGTCCCATGGGAGCGGAGCAGCCACCACTCGGTGCCCCCGACAGCTTTCCCCGGCGGGAAGCTTCTTGTGGCTGGACAGCGCATCCACCCTTAAAGGGGAGGGCGGCCCGACAATGGCAGAGATGGGTTTGGCCGGGCCGCCAACAGACAGCCCAGCACCCACTCTTCGGTACCGGGCCGCTGGCCTGGCCGAAACCCTCCCTGGTGGCCCAGTGGGTGCCACTAAAGTGGCTGCAGAGCTCGCAGCGGCCCTCCCCTTTAACTGAAGGGGAGGGATGATGTGACGTGTCAGCGTGGCGCGGATGACTCGGAACGGCGGCCGAGACGATAGAATGGCACTTTTGCCCCGCACCCGGCCGGAATACCGCCCCACTTCCGTAAAAAAAATAAAGTCCTGAGTTTCGACAGATTCTCTGCCCAATGCACTGGGCGAAGAGAACACTTACAAAACGGGAAGTGCACCCTGTTTGGGGCAGAGGGCAATTTCGGTCCCAAAGTATTTGTTTAATTTCTATGCCATTTCCTTATTCCCCATTATAACTTCTCCTGTCTCACATGTAAGGGACCCATGTTTACTTTTGCTAATCTTTTCCTTTTTACATACCTATAAAAGCTTTTTCTGTCTGTTTTTATGTCTCTCGCTAGTAATTCTAAAATCCTCCCAATCAACAGGCTTACTGTTATTTCTGGCACCACTATAAGCCTCTTCCTTTGACCTAATACTATCTTTAACTTCTCTTGTTCGCGTCGTTTGGACCACTTTTCCTGTGGGGTTTTTGTGCCTTAAAGGAATGTATGTTTGTTGTAAATTATGTATTCATTCTTTAAATGCTAGCCATTGCTTGTCTACCTTCATACCCTTTAATGTAGTTTCCCAATCTACCTTAGCCAACTCGACCCTCATACCTATGTAGTTTCCTTTGTTTAGATTTATGACCCTAGTTTCGGATTTAACTAAATCACTTTCAAACTTAATGTAAAATTCTATCATATTATGGTCATTCTTCCCCAAGGGCCCCTTTACTACAAGGTTATTAATGAACCCTTTCTCATTGCACAGTACTAGATCTAAAATAGTCTGTTCTCTAGTTGGTTCCTTAACACACTGATCTAGAAAACCACTTTGTATACATTCCATGAATTCGTCCTCCACACTATTATTGCAAATTTGGTTTGCCCAGTCTATATGTAGATTAAAGTCCCCCATGATTATTGTATTACCTTTATTACATGCACCTCTAATTTCCTGATTTATACTGTGCCCGACATTACCATTACTGTTTGGGGGTCTATAAACAATGTTTTCTGTCCCTTGCTGTTTCTTAGCTTCACCAAAACTGATTCTACTTCTTGATTTTTGGAGCTAAGATCCTTTCTCGCTCCTGTCTTTATCCCATCCTTTATCAGAGCTACCCCTCCTCCTTTTCCATTTTGCCTATCTCTTCTAAAAGTTAAGTATCCTGGAATATTTAGTTCCCAACCTTGGTCACTTTGCAACCATGTCCCCATAACGGCTATTAGATCAAACCTATTAATTTCCATCTGCGCTGTTAATACATCTATTTTGTTGGGAATGCTTCGTGCATTCAGATATAGTGCCTTTAGCTTTGATTTTTAATCTATTTTTTCCTGATGTCACCTTAGTCAGTGATGCCCTATTACCTTTGTTATTCTCTCTGTCCTTTCCTGACCCACTCTGCTTATTTTTACCCAGAACTCCACTCTGCCCTAGAGCCTTGACATTTCTCTTGCTGCTTTTAAATTTACTCTTGCCTGAATCCTCCCCCCTCCCACCCACCACTTCATTAGTTTAAAGCCCTGTTTACTGCCCTAATTATTCAATTCGCCAAGACACTGGTTCCAGCCCGGTTCAAGTGGAGCCCAACCCAACGGAACAGCTCCCTCTTTCCCCAGTACTGATGCCAGTGCCCCATGAAGCAAAACCCTTGCCCCCCACACCACTCTTTGAGCCACATATTGTTCCTTCTAATCTGCTTATCCCTATACCAATTGGTGCTTGGCTCAGGTAACAATCCAGACATTATTACTTTGAGGTTCTGTTTTTTAATTTGGACCCTAACTCCTCAAACTCTTTCAGCAGACCCTCATTCCTAGTCCTACCTATGTTGTTGGTTCCTACATGGCCCACGACAACTGGATCCTCCCCCTCCCACTCCAAGTTTTTCTCCAGCAGTGAGGGGATGTCTTTAACCCTGACCCTGGGCGGGCAACACAACCTTTGGAACTGCCGGTCGCAGCTGCAGAGAACAGTATTTATCCGTCTGACTATACTGCCCCTACCACAACCACATGCGTTTTCACTCCCCTCACTTGAATGGCCTCCTGCACCATGGTGCCATGGTCAGCCTGCTCATCCATCCTGCAGGCCTTTCCCTCATCCATACAGGCAGCAAGAACCTCATACCAGTTGGATAAGGACAAGTGCTGAGGCTCCTCCAGCACTGCACTCGGGGTCCCCTTACCTGCCTGAGTCGCAGTCACACACTCCTGACCTTGGCCACTAACCAGACCTGTACCACTATCTCACCTAAGGGGTGTGACTGCCTCCTGGTTCAAAGTGTCCAGGTAACTCTCCCCCTCCCTGATGCCCCGCAATGTCTCAGACTCTAGCTCAACAACTCTGAGCTGATGTTCCTCAAAATGCAGGCACTTACTGCAAATGTGTTTGTCCGAGATCACAATGCTCTCCATAAACTCTCACAGCTTTACCCTGAACTTATAGTTTAGGAGGCAACAGAAGAATCAATGCAAAAGAGTAGCTGTTAAAAGGCAAAAGGCAGCAGTTAGAAACCAGCCAACTGAGAAAGCAAATATAGTTAGTTGGTGGCACGGAGAGGAAAACTGCAGCAGCCAATACAAGTGTCAAAGCCATTGCGTCAAGACCAAAGGACTCTCTGAAGCAAAGCTACAAATGGGAAGCCCACTGATAATCCAAAGGTGTGTGACTGGTGTGGACGTTTCCTCTCCACCCATCATCATCATCACTGGCAGTCCTTCGAAATCGAGGAAGACTTGTTTCCACTCCAAAAGTGAGTTCTTAGGTGACTGTACAGTCCAGTACGGAAATTACAGTCTCTGTCACAGGTGGGACAGTCAGTCGTTGAAGGAAAGGGTGGGTGGGACTGGTTTGCCACATGCTCCATCCGCTACCTGCGCTTGTCCTCCGCATACTCTTGGCGACGAGACTCGAGGTGCTCAGCGCCCTCCCGGATGCTCTTCCTCCACTTAGGGCGGTCTTGGGCCAGGAATTCCCAGACGCCGGTGGGGATGCTGCACTTTATCAAGGAGGCTTTGAGAGTGTCCTTGAAACGTTTCATCTGCCCACCTGGAACTCGCCTGCTGTGTGGGAGTTCTGAATAGTGCGCTTGCTTTGGGAGTCTCATGTCAGGCATGCGGATGATGTGGCCCACCCAACGGAGTTGGTCGAGTGTGGTCAGTGCTTCAATACTGGGGATGTTGGCCTGGTCGGGAACACTGACGTTGGTACGTCTATCCTCCCAATGGATACATTCCCCGCACTCCCATCCCAGAGATGTGTATCCTGCTAGAACCAGCAAATGCCACACATGTTGGAAGAAGGCATATTTCCAGGCAGCATCCTGGACGCACCAAGTTGGCAGTCCTATTCAAAAACATGAACATTCCTGGGCAAGATATAACAAAGTTAGCTTCCGTGTTAGCCCAAATAGCAACAAAAGTGTACGTTGGGATGCCCTGAAAATATGATAAGGCGCATGTTCTTTCTTAGTGTACAAATGCAACTGTTTCAGGAGTTAAAACAGCACTTTACATCTCCAAGAGAGAGACTGCCATTTTAGTTGATGCTCCAGTCAAAAATGTCAGGCAGACAATCCTGCAGGACTCCTTCCCCAGGTCCCCACCATCCTCGTTATCCAATATCCAGCCAAAATGGTTTACTCTGCATGATATTAAAAAACAGCTATCAGCTCTGGATGTATCAACAGCTATGGGCCCTGACAACATCATGGCTGTGTAACAAAGTTCTGGCAGTGTGAAAAATTGCCCAGGTGAGGCCTATCCACAGTAAACAAGATAAATCTATGCCAGCCCATTACCGCCCTATTAGCCTTCTCCCAATCATCATCAAAGGCAGTCCCTCGGTATCGAGGAAGGCTTGTTTCCACTCTTAACATCAGTTCTTAGGTGGCTGAACAGTCCAATACCAGAACCATAGTCTCTGTCACAGGTGGGGCAGATAGTCGTTGAGGAAAGGGGTGGGTGGGACTGGTTTGCCGCATGCTCTTTCCGCTGCCTGCGCTTGATTTCTGCATGCTCTCGGCGACGAGACTCAAGGTGCTCAGCGCCCTCCCGGATGCACTTCCTCCACTTAGGACGGTCTTTGGCCAGGGTCTCCCAGTTGTCAGTGGTGATGTTGCACTTTATCAGGAAGGCTTTGAGGGTGTCCTTGTAACGTTTCCGTTGCCCACCTTTGGCTCGTTTGCCATGAAGGAGTTCCGAGTAGAGCACTTGCTTTGGGAGTTTCATGTCTGGTATGCGAACTATGTGGTCTGCCCAGTGGAGCTGATCAAGTGTGTTCAGTGCTTCGATGCTGGGGATGTTGGCCTTGTCGAGGTCGCTAATGTTGGTGCGTCTGTCCTCCAGGGGATTTGTAGGATCTTGCGGAGACATCGTTGGTGGTATTTCTCCAGCGATTTCAGGTGTCTACTGTACATGGTCCATGTTTCTGAGCTATACAGAAGGGCGGGTATTACTACAGCCCTGTAGACCATGAGCTTGGTGGCAGTTTTGAGGGCCTGGTCTTCAAACACTCTTTTCCTCAGGCAGCCGAAGGCTGCAGTGGCGCATTGGAGGCGGTGTTGAATCTCGTCGTCAATGCCTGCTCTTGTTGATAGGAGGCTCCCGAGATAGGGGAAATGGTCCACGTTGTCCAGGGCTGCGCCGTGGATCCTGATGACTGGGGGCCAGTGCTGTGCGGCGAGGACAGGCTGGTGGAGGACCTTTGTCTTGCTGATGTTTAGCGTAAGGCCCATGCTTTCGTACGCCTCAGTAAATACGTCGACTATGTCCTGGAGTTCAGCCTCTGTGTGTGCGCAGACGTAGGCATCATCCGTGTGCTGTAGCTTGATGGCAGAGGTTAGTGTGGTCTTGACGGCGAAGGTTGAACAGCTTCCCACAGGTTCTGTAGTTTAGTTCCACTCCAGTGGAGAGCTTGTCAACTTTGAGGCGGAGCATTGCAGCGAAGAAGATTAAGAGGGTTGGGACGATGAGGCAGCCCTGTGTGACCCCAATCATCAGTAAAGTGATGAGAGGAATCGTCAAAAGTGCCATCAAATGAAACTTACTCACCAAAACCTGCTCACTGAAGCTCAGTTTAGGTTCAGCCAGAAACAATGATCCAGACCTCATCACAATCTTGATCCAGACAAGGATGCAAGATCTGTATCAAAGCAGCATTTGACCAAGTATAGCACCAAGGTCATCGGAAAAACCCTCCAGTTGTGTTTGTCAGAGCCTATTCATCATAGTCCCAGAAATCACCTCAGATAAGTGTCCTTGGCCCATCCAGCTTCAGCTGTTTCATCAATAACCTTCCCATCATAAGATCAGAGGCAGGACTAATCATTGTCGAATCCACTGCGTTCAGCTCCATTCACAGCAGCTCTGATAATGAATCAGCCATGCTAGTCTATAGAAGGGCCTGGATAACATCCAGGTTTGGGCTGACACATGGCAGGTAATATTTTCGCCACATAAGTGGCAGGTAATGACCATCTCCAAGAAGGGAAATCCAGCCACCTCCCCTTAACCTTCAACAGCAACACCATCATTGAGGCCCCACCATCAACATCCTAGAGATCATCACTGACCATGAGTTAACTGGGCCAGACATATCAACATCAGGGCTACAGACAGACACTGAGTATTCTGCGATGAGTGGCTCACCTCCTGACCCCTCAAAGCCCCTCCGCCATTTACAAGGATTGTGTGAGGGAATACTCACCACTCACCTGGGTGGGTGCATTGGGAGTCTAACAGCCAGCTCATCGAAACATAGAAACGTAAAAAATAGATGCAGGAGTAGGCCATTCAGCCCTTCGAGCCTGCCACCGCCATTCAATAAGATCATGGCTGATCATTCCCTCAGTACCCCTTTCCTGCTTTTTCTCCATACCCCTTGATCCCCTGAGCCGTAAGGGCCATATCTAACTCCCTCTTGAATATATCCAATGAACTGGCATCAATAACTCTCTGCAGCAGGGAATTCCACAGGTTAACAACTGAGTGAAGAAGTTTTTCCTCATCTCAGACCTAAATGCCCCCCCCCCCACCCCCCCCTTATCCTAAGACTATGTCCCCTGGTTCTGGACTTCCCCAACATGTAACCTGTCCCGTCCCATCAGAATCTTATACGCTTCTATGAGATCCCCTCTCATCCTTCTAAACTCCAGCGAATAAAGGCCCAGTTGATCCAGTCTCTCCTCATATGACAGTCCAGCCATCCCTGGAAGCAGTCTAGTAAACCTTCGCTGCACTCCCTCAATAGCAAGAACATCCTTCCTCAGATTAGGAGACCAAAACTGAACACAATATCCCAGGTGAGGCCTCACTACGACCCTGTACAACTGCAGTAAGACCTCCCTGCTCCTATACTCAAATCCCCTAGCTATGAAGGTGAACACACCATTTGCCTTCTTCACCGCCTGCTGTACCTGCATGCCCACTTTCAGTGACTGATGAACCATGACATCCAGGTCTTGTTGCACCTTCCCTTTTCCTAATCTGCCGCCATTCAGATAATATTCTGCCTTCATGTTTTTGCCCCCAAAATGGACAACCTCACATTTATCCACATTATACTGCATCTGCCATGCATTTGCCCACTCACCTGTCCAAGTCACCTTGCAGCCTCTTAGCGTCCTCCTCACAGCTCACACCGCCACCCAGTTTAGTGTCATCCGCAAACTTGGAGATATTACACTCAATTCCTTCACCTAAATCGTTAATGAATATTGTAAAGAGCTGGGGTCCCAGCACTGAGCCCTGCGGCACTCCACTAGTCACTGCTTGCCATTCTGAAGAGGACCCATCTATCCCGACTCTCTGCTTCCTGTCTGCCAACCAGTTCTCCATCCACGTCAGTACATTACCCCCAATACCATGCGCTTTGATTTTGCACAACAATCACACCAGCTCAGGCCCAAGAAATGCACCAAGCCAATCCCAATGCAATGGTGCAAGTTTTGTCACTTGTGGGTTTGAAAGAGTAATTATTCAAATTTAAACAAAGTTGTGCGATTAGTTAATTTTGTGTCTGAGTGAAGTGTTTGAATTTTTGAGGTCAGACCACCCCAAATCCAAGAAGTCTTGGTAACTCTTTTCCAGGAATGTAAACAGACATCTGTTTAATTTGGAGGAGGGGCGAAAGGGTAATTGGAAGATTCTATGAGAGGAAATGGCTTGAAATCCCAACGAGGAGACAAGTCGACATGAGGGCGGTTTGAAATATGATCGGAATTGGTGCAGCCAAGGGGCCGAGGTGGAGGGCAATCCGTCCGGCCCTTTGCAGTTTGAGATCTTAACTCCCCGGCCTCACCTGCATAATCGGATGCCGTTCCCCACCCACAGCCAGCGGGACGATCTACATTCCTGGCGGGCGCGAGTAGGATTTCGGGCAGTAAGAGGCCACCGATCGAGTGGCCCCCGGCACTAAGGTCTTTGGGACGGCGTTCTGGAGTTCGGACGAGAAGGAAGCCCATGTCAGGGGAGGCCCAGGCTCCCTTGTGGTGCCTGGGGGAGCACCTCTGCCTCACAAGGAAACAGTACAACACACCAACTTTGCTGGCTCCTGTTTGCGGACGGTTTGGCCTAGCGGGGAATCCGCGCTGGATTGCCCATACCAGCCTGGGGTTAATATCGCAATCGGGTCCCGATGACGTCATCAGGATCCGATCAGATACTTAAACAAGGACCCTGCAGTCGGTAGGCTATGGACGGGAGGCCAGCGGGTAAGTCTCCCAGTCCATTTTAATTTCCCCCACCTCTGGAGCTCCACTCCAGAGCCTCAAGCACATAATCGAAGCTGACACATTGGTGCAGTACTGAGAAGAAGCTGCCGTCTCTCGGATGAGACGTAAAAGATCCCACAGCACTATTCAAAGAAGAGCAGGGGAGTGCTCCACAGCATCCTTGTCAATATTTATCTCTCAACCAAGATCACTAACACCGACTATCTGGTCATTATCATGCTGTTTGTGGGACCTTGCTGTGTGTTACTTGGCTGCTGCAGTTTCTTACATTAGTGACTACACTTCATAAATACTTCAACAACAACAAGAAATAGTAAAACGTTCCAAGGCGCTTTACAGGAGTGTTATAAGACAAAACAAATTAATTTGACACTGATCCACATAAGAAGAAATTATGGCAGATGACCAAAAGCTTGGTCAAAGAGGTAGGTTTTAAGGAGCGTCTTAAAGGAGGAAAGAGAGATAGACAGAGAGGTTTAGGGAGGGAGTTCCAGAGCTTAGGGCCCAGGCAGCTGAAGGCACGGCCACCGATGGTTGAGCGATTGTAATCAGGGATGCTCAAGAGGGCAGAATTAGAGAAGCGCAGACATCTCGGGGGTTGTGGGGCAGAAAGAGATTACAGAGATAGGGAGGGGCAAGGCCGTAGAGGGATTTGTAAACAGGGGTGGGAATTTTGTAACCGGGAGTCAACGTAGGTCAGCGAACATAGGGGTGATGGGTCAGCGGGACTTGGTGCCAGTTACGACACTTCATTGCCTATAAATCACTATGGGATGTCCTGAGATCAGGAAAGGCACGACATAAATGCAAGTCTTTCATTCTTTCTTTCTCTCTATCTCATTCTTTCTTTCAGACTTATAAAAGTGACATTTCAAAGTGCAAAAGGGAAACACCTCACTGGCCTTGCATGCTATTACGATCAGCAACTGTGTGAGGGTCGGGCAAAGCGCTAGTCACTTCAACAATAAGTCTACTTAAAAATGTACTTTGGATTGCTGGAAGGAGGTTTCTGTACATCCCCAGTGCTCAAATGAGAAACATTTTCTGTCAGATAAAGACAGTCTAGGGCTGCAGGACTATGCCAGTAAGTTATACTGGTTCAGAGGTCACAGTAATGTTAGGAACAGATGGCATGGGAAGCCGAATATTCGATCACTGATTAGAGCTAGTTGTTATTCCAGATGTCGTCGTTTTTCAAAAGTTAACCTAATATATATTCAAGAACTGATTGTCGAGCCTTTCATTACCCTCCCCCACATGTTCAAGATCATCATTTGAACTCAAAATTTGAGCACAATTTTCCCACAAGCAGTAATTGAGGACATCTGGCAGCTTGTCGGGTTTCAGTAGTCAAACGGGAGGTGATGAAATATTGATTCCAAATCACCTGTTTTTACAACATGCATCCTTCATAAATAATTCTGAAATGTCAAGTTTCGCATTTTTATTGGTTGCAGTAATTTCTGTTGGTGTTTGTCCCTTGGCACCCAGCACCTGCTCGGAAAGGCCAGGCAGGACTGCAGGCCCTTCCGTATCTCTCACCCGGCTGGGTGTTGAATGGGTCAGCACTTGGGATGTTTTCAGCAGGGCAGACCATTAGCTGCCTTCTTCAAATCCAGTGTTTCTTTCCTTCGTGCTCTTATTCAATGTCAGGGCAACAGAATTAAAACAAGAGGTGTTAAATTCATTAACACCCCCCTCCTCCATGACTCTTCCTTTGCCTTCTACGCAGTGCTGCTTCTTCTTTGGCAGTGCCCCAGTGTCGAGGATGACATGCTTCCACACTAAAATGAGTTCTAAGGTGACTGATGAGGGATCTACAGTCTCTGTCACAGGTGGGAAAGGCAGTGGTTGAAGGGACGGGTGGGTGGGGTGCTTGATTTGTCGTACGCTCCTTCCGCTGTTTGTACTTGGCCTCCGTGTGCTCCCGGTGAAGAGACTCAAAGTGTTCGCCGCCTTTTCAGATGCTTCTCCTCCACTTTGATCGGATTCCCAAGAGTCGGTGGGGATGTCCTTGAAGCATTTTCTCTGCCCTCTTGGGGCTCGCTTGCCATGATGTAGCTTGGAGTAGAGTGCTTGTTTCGGGAGTCTACACAGTGCACATCTGTTAAGAAACTGCAATCCAAACCATCGTTCCAGCTGCTCAGTGTGCGAGTTGGAGAAAGTCACCACATGTATTATTTAAGGCTCAGCCTATGCTGAGTTAGCTAGGACAGGAGGCGGGGCGATCCCTATCACTATCCAGTGCCCCCACGCTGGAACGTACACACGCATGTCATTTAGCAACAGTTTTGGCTCAGCTTTGATCCTCTTTGCAGTTGAATCGCCTGTCGACACTCACTGTCTGGGCTCATGAAGACTGGGTGAGGTTCGGGCACCTGCAAAAACATAGTCAGCACCTTCAGGAGAGGTGTGCTGGGTTACTAGAGTTTTCTCAGTAGTCTCTCTCAACAGCCATTTAGGAAAATGGTAACATTAGGAACAGGTGTAGGCCAGTCAGCCCCTCGAGTCTGCCCTGCAGTTCAATTAGATCATGGCTGATCTGCACCTCAACTCCATTTACTTGTATTTCCTCCATATCCCTTGATATCATTACCTAATAAAAATCTCTCGCTCTCAGTCTTGAAAGCTCTAACTGACCCCCAGTAGCCACAGCCTTTTGGGGAGAGAGTGTCAGATTTCCACTGCCTTTTGAGTAAAAGAGCTTCCTGACTTTCCTCTTGAACGGCCTGGCTCTAATTTTAAGTTTATGACCCCTTTTCCTTGATTCCCCACCAGAGGAAATAGTTGCTCTGGATCTACCCTATCGAATCCTTTAAATCATTTTAAACACCTCGATCAGATCACCCCTCAATCTTCGACACTCAATTTATCCATTTAACTTTGTCCTGTTCTGTCACAGCAGTCAAATGGAATAAACATATGGCTCATCCCCTTCACTGTATGAAGCAGATGTTTATAAATAGTATGATTAAGACTGATCAGAACGCAAGGTACTGAGCTGCTTCCTGAATGACTGCTCTTCCTGACCATTATTCCGGCTCCCGAGGCAATTGTTGCTATTTTTGGTTATCCACTCACTTTGCTATCATCTTTTGATGCCAAAGCAGAGTCGCCAACTTCAGCAACAGTACACGCAGCTTGGAGCCCTCTCTCCCTGTGTGGAGAATTTCTTTTGAACAGCTGTGTGCACTGGTGTGGATGTCCCTGTTGCAGCAGATGTTCTGTTCCATTTCACCTCAAAGCAGTCGCAAAACATATCATCGGCGATTTGCTTTTTGAAAT
Source organism: Pristiophorus japonicus (assembly GCF_044704955.1). Taxonomy (NCBI): domain Eukaryota; kingdom Metazoa; phylum Chordata; class Chondrichthyes; family Pristiophoridae; genus Pristiophorus; species Pristiophorus japonicus. The sequence goes on along the minus strand of NC_091991.1, from coordinate 86,523,814 downwards.
ACATCCATATCATCCAATGTGATCCAGGGCTAGGAGAGGCGAGAGTTCGGGGCCCAGAAGAGCCGGGGGCCCAGGGGCAGCACGGGCCAGCCCACACTGCGATATGTGTGCGCACTAGGTCCGTGCAGCAGAGCTGGTCTTCAGTCGTCTTGGTTAATCCTTGCCACTGGACCAAGACCTAGCTCTGTCAAGCCCGTGTGGTGGCTGGTGTGCAACGGCCATCACACGTTAAAAAAATCCACGCACAGGCATCCTCCACCCTTCAGGATGTAGTTCGGGATCCGGAATATTAGGTCTTTCATTGAAACACCTGTGAACTCATCCCTTTTCGGCGTGGAAGCAAGTCATCCTCGATACGAGGGACTTCCTATGATGATTAAGCAGTCACTGGCAGGAGACTTGCAAAGAGAGTCGCTTATTTCTTCCCAAAGGACAAGTTTGGAAGAGAGAGAGCAACCACTGAAATATGACTGTGGGCAACATACCAGGACTGGTACTCCAGCTGGGAGCTGGCACTTGAAAAGGAGCGGAGAAAAGGAGAGGTTTCATTTTCCTTGAGTTTCTTTCTATTCCTCAGTCGGCAGGTTTTGTTTATTCTGGTTATATCTTGCGTTCAGTTTGTCACATGCTTGAGCTCAGAATTTCAGTGAGAACATTGTAAATATTTTTGGCTGCAGTGTTGGTGCAGCTTGTGCTTGCCTTCGCCTCCCCTGTGTATCTTCATCGCCATGGAAATACGTCAACACACTTTATTTGTGTATTTCCAAAGGTAGTTTGTCTTGGAGTTTCGAAAGGATACCTCTTGGTCCCACTTCTTTCATGTGGCACATTCTGACCACATTTTGTTTTGCAAGTCTGGGACAAGTTTTTCCAGTAGTCGCAGAGATAAAGAGGAGAGGGGGAGGAGGAGACTGCTGTTGCAGATGGATAGCAGACTGCTAGGTACTTTTTGAGACTGAGAGCCTGGTTTGGAGAAGATCCAATCAAACCTGCAACTTGTGAGCCAAGTCAGGAAACAAAGATAAGTCAAGCTCTCCTAAAGAGTCAGAAAACAAGCTTACACTGTCTACACTAATATAATTGGGCAGAATGACTCAGCGCTAAAGGAATAGACTGATTTGTCACCAGTTTATTGTTCTACATAAGTGGGAACTTCAATCTGTTAAGGAATACTGGGGACGAAAACGGGTGCGAGAATCGCGATGTGCAATTACCCTGCGCCCATTCGATGTAATCCACGCAGCACACCATCCTTGTGCCGCCTGCTCATTATAATGAATGCTGGGAGCAGCCAGCGCTAACCACGCTGTTCATTGGCTGCATGCCTCAGCAGGGGGCCCAATATCGTTACTTACTAGCACTACTTAAAGCTAGTCTGAACGGCTTAAAGCTAGCCTGCACCTCTTAAAGGGAAGGTGCATTGTGGCTGCTGGAGGTGATGACATCATTCGGAATAGTGCTGTGCAACAAAGAACAATGGCTGATCATCGGAGAGAGCGTGCACCAAGGTTTGCCGACATTGCACTGGAGGTCGCGGTGGAGGAAGTGGAAAGATACAGGAGAGATGAGCTGTACCTGCAGGGGGCAGTAAGCCCTCCAAACACACAGTGAAAAGACAGTGGGAGCAGATAGCCGCGGAGGTTAATACCAGGAGTGCAGCCCCAAGGACCTGGATGCAGTGTCGCAAGAAGTTTAATGACCTCACACGAGTGGTCAAGGTCAGTGAACGCATCTTTAAATGCCATATCCTACAAACTGCACCACTAGCCTCAGCCACTGCTCAATTCACCACACCCCCATCACTCACCTACCCATAACCTCTATCAATCAGCACGCATGAGAACATTTGAGGCCACAATCTAGTCTAACACTTCGAGGCAGTGCTACAACAGTGCTATCTTTCAGAAGAGATATTGAACCAACGCTCTGCTCATATTGTGAATGTTGGCTATCTTTGAAAACTGGGGTAAATGTTCACAAATCTTTGAAGGTGGCAGAGCAAGTTGATAAGACAGTGAAGAAAGCTTGTGGGATACTTGGCTTTGTAAACGGGGGCATTGAATTCAAGACAAGGAATGTTCAGCCATGAACTCATTGAATGGCGGTGCAGGCTAGATGGGCTGAATGGCCTGCTCCTGCACCTATTTTCTATGTTTCTAAAAAGAGCAGTGAGTGTCCCCTGAATTCTGGATAAGATTTGTCCCTAAACCAACACCATCAAAGGCAAACACTCAACTCAGGGCCTGCCTCCATTATCCAAGTGGGGGTGCCGGGGGCGGAGGGGGGGGCGGGGGGGTAAGAAAAGGAGTCTCCTCCATAAACCGTACAGTTGAAGTTCCCCTGTACTTTGTGTATCTGATATAGTTTTGTAGAGAAACAGCAGGGTCAGACAGTTTCTGTTAGCTGTGTAGGAAAATAAGTCTCCCTTTCATTCCCCCTCGTATTTCTACAGTTTATTTGCCTTTCTGTAATAAGCTTGTCACAGTGCACCGAGAGAAGGATGGGAACCATTAAATGAGGTGTTTTTATCTGAAATCTGTAAATACATGAACATCACTGGTAACTGCAAAGTATGGAGGGAACTTTATATCCCATTGGAAAATTATATGGGGTTTTCACAGAGTAAATAAGGAGAAATTGTTTCCACTGCCAGGAGGGTCGGTAACCAGAGGACACAGATTTAAGATAATTGACAAAAGAACCAGAGGCAAGATGAGGAGACATTTTTTAAGCAGCGAGTGGTTATAATCTGGACGGTGGGAGCAGATTCAACAGTAACTTTCAAAAGGGAATGGCCTCCTTCTATGCTCTCTGATTTATACGACAGCAGGGCCTTTAAGGGGCAATGCTATCCCAGGTGCTAATGTAGATGGCTGGTGCTGCTCAACACCGAGAGCTCAGGCTGTGGACAGGCTCGTGTCTGAGAAAGCCCTCGGCTAGTGCGGTGAGGTCGCGAATGCGCACGTGCCATTTTACTCACGTTGCACCATACCCACCGTGCACTGTAAATGGCGGAACCCGGATAATATTACGGGAATGGAAGCAGTTTTGCATTGTGGGGAAAACAAAAGAAAACTCTTGTACTGAGCTTTTGGACGTCTCAAAGCTCTTTACGGGCAATGAGTTGCTTTGAAGCAGAGTCACTGTTACTTTGCAAGCAAAAGCAGCAAACAAATATGCACACAGCAAGATGCCACAAATAAATGCAATGAGTTAATTTGTTTTTGGTGGAATTGGTTGAGGGATAAATATTGGCCAGGCCATTAGCACAACTCTCTCCTCCCTCTCAATGATGCTTTGAGGTTTCTTATGCCCACAGAATAGACATGTGGGATCTCAGTTTAACATGTCATCTGAAAGACAGTGCCACACTCCCTCAGTACTGTACAGATGTGTCAGCCTAACCCGAACCTGGTCAGTTGGATTTTCATGTACTAATGGGTGCAATGACTTTTGATGTCATCCTGATGTCTAAAGATGCTCAGGCAATGTGGTAGTAAACCAGGTTGTTGTACTAACGCACCATGTGAAAAAGATAGCTAGCCCTGGGGCCGGTTCATACCCATGGTTCGATACATAATCAGGAGTTCATAATCTCAGTCCCTGTTCTCCGGTAAGGAATGCAGAATGGAGGTGCAGCATTTCCTAACAGAAGAGGAGGAGAACATTTAGTCTTATGGAATGCTTCTGTCCGCCTTTTCATGGGATTCACATAGTGTCTTGGTGTGGAGTGGAGGAGGGGGGGGAGGGGTTTGCGGAAGATGGCAAATAAAACAAATGAGAAAATAGCCAACAGGTTAAAAACATGGTAATAATGTAGAGGCGTCATTATACCCAGAACTAGCGTGAGAGCAGTGCCCGTACAGTTATTGATACTGAGGCACCAGATCGGAGTTCTACTGCCGGTTGAATCTCGCACTCTGCCCAGCAACATTCTATGATGGTGCACAGGTTCACGTGTGCAGAGTTCCATTCGCTAGTAGGACTGTGACTCTCTGCTGTTACTAAAACATAGAACGTTGTACCGGGATACAGTCCTACACAAGAAGATCTCAGGCCAACCACCTGGGGAGACTTTCTAAACTTGGTTTCACATCAGACTCCACTCACCTTCCAAAAAGCACGAGACTACCTGCACAGGTAGGGTCGCACTTTGTGGCTTCAGAGAACTTGAGAGTCAGACGGCCGACCAGGGTCTAGAATGATACGGACGCTTCTTGTGAGCAAGAAAGCAATAGCATAACGAAAATTACTTTTAGGACCATCTTTTTTGTAAAGTAAAATGGAAAAGGCATTTAGTCTACTCACCAGTACAGAAGGCCAAGGAAGAGCATAAACAGTCCAACAGAAACCGTCGTCCCAGTGAGCTCGATCAAGGCAGCCGGAAACCTCACAAGGTCTGCCAAAGATTCCATCTTCGGTAATTCCGTTTGAATCCTGCACAATACGGAAGGAACAGAAGCAATGAATCTCACCACACGCTGGACTCTTTGAACAAGTTGCTCAATTTGCAACAAGGCGTTTTCTTTGACGTGCAAGTCAATTGGCCAGGAAAGTAAACAGGAACAGTATTGTTTACCAACTAACTGTGCAGAACAGATTCGGCAAATCTGCTCCCGTTCAGAAACTAAGGGGAATTCTTTTTCTCCCTTCCTCCCTAAAAGAAACAATTCTGCTTCGTGTATTCCACAGGCACCAAGGTGCAGTCCGGAAATGGTCATGGTTCATACATGCATAATTACCGTATTGGAGCAGGTGCAGAGGAATTTACTGGAATGGTACCAGGGATAAGAGACTTCAGTTATGTGGAGGGAGTCGAGAAGCTGGGATTGTTCGCCTTAGAGCAGAGAAGATTAAAGGGAGATTTAACAGAGGTGTTCAAAATCACGAATGGTTTTGATAGAGTAAATAAGGAGGAACTGCTTCCACTGACAGGCGGGTCGGTACCAGGAGGGTCGGTAGCCAGAGGACACAGATTTAAGATAATTGGCAAAAGAACCAGAGGGGAGAGGAGAATTATTTTTACGCAGCGAGTTGTTATGATCTGAAATGCGCTGCCTGAAAGGCCGGTGGGAGCAGATTCAGTAGTAACTTACAAAAGAGAGCAGTATATATGCTTGAAAAGTAACTATTTGAAGGGCTGTGGGACGAATTGGATAGCTCTTTCAAAAGAGCCAGAACAAGCATGATGGGCCGAATGGTCTCTTTCTGTGTTGTAAGATTCTGTGATTCGATTGCATGTGAGCTTAGAATGGCATCACAGTTGAGCTAATGCAGTGATCGGAATTATCCATCACATCTTAACTGTGACTGCGAATATGAGCTTATGCCATTCTAATGACTGAATTGATGAATGGAGAAAAATATTTTTAGTTGACTGTTTAACACTGCAGTTTTTTCTCATTATAAATACACTCAGCAGAGAGAGTCTCCAGGGAATAAACTACCAATTACTTCTTGATAAACCTAGATTATGGCCAGTTGATAGCACAGGCCAGTGGCCCCAGGTTCAATTCCAGATTAGTTATGGTGTTAGAATTGGCCTTAGCACCCCTAGGCAAGGGAGAGTGGAAAAAAATCAAGCAAGGGATTCCTCCTCTTGAACACTATCCAGTACATGGCAGATAGGAATAAAACCAGGCCTGATACTCTGTACGATTGAATAGCCTGCCAACATACGCTGTCTCGGATATACACATCAGGGGAGAAATAGCCCCCTTCTTTAAGGCCCGTTAAGAAGCGGTAATGGGGTGGTAAGGCCTTTCCGACTGGTGGCACAGGCGGATGGTCAGACCACTGTGGAATTGTTTCCAGTTCGGGGGTGGCGGAAACGGATTTCTGCCCTGCCTGGCGCTCCACCCCGTTGTCGGGCACGCGCCAACCCCTTTCCGCCCCGTGGGAGCACACCCGCCGCCATTCGGTGCTCCTGACAGCTTTGCGCGGCAGGAAGCTGCCAGTGGCTAGGCGCACCGCCGTGGCCGCCATTTTATTTTAATTATCGGCCGACTCTGCAGTCGGCCCAACAATGGCAGCCACGGGTTCGGCTGAGCCGCCAACAGGCAATCCGGCACCCCCTCCTGGCTGCCATCCCGGCCAAAGCCCTCCCTGATGGCCCAGTGGGTGGCAAGTAGGCCTCGCAGCGTCCCTCTCCTTTAAGTGAAAGGGAGGGGAGCGTTGTTGCTACACGTCAGCGTGATGCGGCACATCCGCGTCATGCTGACGAGCTCAGTGCGGTGTTGATGACACCGCCCGCCTTCCGCCCCACTCCTGACTCGCTTACGCCCCTCTGCCGCCCCCAACACAGCCGCAATTAGTTTTTCCAGGAAAAGAGGGCAATTTCCCTCTTTTCCCCGCCCCATGGATCCCGGTGGTAATTATCCATCTAATTCCAATTATGTGCCCCAAATGGGGCGGAGGGCAATTTTGGTCCCATCAAGTTTACACGTGGTACAAGGAGGTGTCCAGCAGGGGTGGAGCAATACCCTAGCATGGGTTACTGCTAGGGTTGGTAACCCTGCTTGGACATATTCCTGGAGATTTCATCACTTGACCTTCTGCCTACAACCACCCCGCCCCCACACTCCCGCCATTGATCACCCAACACGCCCATCGTCATGGTGCACCACCTTCCTGTGCCAATTGGAAAGTAACAGACTCTCCGTTAAACGATTGGATGATTCTTGACTCTCAGTCCAACAGCTTTTTTCCCCCTCATGTCCAATATTTTTATAACTAGTAAACAAAAGTGATTAATTAAACCTTTTCTTAAATCCCGATTTTTTTTATTGCCCCTATGATGTTTCTCCCGGGTCGCTCACAGCAGTGCCCTGGAGATTAATCTTTAGTTTCTGGAGACTCCAGGGTAAACCTGGAGGGTTGACAACCCAAATCACTGCCTTCAGAAGAACAAAGGAGGAAAAAATATCTACCTGCAATAGTGATGTTCATTGGGCCAAAAATTGCAGTCAGAGGCTGCCTGCAGGCGGAAGCCTCCGGAAATATTTTTTTACGAAAGTATCTGGTGGTCCCAGAAGAACGAACACTTGCGCTCTGAGGCCTCCATGCGCAGCCCAGCGCAGAGGCCCACGTATTCCAGGATTGTACGGGCATCCTGAGATCACATCGGCCTAGACCACCAATCACAATGTAGTATTCTCATTCATAGTACAGGTTGAATCTCCCTTATCGGAAAACCCTCGTTACCTGGCCTATGCCGGATAAGGGATTTTGCCAGATGAGGGGTGATCACGTTAAATTGGATGGAGCAGTTAATGAGCAAGAGGATAGCAGGGCTGGCTGGCTTGGGGCTGGGAGTGTGGCAGGGCGATCGGGGGCGGGGGGGGGGGGGCTGGGAGGAGGCAGCGGTGGATCGCGGGGTCAGACCAGCGATTGCGGGAGTCAGCAGCAAGGAAGGACTTCAATTTGTTCATGTCGGAGTTCTGCACATGCACCACCCGGTGGCCGGGAATGGTTCTGGACGAGGGGTGGTTCTGGATAAGGGAAGTTCAACCTGTAAAGGGAGCTCTGAGCTTCGAGCTCCCATTACTATCAATGAGAATACCCCTAAAATAAAATAAAACACAAACATAAATTTTTAAAAATTCACTTTTTTAAAATTAATAGAAATTGCATTAAATTAAATGTTTGAGAAAAATTTATTTTTTTGAATGTTTTAATCGCGATACAAATAAATTTACCTTCACAGACAAGGTTTTTAATATAATAAGAAATAACATTTATTTTTTCTATCTATTAAAACTCTTATGCTGGTAAAAGTAAGAGTTTGAAGGACATTCATTGAGCAAAAGTTGGGTGAATAGCCCAAATCTCCACCCGGGAGGTGCGCAACATTTTGACAAATGGCAAATGCCAGGTTCAGGCGCATGTGCTTCTCGCGCCTAATGTCGAAACTTGCGGGCACACATCGTACGCACCTGGAGAGGTCGCAATTTCAGGGTCAACATGTTCTTTGAAAGTTGTCATGCAGCATAGCCAAGGAGGGTAATTATAGTCAGCATTCACAATTCACACCCACAACTATTGCCAGTACAGACCAAAATCAGAATAAACCTCCACATCCAATTCCACAACCTCTGTTGATCTGTGTTATTTTGCTGAACTTTGCTCTAAATCTAACTCAGTCATCAATCAATCACAGCTGGGACCGAGTGATCGGGTACATTTACTGAACTACAAAAAATGCACAGAGGAATTTGTGACCTTTTGACTTTGACCCTGGCACCCAAAGGCAGCCTGAAAAAGTAACTTGCAGATTTTATTTTGCTTGCTCCATTGGGCCAAACGATAAAACAGTCTGCCTGTGCAGATGGATGTTAATGATCCCATAACAATATATAGAAGAGCAGGGAGTTCTTCTAGTGTCCTTACCTCAGTCTATAAACAGACTGGCTGGGTCGTTCACCTCACGGCTGTTTGTGGGAAGTTGCTGGCACAAAATAGCTGCCATGTTTTCCAACAAAACACAACTATATTACTTCACACTGAGAGCCATTCTGCTGTGTCTTCCCACTATATAAAAATAGGGAATCCAATTTAGAGCTGTGAAGCAAAGCCTTTATTCAGCTAATTTGCTACATGCCTTCAAGCGAGAGCTGGACCTGTTCTGGCTGGAGCGGAGATCACCTTGTACAAAAGGTAGGTACCTGGTAACATTAATCAGGCCCAGGGTGGTCCCCTGGACCAGATTTGATCATCTAAGGGGGTCGGATAGGATTTTCTATGGAAATCTGAAAAGCAAAAACCCACAGACAATGCTGGAAACACTCAGCCTGTCAGGCAGAATTCTCCAGTTCCTTCCCCCCCCGCACACTCCCCAGCCTTGGGTTTTATGTTTCTTTGCCTCTCTCAGGAGATCATGGTTTTGGGTTGGGTGGGGAGTGTTGGTATTGTTGTGCAGCAGGTAGCACAACTGTGTGGGACGGGATGGATGGCTCAGTGGGTCTTTTCCTGGCCTTTATTTTTCGTACGTTTGTATTCGTCCTGGAAATGCAGCTTTGATCCATTGATCGGCAGCTTTGAATAATGCGCAAACAAATAGGCCACCTTGTGAAGTCGCATCTGCAGAAGCAGCAGGGTGGTCCGCTCCCCTGGGGTACGCCTGCTTTTTTCTTCCACCAGACTCCTGGGCTATTGGTGCTCGTTCCGCTTTGCCAGGTTTACACGCTCCAACCTTGCTAACCTGCTTCAACTATTCACAGTCTGTACATGTCTTTTATTTCTCTCCTTTTGTCTCAAGCTAGCGTCACATCTGTCAGTTAATCATCTTCTGTCCTCCACCTAATCACTTTACAGCTCGTTGTCACTCTTCACCCCCCACCCCCCACCCGCCCCCCCGCCTCGGCCCTCCCCGCTCTGTTCCTTATAAGCTGCTCACATGTAATATCTTCAGCTACTGGTGAAGAGGGACGGAGAGGTATTTTGCGAAATGTCGATATATATTTTTTCTTTACAGATGCTGCCTGATTTGCCGAGTGTTTCCAGCATTGTCTGCGGGTTTTCGCTTTTTCAGATTTCCAGCATCTTCAGATTTTTTAATATCAGAAGATCTGTTGGATTCCTTGTGTTAGCTGTGGCTCAGTTGGTAGCACCCTCGCCTCTGAGTTAGGTGGTCGCTGGTTCAAGCTGTCCCCAGAGACTTGAGCACAAAAATCGCGGCTGACACTCCAGTGCAGTACTGAGGGAGTGCTGCACTGTCAGAGGTGCCGTCTTTCTGATAATGGTCTGCTCATCCAGGTGGATGTAAAAGATCCCACGACACTATTTCTGAGAACAGCAGGGGAGTTATCCTCAGTGTCCTGGCCAATATTAATCACTCAATCAACATGACAAAAACAGATTATCTGGTCATTATCCCATTGCTGTTTGTGGGAGCTTGCTGTGCGCAAATTAGCTGCCACATTTCCCACATTGCAACAGAGACTACACTCCAAAAGCACTTTGGGATGTCATAAGGTTGTGAAAGGCGCTATAGAAATGCAAATCTTTCTTTCTATCAAGTCTCTGCTGTTAGCTTATCCCAGCTAAGCTGATAGTTAGGATTGCTCCAACATGCTCCGTGCTCTGAGTTGGGGAAGGAAAAGTCAGCCAGGGTTCCATTGGCTGATCACCATCCAGTGACTTCTTGGAAGTAGGTGTCAGTTGAGGACTGGGCGATGCTCGGCTGTGATGCCCTCGATAGTCAAAGAGCTGGATTTTCTGCTGCTGTCTGCCTGTTTATGCCCCGGAGGAATGGAAATGGCGGTGGTGAGCTCCTCTTGGTGGGAAGTGGGCGGTCAGCTTCCAGCGCCCCGCGGGAGGGTTTCGGGGCTGGTTTCGGCGGGGCACGGAGCAGTACCACCTGGGAGAGGCGAGCCGGTGTGCAATGCCACTGGTTGCGCCACTGGCTCACTTTTTGACTTCCGCCCGATCTGTAGCATCCTGCAACACGCCCCGCAGGGAACGCCTCTGAAAGCGGGCGTTCCAAGCTGTAGCAGCTGCAGTGAGATAAATAATGCCGACCTCAGGTAATTTTTGCGATTTATGTTGTGGTGGCGTGGGCTATGTATTGGGAATGTTTTTGGTGGGTTGTTTTCTCCCCAGACTTCTATTAGAGCGCTCTGAGGCCGGCTGTTAAGCTCTGGATTTTCCCATGCTCACTCGGCCTATTGCCCTAAGAGAGGTATGTAACGCCTCCCTTAGCACTCCGCCCTACACTCCGGACCCAACTGCCCAATTTTGCTGATTGAGGCGCAAACTTTTTCCAGGCGGTATCAGGACTGCCCCGCCGTCATTAACTCCCCGAAATCCCAAAAGCCGAAAGTTCAGCCCAAAGGGCTGGATTTTTGGCTTTTTGCGTTTTCGCCCGTTTCCAGGCGCAATTCGCGGCAGAGTCAAACCTTTAGCGTCGGGTTAGCGTTCGCGTCAGAGCTCGCAACTTTCGCCGAATGAAAGTTGATGAGGAGCGTTAGCGCTAACTCCGGCATTGCACCACACACTTTGTGCGCCGGAGCCGAAAGTTCCAGCTCTAAATAAATCGGCCATTCTGTGCATTTGCAAATTTTTTTTTCTTCTTGCGCTTCTGATCTGCTTTCCAGTCGCAAACGCTAATGCAGGGCGTGGCCGCGCACATGCGCAATACAACCGGGACTAAATCAGCCATTTTACATTTGGATTTTTATGATGCAGGATGACAATTCCAGACAGAAGATGGCAGGAGTTGCATGCTTGGGGTGGATCTAGACCACTGCCATCCGTATTTAAAAGGATCTGGAAGCAAATCGCTGAGGAGGTCTCTGTGTCAGATACTGTGGTGAGGACTGGCACACTGTGCAGAAAGACATTTAATGATCTGACAAGAGTCGTCAGAGTACAATTTTAATTCATGCACTCCTTTATTACTTGAATTATAAATCTGAAACACTATTTCAACATTTAGGAAAGATAGACAGAAAGGAAAAGGAGGCGGGGTGGCATTGCTGGTTAAAGAGGAAATTAATGCAATAGTAAGAAAGGACATTAGCTTGGATAATGTGGAATCGGTATGGGTGGAGCTGCGGAATACCAAAGGGCAGAAAACGCTAGTGGGAGTTGTGCACAGACCACCAAACAGTAGTAGTGAGGTTGGGGACAACATCAAACAAGAAATTAGGGATGCATGCATTAAAGGTACAGCAGTTATCATGGGTGACTTCAATCTACATATTGATTGGGCTAACCAAACTGGTAGCAAAGCGGTGGAGGAGGATTTCCTGGAGTGTATTAGGGATGGTTTTCTGGACCAATATGTCGAGGAACCAACTAGGGAGCTGGCCATCCTAGACTGGGTGATGTGTAATGAGAAAGGACTAATTGGCAATCTTTGTGCGAGGCCCCTTGGGGAAGAGTGACCATAATATGGTAGAATTCTTTATTAAGATGGAGAGTGACAATTAATTCAGAAACTAGAGTCCTGAACTTAAGGAAAGGTAATTTCGATGGTTTGAGGTGTGAATTGGCTAGAATAGACTAGCAAATGATACTTAAAGGGTTGACGGTGGATAGGCAATGGCAAACATTTAAAGATCACATGGATGAACTTCAGCAATTGTACATCCCTGTCTGGAGTAAAAATAAAACGGGGAAGGTGGCTCAACCGTGGCTAACAAGGGAAATTAAAGATCGTGTTAAATCCAAGGAAGAGGCATATAAATTGGCCAGAAAAAGCAGCAAACCTGAGGACTGGGAGAAACTTGGAATTCAGCAGAGGATGACAAAGGGTTTAATTAAGAGAGGGAAAATAGAGTATGAGAAGCAGCTTGTCAGGAACATAAAAACTGACTGCAAAAGCTTCTATAGATATGCGAAGAGAAAAATATTAGTGAAGATAAACGTAGGTCCCTTGCAGTCGGATTCAGGTGAATTTATAATGGGAACAAAGAAATGGCAGACCAATTGAACAAATACTTTGGTTCTGTCTTCACGAAGGAAGACACAAATAAGCTTCCGGAAGTACTAGGGGACCGAGGGTCTAGTGAAAGGAGGAACTGAAGGATATCCTTATTAGGCGGGAAATTGAGTTAGGGAAATTGATAGGATTGAAGGCTGATAAATCCCCGGGGCCTGATAGTCTGCATCCCAGAGTACTTAAGGAAGTGGCCCTAGAAATTGGTGATCATTTCCCAACAGTCTATCGACTCTGGATCAGTTCCTATGAACTGGAGGGTAGCAAATGTAACACCACTTTTTAAAAAGGGAGAGAGAAAGTGGGTAATTATAGACCGGTAGCCTGACATCAGTAGTGGGAAAAATGTTGGAATCAATTATTGAGGATGAAATAGCAGCGCATTTGAAAAGCAGTGATAGGATCAGTCCAAGTCAGCATGGATTTATGAAGGGGAAATCATGCTTGACAAATCCTCTGGAATTTTTTGAGGATGTAACTAGTAGAATGGACAAGGGAGAACCAGTGGATGTGATGTATTTGGACTTTCAAAAGGCTTTTGACAAGGTCCCACACAAGAGATTGGTGTGCAAAATCAAAGCACATGGTATTGGGGGTAATATACTGACGTGGATAGAGAACTGGTTGGCAGACAGGAAGCAGAGAGTCGGGATAAACAGGTCCTTTTCAGAATGACAGGCTGTAACTAGTGGAGTGTTGCAGGGCTTAGTGCCGGGACCCCAGCTCTTTACAATATACATTAATGATTTAGATGAAGGAATTGAGTGTAATATCTCCAAATTTGCAGATGACACTAAACTGGGTGGAAGTGTGAGCTGTGAAGGGGACGCTAAGAGGCTGCAGGGTGACTTGGACAGGTTAGGCGAGTGGGCAAGTGCAAGGCAGATGCAGTATAATGTGGATAAATGTGAGGTAAAGTCACGAAGACAGATTATTATCTGAATGATGGCAGATTAGGAAAAGGGGAAGTACAACGAGACCTGGGTGTCATGGTTCATCAGTCATTGAAAGTTGGCATGCAGGTACAGCAGGCGGTGAAGAAGGCAAATAGTATGTTGGCCTTCATAGCTAGGGTATTTGAGTATAGGAGCAGGGAGGTCTTACTGCAGTTGTACAGGGCCTTGGTGAGGCCTCACCTGGAATATTGTGTTGAGTTTTGGTCTCCTAATCTGAGGAAGGACGTTCTTGCTATTGAGGCAGCGAAGGTTCACCAGACTGATTCCCGGGATGGCTGGACTGACATATGAGGAGAGACTGGATCAACTGGGCCTTTATACATTGGAGTTTAGAAGGATGAGAGGGGATCTCATAGAAACATATAAGATTCTGACGGGACGGAACAGGTTAGATGCGGGTAGAATGTTCCCGATGTTGGGGAAGTCCAGGACCAGGGGACATAGTCTTAGGATAAGGGGTAGGCCATTTAGGACTGAGTTGAGGAGAAACTTCTTCACTCAGAGAGTTGTCAACCTATGGAATTCCCTGCCGCAGAGTTGTTGATGCCAGTTCATTGTATATATTCAAGAGGGAGTTAGATATGGCCCTTACGGCTAAGGGGATCAAGGGATATGGAGAGAAGGCAGGAAAGGCGTACTGAGGGAATGATCAGCCATGATCTTACTGAATGGTGGTGCAGGCTCGAAGGGCCGAATGGCCTACTCCTGCACCTATTTTCTATGTTTCTATGACTATGTTTGTTCTGATGCTGTTGCTGTCTCTCAGCACTCTGTGTGTTGCCTCCTAAAATGCATGACACATAGGTAGGCTTAGTTCAGCACTCTATTTCCCATGAATGATCTTTATACATTATTAAGATTGCTTTCTGAGATCTCATAAGATGGCTCCCCACTTCGATGTCCCAGGGATAAGTTGGGGCAATGTCATGCAGTACCTCTGGACTAGGGTTGGGGCAATATCCTGCACACTCCCTGTGATAGGTTGGGCCAATGTCATGCAATGTGCTATGCGACCTTCCTCATGTCACCCTGCACCCTCCCCTGCTACTAACCACTCGTCTGTTGCTTTCTACTTCCAGATGACCAGCCACAGGCACAGCATCCCTCAAGGGACCACTCCACGTCAGGCCAATGTCTGGAGGAGGAGGATACTGATGAGTCGACTCCAGCACAGCATCAATCGAACACTGGTCCACCATCGACACTCAGCTCCTCTGAGGACGACGTGACGTTCTCAGGTTTCGAGGAATCCGAGGCTCCGGGGATGAGTGGCATGCAGCAACGCAATGCTGGGGTTGAATCCCGTATGCCATCTCTCCGGAGGGTGAGTCGCCAAAGTCGGTCTGTTGACAGACAGGCAGATGTGAAACTGGATATGGTGGGAATGTCCAGGGAGAGCATCCAGGTCAACCGTCAGCTCCTTGATATCTTGGATAGGATCCCGGCGAGCATTGACAGTCTGAAAGCGACCATTATGGAGGTATATTACAGAGCGATTATACGGAGATTGTCAGTGCGAGCCGCGATACCTGCGAGGCCATCAATGCCCACACGAGGCTGGTGGTCTCCAGCAGTGACATTGAAGTCCCAGAGAGTGTGGCGCAAACCCTTGCGGAATATGGCGCATCTCAGGCACAAGCTCTGCTTGAGCTTGGGCAGGTGATGCAGTCCATGCCTGCCGCCACACTCTCTGCCTTCCCCATTGTCACACCCAAATCACCCTGTGACTGGCGACGTTGATGAAGTGGCTAGCCAATCAGAAGCCGGGCCTTCCACGCCACGAGCTATTCCAGTGCGTCCCCAGATGGTGTCTCCATGGTCTCTCCCACCAACACAGCAGCACTCTGGCAGCCTTGCTGCACGCCATCTTGGTGCCACTTTGGGTAGAAGCAGCAGGCAAGGGAGGGTGGCAAGGGGAAGGAGTGCAAAAGACGGTGGGAAAAAGTAGTGTTACAGTATTATATTGCAGATTATGTTCAAGTTTCACACTGGATTATGTTGTTAATGTTGTTGAATGATCCCACTGCTGGATGCAGCTTACTTTATTTTATTTAAGTCAAAATTAAGTTAAATTTACAATGTTACAATGTTTAATACATTTTTTTGTTCACCTTAACCATTCCTGTGTAGTGTCACATTTGCAGAATAAGAGGGGGAATAGTCAACATGGTGGGATAGAGTGGGCAGGCAATGCTCAAATGTGCCGTTCGCTCTTTAAGCAAAGCGTTCAATTATGAGCTGCCGACGTAAGGCTTTTGCAGCGGCGAAATCTCCACGAGGCCTCCCCTGTGGTTATGGTGGTGACATGGGTTCCTCACCAGGCTCCTCTTCCTCCTCCTCACCCCATACCGCCTCTCCTGAGGTGGTTCTGCAATCCCCATTGGCAATTCCTGTCGCCTCATGATGTCTAAGTTGTGTAGCACACAGCACACCACAATGAACTCAGAGACCTGCTGAGGGGAGTATTGTCGGCAGCCTCCAGAGTGGTCCAGGCATTGGAAGCGCTGCTTGAGCACTCCAATTGTGTGTTCCACGATGTTGCGTGTGGCTGCATGGCTCTCATTATTGCAATGCTCGGCTTCTGCCTGAGGGTTATGGAGGGGGCTCATGAGCCAGGTGGCGAGGCCATAACCTTTGTTCCCCAGCATCCAGCTCTGGCCTTGTGGTTGACGCTGGAACATGCATGAGACAGTGCTCTCACTCAAGATGAAAGCATCATGGATGCTCCCTGGATATTAGGCATTGACTGCCATGATGCACTGAGAATGGTCACAGACGATCTGTAAGTTCATGGAATGGAATCCCTTTTGGTTTCAGAAAACCTCTGGATTCTCTAAAGGTGCTCGCAGGGCGATGTGCATACAGACAAGGGCATCCTGAACCTTGGGAAAATCAGCAAATCGTCTAAAACCTACAGCCCTCTTATTTTGGGTCTCCCTAGTCATCGGGAAGTTTATGAACTCCATCCTGCATGCCTTTATCATCATCATAAGCAGTCCTTCAGAATCGAGGAAGACTTGCTTCCATTCTTAGCATGAGTTCTTAGGTGGCTGAATAGTCCAATACGAGAACCACAGTCCCTGTCACAGGTGGGGCAGATAGTTGTTGAGGGAAGGGGTGGGTGGGACTGGTTTGCCGCACACTCTTTCTGTTGCCTGCATTTGATTTCTGCATGCCGTCGATGACGAGACTCGAGGTGCTCAGCGCCCTCCCAGATGCATTTCCTCCACTTAGGGCGGTCTTTGGCCAGAGACTCCCAGGTGTCAGTGGGGTTGTTGCATTTTATCAGGGAGGCTTTGAGGGTGTCCTTATAACGTTTCCGCTGCCCTCCTTTGGTTCGTTTGCCGTGAAGGAGTTACGAGTAGAGCGCTTGGTTTGGGAGTCTCGTGCCTGGCATGCGAACTATATGGCCTGCCCAGCGGAGCTGATCAATTGTGGTCAGTGCTCCAATGCTGGGATGTTGGCCTGGACGAGGACGCGAATGAGGGGATTTGTAGGATCTTGCGGAGACATGGTTGGTGGTATTTCTCCAGCGACTTGAGTTGTCTACTGTATAATGGTCCATGTTTCTGAGTCATACAGGACAGCGGGTATTACTACGGCCCTGTAGACCATGAGCTTGGTGGTAGTTTTGAGGGCCTGGTCTTTAAACACTCTTTTCCTCAGGTGGCCGAAGGCTGCACTGGAGGCAGTGTTGGATCTCGTTGTCAATGCCTGCTCTTGTTGATAGGAGGTTCCCGAGATAAGGGAAGTGGTCCATGTTGTCCAGGGCCGCGCCATGGATCTTGATGATTGGGGGGGCAGTGCTGTGCAGCGAGAACAGGCTGGTGGAGGATCTTTGTCTTACTGATATTTAGCGTAAGGCCCATGCTTTAGTACGCCCCAGTAAATACGTTGACTATGTCCTGGAGTTCAGCCTCTGTATGTGCACAGACGCAGGCGTCGTCCGCGTACTGTAGCTCGACGACAGAGGTTGGGGTGGTTTTGGACCTGGCCTGGAGACGGTGAAGGTTGAACAGGTTTCCACTGGATCTGTAGTTTAGTTCCACTCCAGCGGGGAGCTTGTCGACTGTGAGGTGGAGCATGGGAGCGAGGAAGATTGAGAAGAGGGTTGGGGCGATGACGTAGCCCTGCTTGACCCCGGTCCGGACATGGATGTGGTCTGTGATGGATCCGTTAGTAAGGATCACAGCCTGCATGTCGTCGTGGAGCAGGCGGAGGATGGTGACATACTTTTGGGGGCGTCTGAAATGGGGGAGGACACTCCATAGACCCTCACGGTTGACAGTGTCAAAGGCCTTTGTAAGATCGAAGAAGGCCATGTATAAGGGCTGGCGCTGTTCCCTACATTTTTCCTGCAACTGTCGGGCTGCAAAAATAATGTCCGTTGTGCCCCATAGGGGACGAAATCCGCACAGCGACTCTGGGAGGAGCTCCTCGGCCACAGGGAGAAGACGATTGAGGAGGACTCTAGCGACGACTTTCCCAGTGGCTGATAGCAGGGAGATTCCTTGGTAGTTGCCTCAGTCGAACTTGTCCCCTTTTTTAAAGATGGCGACTAATGCATACAGTGCATTAGTCACCTGGCGAATGCAGCAATGTGTAGCGTGCTGCGAGATGGAGCATATGTTCCCCGCTGATGCCTGAAAGGAGCCGGAGGCATAGAAGGCATGTGCCACAGTCACCTTCACCTCAACAGGCAGTGCAGTCCTGTTGCTGCTGGTAGGCTGTAGGTCTGCCTGTATGAGCTGACCACCTCTTTTCGGAAGTGCAGCCTTCTAATGCACTGTGCCTCAGAGAGCTGGAGATATGAGCGATGTTCCCTGTAAACTCGTGGGGGGGTAAGGCCTCCTCCCCATACGTCTGCAACCTCTTCGATTACGTTGCAAATGATCAACAATAAGCCTTCTTCCAGCTTGAAGCCGTATGGCAATAGCAGCCAGGATTACTGGCTCCTGATCTAGCATGGCCCCCATATCATTTAAAATGTCCTTAAATGTCCTTTATAAAACAAACTAGAAACTCACATAAACTTCACGATCAAAAGTATGCAGTAAGGCAGCATTCTTCTCTCAATGCTTTTAATCGCTCACAACTGCAACTTGCTCCTCCGCTTTCAAAATGGCGGCGTTAGCGCCCGGTGCGCCCAGGGTCCGACTGCTTTGTCTTGGCGGGTTCTCGGGCGGACGCTCAATCGGGCAATATGCTAGCGCAGCAATGCACGACGATGTACGTCATCAAAACAGTGGCGTGGCAGTAAGTTTTAGCGCCACTGCAAACCCATTGGTGAAAGTCCGCCTGGGCGCAAAATGTTGTGCACCTAGTTTTTCGCCCAAAAAATCATTTTTGCGATCTGCCGAGGCGCTAAATAGGGCACAAATCAGCCGAAAATATAGCCCATTGAGACTGTTTTCAATCAGTTAAGACTCACACGTGAATCATTTGAGCAAGGTGCCAAAGAGCAGCCACCACATGTGAAACTGTGCCCTTGCAATAGAGTCCATGAGAGTGGGTAGAGATGGGGCAAATTGGAGAGGAACTAAAACATAACAATTGTTTATCTCCACCAGAATACTTTAAGTGGGCAGATATAATGGCAAATTCTTCGACCTTACAAAGGCCTTTGACAATGTCAACCGCAGGGTCTATGGAGCGTCCTCCTCCGTTTCGGAT
Source organism: Pristiophorus japonicus (assembly GCF_044704955.1). Classification (NCBI taxonomy): domain Eukaryota; kingdom Metazoa; phylum Chordata; class Chondrichthyes; family Pristiophoridae; genus Pristiophorus; species Pristiophorus japonicus. The sequence goes on along the minus strand of NC_091991.1, from coordinate 86,504,746 downwards.
GCCCCAAAAGTACGTCACCATACTCCGCCTGCTCCATGGCGACATGCAAGCCATGATCCTTACCAACGGATCCATCACAGACCCAATTCATGTCTGGACCGGGGTCAAGCAGGGCTGCATCATCACCCCAACCCTCTTCTCAATCTTCCTCGCTGCCATGCTCCACCTCACAGTTGATAAGCTCCCCGCTGCAGTGGAGCTAAACTACAGAACCAGTGGGAAGCTGTTCAACCTTCTCTGTCTCCAGGCCAGGTCCAAGACCACCCCAACCTCTGTCGTCGAGTTACAGTACGCAGACGACGCCTGCGTCTGTGCACACACAGAGGCTGAACTCCAGGACATAGTCAACGTATTTACCGAGGCGTATGAAAGCATGGGCCTTACGCTAAACATTAGCAAGACAATGTTCCTCCACCAGCCTGTCCTCACCACACTGCACTGCCCCCCAAACATCAAGATCCACAGCGTGGCCCTGAACAACGTGGACCACTTCCCCTATCTCAGGAGCCTCCTATCAACAAGAGCAGGCATTGATGATGAGATCCAACACCGCCTCCAGTGCGCCAGTGCAGCCTTCGGCTGCCTGAGGAAAACAGTGTTTGAAGATCAATCCCTCAAAACTGTCACCAAGCTCATGGTCTACAAGGCCGCAGTAATACCCGCCCTCCTGTATGGCTCAGAGACGTGGACCATGTACAGTAGACACCTCAAGTCATTGGAGAAATACCACCAGCAATGTCTCCACAAGATCCTGCAAATCCCCTGGGAGGACAGACGCACAAACATTAGCATCCTCGTCCAGGCCAACATCCCCAGCATTGAAGCACTGACCACACTTGATCAGCTTGGCAGGCCACATAGTTCGCATGCCAGACACGAGACTCCCAAAGCAAGCGCTCTACTCAGAACTCGTCCATGGCAAACGAGCCAAAGTCTGGCAGAGGAAACGTTACAAGGACACCCTCAAAGCCTCCCTGATAAAGTGCGACGTCCCCACTGAAACCTGGAAGTCCTTGGCCATAGACCGCCCTAAGTGGAGGAAGTGCATTCGGGAGAGCGCTGAGCTCCTCGAGTATCGTCGCCGAGAGCATGCAGAAATCAAGCGCAGGCAGCAGAAGGAGCGTGTGGCAAACCAGTCCCACCCACCCCTTCCCGCAACAACTATCTGTCCCACCTGTGACAGAAACTGTGGTTCTCATATTGGACTGTACAGCCACCTAAGAACTCATGCTAAGAGTGGAAGCAAGTCTTCCTTGATCCTGAGTGTCATGTATGTAACCATCATGCAACGGTAACCTTCATGTAACTGTAACCTTCATGCAACTCCTGTACACTTATAGCCTAGAAATGCACACCCTGATCACACGCTGACTTTGTATGACCCCTGTAATAAACTGGTTTTAACGTGCGATGCATCATCCTACGGGGTTGGGTGTGTGTTGCAGCAGGGTAATGATGACGGCCGACTCGAACCAGTGGCTTATGCCTCCAGGTCACCTTCCCAGGCAGAGCGTGGATACGGCATGGTCGAAAAGGAAGCACTCGCTTGTGAAAAAGATGCACCAGTACCTTTTCGGTAGACGGTTCGAGCTAGAAACGGACCACAAGCCGTTAACATCCCTGTTGTCCGACAGCAAGGCTGTCAATGCCAACACGTCAGCTCGCATACAGCGATGGGCTCTCACGCTGGCTGCGTATGACTAAACCATACGGCACCGGCCAGGCACCGAAAATTGCGCTGACGCGCTCAGCAGGCTCCCACTGGCCACCACTGAGGGGGCGTCGGAGCAAAGCGCTGAGATGGTCATGGCCGTTGAGGCTTTTGACACCGCAGGCTCCCCCATCACAGCCCGACAGATCAAACTCTGGACCAACAGAGACCCCCTCCTATCCATGATAAAGAAATGTGTTCTGACTGGGGATTGGGTGCCCTTGACACAAAAAGACGTAAGGGGGGAGGTGATGTCATGTATGTAACCATCATGCAACGGTAACCTTCATGTAACTGTAACCTTCATGCAACTCCTGTACACTGTACTTATACCCTAGAAATGCACACCCTGACCACAGGGGGTGAACTTGTGGGAGACACTCCTCACCTGGGTTTCCAGGTATAAAAGGGGAGGTCCCACCCAGGGTCAGCTCTCCTTGGTCCTGGGGAATCAAGTTTAAGGTCACGTAGTGACTGTGTCTGCAGTACATGCCTCGTGGATTTTGTAGTAAGGTGCAGGGACACCACACCGAGGCACTGCCTTTGATGATGATGATAATGACAAATGAAAGAAAAAAGACAGTGAGTCAATGGGAAATTAACACTCTGGTATGAAGGATCACTTTTCTCTTGTTATATATAAATACATTTGGTTATAGAGTATGGTTTTATTTGGAAGCTGTATTATATTCACTCAGCTATTTCAGATGTGACCATGTTCCAACTTATACCTCACATCTGCAGCACACTCCGCGAGCTCCATGGACATTGCTATTTATAATAAATAGTGTGCTTGCAGTTGCCCAGCACCATATCAGGTTGAATTATCTCAGAGCGCAACACACAATGAACTACTTTTAAAACGCTATGGTGCTATGTCGGCGAATACAGCAGCAATTCTATGCCAGCAGTGTCCCAGAAACAGTGAGGACATGAATAACCAGTTATTTTTTTTGTTACAGATTTTGATGGAGAGAAGAATGTTGACTGTGAACATGAACTCCCTGCTTTTCTTTGAGTAGCGCAATGGAATCTTTTAACAGTCACCAGAACTGGCAGACTTAATTTCTCATCAAAAGAATGTCACCTCCAACAGCAATCCCTCAGTACTACCCTGGAGCGTCAGACTAGTGTGGGGCTTGAACCTACAACCTTCTGACACACCTTCTGTTGCAAGGGTACAGCCACACTGATAAGTTTGGGGGTGGAGTGCCCTCTGCTGTAATAAAAGAATCAGTAAATTAGGATTCCTATTCTCTTGATTTACTTTTGAATCTGGGTTTTCTCTAGATAGTTTTTCAGTGTCAGAATGGCAGCCAATAATGAACTAGCAACCCATATGTTGTGAGTTCAAATCCCACCCGGGTAAATTAATCTGGTGCGAAAGATCACTTTTCTCTTGTTATATATAAGTGCATTTGGTTATATAGAGTATGGTTTTATTTGGAAGCTGTATTATGTTCACTCAGCTAGTTCAGATGGGACCATGTTTTGAACAATAAGGAAGTCAAGGGTTATGGGGAGCATGCAGAGAAGTGGAGCTGAGGTCAAGATCAGATCAGCCATGATCTTATTGAATGGCGGAGCAGGCTCGAGGGGCCAAATGGCCTTCTCCTGCTCCTATTTCTTATGTTCTTATATAATAAATCTGTTTTTTTGTAGGCTGGAACCAGAAATAATGACCACGAAAGAAGCCTAAATATGACTCTACTCCCCATTGCTGGCTGACTCTTGATGCTCTCTGAAGTGGCCTAGCAAACCCCTTTTGTTGTACAATCAAAACTTGAAGGTTAGCCACCACCCTCTCAGGGCGACCAGGGATTAATAATAAATGTCACCTTGAAAGCGTTGTCTGTATCCCAAGATTTACTTTGAAATAATAATGTGGCTTTACTTTAGCTGCACCACTTTATAATTTTACACACTATCAATTAGTTATTCACCCATAACTGAAGACACTCAAAAAAAGGTGGAAATGGCTGTGCCACCCAGTAGTCACATCTGCTGATCGCTGAGGCAGATGTGATGATAGCACAGAATTCAGATATAGATGTGACAGTCAGGAACTGAACCACAGCAGAGAGGTGACCTTGCTCATGGAGTTAACAGTTTACAGTGATGACCAGCACGTTCCTACGCAGTTTGCTGTGGCACAAAGACTCATGCCCATGAGTCCTTAGGGCAAATTCCTTATCCCTGCCCTGCTACAGAGTGAAGAGGAAAACTGGATGGCCCAGTTTCTAATGCTATCCTGGCCGGCCTCTAATTTTCCACACTCCAAAAACTTAAGCTCATTCAAAACTCTGCTGCACGAATCCTAAATCGCACCAAGTCCCGCAGACCCATCACCCCTATGCTTGCTGATCTACATTGGCTCCCAGTCCGGCAATGCCTCAATTTTAGATTTCTAATAATGCCAACCCCACCATCTCATAAATCATGAGACAAACTCTGAAAAATCATGAGATTTGGTAAGAAATCATGAGTTGCGATTTTTTGGTTTATAAACCTCATTTGTGGCTTTATTTAATCTCTAGCACATCACAAAGACATTACTGTACAAGAAAATGCTTTTTAAAAAAAATATTTAAAATCCTACCCATTATCACCACCCTTCATCTAGTGCCCAACACAACCACCACGCAATGCAATCCCTGCAACTCCAACCAAAGGTAAGTTTTGGGGAAAAAACACCTTCCCAGGAGTCGCGATCACCCCGAGTGAGCATTGATGTGATTGGCGATGTGAAAACTTTTATCTTCCCTTCAGGTGAAAGGTAACCCTATGAGTTCAGCAACATGCCTGTTGAATACGTCACTGCGCAACATCTCCCTGCTCTCCCTGGAGTGAGTTTAGGCTCAGTGGCTGCTATTGTGTCACTGGCACTGTTTCAGGTGTGACCTTCCACAGCCTACCTACTCACTGCACAGTGGCTGAGCATCCCAGGGTTACTTCCCTCCCCCTCTGCTGGTTACCGGCCGGTCTGCACGGACCCCGGTTTGGGAACCACGGGATTATTCTTCCATTATCCAAATACAAGGGAGGACTGCTGTCCTATCCAGTTAGCAAATTACAACATACCTTGGGCAATGCTACATTCCCGGATATTGGCATGTAGTCACTTCAGTTACCTGGGCATGTGGGCTTATGTACAGGAATTATTTTTCTCACTGAACTCAGGAAACCCATCTGGTGTAGCCTAAAACCTTGAACATCCCCATCACTCTCCTGTTTCCTGTACCCCTGTCCCTCTATCAGACTCCTTTCTTCTCTTTCTCTTCCCACCTCTTTCTCTCCCCCATGCCTCTGGTCCCACTCTCCACCCCCTCCAGTTTCTCTCTGCTACCCCCTCCTTCCAGTCTCTCTCCCATTCAACTCGCCATCAATCGCTCTCCCCTCTAACTTTTTCTCCCACTACCTCTGTTTCCTTCTCTCATCTGTCTCACCCCTCCCTCTTCCCTGTATCTCACTATCTCTTGCCCCCAGTGTCTAATCCTCTCTCTCTCACTTCCTCCCCCAATCTCTCGCGCGCTCCTCTCCCCCGGGCCGTGTCAATGTCTTCCTTTCGCATCTCCATCCCTCTCTCTCCCTCTCCACTGGTCTCGATCTCTTTCCCTCTCCCGAGTCTCATCCTCTATCTCTGTACCCCATCTCTATCTCTGTACCCCATCTCTCTCTCCAATTGCTCTCTCTGAATCTCCAATTCTCTCCCCTATCTCTTACTCTCTCCCTTTCCTCTCTGTACCTCCATCTCTCTCCCATTCCTCTCTTTATACCCCCATCTCGCTCTCTCTCACTCTCTCTTTCTCTGTCATCACGCTCTCCATCTCTTTCTCACTCTTCCCCAACCTCTATTTTTCTACCTCAATCTATCTCCCATTCTCTCTGTACCCAATCTCCCTGTCACTCTCCATCATTTCTCTTCCACTCACCCATGTCTCACCCTCACCAGATTGCAGTCACTGACTCTGCCTATTCGTGGGTGTGCACAGGTGAATGGTGCGGGAATGGAACTACATCTCCCAGCATATCCAGCAAGTTGGACTCCTCCGCATAGTGCGTGGCGGAGCGTGCACATCTGGCTTGCTTAGCGTGTCAATAATATTGCAGACCAAGTTTAAAACCATGAGATTTCTGAGATGAATTGCAAGTTGGGCTGAATTTTCATTAAAAATCGCATGTCCTACGATTAAATCGTAAGAGTTGGCATTAATGGAATTTCCATCCGCATGTTCAAATCCCTCCATGACCTCGCCCCTCCATATCTCTGTAACCTTCTCCAACCCACCGAGATACCTGCGCTCCTCCAATTCTGGCCTCTTGTCCATCCTCTCCTACTTCCTTCGCCCACCATTGATGACCGTGTTTTCCGCTGTCTCGGCCCGGAGCTCTGGAATTCCCTCCCTAAACCTCTTCACCTCTCTCTGCTCATTTAAGACGCTCCTTCAAAACTACCTGTTTAACCAACCGTTTGTTCACCCCTCCTAACGTCTCTTTCTTTGGCTCAGTGTCAATTTTTGTCTCGTCACACTCCTGTGAAGTGCCTTGGGTCGATTTACTAATTTAATGGTGCTATATAACTGCAAGCTGTTGTTGTTGGTCAAGTCATCCAAAGCTTCTGGCAGCCTTATCTCCATCCCAGGAATGGAAACATGAAGAACAAGGGCATATTATACAGAATGCAAAACGCACCTCTCTGGAGTTTCAGCCATTCTATTTAGCTTTTATCCCCCCGCCCTCCCCCCTTCCCCCCAGGTTTTTAAGAGGACCTGGATTATCTAATATTGAATTACAGAGAATTTACAGCACAAAAACAAACCATTCGGCCCAACGGATCTATGTCAGTGTTTAAGCTCCACATGAGTCTCCTTTTTAAAAAAAAAATCACTCTCAGTATGTGGGCGTCGCTGTCAATGCCAGATGTATTGTCCATCCATGGTTGCCCTTGAGAAGGTGGTGGTGAGCCGCCTTCTTGAACCGCTGCAGTCCGTGTGGTAAAGGTACTGCCACAGTGCTGTTAGGAAGGGAGTTCCAGGACTTTGACTCAGAGTTGATGAATGAACAGTGATATATTTCCAAGTCAGGATGGTGTGTGACTTGGTGGGGAACTTGGAAGGTTGTAGTGTTTCCATGTGCCTGCTGCCCTTGTCTTTCTAGGTGGTAGAGGTCACGGGTTTGGGAGGTGCAGTCGGAAAAGCCTTGGGCAGTTGCAGCAGCGCATCTTGTAGATGATACACACTGTAGCCACGGTGCGCCAATGATGGAGGGAGTGAATGTTGAAAGTGGTGGATGGGGTGCCAATCGAGCAGACTGCTTTGTCCGGGATGGTGTCGAGCTTCTTGAAAGCTGCACTCATCCTCGCAAGTGGAGAGCATTCCATTACACTCCTGAGTTGTGCCTTAAAGGTAGGGGAAAGGCTTTGGGAAATCAGGAGGTGAGCTCCAGGTTTAGGTATGCGAAGCGCATGCGCCTAAAGCCGGAACTTGCGATCTGTCAAGAATCCGCTTGACAGATCGCACGCATCCAAATGTAAAGGGCCTCTGCGGGCGGAGAGGTGGGCTATTTGCTCAACTCCTGCCCAGCGAATGTCCTTCAGTTTTCGACAACTGAAAAAAGCAGTGCCTGCTTTTATCAACATAAGACTTTTAAAGTACAGAAAAAAATATATTTTTTAATAATTTAAACATTTTAAATTCTGTTAAATAAGGTAAGTTATTTTAGACCTTTAAGATATGTAAATTTATTTTTCAAAAATTGTAATTTTTGTTTTAAATAATTAATTAAATTCCATTTGTATTCATTTGAAATATGTGATGGTTTAAAAAAAAAATTATTTTCAGTGTTTCTGTGTTTTTGGGTGGTATTCCCATTCATACTTACGTTGTTTCCTTATATACGAACTCAAGCAAGTATGAATGGGGATCCCTTACTCCGATAGGTTGGGCTGGCCCACGTGATCCCAGTGATGCGTACGAAACCCTTACGATCCTAGGATATGTGTGCGTCTATGAAGGCCTTCGCGGAGAGGCCCAGGACCGCAAGCCTCCGAACCTCCAGGACCACCAGGTACTTTCGTAGCATTTTTTGCGGTCGGAAGCATTTTCATCCGACCGCAATTTCTGGGCCATTATCTGAGGAATTGCGAATGGAACTGAACACTGTGCAATCATCCGCGAACATTCCCACTTCTGACCTTGTAATGGCGAAGGTCATTGATGAAGCAGCTGAAGGTGCTTGGGCCTAGGACACTGCCCTGAGGAACTCCTGCAGCGATGTCCTGATTCATCAGTTGAGAGAAGGCGGCAGGTAGTAATCAGCAGGTTTCCTTTGCCCACATTAGACCAGATGCCATAAGGCGTTGGCAGATAGATATGGTTCTGTGAGTATGACTATGTCAGGCTGTTGCTTGAATGGTCTGTGAGATAGGTCTCCTAACCTTGGTACCAGTCCACAGACGTTCATTAGGAGGACTCTGCAAGGTGCGTGTGCCTTTGCCATGTCCAAATCCAATGCCTAGGTCGAAGCCAAGTGGACCGTCCAGTTTAATTCTTATTAGACCTCTTTGTAGCGGTTTGTTACAATTAAGTTGCTGGGCCATTTAAGAGAGTAATTAAGAGCCAACTACATTGGGTCTGTGGTTACTTATAGGCCAGACCAGGTAAGATTTCCTTCCCTAAAATAAATAGCGAACCAGTTGGGTTTTTACAACAATCCGATAGTTACACAGTCACTATTATTGATGCTAGCTTTTTATTCCAGATTTATTTAATTGATTAAAAAAAAAATTGAATTCAAATACATAAACTGGCATGGTAAGATTTGAACTCACATCTCTGCATTTCCAGCCCACTAACATAAGCACTACCCTACTGTACTTGTTAGGTGACTGAAGTGGTAGATGATTGTTCAGTAAATATACACATGGTAAGTACATTTACACCAACAACTTATATTTATATAACGCCTTTAATATAGCATAACCTTCCAAGGTTATAATCAGCCAAAAAGAACTGACATCAAGCCAAGGAAAGAGACATTAGGGCAGGGGACCAGCAATGGTACCTTTCATTTTTTTCGGGTGCGCTGCCTCTTTAAGGGGCTGTGAGGACCATTCAAAATACAACTTTCTTATTTAAAAGCCAGTGAGCTAGCTGCGCAGGAGCTGCAGAGTGCTGCCTGGCCGCGCGGCTTAATGGGAACACTGGTGACCAGAACGGAGAGAGGAATAAGACTTTATTTTACTGTAGTTACCGTAGCCACACCTGTGGTTCGTCAGCAATTTCTATTGGACAATACTACACAGGTCACTCACTAGTGATCAGAAGCAAGAACCCGAGCTACATTCCTCCCCCTCCCCTCTCCATCTCGGGTAACGTGCACTGTTAATTCATCGCTGGCCAGCAATTACAACACTGGGACATCCTGGTATATACAGTGCACAACAGGGATGATTGACTCAGTACGCCATCAGGAGAGGTTGCTGAAGATAATTCTATTTGATTCACCCTTTGAATCACCACACTTTAAAATGTGCCATTTTATAGAGCTGTGACGTATACAGGTCACGGCCACTCCAAGTGTGCTGTTTCCTAAAAGCACATTTTTCCCAGTCATCTCTAATTCCTGTTAATTGTGTATTACACAGCACAGGAGGCAGCAATTTGGCCCATCGTGTCTGTGCTGCTCTTTGAACGATTTACAAGAATGGTTGCAGGGATGAGGGACTTTAGTTAGGTGGAGAGACTGGAGAAGCTGGGGTTGTTCTCCTTGGAGCAGAGAAGATTAAGAGGAGATTTGATAGAGGTGTTCAAAATCATGAGGGGTCTGGACAGAATAGATAGAGAAAACTGTTCCCATTGGCGGAAGGTTTGAGAACCAGAGGTCACAGATTTAAGGTGATTGGCAGAAGAACCAAAGGCAATATAAGGAAAAACTTTTTTACACAGCGAGTGATTTGGATCTGGAATGCACTGCCTGGAGACAGATTCAGTCAAGGCTTTCAAACAGGAATTGGATAAGTATCTGAAGGAAAAAAGAGCTATCCAATTAGTCCCACGCCCCCCTGCCCTTTCCCCATAGCACTGAAAATGTTTCCCCTTCAAGTATATATCTAATTCACTTTTGAAAGTTACTATTGAATCTGTTTCCACCGCCCTTTCAGGCAGCGCAGTCCATATCACAACAACTCGCTGTGTAATGAGCCACTTTTTCTTTTGTGCTTATTGAGTTACATTGCATTCCATTTCTGTGTCACGTTTATGATATTCATCGTTCATTTATCTGGTAAAAGTTCAAATGCATTGATGCTTATAATAAGACCCTGGAGACTGTAACCCACCGTTCCGTCACCTGTAGCCCCTGGCAGACTCACTGTTCCATGCGCCTCTGGGCTTCTATTCACAGTCTGCCTGGCTTTCGAATGTTGGCACAGCTGGCATTCAAAGCGCTTCCCTCTCCTTTCCGTGTTCTCCAGCAGTGGAATAATGAGAGGAAGCTCGCTTAATCCAGCTTCAATGCAGCATTTAAAAGGTTTTTTTTTAAAAAATCAATTATGACCAATTTAATAGCACCATTGATCCCTCTCTTCCTGTGGGAAATGTGCATGGCCTACACTACAAAACTGGTAGCAGTGATATACTGAAATCAGAAGTTCACTGTATGGGGAATTCGCAGGTACTGACCCGCATCTCATCACTGCCAATTGGGATTATAGACTTGGATGAAAAGTTAATGATCAGCACTGGTCTAGCTGGTAGAAGGTTCATCTTGTCCTGTTATAAATATCAAATAACCTTTTCCATAATTAATTATGTTATATTGGCTCAGATTTTGCTGAAGTGGGACATCTGGCTACATGCCCTGCTAGTTGGACTTTTTCCATTACCATTCAGCTCGAAAATATTTTGCCCTGCAACTTGCTGAAAGTGCAAGATCATAAAAGCCCAGTGAGGGCAATGGGACATGCAAGAAAGAAATAAATAAAGACTTGCATTTATATAGCAACTTTCACGTCCACCGAACGTCTCAAAGTGCTTTACCGCCGATGTAGTGTAGTCACTGTTGTAATGTAGGAAACGCGGCAGCCAATTTGCGCACAAACAGCAATGTGATAATGGCCAGATATTCTGTTTTTTCTGTTATGTTGATTGAGGGATAAATATTGGCCAGGACACCAGGGATAACTCCCCTGCCCTTCTTCAAAATAGTGTCATGGCATCTTTTACTTCCACCTGAGAGAGCAGACGGGGCTTCGGTTTAACATCTCATCCGAAAGACGGCACCTCCGACAGTGCAGCACTCCCTCAGCACTGCACTGGAATGTCAGCCTAGATTTATGTGCACAAGTCGCTGAAGTGGGACTTGAACCCACAACCTTCTGACTCAGAGGCGAATGTGCTACCCACTGAGCCACAGCTCCAACAGTCCATCTCCTTAACCATGAAGATTCAAGGACTGAGGAGAAAAAAAGGGAACAATGGAGAAGGAAAGAGAGTGAAATAAGAGTTACATCATTCAGCATCTGCATCCAGTATCTCTTCCAAGCCACAAGTTGCTGGACAATTTACATTATTAATGGCAAGCGCCATTAAATTCGCCGATATTTTGGCAGCAAAAACTGGGCCAATGTATTATTTTATCAGGGAGATACAAGAAATTTACTTTTTAAGCAAAATGGCATTCTAAATTATTGAAGTATTGCTCAGAGATAGCACTCATCTGAGTCAGAAGATTATGGGTTCAAGTCCCACTCCAAAGGCTTGAGCACACAATCTAGGCTGACACTCCAGTGCCATACTGAGGGAGTGCTGCACTGTCGGAGGTGCCACCTTGCAAATGAGACATTAAACCAAGGCCACATCTGCTCTTTCAGGCAGACGTAAAAGATCCCACAGCATTATTGAAAAAAGAGCAGGGGTTGTTCTTCCCGGTGTTCGAGCCTACATTCATTCTTCAACCAATAACACCAAAAATAGAAAGGACCTGGTCATTTATAACATTGCTACTTGTACGACATTGCTGCGTTCAAATTGGCTTCCACATTCACCTGTATTACAACAGTAAGTACACATCAAAGGTACGGTATTTTAGGATGTAAAGGGAATGTGACAGGCACTATATAAATGCAAGTTCTTTCTTTTCTTTCTAAATGTTCTCCTTTCCTTTCCTTACATATCCACAATTCCCAGAAAAAAATGTGCATTGAAACAATTTTCTATATTCTTTTGATGGCTTCATGAGATAAGCCCCACCAAGTGTTGTAAGTGAACAGTTATACCATAAAGTTTCCAGTTCAATACAGTCCGTATTGAATTACATAGAATGGCGTAGAATATACAGCACAGAAACAGGCCATTCGGCCCAAGTAGTCTGTACTGGTGGTTATACTCCACATGAGTTTCCTCCCACTCCATCTGCCTCATCTCAGCCTTTCAGCCTATCTTTCTGTTCCTTTTTCTCTCATGGACTCGGCGAGTCTCCTTTTGAAAGCATCCAAGCTATTTACCTCAACCACTAACCACTGTCTGAGTAAAGACATTTCTCCTGGTTTCCTTATTGGATTTATTAATAACTATCTTGTTTCCTACATTGCAACAGTGAATACACTTCAAAAGCTATTGGCTGTAAAGCGATTTGGGATATCCGGTAGCCGCGAAAGGCGCTATATAAATGCAGTCTTTTTTTCTTTGTATTTATAGCCCCTAGTTTTGAATTCTCCCACAAGTGGAAACATTCTCTCAACAGCTACCTTATCCAACCCACTGTCATTTTAAAGGCCTCTATTAGGTCACCTCCACCTCTTCACTTTTCTAAAGAAAAAAGTCCCAACCTGTTCAACCTTTCCCGATAGCTGTACACTCTCAGTTCTGGTACCATCCTTGTAAATCTTTTTTTTTGCACTTTCTCCAGTGCTTCAATGTATTTTTTATAGTATGAAGACCAAACTGTGCACAGTACTCGAAATGCTGCCTAATCAGTTTAACATAACTTCACGACTTTTAAATTCTATATCCCTAGAAATAATGGTTTCTGAAGAAGGGTCATCGACCTGAAACGTTAACTCAGATGCTGCCTGACCTGAGCTGCATTTTCTGTTTTTATTATAAATAAATCCCAGTGCTTGTTTAACATTTTTCATTGCTTTGCTGATGTGTTATGCTGCTTTTAATGATTTGTTCACCTGTAGCCCGAGATCCCTTTGCTCTTCTCCCCCATTCAGCTGCTTTTTTTCCCCCAAAGGTGCAGGTGATGTTTCTATTTTTCCTACCAAAGTACATCACCTCACATTTATCTATGTTATAGTTCATTTGCCACATAACCGTCCATACACTTCACCAGAGGATGAGCTTAAAAAGAATATTAATATCAAACAGACCCAGCATCTCCAATCTTTTCTCATAGCCAAAATTCTCCAGTCCAGGCAACATTCTTGTAAATCTCCTCTGCACCCTTTCCAGTGCAATCACGTCTTTCCTGTAATGTGGTGACCAGCACTGCACACAGTACTCCAGCTGCGGCCTATCCAGTGTTTTATACAGTTGAAGCATAACATCCTTGCTCTTGTATTCTATGCCTTGACTAATAAAGGCAAGTATTCCATATGCCTTCTTAACCACCTTATCTACCTGGCCTGCTACCTTCAGGGATCTGTGGACCTGCACTCCAAGGTCCATTTGTTCCTCTACACTTCTCAATGTGTATTCCCTTGCCTTGTTAGACCTCCCCAAATACATTACCTCACACTTATCCGGACTGACTTCCATTTGCCACTGACCTGTCCACCTGACCAGTACATTGATATCTTCCTGCAGTCCGTAGCTTTCTGCTTCATTATTAACCACACAGCCTATTTTAGTGTCATCTGCAAACTTCTTAATCATATCCCCAACATTCAAATCCAAGTCATTGATATCTAGCACAAAAAGCAAGGGACCCAAAACTGAGCTCTGCGGAACCCTACTGGATACAGCCTTCCAATCACAAAAACACCCATCAACCATTACCCTTTGCTTCCTGCCTCTGAGCCAATTTTGGATCCAACTTGCCACTTTGCCTTGGATCCCATGGGCTTTTACTTCCATGACCACTCTGCCATGTGGGACCTTATCAACAGCTTTGCTAAAATCCATATACACTACATCATACGCACTGCCCTATCACTGGCATTAAGCTGGCTGGTCCATAGTTGCCAGGTTATGTTCTATCTCCCTTTTTATATCTAGGAGCAACATTTGCTGTCGCCAATCCTCTGGCAGTATCCGTTTTATATTATATATTATATATATAAAAACTAAAGCCTCCGTGAGCTCCTCCTTAGTTTAGTTGAGTATGGGTGGGTACATACCATCCAGACCTGGAGTTCTATCCTCTTTTAGTTCTGCTGGTTTGTCAATTATTTTCTCTCTTTCTATCCTAACTGTATTAATATTCTTTTTAAGCTCATCCTCTGGTGAAGTGTCTATTTTATCATTTTCTTTAGTAAAAACTGAAGCGAAGTGGTTATTCAATACTTCTGCCATTTCGGTCATTACCGCTGAGTTTAACTTGCTCATCCTTTATTGACCCGACCCCTACTTAAGTTTTTCTTTTGTTGTTTATGTTTCTACAGAAAACGTGATCATCTATTTTTATATTACTACATACTACTAATTCAAGATGGTTGCTGAACTGGCAGCTCCCTCGGGAGCTCTTGGCTGTGCAATTCTAGCCTTGATCACCTATTGCCATCCTTTGCCCTTTCTCCCACAATTTCCTCTCTTCCACTGTTTAAGTTCCCTTGGCTCTAATAGTGGGTGCATTTTAGCCCTAGCTACAAGTTAAATGCAAGTTCAAAGTTACTTGGGCCCACTGCACATGCCCCGACCACACCTGCTCTATTTTAATCAGTGAGCAATGGATCTTTACTCAGATTTGGCTTCGAAATTCCTGGACTTCTCTGGGCATCGAGACTACGCTTCTCCAATGGACTCCATTGTCGGACTCAGCTGCTGTGTCTCTGACAATAACTTTGTCCAGCCTACAGCCCATCACCCTGCTGTTATTGCTGAGCCTGTGACTGACCTATTAATCTTACTGATGTTTACTCTCCAGCTACCGTGTGGTTCCTGGCTAGAAATGCACTCTCCTGGGCCATAGCCCATTTCTCTGCCGATTCTGGATCTTATGGTGACCTTCAACTTTGCCACCACTTTTCTGATCCACGATCGATCCTGGCTCTTGATTCCCACGGAAATCCCTCCAGCGGTCCATCCATCGATACTCTACCCTTCAAATAGCTTCTGGATCACTCGCCCTCCACACCTGTCTGGACATCAGTTCATCGATGTTCCATGCTGACTCCACCCGATCTACATCAACTTTATCCCACCACAGGATCTCTGACTTTAACTCTGGGCTCACTCCTATTGTCTCTTCTCTATTCTCCATTTATTACCAGGACTTATCTATCCTAATCTTGCCATATAGCCCTGCCTATGTAACTTGAGTTTCTGTGTCCATTTGCGTGCACGTTTTGGTTGCCACTGCAGATTCGAGCACATCACTTCTATTTTCCCTTTTTTTCTTCTTTTCTCTTTACCCCTCCTAGGCCCCTCTCCCCTGTCGTCAGCCTCCTTTCATCTCTCCCCTCGCAGGCACTCTGCCCTCCCAAATCCCTATCCCAACCCTTCAGCACTCTTAGGTCTTTTTACTCTCTTGCCGCCGTCCCAGGCTTGATTCTCTTTTGAATAAGTCTACAGCTTCCCTCTGTGCCTCACTTGGCTTACTCCGAAGGGCCCATCGAGGCACTTTTCGCTGCCTCCTTACGAGAGCAATCCCGAATGCCCCATCCTACGCCCTCCTGGACCTATCCCACCCAGCGTGCTCACTGGGTGCTAAACTTGCCAATCTCCTTCCCACCCCACTCGCCCCTCCCAATACTGACCCTCTGGACTCCGCAAGTGGATCAACTATCACCGTCCCTCTCCGCATCTCCCTCCAGAATGTCCGTTCACTTGTGAACAAGATCCTTGCCATTCATGCACTTATTGTGGACTATCGCATCAACATCAAGGCCTTCGACAGAAACCTGGCTGAGGGATGATGACACCGTTCCCCTAAATGAAGCCTGGCTATACCTTCCACCACTTGCCCCGCCAAAACCACCGTGGTGGCAGTGTGGCTCTTATCACCAAATCACATCCTGGTCTGTCCCCTGACTCCTCTGGCACCTTCTCCTCCTTTGAGCATCTCACCTTGTTCCACCCCTCTCACCTCATTTAAAATTCTCATTCTCTACCACCCCCAAAGTACCATGCCAAGTTTCTCACCGAGATATCTTTACTCCTTTCCTCCCTCATCCTCTGTGATTTAAATCTCCATCGCAACTCATCATGCTCGCTCTCCTGGTTCACTGCCTTCCAATCCTCCCTGAATATAAAATTCCCTACCCACATTCGACCTTGCCATCTCACATAGTCCCTCTACTCCCATCATGTCAATCACAGATAAGGTCATCTCTGATCACTTCCTTGTATCCCTCTCCACCCATATTCTCCCTTCCTCCTCTCAAACAGAGTTCCTTCTGTGTCCGTCCTGGAAAAAAACAAATCACTTACAACTAACTGTACTTTCAAATTCCCAACTGCCTAGCCTCTGGCCTTCCATTCACAACAACATTTCTGCAGCAACTGAACTGCTCAGTCACCCTTTCACCTCCACTTTTCATGCCCTTGATCTTGTAACGTCTGTAAGCTTGTAATGTTGTAGCTCCACACTGTGGATGTGGACGTATTGTGTTACTGCAACTAAAAGGTGAATAAATGAGTCAGCTGACCAGAAGCTTCCAGAACTTCTGAGATGCTGTCTGCCATAATAGAAAGCTGTGTGTGCTGTGCTCTGTGAATATACCACATTTGGCGATGAGATGGGATTTTTAAGATGATATAAAGCTGAAATTTTGTTGGTGAAGGATTCAGCCAGCCGACAGACACACTTTGGAAGCTTCTGTCTTTAGAAATAGCTACAAAATCCGAGATTAAAAAAAACGAGCACGCTGTCTGCACTGCAGAGACAAAATGGCGGCACCCATAGCAGTAATGCAAAACTTAGATGAATATAAACGCGACCAGGAAAGTTTTAAGGCGTATGTGGACCGGCTAGAAATGTATTTCACTGCAAATAATATAATCTAAGTTCCAGAGAATGCAGATCAGAAGCCGGCTGTGCTGGAACAGAAGTGAGCTATCTTCTTATCGGAAGCGGGTCCTGAATTGTATGAAATGCTGGTAAATCAGCTTGTGCCTGACGAGCCAAAGGACACAACGCTTAAAGAGATTTTAATGAAGCTGGAGCAGCACTACACTCCAAACCGCTAGAAATTGCTGAAAGCTATCGTTTCGGGATACGGAATCAAAAGGCTAATGAAAATATCAGTGAGTACATTGTAGCATTAAAAAAGCTATCTATTCACTATAATTTCAGAACTTTTCAAAACCGAGCATTGCGGGACCGTTTTGTTTGTGGGATGAAAAATGATGCGATCAGAAGAAAGTTATTGACGACAGATGACTTGACTTTTGAGATTGCTTGTCAGACAACGAGGTCAATGGGCATGGCCAATCAATATTCCCGAGAATTTCATAATAATTACAGCCGGCAGACAACTGAGGTGAATCATCTGCAGGTTCAAAGTAAAAGGCGGTGGGGGCCCAAAGTCTCAGAAACTGGAAATTCTAACAGAGCACCAAAGTCGTGCTATAGGTGCCTAGGGCAACACATTGCTCAAAGTTGTCCATATGTGAAGGCAGAGTGTTTCTTCTGCAGAAAGACTGAGCATCTTGCAAAGGCATGCTGACTGAAAGCAGCTTTCAAAGTTATGAGTCCAGTTTTCAAAGCTATGAGTAGAAATCCCCAGAGACTACATAGCATGGAAGAACAACAACAGGACGAGATGTTAAGAGTTAAACGTCATCAGGAGCTCGAAAATTATCAAAATCCACATAGAGGTTGCGGGATTCAAGATACCAATGGAATTTGACACGGGCGCATCTGTTGGTGTAGTGCCGGAGTCGCTGTATCTCGACAAATAGCGCGATTTCCCATTGGAGAAATGCAAGATGGAGCTGCGAGGCTACTCGGGAAAGAAAATTCCTGTGGTAGGTCGTATCACCGTACCAGTGAAATACCAAGATCAATTTCAGAACTTGCCTCTAATAGTAGTGAAAGGAGACAAGCCTGCCTTACTAGGAAGAAATTGGGTGAGATCACTGAAGTTGGATTGGAGTGAGATTTTCCATGTTGAAACGAGATTTGCATCAACGGATGATATTATCAAGAATTATCCGAAGGTGTTCTGCGAAACGGGCAGTCCGATCCAAGGCTTCAAGGCAAGTGTCAGGGTACAGAAGGACGCTAGATCAGTTTACTGCAAGCCACGTTCCATACCATATGCACTCAAGGAGAAAGTTGAGCAAGAACTCAAAAGACTGAGTTTATTTGTAAGATAGATCAATGTAATTGGGCTACACTCATTGTTGTTGTACCTAAGCCTGATGGTAAAGTAAGATTGTGCGGTGATTATAAAGTAACCGTAAACCAGGTTCTAGAGGGTAATGTCCCCAATACATTGCCGAATATAGAAGATTTGTTCACAATATTGATAGGTGGTCAGATTTTCTCAAAACTGGATCTTACAAATGCCTACTTACAGCTTGAACTAGATGAGGAGTCCAAGTCATGTTTGACTATAAATACTCATATAGGCCTATATCAATTTAATAGGCTACCGTTTGGAGTGTCTTTCGCCCCTGCCATATTCCAAGGGGTGATGAACCAGATTTTGCAAGGTATTGAACGGGTAGTATGTTATTTGGATGACATACTAATTTCAGCACCAAATAGACAAATTCATAATAACATATTGAATGAAGTCTTCAAACGGCTAGAGAAGCACAGAGTACGAGTGCCTGCTCGTAAGTGTGAATTATTTCAAAACTCAGTGGAGTACTTAGGGTACAGAGTAGACAAAGATGGTTTACATCCAATCATAGGAAAACGGGATGCAATTAGAAATGCACCCACTCCCAGGACTGTCACTGAACTTTGTTCATTCTTGGGTCTTTTGAACTATTATGGGAAGTTCCTACCAAATTTGCCTACAGTATTACATCCACTGAATGAACTATTGAAAAAACAAGTCCATTGGAAGTGGTCAAAAGAATGCGATACAGCATTCAAGGAGCGTAAAAGCAAATTGGTAGAGAGCACCATGTTAGTTCATTATGACATATCTAAGGAGATTAAGCTAGCATGTGATGCCTCTCCGCCTGGATTGGGGCAGTAATCTCTCATGCATTATGTAGTGGGGAGGAGAGACCAATTGCTCAGTGCCAGTGAGTAATTATGCGCAAATCAAAAGGGAAGCTTTGGCATTAATTTTTGTGGTCAAGAAGTTTCACAAATACTTGTATGGTCGTAAGTTTACCATCGTTACGGTCCATAAGCCCCTAACAGCAATCCTCCATCCAAAGTCCCCAGTTCCAACATTAGCTGCAGCCCGAATGCAGAGATGGGCTTTGATTTTGTCAGTATATACATATGATATTGAATACAGACGATCAGCTGATCACAGTAATGTTGATGCAATGTCTAGATTGCCTTTCCCATCACAAGTTACACCCAATAGGGAAGAAGTGTTCTATTTTTCATACATTGATGAACTGCCAGTCACAGCTGAAGAGATTGTTAGAGCAACCAAACGTGACCCAGTGATGTCAAAGGTGTATGATTATAATGCAAATGGATGGCCAAACCAGGTAATAGACAAAGATATTCATCCATTCTTCATTCGTAGGAATGAATTATCAGTCGATAAAGATTGTATCATGTGGGGTGCAAGAGTGCTAATACCAAATAAATCCAGGTCCAAATTATTAGGAGACCTCCATGACTAGCATCTGGGAATGTGCTTGACCAAGAGTTTTGCACGCAGTTATTTATGCTGGCCAGGTCTTGATAAAGATATAGAGTACATCGTGAGTCAGCGTACGACATGTCAATCGGTAAGCAAGCAACCACCATCAGTACCATTACAGCCATGGAGATGGCCTCCCAGGGTGTGGCAAAGGCTACATATTGATTTTGCTGAGCTAGGACAACAATTGTTCATTGTGATTGATGGCCATTCAAAGTGGGTTGAGGTGTTTCCAATGTGGAAAATAACAACAAGTAAAACATTGGACATTTTGCAAAGTTTATTTTCTTCATTTGGCCTCCCAGAAGAAATTATTTTGGATAATGGACCACAATTTTGTTCAGAAGAATTTGCACAATTCACGAGCAAAAATGGTGTGAAACATACCAAGATTCCACCATACCACCCTGCTTCGAATGGTGCAGCAGAATTGTAAAACATGCCCTCATAAAACAAATGTTGGATCCAAATCCAAAGAAACGACAGTTGTCATTGGATCACAAATTTGCTAATTTTCTAATGACGTAATGCAGGAAGAGTAGTGCAAGGAAGGTAGTGCAGGGGTCCCCTGTGGTCATCCCCCTGCAAAACAGATACACCGCTTTGAGTACTGTTGAGGGGGATGACTCATCAGGGGAGGGCAGCAGCAGCCAAGTTCATGACACCGTGGCTGGCTCTGTTGCACAGGAGGGCAGGAAAAAGAGTGGAAGAGCGATAGTGATAGGGGATTCAATTGTAAGGGGAATAGATAGGCGTTTCTGCGGCCGCAACCGACACTCCAGGATGGTATGTTGCCTCCCTGGTGCAAGGGTCAAGGATGTCTCGGAGCGGGTGCAGGACATTCTAAAAAGGGAGGGAGAACAGCCAGTTGTCGTGGTGCACGTTGGTACCAATGACATAGGTAAAAAAAGGGATGAGTTCCTACGAAATGAATTTAAGGAGCTAGGAGCTAAATTAAAAAGTAGGACCTCAAAAGTAGTAATCTCGGGATTGCTACCAGTGCCACGTGCTAGTCAGAGTAGGAATCGCAGGATAGCTCAGATGAATACGTGGCTTGAGCAATGGTGCAGCAGGGAGGGATTCAAATTCCTGGGGCATTGGAACCGGTTCTGGGGGAGGTGGGACCAGTACAATCCGGACGGTCTGCACCTGGGCAGAATCGGAACCAATGTCCTCGGGGGAGTGTTTGCTAGTGCTGTTGGGGAGGAGTTAAACTAATATGGCAGGGGGATGGGAACCAATGCAGGGAGATAGAGGGAAACAAAAAGGAGGCAAAAACAAAAGACAGAAAGGAGATGAGGAAAAGTGGAGGGCAGAGAAACCCAAGGCAAAGAACAAAAAGGGCCATTGTACAGCAAAATTCTAAAAGGACAGAGGGTGTTAAAAAAACAAGCCTAAAGGCTTTGTGTCTTAATGCAAGGAGTATCCGCAATAAGGTGGATGAATTAACTGTGCAAATAGATGTTAACAAATATGATGTGATTGGGATTACGGAGACGTGGCTCCAGGATGAGCAGGGCTGGGAACTCAACATCCAGGGGTATTCAACATTCAGGAAGGATAGAATAAAAGGAAAAGGAGGTGGGGTAGCATTGCTGGTTAAGGAGGAGATTAAGGCAATAGTTAGGAAGGACATTAGCTTGGATGATGTGGAATCTATATGGGTAGAGCTGCAGAACACCAAAGGGCAAAAAACGTTAGTGGGAGTTGTGTACAGACCTCCAAACAGTAGTAGTGATGTTGGGGAGGGCATCAAACAGGAAATTAGGGGTGCGTGCAATAAAGGTGCAGCAGTTATAATGGGTGACTTTAATATGCACATAGATTGGGCTAACCAAACTGGAAGCAATACGGTGGAGGAGGATTTTCTGGAGTGCATAAGGGATGGTTTTTTAGACCAATATGTCGAGGAACCAACTAGGGGGGAGGCCATCTTAGACTGGGTGTTATGTAATGAGAAAGGATTAATTAGCAATCTCGTTGTGCGAGGCCCCTTGGGGAAGAGTGACCATAATATGGTGGAATTCTGCATTAGGATGGAGAATGAAACAGTTAATTCAGAGACCATGGTCCAGAACTTAAAGAAGGCTAACTTTGAAGGTATGAGGCGTGAATTGGCTGAGATGGATTGGCGAATGATACTTAAGGGGTTGACTGTGGATGGGCAATGGCAGACATTTAGAGACCGCATGGATGAACTACAACAATTGTACATTCCTGTCTGGCATAGAAATAAAAAAGGGAAGGTGGCTCAACCGTGGCTATCAAGGGAAATCAGGGATAGTATTAAAGCCAAGGAAGTGGCATACAAATTGGCCAGAAATAGCAGCGAACCTGGGGACTGGGCGAAATTTAGAACTCAGCAGAGGAGGACAAAGGGTTTGATTAGGGCAGGGAAAATGGAGTATGAGAAGAAGCTTGCAGGGAACATTAAGACGGATTGCAAAAGTTTCTATAGATATGTAAAGAGAAAAAGGTTAGTAAAGACAAATGTAGGTCCCCTGCAGTCAGAATCAGGGGAAGTCATAACGGGGAACAAAGAAATGGCAGACCAATTGAACAAGTACTTTGGTTCGGTATTCACGAAGGAGGACACGAACAACCTTCCGGTTATAAAAGGGGTCGGGGGGTCTAGTAAGGAGGAGGAACTGAGGGAAATCCTTATTAGCCGGGAAATTGTGTTGGGGAAATTGATGGGATTGAAGGCCGATAAATCTCCAGGGCCTGATGGACTGCATCCCAGAGTACTTAAGGAGGTGGCCTTGGAAATAGTGGATGCGTTGACAGTCATTTTCCAACATTCCATTGACTCTGGATCAGTTCCTATGGAGTGGAGGGTAGCCAATGTAACCCCACTTTTTAAAAAAGGAGGGAGAGAGAAAACAGGGAATTATAGACCGGTCAGCCTGACATCGGTAGTGGGTAAAATGATGGAATCAATTATTAAGGATGTCATAGCAGTGCATTTGGAAAGAGGTGACATGATAGGTCCAAGTCAGCATGGATTTGTGAAAGGGAAATCATGCTTGACAAATCTTCTGGAATTTTTTGAGGATGTTTCCAGTAGAGTGGATAAGGGAGAACCAGTTGATGTGGTATATTTGGACTTTCAGAAGGCGTTCGACAAGGTCCCACACAAGAGATTGATGTGCAAAGTTAGAGCACATGGGATTGGGGGTAGTGTACTGACATGGATTGAGAACTGGTTGTCAGACAGGAAGCAAAGAGTAGGAGTAAATGGGTACTTTTCAGAATGGCAGGCAGTGACTAGTGGGGTACCGCAAGGTTCTGTGCTGGGGCCCCAGCTGTTTACACTGTACATTAATGATTTAGATGAGGGGATTAAATGTAGTATCTCCAAATTTGCGGATGACACTAAGTTGGGTGGCAGTGTGAGCTGCGAGGAGGATGCTGTGAGGCTGCAGAGCGACTTGGATAGGTTAGGTGAGTGGGCAAATGCATGGCAGATGAAGTATAATGTGGATAAATGTGAGGTTATCCACTTTGGTGGTAAAAACAGAGAGACAGACTATTATCTGAATGGTGACAGATTAGGAAAAGGGGAGGTGCAAAGAGACCTGGGTGTCATGGTACATCAGTCATTGAAGGTTGGCATGCAGGTGCAGCAGGCGGTTAAGAAAGCAAATGGCATGTTGGCCTTCATAGCAAGGGGATTTGAGTACAGGGGCAGGGAGGTGTTGCTACAGTTGTACAGGGCATTGGTGAGGCCACACCTGGAGTATTGTGTACAGTTTTGGTCTCCTAACCTGAGGAAGGACATTCTTGCTATTGAGGGAGTGCAGCGAAGGTTCACCAGACTGATTCCCGGGATGGCGGGACTGACCTATCAAGAAAGACTGGATCAACTGGGCTTGTATTCACTGGAGTTCAGAAGAATGAGAGGGGACCTCATAGAAACATATAAAATTCTGACGGGGTTAGACAGGTTAGATGCAGGAAGAATGTTCCCAATGTTGGGGAAGTCCAGAACCAGGGGTCACAGTCTAAGGATAAGGGGTAAGCCATTTAGGACCGAGATGCGGAGGAACTTCTTCACCCAGAGAGTGGTGAACCTGTGGAATTCTCTACCACAGAAAGTTGTTGAGGCCAATTCACTAAATATATTCAAAAAGGAGTTAGATGAGGTCCTTACTGCTAGGGGGATCAAGGGGTATGGCGAGAAAGCAGGAATGGGGTACTGAAGTTGAATGTTCAGCCATGAACTCATTGAATGGCGGTGCAGGCTAGAAGGGCCGAATGGCCTACTCCTGCACCTATTTTCTATGTTTCTATGTAATACTCCTCATACAACTACTGGTAGAACACCAGCAGAGTTGTTTCTCAAACGACAGCACGAACCAGATACTCATTGTTAAAACCAAATTTGGCACAGTCCGCAGAAGAGACACAATTAAGACAGAAAGAGAATCATGATAGAGGTCGAGTAAAAGAGAGAAGTGTGAAATTAAACCAGAAGGTGAGAGTGAAGAATCATCACCATAAATGGGTAAAGTGGTTACCAGGAAGAGTGGTGAAAATATGTGGTCCTCGCACATATTTGGTCAAGATATTTGATAATGAACAGGTTAGGTTTGTTCACATTGATCATATTTTACCCACAGACATGGAAGGAGTTGAAGGTGGGAATGATTCAATTATTTCTGACTCATCAGATAGTTTTGATACACCAGTAGCATATCCTACATCCAATGTACTGGAAGGAAATCCACGAGAAAATCAGAATGTAAGTCTGAGTCCGAGTCAGGAAAACAAACAGAGTGAGTTTAAATGAAAATCAAGGAAATTCCGTGGAGGAAAACGTTCCTCAGGATGAGCCTCAAATGAGTTTAGATTCGACAAAATGTTTGGAAGGTTCTTTGAGAGCGAAGGTATCCTCTTCGAAACAGAAAACAAGTGGTTAAGTTAAATTTGTAAATATGACAAAATAAGTCCATATCTTTTGTTATATATAAACATGCAAGTTATGTATAATGTTTGCTTTAATTACACTTCTCCCTCCTTAATGAAGAAGTTATGTCTGTCAGCTTATAATCGTGTAGCTCCACACTGTGGATGTGGACATATTGTGTTACTGCAACTAAAGATGAATAAATGAGTCAGCTGACCAGAAACTTCCGGAACTTCTGAGATGCTGTCTGCCATTATAGAAAGCTTTGTGTGCTGTGCTCTGTGAATATACCACAGATCCTATTAAAAAGAATAATCTCTCACACCCGGGTTGTTCCCCCTGGTACGGCCCTCATCTCCGCTCCCTTAAATCCAAGGGACCTAGACGTGAACAATTATGGTGGATAACTGGTTTAACCATTCATTGTTTGATCTGGCTGCACCACATAAAGCACTATCGAGTTCTGCTCTTGTCTGCCAAAACTGCTCACTGTTCCAAGATCATCCTGGAATGCAAAGATAACTCCCGGCTTCTTTTCTCTACTTCAAACTGTCTTCTTACACCCCTCTCCCATCTCCTCCACCCTCATCTCCAACAACAAGTGCGACACGGAGCTCATGGACTTCTTTGTCACTAAGATTGAGATCATCCGATCAGCTGCCTCGGTCGCTTCCCTCCCTTTCCCGAGCCTATTGGGCCAAACTTCCCCTAATGTTCCCCCCTACCCGAGCCCTGAACTCGCATCTTTCTCTAGTTTCTCTCCTATCTCCCCTCATTCATGTCTTTGTTACTTCTAGACTTGACTATTCCAATGCTCTCCTGGCAGGCCTCACATCTTCCACTCTACATAAACTAGAGCTCATCGACAACTCTGCTGCCCGTATCCGAAACCGCACCAAGTCTAGTTCACCCCATCACCCCTGTGCTTGCTGGCTCCCAGTCCTGCAATGCCTCTATTTTATTATTTTCATCTTTGTTTGCAAATCCCTCCATGGCCTCGCCCCTCCCTATCCCTGTAACTTCCTCCAGCCCGACCAACCTCTGAAATCACTGCGCTCCTCCAATTCTGACCTCTTGCACATTCCCGATTTTAATCACTCCACCTTTGGCAGCCGTGCACTTAGTGGATTCACATACATATTTATTCCTCCAGTTAGTTGATCGCAACCAAGAGAACAGCAGAGGGTAAAAATTGAATGGAGTAAAAGAAAACCTGTATTTGTTATAGGAAATGGGCACATCTTATCTGTCAGATATTCAACTGTCATTGTAACCCATGTATAAACTGACCTAAGTTGTACAACGTGAGGACATTGACCATTAGATGCTGAACTTGGGGGAGACATTCCTAACCTGAACTTTCAGGTATAAAAGGGGAAGCTCCACCCACCTTCATCACTTCAGTGCTGGCTAATAAAGGTCACTAGTCACAGACCTTCTTTCAAGAATGGGCCTCGTGTGCATTTATACTGTATAGTAAGGACATATTATTGGCGATGACAAACTGGGATTTAAACCACGCGAGCATGGCCACTAGCAGCACAGACGAGAGGTACTGTGTTGGTGATGATTGGGACGATTTTATTGCGAGACTACAGCAAAGTTTCGTCACTAAGGAATGGCTGGGACAAGATTCGGCCGACAAACGCAGGGCTCATCTCCTGACGGTTTGTGGATCCAGGACGTACTCCCTGATGAAGGACCTTCTAGCGCCAGAGAAGCCGGTGGACAAGACTTTTGAAGAGCTCAGTAAGTTGATCGGGGAACACTTTAAACCGGCGAGCAGCATGCACATGGCGAGACACCGGTTTTACACGCACCGGCGGCGAGAAGGGCAAAGTGTTCCAGACTTCGTGACAGACCTCCGGCGACTGGCGAGCCTATGTAAGTTCCCAGGAGATTCTGCGAGACTTTTTCATTGAGGGCATCGGGCACGCTGGGGTTTTCAGGAAACTGATTGAGACCAAAAACTTGACCCTGGAAAAGGCGGCTTTAATGGCACAGACATTTATCTCAGGAGAGGAAGAGACCAGAATGATGTTTGACAAAATTCTTGGCTTAAATGCAGCAAATGGACAGGGAGTCAACATTGTTAACACGGCACACAGTTCTCCAGGCAGACAGGGGCAATCGGACATGCCCGAGCATGTAGTCAAACCCAAAAGGGGAATTCAACAGAGACAATGGCTAGCTGAACGCTGATTCATGCCATCGCAAGGGACAATGCGGCCAGTAATGGGGCCATCAACACCTGTCAATGGTGCGCTTAAGGACAGTTACAGAGACAGTCAGAGACGATCGACTGGTAATGGACCTTTTGTTTCCAACAACGGCTCATGTTGGAAGAGTGGAGGCAAACACCCAGCTAGAGCTTGCAGGTATCAGCAATATAATTGCAACGTCAACGGTCACTTGGCACGTATCTGCAGGAAGCCTGCAGCCAGGTTGATTTACGTGGAGGACAGGCCCGATGTAAGCCCTACGAGGCGAAATGAACACTGGGGGAAATCGCTGGAAGCTGAAGTTCAGCGAGTTCATGTGGAGCACATATACAATTCATATACCAGGACGCCACTGATAATGATGAAAGTGCTCCTCAATGGCATCCCAGTATCAATGGAGCTAGACACGGGGAACCAACCAGTCCCTGATGAGTATCAAACAGTTTGACAAATTGTGGCTGTCCAAGGCCAGGAGGCCAAAATTATTGCCAATTGACGCACAGCTACAGACATATACAAAGGAGATCATTCCGGTGCTAGGCAGCGCCACGGTAGTCGTGACCCACAAAGATTCGGAGAACAGATTGCCACTCTGGATTGTCCCGGGGGCGGTCCCGCACTACTGGGGAGGAGTTGGCTTGCTGTCATGAACTGGAAATGGGGCGATGTCAATGCAATTTCTTCTGTGGAGCGAATATCATGCTCACAGGTCCTGGACAAATTTGACTCATTATTTCAACCCGGCATCGGCACTTTCATGGGGGCCAAGGTAGTGATTCACATAAACCCGGACGCCAGGCCAGTACACCACAAGGCCAGAGCGGTGCCGTACGTGATGCGGGAAAAGATAGAAGGCGAATTGGACCGCCTGCTGAGGGAAGGCATCATCTCGCCAGTTGAATTCAGTGATTGGCGAGTCCGATTGTGCCGGTGCTCAAGGCGGATGGTCGGTCAGGATATGTGGCGATTACAAGGCCACCATCAATCGGGTACCACTCCAAGACCAGTACCCGCTACCGAGAGCAGAGGACCTCTTTGCGACGCTATTCGGTGGCAAACTTTATTCAAAATTGGACCTGACCTCAGCTTACATGACCCAGGAGCTGGCGAGTGAGTCGAAGAAGCTGACCACCATCACTACACACAAGGGGTTGTTTGAGTACAACAGATGTCTGTTCAGGATTTGCTCGGCCGCCGCAATCTTTCAACGAAATATGGAAAGCCTCCTCAAGTCGATTCCAAGGACGGTGGTTTTTCAAGACGACATCCTCATCACGAGTTGCGATACTGAAGAACACCTCCACAACCTGGAGGAGGTGCTACGCAGACTGGACCGGGTAGGGCTGCAACTGAAAAAGGCGAAGTGCGTCTTCCAGAGGTAGAATTCCTGGCGATGAGGGTAGCAGCAGACGGGATCAGACCAACTGCGTCCAAAACGGAAGCGATCCAGAGAGCACCCAGACCCCATAACACGACGGAATTGCGTTCGTTCCTGGGGCTCCTGAACTATTTTGGTAACTTTCTTCCCAAATTGAGCACACTGTTAGAGCCGCTACACGAAGGTCGCGAATGGGTCTGCGGGGACAGCCAGGAAAGGGCTTTTGATACAGCACGCAATTTGTTATGCTCCAACAATCTGTTAACGCTCTATGACCCATGTAAGAAACTTGTTTTAACGTGCGATGCGTCGTCCTATGGGGTCGGGTGTGTGTTGCAGCATGTTAATGCCAAGGGTCAGTTACAGCCGGTAGCTTATGCCTCCAGAAGTCTGTCCCAGGCAGAAAGGGGCTACGGGATGGTAGAAAAGGAAGCGCTTGCATGTGTATATGCAGTAAAAAAATGCACCAGTACCTGTTTGGCAGGAAATTTGAGCTGGAGACAGATCACAAACTCCTAACGTCCCTTTTGGTCGACAACAAAGCCATAAATGCAAATGCATCGGTCTGCATACAGAGGTGGACACTCACGTTAGCCGCCTATGACTGTACAATTCGGCACAGACTGGGCACTGAAAACTTCGCCGATGCACTCAGCAGGCTCCCACTCGTCACCATCGAGGGGGCAACCGAGCATGCTCTTGAGATGGTCATGGCTGTTGAAGCTTTCGAAAGCGAAGGCTCACCCGTGACAGCCTGTCAGATCAAAGTCTGGACAAATAGAGACTCGCTACTGTCTTTAGTCAAGAAATGTGTCCTGAATGAGGACTGGGCAGCCACGTACGGGGCATGCCCTGAGGAATTTAAACCATTTCACAGGCGCAAGGATGAACTCTCGGTTCAGACCAATTGCCTACTGTGGGGAAACAGAGTAGTCATGCCCCAGATGGGCAGAGAGCTGTTCATCAGAGAACTCCACAATGAGCACCCGGGCATTGTCATGATGAAGGCAATTGCCAGGTCACACGTTTGGTGGCCAGGGATAGATGCAGATCTGGAACTTTGTGTTCGCAGGTACAACACGTGTGCCCAGCTGGGCAATGCGCCCAGGGAAGCCCCCCTTAGCCTCTGGTCCTGGCCCGCCAAGCCATGGTCACGCATCCATGTGGACTGCGCAGGTCCTTTCATGGGAAAAATGTTTTTCATTGTAGTAGACGCCTACTCTAAATGGATCGAGTGTGACATTCTCAATTCAAGCACATCCTCTGCCACGGTAGAAAGTCTACGGGCAATGTTCGCCGCCCATGGTCTACCAGACGTCTTGGTCAGCGACAATGGCTCGTGCTTTATAAGCATTGAATTCCAGGACTTCATTGCAGGAAATGCCATCAACCATGTCAGAACGGCACCGTTCAAGCCGGCCTCAAACGGCCAGGCGGAACGAGCAGTGCAGATAATCAAACAGGGGATGCTCAGAATACAAGTGGGTTCCCTACAAAGCCGCTCATCATGTCTCCTGTTGGCCAATTGATCCCGAGCACACTCGCTCACAGGGGTTCCACCCGCAGAGCTGCTAATGAAAAGGATGCTCAAAACCAGGTTATCCCTTATACACCCCGCCATGAAAGAAATTGTTGAGAGCAGGCGCCAGTCACAATGTGACGACCATGACGGGAATGCAACGGCGTGATGTATTGATGTCAATGACCCTGTCTTTGTCCTCAACTAGGCTGCAGGACCCAAATGGCTCGCAGGCACTGTGATTGCCAAACAGGGGAATAGGATTCTGGTAGTTAAACTTACTAATGGACAAATCTGCCGCAAACACGTGGATCAAACAAAAAGGAGGTTCAGCAACCCCACAGAAGAAGCAGAGGAAGAACACGATGTAGAGTTCACTCCTCCACAGGTGACCGAACACCGGAACCAAGCGGAGAAGAGCCCAGTCACTGTGGGCAGTCCGGACAAGCCTGAGGCACCGCAAACAGCAGACACTCAGGCCAGCGCCCAACAACCGGAGCCCCAACTCAGGCGCTCTACAAGGGAGCGTAAACCACCAGAGAGACTTAACCTGTGATCCCAATAAGACTTTGGGGGGGGAGGTGATGTCATGTATTCAACTATCATTGTAATCCATGTATAAACTGATCTAAGTTGTACACCGTGAGAACATTGACCACTAGGTGGTGAACTTGCGGGAGACATTCCTAACCTGGACTTTCAGGTATAAAAGGGGAAGCTCCACCCACCTTCATCACTTCAGTGCTGGCTAATAAAGGTTACTGGTCACAGAGTGACCTTCTCTCAAGTTTGGGCCTCGTGTGCATTTATACTGTATCGTAAGGACATAGCATTATCTATCTAATTGTTGCCAGAAAATTTCCTGCAATGGCTTCTCTTTCCACTCCCGCATGGTTACCTCTGGTGTCTCCCAAGGATCTGCCCTTGCCCCCCACTCCTATTTCTCATCTATATGCTGCCCCTTGGCGGTATCATCCAAAAACATGGAGTCAGTTTCTACATGTACGCTGACGACACCCAGCTCTACCTCTCCACCACTTCTCTCAAACTCTGCTTGGTATCTAAATTGTCAGACCGCTTGTCCGACATCCTGTACTGGATGAGCAGAAATTTTTTCCAATTAAATACTGGAAAGGCAGAAGCCATTATCTTTGGTCCCCTCCACAAACTGCGTTCTCGAACCACTGACTCCATCTCTCTACCTAGCATCTACCTGAGGCTGAACCAGACTATTTACAACCTAGGCATCATATTTAACTGTGAAATGAGTTTCTAGCCACATATCCACGGCGTAACTAAAACCGCCTTTTTCCACCTCTGTAACATTGCCTGCCTCCGGCCCTGCCTCAGCTCTTCTGCTGTTGAAACCCTCATTCATGCCTTTGTTACCTCTAGACTTGACTACTCCAACTCACCCCTGGCTGGCCTCCCATACTCTATACTACGTAAACTTGAGGTCATCCAAAACTCAGCAGCCCATGACCTAACTCGCACCAAGTCACGATCACCCATCACCCATGGAGTTTCTGACCTACATTGGCTCCCAGTTAATAAATGCCTCGATTTCAAAATTCTCATCCTTGTTTACAAATCACTCCATGGCCTTGCGCCTCCCTATCTCTGTAATCTTTTTCAGCCTCATAACCCCACAAGATGTCTGCACTCCTCAAATTCTGCCCTCCTGAACATCCCTCATTATAACTGCTCAACCATCGGTGGCCATGCCTTCAGCTGTTTGAGCCCCAAGCTCTGAACACCCTTCCTAAACCTCTCCGCCTCTCTTTCCTCCTTTAAGATGCTCCTTAAAACCTATCTCTTTAACCAAGCTTTTGGTCATCTGCCTTAATTTCTTATGTGTCTCGGTATCAATTGTATCTGTTTTATCTTATAACACTCCTGTGAAGCGTCTTGGGACATTTTACTACGTTAAAGGCGCGATATAAATAAAAGTTGTTGTTGCTGTCTCAAAGAGTTTTACCACTTTTTCAGTGCAGATACCATTGTTATATCAGCAACCAGTTACACACAAAATCCCCACAAATGAGAGGAGGCATTTTGGTTTTGGTTCAGGACAGAATGTTGATATAGACACTGGGAGAACTCCCTTTGAATATTGCCGTGGGATCTTTAGCCACCTGAACAAGCACTTCTTTTAAAGTCTCATCCCAAAGACAAGTACCCCTCAACAACTGGCCTCAGCACCCCTTGATGCACAGGGCTGGGCAAAGTCCGCCAGAATCTCCCTTTGCTGACCACAAATCTGACAACCCCAATAGAAGTGTGTAGATGCCCTGCTAATTGGAGCGTGAGCAGGTACAGTGGGAGAGGTGGTAAGCAGCAGAGGAGTGGCGCGGTCAGGGGGAAGGAGCGGCGAGAGATTGCAGAGTGACGTGATCGGGGGCCCAGGAGAGGCGTGGACCCAGGGGCAGCACGGGCCAGCCCCCACAGCGATATGTGTGCGCACTAGGTCCGCGCAGCAGAGCTTGGTCTCCAGTCGTCTTGATTAATCCTTGCCATTGGAACAAGACCTAGCTCTGTCAAGCCCATGTGGTGGGCTGGTGTGCAACGGCCACCACACATTAAAAAAAATCCACGCACAGGCCCCTTCTCCTCCCACCCCCCCTCCTCCCTCCTTCCCTTCCCCCTTCAACATGCAGTTCGGGACCTAGAATATCGGGTCCTTCATCGAAACACCTGTGATCTCATCCCACTTTGGTGTGGAAGCGAGTCGTTCTCGATACGAGGGACCGCCTAAGAAGAAGAAGGGTAGAGTGGAGCTCGGATGTGATACCCTCTGTGGCCGAATAGTCCAACCTGAAATGCCCTTTTTTTTCTCCATGTGGCACCTGCGTGAGGGGGAGCTGAGCCCCGGGAAGCTGATTCCTAGCCTGGGTCCGTGCCGTGAGGCGGGGAAGGCAAATGAAAGCTCTCACCTGAGCCCTCACCAGCTCACCTGCGGCACTGCCAAGTGCACCTGTTGCCTAGCAACACAAAAAAAGGGCCTTGAAAATGTTTGGAGTGTCCCCCAGATCGGGGGTCACTTGACCTAATGTTTATTTTTCTCCTTTAAAAGAGTTGTAGCCTAGCAACAAGGAAGTGCCGGGCCTGCCCGCCCAACCCCCGGGAGAGACAATGGTGGGGGGGAGAATGTTTAATGACGAGGAGTGGCATCCCTCCTCCTCACCTACCTAAACTAATTCCCTCAGTGCTTACCTCAGTGCCGTAGCCTCCTCCGCCCTCTCTGCCGGTCGCTGTCACCCTGCACGCGCGGCACTCTGGGAGCTGTAGTCCTTCCGCCCCCAGCTGCTCGCGTCCAATCAGCGCAGGAGGGGGCCGGGGGACTACAGCTCCCACACGGCACCGCGTGCCGTCAATCACCGCCCAGGTATGGGTCCATTGCACACTGCCCCAGACATGTTCAACCCGCAAACTGCCATCATATAGTAACTTGCTGCAAACTTTAAGTATATTAAAAAATAAATTGCAATTGTTGAAACAAATGAAAGAAACACAAATAATGCTGGACAGCATCTAAAAAAAAAGTTCATCTTTTTGGGGGAGAGATGTGAGATGCAGCCTGGAACCAAATACTAACAGAATTGCCAACAGAAAGGATTCAGTTAACGATTTATTGGGTGTTTGTACAATTGCTTTGATGCACATTATTCTTGGGGATAGAAGGGGGTGGGGAACAGAGAAAAAGTCCATCCCTTCCCTTGGTGAATCACACTTGTTAAAACCATGGTACAAAGTCAATAAATCGTTGATGAGATTGTGAGTCTTGGCAACGCTGCATTATTAATATTCCTCTATCTGTTTTGCAAATGTCAGTGGAAAATCAATGCAGCTGGATCATCAAGAACTAGTTCACAGTTGGCACCTGTCTATTTCTTGAGTGGCTGGCCATAAATGTCAAAGTTATATAGCGGATACTAAAAAAATGATATTTAAGATAAAAGTCCCCCAACCCCCCCATTTCTTTCAGTCTCTCAAGATGAGGAGGCTTTGGGTTCATCAGGCATTTGATGACATTTTGTTATCATGGAATGCAAGTTCAGAATTAAAGGTTTGTTCCTACACTCTCTTGTAAAAGGCCTTACCTACTTTTGGACTGGAAAAGATGTGATGAAACTTGATGAGTTGTCAGCAGTGAAATTCTTTTGCGGCGCAAAAAATAGGCAGATCCTAAATGCTATAGAAATGCACCCATCTAAAATCTAGAAAGAAGGCTCATATATCTAAATACTTCATTGCTTGTAAAGCACTTTGAGATGGTCAAAGGTTGCGAAAGGAGTTATATAAATGCTGGTTCCTTCTTTCACTGTTTCAGTTTCACAAGTTTATAACTTTCTGATCCTCACTGAATACAGTAAGTCATCACAGAAAGTTGAATAGAATGCAATCCGCAAAACTGCTGGTTAAAACCCAAAACAGAATTTGACTTATTCAGGCTCTGTCAGAGCGTGCTCGTGATAACCACAGCAACTCGCATTTAGAAAGCACATGTGTTCAGCAGAAAATATCCCAAGATACCTTAGAGAGAGAAGCAGAAAAAATAGAAATAGATAAGGGAGCAAATGCCAAGTCACGGAGCGAGAAATTAAGAGGGTTGATGGAAAACTTGGTAGAAAAGGTGGCTGTTGAGAAAAAGAAAGACTTGCATTTATACAACAACAACAACTTGTATTTATATCCTTCTTCTTCTTAGGCAGTGCCCTGGAGTCGAGGATGACTTGCTTCCACACTATATTGAGTTCTAAGGTGACTGATGAGTCCAATGTGGGATCTACAGTCTCTGTCACAGGTGGGGCAGACGGTGGTTGAAGGGGCGGGTGGGTGGGGTGCTTGAGTTGCCGTGTGCTCCTTCCGCTGTTTGTGTTTGGTTTCAGCTTGCTCTCGGCATAGAGACTCGAGATGTTCGGCGCCTTCCCGGATGCTTTTCCTCCACTTTGTGCCATCTTGGGCCAGGGATTCCCAGGTGTTGGAGGGAATGTTGCACTTTTTCAAGGAGGTTTTGAGAGTGTCCTTGAAGCATCTGGGAGATGTGATTGGCAGAGGAGGTAGGAAAAACCAACTCCAACGGTACCCTCCTCCTGACAAAATGCTTAGAACATGGCCTTGTCATAACCAACACCCTGTTCCGTCAGAAAGACAAGTATAAGGCTTCATGGCAGCACCCACACTCCAAGCACTGGCATCTGCTCGACTACATCATCGTACGAGCGAGGGACCGCACCATGAAAGGAGCTGACGACTGTTGGATGGACCATCGTCTAATCCGTTCTGTCATCACCATCAACGTAGACCCAAAACAGCAACGACAACAGAAACAATGCCGCAGGAAAATCAACGCTGGAGCACTCAAAGACCCTGCTAAGAAAGCACTATTCAGCCAGCGCCTCACTGCCAACCTGGTGACTCCCAGTAACCCAGAGATGCAGAGTGCCCACAGTGCCTGGTCTGCCCTCAAGGCCTCCATAATCAGCACCTGTGAAGAGACGCTTGGTCACTCGACCAGGAAACACCAAGACTGGTTCGACGAGAACAACCAGGAGATCCAGGAGCTAATAAGCCGCAAGCACAAGGCATTCTTGAACTGGAAACAGCAACACAACTCGGGAGCAAGAATGCAGCTCTACAGACAACTGAAGACCGAGGTCCAACAAAAAACTCACAACCTAAAGAACAAATGTTGGTTGGAGAAAGCGCAGGAACTAGCCAACAATCACGACATGCGTGGATTCTTCAGCGCAGTCAAGACCACCTACGGCCCAAGCATCCAAGGCCTTACCCTACTGCTGACCAAGAACGTAGAGGTACTCATCAAGGACAGAGAGGCAGTCAGTGCCCGCTGGAAGGAGCACTTCGATGATCTCCTAAATCGAGAGTCTGTCTTCGACGTGAGTGTCCCGACTTCATCCTGCAGCATGCTACCGCCACCACCTCAGCACAACCCCAGCCCAGCATGAGGTAGAAAAGGCCATCCGTCAACTGAAAAACAACAAGGCCTCAGGAGCAGATGGAATCCCCACCGAAGCACCAAAACATGGCGGAGAAGCACTTTTGGCTTCAATACACAATCTCATTTCTCTCATCTGGAAGGAGGAGAGCATGCCAGGTGATCTCAGAGACATGGTAATCGTGACCATCTTCAAGAAAGGTGACAAGTCCGATTGCGGTAACTACAGAGGAATTTCCCTGCTGTCTGCCACAAGGAAAGTCATCGTAAGAATCCTCCTCAATCGTCTTCTTCCTGAGACTGAAGAGCTCCACCCAGAGTCGCAATGTGGATTCCGCCCACTAAGGGGCACAATGGACATGATCTTCACAAATCCAAGAGAAATGCAAGGAACAGCACCAACCCCTGTACATGGCCTTCTTTGACCTCACAAAGGCCTTTGACACTGTCAACCATGAGGGACTATGGAGCATCTTCCTCAAATTCGGCTGCCCCCAAAAGTTTGTCGCCATCCTTCGCCTGCTTCACAACGACATGCAAGCCATGACCCTGACCAACGGATCCACCACAGACCCAATTTACGTTCGGACAGGGATCAAGCAAGGCTCTGTCATTGCATCAACGCTCTTCTCGATCTTTCTTGCTGCAATGCTCCATCTCACCCTCAGCAAGCTCCCCACTGGAGTGGACCTAATCTACAGAACAAACGGGAAACTTTTCAACCTCTGCCACCTCCAGGCCAGATCCAAGGTCGTCCCATCCTCTGTCATTGAATTATAGTACGCAGATAACGCCTGCGTCTGCACACACTCTGAGGCCGAACTCCAAGCCATCGTCAACACATTCACAGAAAGGTACGAGAGCATGTGCCTTACACTAAAAGATCCGTAAGACAAAGATCCTCCACCTACCTGCTCCTGCCACACAGCACTGCCCCCCGGTTATCCAAATCCACGATGAGGCCTTGGACAACGTGAACCATTTTCCATACCTCGGGAGCCTATTGTCAATAATGGCACACATCGATGAGGAAGTCCAACACCGCCTTCAGTGTGCCAGTACAGCCTTCGGTCACCTGAGGAAGAGAGTATTTGGAGACCAGAACCTCAAACCCGGCACCAAGCTCATGGTCTATAGAGCAGTAGTGATACCCGCCCTCCTATATGTCTCAGAGACATGGATTATGTACAGCAGGCACCTCAAAGCACTGGAGAAGTACCACCAACGTTGCCTCCGCAAGATCCTGCAAATCTATTGGCAGGATAGGCGTACCAACATTAGTGTTCTTGCTCAGACCAACATCCCCAGCATCGAAGCATTGACCTCGCTCAATCAACTCCATTGGGCGGGCCACATCGTCCGCATGCCCGATACGAGACTCCCAAAACAAGCGCTCTACTCAGAGCTCCAACATGGCCAGCGAGCCCCAGGTGGGCAGAGGAAACACGTCAAGAACATTTATATAGTGCCTTTAATTAGGCGCTTCACAGGAGTATTTTAAGACAAAAAGCTTTACACCGAGCCACAGAAGGAGAAATTAGGGCAGGTGACCAAACGTTTGGTCAAAGAGGTAGATTTTAAGGTGCATCTTGAAGGAGGAAAGAGAGGTAGAGAGGCAGGGAGTTCCAGAGCTTAGGGCCTAGGCAACCGAGGGCACGGCCACCAATGATTGAGCGATTATAATCAGGGATGCTCAAGAGGGCAGAATTAGAGGAGCGCAAATATCGTGGGGGGGTTGTGGGGCTGGAGGGGATTACAGAGATAGGGAGGGGCGAGGCTGTGGAGGGATTTGAAAACAAAGATGAGAATTTTGAAATCAAGGCATGGCTTAAGGTGGAGCCAATGTCGGTCAGCGAGCACAGGGGTGATGGGTGAGTGGGACTTGGTGCAAGTTAGGTCACGGGGCAGCTGAGTTTTGGATGACCTCTAGTTTATGTGGAGTAGAACGTGGGAGGCCAGCCAGGATTGTGTTGGAATAGTCAAGACTAGAGGCATGGATGAGGGTTTCAGCAGTGGATGAGTGGAGGCAAGGGCGGAGATGGGCGATGTTACGGAGGTGGAAATAGGTGGTTTTAGCTATATCGCTGATATGTGGTCAGAAGCTCATTTCAGGGTCAAATATGACACCAAGGTTGTGAACTTTATATAGCGCCTTTCACAACCACCGGACGTCCCAAACCGCTTTACAGCCAATTAATTACTTTTTTGAAGTGTAGTCACTGTTGTAATATGGGAAACGCCGCAGCCAATTTGCGCACAGCAAGCTCCCACAAACAGCAATGTGATAATGACCAGATAACCTGTTTTAGTGATGTTGGTTGAGGGATACATTTTGGAACTCCCCTGCTCTTCTTTGAAATAGTGCCGTTTATATCTACCAGAGGGAGCAGATGGGGCTTCGGTTTAACGTCTCATCTTAGAAAAGCTTTTTCAAGATGGGGAAGGGGGAAGAGCAGAGGTTTAAGGAGGGAGTTGTAGCGATAGGGCTGAGGTAGCTGAAGGCTGTGCCATCAATGGTGGGGTGTAAGGTGCAAACAAAAGGCCAGAGGCAGAGGACTGGAGGGTATAGGATAAAAATAATACTTATCTTTAAAAATTACCTTTTCAAAACCTTCTGATAAACCTGAAGTTACATAGGCCCGAATTTGATGAAGGCCCCCGCCCACCCAAGTGCCGCCCAAAGGACCGCCGATGGCCGCCGAGGTCCCTGACGGTACTTTGGGCGGGGTTTTCATCGAAAAGGACTTTCAACAGGCAGTGAGGCGGCAAATGAGGGACTTATGCTGCCAATCTGGGCGGCAGCCGGCGGGAGCTCCCAATCTCGGCGGCAAAGGCGCTTGCCGCCCAAATGCCGCGGAGGATGGAGTCGGGCCCAGAGAGGGTCGAAGATCTGCAAAGAAAAAGCATCCAAAAAAAACATCGGACACCTTCAGGGGACCCCATCTAGGTAGGTCCCTGTAAAGAAAAAAATTTAAAAATGTTTACTCACTTTTTTTTAAGATCTTCATACTCACCGTCAGGGATAGACCAGTCTCCTTGCAGCGGTCCACCCCTGTACTGGCACCGACTCCCGCTCGCACCAATCTGGTATCTCGGCCGCCCGCTAATGTCAGCGGGCGGTTCCCGGCAGCTCTCCACTCCCATACGCTCCAGCCCAGATCGAAAGTGGCACTGGGCGGAACTCGAGGAGGAATGCCGGCGGCAGTGGGCAGCAGTGGGCAGTGAGTGCATCAATTTCTGGCCCATAATGTAAAAGGAAAAAAGCTAGCTCACTTTCTGCAAATACGAAATTACAGGGTGCAACCCCAAAAAAAAAATGGGGTTTTGTGACGTTGTTGAAACAGCGCAGGTAGGAATTACCCAATCGCCTGGGAGGACAGATGCACCAACGTTAGTATCCTCGTTCAGGCCAACATCCCCAGCATTGAAGCACAGACCACACTCGACCAGCTCCGTTGGGCGGGCCACATTGTTCGCATGCCTGACACAAGACTCCCAAAGCAAGCGCTCTACTCGGAACTCCTACACGGCAAGCGACCCAAAGATGGGCAGAGGAAACGTTTCAAAGACACCCTCAAAGCCTCCTTGATAAAATGCAACATCCCCACCGACACTTGGGAGTCCTTGACCAAAGACCGTCCAAACTGGAGGAAGAGCATCCGGGAGGGTGCTGAGCACCTCGAGTCTTGTCGCCGAGAGCATGCAGAAAACAAGCGCAGGCAGCGGAAGGAGCGTGCAGCAAATCAGACTCCCCACCCACCCTTTCCTTCAACCACTGTCTGTCCCACCTGTGACAGAGACTGTAATTCCTGTATTGGACTGTTCAGTCACCTGAGAACTCACTTTTAGAGTGGAAGCAAGTCTTCCTCGATTTCGAGGGACTGTCTATGATGATGATTAACTGATGCATTAAAAATAGCACTTGATGGAAGATCTATCCCAATGCATAACACAGGGAACCAAACGACACAAGGCTCTCTGCCAGAAACGATACTGCAACATCTCAGGATGTTTTTTATCTTTGCAAGTGGCCCACCAGCACCTTCTCAAGGGAAACTCGGCAATAAATGGTGGCCTTATTAGCGATGTCCACATCCCAATATTTACATAAAAAACACAAATTTAAAATCCAACCCACCCAGAAGGAAAGGAGCAACGTGAGAGAAATGGACAGCAAATACACATGACAAATTACGGGGAGGGGGTGAAAATACTAACTAATGACTTTATAAAGGAGGATTTATGTCTAAAGGATGTTGAAAGGAAAGAAAGGAGAAAAGAACGTGTATTTCTATAGCACCGTTCACAACCTCAGGATGTCCCAAAGCGCTTTACTGCCAACGAAGTA
Organism: Pristiophorus japonicus; assembly: GCF_044704955.1. Classification (NCBI taxonomy): domain Eukaryota; kingdom Metazoa; phylum Chordata; class Chondrichthyes; family Pristiophoridae; genus Pristiophorus; species Pristiophorus japonicus. The sequence continues at coordinate 86,464,750 of NC_091991.1, read as the reverse complement.
CTTTTTTAAAAGTGTAGTCACTGTTGTAATGTAGGAATTGTGGCTGCCAATTTGTGCACAGAAAGCTCCCACAAACTGCAATGAAATAAATGATTAGATCATCAAAAGTAAGAATTTTCATTTATATAGCGTCTTTTACATCCTTAGGATGTCTCAAAATGCTTCACAACTGATGAAGTACTTTTTGAAGTGGAGTCAGTCTTGCTTTGTGGGACAACATCAGCCAATCTATATCAAGCAAGGTCCCACAAGCAGCAAGGAGATGTGTAACTAGTTAATCTGTTCTCAGTGGTGCTGGTTGAGGGATAATTGTTGGCCAGGACAATGGGAAATCTCCTCTGCTCTTTTTCCAATCGTGCCATGGGATATTTTACATACACCGAAGAGAGCAGGCGGCACCTCCGACAGTGCAGCACTCCCTCAGCACTGCATTAAAGTTTCAGCCTGGATTAGATGCGTGAGACCGTGCCTCCAAACCCTTCCACTGCTGCTCGGTGTCCAATTCTTACACTGGGCAGCATTTTGGGATGCTTTCCATCTTAAAAAAAATTTCTAAATACAATCAGCTGCAGTCGCTGTGAGACTTGGTTATATTCCACCTTTACAGACGCCAGATTTGTTAGAATTTCTTCGAAATCCATAGTCCCTCTAAAGAGCAAATTTAAAATGTAAAAAAGAAAGACTTGCGCACAGCAAGATCCCACTAACAGCAAGGTGATAATGACCAGATCATCTGCTTAGGGGTAAAAATTGGCCAGGACACCTCCCCTGTTCTTCTTTGTAATACAGCCATGGGATCTTTTACATCCACTTGAGAGGGCAGACGTCAGTTCAACGTCTCATCCAAAAGACAGCACCTCTGGCAGTGCAGCAGTCCCTCAGTAGTGCACTGGAGTATGTGCTCAGGACTCGAACCCACCAACCTTCTGATTCGAAGGCGACAGTTCTACCACTGAGCCACAGCTAATACTTAAAAGGAAGTAAAAAGATGCCCTGGTTTGGGACATTCCCTAGTTTCCTGTCACTGCCTCATTATACATGAACTGCCAAGAGGCACATTTGAGGGAGGCAGCAGGGGATACCTCCATTCTCCACCCCCATGCCTCTCACTACCACCACCATCTGTGTTTTGTTCCATTTCCTACACAACCAACTTACAAAATTGTCACAGAGCCCCTGAATATAAATTTAGAGTAGGATTCGAACTTGGGTCTTCCAGTTGAAAATTGACCTCTCTGGAGTTCTCCCCTGATGACCGATTGGACAAATATACCACCAGGTATCATGCTCCATTGCACGAGAGCTAGAATGGCCCAGGTTCAATTGCCAATCCATCCTAAGTTACCTCATCTCAGCTGAGGCAGCATTGGATTCTACAGTCAGTACCCATTCTCATGGACTTAGCAGGGAACAATGTGAGTCAGGGTTCCTGCTCCTGATCACAAGTGAGTGTCACCCATTGAGAAATATGTATCTGCAGCTGCCAAGTAAAGACTTTTCAGCAGCTTAACCTGGTTCCTCATAGGCAAGGTCCCATGGCACAAAATTACTGCCATTTTGCCACAAGTTGGCAGCATTTTGGCAATCCCTCAGATAAACCAAAGGTAGCCGGTATGTAAAATGCTCCATTGGGGCAGAGTGCAAGAAGCTCTAATCTACACCCAACCATGTCATACCTGACCTGGGAGTCCTTGAGGCTGACTCTGGTGCCTGAAGTTCCCTCACATAAGAAAAAACATTTTGACGCTGCGGGTGGTTAGTGTAATGTATACACATGTGAGTATGCTCACAGGTTTGTAGAGCTGTTGAGTTGCGAGTGACTTAGCCAGTCATGTGATGTTCACAAGACTCAATAAAACCCCAGCCAGTTGGGCTCGGGGGATCCACGATGAGGCAGGTGGTTGTGAGCCTGGTGGATGAACTGGTAATGTGTAGTGTGATTGTTAAACCTTTTGCTAATAAACCAACTAGTTCTTAATAGCAATGTGTTGCTATGAATTCTTAAGCAAAGAACTCATGAAGCAAATACATTACAGTTAGGATCTGGAATGCACTGCCTGAAAGGGTGGTGGAGGCAAACTCAATCGCGGCTTTCAAAGGGAGTTGGATAAGTACCTGAAAGAAAACATTTTGCAGGGCTACGGGAGAAGAGCGGGGGAGTGGAACCAGCTGAGGTGCTCTTGCAGAGAGCTGACATGGGCTCAACAGGCTAAATGACCTTCGTCCATACTGTAACCATTCTATGATTCTATGATTCTAATCTGAACTGAATGTCCTGGCGCCAAGAATAGGTAGAGCACTGAGTGTGACCATAAACTACTAAACCCAGGAGTGGGATGGCGAGACTTACTATAGAGTATATGGAGGGAAAGGTTAGGTCTGGTATAGTGAAGGGGAAAAGCAGTCTAAAATAGTCAGCTCTAGGTGGGTAATGAGCAGAGGCTTGAACACAAAATCTAGGTTGACACTCTAGTGAATGAAAGAAAGAAAGACTTACATTTATATAGCGCCTTTCACAACCACCGGATGTCTCATAGCGCTTTACAGCCAATGAACTGCTTTTGGAGTGTAGGAAATGCGGCAGCCAATTTGCGCACAGCAAGCTCTCACAAATTGAAATGTGTTCATGACCAGATAATCTGTTTTTGTTATGTTGATTGAGGGATAAATATTAGCCAGAACACCAGGAATAACTCCCCTTACCTTCTTCAAAATAGTGCCATGGGATATTTTAGATCCACTTGAGAAAGTAGACGGGGCCTCGGTTTAACGTCTCATCCAAAAGACGACACCTCCGACAGTGCAGCACTCCACTGGAGTGTCAGCCCAGATTTATGTGCTCAAGTCTCTGGAGCAGGACTTGAACCTACAATCTTCTGACTCCGAGGTGAGCGTACTACCCACTGAGTCACAGCTGACACTGAGTGTAATGCTGAGGCAGTGCTGCACTGTTGGGGGTGCCGTTTTTCAGATGAGTCGTTAAACCGAGGCCCCATCTGCCCTTTCAGATGCACATAAAAGATCCCATGGCACTATTCAAAGAACAGCAGGGGAGATCTCCCTTGTGTCCTGGACAATATTTAAACCCCCAATCACCATGATTATCTGGTCATTATCACATTGCTGTTTGTGGGAGCTTGCTGTGTGCAAGTTGGCTGCCACATTTCCCACATTACAACAGTGACTACACTCCGAAAGTACTTCATTGGCTGTAAAGAGCTTTGGGACGTACTGGGTTTGTGTTACGTGCTAGGTAAATGCAAATTCTTTCTTTTTTCTTTTTATTTCTTATGGAAAGACACACTTTAAGGGCAGATAGTCAGAGGTTGAGGAGAAAGATAGCGAAGGAAAGAATGAAAAAAACAGCTACTTAGGAGCGTGAATGAGTCAGGGTGCCGTGCATTGTGCAAAACATATAGTTGGGGAACAAAGGTACCAATTTAATGGCAAGGGACATGGTGTAGTCCTGTCAGAAATATGGCTTCAGCTGGGGCAAGTCCGTTGGACAAGATATTCCTAGTTATAGAAGATAACAGTGTTGAACTGGAAATGAGCTGATTTCAGTGGTATTAAAGAGGTCCTCGCCCAGATTAAAAGGATGGGGAAAGAAATGACAGGTCAAACAGCAGTGCAGCAGTGGGAGATGTTTAAATTAAAGAAAGTAAAATACAGGTTAAAAACATGCTGACTAGGAGGAAAGGGCGAGCGTCAAAGGCTTGAGTTCCAGGGCCGAATAGCGTAGCTTATGCAAATAGGCAAGTGGTAAATATAGAGAGGATAATACAGAAGGTGACAATAGAGGTATATAAAAGGGAAGCAAAGAGAATAGGAAGGCCCGAGGGAGTATGAAAAAAAGACTGGCAGACAAGATCAAGGGAAATAGGAAGGCCTTTTGGAAGCTCCCAACAAGCAAAAGGATAGTCAAAGAAGGGGGAAAACTACATGGAAATGAAAGGGGGCATCTTGTACTTGAGATTTAAGAGGATGGTGGAGATACCTTTATTATTACAGAAGCAGCAGAAAGTAGGGCCTGAGGAAGATGTGGAAGAAAAAGAAAGAAAGACTTGCATTTCTATAGCGCCTTTCATGACCACCGGACATCTCAAAGTGCTTTACAGCCAATGAAGTACTTTTGGAGTGTAGTCACTGTTATAATATGGGAAACGCGGCAGCCAATTTGCACACAGCAAGCTCCCACACACAGCAATGTGATGATGACCAAATAATCTGTTTTTTTGTTATGTTGATTGAGGGATAAAATTTGGCCAGGACACCTGGGATAACTCCCCCACTCTTCTTCAAAATAGTGCTGTTATGTATGCATGCTTGTATTGTAAAATGATGTCTGTAACACTGAATGTACCTTACACTGTACACACCTTACCTGTACACCAGAGGGTGCTGCTGCTGGAGACCTAAGGGTTACACTGCAGGTAACCCAGTATAAAAGGGAGCGCACAGCTTAGTGTCCTCACTCAAGGAGCTGCAAATAAAGGACTACAGTCTACACAGTTTAAGTACCATTCCTCTGCCTCGGTGCCAAGGTGCCTACATACATAATAATTGGTGACGAAGCCACGAACTACATGCTCAGCATCTCGAATCTCAGCAACTTTCAGCAATTCACCGATGGGGAAGATTGGGATGCTTTTGTAGAAAAATTGGAACATTTCTTCATAGCCAACAACCTGATGGGGACACATCGGGTACACGACTGAAAAAGCGGAGGGCCATCCTGCTCAGCAGTTGTGGGGCCACCATCCATTGTCTCGTCAGGGACTTGCTAGCCCCGGAGAAGACAACCACCAAGAGCTATGAGAAACTTGTAACACTAATACAGGAGCAACTACAACCAAAAGAAAACATCTTCACAGCCAGGCCGACCGGTTCTACACTTACCAGCGACCCGAAGGCCAAGAAATTGCTAAGTATGCTGCACATTTAAGAAGACTGGCGACACTGTGTGATTTTGACGACCACCTTAATGAAGCACTAAGGAACATATTTGTCATCGGAATCGGCCACGAGGGCCTCCTACACTAATTGCTCTCTGCGGACATCACAGTCACCGTGCAGAAAGCAATTCAAGTGAGCCAGGCGTACATGGTTTCGGCCGGCGACTCCAGGTGAATACTGACCCAGGACTCTAAACCGGCGAGCGCAGTGCACCGCATGGATACTTCTAAAGGCAGAAATGCTCCCCCGAGTCCCGCAACCCCGAGGCACAGCAGGGAGTCCGGGGCCCAGCGTCGTCGGGAGCAGCGTCGAGGAGGTGCGTGGAGAGGACTATAAAAGGCACAGCAGGGAGTCCGGGGCCCAGCGTCGGCGGCAGTCGGGAGCAGCGTCGAGGAGGTGCGTGGAGAGGCCTATAAAAGGCACAGCAGGGAGTCCGGGGCCCAGCGTCGGCGGCAGTCGGGAGCAGCGTCGAGGAGGTGCGTGGAGAGGACTATAAAAGGCACAGCAGGGAGTCCGGGGCCCAGCGTCGGCGGCAGTCGGGAGCAGCGTCGAGGAGGTGCGTGGAGAGGCCTATAAAAGGCACAGCAGGGAGTCCTGGGCCCAGCGTCGGCGGCAGTCGGGAGCAGCGTTGAGGAGGTGCGTGGAGAGGCCTATAAAAGGCACAGCAGGGAGTCCAGGGCTAGCGTCGGCGGCAGTCGGGAGCAGCGTCGAGGAGGTGCGTGGAGAGGCCTATAAAAGGCACAGCAGGGAGTCCGGGGCCCAGCGTCGGCGGCAGTCGGGAGCAGCGTCGAGGAGGTGTGTGGAGAGGCCTATAAAAGGCACAGCAGGGAGTCCGGGGCCCAGAGTCGGCGGCAGTCGGGAGCAGCGTCGAGGAGGTGCGTGGAGAGGCCTATAAAAGGCGTGACTTGTGCAGCTACAGGGAGAAGGCAAAAAAGAAGTAGAAAGAAATCAAAAGGTGACATCACAGCCAAGAGGGTAAGTGATTGGCTGGTGATTGGTGAGTAGTTTTTCTTTTTTCTCTTCTATATCAGTGAGTAACTTTTAACATTGTTGTTGCCAATTTAAGTGTATATAAGGGTTAAGTCATGACAGGAGAGCTCGGTCGGATGTTATGCTCCTCCTGTACCATGTGGGAACTCAGGGACGACACCAGTGTCCCTGACGACTATATTTGCAGGAAGTGTGTCCACCTCAAGCTCCTGACGGTCCGCGTTGCGGAGTTGGAGCTGAGGGTGGATTCACTCTGGAGCATCCACGATGCTGAGAATGACGTGAGTATCACGTGTAGCGAGTTGGTCGTACCGCAGGGAAAGGGTCCACAGCCAGATAGGGAATGGAAGACCAACAGGAAGAGCAGTGCAAGGAAGGTAGTGCAGGAGTCCCCTGTGGTCATCCCCCTGCAAAACAGATACACTGCTTTGGGTACTGTTGAGGGGGATGACTCATCAGGGGAGGGCAGCAGCAGCCAAGTTCATGGCACCATGGCTGGCTCTGCTGCACAGGAGGGCAGGAAAAAGAGTGGGAGAGCAATAGTGATTGGGGATTCAATGGTGAGGGGAATAGATAGGCGTTTCTGCGGCCGCAACCGAGACTCCAGGATGGTATGTTGCCTCCCTGGTGCAAGGGTCAAGGATGTCTCGGAGCGGGTGCAGGACATTCTAAAAAGGGAGGGAGAACAGCCAGTTGTCGTGGTGCACATTGGTACCAACGACATAGGTAAAAAAAGGGATGAGGCCCTACGAAACGAATTTAAGGAGCTAGGAGCTAAATTAAAAAGTAGGACCTCAAAAGTAGTAATCTCGGGATTGCTACCTGTGCCACGTGATAGTCAGAGTAGGAATCGCAGGATAGCGCAGATGAATACGTGGCTTGAGCAGTGGTGCAACAGGGAGGGATTCAAATTCCTGGGGCATTGGAACCGGTTCTGGGGGAGGTGGGACCAGTACAAATCGGACGGTCTGCACCTGGGCAGGACCGGAACCAATGTCCTAGGGGGAGTGTTTGCTAGTGCTGTTGGGGAGGATTTAAACTGATATGGCAGGGGGATGGGAACCAATGCAGGGAGACAGAGGGAAACAAAAAGGAGGCAAAAGCAAAAAACAGAAAGGAGATGAGGAAAAGTGTAGGGCAGAGAAGCCCAAGGCAAAGAACAAAAAGGGCCACTGTACAGCAAAATTCTAAAAGGACAAAGGGTGTTAAAAGAACAAGCCTGAAGGCTTTGTGTCTTAATGCAAGGAGTATCCGCAATAAAGTGGATGAATTAACTGTGCAAATAGATGTTAACAAATATGATGTGATTGGGATTACGGAGACGTGGCTCCAGGATGATCAGGGCTGGGAACTCAACATCCAGGGGTATTCAACATTCAGGAAAGATAGAATAAAAGGAAAAGGAGGTGGGGTAGCATTGCTGGTTAAGGAGCAAATTAAGGCAATAATTCGGAAGGACATTAGCTTGGATGATGTGGAATCTATATGGGTAGAGCTGCAGAATACCAAAGGACAAAAAACGTTAGTGGGAGTTGTGTACAGACCTCCAAACAGTAGTAGTGATGTTGGGGAGGGCATCAAACATGAAATTAGGGGTGCGTGCAATAAAGGTGCAGCAGTTATAATGGGTGACTTTAATATGCACATAGATTGGGTTATCCAAACTGGAAGCAATACGGTAGAGGAGGATTTCCTGGAGTGCATAAGGGATGGTTTTTTAGACCAATATGTCGAGGAACCAACTAGGGGGGAGGCCATCTTAGACTGGGTGTTGTGTAATGAGAGAGGATTAATTAGCAATCTCGTTGTGCGAGGCCCCTTGGGAAAGAGTGACCATAATATGGTGGAATTCTGCATTAGGATGGAGAATGAAACAGTTAATTCAGAGACCATGGTCCAGAACTTAAAGAAGGGTAACTTTGAAGGTATGAGGCGTGAATTGGCTAGGATAGATTGACGAATGATACTGAAGGGGTTGACTGTGGATGGGCAATGGCAGACATTTAGAGATCGCATGGATGAACTACAACAATTGTACATTCCTGTCTGTCGTAAAAATAAAAAAGGGAAGGTGGCTCAACCGTGGCTATCAAGGGAAATCAGGGATCGCATTAAAGCCAAGGAAGTGGCATACAAATTGGCCAGAAATAGCAGCGAACCCGGGGACTGGGAGAAATTTAGAACTCAGCAGAGGAGGACAAAGGGTTTGATTAGGGCAGGGAAAATGGAGTACGAGAAGAAGCTTGCAGGGAACATTAAGACGGATTGCAAAAGTTTCTATAGATATGTAAAGAGAAAAAGGTTAGTAAAGACAAATGTAGGTCCCCTGCAGTCAGAATCAGGGGAAGTCATAACGGGGAACAAAGAAATGGCGGACCAATTGAACAAGTACTTTGGTTCGGTATTCACTGAGGAGGACACAAACAACCTTCCGGATATAAAAGGGGTCGGAGGGTCTAGTAAGGAGGAGGAACTGAGGGAAATCCTTATTAGTCGGGAAATTGTGTTAGGGAAATTGATGGGATTGAAGGCCGATAAATCCCCAGGGCCTGATGGACTGCATCCCAGAGTACTTAAGGAGGTGGCCTTGGAAATAGTGGATGCATTGACAGTCATTTTCCAACATTCCATTGACTCTGGATCAGTTCCTATGGAGTGGAGGGTAGCCAATGTAACCCCACTTTTTAAAAAAGGAGGGAGAGAGAAAACAGGGAATTATAGACCGGTCAGCCTGACCTCAGTAGTGTGTAAAATGATGGAATCAATTATTAAGGATGTCATAGCAGTGCATTTGGAAAGAGGTAATATGATAGGTCCAAGTCAGCATGGATTTGTGAAAGGGAAATCATGCTTGACAAATCTTCTGGAATTTTTTGAGGATGTTTCCAATAAAGTGGACAAAGGAGAACCAGTTGATGTGGTATATTTGGACTTTCAGAAGGCTTTCGACAAGGTCCCACACAAGAGATTAATGTGCAAAGTTAAAGCACATGGGATTGGGGGTAGTGTGCTGACGTGGATTGAGAACTGGTTGTCAGACAGGAAGCAAAGAGTAGGAGTAAATGGGTACTTTTCAGAATGGCAGGCAGTGACTAGTGGGGTACCGCAAGGTTCTGTGCTGGGGCCCCAGCTGTTTACATTGTACATTAATGATTTAGACGAGGGGATTAAATGTAGTATCTCCAAATTTGCGGATGACACTAAGTTGGGTGGCAGTGTGAGCTGCGAGGAGGATGCTATGAGGCTGCAGAGTGACTTGGATAGGTTAGGTGAGTGGGCAAATGCATGGCAGATGAAGTATAATGTGGATAAATGTGAGGTTATCCACTTTGGTGGTAAAAACAGAGAGACAGACTATTATCTGAATGGTGACAGATTATGAAAAGGGGAGGTGCAAAGAGACCTGGGTGTCATGGTACATCAGTCATTGAAGGTTAGCATGCAGGTACAGCAGGCGGTTAAGAAAGCAAATGGCATGTTGGCCTTCATAGCGAGGGGATTTGAGTACAAGGGCAGGGAGGTGTTGCTACAATTGTACAGGGCCTTGGTGAGGCCACACCTGGAGTATTGTGTACAGTTTTGGTCTCCTAACCTGAGGAAGGACATTCTTGCTATTGAGGGAGTGCAGCGAAGGTTCACCAGACTGATTCCCGGGATGGCGGGACTGACCTATCAAGAAAGACTGGATCAACTGGGCTTGTATTCACTGGAGTTCAGAAGAATGAGAGGGGACCTCATAGAAACGTTTAAAATTCTGACGGGGTTAGACAGGTTAGATGCAGGAAGAATGTTCCCAATGTTGGGGAAGTCCAGAACCAGGGGACACAGTCTAAGGATAAGGGGGAAGCCATTTAGGACCGAGATGAGGAGGAATTTCTTCACCCAGAGAGTGGTGAACCTGTGGAATTCTCTACCACAGAAAGTTGTTGAGGCCAATTCACTAAATATATTCAAAAAGGAGTTAGATGAAGTCCTTACTACTAGGGGAATCAAGGGGTATGGTGAGAAAGCAGGAATGGGGTACTGAAGTTGCATGTTCAGCCATGAACTCATTGAATGGCGGTGCAGGCTAGAAGGGCCGAATGGCCTACTCCTGCACCTATTTTCTATGTTTCTATGTTTCTATGTTAACCCTGAGTCCGCCACATGGGGCAAACCGGATGGCCCCGTGCTGGCGCTGTGGAGGAAACCACAGGGCCCACCAGTGCCGCTACAAAGACTATGTATGCAAAGGCTGCAAAGAGAAAGGGCACCTCAAGAGAATGTGCAGAAATAGCTTTACTCACCGCATCACCGAAGAGTTGGCTGATCATCGGGGCTCCGACACAGATGAAGATGAAGCTGCTCAACCCCTGGAAGAAGAGTATGGAAATTATACATGCTCCACCGAAGGTTCTTCGTGGAAGATGGAAGTATACATCGACGGAGTCCCAGTTTCAATGGGAGATCGACACAGGGGCAAGCCAGTCTGTGATGAGCCAAACAACCTTTGAAAAAATTTGGATAAATCCCACCAATCGACAAAACTGTCTCCTGTCCAAGCGAAGCTGCTCACTTACATCAAAGGTAAAATCCCGGTCGTTGACAGCGTGGACGTCCAGGTCTCCCAGGGCGGCGTGATGGACAAACTCCACCTGTGGATCATTGCCGGCGATGATCCCATGCTGCTGGGAAGGAATTGGATGAACCCGGTCCAAATCGGTCGGCGACAGCCTCCAGGCTCCAGCAATCGACATCCCACGCAGCCCTGAACATGGATCAATCGCTGCATCTAGAGATCCCACCGTCCAGCTCAACTGCGCGGCGACGATTCCACAATACCATGGTGAAATCGTCAGGATTGAAAGTCCAAACTTCACCTTCCGGGCCGGGACAGGACTCCAAGAGGCGAACATCATCGAGAGAAGTGGATTCCCGACATCCATGGCTGATCCTGAGGAAGAAAAGACTACCACAGCCTACCTGGAAGAGAGCCAGAAGATGGCGGCTGCACCACGAGGAGAAGAACCTACAATCAAAATGGCCACGACCAGACCACGAGGGACAGCGTTGGAGGAGCGACAGGTGGCACCAAGCGGTGAATCGGATTGGAAGACTCCCTTAAAGGAGACAGCAACCCAAATAATTTAAAGGGACAGTTTCAACTGAAAGATGACAAGGACTTTAAAGCTAAAAATGCAGTAAACAGGTGCAGGTATGACAATATAATGAGGAATTGTGATGCTGGTGTAACATATGTGAAAAATGAAATGAATGCCTATGTAAGTAAGGGTAAGAATAAGGTCTAATGATTATGGTAGTAAATTCAAAATGTCTAATGTAACCATGTATGGGGAGACCATGAATCAAGAAAGTGATGTAAATACTGCAATTAATAATGTAGACTTGACTATGTATGATCGGAACCAATGAGTCATGTATACAGGAAGTATACTGTTAAAGGATACTGGGTTCTACAGGGACAATGTAAATGCTAGAGGAATCCCCCCTGTGGGATACCCCCAGATCTAGCGGGCTATCAGACCATGTAGCCTGGACCTTTGGAACAAATGTGATGCCCCAGGGAGGACTCACACCCAGTGGGAGCAGACCCACTACAAGGACAGTGGTCAATGGGCAGAACAGCCACCACCACTGGCAACCTGCCCCAGACCGGCCCTACACCCCATGCCCACCAGGGCCAAATGCCAGGAGCGAGAGGCCAATACCCTCCAGCTTTCCTGGCAAACCCTGGGATGACCAGACCCTCATCCCAAATGGAGGACAAGGAGCCCACACAGTCCTGTGGCCCTGCCCACAACCACGCACTCACCCACACCACTGCTGCACTGGTACCCCACTGAGGGATCCCACAGCAGTGACACCCACATGGTCTGTGTGTGAGGAGGGCGGAGGGGAAATGTATGAGGCCAGCCTCAAGTACAGGGATCACACCTGACACCCACACAACCCTCATCACAACCTCCCATAGCCTACTACTGATCACCTCCCCAGGTCATGACCATAAGGATTTTAAAAATGCTTAGGGGGAGTGTTGTTATGTATGCATGCTTGTATTGTTATATGATGTCTGTAACACTGAATGTACCTTACACTCTACACACCTTACCTGTACACCAGAGCGTGCTGCTACTGGAGACCTAAGGATTACCTGCACACTGTGTCCTCACTCGAGGAGCTGCAAATAACGGACTATAGTCTACACAGTTTAAGTACATTCTTCTGCCTTGTGGAGTCATTACCAAGGTGCCTACATACATAATAACTGCGATGGGATCTTTTACATCCACCTGAAAGGGCAGATGCGGCCTCATCTGAAAGACAACACCTCCGACAGTGCAGCATTGCACTGGAGTGTCAACCTAAATTTTTGTGTTCAAGTCCCTGGAGTGGGGTTAATTACGTGGGCTTGTTCTCCTTAGAGCAGAGAAGGTTAAAGGGAGATTTGATAGAGGTAGTCAAAATCATGAGTGGTCTGGACAGAGTAGATAGAGAGAAACTGTTCCCATTGGCAGAAGGGACGAGAACCAGAGGACACAGATCGAAGGTGATTGGTTCTTCTGCCAAAGGTAACAGGAGGAAAAACTATTTTATACAGGGAGTGATCTGAAATGAACGGCCTAAAAAGGTGGTGAAGGCAGATTCAATCGTGGCTTTCAAAAGGAAATTGGATAAGTACCTGAAGAGAAAAAATGTGCAGGGCTACGGGGAAAGAGACGAGCTGAGGTGCTCTTGTAGACGGTCCGTCACGGGCTGGATGGGCCTCCTTCTGTGCAGTAACCATTCTATGATTCTCATCATCGTCATCATAGGCAGTCCCTCGGAATCGAGGAAGACTTGCTTCCACTCTTAAAATGAGTCCTTAGGTGGCTGAACAGTCCAATACGAGAACCACAGTCTCTGTCACAGGTGGGACAGACAGTCGTTGAGGGAAAGGGTGGGTGGGACTGGTTTGCCGCACGCTCTTTCCGCTGCCTGCGCTTGGTTTCTGCATGCTCTCGGCGATGAGACTCGAGGTACTCAGCCTCCCGGATGCACTTCCTCCACTTAGGGCGGTCTTTGGCCAAGGACTCCCAGGTGTCAGTGGGGATGTTGCACTTTATCAGGGAGGCTTTGAGGGTGTCCTTGTAACATTTCCTTTGCCGTGGACGAGTTCCGTAGAGCGCTTGCTTTGGGAATCTCGTGCCTGGCATGCAAACAATCTGGCCTGCCCAGCGGAGCTGATCAAGTGTGGTCAGTGCTTCAATGCTGGGGATGTTGGCCTGGATGAGGACTCTAATGTTGCTGCGTCTGTCCTCCCAAAGGATTTTCAGGATCTTGCGGAGACCATTCTATGATTCTATAACTTGTCCTGCTGCTTTATGGATGGCCACTGGGGATGAATGCCAAGCAAGGACAAGAGAGATTACGAAAAAGAGCAGAAAACCTTCTGACTCAGAGGCGATACTGTTACCCAATGAGCTACAGCTGAGCCACTATATGAAAACAAATGGAACTGAAAGTTAAAAACAAGTAACCACGCCCAGATGGTAAGAATTCCCAGAATAGTGAAGGAGCATGGGGAAAAGAGAGCAGAAACACCAAGAATCCTTGAAAACAAGAACCAGAGGGTAGGAAATACTCCTGTGCAAGACAGAGGACAGAGATAAGCCATGAAACAATAGATTGGTTGTGGGTAAATTTCTAGAGTCCATTATACAGGATGAAACGAGTGAATACTTAGAAAGGGAGTGGCTAATGAGGGTGATTTGCATGTTGTTTGAAAAGGGCAGGTCAAGCTTGACTATTTTAATTGAATTTCACAAGGAAATCAGAGTCTATAGATAAAAGGAATATGGTGGATGATCTATCAACGGGTTTTAGAATGCGTATGATAAAGTGCCACATAACAGACTTCTTAGAAAGTTTGATAAACATGATATTAAAGGGAACATAGCCACATGAATAGAGGGGCGATTGGGGAACAGAAAGCAGCGGGTAACAATAAATGGATGTTATTTTGGATTAGAAACATAGAATCATAGAAAATAGGTGCAGGAGTAGGCCATCCGTCCCTTCGAGCCTGCACCACCATTCAATAAGATCATGGCTGATCATTCCCTCATTACCCCTTTCCTGCTTTCTCTCCATACCCCTTCATCCCTTTAGCCGCAAGGGCCATATCTAACTCCCTCTTGAATATACCCAATGAACTGGCATCAACAACTCTCTGCAGTAGGAAATTCCTTAGGTTAACAACTCTCTGAGTGAAGATGTTCGTCCTCATCTCAGTCCTAAATGGCTTACCGCTTATCCTAAGACTATGTCCTCTGGTTCTGGACTTCCCCAACATCAGGAACATTCTTCCTGCATCTAACCTGTCCAGTCCCGTCAGAATTTTATATGTTTCTATGAGATCCCCTCTCATCCTTCTAAACTCCAGTGAATACAGGCCCAGTCGATCCAGTCTCAGCTCATATGTAAGTCCTGTCATCCCAGGAATCAGTCTGGTGAACCTCCGCTGCACTTCCTCAATAGCAAGAACATCCTTCCTCAGATTAGGAGACCAAAACTGAACACAATATTGCAGGTGGGGCCTCACCAAGGCCCTGTACAACTGCAGTAAGACTTCCCTGCTCCTATACTCAAATCCCCTTGCTATGAAGGCCAACATACCATTTGCCTTCTTCACCGCCTGCTGGACCGGCAAGCCAACTGTTAAGTCCTGACTCTAATGTACTGACTCACACGAGACACATGCTGAAGTCAAGGTCACTCAGGACCTGCACCTTTAATTCCAGCTCTCCAGTCCTGCACTTGCCTGAGACCTCCCTTTATATACCTCAGTGGAACAGGTATGGAGTGTTTCCTGCAAGTGCACCCCTGGTGGCAAGGTATGCTTATTGTTACAGGTCATATCCAGTTACAGTCATGTATAGCATGGTAATATACAGTTATATACAGTAATGTGAGATACATGACATCACCCTCTCCCAAGGTCTTATTGCCTTTATAGATTCAATTTCTCAGGTGGTCTGCGCTCTCGCGTGGAGCGTCTTAGTTGTGGTTCAGTTGTTTGCCTTGGTGCCTGTTTTTCGTTCGATGTGATTGCTGGTATCTCGCCTGGGCTGTCTGTTTCGTTCGGTGTGATTGCTGGTATCTCGCCTGGGCTGTCTGTTGAGACTGCCCTTTCCTCAGGTTGTTCCACCTGTCTGTCCACCAGGTGCGGTGTGAGTTCCACATTGTATTCTGCCTCTGGTTCTTCAGTGTTATCAGTGAATCTACTTTTTACGGTCTACATGCCTCCGGCAGGTTTGGCCATTGTCCATTTGTACAACCAGTAGCCTGTTTCCCTCTTTGTCTGTTACTGTCCCTGCAAGCCATTTGGGACCCCGGCCATAGTTTAGCACAAACACTTTGTCCCCTATCTCATTCCACCTCCCCCTCAATTTTCGGTCATGGTACTCGGTTAGCTTTTGGCGCTTAGCCTCAACAATTTCATGCATGGGAGGATTAACGAGAGCCTGGTCTTTAAGGTTCATTTCATCAATAGTTGCGCGGGGGGAACTCCAGTCAACGAATGCGGATGAGATCTGTATGCCAGCAGCAGTCGCAACAGGCGGCTTTGCAGTGTGGGACCTTGGATTCTGAGCATGCCTTGTTCAATGATCTGCACTGCTCGCTCCGCCTGGCCATTGGAGGCCGGCTTGAAAGGTGCCGTCTTAATGTAATTTATACCGTGGTCAATGATAAAATCATGAAATTCTGCACTGGTGAAGCACAGACCATTATCACTGACCAATATGTCAGGAATGCCGTGCGTTGCAAACATGGTTCTAAGGCTCTCCACAGTGGTGGAGGTGGTGCTCGAGTTTAAAATAGTGCACTCGATCCATTTTTAAAATGCATCAACGACTACGAGGAACATTTTGCCCATGAATGGGCCCGCATAGTCGACATGCACCCATGACCATGGTTTGGTGGGCCAGGGCCAGGGGCTTAGTGGGGCCTCCCTGGGGGCATTACTGAGTTGGGCACAAATGGTGCACCGCCGGACGCAGAGCTCCAAGTCCGCGTCAATGCCAGGCCACCAGACATGAGATCTGGCTATGGCCTTCATAAGGACGATCCCCGGGTGCTCGCGATGGAACTTCTGGACAAACGCCTCCCTGCCTCGCAAGGGCATAACTACTCGGCTGCCCCACATCAGGCAGTCTGCCTGTAGTGAGAGTTCATGCATGCGCCTATGGAAGGGTTTGACCTCCTCGGGGAAGGCATTGCGAGCCTCTGCCCAGTCACCGGTTAAAACGCATCAGTTAACTAGAGATAACATGGGGTCGCTGGTCATCCAGGCTCTGATTTGGCGAGCCGTCATGGGCGAACCTGTGGGTTCAAAGGCATTGATTGCCATGACCACCTCACAGTCCTGTTCGTCGGATCCTTCTGTGGTCGCCAGGGGTAGCCTGCTAAGCGCGTCGGCACAGTTGTCTGTGCCTGGTCTGCGCCTTATCGTGTAGTCGTAAGCCGCCAGCATGAGTGCCCACAGCTGAATGCGCGCCGAGGCGTTGTCGTTGATTGCCTTGCACTCGGATCGTAGGGACATGAGGGGTTTGTGGTCGGTGTCTAACGCAAACTTGGCCCCGAAAAGGTATTGGTGCATCTTTTTGACACCGTACACGCACGCGAGCGCCTCCTTCTCAACCATACCATACCCGCGCTCCGCCCGCGAAAGTGACCTGGAGGCATAAGCAACGGGCTGCAATTTACCCGCATCATTGACGTGCTGTAAAACGCACCCGACCCCGTACGCTGACGCATCACACATAAGGATTAACTTTTTACCTGGGTCAAAAAAGGCTAAAACACTCTTGGAACATAGAAGGTTGCGTGCCTTATTGAAGGCGCGTTCTTGGGCGTCCCCCCAAAACCAATCGCACCCCTTTCTGAGTAGCACGTGGAGAGGCTCCAGCAGCATGCTCAAGTTCTGCATAAAGTTCCCAAAGTAATTGAGTAGCCCGAGAAAGGCACGCAGTTCCGAGACATTCTGGGGCCTGGGTGCCAGGCGGATCGCTTCGGTTTTGGATTCGGTTGGGCGGATTCCATCAGCGGCAATCCTTCTGCCCAAAAGTTCAACCTCAGGCGCAAGAAACAGACACTTGGATTTCTTAACTCTTAGGCCTACCCGATTCAATCGACTTAGTACTTCCTCAAGATTGTGGAGATGAGAGTCCGTGTCGCTGCTCGTGATGAGTATGTCATCTTGAAACACAACCGTCCCTGGGATGGACTTGAGCAGACTCTCCATGTTGCGCTGGAATATAGCAGCTGCCGACCTGATGCTGAATGGGCATCGATTGTACACAAAAAGGCCTCGATATGTGTTAATGGTGGTGAGTAGCTTAGACTCTTCGGTCAGTTCTTGCGTCATATACGCAGATGTGAGGTCAAGTTTCGAGAAAAGTTTTCCTCCAGCTAACGTGGCAAATAGGTCCTCCGCTCTGGGCAGCGGGTATTGGTCCTGTAGGGAGACTATGTTTATGGTAGACTTGTAATCCCCACAGATTCGCACGGATCCATCAGGCTTCATGACGGGGACGATGGGACTTGCCCAGTCGCTGAATTCCACGGGAGAAATTATGCCTTCCCGCAGAAGCCGGTCCAGTTCGTTTTCAATCTTTTCCCTCATCACATAAGGCACAGCTCTAGCCTTGTGATGGACCGGTCTGGCATTCTGTGTGATGTAGATTCTAACTTTAGCCCCTTTGAAGGTGTCCACACCTGGCTGAAAGAGATGTTCAAAACGGCTTAGAACTGTTGAGCAGGAGGTCCGTTCTTCTGACGACATGGCGTGAACATCATCCCATTTCCAATTAAGTTCTGCCAGCCAGCTTCTCCCCAACAGGGCTGGGAGATCCCCGGGGACAATCCACAGGGAAAGTCGGTTCACCATCCCTTTGTGTGTGACTGAGAGCATGGCGCTGCCAAGGACTGGGATGATTTCTTTAGTATAGGTCCTTAGTTTGGTGTCGATCTTTGTGAGTTTTGGTCTGTTGCTTTTGTGCGGCCACAGCTGTTCAAATTGTTGAACGCTCATGAGGGATTGACTGGCCCCCGTGTCCAGTTCCATGTTGACGGGTATCCCGTTGAGTAGAACCCTCATCATAATTGGAGGCGTCTTGGTGTAAGAACAGTGGACGTTGATCGTGTTAACCCGCTGTACCTCGGCGTCCCGTGCACTGTTCCAACCGTCTTCTGGTCCGCTTTCTGACCCTTCCGATTCGTATACCAGCAAGCTGCTGTTTTTCTGCACATGCGAGCCAGATGCCCTGTATAGTTGCAGTTTCTGCAAACGGCATGCTGAAATCGACACACCCTGGTTGAGTGCCTTCCCCCACATCTCCAACACAGACCATTTTCATTATTTCCGAAGCTGCGTCTGGCTGATCTCCCTTGAGCTTCTCTCAATCTGTTGTTGATTGCTCGCATTGTGGGTTGATGAGGTGTGATCGGCCGTTCATGTGGCCCTTGATTTTGATGGCTTCTGGCGCCACTGTCTGCTGTTGAAGGCCTGCTCTCCTGCCTTTGTCTGTGTGTGGGGGTAGCGGTTTGTTTCACAATGTGAACCCCTTGTTCCGATGCCTCGTTGGTTGTCGTACCCGAAGTATAGATCAGCCTCGTTTCTTCTTCGCCTGCCAAGAACGTCTGTGCGACCAGTGCTGCTGCCTCTAGAGTCAAGGTCTTAGTCTCTATAAGCTTTCAGAATATGCCTGCGTGGCCTATTCCTTCAATAAAAAAGTCTCTCAATACTTCTCTCCTTAGTTCATCGGGGAACTCACATGAACTAGCCAGCCTCCGAAGTTCCGCCACGAAGTCGGGTATGCTTTGGTCCACACAGCGTCTGTAGTTGTAGAACCTGTGTCTGGCCATGTGTAGGCTGCTCGCTGACTTCATGTGGTCTCTCACCAGTGTGCTCAACTCCTCAAACGACTTGCTTGCTGGTTTCTCGGGTGCCAGCAGTTCTTTCATTAAAGAGTATGTTTTCGAGCCACAGCTGGTCAAGAGACGGGCTCTTCTCTTGTCTGCTTTATCGTCGCCCAGCCAGTCTTTGGTCACAAAGCTTTGCTAGAGCCTTTCTATAACGTCATCCCAATTGTCTCCAGCATTGTATTTCTCATCTAAGCTGTTGGTAGCCTTTCTGTGGATTCTGTGATCCCGTAACTCGTAACCACTGTTAAGTCCTGACTCTAATGTACAGACTTACACGAGGCACATGCTGAAGTCAAGGTCACTCAGGACCTGCACCTTTAATTCCAGCTCTCCAGTCCTGCACTTGCCTGAGACCTCCCTTTATATACCTCAGTGGGACAGGTATGGAGTGTCTCCTGCAAGTGTACCCCTGGTGGCAAGGTATGCTTATTATCACAGGTCATATCCAGTTACAGTCATGTATAGCATGGTAAGATACGTTATATACAGTAATGTGAGATAAATGACGCCAACCTTCAATGACTGATGAATCATGACACCCAGGTCTCACTGCACCTCCCCTTAACTAATCTCCGCCATTCAGATAATATTCTGCCTTTGTGTTTTTGCACCCAAAGTGGATAACCTCACATTTATCCACATTATACTGCATCTGCCATGTATTTGCCAACTCGCCTAACCTGTCCAAATCACCCTGCACCCTCTTAGCGTCCTCCTCACAGCTCACACCGCCACCCAATTTAGTGTCATCTGCAAACTTGGAGATATTACACTCAATTCCATCATCCAAATCATTGATATATATTGTAAAGAGCTGGGGTCCCAGCACTGAGCCCTGCGGCACTCCACTCGTCACTGCCTGCCATTCTGAAAAGGACCCGTTAATCCCGGTTCTCTGTTTCCTGTCTGCCAACCAGTTCTCTATCCACGTCAGTACATTACCCCCAATACCATGTGCTTTGATTTTGCACACCAGTCTCTTGTGTGGAACCTTGTCAAAAGCCTTTTGAAAGTCCAAATACACCACATCCACTGGTTCTCCCCTGTCTACTCTACTAGTTACATCCTCAAAAAATTCCAGAAGATTTGTCAAGCATGATTTCCCCTTCATAATCCATGCTGACTTGGACCTATCCTATCCAAATGTGCTGCTATTTCATCCTTAATGATTGATTCCAACATTTTCCCCACTACTGATGTCAGGCTAACTGGTCTATAATTACCCATTTTCTCTCTCCCTCCTTTTTTAAAAAGTGGTGTTACATTAGCAACCCTCCAGTCCATAGGAGCTGATCCAGAGTCAATAGACTGTTGGAAAATTATCACCAATGCATCCACTATTTCTAGGGCCACTTCCTTAAGTACTCTGGGATGTAGACTATCAGGCCCTGGGGATTTATCGGCCTTCAATCCCGTCAATTTCCCTAACACAATTTCCCGCCTAATAAGGATTTCCTTCAGTTCCTCCTTCTCACTAGACCTTTGGACCCCTAGTACATCGGGAAGGTTATTTGTGTCTTCCTTTGTGAAGACAGAACCAAAGTACTTGTTCAATTGGTCTGCCATTTCTTTGTTCCCCATTATAAATTAACCTGAAACCGACTGCAAGGGACCAACATTTGTCTTCACTAATCTTTTTCTCTTCACATATCTATAGAAGCTTTTGCAGTCATTTTTTATGTTTCCGGCAAGCTTCCTCTCGTACTCTATTTTCCCCTTCTTAATTAAACCCTTTGTCCTCCTCTGCTGTATTCTAAATTTCTCCCAGTCCTCTGGCTTGCTACCTTTTCTGGCTAATTTGTATGCCTCTTCCTTGGATTTAACATTATCCTTAATTTCCCTTGTTATCCACGGTTGAGCCACCTTCCCCGTTTTATTTTTATTCCAGACAGCGATGTACAATTGCTGAAGTTCATCCATGTGATCTTTGAAGGTTTGCCATTGCCGATCAACCGTCAACCCTTTAAGTATCATTTGCCAGTCTAATCTAGCCAATTTGCGCCTCATACCATCAAAGTTACCTTTCCTTAAGTTCAGGACCCTAGTTTCTGAATTAACTTTGTCACTCTCCATCTTAATAAAGAATTCTACCATAGTATAGTCACTCTTCCCCAAGGGGCCTCGCACAACAAGATTGTTAATTAGTCCCTTCTCATTACACATCACCCAGTCTAGGATGGCCAGCTCTCTGGTTGGTTCCTCGACATATTGGTCTAGAAATCCATCCCTAATACACTCCAGGAAATCCTCCTCCACCGCATTGCTACCAGTTAGGTTTGCCCAATCAATATGTAGATTAAAGTCGCCCATGATTACTGCTGTACCTTTATTGCACACATCCCTTATTTCTTGTTTGATGCTGTCCCCAACCTCACTACTACTATTTGGTGGCCTGTACACTACTCCCACTAGCGTTTTCTGCCCTTTGCTATTCCGTAGCTCCACCCATACCGATTCCACATCATCCAGGCTAATGTCCCTCCTTACTATTGCATTAATTTCCTCTTTAACCAGCAACGCCACCCCGCCTCCTTTTCCTTTCTGTCTATCCTTCCTAAATGCTGAATACTCCTGGATGTTGGGTTCCCAGCCTTGGTCATCTTGGAGCCATGTCTCCGTGATGCCAATCACATCATATCCGTTAACTGCTATCTGCGCAGTTAGTTCGTCCACCTTATTCCGAATATTCCTCGCATTGAGGCACAGTGCCTTCAGGCTTGTCTTTTTAACACACTTTGACCCTTTAGAATTCTGCTGTGAAGTGACCCTTTTTGTTTTTTGCCTTGGGTTTCTCTGCCCTCCACTTTTACTATTCTCCTTTCTATCTTTTGTTTCTGTCTCCATTTTATTCCCCTCTGTCTCCCTGTATCGGTTCCCATCCCCTTGCCATATTAGTTTAACTCCTCCCAAACAGCACTAGCAAACACTCTCCCTAGGACATTGGTTCCGGTCCTGCCCAGGTGCAGACCGTCCGGTTTGTACTGGTCCCACCTCCCCCAGAACCGGTTCCAATGTCCCAGGAATTTGAATCCCTCCCTTCTGCACCACTGCTGAAGCCACGTATTCATCTGAGCTATCCTGCGATTCCTACTCTGACTAGCACGTGGCACTGGTAGCAATCCTGAGATTACTACTTTTGAGGTCCTACTTTTTATTTTAACTCCTAGCTCCCTAAATTCGACTCATAGGTCCTCATCCCGTTTTTTACCTATATCGTTGGTACCCAATGTGCACCACGAAAACTGGCTGTTCACCCTCCTTTTTCAGAATGTCCTGCACCCGCTCCGAGACATCCTTGACCCTTGCACCAGGGAGACAACATACCATCCTGGAGTCTCGGTTGCATCCGCAGAAATGCCTATCTATTTCCCTTACAATCGAATCCCCTATCACTATCGCTCTCCCACTCTTTTTTCTGCCCTCCTGTGCAGCAGAGCCAGCCACGGTGCCATGAACCTGGCTGTTGCTGCTCTCCCCTGATGAGTCATCCCCCGCAACAGTACCCAAAGCGGTGTATCTGTTTTGTAGGGGGATGACTGCAGGGGACCCCAGTCATTCCTTGCACTGCTCTTCCTGTTGGTCTTCCATTCACTATCTGGCTGTGGACCCTTTACCTGCGGTAAGACCAACTCACTAAATGTGCTATTCACATCATTCTCAGCATCGTGCGTGCTCCAGAGTGAATCCACCCGCAGCTCCAGTTCCGCAACGCAGTTCGACAGGAGCTGTAGGCGGATACACTTCCCGCACACGTAGTCGTCAGGGACTCCAGAGGCGTTCTTGATTTCCACATAGTACAGGAGGAGCACAACACATGTCCGAGCTCTCCTGCCATGACTTAACCACGAGATTAAATTAATTTGGCAACAACAATGCTAAAGGTTACTTACTGAAATAGAAAAGAAAAAGAAAAACTACTTACCAATCACCAGCCAATCACTTACCCCCCTTGGCTGTGACTTCACCTTTCGATTTCTTTCTACTTTTTTGCCTTCTGTCCCCGCAGCAGCTGCACAAGCATGTCTTTATAGGCCGCTCCACGCATCCCGGGCACACGCTGCTCGAACTGCCGCTCCTCCTCCGACGCTGGGCCTTTATAGGCCGCTCCACGCATCCCGGACACACGCTGCTCGAACTGCCGCTCCTCCTCCGACGCTGGGCCTTTATAGGCCGCTCCACGCATCCCGGACACACGCTGCTCGAACTGCCGCTCCTCCTCCGACGTTGGGCCTTTATAGGCCGCTCCACGCATCCCGGACACACGCTGCTCGAACTGCCGCTCCTCCTCCGACGTTGGGCCTTTATAGGCCTCACCACGCATCCCGGACACACGCTGCTCGAACTGCTGCTCCTCCTCCGACGTTGTGCCTTTATAGGCCTCACCACGCATCCCGGACACACGCTGCTCGAACTGCCGCTCCTCCTCCGACGTTGGGCCTTTATAGGCCGCTCCACGCATCCCGGACACACGCTGCTCGAACTGCCGCTCCTCCTCCGACGCTGGGCCTTTAGAGGCCTCACCACGCACCCCGGACACACGCTGCTCGAACTGCTGCTCCTCCTCCGACGTTGGGCCTTTATAGGCCGCTCCACGCATCCCGGACACACGCTGCTCAAACTGCCGCTCCTCCTCCGACGTTGGGCCTTTATAGGCCGCTCCACGCATCCCGGACACACGCTGCTCGAACTGCCGCTCCTCCTCCGACGTTGGGCCTTTATAGGCCGCTCCACGCACCCCGGGCTCACGCTACTTCACAGGTTGCAATGTGTCCTGTGCTGAGTCAACTATTGTTTTCTATTTATATAAAAAAATTTGGGTGTAGGCACAATTGATAATTGAATTTTGCCAATGACGTCAAATTAGAAAGCAGGGCAAAGAATGAAGAAGCATGCAGTAAAACAGATAGTTAAGCCAAGTGGGCAGATAGCATCAGAAGCAGCTCAGTGTCAAGAAAGGTGAAGTACTTTTTTGTAAAAAGAACAGTGAAAGGAAGTGGACACTGAAGAGTAAGATTTGTAACAGAACAAAGGAACAGGGAGATTTACTGGTGCAGATAAACATCGATCTTTGAGTTGAGAGTAGGGAAGGCCAGATAAATGGACTTATACAGTGAGGCATTGAATATAAAGGCTAAAGGGCACAATGGACATGATCGTCACTGTGCAGCAGATACAAGAGAAATGCAGGGAACAGCACCAACTCTTGTACATGGCCTTCTTTGACCTCACAAAAGCCTTCTTTGACCTCACAAAAGCCTTCGACATTGTCAACTGTGAGGGGTTATGGAACATCTTCCTCAGATTTGGCTGCTCTCAAAAGTTTGTCACCATCCTTCACCTGCTCCACGATGACATACAAGCCGAGATCCTAACCAATGGATCCATCACAGACCCATTCCACGTTCGGACCAGGGTAAAGTAAGGCTGCATCATCGCACCAACGCGCTTCTTGATCTTCCTTGCTGCAATGCTCCATCTCATCCTCAGCAAGCTATCCGCTGGAGTGGAGCTAACTTACAGAACAAACAGGAATCTGCTCAATCCCTGCCGCCTTCAGGCCAGATCGGAGGTTGTCCCATCCTCCATCATCAAATTACAGTATGCAGATGAAGCTTACACCTGCGCACATTTGGAGACCGAACTCCAAGCCATCATCAACACCTTCACCGAGGCATATGAGAGCATGGGCCTTACACTAAACATCCATAAGACAAAGGTCCTCTACCAACCTGCCCTCGCCACACAGCACTGCCCCCCGGTCATCCAAATCCACGGCTCAGCCTTGGACAACGTGGACCATTTTCCATACCTCGGGAGCCTATATCAGCAAGAGCAGACATCGATGACGAGGTCCAACACCACCTTCAGTGTATCAGTGCAGCCTTCGGTCGCCTGAGGAAGAGAGTGTTTGAAGAGCAGGACCTCAAACTTGGCACCAAGCTCATGGTCTACAGAACAGTAGTGATAACTGCCCTCCTATATGGCTCAGAGACATGGACTATGTACAGCAGACACCTCAAAACACTGGAGAAGTACCACTAATGCTGCCTGCACAAGATCCTGCAAATCCATTGGTAGGATAGACGCACCAACGTTAGTGTTCTCGCTCAGGCCAATACCCCCAGCATCGAAACACTGACCACGCTCGATCAGCTCTACTGGACGGGCCACATCGTCCACATGCCCGATACGAGACTCCCAAAACAAGTGCTCTACTCGGAGCTCCGACACGGCAAGCGAGACCCAGGTGGGCAGAGGAAACGTTTCAAAGACACCCTCAAAGCCTCCTTGAAAAAGTGCAACATCCCTATCGACACGTGGGAATCCCTGTCTCAAGACCGCCCAAAGTGGAGGAAAAACATCCGGGAAGACGCTGAACACCTCGAGTCTCTTCGACGAGAGCAAGCTGAAGCCAAATGTCGACAGCGGAAGGAGCGTGCGGCAACACAGGCTCCCCACCCACCCGTCCCTCCAACCACCGTCTGCCCCACCTGTGACAGAGACTGTAGGTCCCACATTGAACTCCTGAGAACTAATTTTTAGTGTGGAAGCAAGTTCTCCTCGACTCCGAGGGACTGCCTATGATGATGACGGTGATGATGATAAAGGCAGTGAAGTGATATTTGTACAATGCATTGGTTGGGCCACATTTGGACCATTCTGTGGAGTTTTAAGCATCCCAATGCAGGAAAAATTATTAGAAAATGAGCAAGAGTGATTAGCGTCCTCTGATCCCCACAAGTAAAGTTGGGATCTCCTATGGCAAGGGCTCCCACCAATGTTCTCCCTCATTTTTTTTTGGACTGCAAGGCCCATTCAAACGGCGCAAATCCTCCCGTTAAAAAGCCGGTGAGCGGACTGCGCGGGATCTCCAGACAACTGTGCGGCCGCACAGCTTAGTGGGAACGTTGGCTCCCAACTTTCCCTTCCATGAGACCCACTCGAAACCCCCTTCCCGCGATCGACCTACTTGCCGGCCCGTCTCCTGCCACTCAAAGTTCTGCTCCTGCCCGCTGCCAGCTGCGACGTCATGCCCATTCTGGGCGGGTGGAAGGCACGCAGAGGAAGCCCAGGAGTTAAAATCGCCCTTCCCCTGATATCTTTCCCACTTAAAATTCCCCCTCTGATCATAAACCCGGGCCCTTCTAGCCAGAACAGCTTAGCACGCAACTGAGTGAATCCTTCACTTGCATCAGGGGAATTGTAGGCTTAATTTAGACAGTGAGTGCCCACTGAGTGTGAGACTCGCAGATTGATCCAAGTGCATCTCCTGATTTGCATCTTCCCCATCCTTAAATTGAAAAGCGACATCTCTCTCTTCTATATATTCATTTTCATTCTTCGCTTTAATCATTTGAATTCTCGGATTTTTTTTGTGGTTCTTTCTGATCTCAATGGAAATCGGCTTTTTGCTTTGTTTACTGTGGGGTTTTTGTGTGTAAATTATTTGCTCATTGAGGTGACAATTCTTACCACGAGAGAATACATCTTGGGCTGTCATTGTACCACCGGAGCTTTTGAACAGTAACTGTGTTGTTCAATGTTCCATCTCCCAGCCTGGTGACTGGACTTGACTTGTAACAAGCTAGAAGCCAATCCATCATGAATAAAAATTGTTGACATTTTTAGTTGAATGTTATTAAATGATTAATAGCACATGACAGATGTTTGTTCGGTTACCAATGTGCCGTGTGCTGCAGTGTGTCACTAGTCATGAAAGTGTCATTACATTGAGAATATTATGACTTTTCTGGGTCTTCTCCAGTCCCTGCCAATGGGAGGTCCCCCAACACCACCTTTCTCTGTCCCCCCCTGAAAGGACTGACTCTTGCTAATTTACATTTCCAAGGGCGTTGGATGTCGTGCTATCATTGCGAAGTGACTATTCCTGGTGTGTGAGGGAGACAGTCAACGCTGGTAGACAGTTCACCAAATTCCAAAACCTGTCATCATGCATCTACTTTGCAGCGCTGGATAACAATCAGGTAAGGACATGGATTTATATAGCACCTTTCATGACCACCGGACATCACAAAGCGCTTTACAGCCAATGAAGTACATTTGGATTGTAGTCACTGTTGTAATGTGAGAAACGAGACAGCCAACTTGCACACAGAAAGTTTCCACAAACAACAATGTGATAATGACCAGATAATCTGTTTTTGTTATGTTGATTAAGGGATAAATATTGGCCAGGACATCGGGGATAACTCCCCTGCTCTTCTTCGAAATAGTGCCATGGGATCTTTTACGCCCACCTGAGTGAGCAGACGGGGCCTCGGTTTAACGTCTCATCCAAGAGACGGCACCTCTGACAGTGCAGCACTCCCTCAACACTGCACAAGAGTGTCGGCGTACACGAACCTCTGCTGATTTCCCACTTGTCCCCTTACCTCAGGGGTGCTGAGGCCAGTTGTAGTGCCCCAAGTGCAGTTCCGTCTGATGTCAGCCCATGCAAGCTAGACCATGATTTAAGAACATAAGAACATAAGAATTAGGAGCAGGAGTAGGCTCAACCATGGCTAATAAGAGAAATTAGGGATAGTGTTAAATCCAAGGAAGAGGCATATAAATTGGCCAGCAAAAGCAGCAAACCTGAGGACTGGGAGAAATTTAGAATTCAACAGAGGAAGACTAAGGGTTTAATTAGGAGGGATAAAATAGAGTATGAGAGTAAGCTTGCAGGGAACATAAAACTGACTGCAAAAGTTTATATAGATAGGTGAAGAGAAAAAGATTAGTGAAGATTACTGTAGGGCCCTTGCAGTCAGAATTAGGTGAATTTATAATGGGGAACAAGGAAATGGCAGACCAATTGAACAAATACTTTGGTTCTGTCTTCACTAATGAAGACACAAATAACCTCCTGAAAATACTAGGGGACCAAGGGTCTAGCGAGAAGGAGGAACTGAGAGAAGTGAGGGAAATCCTTATTAGTCAGGAAATGATGTTAGGGAAATTGATGGGAATGAAGGCCGATAAATCGGCAGGACCTGATAGTCTGCATCCCAGGGTACTTAACGAAGTGGCCCAAGAAATAGTAGATGCATTGGTGATCATTTTCCAACATTCCATGGACTCTGGATCAGTTTCTATGGATTGGAGGGTAGCTAATCTAACACCACTTTTTAAAAAAGGAGGGAGAGAGAAAACAGGGAAGTATAGACTGGTTAGCCTGACATCGGTAGTGGGGAAAATGCTGGAATCAATTATTAAAGATGTAATAACAGCGCATTTGGAAAGCAGTGACAGGATCGGTCCAAGTAAGCATGGATTTATAAAAGGAAAATCATGCTTGACAAATCTTCTAGAATTTTTTGAGGATGTAACTAGTAGAGTGGATAAGAGAGAACCACCGGATGTGGTGTATTTGGACTTTCAAAAGGCTTTTGACAAAGCCCCACACAAGAGATTAGTATGCAAAATTAAGGCACATGGGATTGGGGGTAATGTATTGACATGGATAGAGAACTGGTTGGCAGACAGGAAGCAAAGAGTGGGAATAAACGGGTCCTTTTCAGAATGGCAGGCAGTGACTAGTGGGGTACCGCAAGGTTCAGTGCTAGGACGCCAGCTATTTACAATATATATTAATGATTTAGACGAAGGAATTGAATGTAATATCTCCAAGTTTGCAGATGACATTAAGCTGGGTGACAGTGTTAGCTGTGAGGAGGATGCTAAGAGGCTTCAGGGTGAGTGGGCAAATGCATGGCAGATGCATTATAATGTGGATAAAGACCAGGGTCAAGCAGGGCTGCGGCATCGCCCCAACCCACTTCTCAATCTTCCTCACTGCCATTCTCCACCTCACAGGTGATAAGCTCCCCACTGGAGTGGAACTAAACTACAGAACCAGTGGGAAGCTGTTCAACCATTGCCGTCTCCAGGCCAGATCCAATACCACTCCAACCTCTGTTGTTGAGCTACAGTACGCGGACGACGCCTGCGACTGTGCACACACAGAGGCTGAATTCTAGGACATAGTCGACGTATTTACCGAGGCATATGAAAGCAGAGGCCTTATGCTAAACATCAGTAAGACAAAGGTCCTCCACCAGCCTGTCCTCACTGCACAGCACTACCCCTCAGACATCAAGATCCACAACGTGCCCTGGACACCGTGGACCATTTCCCCTATCTCGGGAGCCTCCTATCAACAAGAGCAGACATTGACGACGAGATCCAACACCGCCTCCAGTGCGCCAGTGCAGCCTTCGGCTGCCTGAGGAAGAGTGTTTGAAGATCAGTCCCTCAAAACTGTCACCAAGCTCGTGGTCTACAGGGCCGCAGTAATACCTGCCCTCCTGTATGGCTCAGAGACGTTGACCATGTACAGTAGACACCTCAAATCACTGGAGAAATACCACCAGCGATGTTTCCGCAAGATCCTGCAAATCCCCTGAGAGGACAGACGCACAAACGTTAGCGTCCTTATCCAGGCCAACATCCCCAGCATTGAAGCACTGACCACACTTGATCAGCTCCGCTGGGCAGGCCACGTAGTTCGCATGCCAGACACGAGACTCCCAAAGCAAGCGCTCTACTCGGAACTCGTCCACGGCAAACGAGCCAAAGGCGGGCAGAGGAAACGTTACAAGGATACCCTCAAAGCCTCCCTGATAAAGTACAACATCCCCACTGACACCTGGGAGTCCCTGGCCATAGACCGCCCTAAGTGGAGGAAGTGCATTCGGGAGGCGCTGAGCTCCTCGAGTATCGTCGCCGAGAGCATGCAGAAATCAAGCGCAGGCAGTGGAAGGAGCGTGCGGCAAACCAGAAACCCTGCCCACCCTTTCCCTCAACGACTATCTGTCCAACCTGTGACAGAGACTGTGGTTCTCATATTGGGCTGTACAGCCATCTAAGGACTCATGCTAAGAGTGGAAGCAAGTCTTCCTCGATTCCGAGGGACTGCCTATAATGATGATGGCGGCAAAAACAGAAAGGCAGATTATTATCTGAATGGTGACAGATTACTAAAACCAATGAGACCTGGGTGTCATGGTACATCAGTCATTGAAAGTAGGCATGCAGGTACAGCAGGCAGCAAAGAAAGCAAATGGCATGCTGGCCTTCATAGTGAGAGGATTTGAGTATAGGAGCAGGGAGGTCTTATTGCAGTTGTACAGGACCTTGGTGAGACCACACCTTGACTACTGTGTGCAGTTTTGGTCTCCTAAACTGAGGAAGGACATTCTTGCTATTGAGGGAGTGCAGCGAAGGTTCATCAGACTGATTCCCGGGATGGCAGGACTGACATATGAAGAAAGACTGGATCAACTAGGCTTATATTCATTGGAATTTAGAAGAATGAGAGGGGATCTCATAGAAACATATAAAATTTTGACAGGATTAGACAGGTTAGATGCAGAAAGAATGTTCCCAATGTTGGGGAAGTCCAGAACAAGAGGTCACAGTCTAAGGATAAGGAGTAAGTCATATAGGACCAAGATGAAGAGAAACTTTTTCACCCAGAGAATTGTGAACCTGTGGAATTCTCTACCACAGAAAGTTGTTAGTCCAGTTTGTTGGATATATTCAAAAGGGAGTTAAATGTGGCCCTTACGGCTAAAGGGATCAAAGGGTATGGAGAGAAAGCAGAATGGAGTACTGAAGTTGCATGATCAGCCATGATCATATTGAATGGTTGTGCAGGCTCGAAGGGCCGAATGGCCTACTCCTGCATCTATTTTCTATGTTTTTATGTTTCTATATGGCCCCTCGAACCTGCTCTGCCATTCAATGAGATCATGGTTGATCATCGACCTCAAATCCACTTTCCCACTCGATCTCCACATCCCTTGATTCCTCAAAACTCCAAAAATCTATCTCTCTCAGCCTTGAATATATTCAGAGACTCAGCTGCCACAGTCCTCTGGGGCAGAGAATTCCAAAGATTCATAACCCTCTGAATGAAGAAATTCCTCTTCATCTCTGTCTTAAATGGCCTACCCCTTATCCTGAGACTGTACCCTCTAGTTCTTGACACTCCAGCCAGGGGAAACAACCTCTCAGCATCTACCCTGTCAATCCCCCTCAGAATCTTGTCTGTTTCAATCTTTCTCTCATTCTTCCAAACTCCAGAGACTATAGGTCCATTCTACACAATCTCTCCTCATAAGACAGCCCTCCCATCCCAGGAATCAATCTAGTGAACCGCCAGTGTACCGCCTCAAGGCAAGTATATCCTTCCTTAGATAAGGAAAGGGAAACTGTGCACAGTACTCCAGGTGTGATCTCACCAAGGTCCTGTACAATTGTAGTAAGACTTCCTTACTTGAACTCATGACCTCTGTTTGGTCTGTATGTTTTAAGTGGATGGTGCATTTACCCAATGGGCTATCTGGGGCCTTCTTCGCTGCCGTCGCCCTCCTGCACCAGCTCGCGCTGTACCTTGCAGTGGTATGCCACCACGCTGCCCATGTCCGCCGCTCGCTGCTCCTTTTATGGCCCCGACATGCATCAAGGTCCAGCTCGGTGATTGGAGTGTGGGCAGGTACAGCAGGAGCGGAGAGGTCGGGACGAAGGGGCGGCGAGAGATTGTAGAGGGACGTGATCGGGGTCCAGGAGAGGCGTGAGCTTGGGGCCAGAAGAGGCGAGGGCCCAGGGGCAGCACGGGCCAGCCCACACTGCGATATGTGTGCGCACTGGGTCCGTGCAGCACAGCTGGTCTCCAGTCGTCTTGAGTAATCCTTGCCAGTGGACCAAGACCTAGCCCCGTGTGGTGGCTGGTGTGCAACGGCCACCCCACGTTAAAAAAATCCACGCACAGGCACCTTCCACCCTTCAACATATAGTTCGGGACCTGGAATATTAAGGTCCTTCGTTGAAACACCTGTGAACTCATCCCTTTTTGGCATGGAAGCAAGTCATTCTCGCTTCGAGGGACTGCCTATGATGATGATGATGATATCTGGGGCACCATCTGAAGTTCACAAGAAACACATGCCTTTGTTGCTCTTGAATTCACCAGAGTGATGTCAGTGCTTAAAGGATTGCATAAACTTGGTGTGCACTCCCTTGAGTTTAGCAACCTGAGGGCTGATCTAATCAAGGAGTTTGAAATGATGAGGGGGCTTTGATAGGGTAGGTACAGAGAAACTATTTCCCCTGGTGGGGAATCCAGAACAAGGGGGCATAATCTTAAAATTAGAGGTCATTCAGGAGTGAAATTAGGAAGCACTTCTTCACACAAAGGGTGATAGACATCTAGAACTCCCTCCCCTTAAAGGCTGTGGTCAATTGAAATGTTCAAGACTGAGATTGATATTTATTAGGTAAGGATATCAAGGGATTTGGAGCAAAGACGGATAAATGGAGTTGAGGTACAGATCAGCCATGATCTCATGTAAAGCTCTTTGGGACATCCTGAAAACATGAAAGGCGCTATATAAATGCAAGTTCTTCTTTCTTATGGGACAGAGACACACAGAAGGTTCCAGATTTGATCCCTGGTCAATGTTGCGTTAAATGAGATCGGGGTGTAACTGAAATTGGCTCCCAGCAGGAGGCAGCAAGAGCCAGGAATCTTGTTCCGCATCACTGTCCAGTGACCCCTGCAGGAAGGTCAGGTGAGGACAGAATCAGGCTATGCTCTGATGACCCCTGGGGTCAACTGGCTTTTCTGGTGCTGATGTTGAGGCTAAACGAAGACAATGGCCCCTTGGATGAGATGTGGTGAGCTTCTGTGGAAGTGCACACCAGCAGGAGCCTGTAACTGGAGGAGCGGAAGGGGGCAAATGGCTGGAAAGTATCTTTTGGATGACCTGCAGCCCAGTTTATTCCAACCCAAGTTCTTGCTGTTCACAGCATTTCCAATGTTGTGGCCATATATTTTTCCAGTGAGTTGAAAAGCACTTCACAGGAGCAGTAAAGCACGATCATAGAAAATATTTATTTTTCAAAACTTTGTGTGTTTATTTTTTTTACAAGACTTCCATTTAAACATCACCTTTCATGGCCTCAGGACCCACAAAGCGCTTCACCGCCAATGAAGTTATTTTAAAGTATAGTCACTGTTGTACTGTAGGAAACAGGGTGGCCAATTTGCGCACAGCAAGCTCCCACAAACAGCAATGAGATAATGAACATTCATCTTATTTTATTTAGTGATGTTGGTTGAGAAATAAATATGGGTGAGGACACGGAGGAGAACTCTTCTTTTTTTAGAAATAGTGCCATGGGATCATTTACATCCACCTGAGAGGGTAATCTACCTGCAATCACACAGCCTAGAGACAGAACCTGGGAGCTTCCTGGTCAATATGGCTGAGTTATATGCTCTCTTTGCAAAGTAAGGCATTGAGGGACGCACACTATATGCCATGTTTGTTGTAACAGCTGTATATCCAAGTGACACATACTGCATTTTCTTTAAATTAATTCTCATAATGTGGGCTTCACTGGCAAGGCTGATATTTATTGCCTATTCCTATTTGCCCTTGAAATGTTTCCTCTGCCCACATTTGGCTCGTTTGCCATGAAGGAATTCCGAGTAGAGTCTCGTGGGCAGAGGAAACGTTACAAGGACACCTTCAAACCCTCCCTGATAAAGTGCAACATCCCCACCGACACCTGGGAGTCCCTGGCCCAAGACTGCCCTAAGTGGAGGAAGTGCATCCGGGAGGGCGCTGAGCACCTCGAGTCTCATCGTCGAGAGCATGCAGAAACCAAGCGCAGGCAGCGGAAAGAGCGTGCGGCAAACATGTCCCATGCCCCCTTCCCTCAACAACTATCGGTCCCACCTGTGACAGGGACTCTGATTCTCGTATTGGACTGTTCAGCCACCTAAGGACTCATTTTTAGAGTGGAAGCAAGTCTTCCTCGACCGAGGGACTGCCCATGATGATGATTTGCCCTTGAGTAGGTGGTGGGGGACCTTCTCACTGAACCTCTGTAGTCCAAGGGGTGTAGGTGCTCACACAATGTTGTTAGGGAGGGAGTTCCAAGATTCTGACCTAGCGACAATGAAGGAACGCCAATATACATCCAAGTCGTGGTGGTGTGTGACCTTGCAAGCACCTGCTTTCACAAGCCAGTCAGCCATGTCTGACAACAACAACCTGCATTTAACGCCTTTAACATAGGAAAATATCTCACGGGAGCGTAAACAGACAAAAATATGACACTGAGCCGAAGAAGGAAACATTAGGACAGAGGACTAAACGATTGGTCAGCAAGGCAGGTTTTAAGCAGAATCTTGAAGGAAGAGAAAGAGGTGGCGAGGTTTAGGGAGGGAATTCCAGAGCTTAGGGTCTAGGCAGCTGAAGGCACGGCCACCAATGGTGGGGCAATGAAAATCGGGGATGGGCCAGAGGCCAGAGTTGGATGAACGCTGTGATCTCGGAGGGTTAGAGGGCTGGAGGAGGTTATAGAGATTGGGAGGCACAAGGCCAGGAAGGGATTTGAACACAGGATGAGAATATGAATATTGTATGCCATTGACTCATACGTTTGACAAACATATGAAAAGATTGTTTTGACAAACGCTTTCACACGACAGTCATACCTCTCAACTTTTGCTGTTTCAGTTGAGACGTTTTGACATTTAGCAGCACAAAGGAGCAAAACAGAAGCCACAGCCTTCGATGAACGTTGAAATAGCTGCTCATCACCTCTCAATGCATCGATCTGCGTTACACAATCAACTGCTTTGGAACGCAGTCACTGTTGTCTTTTCAGGCAGCTGAAGCATGCACAGAATGATCCCACTAACAGCAGGAGAGGATTGACCAGTTTAAAAAAAAATGTTTTGCTTGCAGGTGTTGGCTGAGGGAGGAATGTTGGCCAAAATGCCTGGAGATCTTCTCTTTCCTCAAACAGCGCTACACAATCTTTTTACAATGCAGCAGGGGTACACCATCTCGGTTTAAACCAAGGGTTCCAGGCGAATCGATTCCCCACTGCGACAGGAAATGACAATTCCCACTGCCCTCGCCAACTCTATCCCGTCAACGTATTACACTTTGAGAGGCGCAATGGCAATGGCTTTTGAATGAAGACAAAAAAGTATCCCAGACAGCAAAAAATGCACCTCCCAAACTTGCATTCCACCACCTAGAAGGACAAGGGCAGCAGGCGCATGGGAACACCACTCTGCTCCAAGTAACACGCCACTCTGGCATGGAAATATATTGGCCGTTCCTTCATCGTCGCTGGGTCAAAATCCTGAAATTCCCTCCCGAACAGCACTGTGGGAGCACCTTCACCACACGGACTGCAGCGGTTCAAGAAGTAGACCCACCACCACCTTCTCACGGACACCTAGAGACGGGCAATAAATACGGGCCTTGCCAGCTGCACCCATAATTGAGAATTAATTTTAAAAAGAACATAACCTATTATACTTATGCATGAGCATATCATTAGAAAAAAGAATGAAAGATTGTGCACCGTTCACGACCTCAGGACGTCCCAAAGCACTTTGCAGCTAATGAACTACTTTTGAAGTATAGTCACCGTTGTACTGTTGGAAACACGACAGCAGGTAACTGGTGCACAGCAAGCTCCCACAAGCAGCAATGAGATCATCTTCTTTCAGATTTTGTTCGAGGGATTAGATATTGGGCAATGAAGTGCACTGATTTATTTTAATAAAACCAAATGAAAGTGTTGCGTTTCCTGGTCCAGAGAGCAAAGAGTTAAAGTGTCCAGTGTGGATGGGCAAGCATCACTCGCTCGCTGGCTCATCCCTATTGCTATTTGTTGTATCTGTCTTTGCGTCACGCTCGCTCTCAGCCTGTAGCAGTCGAAAGAAGAACGGTGCAGAAATAATTCTCCTTCAGTTGGTGTGCTGGAGACATCGATTCTGTCCCCCTCATCCACCGCAGTGATTACAGCCCAACACCCTCTCCACCTCCTCCCTCCCCCCCAACAAGAGACCGCGACCAGAAAGTCATTGCAAAGAGAGTTGGTGGGTGGGAAGTCAAGTTGCTCAGCTCGCTGCTGAAGGGTTTCTTTTCGGGAGGAATCGACTGCATAGGCAGTTGATGTCTCTCCAGCTCTCTGGGTTCTGCTTGTAAGTTTGCAGAAACCCCACAGACATGTTGTCTGGAAGGTAAAAAAAAGATCGCAATGTGGCTCAATTTAAAAAAAAATAATAATTGAGACACAAACTAGCAGATCCGTATGTGGGACTCGAACTGGATCCTCGCAGGGTCTCGGGTGTCTTGTGTTTGGGGGGAGGGAGAGAGGGAGGGAGAGGGAGAGAGAACCTTGCGTGAAATAAGAGCGTTCAATGACCGATTTTGCAAGAGTTTTCCCCCTCAATGTCTCTCTCTCTCTCCCTCTCTCTCGCTCTCTGGATGAATCGGAACAGTGATGCAGCCAGGGATTTACAGTCCAAATTAGTCCAGCACAATATGGCAGATCTACACCGTGTTTAGCAAGGAGAGGAGCAAGTGGCTTTGTATTCTGCCATGCATAGCACACAGCATTGCACCGCTGGCCCCGATGTACCAAGGTAAGACTTGAATTAACACACACACACACCTCTCTCTCTCTGTCTCCTCTCTTATTTTCATGTCATTTAAATCAGCTGGCAGGTTGAGGATGGGGAGGCTTGTGTGGGGGGTTGGGGGGTCATTGTGAAAGGATGGGGTCAGCCAGCAGATTCTGTGCAGGAGACTCGATCTGTGAGAGTGCAGAAACCGAAAGAAGATTTGCCTAGGTTCAAGTGAACCTGACACTGGGCATTGCACAGGGAGCCTGCTTGTTATTGTTGAGGGGTCCAGACTCTTGCAGCCTGGACCCGATTGGGTTACATTCCCAATCTAATGGATTTATAAAGATCTAAAATCAGCAAATGTCACTTCCCGGATATCCCCCGCCCTTTGTTTTATTTTGGGGGAAGAGTGAATTTGTGCTTCACGTGAATCCTCTTCTCAATATGTATAAAAAGGAAAACGAGAGGAAATTGCTGATATGATTAATTTCACAGATCTGATTCACAGAGCGAATAACAAGTGAGCAAACTTTGCGTGCGTGTGAAAGTCCCGTTGATTTACGGGTGAATAGTTGGAAGGATTTCCTGGTGATAGCGGGGCTTGGATTAAACAGCAGGAGACAAAGGAATGTCTTAAAGGGGGCTATGGAAGCAGAACAACTGTTAGAAATGCGTCTGTTTTTTTTGTTGCAAAGCCCTGTTTTTTTTTGGGGGGGGGCGTTGTTATCCCGCGGTGTCATTTTTAGCCACAATGAACCTGCACACAAGTGTCTTTTAAAAGGAGCAGTTTGCTGGAAGCGAATTTTATTGCACTGGGAGAGAACACAGCCAGTGTACAGAAACTCTCTGGGTTCTGAAATAATTGTCTCCTCTCTGAAATCTTCACTTGCCCGCCCCCTGTCGGGCGAACCTACCGTGATGTCGATGCCTGTCTCCGATATCTGGCTGCTGGACTCTTTATTTCGAGATGGGATTTTTCGTTATTTCACTGATGCTTTCATGGTGATTTATTACTGCAGTTGTCCCCACATATTGGCCCAAGTCTTTCTCCATACCAGCGGCATGCTGTGCATTTTCAAACAGTTGTTCCAGTGTAGCTCTAGTGTGTGTACATATTGCATTATTGTCTGTAACTATTAATGTTTGAAGGGAACTATTATTTTTGCATAGATAACCTCCTTCTTGTTCGAGGAACGAATACTACTTTTTCGAGTTTGCTTGTAAATTCGATTGGACAATTGTATTTAGAGTTTTTTTTTCTTAAGTGTGCACATATTCGTTGTACTTGGCACTTAATATTTTATTCCCACTCAGTATTGGTTTGTTCAATATGACACACATTCCACCTCCCTGGCATTGGGAAAACTCACTGAAAACATTACGGTTTTCATATATGGTGGTGCAAGACTTGTGGAGATAGTGTGGAAAAGGTGAATGAAATAGAGTAGAGCTCAACCCCAGGAAGAGCTTGGGTTGGCTGAACCAAAATGCCAGTTCAAAGCTGGCTGAAAAAAATCTTTTGCATTAACCTACAAATGGATGAATCTCACTCACGGTACAGCAGGGCAACTCCAACTTTCATCATGCGTCTTTCAAACTTTCTCTGTGGGGACTGCCTGTAAATATTAACACACTCGCCGGTCCCTCTGTAAATATTAATACACTCGCAGGGACCCTCTGTAAATATTAACACACTCATAGGGACCCTCTGTAAATATTAACACACTCGCAGGGACCCTCTGTAATTATTAACACACTCACAGGGACCCTCTGTAAATATTAACACACTCGCAGGGACCCTCTGTAAATATTAGCGCTCTATATTGGAGGCATCAGCGGGTCTTGGATGGTGTAGCACTGAACCGTGCAGGCTAGCAAGATCCCAGCTTGGATTTCAGCTCTCTCCTGAGTTATATGATATATAATATATATAAAATTGAGACTATCTGTTCAGCTGCCTCTGCCGCTTCCCTCCCACCGGACCAAACTTCCTGTAAGGTTCCCCCCTGCGCTTACCATGAAAAGGCATCATTCTCTAGTTTCTCTCTGATCTCCCCTCATGCCCTCTCCGTGCTCATCTCGGCCATGACACTCTCCTGGGTGGCCTCCCATCTTCCACCTTCCATAAACTTGAGCTCATTTACATCGCTGCTGCCCGTATTCAAGCCCTGTTCACCCATCACTTACACTGCATCAATTTTAAAATTCTCATGTTTGTTTTCTAATCTCTCCACAGCTTTGCTCTTCCCTATCTCTGTATTCTCCTCCAGCCCTACAACCCTCCGCTCCTCTGCGCTCCTCCATCTCTGGCCTCTTGCCTTGACCCTAAACTCTGGAATTCCCTCCCTAAACCTCTCTGTCTCTCTCTACTCCTTTTAAGATGCTCCTTAAAACCTACTTCTTTGACCAAGCTTTTGTCCTAATATCTCCTTATGTGGCTCGGTGTTTGTAAACACTCCTGTGAAGCGCCTGGGGACGTTTAACTACGATAAAGGCAGTATATAAATGCAAGTTGTTGCTGTTGTAAGGCATTGGTTACAGGATCTTCATGTCCTTGGATCACGACAGTTACCTGTGCTGGGCAGTGCCTGTAACTGTGAAGGACTTGGCTGTGATACCCTTTAACGTTGATTGACCTATTTCTGTCAACTGGTCCTTCCTTCTGTGTCCACTCAAACCTTGGTTCCTCATTTCTGCCATGGTCAGTTATTTAAGCCCCCAAGCGGGTGTTGTGTTCAGCAATTTGCATTAGTGTAAGTTGAAGGAATCGTTCTGTGAGTCTCGGACTGTTCTCTGTTGTTGACTGACAGGAAAGTGGAAGGATTTGTACATCATGTAAATCCTACAGCTGTCACATCAGATTTTGCAATACTTTCTTTTTAATGGAAATTTATCTTAAGTACTTCTTCACACACATGTTGGTGGAATCTGGACCTCTCTTCCCCCAAAAGGCTGTTGGATCAATTGAAAATGTCAAAACTGAAACCAATAGATTTTTTTTAGGTAATGGTATTAAGGAATATGGAACCAAGGTGGGTAAATGGAGTTAAGACGCAGATCAGCTATGATCTAATTGAATGGTGGAATAAGCTCGAGGAGCTGAATGGCCTCCTCCTGTTCCTATGTTCCTTCCCATGTTCGTTACATTTGTCACAGCAGGGCTTCCCCCAGTTGCTCGATTAGTAACTGAGTTATACAGATTAGGAAGGTGCCCAGACTCAATCTCTTGCTCTCTGCTTGCTGTAGGAGAGTAAGACAGAACTTTGTCCAATGTTCCAGATCTCTATCGCCGTTCCTTCGTTGTCGGTGGGTCAAAATCATGGAATTCCCTGCATAACAGCACTGTGGGAGGACCTTCACCTCACGGACTGCAGCGATTCAAGAAAGGGGCTCGCCACCATCTTCTCAAGGGCATCAAATTAGAGTCGCCCATTAGATAGATAGATAGAAAGAAGGAAAAAGACAAACTGACTGACTGACTAGGATTTATATAGCGCCTTTCATGACCACCGGATGTCTCTTTTACAGCCCAATGAAGTACTTTTGGAGTGTAGTCACTGTCTAATGTAGGAAACGCGGCAGCCAATTTGCGCACAAGCAAGCTCCCACAAACAGCAATGTGATAATGACCAGATAATCTGTGTTTTTGTTATGTTGATTGAGGGATAAATATTGGCCAGGACACCGGGGATAACTCCCCCGCTCTTCTTCGAAATAGTGCCATGGGATCTTTTACGTCCACCTGAGAGAGCAGGCGAGGCCTCGGTTTTAAAGTGTCATCTGAAAAATGGCACCTCCCACAATGCAGCGCTTCCTCAGCACTGCGCTAGAGTGTCAGCCTGGATTAGAGAATGAGAGCGTTCAGCCCTGTTGAACTTTACCCTATTCCCAAAGGGAAAATGGGGGGATGTGAAAAATGAGAAGGGGGGAAAAACAACAATTCTTTCGGCCATGGTTTGGCATGAACTTCACTCTTGTGCTGAGCAATTGTACAGCTGAATACTTCCCAGTGTGTGCGGACCCCACGATCTACTGGTTTCTTTACGGCAAGGTACTTCAAGAGTCGGCAGTTTCCCTTTAACGATCAGGTCCCCTGGGTTTGTTGCACTACTTGTATGGACATTTTCTTTATTTAGTGGAGCAAGGGCGTGAATTGTTTCTTCATATAGCAGCACACGCTGATGACCAGCAGGTCCTTCTGCTCTTCAATCTGCCTCACATTTCTGTTCGCAAATGGCCACCAGCTGGATCGTAAATACATAAAGCCCCTACTGTTTTTTAAAAATTTGAAGAAAGCACCCAGCTGCCCCACTGCCAGTTTGCGGCTGATCGCTGTGCTGGTGCCCTTCACTAAGCGATGGAGGTATCTACCATTTCTCTGTTTAAAACTCCATTGGCTGAAGGGTTGGATTTCCTGGACATGGCGGTGGGAAGAAGTTGTGCAAAGGAGAGGCAATAACTATCAACACAACATGTATTTATATAGCGCCGCTAATGCAGTGAAACGTCCCAAGGCGCTTCACAGGCGCATTATGCGATAAAAATTTGACACCGAGCCGCATAAGTAGAAATTAGCACAGGTGGCCAAAAGCTTGGTTAAAGAGGTAGGTTTTAAGGAGCATCTTGAAGGAGGAAAGAGAAGCAGAGAGTTCCAGAGCTTGGGGCCGAGGCAACAGAAGGCACGACCACCAATGGTTGAGTGATTACAATCAGGGATGCTCAGGAGGGCAGAATTAGAGGAGCGCAGATATCTTGGGAGGGTGGGGGGCTTCTGGGGCTGCAGGAGATCTCAGAGATAGGGAGGGGCGAGGCCATGGAGGGATTTGAAAATAAGGGATGAGAATTTTGAAATTGAGGCGTTGCTCAACCGGAAGCCAATGTAGGTCAGCGAGCACAGGGGTGATGGGTGAGCGGGACTTGGTACGAGTTTGGACATGGTCAGCTGAGCCCTGGATCACCTCCAGTTTATGTAGGGAAGAATGTGGGAGGCCAGCCAGGAGTGCGTTGGAATAGTCAAGTCTATCAGGAAAGACTGAACAGGCTGGGGCTCTTTTCTCCAGAAAAGGGAAGGCTGAGAGGTGATGTGATATGATAGAGGTCTTTCAAATTATGAAGGGGTTTGATAGGGTAGACATAGAGAAAACATTTCTGCTTGTGGGGAGAGACCAAAACTAGAAGATATAAAATATAAGCTGGTCACCAATAAATCCAATAGGAAATTCAGGAGAAACTTCTTTACCTAAAGAGAGGTTAGAATGTGGAACTCGCTACCGCGGAATGTTTGAGGCAAATAGTATAGATGCATTCAAGGGGAGGCTAGAGAAACACATGAGGGAGAAAGGACATGCTGATGGGGTTAGATGAAAAGGGGTGGGAGGAGGCTCGTGAGGGGCACAAACCCAGGCATAGACCAGTTTGGTAGAATGGCCTGTTTCTGTGCTGTAAATGTCTATGTAATTCTATGTAAAAAGCCAATGAGCTGACAGCCCTGTACACTTGCCAGACCGGCTGGCTGCCAATCGGGCAAATGTACTCAGTAGTCAGAGGGAGATGCTGCCCTGACTGACACCTCTTCCTCTCAACTGGCCCATGCTGCATCACTGCAAATGTAGCGAGATTTTGTTTATTTCTAACTTTTCATACTTGTTTCCATTCTCTGTGGGTGTCAGTCAGACTGTACCTGTTAGACTGGGACTGGCTCCAGATTAGGGTTGCCGGAGTCTCCAGGAATTCGAGATTAATCTCCAGGACACTGCTGGGAACAACTCGGGAGAAAAAGGCGTAGAGGCATTAAATAAAATGACCTGTTTTAATTTTCTTTGAGAACTTTTGTTAATTAGTTGTAAAAGTATTGGAGGTGGGAAAATTGTCCATTTGACTGCTCACCACACTTGGTGTGTGATGGCAATGTGCCGCAAGGTCGGACTTGTCAGTGGCGGTGGGGTGGTTGGAGGCGAGAGCTCATGTGATGAAACCTCCAGGAATATGTCCAACCAGAGTTGGCAACCCTAC
Organism: Pristiophorus japonicus; assembly: GCF_044704955.1. Lineage (NCBI taxonomy): Eukaryota > Metazoa > Chordata > Chondrichthyes > Pristiophoridae > Pristiophorus > Pristiophorus japonicus. Next base: position 86,422,380 of record NC_091991.1, on the reverse strand, counting down.
TCCAGGTATTTTTCTCTTGTGCCAGACACAAAAGTCCATTTCCACTGGAGAGCCCTCACATCCTGGGGAATTTTGTATTTTGAGTTATTTCTAAGATGTGATGAGATGTTATATAAATCCGAGTCTTTCTTTCTCTCATTCATGCATCAGCCTCCTCTTTGTCAGTTATTCCAGAACAGCCCAGGGCCCAAACAGCCAGTATAAGCCTCAACTGATAGCTCACATATACATGATGATACTTCCTGACCTACATTGACTCCCGGTCCAGCAACGCCTCGATTTTAAAATTAAATCCTGGTTTTCATATCCCTTCATGGCCTCGTCCCTCCCTATCTCTGTAATCTCCTACAGTCCTACAATCCTCCGAGATGTCTGCGCTCCTCCAATTCTGGCCTCTTGCGTATCCCCGATTTTCATCGCTCCACTAGTGCCTTCAACTGCCTAGGCCCTAAGCTCTAGAATTCTCTCCCCGAACCTCTTCGTCTCTCTACCTCTCTCTAATCCTAACATCTCCTTATGTGGCCCAGCGCCGATAACACTCCTGTAAAGCCCCTCAGGACGTTTTACTCTGATAAAGTTGCTATATAAAGGCAAGCATTGTTGTATCAAAAACAGAGATAGCCAATCAATAATGCATATCTCCAACTCAGTGCACGACTAATTACACAGTGAGTTAATAGCATCTAATCAATCTCCCATGAAAGTTTCATGTGTGGCGAGCATGAAGGTATGGAAAAACAGCTGGCCAGCTGTGATACCTGAAGTGCCAGTGGCTACGCACAGAGGTTCTGCAAGAGTCACCAAGTCGTGAGGCTTTAAACCAAACTGCTAAAACCTCCACACATTAGAGAAATTCGATTGGCTTCCTTAGTTTGTAACGGAGATTGCTTCATGAGGGAATTTTCAACATACTGGTGCACTATTTTAAAAAAAAACTCGAGAGTGACAAGCCAATTTGCAAGCACCAATTCTTGTTGATTGGGAATACCCGGTGATTGACCAAACCTCGTAGCTCAGGATATCACCAGGGAGGAAGAGAGTCGCAGAGAAACCAATGTAAATGAGAAACAAACGATGAGGTGGCTCCACGGATGAGTTTTAAAAGCCTGAAGTTTGCAGAAACTGAGGGAAGTCCAAGGTAATGAGGTCTCGGAAGGAGTGAATTATAGTCGGAAGCCGTGTAATGAATTATGATAAAATAGTGAGGATACAGGGAGGAGGGAAAATGCGTAACAGCAATTTAGGAGGAACACGAGAGGACGGTGGAGAGAAGCATTGACCAGAATACTCTCAATTAAATCAAAGGAAGATTGTGGTCTTATGTGTAGGGAGTGAAGGCAAGGACACTGATACACTGGTAGTTACAGGCAAGTGTTTGGCGAGCGTGAAGAAGCAGGAGATTAAGATGCTGGCAGCCCTACTGTGTTAATACGAAATTTTAAATACTGCTGTGAATGATGGAATAGCTTTTTCTCCATAGTTATTCCCCCTCACCTAATTTAGCGTTTCTATGGCTAATTGGACTACTAATTGGAGACTCTGCCTTTGACACGAGTGTCCTCGACTCTATCTCGCAGCATGCTACCCGCCACCATCTCAGCAAATCCCCAGCCCTGCACGAGGTAGAAAAGGCCATCCGTCAGCTCAAGAACAACAAGATATCGGGGGCAGATGGAATCCCCGCTGAGGCACTAAAGTATGGCAGAGAAGCACTATGGCTCGAATGCATGACCTCATCTCTCTCATCTGGAAAGAGGAGTACATGCCTGGAGATCTAAGAGATGCTGTAATCGTGACCATCTTTAAAAAAGGGGACAAGTCTGACTGAGGCAACTACAGAGGAATCTCCCTGTTATCAGCCACTGGGAAAGTCGTCGCTAGAATCCTCCTCAACCGTCTTCTCCTGGAGTCACAGTGCGGATTCCATCCACTACGGGGTTCAACGGACATGATCTTCACAGCGTGACAATTGCAAGAGAAATGAAGGGAACAGCACCAACCCTTGTACATGGCCGCCTTTGACCTCACAATGGCCTTTGACACTGATAACCGCGAGGGACTATGGAGCATCCTCCTCCGTTTCGGCTGCCCCCAAAAGTTTGTCGCCATCCTCCGCCTGCTCCACGACGACATGCAAACCGTGATCCTGACCAACGGATCCACCACAGACCCAATCCACGTCCAAACCGGGGTCAAGCAAGGCTGCGTCATCGCACCAACCCTCTTCACGATCTTCCTTGCTGCAATGCTCCATCTCACTATCAATAAGCTTCCCGCTGGAGTGGAACTAAACTACAGAATCAATGGGGACCTGTTCGCCTCCAAGCCCGTCCCATCCTTTGTTGTTGAGCTACAGTACGCAGATGATGCTTGTGTCGGCGCACATTCAGAGGCTGAACGCCGAGCCATCATCAATATCTTCACCGAGGCACACGAAAGCATGGGCCTTACACTAAACATCCGTAACACAAAGGCCCTCCACCAGCCTGACCCCGTCACACAGCACTGCACCCCACCCCCCACCCCCGGTCATCAAAATCAACGGCGCAGCCTTGGACAACGCGGACCACTTTCTATACCTCGGGAGCCTACTATCAGCAAGGGCAGACATCGACGACGAGGCCCAACACTGCCTCCAGTGTGCCAATGCAGCCTTCGGTTGCCTGAGGAAGAGAGTGTTCGAAGATCAGGCCCTCAAATCTGGCACCAAGCTTATGGTCTACAGAGCTGTCGTGATACCTGCCTTCCTGTATGGCTCAGAGATGTGGACCATATACAGTAGACACCTCAAACTGCTGGAGAAATACTACCAACGATGTCTCTGCAAGATCCTGCAAATCCCCTGGGAGGATAGACGCACCAATATCAGTGATTTCGATCAGACCAACATCCCCAGCATCGAAGCACTGACCACACTCGACCAGCTCCATTGGGCGGGCCACATTATCCGCATGCCTAACACAAAACTCCCAAAGCAACACTCTACTCGGAACTCCTACACGGCAAGCGAGCCCCAGGTGGGCAGAGGAAACGTTTCAAGGACACCCTCAAAGCCTCCTTGATAAAATACAACATCTCTACCGACACCTGGGAATCCCTGGCCAAAGACCGCCCTAGGTGGAGGAAGTGCATCTGGGAGTGCGCTGAGCACCTAGAGTCTCGTCGCCGAGAGCATGTAGAAAACAAGCGCAGGCAGCGGAGGGAGTGTGCGGCAAACCAGTCCCACCCACCCTTTCCTTCAACCACTGTCTGTCCTACCTGTGACAGAGACTGTAATTCCTGTATTGGACTGCGCAGTCACCTGAGAACTCACTTTTGGAGTGGAAGCAAGTCTTCCTCGATTTCGAGGGACTGCCTATGATGATGATTTCCCCCGTCACCTAATTTAGTGTTTCTATTGGCTAATTGGAGTACTGCTATCGCTACCACAGGTTGGTTAATAAATATTACAGCTTCTATTTACATTGCGATCCTCATGTTAGAAAAACATCTCAATGAGCTTTACATAGAGGAGAGAGAAAATAAGAGAGAACAATTTGCATAGAGTTGGAGGACAGGAATGAAAGAGCCCTTGAAGAGAAAAGTCTTTGGGAGGGTTCTCAAAGTTGAAATGGAGGAGGATTTGAGGTGGAGAGGGAGATTGTTCTGGACAAGCTGAGGCATGCTGGCTGAATGATGCAGGCACTGAGGAGTAGACCACTGTTGGAGCAGAGAAAGATGAGAGCAGGGTCAGAGAGCAGAAGTAGGTCATGGAGGTTAGTTGGGGAAGGCTGATTGGAGTATTTGAAGACAAGAACAAAGTTACAAAGAGAGGCAGGTTAGAGCAGAGTTATGGACGTGTGGGGTTTGAACAGGTGAGAGCAGGGTTATGGACGTGTGAGGTTTGATCAGGTGAGACCAGCGTTATGGACGTGTGAGGTTTGATCAGGTGAGACCAGGGTTATGGACGTGTGGGGTTTGAACAGGTGAGAACAGGGTTATGGACGTGTGGGGTTTGAACAGGTGAGACTAGGGTTATGGATGTGTGAGGTTTGAACAAGTAAGAACAGGGTTATGGAGGTGTGAGGTTTGATCAGGTGAGAGCAGGGTTAAGGATGTGTGGGGTTTGAACACGTGAGAGCAGGGTTATGGACGTGCTGGGTTTGAACAGGTGCGACCAGGGACAGCGGCTTTCTGAATGGATTGCAGTTTGAGAAACATTGGTTAGGAGAGTATTGAATCGACCGAGTCTTGAGGTGATAATGGAATGGATTAAAGTTTGGCAAGTAATGGGGATGGATGTGTGACAGCCCTGTGTGACAGACCGGTACACATCAATACTGCTGGAAGGCAATCTTCCACACAAACACACTTAGCCTGAGGTGTCAGTAAGCGAAGCCAATAGATAGAGGCCAGCGGGAGCTGAAGAGGATGGCCCAGGTTTGTCAGCATTGAGAAGTGGCCGAAAGTATGGCTGCGCCAAGAGTTAATGTCAGATAGCCAGATGGCGAGTCGAGTAGAGATCAAGCGGAAAGAGCGCGCGGCAAGCCAGTCCCACCCACCCTTTCCCTCAACGACTATCTGTCCCACCTGTGACAGGGACTGTGGCTCTCGTATTGGACTGTTCAGCCACCTAAGGACTCACTTCAGGAGTGGAAGCAGGTCTTCCTCGATTCCGAGGGACTGCCTATGATGATGATGAGGGAGCCGGTAGTAGGGAGAAAACCTTCAGACAGGGTGTCCTTATCTGGATTGTTATGAAAAGGATGGCGACTTGAATGAGGTACTGGCGGGCTGCAAGAACCATGAAGTTATATCCCAGCAACAGTCAGGGTCTTCAGGAGAGCTGTGGAAGGAGTTGGAAGCAAAACAAAATATTGAAATGTGTGCTGATAAGAGTAAATAATGAGAAACTGTTTCCACTGGCAGGAGGGTCGGTAACCAGAGGACATGGATTTAAGGTAAATGGGAAAAGAAAGCGAGGGGAAATGAGAAGAATGTTTTTTTACGCAGCGAGTGGTTATGATCTGGAATGCACTGCCTGAAAGGGCGGTGGAGGCAGATTCAATAGTAACTTTCAAAAAGAAATTGCATATATACTTGAAGGGGAAACACTGCCGTGCTGTGGGGAAAGAGCAGGGGAGTGGGACTAATTAGATCGTTCTACCAAAGAGGGAGGATGAGCAGAGTGACCTCCTTCAAAGCCGTATCATTATGTCATTATATGGCCAGCTGTTGATCGCAGCCTTTAGGAATCCGGTAAAACTGCGTGGACCGTGGTTAAGTGTTAACGCTGAAGGATATTTCCTTTTGAGTGCAGGCACAGCGATAAAGAATTCATCCCACGTCACTGTAGAGCGATCGGGCATTTCAACTCCACAATTAAACCTCCAGCGCACTCTACTCCTGCCCCATTGATGGGTCTAATTGAGGAGCCTGGAGGGTGTGAGGCAGGCTGTGTATGTGGGTCAGGCACCGAGTACCAAGCTCTGGAAATGGGAAGATAAAGTGGAATTATTGCTGCAAGGCGGCAACAGTCTCTGAATTAAGCACAGAATCTACTGAAGGGCAAAGCATTTACAGTCAAGAACAATCTGGCTTGCAGGCAGTGGCACTCGTACTGCCATCCAAGGGGCCAACCTTTGCCTGTGCCATTCGGTAGGCCAACTGTTCCATGTGCCTCAACACCTCCATTCCCAGCCTACCGGACTGAACTGGCATTCCAGGCTCTTCCTATCTTTTTCTTGCTATCCAGCAAAAGGAGCGAAAGATCTCAGCTCTTAGTAGGCAGGATCATCCCAGTTTCCACGCATCATCATTATAGGCAGTCCCTCGAAATTGAGGAAGACTTGCTTCCACTCTAAAAGTGAGTTCTCAGGTGGCTGAACAGTCCAATACGGGAATTACAGTCTCTGTCACAGGTGGGACAGACAGTGGTTGAAGGAAAGGGTGGGTGGAGAGTCTGGTTTGCCGCACGCTCCTTCCACTGCCTGCGCTTGTTTTCTGCATGCTCTCGGCGACGAGACTCGAGGTGCTCAGCGCCCTTCAGAATGCACTTCCTCCACTAGGGCAGTCTTGGGCCAGGGACTCCCAGGTGTCGGTGGGGATGTTGCACTTTATCAAGGTGTCCTTGAAACCTTTCCTCTGCCCATCTGGGGATTGCATGCCATATAGGAGTTCCAAATAGAGCGCTTGTTTTTGGAGTCTTGTGTTGGGCATGCTGACGATGTGGCCCGCCCAACGGTACAGGTCAAGTGTGGTCAGTGCTTCGATGCTGGGGCTGTTGGCCTGATCGAGAACACTGGCGTTGGTGCTTCTATCCTCAAGGGGATTTGCAGGATCTTACGGAGACATCATTGATGGTATTTCTCCAGCGATTTGAGGTGTCTACTGTATATGGTCCACATCTCTGAGCCATATAGGAGGGCGGGTATCACTACAGCCCTGTAGACCAGCAAGCGATGGGGCCCTGACCACTACCCCAAGAGGCGAAACTGCCTCCTTGGGGCTGCTCCCAACACCACCTGCATTTGGGACAGAGGAGGCTGAGGGGAAATCTTATTGAAGTGTATAAAATTATGAGGGGCCGAGATTGAGTGGATAGGGGCCTAGATAGAGTGGATAGGAAAGACTTATTTCCCTTAGCAGAGGGGTCAACAACCAGGGAGCATAGATTTAAAGTAATTGGTAGGCGGTTTAGAGGGGATTTGAGAGGAGATTTCTTCACCCAGAGGGTGGTGAGGGTCTGGAACTCACTGCCTGAAAGGGTGGTAGAGGCAGAAACCCTGACCACATTTAAAAAGTACTTGGATGTGCACTTGAAGTGCCGTAACCTGCAGGGCTACGGACCAAGAGCTGGAAAGTGGGATTAGGCTGGGTAGTCACTAGTCGGTCGGTGCAGAAACGATGGGCCGAATGGCCTCTTTCCGTGCTGTAAGTTTCTATGATTCTGTTGGATCAGAGCAATCGTGACTCGGACTGCCGACCTGACGCACAAGTTGTGCAAGTGTTTCTGTCTGTTATGGCTGGTCACCCACCTTGCACCCTCAGTAAACTTGAGCTCATCCTAGACTCTGCTGCCTGTATCTTAGCTTGCGCCAAGTCCCGTTCATCCATCACTCCTGGCTCCCAGTCCAGTAACGCCTAAAATTTAAAATTCTCATCCCAGGTTTCAAATCCCTCGATGGACTCATCCTTCCCTATCTCTGTGACCCTCTTCAGCTTCCCGGGATGGCAGGACTGACCTATGAAGAAAGACTAGATCAACTAGGCTTATATTCACTGGAATTTAGAAGAATGAGCGGGGAATCTCATAGAAACATATAAAATTCTGATGAGATTGGACAGGTTAGATGTAGGAAGAATGTTACCAATGTTGGGGAAGTCCAGAACCAGGGGTCACAGTCTAAGGATAAGGGGTAAGCCATTTAGGACCGAGATGAGGAGAAACTTCTTCACTCAGAGAATTGTGAACCTGTGGAATTCTCTACCTCAGAAAGTTGTTGATGCCAGTTCGTTAGATATATTCAAAAGGGAGTTAGATGTAGCCCTTGTGTCTAAAGGGATCAAGGGGTATGGAGAGAAAGCAGGAATGGGGTACTGATCATATTGAATGGTGGTGCAGGCTCGAAGGGCCGAATGGCCTACTCCTGCACCTGTTTTCTATGTTTTCTACAACCTTCCGAGATCTCTATGCTCCTCCAATTCTGGCCTCTTACACATCCCCAATTTTCTGCAGTTGCCTGGGCTCTAAGCTCTGGAATTCCCTCCCTAAACCTCTCTACCTCTCTTTCCTCCTTTTAAGACGCTCCTTAAAACCTACCTCTTTGATCAAGCTTTTGGTTACCTATCCTAATATCTCATGTGGCTCGGTGTCAAATTTTGTTTGATAAGCTCATGTGAAGCAGTTTTTGACATTATGCTACATTAAAGGTGTTATATAAATACAAGTTGTTATTGTAATAGGACAATAATTTATTGTATACTTGAAATAGTCGGCCATCCGCTTAAGTTGCACTCCTATTCAGACATTCACCGTCCTCACCAGATCCCTGCTAGGTAAATATTTGCTGGGAGTTTAAAGATTAACTTCACCAGTTAATACTTCATATCGCAGCCGCCTTTGTTTTTAATCTTTTCAATGCCATAATCTTGCAATGTACTGCCCCGAGGAAGGTGTTAAAGTCCTGTTTATCTTAACAGTCCTGTATCCTATCCTCGAGCAGCCGCTGACTTTCTCATCCATGTGTGACACACTGTGAATGTGTAACAGAAGCACTTCCATGAGACTATTACATGCTGACTGTAAAATAGCAATGAGTCATGTGACCGTCAGAGCCAAGCTGCGAGGTTTGACGGAGCAGCACCTGGTGGCTGGGACTGAGGGGCCCTCAGTCAGGCTTTGCAAGGCCCCCTCTGCCCCAACAACCAGTTCCAATCTTAGCGGAGCCTATTGCACCACTTCAGTGCAGTACTGAGGGAGTGCTGCACTATCGGAGGTGCCGTCTTTCGAATGAGACGTTAAACCTACTCTCACAGGTGGATGTAAAAGTTCCCACGCTACTTTTCAAAAAGTAGCAGGGAAGTTCTCCCCAGAGCCCTTGCCAGTATTTTCCCTGCATCCAACAACACTAGAACAGATTATTTGATCATTATCTCATTGCTATTTATGGAAGCTTGCTGTGCGCAAATTTCTAAATTAATTTCCTTCCTTTTCCTGTCCTTTTTCTCTCCGTCCTTTCCTTCTTTTCTTCCTCCCTTCATTTCCCACAGCCATCCAATGGCTTTTTTGAGTATGATTGCCTGTGCGTGTGCTGTAAGCTCGTGCCCACTGTGAACTGAGTTGGGACCACCCAATTTCACTTTTCCTCGGGCCCTTATAGAGAGAGGAGGCTTTCATCCCGTCAGTTGAGGGTTAGATGAACCCAGGCCCCAAAACTAATGCACTACCAGGGGTAATTTCCATATGTATTTCTTTTTAAAATATATCCCCTAATTTGAAGCGTACCTGGACCCGCCCATCTGCTGTCGATGTCTACTTTGGCTGGTTACAAGTAGCCCCAAGGTGGAACCCAGGCAAGACATCACTGGTTGATTTGCCTTGTCCCTCTGCCTGGCACATCTTGGATCAGATCTTATCAAGTGGGCAGACCTATACCACTCTATCACTGAGTGTTATTGCTCCGATGCTCAGTCCCATCTCTCCAACCCATTTAAGATGCTTTTTGTTTCCTGTAACTTCATGTCACCCTACACTCAATATCCTGGCTGAGAGAATTGGACAGGTTAAATATTCACTGCTAACGGATGCTGCAGAATCAGTTGATAGCCTTCAACATCGACTTGCATTGAAGCCAGATTACAGTGTTGTGTGTCAGGAAAATGGGGCCTTTTCAATAATCTACATTCATCATGCATCAGGTCTAGTTAACAGCATCATATCACAGAAGCTTGGGCTGAGGGTGTCAGGAACGTCGGCTGGGATGGGGTCAGGAACTTGTGCTGGGATGGAGAAGCTCTATCCTCTCTGGGTTCTGAAGTCAAAATGGCTCGAATGACACTTTGTAAAGTCAATCAGAACTTGGGCTGGGCGGTTCCAATTACACATTCCAGAGAAACTTCTGGGTGTGGCTTAACATCCAAGGGGACCAATCAGCAATCAGAGCATTTTTACAGTGCAAATAACTCCGTCCATACCTGAAGCAGCTTCAGCATTATTTATCTTCCAAAGATAAACCTAAGTGAGGGACCCAGTGCAGGATAAAATGGGTAGAAGGGCAAGTGAAATAAATCGGCAAGAAGGAGCAAGCTTGGGTTTTTGAAGCCTGCAAAATAGTAGAATTGAGTGAAGATTGAGGAGCAAAAGTTTTAAGAAGGTGCAAAAGAACATCCCAAACCCTCAACCGTTACCACCGAGAAGGACAAGGGTAGCAGGCACATTAAAATACCATCACCTCCAAGCCACACACCATCCTGACTTGGAAATATATTGCCGTTTCTTCATCTTCACTGGGTTAAGACCTTTAAACTCCCTCCCTAACAGCAATGTGGGAGTACCTTCACCACACGGACTGCAGCGGTTCAAGAAGGCAGCTCACCACCACCTTCTCAAGGGCAATTAGGGATGGCAATAAATGCCAGCCTTGCCAACCTCGCCCTCATCCCAGGAATGAATAAATAAAACTTGAGTTTTGATTTTGAAGTGTGCAGCAGCAGGGAGATGGAGGGCACAGGATGGTGTATATGGAACTCATGAGGAATGAGAGGAACATTTGGAGAAAAGCACTGACCATCGTTTGGTGAAAGTAAGTGCGATGTGAAAGGTTGTGAAGGATAAAGATAAGCGGGAGGCAAACGAGGCCTTGCCAATGAAATCTCAAGCCTTTTCTTGTATCCTGACCAGGAGTGTCAGTGAGAACAGCCTCCCCAGGCATGGAAGCAGCACTGAATTCTTGGACCGATTTGGGCTACAAGGAGACTTTACCTAAAGCTACATTTACACAATGTAAACACACCATTTACACGCATGGAATCTGGATTAAAGCACCACCTCCCAGTATAATTTAGGCTGCTCTGCTGATCTGCCTTTGGCACCGACGTAGACCAAACCAGGAATACCACACTGGATTTCGGAAGCAAAGCATCTTTGAACCCAATCTCAGCATTTGCACAGACTGAATCTGGATGACATGAATAGATCTCCCAATAATTGAAACAGCTCCCTGAACGGTTTGAGCAAACATAGAAACATAGGGCCCAAGTTTCCACATGATTTGCGCCTGATTTTTAGGAGCAACTGGTGGAGAACGGACTATCTTAGAAATCGCAATTCTCCCCACTTTTTTTTTCTGCAGTTCTAGTGAGGTAGAACAGTTCTACTTTGGAACAGAATTTTTTCTTCAAAAGGGGGCGTGTCCGGCCACTGACGCCTGATTTAAAAGTTTCCACAGTGAAAACGTACTCCAAACTAAAGTAGAATGGAGCAAGTGAAGATTTTTGTAGAACTGAAAAAACCTGTTCTACACATTAAAAAATCAGGCGCAGGTTACAAATTAGGTGTCCAGAACGAGGTGGGGGGGGAGGGAAGTCATTAAATTCTACAATCAATCCTTATTTATACTTCTACAAATATTATACAAATAAATCCAACCTGAATAAACATTTATAAGCAAAGAAAAGATTAAATAAACCATCTTCCTACCTGTGTGAAAGTGCTTCAGCCATCGTTCGTTGCCGCGGGGGGTGGGGAAGGAAACCGCTGTTTGCCGCCGTGGAGGGGAGGGAGGGGAAGGAGACAGCGGTTTGTTGCCGCGGAGGGGAGGGAGGGGAAGGAGACAGCGGTTTGTTGCCGCCGCGGAGGGGAGGGAGGGGAAGGAGACAGCGGTTTGTTGCCGCCGCGGAGGGGAGGGAGGGGAAGGAGACAGCGGTTTGTTGCCGCTGCGGAGGGGAGGGAGGGGGAGGAAACCGCCGTTTGTTGCCGTGGAGGGTGGGGAGGGGAAGGAGACAGTGAGAAGGCTGCAAGAAGCCTCAGTGCTGATGTGCTGATGGCAATGTGCTTTTATTAAAAAATGTTCAAAAATTAAACAGCTACAAAGAACTACAAAAATGGCCGAGTGCCAATGTTTTTTTCACACTGAGCATGTGCGAACGCTCCAACGCGCACACGCAGCGTTGCCGGCAGGAAAAAAATTAATTTAAATAGTATCCGCCCCCTCCCACTTACAAAATCGGCGCGAGTGTAGGCTCCGCCTCCCTGGGCGCCGCGCCAAACAGACCAGGAGCTGCAAAGCGCTTGAGAATAGCGCGTTTCTTTTCTGGCGCCGTTTTAGGCGCGAAAAACGGGCGCCCAGCTCGGAGGGGCACCCGTTTTTTATCATGTGGAAACTTGGGGCCCATAGAAAATAGGTGCAGGAGTAGGCCATCGGCCCTTCGAGCCTGCACCACCATTCAATATGATCATGGCAGATCATGCAACTTCAGTACCCCATTCCTGCTTTCGCTCCATACCCCTTGATCCCTTCAGCCGTAAGGGCCACTTCTAACTCCCTTTTGAACATATCTAATGAACTGGCATCAACAACTTTGTGGTAGAGAAGTCAACAGATTCACAATTCTCTGAGTGAAGAAGTTTCTCCTCATCTCGGTCCTAAATGGCTTACCCCTTATCCTTAGACTGTGACCCCTGGTTCTGGACTCCCCAACATCGGGAACATTCTTCCTGCATCTAACCTGTCCAATCCCGTCAGAATTTTATATGTTTCTTGCCTTCATTGTAGCACCAAGCAGTGGTTTAAATTTAAATGTTCTGGATTAGTGAAATCTGTTGTCATAATCTGGTCTCGATCTCCGCAAGGGCAGATTTATAGATCAGTTCCAATTATACTCGGGGAGGGGAAAGGAACAGAAAGATTGGCCATATATGGAACACCTTCCATTGTCCCTCCAAAATAACTCCAAGCACTTCCCGTACAAGGAATTATTTAAAAATACAGTGAGTGTTGTTATGTGAACAAATTTGACACAATAACAGCAATGGGATGAATAACCAGTTGATCTGTTTTTAATGGTGTTGGTTGAAGGAAGTTTGTAGCCCAGGTCACTGGGAGAACTCCCTGCTCCTCTTTGAACCATGCCTTTAACATTCAGCAAAACAGATGGATGTCTACCCTGTTTATACTGTGTAATTGTTACTTCAGATGAACTCTTTACAGCCCAAGTGTGTGCAAGACTCCAGCATTGCTTCCATACCTGGGGAGGTTATTCTCATTGACACTCAGTATAGCAACTTATGCAGCAATGCAGCACTCCCTCGGAGTCAGACAGTGGTGCATTCAAGTCCCACTCCAGGGGGATTTGAGCACACAAATCTAGGCTCACACTCCAGTGCTGAGGGAGTGCTGCACTGCCGTCCTTCAGGTGAGACGTTAAACCGAGGCCCAGTCTGCTGTCTCAGGTGGACGTAAAAGATCCCATGGCACTATTTCGAAGAAGCGCAGGGGAGTTAGCCCCGGTGTCGTGGCCAATATTTATCCCTAAATCAACAACAACAATAACTTTTCTTTATATAGCACCTTTTAATGTAGTGATACGTCTCAAGGCACTTCACAGGAATATTATGATATTATTGAGATAAAAAATGTGACACCGATTCACATAAAGAGAAATCAGGGCAGGTCAAAGAGGTAGGTTTTAAGGAGCGTCTTGAAGGAGGAAAGAGAGGCAGAGAGGTTTAGGGAGGGAGTTCCAGAGCTTAGGGCCTAAGCAACAGAAGGCACGGCCACCAATGATTGAGCGATTATAATCAGGGATGCTCAAGAGGGCAGAATTAGAGGAGTGCAGACATCTCTGGGGGGTGGGGATTACAGAGATATGGAGGGGCAAGGCCATGGAGGGATTTGAAAACAAGGATGAGAATTTTGAAATCGAGCTGTTGCTTAGCCAGGAGCCAATGTAAGTCAGCGAGCACAGGGGTGATGGGTGAGCGGGACTTGGTGCGAGTTAGGACATGGGTAGTCGAGTTTTGGATCACCTCTCGTTTATGTAGGGTAGAATGTGGGAGGCCAGCCAGGAGTGCGTTGGAATAATCAAGTCTAGAGGTAACAAAGGCATGGATGAGGGCTTCAGCAGTGGATGAGCTGAGGCAGGGGCGGAGACTGGCGATGTTATGGAGGTGCAAATAGGTGGTCTTAGTTATGCTGCGGATATGTGGGCAAAAGCTCATTTCAGGGTCAAATATGACACCAAGGTTGCGAACAGTGTGGTTCAGCCTCAGGCAGAAGTTGGGGAGAGGGATGGAATCAGTGGCTAGGGAATCAACGTCACAAAAACAGATTGTCTGGTCATTTATCTCATTGCTGTTTGTGGGAGCTTGCTGTGCGCAAATTGGCTGCCGCGTTTCCTACAACAGTGACTACGCTCCAAAAGTACTTCATTGGCTGTAAAGCGCATTGGGACATCTTGAAGTTGTGAAAGGCGCTATATAAATGCAAGTCTTCTTTCTTTCTCCACTGCACAGCCAAGATTAATGCCAGAATGGGGCTTGAACACACAACCTTGTGACTCAAAGTTGCATAATACCCGACTAAGCTGCAGCCGTGTCGTCAGATTGTGTGTGCACGAAGGCAGTGACAGGAGAAAGTGTCATGAGTCAAGGGTGGTTCGGGGATTTGTGAAATAGGTGGAGCCAGGTCAGCAGTTTAACATGAATGTCCCACTTGAAGAGTGTTGTGCAAGTATGTAGGAAGGGAGGGGTCTGCTGCTTCTGGTCATTTAACAGTGTAATTACAGTATAATTTAGGGTACAGATCGCACCTTCTTGAACGTCTTAGTGACCTGTAGACTTGCTATTATGACTTGTATGCTGGTGCAGTCTCTTTAAAAAAAAACAATATATATACATTAAGAAATTGAAGTGAAGGATGGTGGGATAGGCCATCAATAAGTTTAGAAGGAGTAGGGGAGATACATTGAGAAGTAAGCTTTAGTTTTCAAAGGAAACCAAAGACTGAGGGAGGCGAAGAGTTCCTGGGCAAGAATGACTTTGAGTCAGGATGATGCCAGTCATGATAGCAACACAGTGAGGATGGAAATGGAAGAAGCAACTTGAGAGGAAAGTTCAGTTGTGCACTGACCACAGTAGTATCAGCGAGAGAGGGAAAAATAAATGGATTCTAATGAAGATAAGGCTGGGGTCTGGAGGTCTATCAGAGGACAAGCTTTGAGATGTTGCCTGGCTGTGAGTTGACATCTATATTGGCTGCTTCAGAAACTTGCTTCCAAGGAAGTTCTGTTGTGAGAAGTATGATCTTGAAATATCTCAAATATTTCCCAACTGAAGCTCATTTGTCAGAACTCTTTCCGTTTATAGTACGCCATTCTATCTCTATGCCTGGCCTGTCCAAAGCGACTGGTGGCAGGATGAAGGCTTCTGAGAGCTGTACATAAAAACATAAGAAACAGGAGCAGGAGTCGGCCATTTGACCCCTCAAGGCTGCTCTGCCATTCAATAAGATCATGGCTGATCTGATCTTGGCCTCAACTTCACTTCCCTGCCCGCTCCCCATAACCCTTGACTCCCTTATCATTCAAAAATCTGTCTGTATTTAAGGCAGAGATATTCGGTGACCCAGTCTCCATATTTCTCTGGGGTAGAGAATTCGAAAGATTCGCGACCCTCTGAGAGAAGAAATTCCTCGTCATCTCTGTTTTAAATGAGCGACCCCTTATTCTGAAACTATGCCCCTAGTTCTTGATTCCCCCACGAGGGGAAGCATCCTCTCTGCATTTACCCTGTCAAGCCCCCTCAGAATCTTACAATCTGAAGGACCCGTAACAGCTTTAATTGTGGTCAGATATCCTCTTGTTTGCCAATCAGCACATGAGAGCACTAGAGGAGAACTGGGAACTCTTCCTGCTGGAGATGGTTACAGTGTGACAATGATTACATTAACACTGTGGCCTGACTGTAGCCTTTCACAGACAGCTGAGGGCATTGTGACTCAGAGCCCTTTGTGTTACACATTGGCGATTTAAGGCTCTTTTGTATTGCTACTGGGACTCCAAGAAAGTCCTGGTCAAACAGAGGCCTTCATCCTGCCACCAGTCGCTTTGGACAGGCCAGGCATAGAGGTGCCTCACACTGTCATTCTCTGGACCCTCCAAGCTGGGCCCTGGCGGTGGCAATGGCCCACCGCTACATTTCCAGAAGCCCCATCGCCAAGTGCCCATCATAAAGTGAAGGGGGTGGGCGTCATCTCTCCAGTGGTCCCCTGGGATCAGACATCCCGCGGGTTTGAAGAGTAAAGATTGAAGCTGCGGAGGACTGTTGGCCCAACTAATGGCACCCGCAATCGGCAGGGGAGAAGGGAAGAGAGTTGCCCCAGGAAATTGTGGGCCTCTGCTCGAACTTTGCTCAGCTGGAGCCGGAACAGGAGTAGAACGGTGACTTTTAGTGCAGTCAGGTCAAAAACACTCAGTTAAACTCTGATATTTTTGGCATGTAAAGCCGACAGGGTTAAAATTGGGTGTGGGACTGCAGTGTCACTTGGCTTTCAGTGCAACGTGATGATGATCACTTGGTTTGGAAGGACACCATCTATATTTGTACTGCTGGGCGTCAATCACGTTTTAAATGGATTATAGCATGGACATTTCACTCGTTTTATTACTAAGCTTAGCAAGGCACCCAGGGAAGGGCTGACATAAGAACATAAGAAATAGGAGCAGGAGTAGGGCACACGGCCCATTGAGCCTGCTCCGCCATTCAATAAAATCATGCTGATCTGATCATGTACTTGGCTTCACTTCCCTTCCCCGTCCCCATAACCCTTTACTCTCATCACTCAAAAATCTGTCTATCTCTGCCTAAAATATATTCAAAGACCCAGCCGCCACAGCCAGCATAGATTTACAACCCTCTGAGAGAAGAAATTGCTCCTCATCTCAATTTTAAATGGGCGGCCCCTTATTCGAAGACTATTTCCCCTGTGATTGGAAATTTCCTCTCTGCATCCACCTTGTCGAGCCCCCTCATTATTTTATTTGTTTTGATAAGATCACCTCTCATTCTTCTGAACTCCAAAGTGTATAGGCCCAACCTACTCAATCTATCTTCATAAGTCAACCCCCTCATGACAGGGGAATAGTGAAACTTGAGCAGATTCACTTATTGTTTGATGATGCTCTGAATTCCGTGACGTTCAACTGAGGGATATGTGCTAGTGCCCATATGGAGGAGAGGGGAGGGGGGGCGGTGGGTGAATTGGAAAACAAGCAGATGGAGTCACATTGCTTGCCTGTTTTACCACACCCCCGATATTCACTGCTGTTGAGGTCAATGGACTGGGGCATCTAATGGGTAACCGATGAGATACTGCCTGTTTTGTGTTCCTGCCCAAGACCAATTTCAGTCCCCATGGTCTTTATTAATGTGACTTGCCCCAAGAGCCAAAAGTTTTGAGTGTAATTCTCAGGCAAGTCTGCTCACGGATGCGATCCAGTGGTTGAAAAGCCCCCCCTCTTCAAGGTCCTATAACACTCCCAGATCTCTGCACTCCTCCAATTTTGGCCTCTTGCGCATCCACGATTTTTATTATTCCACCACTCATAGTCGTGTCTTCAGCTGCCTAGACCGTATGCTCTGAAATTTCCTCCCTAAATGTCCCCGCCTTTCCACCTCTCTCTTTCCTCCTTTAAGACGCTCCTTAAAACCTACATCTTACCTGTTGTAATATCTCTCTGTGGCTCGGTGTCCTGTGAAGACCATTGGGACATTTTACTTTATTAAAGGTGCTACATAAATGTAAGTTCTTGTTGCAACTGTTTGAAAGTAAGGCCATTTGAAGTGTACAGACTTGTCCCACAATTTTTCAACACCTGCACTCCAGGCGCTGATTCATGGTGGGGTGTGGTTCCTCGGGGTGTCCTCCAATACTTCGCATAGTGGTCATTCCTAAAGCGTTGGCCCAGCTAATGAGTGTTGACAATGCCACAGCCATAACTGATCCCAATCCTGCATGTTCCACAGTGGGGGCGGGACATTGGAGAGGTATCGGGAATGGGAGCCCTGGATGTACAACAATTGTACATCCCTGTCTGGAGTAAAAATAAAATGGGGCAGGTGGCTCAACCGTGGCTAACAAGGGAAATTAAGGATAGTGTTAAATCCAAGGAAGAGGCATATAAATTGGCCAAAAAAAGCAGCACACCTGAGGACTGGGAGAAATTTCGAATTTAGCAGAGGAGGACAAAGGGTTTAATTAGGAGGGGGAAAATAGAGTATGAGAGAAAGCTTGCTGGGAATATAAAAACTGACTGCAAAAGCTTCTATAGATATGTGAAGAGAAAAAGATTAGTGAAGACAAACGTAGGTCCCTTGCAGTCAGATTCAGGGAAATTTATAATGGGGAACAAAGAAATGGCAGACCAGTTGAACAAATACTTTGGTTCTGTCTTCACGAAGGAAGACAGAAATAGCCTTCTGGAAGTACTAGGGGACCGAGGGTCTAGTGAGAAGGAGGAACTGAAGGATATCCTTATTAGGCGGGAAATTGTGTTGGGGAAATTGATGGGATTGAAGGCTGATAAATCCCCGGGGCCTGATAGTCTGCATCCCAGAGTACTTAAGGAAGTGGCCCTAGAAACAGTCGATGCATTGGTGATCATTTTCCAGCAGTCTATTGACTCTGGATCAGTTCCTATGAACTGGAGGGTAGCTAATGTAACACCACTTTTTAAAAAAGGAGGGAGAGAGAAAACAGGTAATTATTGACCGGTTAGCCTGACATCAGTAGTGAGGAAAATGTTGGAATCAATTATTAAAGATGCATCTTCAACAGCGCATTTGGAAAGCAGTGACAGGATCGGTCCAAGTCAGCATGGATTTATGAAAGGGAAATCATGCTTGACAAATCTTCTGGTGTTTTTTGAGGATGTAACTAGTAGAGTGGACAAGGGAGAACCAGTGGATGTGGTGTATTTGGACTTTCAAAAGGCTTTTGACAAGGTCCCACACAAGAGATTGGTGTGCAAAATCAAAGCTCATGGTATTGGGGGTAATATACTGACGTGGATAGAGAACTGGTTGGCAGACAGGAAGCAGAGAGTCGGGATAAACGGGTCCTTTTCAGAATGGCAGGCAGTAACTAGTGGGGTGCCGCAGGGCTCAGTGCTGGGACCCCAAGTATTTACAATATACATCAATGATTTAGATGAAGGAATTGAGTGTAATATCTCCAAGTTTGCAGATGACACTAAACTGGGTGGCGTTGTGAGCAGTGAGGAGGACGCTAAGAGGCTGCAGGGTGATTTGGACAGGTTAGGTGAGTGGGCAAATGCATGGCAGATGCAGTATAATGTGGATAAATGTGAGGATATCCACTTTGGGGGCAAAAGCACGAAGGCAGAATATTATCCGAATGGCGGCAGATTAGGAAAAGGGGAGGTGCAACGAGTCCTGGGTGCCATGGTACATCATTGAAAGTTGGCATGCAGGTACAGCAGGCGGTGAAGAAGGCAAGTGGTATGTTGGCCTTCATAGCTAGGGATTTTGAGTATAGGAGCAGGGCGGTCTTACTGCAGTTGTACAGGGCCTTGGTGAGGCTTCACCTAGAATATTGTGTTAGATTTGGTCTCCTAATCTGAGGAAAGATGTTCTTGCCATTGAGGGAGTGCAGCAAAGGTTCACCAGACTGATTCCAGGGATGGCTGGACTGACATATGAGGAGAGACTGGATCGACTGGGCCTTTATTCACTGGAGTTTAGAAGGATGAGAGGGGATCTCATAGAAACATATAAAATTATGACTGTAGTGGACAGATTAGATGCGGGAAGAATGTTCCCGATGTTGGGGAAGTCCAGAACCAGGGGACACAGTCTAAGGATAAGGGGTAAGCCATTTAGGACTGAGATGAGGAGAAACTTCTTCACTCAGAGAGTTGTTAACCTGTGGAATTCTCTACCGCAGAGAGTTGTTGATGCCAGTTCATTGGATATATTCAAGAGGGATTTAGATGTGGCCCTTATTGCTAAAGGGATCAAGGGGTATGGAGAGAAAGCAGGAAAGGGGTACTGAGGTGAATGATCAGCCTTGATCTTATTGAATGGTGTTGCAGGCTCGAAGGGCCGAATAGCCTCCTCCTGCACCTATTTTCTATGTTTCTATGATCTCTCTTTCTTTATATTAAAATAAATTAGGAGTGTGGTTGATGAAATGTGGCATTGGATGAGGATCGGGATTGGGATCAGAGCTAGGCCTGTGACGCCCTCCGTGATTGAAGAGCCTGCCCACACTCAACTGGCCAGGTTTTGCACAGGAAGAATGGCAACTTGGGTAGGTACCGGAAAGCTGCTGGTGGCTGGAACTGTACCCCAGGCGATCGCTCATTCCATGAGGACAGTGAAAGGAGAGAATTGGGGAAAAATACAGACTTCACTGGCTAGACTTGAGACTGATTAAATCTCGAAAATCAGCATTCAGTAAATGAAGCCATTTAAAGCCCGGGATTTAATGAACCTGACTCTTAATTTAAGGACATTGCAGATTTAATAGAAACATTGACCATATTTAAAGCTTGAGGTTATGATTTTTAATAAGAATTAATAGGTGTTTCCACTAGAGATTTAATGTAGCTATACTTATTAATAATTTCATTACTCGGCGCAAAATTCCATCTGGCCTCCTCACTGTCCACTCCTGTCTGCTTTCGATAATGTTCCCCGGGCTCTACTAGGTGAAGAGGTTTGATAGGGTAGATGCAAAGAGGGCAAATCTTAAAATTAGACCCTAGGCCATCCAGGAGTCAAATCAAGAAACATATCTTGTCACACAGTAATGTAAATTTGGAATTCTCTCCCCAAAAGGCTGTGGATGCTGGGACAATTGAACATTTCAGGACTGATACCAATAGATTTTTGTTGGGTAAGGGTATCAAGGGATATGGAGCAATGGTGGGTGAATGGAGTTGAGATACAGATCAGCCATGATCTAAGTGAAAGACGGAACAGCCTCGAGGTGTCGCTGATTCTCTGGTATATTGTGATTCTCTCCGGCCCTGTGGGGAACATAAGAACATAAGAAATTAGGAGCAGGGGTAGGCCATTTGGCCCCTCGAGCCTGCTCCGCCCTTCAATAAGATCATGGCCTCCGCTCCCCTTCCCTGCCCGCTCCCCATAACCCTTTACTCCCTTATTGTTCAAAAATCTGTCTATCTCCACCTTAAATATATTCAATGACCCAGCCTCCACAGCTCTCTGGGGCAGAGAATTCCACAGATTCCCAACCCTCTGAGAGCAGAAATTCCTCCTCATCTCCGTTTTAAATGGGCGACCCCTTATTCTGAAATTATGCCTCCTCGTTCTAGATTCCCCCACAAGCGGAAACATCCTCTCTGCATCTGCCCTGTCGAGCCCCCTCAGAATCGTATACGTTTCAATCAGATCACCTCTCATTCTTCTAAACTCCAATGTGTATAGGCCCAACCTGCTCAACTTTTCTACATAAGACAACCCCTTCATCTCAGGAATCAACCTAGCATTGTGTTCAATGCTGTGGGGTATTGAACCTGCAGCACACAACTGTTGAACAGGAAAAGACCACCTGGTCCATTGAGATCTGTCTCAACCAGTCAGGACACAAGAGGTGTCAGCTGTGGCTCAGTGGGTAGCGCTCTTACTGGAGTCAGAAGCTTATGGGTTCAAGTCCCTGTCCAGAATCTTGAGCACAAAATCCAGACTGACACTCCAGTGCAGTGCTGAGGGAGCACTGCACTGTTGGAGGTGGTGTTCTCTGGATGAGATGCCCTCTCGGGTGGATGTAAAAGATTCCATGGCACTATTTGTAGAAGAGCAGGGGCATTCTCCCAGTGTCCTGGCCAATATTGATCCCTCAGACAAAATCACTAAAATGGATTATCTGGTCATTATCATATTGCTGTTTGTGAGATCTTGCTGTGCACAAATTGGCTGTGTCTACATTACAACCATGACTACATTTCAAAAACACGTCATTGTTTGTAAAGCGCTTTGGGTCGTCCTGAGGCCTTGAAAGGTGCTATATAAATGCAGGTCTTTCTTTTTAAACAAAGCATCGTGACTCCCAATGCTCCCTCCCACAGCCAGTCATGTCATTTCCTGGGAGAGAAAAATAACCCTAAGCCAATTCAGAGCGAACAAAAATCAGGGAAATTCCTCTCCCACTCCCAAAGGTGATAGAAATGAGTTCAGGAGATCACCGTGCCTGTGAGGTTCATACCCAACCTGCCACCAACCTTTTGCCCACGTTGACATTAAACGTAGCAAGGAATGCGGTAAGCTCCTTTTTGAACCGCTGAATCGGCATTCACCACTCGAGCCGGCAACTGGTTCCAAGCGTGAAGAAAAAAACGATGTAAAGAGATCCACCATGTTGTGCCATTACACGCAATTCACACACCAGGGGGAGAACTTCGGTCGTGCCTCTGTTGCGCCGTTAATCCAGACGGAGCGGTACTTTTAGCGCTTTGAAAAAGTTTGCGCCTCCCGCCTAGAAATTCGTTCGAACCGGTCGAAAAGCTGACAGGGCGATAAATCAGCCGTTGCACACCAGAGCTTGGGGGGGCCGGGGAGTGGGGGGGTTGTGTGGCTACAGGGTGATAACGAAAGTTTGGTTGGTACATTTTGCAGGCCCATTGCGCATGCGCTGGACTCCGAGTCAGATCCCGGGAAAAGCCGAGTCTTAAACGCGCGGCATAGTAATGCACCCATTAAAGTTTTCAAAATCACTTGTTTTCTACCTGCACTGTTCTGTCTGCAAACTGGGAGTTCACGCACTGTGCGCTCTGTAAACGTTGCACTGATTGTGACCTCCGAGGAAAGCGCTCCCTCATTCCGTTAAGTAGCCACCAGTAACCGATTCTGCAAGCCTGGACCGACTATTTATCCAGATGTTTTTGGTGGGCGTTCAATGAGGCGGCCGCACCGAATTTACCAACCGGTGCGCAAGCGTGGGCGTTACACCAGGAATACGTCAGGATCGGAGCGATCGTCAGCAGCCTACAATGACTTTTCGGTCGGGGCGCTAAATGCTACGCTCCCGGTCGGTAACCTCTTATGCTCCCATTAACGCCCCCTCTGAGTGCTAACTGAGACATAAGACAACTGAATTTCTTGCCCTATGTCTTCCTATAGGAGGCAGCATTCCAGAACACCCTGCCGTTTGGGTGATGTTACCGCAGGTCAGTGACTGCCCATCACTTCACAATGACGCACAACCAGTCAAGGAAACTTGGTACAATTTATTTATTCTCTTTGAGGGAGAGAAGAAAAATCTTTGAAAGTGGGAAACAAGCATCATGTCATATCCTTCAGCCCAGATTTTGATTTGTTTTTCTCTAAGCTTGGTCTTTGAAAAAGGAAAGTCTGTACGAATTCTCTCTGAAACTACCCAGTTAATCCTCAAATAATCTGTCTGGCCATGGGTCAGTGAATTACAGAAAGTACGCTGCATTTATGGCATATTCTCCACATTCAGGGATGACAGAACTATGCAATGTGCTTTTAAACGGCAGTTTCTCCTGGTACTGACAAAGGCTTGGACTCTGTTCAGTCTTGGAGCCAGTCGCAGTGACAAATGCTTTGTCCATTCATTGCGACTTTTTTGTTAAGCTGTTGATGTAAATTATTTCTTTAAAAATGTCCAGCTGGCATTGTGGGCATTATTTTTTGGCTCCACCAACGCAAAACCTCAGTTTAGCTCAGTTGGTAGCACTCTCACCTCTGAGTCAGTCGGTGGTGGGTTCAAACCTCTTTCCACGACTTGAGCTTTTTAAAAATTCATTCACAGGATGTGGGTGTCCCGGCAAGACCAACATTTATTGCCCATCCCTAATTGCCTTTGAGAAGGTGGTGGTGAGCCGCCTTCTTGAACCACTGCAGTCTGTGTGGTGAAGGTACTCCCACAGTGCTGTTGGGGAGGGAGGTCCAGGATTTTTGACCCAGCGACGATGAAGGAACGGCTGATCTATTTCCAAGTCAGGATGGTGTGTGGCTTGGAGGGGAACTTGGAGGTGGTGGTGTTCCCATGCGCCTGCTGCCCTTGTCCTTCTAGGTGGTTGAGGCCACAGGTTTGGGAGGTGCTGCCGAAGAAGCCGTGGCGAGTTGCGGCAGTGCTGTAGATGGCACACACTGCAGCCACGGTGCGCTGGTGGTGGAGGGAGTGAATGTTTAAGGTGGTGGATGGGGAGCCAATCAAGCGACCTGCTTTGTCCTGGATGGTGTCGAGCTTCTTGAGTGTTGTTGGAGCTGCACTCATCCAGGTAAGTGGAGAGTATTCCATCACACTCCTGACTTGTGCCTTGTCGATGGTGGAAAGGCTTTGGGGAGTCAGGAGGTGAGACACTCGCTGCAGAATACCCAGCCTCTGACCTGCTCTTGTTGCCACAGTATTTATGTGGCTGGTGCAGTTAAATTTCTGGTCAATGGTGACCTTCAGGATGTTGATGGTGGGAGATTCGGCGATGGTAATGCCGTTGAATGTCAAGGGGCGGTGGTTAGACTCTTATTGGAGATGGTCATTGCTTGGCACTTGTTTGGTGCGAATATTACTTGCCACTTATCAGCCCAAGCCTGAATGTTGTCCAGGTCTTGCTGCATGCGGGCATGGACTGCTCCATTGTCTGAGGAGTTGTGAATGGAACTGAACACTGTGCAGTCATCAGCGAACATCCCCACTTCTGACCTTGTGATGGAGGGAAGGTCATTGATGAAGCAGCTGAAGATGGTTGGGCCGAGGACACTGCCCTGAGGAACTCCTGCAGCGATATCCTGGGGCTGTGATGATTGACCTCCAATCACAACAGCCATCTTTTTTGGTGCTAGGTATGACTCCAGCCAGTGGAGAATTTTGCCCCTGATTCCCGTTGACTTCAATTTTACTAGGGCTCCTTGATGCCACACTCTGTCAAATGCTGCCTTGATGTCAAGGGCAGTCACTCTCACCTCACCTCTGGAATTCAGTTCTTTTGCCTATGTTTGGACCAAGGCTGTAATGAGGTCTGGAGCCGAGTGGTCCTGGCAGAACCCAAACTGAGCATCGGTGAGAAGGTTATTGATGAGCAAGTGCCGCTTGATAAACATTCACAGTGAGGGAGTGCTGCACTGTCGGAGGTGCCGTTTTTGAGATGAGACGTTCAACCCGTCTGCTTGTTCAAGCGGATGTAAAATATCCCATGGCACTATTCGAAGAAGAGTAGGGGAGTTCACCCATTTTCTTGATCAACATTCACACATCAGCCAACGTGACTGAACAGATCACCAATTTATTTTTGTTAACTAGTCAACAATCTCTTTCCACATATAGCCCACTGCCCCCTGCACTCTACTCCACTCTGCAGATGCATTGGTTGGTTAAAGTGTTGAGTAGTTGACTCATACAGCTCAGGAAGGCCCCAGGGGTTCGACCCCCACCCTCAATTAGCAGCTCAAATGCTTCTTCTTAGGCCATCCCTCGAATCGAGGATGACTTGCTTCCACGCCAAAAAGGGATGAGTTCAATGAAGGACCTAATATTCCAGGTTCTGAATGCCCATGTTGAAGGGTGGAAGATGCCTGTGCGTGGATATTTTTAACGTGGGGTGGCCGTTGCACACCAGCCACCACACAGGCTTGACAGAGCTAGGTCTTGGTCCAGTGGCAAGAATTACCCAAGACGACTGGAGACCAGCTCTGCTGCACGGACCTAGTGCGCACACATATCGCAGTGTGGGCTGGCCCGTGCTGCCCCTGGGCCCTCGCCTCTCCTAGGCCCGGAACTCGAGCCTCTCCTGGGCCCTGGTCACGTCGCTCTGCAATCTCTCGCCGCTCCTTCGCCCCGACCTCGCCGCTCCTCTGCTGTATGCCGCCTCTCCTGCTGTACCTGCCCACGCTCCAATCAGTGACCTTGATTTTGGTGACGTCCAATCCAGTCACCCTTCTGCAAGTCGCCGCCCTCCTGCACCAGCTCGCGCTGCTCCCTGAAGTGGCCTCCACACTGCTCCCGGGCCGCTGCCCCTCCACTCCTTTTATGGCTCTGACCTGTGGCTGGTGGTTTCTCGCAGGTTGGAGCCTCCACGTGTCGAATGCAGGACAGCGGTTGGGATGCAGCAACTTGGCTCGGTGCCCCTGAGTTGATGAGGGGAATGCTGGTCATGATTCCCTGTTCCTGATTGCTACCATAAACCTGCTCTGGAGAGGTTGGCGTTTGGTGAGGACAGTATTGGCGAGTAGCTGTGATGCCTTTTTCACCCTCTCTCCCAGTACCATGGTAAAATAACCAGCTGCTCCTCACTGTCTGAGTTATGCCCACTTGGCTGTGGTAAATTGGTGTCGACAGCACCATAACCCAGCGAGAGCCATGTTCCTTTAAGGAGTAGGCCATTCAGCCCCTTGAGCCCGTGTGATTCAATTAGATCATGGCTGATCTGTACTTGCCTTTGTTCCATATCCATTGACAAGAAATCGCGTGATCTCAGTCTTGAAAGCTTCAGCTGTCCCCCAACAACTGCCGCCTCTTGGAGGGTAATCAGAATTTTTAAACTCCAGAAATGTGTTTGTAACCGTGCAGTGGAAAGATTGTTTTTTGCAGTTGAGGAGGAAGTCACAGTAATTGCACATGAGGCCATTTTGTATCTTTAGATTAAGTTGAAGAATGTCCTCCCATGAAGGTTTGGCTGGTTGAGGCCTGTCACTGGATTGTATAAATGAAGCTGTCCAAAAGGAGGCGGGGGATGTGGGGGGAACAAAATTCATTCTCATCTTTCCAATTACTCCTGTTACCATAGTGACCCTGTGTCTCGAGCACATACAGAGCCAGGATGCCAACACCCAGTGCCTTGCCCTCTGTGATTGATAGCTGCTGCCCACACCCACATTAAGCAAAGAGAGAATCTTTATGGCTGACGAGAAGACTGCTAACTGATTTAATCACAACGCAGTGCGAGATACTTGAATCTTTCTTCATTCGGGCTGCTCTCGGAGAGTGTGAGGAGAGGTTGATTTTATTTTTGAAGCAATTCTTGCAGCAATAAGGAAGTAAATGAGTAATAAGGCTACTTTAAATAAAGCATCTTTCAAGTAAAGCTTTTCAAACCATTCAATCCCAATATCATTTGTGAAATCGTCAGATCACTCGAATTGCCACGAGGATCCCTGTGAAGGATTGGAAGAGTCAGCTTTGTATCACTGGGGTAGAGATTACCCAGACTGTTGAGCAAATGTGTAACCCCTGCATAACCCACAGTGGTTATAGAGGGGCTTCATCTTTCGTTTATTACTAACCTCATTTTTCAGCCCTCTTGCCCCTTCCACTCCTGGGGGTGTTTTCTACAGGGGCCTTTTGCTGGAGGATGGTTATATAGCCATGACTCCTGTTGAGGGCTCCACATTCATTCCTGCGGGTGTGCCGTTTTGCAGGAAGACAGTCTCCCTCCTTAAAGCTTACCGTTTATAGTTGCCCAACGGCTTTACTGGTAAAGGCAGTGTGTAACTGAGCCACGCAGGCCTGGAGTTCTATTTCCTGTCTGTGCTGAGCCAGATGCTGCGCCCCGAGGGGTTACCACAGATTGTCTCCGAGCCAAAGTTGCCATTCCTGATGTCCGTCTGGTCGGTCTCTCCTGATGGACGATGCGAGAGTGCAGCTGAGGACAAGGCCAAGTTACACTGTGAGGCCCTCCATAAACAAGCGGCCTTCTAACACTCGCTGGCTAGGCTCACACATGAAAAATGGCCACTTGCGCGAGATATTGGAGCGGTACCCAGCCGAGATGGCACCTTTCAGGGATTCAGAAAAGGGCTGAGAGATTTCAGTTATGTGGAGAGACTCGAGAAGCTGGGATTGTTCTCCTTAAAACAGAGCAGGTTAAGAAAGAAAGACTTGCATTTATATAGCGCCTTTCATGACCACCGGATATCTCAAAGTGCTTTACAGCCAATGAAGTACTTTTGGTGTATCGTCACTGTTGTAATGTGGGAAACGCGGCAGCCAATCTGTACACAGCAAGGTCCAACAAACAGCAACGTGATAATCACCAGATAATCTGTTTTTTTTGTTATGTTGATTGAGGGATAAATATTGGCCAGGACACCGGGGATAACCCCCCTGCTCTTCATCGAAATAGTGCCATGGGATCATTTATGTCCAGGGCCTCAATTTAACGTCTCATCCAAAAGACGGCACTTCCCGACAGTGCAGCACTCCCTCAGCACTGCACTGGATTGTCACCCTAGATTTATGTATTCAAGTCCCTGGAGTGGGATTTGAACCCACAACCTTCTGACTCTGAGGCGAATGTGCTACTCACTGAGCCATGGCTGACACTGCTGGGGAGATTTAAGAGAGATGTTCAAAATGATGAGGGTTTATGATAGGGTGAAATTGTTTCCAGTGCAAGGAGGATCGGTAACCAGAGGACACAGATTGAAGATAATTGTCAGAGGAGAGATGAGAATTATTTTACGCAGCGAGTTGTTACGATCTGGAATGCACTGCCTGAAAAGGCGATGGAAGCAGATTGAATAGTAACTTTTAAAAGGGAATGGGATAGATACTTAAATAGGAACATATTGGCAAGGCTTTGGGGAAAGTTCAGAGGAATGGGACTAAATGGATAGATCCACCGAAGAACTGGCACGGACTCGATGGGCCAAAGGGCCTCCTATTCTGTACGGTTTTATGATTCTCTGAAAATCCTGGGAGCTTTTGAATTGGAAAGTAACATCTGAACCTGACAGCAGAAATCTCTCTAAGTGGAAGCCCTACGGGTCAAGTATTAGGTGCTTAAACTGCAGTGGTTAATTAAACTCATTCGGCCCCTCCCACACCTAATTAGTGTGACAGTAATCCTTCTGATTGGAGTCCTTGGCCTGGGGCTGCTATGGTGAGGAACGTCTGGGTCGACGGCTTCAACTGAATCAGTGCGTATGTGTTGAAAACTGCAAACCTTTTGCTTTGTTCCAGTAATTTGTTTTTCCTCTTTTAAATTCCCCACCCAGTTTCAGTATCGAGTATTCCCAGGCAGGTGGAGTATAGCTTCAAAGTAGAGTAAAGCTTCTTCGACTCTGCTCCCATTCTAAACCCCTGCTGCACCAATATTAGTTTGTTATTTTCTATTTCCCCGCACAAGCCAGATTCTCAACTGATGATCTTGAGCTCAACCAAAACTCAGCTGCCGTGTCCAACTCGCACCAAGTCCCGCTCACCCATCACCCCTGTGCTCGCTGACCTACATCGGCTCCGGTCCTGCAACGCCTCGATTTCAAATTTCTCATCCTTGTGTGCCAAACACTCCATTGCCTCACCCCTTCCTATCTCCGTAACCTCCTCCAGCCCCACAACCCTCAGAGATCTCTGTGCTCCTCCCTATCTCCGTAACCTCCTCTAGCCCCTACACCCCTCTCTATCTCCGTAATCTCCTCCAGCCCCTACACCCCTCCCTATCTCTGTAACCTCCTCCAGCCCCACAACCCTCCCTAGCTCCGTAACCTCCTCTAGCCCCACAACCCTCCCTATCTCCGTCACCTCTTACAGCCCCACAACCCCCAGAGATCTCTGCGCTCCTCCAATTCTGATTTCTTGCACACCCCTGATTTTATTGCGTCTTTCATTTTCTTTGCTTGATTATAATCGCTCCACCATCGGTGGCCGTGTCTTCAGCTGCCTGGGCCCAAGCTCTGGAACTCCCTTCCTAAACCTCTCCGCCTCTTTACCCCTCTCTCCTTTAACTTGCTCCTTAAAACCTACCTCTTTGACCAAGTGTTGGCCACCTGTCCAAATATCTCTGTGGCTCGGTGCCAAAGTTTTGTCTGAATAAGGTCTTGTGAAGCGCCTTGGGATGTTTGTACTATGTTACAGGTGCTATATAAATGCAAGTTATTGTTACTGATGGGCAGTTTTGTGCAGTGGCCCTTGTCTGCTATGAAATGGACAGCCATTTATGTCCCAGTTTGGGACTAAAAGCAGGGAGAGGGAGACCCCTATTACCTCTAGTTTCTGAATGAAAATGAGCATAGGGTGTACCTGCACCCAGGGAAGGGAGGGAGAGCTGCCACTGTGTGTAGTGGTGTGTCGGAGGAGTGAAGTTACAGCTGATAGCAATGCTCGGTGATATTTATAATGGTTATCTCTGGCTGCCAACTCCCACTGCAGATTGATCAGAGAGAGAGAGAAAGCGATACGATGGATACAGAGAGAGATTTCAAATCGGCAGCAGGAGTCGATACTGAAATCGAGATGAAGGGAATCGCCATCTAAATATTGTTCATTATCAGCTGCTCCAGGTCCCGGAAAAATAGAGAAGAATGGGGACAGACAGACAGACAGAGATAGACAACCTACCTTCGTACCTCAGGGCGTTCCAAAGCGCTTTACAGCCAATGAAGTGTTTTTGAAGTGTGGTCACTGTTGTAAAGTAGGAATTACAGCAGCCAATTTACGCACATCAAGCTCCCACAAACAGCAATGTGATAATGACCAAATAATCTGTTTTTGTTATGTTGATTGAGGGATAAATATTGGCCAGGATCCCGGGGAGAACTCCTCTGCTGGTCTTCGAAATAGTGCCATGGGATCTTTTACATCCATCTGAGCACTGGAGCCTAGATTATGTTCTCAAATCTCAGGAGTGGGACTTGAACCCACAACCGACAATCCGAGGTGAGAGTGCTGCAGCTGAGCCAAGGCTAACAGCGACTCTGCCCGTCCAGGGTTGTAGCAGTTAAAGGGGTGCTGCAGCAAGCCAGGAGAGCCAATCGGGGTCTGCAGGATCCAATCAATGAGAATTGCAGCTTGGTTGGGGAGTGTGTGGGGGGTGGGGGGGTGTACTGTTTCCTCATACGCTCGCTCAACACACCGGGGGCACGGTAATGGATGATCTTACCATATGTAGCAGCGCTCCCGGCTTCAGTCCAGGTTCCCACCGCTGATATGTTGTTTAAAAAAAAAAAAAAATAAATCAGAGACAGCCTAGTATGACAGGCAGAGGGAGAGATGAATTGAAACGAACATCGGGAGGGCGGGTTAGAATCATAGAAATTTACAGCACGGAAGGAGGCCATTTCAGCCCATCGTGTCCGCGTCGGCCGACCAAGAGCTACCCAGCCTAATCCCACTTTCCAGCTCTCGGTCCTTAGCCCTGTAGGTTACGGCACTTGAAGTGCACATCCAAGTACTTTTTAAATGTGGTGAGGGTTTCTGCCTCTACCACCCTTTCAGGCAGCGAGTTCCAGACCCCACCACCCTCTGGGTGAAGATATTTCCCCTCAAATCCCCACTAAACCTCCTACTAATTATTTTAAATCTATGCCCCCTGGTTGTTGACCCCTCTGCTACGGGAAATAGGTCCTTCCTTTACAGTCTTATCCAGGCCCCTCATAATTTTATACACCTCAATGAGGTCTCCCCTCAGCCTCCCCTATTCCGAAGGAAACAACCCCAGCCTATCCAATCACTTAAGTAACGGACACTGAGAATGTGCTGTGTCAGATGTGTGCTAGATGTGTTTTGGTTCAGGATCACTAATACTTTACGTGTAACCCACAACTATTTTGGTAGACCAATAATCAAGTGCCCCCTGATTAAAGGGGGGCACTAAACCAACACATTAAACAAATTAACCTTTTGACCATAAACTTAAATCAAATAAAAATTTGGTTGCCGGGGGTGATGATGCACTCAAGTCCCTCCGGCGCCCATCTCTCGTGGAAGGCCGTGAGCGTACCGGTGGACACCGTGTGCTCCATCTCCAGGGACACCCTGGCTCGGATGTAACCGCGGAAGAGAGGCAGGCGGTCTGGATCGGCTGATGGTGCCCTTGGCCATGCCCAGGTGCAGTCCTACGAGGAGGCCCTCGAATCTGCCCGCTCCCCTCCGCACAGGGTGCCCAAAGATCAGGAGTGTGGGAGTTAAGTGCAACCAGAATTTGAGGTGCAGCCCCTTCAAATAATGGAATAGGGGCTGTAACCTCGCACATTCCATAAAAAAATGGAACATGGACTCTTCCAGACCGCGGAAGAGAGGCAGGCAGTCGGGCTGAACGACCCCCTCGACCGTTCACTGCCTGGACCGGCTGATGACTTGTACCCACAGTCCCAACAATCTGGAGTGCACCCATGATAGCATGAGTCGGGAGGAGTCACAGGAACAATCAAACGCCCTTGTTATAGGAATTGGATACTGTAAGCTTACACGTGCCTCCCTGTGGATATCCGCAAGGCATCGGCTGTTTACTTCAGTAAGCTGCAGCTCCATTTTAAATCAGCAGGTGGATTTATTTAAGAAAAGTGAATAACACTCTCAATGAATTTCAATTTATTTCATAATAAGGGTACAGGGGAGATTTACGAGGATGTTGCCTGGACTGGGGAATTTTGGCTATGAGGAAAGATTGGGTTTGTTTCCTTTGGAACAGAGGAGGCTGAGGGGAGACCTGATTGAGGTGTATAAAATTATGAGGGGCCAAGATAGAGTGGATAGGGAGGACCTATTTCCCTTAGCAGAGGGGGCAACAACCAGGGGTTATAGATTTAAAGTAATTGGTAGGAGGTTTAGCGGGGATTTGAGGGGAAATTTCTTCATCCAGAGGGTGGTGGGGGTCTGGAACTCACTGCCTGAAAGGGTAGTAGAGGCAGAAACCCTCACCACATTTAAAAAGTGCTTGGATGTGCACTTGAAGTGCCGTAACCTACAGGCTATGGACCTAGAGCCGGAAGGTGGGATTAGGCTGGACAGCTCTTTTTGGCCGGCGGACACGATGGGCCGAATGGCCTCCTTCCGTGCTGTAAGTTTCTATGATTCTATGATAATACTCCTCGTAACATAGAAAATAATGAAAATGCCATATCGTCTCTGTTAATTGGTCAGTCAAGTTGCATTTAACCAGTTATTTCTCTGAACGTGACCTTGCTCTCTTGAGGTCTGTCTTCCTTACCATATCGAAGGGCCGAATGGCCTACTCCTGCACCTATTTCCTATGTTTCTATGTAACTGCTTGTGGGCTGAATTTGACTGGTCACCACTTTAAGGTGAATGACACCAAGAAGCCTTTGTGGCAAAATAGTTGGAAATCCCGAAACGTGGCATGCTGCTGGGAATGGGAATGAGAGGAATTCTATTTATAGAATAAATACCAGCTGAACACAGAGGTGAGAATTTTCGATAGAAGTTTTGGACCCAAGAAAGATAGATTGGAGTATTTTCTAAATGGCGAGAAGCTAGCAACTGCAGAGGAGCAAAGAGATTTTGGAGTCTCAAGTACACAAAGCTAGAGATCAGGTACAAAGAGCAATCAAAAAGGCCAATGGAATGCTGACCTTAGGGGCTGGACTACAAAGAGGGTGAAGTTATGCTGCAGCTGGACAGAACCTTGGTCAGACCCTGTCTGGAGCACTGCATTCAGTTTTGTGTACTGAACCACAGAAAAAGCTATATTGTCCTTGGAGGGATACAGCACAGATTCACCAGAATGATACCAGGGCTTAAAGGGTTAAACCATGCCTTTGTTACCTCTAGACTTGACTATTCCAATGCACTCCTGGCTGGCCTCTCACATTCTACCCTGCGTAAACTAGAGGTGATCCAAAACTCGGCTGCCCGTGTCCTAACTCGCACCAAGTCCCACTCACCCATCACCCCTGTGCTCACTGACCTACATTGGCTTCCAGTTAAGCAGCACCTTGATTTCAAAATTATTATTTTCAAATCCCTTCATGGCCTCGCCGCTCCCTATCTCTCTAATCTTCTCCAGCCCCACAACCCCCCGAGATATCTGCGCTCCTCTAATTCTGCCCTCTTGAGCATCCATGATTATAATCGCTCAACCATTGGTGGTCGTGCCTTCTGTTGCCTGGGCCCCAAGCTCTGGAATTCCCTCCCTAAACCTCTCCGCCTCTCTACCTCTCTCTCCTCCTTTTCAGATGCTCCTTAAAACCTACCTATTTGACCAAGCTTTTGATCACCTGCCCTAATTTCTTCTTGTGCAGCTTGGTGTCAAATTGTTTGTCTCATAACACTTGAGGTGACTAGCATAGATACATTTTAGGGAAAGCTAGATAAGTTAGATACATGAGGGGAAAAGGAATAGAAGGCTATGTTGATGGGGTTAGATGACCACCAGACATCTCGAAGCGCTTTGCAACCAATGAATTACTTTTGGAATGTCGTCACTGTTGTACGGTGGGAAAAGCAGGGTGGGAGGAGGTATGTTTTTAACATGAACATGAGCATGGACCTGCTGGGCCGAATGGCCTGTTTCTGAGCTGCAAACTTTATGTAATTTTAATAAATGTTCATCACAGCAGAGCAAAGCTCACTCCCAGTTTTGGATTCGGGATGAGACAATAAACTTGGGCTATTTGTCCTTCGGCCAAAGGACTTGGGAAAGTTAGGAGTTATTTGTGATCAGCGTTTTCTTTGCAGTCACGACACTTCATGCAAAGCATTTGACACCCGCCACGAGACTCTCTGGCTCACCAGTGACCCTTTGGCAGCACCGTGTTGGGTGGGCAGAGGTGGGGTGGGGTGCATTGTGGAGGTTGAATAGCGCGCAGTAACAATTCAGCGACCCAATTGAGACACTCATTCCCAATGCCGAGTCTCCCTACTTCTTCGGAGGTACCTGGGGAGGTGCTGAGCAGAGCCAAGGGCAATCAAAGCCAGAGAGGTTTACCCTTGGGCCTCAGCCATTCGTTTATTCAATATTAGCAGACCAATTTACCGACCCATCCACAGCCTCAGAAAGGTGTTTCACATGGGGGGAACATTGGAACATTGCCCCGTAATTTGCGGTCAGTGGCAAAGCAAAGACATTTGCCGCTGACCCCGAAGTAAGCTTCCCAGAACGATCTCGCCAGCAGTTCGGCTTTTCTGACATTCAGTTGAGATCAGTGTAAGTTAGTGGGGAATCCTTAACGCGAGCTGTCAACAAGCTGTCTCAGCAGCGAATCACAATGCAGAATTCTCACAGACTGGGAACCAGGAAGTGAGTAAGTTCCTTTTATTCAGACTTAAAAAAAATATTACAGAGAGCAAAACAAAGATTGGGGCTCTCGCGTGGGGAAATGGTAAACCTGAAATAAAGAAGAGCAAACTTTAAAAAAGTATACATATTTTAAAGTTTCTCAAATTTTAATTTTTATTAAAATTGATAAATTTTACACTCCACAAAATTAAAATTAGTTTTTCAGGGCCATAATGTTTGTTAAGCAGTCAATACGCTGTTAAAACCACAGTTACACCTAATCCAACAATGTCTAACTTTTAATGGGGTATTTAACAGCAATATTACCGTGGAAAAGCCCAGGTTTTCGTCTGTTTCTCTGATTTCGCTGATTACACTGATTGCGGGCTTTGGCGGGGGGTGGATTAGGGGGTGTGGGCACAAGCACAGTATAGCCAGTGTCGGAGTAGTGGATCTCTGCATTAGGATGCACATGCGCTAAATCCCACAGTTGTGGTCAGTTTCAAAGGGGTAGTAACAGCAAATGCTGTTTATTGGCTGCTATTACCCACCCCAAATTCGGGCCAATAGGAACAGGAGCAGACCATTCAGCCCCTCGGGTCTGCTCCGCCATTCAATTAGAGCAGTGCTGATCTGCCTTTACTCCTTATCCCTTGATACCATTACCTAACAAATATCTATCTGTCTATCGCAGTCTTGAAAGCTCCAATTGACTATCAGCATCCACAGCCTTTTGGGGAAACGGATTCCAGATTTCCACGACCCTTGGTGTGAAGAAGTGTTTGCTGACTTCACTCCTGAATGGACTTTCTCCAATTTTAAGATTATGTCCCCACCAGAGAAAATAGTTTCTCTGTAGTATGGGTTACCTCAACGTTTCACTCTCCCTGCTGATGGTTCAATGGGTTAAGGCGCTTCCCTTATATGTCACTGTGCTGTAGAGACGAGCAGGGCCTGGGCCCAGGCCCCTTCCCCGAGTTGTACTGTGGGCGGGAGATGGCATGGTATGAGACCGGCGAGAGAGCAAGACTGAGGTGATGCCCTCCGCAGTGGAATAGCATGCCCATGCGCCCTGTCAGTGGGCTAAAACATGAGGAGTGGCTGCCTTGGGCGAGGTAGCCGAGGTTGGCCATAGCCCAGCAAGGGTCAGCACCTCGAGGAGGAGAATACTGCAGTGAATGTACTTTAGTGCTGCTGCAGACACTGAGTTATTAGGAAACTCTGAGTGAAGCAAGATGTAAACAAGTTCCGAATCGAGGCCTTAGTCTCTGAGCTGTTTACTAAAGTGATCCCTGAGATGGATAACGTTGGCCTGATCTGAAGTATTGTGCTGTTTTTAGATACTAAAGCCCGTCAGGATTTGCAGCTTATGCTCACAGAATCTGGAGCTCCAGATGTCTTGAGAATGGGTGTACATTTTAACCCTTTACAGACCACAGTGATGCAAAAAAAAACATTGGTGGAGTTTGCCACACCCCCACTGACCAGAACCTTATTCCCCAGTGGCCAAGTATGGTGCATCTGGGCTATTGCTGTGCACAAGCGAAAAAAGAAAGGCTTGCATTTATATAGCAACTTTTACCACCTCAGAACCTTCCAAGGGGCTTTACATACAAACCTACAAAATAATTACAGGGCTTGACAGGGTAGATGCAGGGAGGATGTTTCCCCGGGCTGGGGAGTCTAGAACCAGGGGTCACAGTCTCAGAATAAGGGGTCGGACATTTAGGACTGAGATGAGGAAAAACTTCTTCACTCAGAGGGTGGTGAATCTTTGGAATTCTCTACCCCAGAGGGCTGTGGAGGCTCAATCTTTGAGTATATTCAAAACAGAGATGGATAGATTTTTGGATATTAAGGGAATCAAGGGATATGGGAACAGTGCAGGAAAGTGGAGTTGAGGTAGAAGATCAGCCGTGATCTCATTGAATGGCAGAGCAGGCTCGAGGGGCCAATGGTCGATTCCTGCTCCTAATGCTTATGTACTTTACAGCCAATGAAGTACTTTTGAAGTGTGGCCACTGATGTAATGTACGAGACTCAGCAGCCAATTTGTGCACAGCAAGGTTCCACAGACAGCAGTGTGATAATCTGTATTAGTGATGCTGGTTGAGGATTAAACATTGTCCAGGACACCAGAGAAAACTCCCCTGCTCTTCTTCGAAATAGTGCCGTGCGATCTATGTTAAAGGCGCTATATAAATGCAAGTTGGTGGTGAGCCGCCGCCTTAAACCACTGCAGGCTGTGTGCTGATGTTGTTGTAACAGTTTGGTACAACTGAGTGGCTTGCTGGGCACTTCAGAGGGCAGTTAAGAGTCAATCACATTGCTGTGGGTCTGGAGTCACATACAGGCCAGACCGGGTAAGGACGGTAGATTTCCTTCCCTAAAGGGACATCAGTGAACCAGATGGGTTTTTTATGATAGTTTCATGGTCACCATTATTGACACTAGCCTTTCAGAAGTAGTCCATTGGCTGTAAAGCGATTTGGGATGTTCTGAGGTGATGAAAGGCACTAGAGCAATGTAAGTTCTTCTTTCTTTCTTTGGCGGGTTTAGGAATTGTAGCCCTCAACCTTTGCTTTGTTGTCTGTGCAGGTATGGCCTCGCAAGTGCAAGCCTTTTCCCCTCACACAATTCAGTCAAGTGCCTTCTGCAGTGTGAAGAGACTGAAAGTGGAGCCGGGTTCTAACTGGGATATGACCGGGTATGGTTCGCACAGTAAAGTCTACAGCCACTGCAAGAGTTCGAGCGTCGCCCAGTCAGCAGTCAGTGCCTCGCTTCACGTCGCCAATCCCGCTCTGTCCTACGAACAGACGGTGATTTTCCCGGCCAGCGCCGGCCACATTGTCTTCACCACAGCAAGCAGCACATCGGGCGTGGTGGCCGTGTCGGCCCAGGCCCTGAGCGGCCCGCAGAACCTGACCCGCCGCACCACCGTCAGCCTCCTCGACACCTACCAGCGATGCGGCCCCAAGCGCAAGAGTGAGGAGCTCGAGAACACCAGCAGCGTGCAGATCATCGAGGAGCATCCGCCAATGCTTCAGAACGCCACCAGCGGCGCCACTGTTGCCACGGCAGCCACCTCCACCGCCACCTCCAAGAACAGCGGGTCGAACAGCGAGGGAGACTACCAGCTCCTGCAGCACGAGGTGCTGTGCTCAATGACCAACACGTACGAGGTGTTGGAGTTCCTGGGCCGGGGCACCTTTGGCCAGGTGGTGAAGTGCTGGAAGCGAGGGACCAATGAGATTGTGGCCATCAAGATCCTGAAGAACCACCCTTCCTACGCACGGCAGGGCCAGATTGAGGTGAGCATCCTCGCCCGCCTAAGCACCGAGAGCGCGGATGACTACAATTTTGTCCGGGCCTACGAGTGCTTTCAGCACAAGAACCACACTTGCCTTGTCTTCGAAATGCTGGAGCAGAACTTGTACGACTTCCTGAAGCAGAACAAGTTCAGCCCACTGCCCCTCAAGTACATCCGGCCCATCCTGCAGCAGGTGGCCACAGCCCTGATGAAGCTCAAGAACCTGGGCCTGATTCACGCTGACCTCAAACCAGAGAACATCATGCTGGTGGACCCAGTCAGGCAGCCCTACAGAGTTAAGGTGATCGACTTCGGCTCGGCGAGTCACGTGTCAAAGGCTGTGTGTTCCACTTACCTACAGTCCCGGTATTACAGGTACGTTCAGGCCTTCTTTACCTCTGGCGCTTTCCTCGTGCTCTGTGTTGAGCTGGCTTTGCTGTGTTGCATTAATTTGGAGTAACAGAGTGCGGCTAAATTCAGACACCCAGAAACAGCCCTGTCGTTCATATTTTTATTTCTTCGGAGTAATTTCATTGTCACTTTTTCCGGCGGGTCAGTCGGCCAGGCCTCAAACCTGGCTCCCCAGCCACTTCATAACAACCTAAGAACATAAGAATTCGGAGCAGGAGTAGGCCATTTGTCCCCTTGAGCCTGCTCCGCTATTCAATTAGATCATGGCTGATCAAAGCCCTGTAGCCCAGGAGGGCCCGAGCCTGCCTGATGTGACTCTCCGCTCTGATTTTCCCCTCTCCTTGCCCCCTTTCCTACCCCTGGCCCCTCCCCAGGGGAGACATCCCACAGAAGGAGGCCGAGAGATCAGAAAGTGTGAGGAGCAGGACTCGAACCTGCGGCTGTCCACATGCTCTTTGACCCCCACTACTGGTGTCCCCCAAAAAGAGCTGTCAAGTGGTTGCTGCCTTGTGGCACAGCTGCTGTGACGTGCTGTCGGAACTGATGTCCGATCTTTGAGTAAGTATTTAGTTGTTTTATTAAATACCAAATTGATTTATCTCGCGTGCTGCTTATGAAACAGCTTGCAGTGCAAGCAATGTAGAACCAATGCTCTTCGGATTTCAAATTCCCCATTGCACCCAGCTCGGTGGCTAGGTTCAATGCGTAGATGTGTCGGCCTCCCAGGAGAATTGGGAGTGTGGAATGCATTCAGTGCTACTGATGGCAAGATGCGACGACATAATGCCTGCAATCGCCTGGGATTACTATCAATGTGGTGGGTCTCTCCAACATTCACGCAGCATTTGTGTGATCAAATATACTTTGTCGAGGAATGAAAGACTCATTGGGCGGGATGAAAGGAAGGACGCACTGCCCATCTCTTTTTAACACAACATGCAACTGAATTCGTAATTCATTTTATTTTCTGGTTTTGTAAAGCCTGAACCGTGCGGTCTACTGAGATCCCAGGGAGCAGTCCCTGTACGGGAAGAATGCCTGCTGACAGGGCCAGACACCGCAGCACCACAATTGGTTTATTTTTGCTTGAGGACACTGACAGGTTTCTTTCTGTTTACCTTCCTTGCATTTTCCAAGGAGATGTTGAGAGGATGCAGAGCTGAGTGTTAATTTAATATTGAAGCCTTTCCAGCTACTTCCGATAGTAAACTGGTCTGTTCCTAGCAGAGATGTGCTGCGAAAGTGTAATGAGTGTGGAATTACCCCCCCTCCCCCCCCCCCCCCCCCTATATATATATATATATATACACACACGCACACCGCACGCACACATACACACACATAGAACTGCTTTACTATTATTGGTGGTGACTGAACGGAAGAGGCAGAATGCAAAGGAACTACGGAATAGGGATTCGGATATTACACACACAATATACAGCACAGAAACAGGCCACTCGGCCTAACGGGTCCATGCCGGTGTTTATGCTCCTCATGAGTCTCTTCTCACCCTACTTCATCGCACCCCATCAAGCATATCCTTCTATTCCTTTCTCCCTCATCTGTTTTTTCTAGCTCCCTTTAAATGCACCCAGGAGTATGAGTAGGAATGTGGAATAGCAAGAATCAGGAATTCAGACTTTGTAGGAATGAGTGGTGATGTAGACTAGGGATTTGATTATTGTGGAGCCTTGGAAGATGCATTTAAGGGGAAGCTGGATAAGCATTTGTGGGAGAAAGGAATCGAGGGTTATGCTGATAGAGTTAGATGAGGAAAGATGGGAGGAGGCTCGAGTGGAGCATAAACGCCGGCATGGACTGATGGGCCGAATGGCCTGTTTCTGTGCTGTAGATTTGTTGTAATCCGATGTAATAATTTGGGGTAATCCCTGCAAGAATAAGTGGAGGGGGACGGTGGATGCCGAATATCTGGAGTAAGGATTCGGGCAGTGTCGGATGTGTTGGGAATGTAGCGAGGTTGGAACAACAGATTGCAGGTTGGGAGAGGCTGGGACGAGAGAGGCAGTGAATCATTCAGTTACAGAGCACAGCGCAGCAAAGGAGGAGGACATAGTATGCAGGGCCTGGATTAATTTGGTTGCACTGCATAGTCTGTAAAACCTTTCCGCTGTAGTTGCCCCAGCTCCTGAAAACACACTCATTCCAGAGAGATTTATATTACGATGAGGTTTTATGGCACCTAATACAAGAGACGCTGTTTGTGAGCTTTGTGTATGTATTTTTCCCTCTCTCTTTTCTTTGTCCTCTCTTTCCCTTTTCTCTTTCTTCTCTCCTCTCCTCTCTCTCTCTTATCTGCTCTCTTCTACTTTCCTACATTGCAACAGTGACTACACTCAAAGTACTTCATTGGCTGTAAAGCGCTTTGAGACGTCCAGTGGTCATGAAAGGTGCTATATAAATCCAGTCTTTCTTTTTACTTCCTCTGCTGGGGATGTGTAAGACACTGGTGCCTTGTGCATCCATCCAATTCTATCACCTCACCATCGGCAGCCGTGCCTTCAACTATTGAGGCCCTAAGCTCTGGAATTCCCTCCTTAAACCTCTTCCCCTCTCTACCAATCTCTCCTCCTTTAAACCATTCCTTAAAACCTACCTCTTTGGCCAAGCTTTTGGTCATCTGTCCTAATGTCTCCTTATGTGGCTCGGTATAACATTTTGTTAACGTTCCTGTGCAGCGTCTTGGGCTATTTTACTATGTTAAAAGTGCTATATAAATGCAAGTTGTTGCTTTTGAGTCTCTTGCTTTCAATCTGGGCAGATTGTATTGTGTGGGCAATGGGACTTTGAAAATCTGATCTCTCTGGTTCTGCCTTTGATGTGGCTGACCTGAAAAATGAATTGACTGAGTGCACTCCGAAGAGGCCCATTTAAGTTTGATGGTGGAGGTGCACAACAATGCAGGTACTACACCTGTCAGCCTAGAATTTGTGCTCCAGTCTCTGGAGGGGAACTTGAACCCATCACCTTCTGACTCCAGTGGAGGGTGTAAGTGCTGGGGGCAATAGGAGCAGAGCAGCTACTCTGGGTGTGCTGCCAGAGGAGAGACAATTGCGGCCTAGTGGATTTGTATGGTGAAGACATCAGGAGTCCCAGACCACCACTCGCCAGATAACGGCAAATTGGAGCGGAAAATTCAACACTTTTCTCAGTGGTATTCGCTCAGTTTGAGAGCCAATCAGGTTGGCCTCAGTACCCCTGTGTTGGTGGAGGGAATAATCCACTCTGGCTCCTGCTCCTGATTAAAGTGGCCCCTTGCTACAAGGAAGTGTGTGCAGGCATCATGTGCAAGTAGGATTGGGTTCTGATTTGGGTTGCCAACCCTCTAGTACTGCCCTGGAGTCTCCAGAATTTAATTTCCTTGAGTTGCTGGGAGTGTGGGGGCGGAGCAGTGGGTTACTGGCGGTCATGTGATGAAATCTCCCAGAATATGCCCAACCAGAGCTGGCAATTCCAATCCTGATATGGTGCCTCCAGAATCGACGCCGTCCAACCACTCATTGACTGGGGTCAGGCGGGAGGGAAGGGAATGGTACAGGAGATCCAGTGGATCATCTTCAGGAGCAAGAGGAAAGGAAAATGATCAAAGGAAATACATCAGTATCTCCAACACTGAGCCACAGCTGCTCTGACCTCCTGATGTGGAGGTGCCTTTTTTATTCCAGAGCTTGGTGGTCATTGAGGACTATGTCCCAGTGTCAAAGAGTGTCCTGACTAAACATGTAATTCACAATTGTAGATATACAGGACTTGAGAACGCATGGCAGAAAGCATAAGAACATAAGAAATAGGAGTCGAGCTTGTTCCGCCATTCAATAAGATCATGGCTGATCCGATCATGGACTCGGGTCCACTTCCCTGCCTGCTGCCCATAACCCCTTATTTCCTTATCGGTTAAGAAACACTCTATCTCCAAGGTTATTGGAGTTAAGATTGTAGAGGCTTCCCTGTCATGGGCTCCACTCAACCCATTCAATCTCCTGCAAGAAAAACATCTCCCTAATCTCCAAAGATGATGAAATGAAGACACACATTTATACTGTGCCTATTCGTGCCCCTGAAAACATCTCGAAGCACTTCACCTGAAGTGTTCTGTGGACAAATGCAGCAAATGGTGCTCCCACAGCAGGATCCCACAACCATCACCTTCTGGTGGTGTCAGTTGAGAGAAAATGTTGACCAAGACACCAGGAGAACTGGTTCTTTTATAAATGATGCCATGGGATCTTCAACGTCCACTCGAACCTCCGGAAGAGACAAGGCGGGACCTCGGTTTAACGTCCCATCTAAAGGTTGGCACCTCTAACCAAGCATCACACCCTTCGTGCGAGGCTGAAGTGCCAGCCTGGATTAACTGAACAAAGCCCCAAATGAAAAGCAAAAAAAACAACATCTAGAAATATGAGACAACAAGAGAGAATACAGGAAATACATAGCGGGATCATCAGCATCTGTTCAAAACAAATATAGCTCGGAGTAACATCCCTTGGCTGAAACTGAAAACTGAACGATAAGAAAACCCTTTAATAGGGATTGGAGGAACAAAAACAGGATTTCTCACCTGTTGCCAATATTTATCCTTCAACCAACATCACTAAAAACAAATCACCATGTTATTTATACATTTACTGTCTGTGGGATCTTGCTGTTCACAAATTGGTTGCCATCTTTCCTACATTACAGCAGTGACT
The DNA here is from genome assembly GCF_044704955.1 of Pristiophorus japonicus. Lineage (NCBI taxonomy): Eukaryota > Metazoa > Chordata > Chondrichthyes > Pristiophoridae > Pristiophorus > Pristiophorus japonicus. The sequence continues at coordinate 86,379,510 of NC_091991.1, read as the reverse complement.
ACACTTCAAAAGTACTTCATTGGCTGTGAAGCGTTTTGGGACGAACTGTGGTCGTGAAAGGCGCTATATAAATTCAGGCCTCTCTTTCTTAACGGGTTGAATGACCTGAAGCTGCTGAATAGAATGCTGTTGGATGAGATAAAGGATAGTCTGAGTGAGGCTGTGGAAAAGAACTAAAGAATATATTCCTTCATTATTCAGCGGTGCCTGGTGATTTTCAATAGATGCTGATTCGCCGGGCCCAAGCAGTACAGCAGCCTTTGTGTTTCAGCGAGTATTGTATCATCACTGTCCACAGTTAGATACCATTTAATCTCGTCTCCAAACAGATAGGTATCTATTTTTTGAACGCATCAATTAACATGGGCTTAGCTGTTCGCTGTACACCCATTACTGTGCAGGAAAGGATCAATTCTCTCTAATCTCCAGTCCTTGGTTGATTTTGAACTTGTTTCCTCTAGTTCTGCATAAACATACATAATTTCAATAGAGTTTGTGCTGATCATCATCCAACTTCCTTCTCAAAAGCCACTGAGGAATATCCTGCTGTAATGGTTCGAGTACAGAGTCCAGGCACACACCCCAGCTCAGTTTTGAGGGAGGGCTCCATTGTGCGAGGTGCCGTTCTCTGGTAAAACCCAGAATTGTGCACAAGACTCCAGCTGAGGCCTATCCAGAGATTTGTAAAGATTTAGCAAAACTTCCTTGTTTTTGTATTCAGTGCCCCTATTTACAATGCCAAGTAGTCCATACACTTTCTTAACCGCCTTATCAACTTGCTGTGTCACCTTCAAAGATTTGTAAGTATGCATTCTCCAGATCTCTCTGTTCTTGCACTCCCACCCCCCTCAAAATAGTACCATTTAGATTCGACTGCCTCACCATGTTGTTTCTCCCAAAGTGCATCACTTCACAGATATCCGTAACAAACTGCATCTGCCACGTGCCCGCCCATTTCACCAGCCTATCTGCCCTTCTGAAGTCTGCTATTATCATGCTCACTATTTACTACACTGCTAAGTTTTGTATTGTCTGCAAACTTCAAAATTGAACTCCCTATACCCAAGTCCAGGTCATTTATGTATAAACAAGAAAAGCAATGGTCTTAATACTGACCCCTGGGGGAGTCCACTGGTACATCAGGTGGAAAATTGTCCAGGTATGGCCCCCCCACAATGAACAAGATGAACTTGATTCGGGCATTTGCCACCCTATCAGCCACCTCCTAATTATCAATAAAGTGATGGGTGGAGCCTCGATACTGGCATCAAGTTACATGCACTGATCAATAAATTGCTCACTAACACCCAGTTCAATGTTCCATAACTCACCAGAACTTTGGTCCTGATATAGACAGCCATGAAGGCCGAGTACCAGAGGAGGTGTGAGTAGCTGCTCTTGACATCACGGCAGTATTTGACCGAATATGGCACCAAGGAACGCTAGAGAAAGCAAAGTCAATAGAAAGTCGAAAGGAAAGATCTCTATTGGCTCGAGCCGTACTTGGCACAAGTGAAGAAGACTGGTTCCCACCAACCGCAGTCATTAATCCAGGCGGACATGCTAGCCCAGTACTGAGGAAGCGCTGCACAGTCGGAGATGCCGTCCTTCTGTTCATTATCTCATTGCTGTGTGTGGGACCTTGCTGTGTACAAATTGACCATGTTTCCTACATTACAACAGTGACTGTGGAACTCTCTGCCTCAGAGAGCTATGGAAGCCGGAACATTGAATAAATTTAAGACAGAGATGGACAGTTTCTTAAACGATAAGGGGTGATGGGGAGCGGGCAGGGAAGTGGACCTGAGTCCATGATCGGATCAGTCATGATCTTATTGAAAGGCGGAGCAGGCTCGAGGGGCCGTATGGCCTACTCCTATTTCTTATGTTCTTGCGTAACTGCACTTCATTGGCTGTTGAGCGCTTTGGCACATCCTGAGGTCGTGAAAGGCTCTATATAAATGCAAGTCTATCGTTCTTTAGGAGCAGGAACCTTAGATATGATGTCTTAAGTTTTTCAAAACTTTCCAACCCAGGAAGCATGGAAGCCAATCATCCCAACACCAATCGCTGCCCCAGCAGCACTGAGCGGACATGAACTAACTCAGCACAAACCAGGGTCCAAAACTGAGGCCTCCTTTCATGGCTCGGATTTTGTTTCAGTCGAGTGTTGTTGAGACATTTTTAACCATCTTGGCACAGCCAACAGAACAAATGACAGCATGTGTTTACTGTAATAACATTCACAAGTGCTGAGCACAAACAAATGAGGCACCCTTCGGATGGTGGTAGGGGACACAGTGTTCGGAACAGCGCAGGTATCTCACGGAGGCCCGAACTATTTGGAGCCTTTGAAGGTGACCATGTCTCATTTTGAGAACCTTTTGCTAACAGATGGGCGGTATTACTGGAACGCTGATTTTGGCAGACAGGGAGGGTGAGGGAATCCATCTCCTGTCTTTTACTGTTTGCTATCGTCTTTCAGTTAAAATGAAAACAGACATCTGAGACAGCTTTGGTGCAAAACGTTGAACCATTGTCCTGCTGGAGGGAGGGGGGGGCGGGAAAGGGAGGGTGGATCTGGCAACTGTGGTGGGCAAGGGACACGGGAGGCTTGTGCGACATGGTGATGTCTATTCAGGCGACGTTTGTCAATTGGGCCCAGCATACAACAAGCAACACGGCACCTGGTCCAATAAAGTTAAATGGCGGTGGTATACTCTTGTCATCATTCATAGACGTGTGTGTATATGTATATATAATATATAGAATGTACAGCACAGAAATAGGCCATTCGGCCCAACTGGTCCATGGCAATGTTAATGCACCACATGAGCCTCCTTCAACCCCTCTTCATCTAACCCTATCAACATAATCTTTTTTCTTCTGTGCTCGCTGACCTACATTGGCTTCTGGTTAAGCAACACCTCAGTGTCAAAATTCTCATCCTTATTTTCAAATCCCTCCATGGCCTTGCCCCCCCCCTATCTCTGTAATCTCCTCCAGCCCCACAACCCCCCCAGGATGTCTGCGCTCCTCTAATTCTGCCATCCTGAGCATCCGTGATTATAATCGCTCAACCATTGGTGACCATGCCTTCTGTTGCCTAGGCCCCAAGCTCTGAAACTCCCTCCCTAAACCTCTCTGCCTCTATACCTCTTTTTCCTCCTTCAAGATACTCCATGAAACATACCTTTTTGACCAAGCTTTTGGTCACCTGCGCTAATTTCTTATGCGAGATCGGTGTTATAATTTTTATCTCATAATATTCCTGTGAAGCGCCTTGGGACGTTTCACTATGTTAAAGGCACTATATAAATGCAAGTTGTTGTTATTGCTTCCTCGAGTGCCTATCGCGTTTCCCTGTAAATGTATCTATGCTAGTCGCCTCAACACTCCTTGAGGTAGTAAGTTCCACATTCTCACTACTGGGTAAAGTTTCTCATTCAACTTGCTCTATACTCTACTTTATGGTTTGGCCTTGGCTAAGCAGTATGGGTAATTTCTGCCTCGTGGCTAAATCTTTCTAAACATTTTAGCTATGAGAAAAGATTGGTTAGGCTGATTTTGTTTCTTTTGGAACAGAGGAGGCTGAGGGAAGACATTGAGGTGTATAGAATTATGAGGGGTCTAAATAGAGTGGATAGGAAGGGCCTATTTCCCTTAGCAGAGGGGTCAACAACCAGGGGGCATAGATTTAAAGTAATTGGTAGGAGGTTTAGAGGGGATTTGAGGAGAAATGTCTTCACCCAGAGGGTGGTGGGGGTCTGGAACTCACTGCCTGAAAGGGTGGTAGAGGCAGAAATCCTCACCACATTTAAAAAGTACCTGGATTTGCACTTGAAGTGCTGTAACCTGCAGGGCTACAGACCAAGAGCTGGAAAGTGGGATTAGGCTGGATAGCTCTTGGTCGGCCGGCGAGGACACTGTAATGCTCAGCATAAATTCACAGGACTATATCGCAAGCTCAAACTGTTGTGACCTTGGTCTCTTTATTCACACTCCAGAGTAAGGAAGCAGCATGGTGAATCACTTTTTGTACCTGCTTGTCCCAGAGTGCACAGGTGACCCTTAGGTCTCCCACAGGTGTGCCCCCTAGTAGCAAGTCTTATATTTGGGTAAGGTCTCTCTCTCTCTCTCTCTTGGTAGTCTGTCATATCCAACAAAGACGTTGATGTGCCAATCATCAATGGCATGTGTCTCCAAGTGGCTGTATAAGCCAATTCTGGATGCACATAGTCTCTTGCACGTCGGACAAGGGAAGTTCGATGTGCCTGATGCTGACAGTACTGCCACCTGATGTCGTCTATCTCTAGTGTCCAGCAGGCGTTGACATCGGTGTCTTCGAAGATCTGGCACGCAGTCCTCGTGAGGGTTCGCCACTGGATTTTATTAGCTGCTGTATTCTCGGATGCCGCAGTACTGGAGGTTAGCCTTAATGCAATCTTTGTAGCGCTTGCGGGGGCGCCCCTGGTGTCTTCGACCTTCACAGAGCTCGCCGTGAAGAAGCTGACGTGGGATCCTTGACTCATCCATGCGGATGACATGTCCAGCCCACTGGAACTGGGCTCGCATGATCATCACCTCGATGCTAGTTGATTGTGCTCTCTCCAGAACCTCAAAGTTTGACACCAGGTTTTGCCAGCGTATGTGGAGTATAGATCTGAGACTGCGCATATGGAAAGCTTCCAACTTTTTGATGTGACGCCTGTAGGGTGTCCAGGTCTCACATCCTTAAAGGAGAGATGAGAGAACGACTGCTCTATACACCAACAGTTTAATTGATAGTCGGATGTGGTGGTGACTCAACATCTTAGTGCGCAAGTGACCAATTGCCTGGCTGGCTTTACAGATCCTTGCATCAATCTCCTTGTCCAAGGACCCATCACTTGATATGGTGCTGCCAAGGTACTTGAAGCTGTCCACTGACTTTAGTTGTATACTGCCGATGAAGACTGTGGGAGCAGGTGCTGTGGTGCCAGAGGCAGGCTGATAGAGAACCTCAGTTTTACTCAGGCTGATGGCTAGGCCAAACAATTCTGTTGCCTCAGCAAATTTGCTGTGTATGAATTGTAGGTCACTCTCCTTGTGTGCCATAAGGGTGCAGTCGTCAGCAAAGAGTGCCTCTAGGATGAGTCGTTTCCGTTCTTTGGTCCTTGCAGCAAGGCGGCGGAGGTCGAACGGTGAACCATCTAATCGACATTTCAGGTGGACCCCAAACTCCCAAGCCTTTTATGGCATAGTTCAAGACGCAGGTAAAGAATAGGTTGAACAGAACTGGAGCGAGTACACAACTTTGTTTCACTCCATTTGAGATGGCAAATGGGGCCGTGGTTGTGCCGTCTGAGAGCACTTCACCTGTCATGTTGTCATGAAACAGCTCGATGATGTGGACAAACTTCCTTGGGCACCCAAGTTTCGTCAAGATTGACCACAGCGCTGCTCTGTTGACAGTATCAAAGGCCTTGGTGAGGTCAATAAATACAGCGTACAGGTCCATGTTCTGCTCAATGCACGTCTCCTGCACTTGTCTGAGTGCAAAAATCATGTCCGCTTTGCTCCGACCAGGTCGAAAGCCACATTGTGTTTCTGGAAGATTTACTTCTGAGACACTAGCTATGAGTCTGTTCAATGCTATGCAGACGATGATTTTCCCAGCAATGGACAGAAGCGATATTCCCCTGTAGTTACCACAGTCTGCTTTGTTGCCCTTGTTCTTGTCGAGGGAAACTATCATAGCGTCACTGAAGTCCTGTGGTATGTCTTCATCTTCCCAGATGCTAGTTATTATGTCATAAAAGGCCTCGAGTAAGGTCTACATACATACATTACAGACACGATGGGCCGAAATGGCCTCCTTCCGTGCTGTAAATTTCTCTGATTCTATCTGAACCTGTAGAGGTGGCAAGAGAGGCACGAATAAGGAACCAAAGAAACAAACTGTATTAAGAGAAGTGAAGGGAGCGACAATCCATCTGGTAACATTAATTTCAGTGTGTCGCATTGTGTGTTGACGTTGCAGAATCAGAAAGCTCCTTGAATATGTCCTACGCTGCTGCCCCTCCTCTGAAGCTTTGTATTGTAATTGTTTGCTCGTCACGATGTACTGGAGTGCTACCTCTTCGTCCCAACGTAAAGGGTGGGTGTGCGCAAATGTTTGATCGCGGGAAAAGGACTGATGCATCCACACTGGCGTAGCCTCCTGAAGCAATCTCTGGACTGTAATCAGGAATGGGAAAGGAGGACTTGTATTTTGATAGCACCTTTCATGACTTCAGGATGTCCCAAAGCATTTTACAGCCAATGAAATACTGTTGAAGTGTAGTCACTGTTGTAATGTAAGCAACGCAGCAGCAGATTTGCGCACAGCAAGATCCACAACAAAGAGATGGATAGATTTTTGGATATTAAGGGATATGGGGAAAGTGCAGGAAAGTGGAGTTGAGGTCGAAGATCAGCCTTGATTGTATTGAATGGCGGAGCAGGCTCGAGGGACCGAATGACCCACTCCCGCTCCTAATTCTTATGTTATGTACTGAGATACATGACCAGATCATCTGTTTTAGTGGCATTCTTTGAGAGATCAATATTGGCCAGGAGACCAGGGAGACCTCCCCTGCTCTTCTTTGAAATAGTACCCTGGGATCTTTTACATCCACCTGAGAGCTCAGATGGGCCCTCGGTTTAATGTCTCATCTGAAAAATGCCACTTCCGACAGTGCAGCACTCCCTCAGTACTGCACTGGAGTGTCGGCCTGGAGTGGGACTTGAACCCGCAACCTGTGACTCAGAGGCGAGAGGGCTACCATTGAGCCATGGCTGACACGAAAACTTTAGCTAATTCCTATTCGTCCCCCCCTCCCCCACCCTTGGGCAAAGGGTGATGGGATTAATTGGAGCATTCGAACTGCTACCCTGGCTGAGATCATCAACTTAACGCAGGCTGGAAATCGAAGTGCAATATAATTGCACAAAGATTTGCTGGTGCTTTCCCCATTGCAGAACACAGTGATTGACAGGGAGTGACACCAGAGGACAGCGCAATAAATAGCCGGGGTCAGGTAACTGATTGCAAGGGTGTAATGTAAACCAGGGCTGCGGGGGCCATGGTGATGTCAGCTGCATGGGCGTTTTATGGCCCACAGTCGCAAGATCCGATTGCAGCCTTGGCGTCTTTGCTGGGTTTGGTTCGTATGTTAGATTCTGCTTACCTTTTGTAGGGGGAGGGCTCTGATTCTGTCTTAAATTTATGCTTCCATCATCATAGGCGGTCCCTCGAATGAGGATGACTTGTTTCCACACCAAAAGGGATGAGTTCACAGATGTTTCAATGAAGGACCCGATATTCCAGTCCTGAACTCCAGGGGTGGAAGATGCCTGTGCGTGGATTTTTTTAACGTGGGGTGACCATTGCATATCAGCCACCACATGGGCTTGACAGAGCTAGGTCTTGGTCCAGTGGCAAGGGTTTACCAGGACGACTGGAGACCTAGTGCGCACACATATCGCAGTGTGGGCTGGCCCGTGCTTACACCAGTGTTGGCTGTTGGAGTGTGTACACTACCTTTCGGTGCATGCCTTCTCCTTGGTTAATGAACGCGAGCGCCTTACTCACCAGTTTCATGGAGAAACAATGGAAAATTGATTTATTGAGGAACGTGATAATCTGCTGACGTTCTGGAGAATTCCCGGTTAAATTGACAGTTAAAAACTGCCCCCCGTGGGTGAGGGAGGGAGCTGCCCACCGCGCTGCGAGAGAACACCATCAGCGGCAGGCGGGGATAGAAGCAGGAGCTAGCCACCGCTGGCAGTGGTGCAAGCCGTTCTAGGAGGGCGACGGATTCGAGGAGGGCGACTGGATTGTCGTCAAAATCCAGGTTACTGATTGGAGCATTGCTCAAGCTCCATTCCAGCGACTTAAGCACAAAAATCCAGGCTGACACTCCAGTGCAGTGCTGAGGGAATGCTGCACTGTCGGAGGTGCCGTCTTTCAGATGAGACATTAAACCGAGGCCCCGTCTGCCCCCTCAGGTGGATGTAACAGCTCCAATGGCACTATTGCAAAGTAGAGCAGGGTAGGTCTTCCCAGTGTCCCAGACAATATTTATCCCTCAATCAACGGCGCTAAAACAAATGATTGGGTCATTACCACATTGCTATTTGTGGAGCTTGCTGTGCTCAAATATGGCTGCCGTGTTTCCCACGTTACAACAGTGACTGCACTTCAGAAGTATTTCATTGGCTGTAATGTGCTTTGGGACATTGTGAAGTTGAGAAAGGTGCTATATAAATGCCAGTTCTTTCCTTTAATCTTACCTCAGTGTGGGTTTGTCTATAAAATGATACCATCAGTTCCCAGCACCCACTGCTGTCAGGATTGGAAACTCGATCAGCTGCACCCAATATGGCTGTCCTTGCCGGACCAATCCCTGGAGTCCGGTTTCAGTTCTGAACCATGAACCTAACAGCTCATAAGACGTAAAGAGAGCTTAAATCAGGAAGCTACCTCGGTCATGTGGGCCAAGTTGTATCAATCGGATTTCATCCACACTCTTTTCCTAATTAGTTTCTCTGATAAGGCCTTCGATTTAATCGAAAGCTCCCACTAGCCCTTGGATTACTAGGATATTCCTGCCTGCAGAACACGATCTTCAATTCACCAGATGATTGATCATTTGGTCCCTTCTAGTGCATCCCTACACAAAGACCCTACAGACGTCCTACAGTCTCTTAAATGATGTCAGAGTGTTTGGCCCCTTAGTTCGAGCCTAGTGCTTGTTCTGAGTGTGACATCAGTCTTAAACTGGCCTTTTGATCATTTGGACCTGTACCCCTCTGCTTACTGATACGGTTTAACTTTAAGTACTTTATGAACACAGGAACAGGAGTAGATCCATTTAGTTCCTCATTGAATGAGATCACGGCGGATCTGCATCTGCCTTTATTCCATATCCTTTGATACCCTTAAAAGAAAGAAAGACTTGGATTTATATAGCGCCTTTCATGACCACCGGTGATCTCAAAGCACTTTACAGCCAACGAAGTACTTTTGGAGTGTAGTCATTGTTGTAATGTGGGAAACGCGGCAGCCAATTTGCACACAGCAAGCTCTCACAAACAGCAATGTGATAATGACCAGATAATCTGTTTTTGTTATGTTGATTGAGGGATAAATATTGGCCAGGATAACGGGGATAACTCCCCTGCTCGTCTTCGAAATAGTGCCATGGGTTCTTTTACATCCACCTGTGAGAGCAGACAGGGCATCGGTTTAACGTCTCATCCGAAATACGGCACCTCCGACAGTGCAGCGCTCCCTCAGCACTGCACTGGAGCGTCAGCCAGGATTTATGTGCTAAAGTCCCTGGAGTGGGATTTGAACCGACAACCTTCTGACTCAAAGGCAAGAGGGCTACCCACTGAGCCTTACTTAATACAAATCTATCGCTTAGTCTTGAAAGCTCCAGTTGACCTCCAGTAACTCAGCCTTTTTGGGAAGAGTTTTCCAGATTTCCAGCGGCCTGAATCTTTGGGAAAGCGGGTGGTAGATCAGCAGCCTTGTCGGCGGGCAATGCAGTGTTTGGTTTACTCAGGTGCGTATTAGTGTGGGATTCGGCCTGAATATACTTGATTATTAAAGGCGACGTGATTTCACGGTGCATCAGTGAGAACCCATCTTTGTTTGAACACTGACTGTAGAGGTGGTAATCTAATTGTAAACGTGTCACGAAATCCACTGAAGCCAAATCAAATCGGGGGTGAAATGTGATCTTGGTGAGAAATGACACAAGCACTTGTTATAAACAAAAGGAACTTTGCTCCCGCACTTTGTGAAAGATATTTATTTTAATGCTCTGGTTCCCTGATCTTTCAAAGCTGGCCCGCATCAAGTAATCTGGATTATTTCATCCACAAATTCATTTCAAACCATAACGTCTAAAAGTTCTATTCCAGTACATGAAATAAATCCGATAAATCTCTGAGCGGCGAGCTGGGAGGGAAAAGCTTTGCAATTTGCACAATAAGCCAGGAGCTCAGATGATGCTGATTTACAAACCCATCAAATGGGCATTATTGAATGGGGGGGTGGGGGCAGGTCTGCTGGTGATTGGGACCCTGGGACAGTGTGTTATTAAATGGGCAGGTTAGGGGTCTTTCTCATGATTGTTTGTGAGCGCTTGCTGGGCGCAAATTGGCTGCCTACATGACGTCACATTAAAAGTACTTCATTGGCTGTAAAGCACCTTGGGATGTCCTGAGGTTGTGAGAGCTCTATAGAAATGCAAATTCGTTCTTTTCCTTTTGATCATACACCAGCCTTCTCCTTGGCTCTGCGTCGGGTCTCCCTGCTCAACCCTTCTGTCCCTTGTGCCTTTTTGCTCTCTGCCCGCTGGGATGGGTTTTGACCTCTCTGTCTGTGGCACAATAGGTGTTGAAGTTGTATTGTTGGCAGGAGAGCAGGCACCTGAGATATTCGCCAGAGATTCTCCCGACGTGGGTTCGGTGTCAGCGGGAGATGACACGACGAGGCCCGAGGGAGGTTTTATTGTCCTTTCATGTTGGGCAGGCGGAATTTCATCTCGTCCGATCAAATCTTGGAAGATAAACAGGTTGCTTTGTGCTGATATCATCAGAATCGATGTACGCCTCATCACATGCGAAAAATAAAGCTGTTATTTTGCCAATAACTCGTGCAGACGGCTGCTGAGTAATCACCTTCTGGGCAGATGCTAACTGGTCTTTCTCTGCTTTGTTTTCCTCATTCAAAAGAGCAGCGAGGGCAATGCAGCTGACAGCACTAAAACTACCCACTTGATCATTCAAAAATTGTTAATGCACCAGTTCACCTCGGCTAGCCATTGTTTTTTTGAAGAGTAACCTGTTACTTTTGGTGTAGTGAGAGAGACCTTACTGTAAACGCGGACAAACACATCACTGATTCCAGCCCTATAACCCTCCAAGGTCTCTATGCTCCTCCAATTCTAGCAGCCTTTGCATCCCCGATTTCCATTGGCAGCTATATCTTAAGCGGCCTGTATCCTACTTCTATCTCTCCGCCTCTCACTCCTCCTTTAAGACGCTCCTTAAAACCTACCTCCTTGACCAGGCTTTTGGTCACCTGTCCTAATTTCTCCTTATGGCTTGGTGTTAAATTTTGTTTGATAAGACTCCTTGGGACTACTACATTATAGGCGCTGTTACTGTTTTTACTTATTTCCCTTTGATCTCTCCAATCTCCTCCTTCTCTCCCTCTACCTCCACTACTGATGGCATGGACTGGTGCTGGGGTGAATTTCCACATTCCCTTCGACACTTTGTCCATTCTTCGGCTATGGGCCTTGTCTACAACAACAACAACTACTTGTATTTATATAGCACCTTTAATGTAGTGAAACGTCCCGAGGTGCTTCACAGCAGTGTTATGAGATAAAAAATTTGACACGAGCCACATAAGTAGAAATTAGCGCATCTGTATAGGATTTGTAAACAAGGATGAGAATTTTGAAAACGAGGCGTTGCTTAACCGGAAGCCAATGTGGGTCAGTGAGCACAGGAGTGATGGGTGAGCAGGACTTGGTGCGAGTTAGGACACGGGCAGCCGAGTTTTGGATCACCTCTAGCAACACACGTCAAGACAATATAGGTCAGTTGTATAGTCATTCAAGATGGGGTGTGAGTGTGTGGTGGGAGGGACTTCGATCGGGGGGTTTATCCAGTCCGAACCCAATCCTGGCCTCGCCCAATGACCACACGCTCGTGCTCCCCACCAGAGGTCATTGGATACTGATGAGGGGCTCGAAGCGTGCCTGACTGTTTTCCTCCCCACCCTCCCTAGCCCAGGGAACTGAGGCCAACGGTGGTGCCCTTGCTGAAATCGGCTAACTTGCCACCTTCTGTGGCTACTCGCTGGATGACTCCACTGTGCGTGCTTTAAGCAGACTTGCTCTTGCATGGCACAAGACGTTTCATGTTATTCTTCAAGCATCGTTGTTGCTCCTCTGGACACAGTTGCATGGGTTGGATTGTGTACACTGGCGTATGATCAGTGTCTCGAATAGTGCCATGGCATCGTTTATATCCACTTGAGAGAACAAACGGGACCTCGGTTTAACGCCTCATCTGAAAGACGGCACCTCCGACAGTGCATTACTCCCTCAGTACTGCACTGGAGCATCAGCCTAGATTTTTGTGCTCAAGTCCCTGGAGTGGGAGTTGAACCCACAACCTTCGGACTCGGAGGCAAATGTGCTACCCACTGAACCACAGCTGCCACTCATGGGTTATTTGCTTAAGAATTCATTGCAACACATTGCTATTAAGAACTAGTTGGTTTATTAACAAAGGTTTAACAATCCCACTACACATTACCAGTTCATCCACTTGGCTCACAACTGCATACGTTGCCCTGGACAAGATGGACCATTTTCCATACATCGGGAGCCCACTATCAATAAGGGCAGACATCATGTTTGATTTGTGGTCTGAGCTGAGTTTCTGTGGCAGGACTTGGTGCTGACAGTTGACTTTGGATACCCTGGGTGACGAGAGAGGAAAAATATCTGCGAGTGGTGAGCAATCTGCGACTTCCGTTATAAGGTGTGCAGGTTGTGAGCATTGAGTGAATGCATGATTGGACAGTGGTGCCCCTAAAGGGACATTGAGGAGAGGTTGTGGAGCTTGTGAGCACTCGCTGTCAGACTTGCTCCTGAAGAATGGGCCAAGCACTGTACAGTAAGGACTCAACAGCTCTGAAGGAGAGACGATAAAAAAAAATCACAATGTTTCTGGCTAAATGTGTCAACTTAGTTGGATTCTTTGAAATTGCTGCAACCTGGTGGAGCTTTCATCCATCCCAGCCAAGGTCACTCGGGGAATTGCAAAATAAAAGCCCACTGAATAATTCAGTGCACTCAATAACTCATCTAAAACAATGCATCCTTTTTTAATTCTCTTTATAATTAGTTGGCCCATTTGAAGATTCTCTTCAGTCGAAAGATGCACTCAAGTGTTAGCAGCACCTGTTGAACTTGGGGTCTGTTAGGTGGGCCATGGTTTGGAGGAGTTGGTGAGATTGCCCCAGACCCCAGCATCACAGCCCACTTCTACTTAAAGTGAAAGACCATAAATCAGGCCAGTCAGGTGATCCCAAACCGGCCCTTTAAAATCCAGAAAATACGAGGAAGGTGAAGGATAAGGGAGGGTTCACTGTTTGGAGGTCTTGAGGAAGAGTGAGATAATCAGATATGATATGATTTGAACACATTGAGGATAGAGGGAAGTGTAGTGATCAGATTAACAAGAAATTGTATGAAGTGTGATGGTGAGAGAGGAACTTCAGGCTAGAGGTGAGGAGAGCATAGCCTCTTTGATGTTAGATATATTTCCTGTTCAGAAACCATTCCAGGGTAATCATTGAGGAGTGATTGGGGCTTTGAGACGTCTGCCATATATAGTCCACGTCTCTGAGCCATACAGAAAGGCGGGTATCACTACTGCCCTGTAGACCATAAGCTTGATGCAAGATTTGAGATCCTGGTCTTCAAACACTCTCTTCCTCAGGCGATCGGAGGCTGCGCTGGCACACTGGAGGCGATGTTGGACCTCTTCATCGACTGCCCAAAATGGAGCAAGAGCATCCGGGATGGCGCTGAGTACCTCGAGTCTCGTTGCCGAGAGCATGCAGAAATCAAGCATGGACAATGGAAGGAGCATGCAGCAAACCATGTACAGCACCCACCCTTCAAACACTGTCTGTCCCACCTGTGACAGAGACAGTAATTCGCGTATTGGACTATCATCGTCATCATAGGCAGTCCCTCGGAATCGGGAAAGACTTCCACTCTAAAAATGAGTCCTTAAATGGCTGAACAGTCCAATACGAGAACCACAGTCCCTGTCACAGGTGGGGCAGATAGTCATTGAGGGAAAGGGTGGGTGAGACTGGTTTACCGCACGCTCTTTCCGCTGCCTGCGCTTGGTTTCCGCATGCTTTCGGCGACGAGACTTGAGGTGCTCAGCACCCTCCCGGATGCGCTTCCTCCACTTAAGGCGGTCTTTGGCCAGGGACTCCCAGGTGTCAGTGGGGATGTTGCACTTTATCAAGGAGGCTTTGAGGGTGTCCTTGTAACATTTCTTCTGCCCACTTTCGGCTCATTTGCCGTGAAGGCGTTCCGAGGACAGCGCTTGCTTTGGGAGTCTCTTGTCTGGCATGCGGACAATGTGGCCTGCCCAGCGGAACTGATCAAGTGTGGTCAGTGCTTCAATTCTGGGGATGTTGGCCTGGTTGAGGATGCTAATGTTGGTGCGTCTGTCCTCCCAGGGGATTTGTAGGATCTTGCAGAGACATCGTTGGTGGGATTTCTCCAGCGACTTGAGGTGTCTACTGTACATGGTACATGTCTCTGAGCCATACAGGAGGGCGGGTATTACTACAGCCCTGTAGACCATGAACTTGGTGGCAGATTTGAGGGCCTGGTTTTCAAACACTCTTTTCTTCAGGTGGCCAAATGCTGCACTGGTGCAGTGGAGGCGGTGTTGAATCTCGTCGTCAATGTCTGCTCTTGTTGATAAGAGGCTCCCGAGGTATGGGAAATGGTCCACGTTGTCCAGGGCCACACCGTGGATCTTGATGACTGGGGGGGCATGCTGAGCGGCGTGGACAGGCTGGTGGAGGACCTTTGTCTTATGGATGTTTAGCGTAAGGTCCATGCTTTCGTACGCCTCGGTAAATACGTTGACTGTGACTTAAAGTTCGGTCTCTGAATGTGCACAGACGCAGGCTTCGTCCGTGTACTTAGCTCGATGCCAGAGGTTGGGGTGGTCTTGGACCTGGCCTGGAGATGACGAAGGTTGAACAGGTTCACAATGGTTCTGTAGTTTAGTTTCACTAGACTGTACAGCCACCTAATAACCCACTTTTAGAGTGGAGGCAAGTCTTCCTCGATTTCGAGGGACTGCCTATGATAATGATTGGGGCTGATGCCATTGCAGTGTTTACTGGCAACATCTCTTCCCAAATCTGTGACCCATCCAATATGCATCTGCAAAGCGTTATGATGGGCTGGGCTGGTTTGAATCACTGAAGAGGCACTCGAGTCCTGCCTCCTTCCTGTAAGGTAACACGAGGAAGCTGAATTCTTCCTATTGAATTGACTTCTGTCAAACAATCAGCTTTCAATGAGCAACATGGAAGTTGCTCTGAAAGGTTTGCGTGATTTTTTTTTGTTGAAGAACAACAGAGGGCAGCTATTCGGGTCCTATGTCTAAGTTATCAGCCAGACATTCCTGCCATAGTTTGGCTTTTATCAGCTTAATAAAAAATGCAGCACAGGGGTGATGCAAAGAAAGAAAGACTTCCATTTCTCGAGCACTTTTCAGGGCCTCAGGATGTCCCAAAATACTTTACAGCCAATTAAGTGCTTTTTGAAGTGTAGTCACTGTTGTAATGTAGGAATGTGCGATGTTGTAATGTGTGACGGTGATTGGTCTCCTGGTGGTTTGTTATGCAGTGTTAAATGTACCAGAGAACAGCCAGCAACTGGAGCAGACACACGCTCTGCTCCGTGTAGGCTCTGAAAGCTTGGCAGTAACTGAGCAAGAAGATAGATCTGGCCAGGTGGATCAAACCGAGGGCCAGGCACAATCAGAGTTCCTTTTAATGATTCATTTTCTGGGTTAAAATTTCTGTCTAATGTCAGCTGTGGCTTAGTGGGCAGCGCACTCGCCTCTGAGTCAGAAGGTTTTGGGTTCATCGACTTGACGCTGGAGATATATCATCAACGATGCCTCTGCAAGATCCTGCAAATCCCCTGGGAGGACAGGTGCAGCAACATTACTGTCCTCGACCGGGCTAACATCCCCAGCATTGAAGCACTGACCACACTCGATCAGCTTTGCTGGGCAGGCCACGTGGTGCGCATGCCAGACATGAGACTCCCTCAGCAAGTGCTTTATGCGGAGCTCCTTCACGGCAAACGAGCCAAAGGTGGGCAGCGGAAAACGTTACAAGGATACCCTCAAAGCTTCCCTGATAAAGTGCAGCATCCCACTGACACCTGGGAGTCCCTGGCCGAAGACCGCCCTAAGTGGAGAAAGTGCATCCGGGAGGGCGCTGAGCACATCGTGTCTCAACACCGAGAGCGTGAAGAGGTCAGGCGCAGGCAGCGGAAGGAACATGCGGCAAATCAGTCCCATCCACCCTTTCCCTCGGCGACTGTCTGTCCCATCTGTGACAGGGTCTGTGGCTTTTGTATTGGACTGTTCAGCCACCAAAGAACTCACTTCAGGAGTGAAAGTAAGTCTTCCTCGATTCGAGGGACTGCCTATGATGATGATGATGATGATGTGGGTTCAAGTCCCACTCCAGGGACTGGAGCACAGAAAAATCTAGGCTGGCACTCCCAGTGCAGTGCTGAGGGAGTGCTGCTTGTTGGAGGTGCCGTCTTTCGGGTGAGACGTTTAAACTGAGGCCCCATCTGCTCTCTCAGGTGGACGTAAAAGATCCAATGGCACTATTTCGAAGAAGAGCAGGGGAGTTATCCCCGGTGTCCTGGGCCAATATTTATCCCTCAGTCAACATAACAAAAAAACAGATTATCTGGTCATTATCACATTGCTGTTTGTGGGAGCTTGCTGTGCGCAAATTGGCTGCAGTGTTTCCCACATTACAACAGTGACTACACTCCATTGGCTGTAAAGTGCTTTGAGACGGCCGGAGGTTGTGAAAGGAGCTATATAAATCCAAGTCTTTCTTTCATCTTAAGGTTTTGTGTGTTCTCTTTGTCCAATGTTCTCTCCTCCTCTCCTGGGCAGTTATTCTTGGCTGAACTAAGAGTTGAACAGGTGCTGGCAGTCCTCTTGTACCTTGCCCAGCGAGCAGCCCTGAACAGTGAATGTAAGCAGGCTTTTCCCCTGTGACGGGCATCACAGCCTTCCACCCAGACACACATCCACACATCCACACACCCACCCACACACACCCATACACACTTCCTCCAGTGTGCAATTGCTCCTATTCCTCATTGGCAATGTTACTGAGTGCAGGCACACAGGAAGGAGCACTGAGGTCCTTAAACTGGGAATTGTCACGCAACTCGCTGACATCTGGTGAGCTCATGCTCGGCCAAGTCTCCCTTTGTCGAACCTTTGTGATGGTTCTCTTCAGAACGTGCTGAAGGATAGGATGAAGAATAGGATGGCGAATGAGGCCTTACTGACTGCCAGCGACATTGCAATTGCCACTGAGGGATTGCGATGGTGATTGGCCCCCCGGTGGTTGCAGTGTTAACTGTAGCGTGTTAAAAGGATGGTGATACAAAGTCTTGTTTCAGGCGGGCAGGCCTGATACAAGACTCCCGAAACAAGCACGCAAGTCCCAGGAGGGCAGAGCAGATCATCCTCAAAGTCTACTTGAAAAAATGTAACATCCCCACCAACTCTTGGGAATCCCTGGCCCAGGACCGCTCGAAGTGGAGGAGAAGCATCCGAGAAGGTGCTGAACACCTCAAGTCTCTTCGCCGGGAGCACGTGGAAGCCAAGTACAAACAGCGGAAGGAACGTACGACAACCCAAGCCCCCCACCCACCCGTCTCTCCAACCACTGTCTGCCCCACCTGTGACAGAGACTGTAGATCCCACATCAGACTCATCAGTCAGCTTAGAACTCATAGTATGGAAGCAAGTCATCCTCGACTCCGGGGGACTGCCTAAGAAGAAGAAGGATACAAAGTGTGTGTGTGTGTGTGTGTGGTAGCTAGATGTTGACATGAGATGATTCCTGGGTGTGTGATTCTTCAGAGCCTGACCCAGCATTGGGTACAAGTGCTTTCTTTTGCTGGCGAGTGGGGGAAAGTAAGAGACAGTAATGGAGGTGGTGTTAGCCCAGCATTCATGCTGCTAGTGAAGTGTAGGCTGGGGTAACCCTCCATTGTGGTCCCTCACTCTTCAGTATATCTTTTACCCAGATTCTATCAACTGAAACCACCTAACACACTAGACTGTGTGCACCTTCACAAGCACCAGCTGGAGGACAGGGAGTTGTCCCTGTTTCCTGGCCAACGTGCCTCCCTCACTGAAAACAGTTTCCAAGTTCAGATTCTAAACAAAGGTGGAGAATAAATGCAACATTGAGTTATCAAATTAACACACTTTCCGTTTATTCTAGGAAAAGAAAGAAGCTGCATTTATATAGCGCCTTTCACAACCACTTCTGAAGGACACCATGGTTGCTGCCTGATTCACCCCATTCCCAACTATTTCCCTTGTCACTACCCTTCCTGTATGAAAATGCTGAATCATGTGCAGTTGCGGCAACGGAGTGTTTCTGGGACTGGGACAACCCTGAGTTTGTGAGTTCTCGTCCCACCATAGCAAGTTGGGAAATTCAGTTCAATAATCTGTTAGAAAAATGGCCATGAAAGCTACCCGACTGTCTTTAAAAACCCAACTGATACAAAAATATCTTTGCGGGAACGGAGCCTGCCACTCCTACCTGCTCTGGCCTACGTGTGCCTTCAGTCTCGCATGACGTGGTGGACTGCCAATAAATGTGGCCTTTCCAGTGTCACATATAGTAAGGAAATAATGTTCTAGAGACTCTGGCCCATTGCCCAAGTGGCGGGGAACAGTGGTGGGGTGGGGTTTGAGGGGAGCAGTGGTGGGGTGAGTGGGTGGGGGCTGGAGCAGTAGTGGGTGGGTGCGGGGGGGGAGTGGTGGAGGGGTGAGGGGAATGGTCCTCTCGATTGGCAACCAGCCCCAGGTTTGTGGATATCGTTTTGAAATCAAGGTCGCTTATTGAATGCAACCTCTGACCAACTCGGTGTTTGCTTTTCAAACAGTGACCTAGTGCCCCCAGCGTAGAAAAGATTGAATCTAGAAACCAGAGAGGCTTCTGTTTATTTAACCCCTTCTTGTGCCTCTCTGAAATGATTCAAGACGCTTCACGTTCACTGAGGTATTTCGAAGTGCAGCGTCCTGTTAGTAGCTAAACTCAGTCACTATTTTGTGCACAGCAATGCGTGGGATCCCACAAACAATGTTCCATGTATGACTATTTGATCTACTTTCAATAGTGCAGGGAGCAGTTTTGGCTTGCTCTTCAGATATTACCATGGGATCTTTGACATCTTCATGAACCACTAGGAAAGGTAGAGGAAGGGAAAAAAATGAGAGTTGCAAACACAATTAAAGGCTAGTTATAACAAGAGAGAACTCCTATATCTAAAGCGCCTTTCATTCCCTCGGGACATAGAAACATAGAAACATAGAAAATAGGTGCAGGAGCAGGCCATACAGCCCTTCTAGCCTGCACCGCCATTCAATGAGTTCATGGCTGAACATGAAACTTCAGTACCCCCTTCCTGCTTTCTTGCCATATCCCTTGATCCCCCGAGTAGTAAGGACTTCATCTAACTCCCTTTTGAATATATTTAGTGAATTGGCTTCAACTACTTTCTGTGGTAGAGAATTCCACAGGTTCACCACTCTCTGGGTGAAGAAGTTTCTCCTCATCTCGGTCCTAAATGGCTTACCCCTTATCCTCAGACTGTGACCCCTGGTTCTGGACTTCCCCAACATTGGGAACATTCTTCCTGCATCTAACCTGTCTAAACCCGTCAGAATTTTAAACGTTTCTATGAGGTCCCCTCTCATTCTTCTGAACTCCAGTGAATACAAGCCCAGTTGATCCAGTCTTTCTTGATAGGTCAGTCCCGCCATCCCGGGAATCAGTCTGGTGAATCTTCGCTGCACTTCCTCAATAGCAAGAATGTCCTTCCTCAAGTTAGGAGACCAAAACTGTACACAATACTCCAGGTGTGGCCTCACCAAGGCCCTGTACAACTGTAGCAACACCTCCCTGCCCCTGTATTCAAATCCCCTCGCTATGAAGGCCAACATGCCATTTGCTTTCTTAACCGCCTGCTGTACCTGCATGCTAACCTTCAATGACTGATGTACCATGACACCCAGGTCTCGTTGCACCTTCCCTTTTCCTAATCTGTCACCATTCAGATAATAGTCTGTCTCTCTGTTTTTACCACCAAAGTGGATAACCTCACATTTATCCACATTATACTTCATCTGCCATGCATTTGCCCACTCACCTAACCTATCCAAGTCACTCTGCAGCCTAATAGCATCCTCCTCGCAGCTCACACTGCCACCCAACTTAGTGTCGTCCGCAAATTTGGAGATACTGCATTTAATCCCCTCGTCTAAATCATTAATGTACAATGTAAACAGCTGGGGCCCCAGCACAGAACCTTGCGGCACCCCACTAGTCACTGCCTGCCATTCTGAAAAGTACCCGTTTACTCCTACTCTTTGCTTCCTGTCTGACAACCAGTTCTCAATCCACGTCAGCACACTACCCCCAATCCCATGTGCTTTAACTTTGCACATTAATCTCTTGTGTGGGACCTTGTCGAAAGCCTTCTGAAAGTCCAAATATACCACATCAACTGGTTCTCCTTTGTCCACTTTACTGGAAACATCCTCAAAAAATTCCAGAAGATTTGTCAAGCATGATTTCCCTTTCACAAATCCATGCTGACTTGGACCTATCATGTCACCATTTTCCAGATGCACTGCTATGACATCCTTAATAATTGATTCCATCATTTTACCCACTACTGAGGCCAGGCTGACCGGTCTATAATTCCCTGTTTTCTCTCTCCCTCCTTTTTTAAAAAGTGGGGTTACATTGGCTACCCTCCACTCCATAGGAACTGATCCAGAGTCAATGGAATGTTGGAAAATGACTGTCAACGCATCCACTATTTCCAAGGCCACCTCCTTAAGTACTCTGGGATGCAGTCCATCAGGCCCTGGGGATTTATCGGCCTTCAATCCCATCAATTTCCCCAACACAATTTCCCGACTAATAAAGATTTCCCTCAGTTCCCCCCTCCTTACTAGACCCTCTGACCCCTTTTATATCCGGAAGGTTGTTTGTATCCTCCTTAGTGAATACCGAACCAAAGTACTTGTTCAATTGGTCTGCCATTTCTTTGTTCCCCGTTATGACTTCCCCTGATTCTGACTGCAGGGGACCTACGTTTGTCTTTACTAACCTTTTTCTCTTTACATACCTATAGAAACTTTTGCAATCCACCTTAATGTTCCCTGCAAGCTTCTTCTCGTATTCCATTTTCCCTGCCCTAATCAAACCCTTTGTCCTCCTCTGCTGAGTTCTAAATTTCTCCCAGTCCCCAGGTTCGCTGCTATTTCTGGCCAATTTGTATGCCACTTCCTTAGCTTTAATACTATCCCTGATTTCCCTAGATAGCCACGGTTGAGCCACCTTCCCTTTTTTATTTTTACGCCAGACAGGAATGTACAATTGTTGTAATTCATCCATGCGGTCTCTAAATGTCTGCCATTGCCCATCCACAGTCAACCCCCTAAGTATCATTCGCCAATCTATCCTAGCCAATTCACGCCTCATACCTTCAAAGTTACCCTTCTTTAAGTTCTGGACCATGGTCTCTGAATTTACTGTTTCATTCTCCATCCTAATGCAGAATTCCACCATATTATGGTCACTCTTCCCCAAGGGGCCTCGCACAATGAGATTGCTAATTAATCCTCTCTCATTACACAACACCCAGTCTAAGATGGCCTCCCCCCTAGTTGGTTCCTCAACATATTGGTCTAGAAAACCATCCCTTATGCACTCCAGGAAATCCTCCTCCACCGTATTGCTTCCAGTTTGGTTAGCCCAATCTATGTGCATATTAAAGTCACCCATTATAACTGCTACACCTTTATTGCATGCACCCCTAATTTCCTGTTTGATGCCCTCCCCAACATCCCTATTACTGTTTGGAGGTCTGTACACAACTCCTACTAACGTTTTTTGCCCTTTGGTGTTCTGCAGCTCTACCCATATAGATTCCACATCATCCAAGCTAATGTCTTTCCTAACTATTGCATTAATCTCCTCTTTAACCAACAATGCTACCCCACCTCCTTTTCCTTTTATTCTATCCTTCCTGAATGTTGAATACCCCTGAATGTTGCATTCCCAGCCCTGATCATCCTGGAGCCATGTCTCCGTAATCCCAATCACATCATATTTATTAACATCTATTTGCACAATTAATTCATCCACCTTATTGCGGATACTCCTTGCATTAAGACACAAAGCCTTCAGGCTTGTTTTTTTAACACCCTTTGTCCTTTTAGAATTTTGCTGTACAGTGGCCCTTTTTGTTCTTTGTCTTGGGTTTCTCTGCCCTCCACTTTTCCTCATCTCCTTTCTGTCTTTTGCTTTTGCCTCCTTTTTGTTTCCCTCTGTCTCCCTGCATTGGTTCCCATCCCCCTGCCATATTAGTTTAAATCCTCCCCAACAGCACTAGCAAACACTCCCCCTAGGACATTGGTTCCGGTCCTGCCCAGGTGCAGACCGTCCGGTTTGTACTGGTCCCACCTCCCCCAGAACCGGTCCCAATGCCCCAGGAATTTGAATCCCTCCCTGCTGCACCACTGCTCAAGCCACGTATTCATCTGTGCTATCCTGCGATTCCTACTCTGACTATCACGTGGCACTGGTAGCAATCCCGAGATTACTACTTTTGAGGTCCTACTTTTTAATTTAGCTCCTAGCTCCTTAAATTCGTTTCGTAGGACCTCATCCCTTTTTTTACCTATGTCGTTGGTACCAATGTGCACCACGACAACTGGCTGTTCTCCCTCCCATTTCAGAATGTCCTGCACCCGCTCCGAGACATCCTTGACCCTTGCACCAGGGAGTCAACATACCATCCTGGAGTCTCGGTCGCGGCCGCAAAAACGCCTATCTATTCCCCTCACCATTGAATCCCCTATCACTATTGCTGTCCCACTCTTTTTCTTGCCCTCCTGTGCAGCAGAGCCAGCCACGGTGCCATGAACTTGGCTGCTGCTGCCCTCCCCTGATGAGTCATCCCCCTCAACAGTACTCAAAACAGTGTATCTGTTTTGCAGGGGGATGACCACAGGGGACCCCGCACTACCTTCCTTGCACTACTCTTCCTGCTGGTCTTCCATTCCCTAGCTGGCTGTGGACCCTTTCCCTGCGGTAAGACCAACTCGCTACACGTGATACTCACATCATTCTCAGCATCGTGGATGCTCCAGAGCAAATCCACCCTCTGCTCCAACTCCGCAACGCGGACAGTCAGGAGCTGGAGGTGGATACACTTCCTGCACACGTAGTCGTCAGGGACACCGGAAGTGTCCCTGAGTTCCCACATGGTACAGGAGGAGCATAACACCCGACCGAGCTCTCCTGCCATGACTTAACCCTTAGATACACTTAAATTGGCAACAACAATGTTAAAAGTTACTGACTAATATAAGAAGAAAAAGAAAAACTACTCACCAATCACCAGGCAATCACTTACCCCCTAGGCTGTGACGTCACCTTTGTTTCTTTCTTTGCCTTCTCCCTGTAGCTACACCGGTACGCCTCTCGCCGACCCCGGACTCGTGCTGCTGCGAGCTCCCGCCTCCTCGACTGACTGCTCGAACTGCTCGACTCCCGCTGGCCTTTATAGGCCTCTCGCCGACCCCGGACTCGCGCTGCTCCGAGCTCCCGCCTCCTCGACTGACTGCTCGAACTGCTCGACTCCCGCTGGCCTTTATAGGCCTCTCGCCGACCCCAAAGCGCTTTACAACCAATGAAATACTTTTCATAGATTACAGCAACTTACAGTACAGAAGTAGACCATTCGGCCCGTTGTGCCCATGCTGGTTCTTTGAAGGAGCAATTGTGCTCAGTGCCTTTGCCCATCGTCTTCAATCAACCGTCTGCTCTCTCGGGTGGACGTAAAAGATTCCATGGCACTATTTCTAAGAAGAGCAGGGGAATTATCCCCCGTGTCCTGGATAATATTTATCCCTCAACCAACATCACTAAAACAGATTATCTGGTCATTCTCTCATTGCTGTTTGTTGGAGCTTGCTGTGTGCAAATTGGCTGCCGTATTTCCTACATTACAACAGTGACTACACTTTAAAAATACTTCATTGGCTGTAAAGTGCTTTAGAACATCCTAAGGTTGTGAAAGGTGCTATATAAATCCAAGTTATTTCCTTCCCTATGGGGAAAATCATCATCCTATCATCATAGGCATAGAAACATAGAAAATAGGTGCAGGAGTAGGCCATTCGGCCCTTTGAGCCTGCACCACCATTCAATAAGATCATGGCTGAACATTCCCTTAGTACCCCATTCCTGCTTTCTCTCCATACCCCTTGATCCCTTTAGCCGTAAGGGCCATATCTAACTCCCTCTTGATGCCAGTTCATTGGATATATTCAGCAACTCTCTGCGGCAGGGAATTCCACAGGTTAACAACTCTCTGAGTGACGAAGTTTCTTCTCATCTCAGTCCTAAATGGCTTACCCCTTATCCTTAGACTGTGACCCCTGGTTCTGGACTTCCCCAACATTGGGAACATTCTTCTTGCATCTAACCTGTCTAAACCCGTCAGAATTTTATATGTTTCTATGAGATCCCCTTTCATCCTTCTAAACTCCAGTGAATAAAGGCCAGTCTTTCCTCATATGTCAGTCCAGTCATCCCGGGAATCAGTCTGGTGAACCTTCGCTGCACTCCCTCAATAGCAAGAACGTCCCCGGAATCGAGGAAGACTTGCTTCCACTCCAAAAGTGAGTTCCCAGGTGACTGTACAGTCCAATACGGGAATTACAGTCTCTGTCACAAGTGGGACAGACAGTGGTTGAAGGAAAGGGTGGATGGCGAGTCTGGTTTGCCGCACGCTCCTTTTTGATTTCTGCATGCTCTTGGCGACGAGACTCGAGGTGCTCACCGCCCTCCCGGATGCTCTTCCTCCACTTGGGGCACTCTTGGGCCAGGGATTCCCAGGTGTCGGTGGGGGTGTTGCACTTTATCAAGGAGGCTTTGAGGGTGTCCTTGAAATGTTTCTTCTGCCCACTTGCGGCTCGCTTGCCGTGTAGGAGT
Source organism: Pristiophorus japonicus (assembly GCF_044704955.1). Taxonomy (NCBI): domain Eukaryota; kingdom Metazoa; phylum Chordata; class Chondrichthyes; family Pristiophoridae; genus Pristiophorus; species Pristiophorus japonicus. The sequence continues at coordinate 86,354,543 of NC_091991.1, read as the reverse complement.
TCCAGTAGAGCGCTTGCTTTGAGAGTCTCATGTCGGGCATGCGAATGATGTGGCCTGCCCAACGGAGCTGGTCGAGTATGGTCAGTGCTTCGATGCTGGGGATGTTGGCCTAATCGAGAACACTGACATTGGTGCGTCTATCCTCCCAGGGGATTTGCATCAGAGACGTGGACCATATACAGTAGACACCTCAAATCGCTAGAGAAATACCACCAACGCTGTCTCCGCAAGATCTTGTGGGGGAAATATCTGCCTAGCAGCCCCTCCTGGAGTCGCAGTGCAAAACCAGACTGCAATCGGGGGAGCCTGTGGTAGCGGGTATTAGACTTCCAGATATGGCACCGCCGCATGGCAATCGAGTCTGCTGTTTCATTTCAAAACCATTTGTTTTTCCCCTCTGCCGCAATAAAATGAACAGCCAGTTCATGTTTAAAGTTCTGGATGTACCATTCAAAATCGTTTAATATTTGTATTCTTGAACTTGATTACATAACCGGCAAAGGCAATAGGTCAAACTAGCCTTGGTTGACTGAGCGATTCACAGTGAGAGACTGTTGGGAAGCATAGTCTTCTCCGCTGTTGTGATGTTATTGCTGGATCCTTTCAGTTAAGGTTAGCTTGGTGGAGCTTTGATGATGCTTGTTCTGGGAACAGGAAGAGGCTATTCAGCCCCTCTAGCCTGTTCCTCCATTCACTTAGATCATGGCTGATCTGTCACTTAACTCCATCTGCCCGCCTTGGCTCCGTATCCCTTAATACCCTGACTGAACAAAGATCTATCAGTCTCTGTTTTGAAATTTGCAATTGGCCACCAGCCTCAATAGCTTTTGCCAGGCTGGGGTGAGAGTTCCAGATTTCTGCTGTCCTTTGTGTGAATAAATGCTTCCTGACATAACTCCTAAGTGGTTTATCACTAATTGAAGGGTTATTCCCCCTTGTCCAGTCAGGCTATCTTAGATCTGGTCCTGTGCAATGAGACAGGATTAATAAACAATCTCCTAGTAAAGGATCCCCTTAGAATGAGTGATCACAGCATGGCTGAATTTCAAATTCAGATGGAGGGTGAGAAAGTTGGATCTCTAACCAGCGTACTAAGCTTAAATAAAGGAGTCTATGAAGGTATGAGGGCAGAGTTGGCTAAAGTGGACTGGGAAAATAGATTAAAGTGTAGGGCGGTTGATGAACAGTGGTGTACATTTAAGGAGATATTTCACAACTCTCAAGAAAAATATATTCCAGTGAGGAGGAAAGGGTGTAAGAGAAAAGATAGCCATCCGTGGCTAATGAAAGAAATAAAGGGGTATCCAATTAAAAACAAGGGCATACAAAGTGGTCAAAACTAGTGGGAGGACAGAAGACTGGGAAGCTTTTAAAAGCTAGCAAAGAATGACTAAAAAAATGATTAAGAAAGGGAAGATAGACTATGAAAGCACAAAATATAAAAACAGATAGCAAGAGTTTCTAATAGGTATGTAAAAAGGAAACGAGTGGCTAAAATAAATGTTGGTCCATTAGAGGACATGACCGGGGAATTAGTAATGGGGAACAGGGAGATGGCAGAAACTCTGAACAAATATTTTGTATCAGTCTTTATGGGAGAGGACACTAAAAATATCCCAACAGTGGATAGTCAAGGGGCTATAGGAGGGGAGGAACTTAACACAATCACAAAGGAGGTGGTACTCAATAAGATAATGGGACTAAAGGCAGATAAATCCCCTGGACCTGATGGCTTGCATTCTAGGGTCTTAAGAGAAGTAGCGGCAGGGATTGTGGATGCATTGGTTGTAATTTACCAAAATTCCCTGGATTCTGGGGAGGTCCCAGCAGATTGGAAAACTGCAAATGTAACGCCCCTATTTATAAACAAAAAGGAGGCAGACAAAAAGCAGGAAACTATAGACCAGTTAGCCTAACATCTGTGGTTGGAAAAATGTTGGAGTCCATTTTTAAAGAAGCAGTAGCAGGACATTTGGAAAAGCATAATTCGGTCAGGCAGAGTCAGCATGGATTTATGAAGGGGAAGTCATGTTTGACAAATTTGCTGGAATTCTTTGAGGATATAACGAACAGGCTGGATAAAGGGGAACCAGTGGATGTGGTGCATTTGGACTTCCAGAAGGCATTTGACAAGGTGCCACATAAAAGGTTACTAGACAAGATAAAAATTCACGGGGTTGGGGTTAATATATTAGCATGGATAGAGGATTGGCTAACTAACAGAGAACAGAGAGTCGGGATAAATGGTTCATTCTCGGGTTGGCAATCAGTAACTAGTGGGGTGCCGCAGGGATCAGTGCTGGGACCCCAACTATTTACAATCTATATTAATGACTTGGAAGAAGGGACCGCGTGTAATGTAACCAAGTTTGCTGACGATACAAAGGTGGGAGGAATGTGTGAGGAGGACACAAAAAACCTGCAAGAGGACAGGCTAAGTGAATGGGAAAAAATTTGGCAGATGGAGTATAATGTTGGAAAGTGTGAGGTTATGCACTTTGACAGAAAAACTCAAAGAGAAACTTATTATTTAAATGGAGAAAGATTGCAAAGTGCTGCAGTACAGCGGGACCTGGGGATCCTGGTGCATGAAACACTTATGGTTAGCATGCAGGTACAGCAAGTGATCAGGAAGGCTAATGGAATCTTGGCCTTTATTGCAAAGGGGATGGAGTATAAAAGCAGGGAAGTCTTGTTAAAGTTATACATGGTATTTGTGATGCCACACCTTGAATACTGTGTACAGTTTTGGTTTCCATATTTGAGAAAGGATATACTTGCTTTGGAGGCAGTTCAGAGAAGGTTCACTCGGTTGATTCCGGAGATGAGGGGGTTGACTTATGAGGAAAAGTTGAGTAGGTTGGGCCTCGACTCATTGGAAATCAGAAGAATGAGAGGTGATCTTATCAAAACGTTAAAGATTATGAGGGGACTTGACAAGGTAGATGCAGAGAGGATGTTTCCACTGATAGGGGAGACTAGAACTAGATGGCATAATCTTAGAATAAGGGGCCGCCCATTTACAACTGAGATGAGGAGAAATTTCTTCTGAGAGTTGTAAATCTGGAATTCGCTGCCTCAGAGAGCTGTGGAAGCTGGGTCATTGAATAAATTTAAGACAGAGATAGACAGTTTCTTAACCGATAAGGGGTTATGGGAGCAGGCGGGGAAGTGGAGCTGAGTCCATGATCGGTTCAGCCATGATCGTATTAAATGGTGGAGCAGGCTCGAGGGATCGTATGGTCTACTTCTGTTCCTATTTCTTATGTTCTTATGTTCCGGACCCCCCCCCTCCCCCCACCAGGGTAAATAATTTCTCTCTATCTACCCCATCGAGTCCCTTAAATACCGTCATTACATCCCTTAATCTTCCGTATGGGTATTGGTCTGTCACTTTTCTCATTCTGTATCATGTCTACCCCTCGTGAAATGGAAAGGCAGTGTTGTTGTTGAGTTGAATAACAACGTGTATTTATATAGCACCTTTAATGTAGTAAAACCTCACTAGGTGCTTCACGGCAGTATTATGAGTCAAAAGATTTGACACCAATCCACATAAGGAGAAATTAGGGCAGCTTGGTCAAGGAGGTAGATTTTACGGAGCATTTTAAAGGAAGAAAGAGAAGCAGAGAGGTTTAGGGAGGGAATTCCAGAGCTTGGGGCCCAGGCCGTTGAAGGCACGGCCACTGCTGATTGAGCGATTATAATCAGGGATGCTCAGGAGGGCAGAATTAGAGGAGCTTACAAGGGAAATTAGGGATAGTGTTAAATCCAAGGAAGAGGCATATAAATTGGCCAGAAAAAGCAGCAAACCTGAGGACTGGGAGAAATTTAGAATTCAGCAGAGGAGGACAAAGGGTTTAATTAGGAGGGGGAAAATAGAATATGAGAGTAAGCTTGCAGGGAACATAAAAACTGACTGCAAAAGTGTCTACAGATACGTGAAGAGAAAAAGATTAGTGAAGACAGATGTAGGTCCCTTACCATCAGAATCAGGTGAAGTCATAATGGGGAATAAAGAAATGGCAGACCAATTAAACAAATACTTTGGTTCTGTCTTTACTAAGGAAGACACAAATAACCTTCCGGAAATACTAGGGGTTCAAGGGTCTAGCGAGAAGGAGGAAATAAAAGAAATCCTTATTAGTCAGCAAATTGCGTTAGAGAAATTGAAGGTCGATTAATCCACAGGGCCTGATAGTCTGCATCCCAGAGTACTTAAGGAAGTGGCCCTAGAAATAGTGGATGCATTGGTGGTCATTTTCCAACATTCTATAGACTCTGGATTAGTTCCTATGGACTGGAGGGTAGCTAATGTAACCCCACTTTTTAAAAAAGGAGGGAGAGAGAAAACAGGGAATTATAGAATGGTCAGCCTGACATTGGTGGTGGGGAAAAAGTTGGAATAAATTATTAAAGATGAAATAGCAGCACATTGGAAAGCATTGACAGGATCGGTCCAAGTCAGCATGGATTTATGAAGGGGAAATCATGCTTGACAAATTTTCTAGAATTTTTTGTGGTTGTAACTAGTAGAGTGGACAAGGGAGGACCAGTGGATGTGTTGTATTTAGACTTCCAAAAGGCTTTTGACAAGGTCCCACAAAAGAGAATAGTGTGCAAAATTAAGGCACAAGGTATTTGGGGTAATGTACTGAAGTGGATAGAGAACTGGTTGGCAGATAGGAAGCAGAGAGTAGGAATAAATGGGTCCTTTTCAGAATGGCAGGCAGTGACTATTGGGGTACCGCAAAGTTCAGTGCTGGGACCCCAGCTATTTACAATATACATTAATGATTTAGTCAAAGGAATTGAATGTAATATGTCCAAGTTTGCAGATGACGCTAAGCTGGGTGGCAGTGTGAACTGTGAAGAGGATGCTAGAAGGCTGCAGGCTGATTTGGACAGGTTAGGTGAGTGGGCAAATACATGGCAGATGCCATGGCAGTATAACGTGGATAAATGTGAGGTTATCCACTTTGGTGGTAAAAACAGAAGGGCTGATTAATATCTGAATGGTGACAGATTAGGTAAAGGGGAGGTGCAACGAGACCTGGGTGTCATGCTACATTAGTCATTGAAGGTTTGAATACAGGTGCAGCAGGCGGTGAAGAAGGCAAATGGCATGTTGGCCTTCATAGCGAGAGGATTCGAGTATAGGAGCAGGGAGGTTTTACTGCAGTTGTACAGGGCCTTGGTAAGGCCACACCTTGAATATTGTGTACAGTTTTGGTCTCCTAACTGAGGAAGGACATTCTTGCTATTGGGAGAGTGCAGCGAAGGTTCACCAGACTGATTCCCGGGTATGACAGGACAGACATATGAAAAAAGACTGGATCGACTAGGCTTGTATTCAATGGAATTTAGAAGAATGAAAGGGTATCTCATAGAAACATATAAAATTCTGATGGGATTGGACAAGTTAGATGCAGGAAGAATGTTCCCGATGTTGGGGAAGTCCAGAACCAGGGGTCACAGTCTAAGGATAAGGGGTAAGCTATTTAGGACCGAGATGAGGAGAAACTTCTTCACTCAGAGTTGTGGGCATGTGGAATTCTCTACCACTGAAAGTTTTTGGGGCCAGTTCGTTACATATATTCAAAAGGGAATGAGATGTGGCCCTCACGGCTAAAGGGATCAAGGGGTATGGCGAGAATGCATGATCAGCCATGATCATATTGAATGGTGGTGCAGGCTCGAAGTGCCGAATAGCCTACTTCTGCACCTATTTTCTTGTTTCTATATAGCCAACCCGTGACATGGCCATCTAGGCGAGGGCCTCAATCCCATTCATAGAAACATAGAAACATAGAAATTAGGTGCAGGAGTCGGCCATTCGGCCCTTCGAGCCTGCACCGCCATTCAATGAGTTCATGGCTGAACATGCAACTTTAATACCCCATTCCTGCTTTCTCGCCATACCCCTTGATCCCCATAGTAGTAAGGACTACATCTAACTCCTTTTGGAATATATTTAGTGAATTGGCCTCAACAACTTCCTGTGGTAGAGAATTCCACAGGTTCACCACTCGCTGGGTAAAGAAGTTTCTCCTCATCTCGGTCCTAAATGGCTTACCCCTTATCCTTAGACTGTGATCCCTGGTTCTGGACTTGCCCAACATTGGGAACATTCTTCCTGCATCGAATCTGTCGAAACCCGTCAGACTTTTAAACGTTTCTATGTGATCCCCTCTCATTCTTCTGAACTCCAGTGAATACAAGCCCAGTTGATCCAGTCTTTCTTGATATGTCAGTCCTGCCATCCCGGGAATCAGTCTGGTGAACCTTCGCTGCACTCCCTCAATAGCAAGAACGTCCTTCCTCAAGTTAGGAGACCAAAACTGTACACAATACTCCAGGTGTGGCCTCACCAAGGCCCTGTACAACTGTAGCAACACCTCCCTGCCCCTGTACTCAAATCCCCTCGCTATGAAGGCCAACATGCCATTTGCTTTCTTAATCGCCTGCTGTACCTGCATGCCAACCTTCAATGACTGATGTACCATGTCACCCAGGTCTCGTTGCACCTCCCCTTTTCCTAATCTGTCACCATTAAGATAATAGTCTGTCTCTCTGTTTTTACCACCAAAGTGGATAACCTCACATTTATCCACATTATACTTCATCTGCCATGCATTTGCCCACTCACCTAACCTATCCAAGTCACTCTGCAGCCTTCGAGCATCCTCCTCGCAGCTCACACTGCCACCCAGCTTAGCGTAATCTGCAAACTTGGACATATTACATTCAATTCCTTTGTCTAAATCATTACTGTACAATATAAACAGCTGGGGCCCCAGCACAGAACCTTGCGGTAGCCAACTAGCCACTGCCTGCCATTCTGAAAAGTACCCATTTACTCCTACTCTTTGCTTCCTGTCTGCCAACCAGTTTTCAATCCACGTCAGCACACTACCCCCAATCCCATGTGCTTTAACTTTGCACACTAATCTCTTGTGTGGGACTTTGTCGAAAGCCTTCTGAAAGTCCAAATACACCACATCAACTGGTTCTCCCTTGTCCACTCTACTGGAAACATCTTCAAAAAATTCTAGAAGATTTGTCAAGCATGATTTCCCTTTCACAAATCCATGCTGACTTGGACCTATCATGTCACCTCTTTCCAAATGCGCTGCTATGACATCCTTAATAAATGATTCCATCAATTTCCCCACTACTGATGTCAGGCTGACCGGTCTATAATTCCCTGTTTTCTCTCTCCCTCCTTTTTTAAAAAGTGGGGTTACATTGGCTACCCTCCACTCCATAGGAACTGATCCAGAGTCTATGGAATGTGGGAAAATGACTGTCAATGCATCCGCTATTTCCAAGGCCACCTCCTTAAGTACACTGGGATGCAGACCATCAGGCCCTGGGGATTTATCGGCCTTCAATCCCATCAATTTCCCCAACACAATTTCCCGACTAATAAAGATTTCCCTCAATTCCTCCTCCTTACTAGACCCTCCGACCCCTTTTATATCCGGAAGGTTGTTTGTGTCCTCCTTAGTAAATACCGAATCAAAGTTCAATTTGTTTGCCATTTCTTTGTTCCCCGTTATGACTTCCCCTGATTCTGACTGCAGGGGACCTACGTTTGTCTTTACTGACCTTTTTCTCTTTACATATCTATAAAAGCTTTTGCAGTCCATTTTAATGTTCCCTGCAAGCTTCCTCTCATACTCTATTTTCCCTGCCCGAATCAAACTCTTTGTCTTTCTCTGCTGACTTCTAAATTTCTCCCAGTCCCCGGGTTCGCTGCTATTTCTGGCCAATTTGTATGCCTTGGCTTTAATACTATCCCTGATTTCCCTTGATAGCCACGGTTGAGCCACCTTCCTTTTTTATTTTTACGTCAGACAGGGATGTACAATTGTTGTAGTTCATCCATGCGGTCTCTAAATGTCTGCCATTGCCCATCCACTGTCAACCCCTTAAGTATCATTCGCCAATCTATCCTAGCCAATTCACGCCTCATACCTTCAAAATTACCCTTCTTTAAGTTCTGGACCATGGTCTCTGAATTAACTGTTTCATTCTCCATCCTAATGTAGAATTGCACCATATTATGGTCACACTTCCCCAAGGGGCCTCACAACGAGATTGCTAACTAATCCTCTCTCATTACACAACACCCAGTCTAAGGTGGCCTTCCCCCTAGTTGGTATCTTGACATATTGGTCTGGAAAACCATCCCTTATGCACTCCGGGAAATCCTCCTCCACCGTATTGTTTCCAGTTTGGTTAGCCCAATCTATATGTATATTAAAGTCACCCAAGATAACTGCTGCACCTTTATTGCATGCACCCCTAATTTCCTGTTTGATGCCCTCCCCAACATCACTACTACTGTTTGGAGGTCTGTACACAACTCCCACTAGCGTTTTCTGCCCCTTGGTATTCCGTAGCTCCACCCATACCGATTCCACATCATCCAAGCTAATGTCTTTCCTTACAATTGCATTAATTTCCTCTTTAACCAGCAACACCACCCTGCCTCCTTTTCCTTTCTGTCTATCCTTCCTAAATGTTGAATACTCTTGGATGATGAGTTCCCAGCCTTGGTCACCCTGGAGCCATGTCTCCGTGATGGCCAACCACATCGTATCCGTTAACTGCTATCTGCACAGTTAATTCGTCCACCTTATTCCAAATACTCCTTGCATTGAGGCACAGAGCCTTCAGGCTTGCCTTTTTAACACGCTTAGACCTTTTAGAATTTTGCTGCAAAATGGCCCTTTTTGTTTTTTGCCTTGGGTTTCTCTGCCCTCCACTTTTACTCATCTCCTTTCTGTCTTTTGCTTCTGTCTCCATTTTGTTTCCCTCTGTCTCCCTGCATTGGTTCCCACCCCCGTGCCATATTAGTTTAACTCCTCCCCAACAGCACTAGCAAACACTCCTCCTAGGACATTGGTTCCAGTCCTGCCCAGGTGCAGCCCATCCGGTTTGTACTGGTCCCACCTCCCCCAGAACCAGTTCCAATGCCCCAGGAATTTGAATCCCTCCCTGCTGCACCACTGCTCAAGCCACGTATTCATCTGAGCTATCCTGCGATTACTACTCTGACTAGCACGTGGCACTGGTAGCAATTCTCATCCTTCAAGTTCCTGCTTTTTCCTGAAAAAAAAACACTGCCCACTTTTAATTTTAAACTTTTATTCTTGCTGAGGTGACGTTTTGCAGAAAAGTTCCATCCCTTTGTCCGGGAGCCCAGACGCTGAATGCCAGAGAGCTATTCAACCACGTCAGCATTCGCTGGCTAGCCTACCCGCTGCCCTCGCTCTACGTGCACACGCCCACTTTCCAGCAGGAGCCAATGGCCAGCCATCAGAAGCTCCTCAACGCTTGCGTAAAGCACGGGCGCCGTGGCCAGTCGGGCCATCGTTAACGCTGCCCAGACCAGGGACATTGCAGGCAGGGCTCTCACGTGTGGATCGTTCAGTGCCTTTAGCTATCGTCTTGCTCCGCCAACTCCTGGCATTTGGTGAGCCATGTCCCCCCTACACCCCCCATGGAAGCTCGGTCTCAGCTGATTTCCTTCCGAACTGCAAGTCCATCCCCTCCAAGTTCCCCTCCAAGTTGCACGCCATCCTGACTTGGAAATATATCGGCGTTCCTTCATCGTCGCTGGGTCAAAATCTTGGAATTCCCTCCCTAACAGCACTGAGGGAGCACCTTCACCACACCGACTGCAGCGGTTCAAGAAGGTCGGCTCACCACCACCTTCGCAAGAGGCAGCTAAGGACGGCAATAAATGCCGGCCTTGCCAGCGATGCCCACATCCTGAGGATTAATAGCTAGAAGAAAGAAATCTTGTGCTACTTCTCCATTGGCCTGATGTACTCCTGGAATTGACAATTTGCACGTTTGTCTCATCTACTTTTCATTTCTCCCCCACAATCCTGCTCACAGCATTTCCTAATGGGCCTAAAAACATCATCTGTAAGGGTTGTCTGACCCAACTAAGAAGATATTTCCACTCGGGATACCTGCCTCCTCTTTCTTTGGCTTTGAAGGTTAATGTGAGGCATATTGTGGCTGACGACAGGGCTGCTCGATTTGATTGGACAAAATAGCTGGAGGCCCCCTTTGTTCGGCTGCTTTTCAAAGGGTCTTTCAGGAAATGCTTTCAAAGTGCTTTCAGGATGAAATGTGCTCTGACTGCCCTGGGAACAGCCCACAGCTGGCTGTTTTATTAAAATGGGAGAGTTCGGGAGGAAGCCCGTGTGTGTTTATTCAGATCGTGTCTGTTATTGTCAGCGGAATCTGCCCTTTTGCATAGAAATCATAGAAATTTACAGCACGAAAGGAGGCCACTTCGGCCCATCGTGTCCGCACCGGCCGACAAAGAGCTGTCCAGCCTAATCCCACTTTCCTGCTCTTGGTCCGTAGCCCTGTAGGTTACGGCACTTAAAGTGCAAATCCAGGTAGTTTTTAAATGTAGAGGGTTCTGCCTCTACCACCCTTTCAGGCACTGAGTTCCAGACCCCCACCACCCCCTGGGTGAAGAAAATTCCCCTCAAATCCCCTCTAAACCTCCTACCAATTACTTTAAATCTGGTTGTTGACCCCTCTGCTAAGGAAAATAGGTCCATCCTATCCACTCTGGGGACAAACGCACCAATGTTAGTGTCCTCGACCAGGCCAACATCCCCAGCCTTGAAGCACTGGCCACACTCGATCAGCTCCGCTGGGCAGGCCACAGTTTGCATGTCAGACACAAGACTCCCAAAGCAAGTGCTCTACTCTGAACTCCTTCACGGCAAGCTAGCCCGAGGTGGGCAGCGGAAACTTTACAAGGACACCCTCAAAGCCTCCCTGATAAAATGCAACATCCCCACTGACACCTGGGAGTCCCTGGCCAAAGACCGCCCTAAGTGGAGGAAGTGCATCCAGGAGGGCGCTGAGCATCTCGAGTCTCATCATCGAGAGCATGCAGAAACCAAGCGCAGGGAGCGGAAGGAGTGTGCGGCAAACCAGTCCCACCCACCCTTTCCCTCAACCACTGTCTGTCCCACCTGTGACAGGGACTGTGGTTCTCGTATTGAACTGTACAGTCACCTAAGAACTCACTTTTAGAGTGGAAGCAAGTCTTCCTCTATTCCGACAGGCAGTGACTAGTGGGATGCCGCAGGGTTCAGTGCTGGGACCCCAGCTATTTACAATATACATTAATGATTTAGACAAAGGAATTGAATGTAATATCTATTTGCAGATGACACGAACCTGGGTGGCAGTGTGAGTTGTGAGGAGGATGCTAAGAGGCTGCAGGGGGACTTGGACAGATTAGGTGAATGAATGGGCAAATGCATGGCAGATGCAGTATAATGTGGATAAATGTGAGGTTATCCACTTTGATGGCAAAATCAGGAAGGCAGATTATTATTTGAATGGTGACAGATTAGGAAAAGGGGAGGTGCAACGAGACCTGGGTGTCATGGTACATCAGTCATTGAAGGTAGGCATGCAGGTATCGCAGGCAGCAAAGAAAGCAAATGGCATGCTGGCCTTCATAGCAAGGGGATTTGAGTATAGGAGCAGGGAGGTCTTGCTGCAGTTGTACAGGGCCTTGGTGAGGCCACACCTTGAGTATTGTTTGCAGTTTTGGTCTCCTAATCTGAGGAAGGACATGCTTGCTATTGAGGGAGTGCAGCGAAGGTTCACCAGACTGATTCCCGGGATGGTAGGACTGACATATGAGGAAAGACTGGATCGGCTAGGCTTATACTCACTGGAATTTAGAAGAATAAGAGGGGATCTCATAGAAACATATAAAATTCTGATGGGACTGGACAGCTTAGATGCAGGAAGAATGTTCCCGATGTTGGGGAAGTCCAGAACCAGGGGACATAGTCTAAGGATAAGGGGTAAGCCATATAGGACTGAGATAAGGAGAAACTTCTTCACTCAGAGAGTGGTGAACCTGTGGAATTCTCTACCACAGAAAGTTGTTGAGTCCAGTTTGTTGGACATATTCAAAAGGCAGTTTGAGAATTTGAATTTAGTTTAAGCAATCTGGAAATAAAAAGCTGCTCTCAGTAAAAGTGACTATGAAGCTGTCAGATTGCCGTAAAAACCCAAACTGGTTCACGAATGTCCTTTAGAGAAGGAATGCTGCTGTCCTTACCCGGTCTGGCCTATCTTGATTCCAGTCCCACACCAACGTGGTTGACTCTTGACTGAAGTGGCCTAGCAAGCCGCACAGTTGGAAGAAACCACTCATCAATAATCACCATTGGCAGTCCCTCGGAATCGAGGAAGACTTGCTTCCACTCCTGAAGTGAGTTCTTTGGTGTACAGTCCAATACGAGAGCCACAGACTCTGTCACAGGTGGGGCAGATTTGCCGCATGCTCTTTCCGCTGTCTGCGCTTGGTTTCTGTGTGCTCTCGGCGTTGAGACTCGAGGTGCTCAGTGCCCTCTCGAATGCACCACTACACAGATAGTGTCAGCTGTGGCTCAGTTGGTAGCACACTCGCCTCATGAGTCAGAGGATTGTGGGTTCAAGTCCCACTCCAGGAACTTGAGCACAAAAATCTAGGCTGACACTCCAGTGCAGTGCTGAGGGAGTGTTGCACTATCGGAGATGCTGTCTTTCGGATGGGACATTAAACCCTCTCAGGTGGATGTAAAAGATCCCATGGCACTATTTTGCAGGGGAGTTAGCCCCTGTGTCTTGGCCAATATTTATTCCTCAATCAACATAACAAAAACAGATTATCTGGTCATTACTGTTTGTGGGAACTTGCTGTGCGCAAGTTGGCTGCCTCATTTCCCACATTACAGCAGTGACTACACTCCAAAAGTACTTAATTGGCTGTAAAGTGCATTGTGAAAGAGAAATTATGCTTGCCAAATCTTCTGGAATTTTTTGAGGATGTTTCCAGTAGAGTGGACAAGGGAGAACCAGTTGATGTGGTGTATTTGGACTTTCAGAAGGCTTTTGACAAGGTCCCACACAAGAGATTAATGCGCAAAGTTAAAGCACATGGGATTGGGGGTATGTGCTGACGTGGATTGAGAACTGGTTGGCAGACAGGAATCAAAGAGTAGGAGTAAATGGGTACTTTTCAGAATGGCAGGCAGTGGCTAGTGGGGTACCGCAAGGTTCTGTGCTGGGGCCCCAGCTGTTTACATTGTGCATTAATGATTTAGACGAGGGGATTAAATGTAGTATCTCCAAATTTGCGGATGACACTAAGTTGGGTGGCAGTGTGAGCTGCGAGGAGGATGCTATGAGGCTGCAGAGTGACTTGGATAGGTAAGGTGAGTGGGCAAATGCATGGCAGATAAAGTATAATGTGGATAAATGTGAGGTTATCCACTTTGGTGGTAAAAACAGAGAGACAGACTATTATCTGAATGGTGACAGATTATGAAAAGGGGAGGTGCAACGAGACCTGGGTACATCAGTCATTGAAGGTTGGCATGCAGATACAGCAGGCGGTTAAGAAAGCAAATGGCATGTTGGCCTTCATAGTGAGGGGATTTGAGTATAGGGACTGGGAGGTGTTACTACAGTTGTACAGGGCCTTGGTGAGGCCACACCTGGAGTATTGTGTACAGTTTTGGTCTCCTAACTTGAGGAAGGACATTTTTGCTATTGAGTGAGTGCAGCAAAGGTTCACCAGACTGATTCCCGGAATGGCGGGACTGACATATCAAGAAAAACTGGATCAACTGGGCTTGTATTCACTGGAGTTCAGAAGAATGAGAGGGGATCTCATAGAAACGTTTAAAATTCTGACGGGTTTCGACAGGTTAGATGCAGGAAGAATGTTCCCAATGTTGGGCAAGTCCAGAACCAGGGGTCACAGTCTAAGGATAAGGGATAATCCATTTAGGACCGAGATGAGGAGAAACTTCTTCACCCAGAGAGTGGTGAAGCTGTGGAATTCTCTACCACAAGAAGTTGTTGAGGCCAATTCACTAAATATATTCAAAAAGGAGTTAGATGTAGTCCTTACTACTAGGAGGATCAAGAGGCATGGCAGCCATGAACTCATTAAATGGCGGTGCAGGCTCGAAGGGCCGAATGGCCTACTCCTGCACCTATTTTCTATGTTTCTATGTGAAAGTGCTATATAAATGCAAGTCTTTCTCTTTTCTTTTAATTAATGAAGTCAATGGAAATAAAAATGGGGAGAGATGTGGAGCAGGCTGCTGACTCACCATTGCCCGGTTTACAAAGTCACAATTACCCCCAGTTTGCTGAAGGCAGAAGAAAGTGTTAATTCTATTTGGGATTTGACCTCTATTGAAATACAATCCAATGTCTTCCCTTCACTCGAGGGTACGTCACTCTCGCTGGAGCAGGGGCACCAGCAACAGAGGGGGACCTTGAGCCTCAAAGAGCGAATCCATTGGGTGACTTTATGTTGGTATGGTGGCTGATCGGAATTAGCCGATCTTTTGGCTGGCGAATTTAGTGCTTCCAGGGATACATTTTTAAAAATCTGTTCTTGGGATGTTGCACCAGCAAGGCAGCATTTATTGCCCATCCCGTGTTGGCCTGAGGGCATTAAGGGTAATTTACACAGTGTGGCACTGGGGTCAGCGCGAGCTGGGCTCGGTAGGTTTTGGTAGGTTCCCTTCGCCCAAGGGCATGAGTTGGGTTTTTATAACAGCTTTAATGGTCATTATTCTGGTGCTAGCTCACAAATTGCTAAATTTATTGAGTTAAATTTTGCAACTTGCCCTGCTGCGATTTGAACACACAACCTCTGGGTTGCTAGTCCAGTAACCACTAAGCTACCGTATCCAAACAAGACACTGAACGGCCACTACTTGGAAAGTAGTTCACTGTGTGAAATGCTCCTGAGGCGTTTTGACCTGCTAAGCACCCCTCTTATAAATGCACGTCATATTATAACATTATGCCATAATTATTATTAGATTAAGTTAAAGAGAGAGACAAGGTGGGTTGAATGGAACATTATATTTCTTTGTGATTAGGTTCCAGCGCACCCGGGAGATGTTTTTCTCTTGAGCTCTCGGTTCCAGTGGATTTTCAAAGGGACAGGAGTTCCTGTAATTACAAATTGATGTGCTAACGTCATCTCCATTTATAATGAAACTAGTTTCCTTGAAATTGATTCATGCCAGTTTCAAAGAGAGCCGTCCGCAGATTGAGACCACTGGTGTTAAGTACGTCACAAGTGAGTGTTTCAAGCCCAGCACCCGTTCAGTTTGGCCTGTGCGGTAACCTTGTTCCCATGGTGCCACATCTACTTCGTGCATCAGAAAGAAAGAACATTGCATTGATACAGCGTTTCACAGCCACTTTTGAGGTGTAATCACTGTAATATAGGAAACGTGGCAGCCAGTATTACGCACAGCAAGGTCCCACAAACAGCAAGGTGATAATGGACAGATAATCTGCCTTAGGTGTTCGTTGAGGGATAAATATCGGTCAGGACACCGGGTGAACTCTCCGGCTTTTCTTTGAATAATGCTGCTGGATCTTTCACGACCACCAGAGTGAGCAGAGGAGGCTTCAGTATAATGTCTTATGTAAAATATGACACCTCCAACAGTGCAGCACTGAAGTGTCATCCCAGACTTTACACTTAAGTCTCCGGAGTGGGACTTGAACCCAAACAAAACAGGTGCTGGGATATAAAACACCGGGCAGCGCTCACTCTTGACCTCGTGACTCAGAGGCCAGAGTACTACCACCTGAGCCATGCCTGACACTCGATACTGACACCCGGAAGGCTGCAGGTGTGGATGCGTACTTCTTGCTCTTGCACAGTCAGAGCATAATTGTTTGGCTGGGATCTTCCCTGCTGTCAGTGGGAGATCTGTACGGGGCAATAATGACCTCAGGCTCAGTACTTGCCTTCAAAGGTTAGTGTTATGTATCTACGCAGGTTAAATACTGATGGAGGGGATTTAAGCAGTTTAGGGGTGCGAGGGTGGGGTGTGCTCAATACAACAGAGGTGGGAAGCCCAGGTTAGACTACACTGAGGATATAGGCTTTCCAGTAGAGACAGGAGTCTAGAACGTTAGCAAGGCGGGTATTCAAAGTTTACAGCACGGAAGGAGGCCACTTCAGCCCATCGTGTCCGCGCCGGCCAACAAAAAGCTATCCAGTCTAATCCCACTTTCCAGCTCTAGGTCCGTAGCCCTGCAGGTTACGGCACTTCAAGTGCACATCCAAGTACTTTTTAAATGTGGTGAGAGTTTCTGCCTCTACCACCCTTTCAGGCAGCGAGCTCCAGACCCCCACAGCCCTCTGCATGAAGAAATTTCCCCTCAAATCTCCTCTAAACCTCCCCCCAATTACTTTAAATCAACCCCCTGGTTGTTGATCTCTCTGCTAAGGGAAATAGACCTTTTCTATCCACTATATCTAGACCCTTCATAATTTTATACACCTCAATGCGATCTCCCCCCAGCCTCCTCTGTTCCAAAGAAAACAAACCCAGCCTATCCAATCTTTCCTCATAGCTTGGATTCTCCAGTCCAGGCAACATCCTCATAAATCTCCTCTGTACCCTCTCCAATCACATCCCTGCAATCACATCCTTCCTGTAATGTGGTGACCAGAACTGCACGCAGTACTCCAGCTGTGGCCTAACCAGTGTTTTATACAGTTCAAGCATAACCCCCCCTGCTCTTGTATTCTATGCCTCGGCTAATAAAGGCAAGTATTCTGTATGCCTTCTTAACCACCTTATCTACCTGGCCTGCTACCTTCAGGGATCTGTGGACCTGCACTCCCAGGTCCCTTTGTTCATCTACACTTTTCAATGTCCTACCATTTAATGTGTGTTCCTTTTCCTTGTTAGCCCTGCTCAAATGCATCACCTCACACTTCTCCGGATTAAATTCTATTTGCCACTGTTCTGGGGGAGTTGCAACCGGCGAAGCAAGACGTCAACTGGGGCATAGTGCATCATAAAGGGGAAGGAGAATATAAGGGATGGAGAGCGGGGAGAGAAAGACCAGCAGAAGAGATAGAGAAACAAGGTGGGATGGAGGGGAGATAGATAGCGACGTGGAGGAGCTTGGCCCTGCAGTCAATATGTGCATATTAGTGGACAGACAGTAATGTTCACAACCTTAACCCTTCCTGTGGGTGGGGAGGTCAGGTAGGCGTTGTTTCAATTTTGCTTGGAGATTGAAGGTAGGCGTCTGTCTGAGGGAGGGAGCACAGCACGCTCATGGCTTTCAAAGGAGCGACAACCCTGGACTCAAATAATGCCTGGAGGCCCTGGTCTGAGCCTAGCCGAGGTTGAAATCGGACAACCCCTGAAGAGTATAGATTTTGGGGGCTGGCTGAGAATTTGATGGGTGGGCTGTGTGGGGTTCAGCCTATTGTTCGCAAGGACCTCCGTTCACATCCATTCTTGTGTTTGGTCCACAAGAGGCCGGCAATGAAGGAAAGAAAGGAAGGGACAGAAGGAAGATAGACAAGAGGGGGAAGAAAGGATAAAAGAGGGGAACAGTGAACGCCTCGAACCTACCACTTGTTTTTGCTGCCTGTATAATCGGACAGCTGGCTTGTGATGAAGAGGCTGGTAAGCAGGATCTCAGTGTTTGCAGCTCTGTCACAGCTCCAGCTCAGTGCAGGAGCATGGCCAGTGCCATGAATTGTCTTTTTTATGTTCTGCTGATTTTCCCTTGGAAGCTACACCGCTTTATTATTTGTGATAAATCCAAACTGTCACACAGCTGACAGCATAATGAATGGGCAGCTTTTCTCTCTCGGCGCTTTGGATTTACACGGTGAGTACCTGCACACACAGACCAGAAAGGTCCCTCGTTCAAACCCCGGGTCTGTGAAAATAAAGTATTTGCATTTATATAGCGCCTTTCATGTCCTCAGTTCTTCATGCTTCTGTGCACTGCACCAGTTTCATCTCATTGTCGGATCTATGACCAGAAATTGACACTAAAACGTGAATCGAAGGTGATGTATTCCCAGATGGGTTCTACAGCAAGACATTATTACTTTTAGTGAGTTATTACTCTGGAGCCAAACCTGACAAAAGAGAAAAAGAAAACTTGCATTTCTATAGCGCCTTTCACAACCTCATGATGTCCCGAAGCTCTTTACAGCCAACAAAGTACTTTTTTAAGTGCAGTCAGTGTTGTAATATAGGAAACACGGCAGCCAATTTGTGCACAGCAAGCTCCCACAAACAGCAGTGAGATTATGACCAGATAATGTTTTAGTGATGTTGGTTGAGGGACAAATATGGGCCAGAATATGTGGAGAACTCGCTTGCTATTCTTCAAAAAAGGGTAGTGGGATCGTTCACACCCTCCTGAGAGAGCAGACGGGGCCTCGGTTAATGCCTCTTTCAAACAGTGCAGCACTCCCATCAGCACTGCACTGGATGTCGGCCTGGATTTGCTGCTGAAGTTTTTGGAATGGGACTTGAAGCCACATCCTTCTGACTCAGAGGCGAGTGACCTACCTGTGGGCCAAGGCTGCCATTGAATGAACTAATCTCAGTTAGGGTTGGGGGCAAGGTGAGTGTGGGCACGGATTGAGAACCAGCCATGGTTCCTGCACCTGGCTGCTCCTCAATGTTTCCGGCTGAAAAATGTGCATGTGTAGCTGTTGAGTGAGGGCACGGGAGGCGATGCCCCATGCAGTAGAATAGCCCATCGAAACTCATTGCTCGGGCTCAAACGTGAAGTACAGGAGAGCAACTGGGTGCTTGAGGAGCTGTACTGTGGCAAGGCTCAACATCTTGAAGGGGAGCACAGGAGGGAAAAAAAAATGAAAGACAAACTGCCAATGTAGTTTATGAGGGGAAGTCAAACGTGCTTTTATACTTGCTCTTCAGGAGGGCCAATCACGGCAGAGCAATATCTAACGGCTCCTCCTCTTACTGTTTTCATCAGTGATCCAAAATTGTGCCGATAAGGGAGCCAGTTTTGGCCATGGAAACACGGGAGAGTCGGCACAAAATCCCACAAACTACGAAACGGAAAATGTAAATGCTCCTTAACCTGGCCGATAAAAGTCTGTTGATTTCTTTGCTGTATAACCAGGCTGCCCATTGCTGCAGTCTGGCCTTCTGCCTGTACATGAGAGAAAGGTGTTTCTCCGTCCCTGCCTCGGCCCATGTACTGCTGACACCCTCATCCGTGCTTTTGTTCCCTCACACTTGACTGTTCCAACGCTTTCCTATCTGGCCTCCCATCTTCCACCCTCTGTAAACTTGAGTTTATCCAAAACTCGGTTGCCCGTATCCTAACTGGCACCAAGTCCTGTTCACCCATCACTCACCCCTGTGCTCGCTGACCTACACTGGCTCCCGGTCCTGCAAACACCTCGCTTTTAAAAATTCTCATCCATGTGTTTAAATCCTTCCGTGGCCTCGCCCTTCCCTATCTGTGCCCTCTCAGGGACAACATTGGCCTCAAGCTCTGGAACTCCCTCCCTAAACCTCTCCGCCTCTCTACCTCTCTTTCCTCCTTTAAGATGCTCTTTAAAACCTACCTCTTTGACCAAGCTTTTGGTCATCTGCCCTAATTTCTTCTTATGTGGCTCGATGTCAAATTTATTTGTTTTGTCTTATAACACTCCTGTGAGTACGTGAATACTACGTTAAAGGTGTTATATAAATACAAGTTGTTGTTGCCTCCAATATGAATGTACTAAGCTTGAGTATACCCTCAGCTTCAGTGCCAAGCCCAAGTCCCACTGTGCTTCCAGTATAGTTACTTGTTTTCACATGTTGGAGGCTAATATTTTGAGCTGTCTGCTTTATATTTTTGAAGCTGGCCAGCTTTTTTGCGGTTGGCAGGTTCGCCTTCACCTGTGCCCACATCAACAAGTCGCACGTTTTGTTTAATTTTCAGTTGATGGAGCAGAGAATCATCGGGCCATAACGCTGGTAGAGACAGCGACTCACTATCCAGCCCCAGCCTCTGAATGTGTTCCGGCCGCTGATGAGAAGGGGCTGGAATACAAAGGGGAGCCAGTAATGCCTCAGTTGTGCAGAGCTTTGGTCAGACCCCATTGGGAGCACTGCGCTCAGTTCTGGGCACCGCACCTTGGGAAGGATATATTGGCTTTGGAGGGGATAGAGTGCAGATTCACCAGAGTGATAGCGGGGCTTAGAGGGTTAAATTATGATTACTGTTTGTACAGGGTATTAGAAATTTGGAACTCGGTCCCCCTCCAAAAGGCACTGGGTGCTGGGTTAATTGGAGCTTTCAAAACTGAGATTGATAGATATTTATTGGGTAAGGATACCGAGGGATTATGGATCAAAGGCTGGTAAATGGAGCTGAGGTGCAGATCAGTCTCAATCAAGCTCGAGCGACTGAATGGTCTCCTCCTGCTCCTACTCTTACAATCTCACTAAGAGGGTCTAATTGGAATACTTTTCTCAGTCTAAATTGGTTACATTGACAGGGCACTGCATTACACTATGTGCATGCTCCAATATAGGAATGGTAGCACAGTGGTTATGTCACTGGACTAGTAATCCAGAGGCCTGGCTGAATGATCCAGAGACGGGAGTTCAAATCCCACCATGGCAGCTGGGGAATTTAAATTCAATTAATTAAATAAATCTGGAATTAAAAAAGTTAGTATCAGTAATGGTGACCATGAAACTACTGGATTGTCATAAAAACTCATCTGGTTCACTAATGTCCTTTAGTGAAGGAAATCTGCCATCCTTACCCAGTCTGGACTCTATGTGACTCCAGACCCACAGCAATGTGGTTGACCCTCTGAAATGGCCTAACAAGCCACTCGAGGGCAATTAGGTATGGGCAATAAATGCTGGCTGTGCCAGTGATGCCTACATCCTGTGAATGAATAAAAAAAAATCCCCCAGTCATGTTATAGCCCTGGCTCCAGAGGTAGCATATATAAGATAATGTAGGATAGGATATAAAGGAGAACCCTGCAGTCAAAGACCCCCACCTCACAAGGTGGGTTTAGTTCTCTGCTCCTGGAGGGTGACATTGCTCGTATTAAACTCCAAGGGCTGCCCCCTCAGAACTCCCATTATTACTGGTGTTTGGGAACGGATGAGAGATTGTGAATCAATAGTTGAGTGGCTGCCCAGTTGGTACTGGTCACATGGTGTTGTTTTTAGAATAACTAATGAGGGTTCGCTTTCTTCTTCCCATTTCCCCATGACCTCGCTCCCTCTATCTCTGAAACCTCCTCCAGCCCTACAATCCTCCAATTTTAGCCTCTTGCTCATCCTCGATTTCTATTACTCCACTATTGGTGGCCGTGTCTTCCGCTGCTTCGGCCCTAATCTCTGGAATTACCTTCCCGAAACCTCTCCGACTTTCTACCTCTCCTCCTTTAAGACCTTCCTTAAAACCTACCTCTTTGACCAAGCATTTGGTCACCTGCCCTAATATCTCCTTAACATATAAGATAATGAGGGGGCTCGACAAGGTGTATGCAGAGAGGATGTTTCCACTCATATGGGAAACTAGAACTAGGGGGCATAGTCTCAGAATAAGGGGCTGTCCATTTAAAACTGAGATGAGGAGAAATTTCTTCTCTCAGAGGATTGTAAATCTATGTAATTCTCTGCCCCAGAGAGCTGTGGAGGCTGGGTCATTGAATATATTTAAGGCGGAGATAGACAGATTTTTGAATGATAAGGGAGTGAAGGGTTATGGAGACCGGGCAGGGAAGTGGAGCTGAGCCCAAGATCAGATCAACCATGATCTTATTGAATGGAGGAGCAGGCTCGAGGGGCCAAATGGCCGACTCCTGCTCCTATTTCTTATGTTCTTACGTTCTTTGCTTGCTGCCTGAGTGTGTCTAGCCCCGCAGTCAGCGCTGTCACAGAACCCTCGGCGTCACTTGATGTCTTGCTTTTCCCGGATGAGAACTGTGGGTCGGTGATGTCATTGCAGGCCAGCAGTGCGTGTTGGGAAGCCTGGACCAATGACCTCATTCTCAATGACATCATTCTTATTTGCATCATTGGAAACTCCTATCATTGGACAGGAACATATCATTTTTCTATTTTGTAATAATAATATGTAAAATCATATTAAGATTTTCTGTTTAGAAATAACAAAGTATCAGCATGTTAAATGACAATATAAACATAGAAACAATAAATCCTCAATTGCATCACTTACCCACTGTTCTTTGCAGCAAGAATATGTCATGTTCAGCAGATGGCCTGAATCAGTAAGTGGCACGCAATGACCAGAGGAAATTACTTTGCAGTAATCCAATGAAAAGATGGCTGAGTAATGCACTAACTTGAATAAGTCTTCAAGCTTAGAATTCTTCAAAAAAAACCTATATCTATCTTCTCACAATACAGAGCAAGAATTTTTCCCTTCCCCTCTCCTCAAAATTAAGGGGAAGGGATAAAGACTTTAAGCTCCAGCCATCTATTTGCCACTCTCTTGAGATCAGTAATAAATTATAAATGACTGTGTTTGTAGTTTTCTCATTGATTCAGTGACACAAGTGAAATGCAATATTTAAAGAAGCTGTCCCTCCAACCTCCACCCAAAGAATCTCCCGAAAGTGCTGACATGTCCTGTGATGCAACACCAGGGGTGCAGACCACAGACTCCTCCCCATCCAGTGACACCGCACCCCTCCCCTCCGTTACACCACCCCCTGACCCCGACCCCACACCCCTCCCCTCCGTTACTGCACCCCCTGACCCCATACCCCTTCCCTCCGTTACTGCAACTGACACCACACCCCCCCCTCCATTACTGCACCCCCTGACCCCCTGACCCCATACCCCTCCCCTCCGTTACTGCAACTGACACACCACCCCTCCCCTCTGTTACTGCATCTCCTGACCCTCTGACCCCGCACCCCCTCCCCTCTGTTACTGCACCTCCTGACACCACACCCCCTCCCCTCTGTTATTGTACCCCCTGACACCTCACCCCTCCCCTCTGTTACTGCGCCCCTGAACCCGCACCCACTCCCCTCTGTTACTGCACCCCCTGACACCGTGCCACTCCCCTCTGTTACTGCACTCCCTGACACCGAACCCTTCCCCTCCGTTACTGCACCTCCTGACCCTCTGACCCCACATTCCCTCCCCTCTGTTACTGCACCTCCTGACCCGCTGATACCGTATCCCTCCAGATATTGTACCCACGTCACCATTCTTCATGTAATTTGAGATATTGAATTTAACTGTAGGAGAGTATAGCAGTCAAACCCAATTTTGACCTTGCCTGACTCCGACACACGTGTATGTTCCTGCAGGGTTTTTGGATGATGCCTGATTTCCCCCCCCCCACCCCCCGGCCCACTCCGCGTCCCACCCCCACATCTCAGTTCCCAATCCCAAGGGACTAATTATCGTGCCCTGGCATCAGTTAAAAAACTCGCCATTGACGAAGGATTGAGGCTGGGACCTTCAACGTGGCAGAGTTGTCCCCTTGCAACTACATCCACTTCTTTCCATGTCTTCACTTGATGCCCACACATGCACATTCCCAGCAGGTGTTTGGAAATGGGAACCCTGCCTGATTATTGCTCACCCTAAACCGGGGGTTCGGAGACTGACTGCAGTGTCTCGACTGTGGACAGGGATAAAAGCAAACTCAAAACGCACTGCTGGGTCAGATCTTCCCTGGTCTACAAGCTCGCTGAGCCGCTGGGATTTGTCGAAGATTGCTGACTCGGGATAACTTTACCAAACGACGCAAAGCCAGTCTGGTGCATTTACGGTGGAGAGCACCCACACTGCAAGTGACTGTTGGCACATGGTTGTGCCAGTTCTATAAGTGGTACACACGCACCCAATAAAACACACACCAACACAATACACACACCAACACAATACAACACAACACACATGCACACACAGCAACATAACACATATTTTTGTAAGTTATAAAACTCCAAAAGCCTTCCAATATTTTACCCGCATGACTATTCTTCACGTGTGAGCCTGGACAGTGAGAATTGGTCGATGTTAGAATATTATTATAGCGGCCATCACTCCAAGTCTGCTCCAATCTTCAATGCTGAGTTTTCCAGCAGTGGTCAACAAGTCACAAATGTCAACAGCTGCCGAGCGTTTAAAGCTGATCGTCCACCTTTGAATCCACGTATCAGCTTGTTAATTGGGCAGGAGTGCTGGTAAGATTTGACTAACTTATTTGGAATGTAACTATTGTAAGGACCATTGGGTGAATTCCAGCACCCAGCTACACTCTGTAACTTTGAAAATTGTTTTCATTTTGTTTAAGCGCCCTGATGGAAATCTCTTCGTACCAGATTGTAATTGGGGGTGGGGTGAGGTGGGGGGGGGGTGGATGGGTGCGCTTGCCCTTGTTAGACTGGGAAATATGAGGAGGAACATTAATAATCCATAAGAGTGTAACAGATTGCAAACCTCAGTCATTCCATGCTACCCGAGAGCAGATAATACAGTTCCTCCTGCAAACCACATTTTCATTTACTTGAATTTTTTGGATGATTGCAGTTTCATTTCTAGTACAATAAATGGAAACCGTTGTGACAGGTCAGATATTAGTGGACAAACATTTCATGTGCTCATGTGAGATTGCGTTGCCCACTATTCTACTGTTTCCTTTAATTGGCTCAATGGCTCTAGTGAAAGAGCAGACCGGGGTATGCCACCACAGCATGGGAATCGTTTGTCTGCTTAAGGACATAAGGCCCGAGTTTGGGGGACTTACCGCCGGCTGCCGCTGCATTTTCTTGGTGGTCTCCCTGTTTTTTGGGTGCTCTTCCCTCTGAGTGAATTTGGTGTGATCCTCACACCGGCGGGGAGAGAAGACCGCTGGTGTGCACTGGCGTGCAACGTCCTCCCGCCTGCTCCCTCCCCAGCCCTATTCCCCTTGATCCACAAACCCTGGCCAATTCCACCAATGCAGTGACAGGGATGCTCAAATAAAGCCAGTTAACATCTACACACCAGGGAACACCTTCCTATCTCCAACACATGTCTACAACATGTCTCGCATAAAACAAATAGCAAGGCATGTCCCAGAAAGTAGCCTTGAGGAAAGTTAAAAGTTGTTAAAAGCAGCAATTATTTGTTTTATCTACTTTCTTTGGGGTCAAGCAATATAAAATAATCTGAAACTGTAACTCTCAGAAACCATCAACTCATCTTAAATCGTTTCCGCCCCAAGTTCAAAGCAACTAACAGCAAAAGGAAGTAATGGATTGATTGGCTCCAATCGCTTCTAACGCCACCCTCCAGCTGATCTAATTAGTTAATACAGGTTGAATCTCCCTTATCTGGAACTCTCGGGACCTGGCCTGTTCTGGATAAGGGATTTTGCCAGATGAGGGGTGGTCATGTTAAATTGGATGGTACAGGTACTGAACAAGGGGATATCGGAGCTGGCTGGCTTGGGAGCGGGGCAGAGAGATCATTGCCGGGGGGGCGGTGGCGGTGGATCGCGGGGTCAGGCCAGCGATTGTGGGAGTCAGCGGCAAGGAAGGGCTTCAATTTGTTCATGTTGGAGTGACCGGGAATTGTGCCGGACAAGGGGTGGTGCCAGATAAGGGAGGTTCAACCTGTACTGACAACCTCCAATCCCAGTGGAAAAAAGAGCCCTCCGCACCAGCACCAGCAGAGACCGCGCCTAGGAACAGGTTTTACCTGAATGATAAGTATGAAGACCTGCAAAGGAAGCTTAGTGCACTTGTTTTCTTCATTTCTTTTGCAGCGATTTTGGTGGATAGGATCCTCTGAAGGATTTGTCATAGTTTTTTTTTCATTCGTTGAAATTTTTTTTTTCCTTCCCCCTTCCCTGGGCCCGACTCGATCCTCGGCGGTACTTTGCCGAGGATCGCATTTGCCGCCCAGAATCTGACCTACCACCCGCTGCTGCCCAGAATCACCATGCAATGCCCATTTTTGCTGCTGGGCATTTTTTTTCCCATTTTCCCACCAAACATCCGCCCAAAGTACCGTCAGGATCTTAGTGGTCCTTTCGACGGTACATGGGCGGAACTTCGGTTTGACCAAACTTGGGCCCAGAAGAACAGAAGAAATAGGAGTAGGAGGGACAATACAGCAATACAGCCCCTCAAGCCTCCTCCGCCATTCAATAAGATCATGGCTGATCTTCGACCTCAATTCCACTTTCCCGCACGATCCCGATATTCCTCGATTCCCCAAGACTCCAAAATTCTATCTATCTCAGCTTTGAATATACTCAGGGATTCAGCATCCACAGCTCCCTGGGGCAGAGAATTTCAACCTTCAGAGTGAAGAAATTCTTCGCATCGCTGTCTTAAATGGCCTGCCCCTTATCCTAAGACTGTGTCCTGTAGTTCTCGACACTCCAGCCAGGGGAACACTCGTGATGATTTCTGCCCTCGTGTTTTGAAACAGAACAGAACAATGTTTGAAATGACTAAAAGTGGAGAAAAATATTTACTGCAACTTGAAAATCCCCGTCACGCAGTAATCTATTTTGCCTCCCATGCGCCTGTGTGCATTGTCAGAATCATGGAATCGATACAGAAGGAGGCCATTCTGCCCAATGTGACAGCGTTGGCTCTTTGAAAGAGCCAAGCAGGTAGTCCCACTATTCTGCTCATTTCCCACAGCTTTGCAATTTCCTTCTTTTCAAATATTTATCCAATTCCCTTTTCAAAGTTATTATTGAATCTGCTTCCACCGCCCTGTCCGGCAATGCATTCCAGATCATAAAAATGCGCTGAATTTTAAAAAAGATTATCCTCATCTCCCCAATGTATCTTTGGCCAGTCACATTAAATCTGTGTTCTCTGGCTACCAACCCTCCTGCCATGGCAAACGCTTTCCCCTCAACAAAACCATTCATGATTTTGAACACCTTTATTAAATCTGCTCTTAACCTTCTCTAAGGAGAGCAACACCAACTTCGCCAGTCTATCCACTTAACCGGAGCCCCTCATCCCTGGAACCATTCTAGTAAATCTCCTCTGCACCCTCTCCAAGGCCTTGACATCCTTCCTAAAGTGTGGTGCCCAGAATTGGCCACAATCCTCCAGATGAGGCCGAACCAGTGACTTAGAACTGCAGCTTCAACCAGGCTTCTCCTCGCTCCTTCCGCTTGATGGTCGGCAGCTGCCACACTGCTGCCCTTTTGGAATGTTTCCACTCACTCCGTTCTATCCTGCCACATCCTTCCCTACTTTCACGGATCTCCTCATCCGTGCTTTCAGTTCCTAAGCCCAGCCTCTGCGCTCCTTCCTGCTCAGTTTGCATTATGTCGCTCTGCTCCGTTATTGTACAGTGCGACAGAAATATGCAACCTTCGGCCGTTCTTGTTTCTCATCTTCGAAAAATGAAAGTGTATAATAGTACATCAGTACCGATCCCGATGGTCAGTATATAACAGTCCATCAGTACCTGTTGATATGGTCAGTATATAATAGTCCATCAGTACCTGTCGATATAGTCAGTATATAATAGTCCATCAGTACCTGTCGAGATGATCAGTATATAATAGTCCATCAGTACCTGTCGATATGGTCAGTATATAATAGTCCATCAGTACCTCTCCCGATGGTCAGTATATAATAGTCCATCAGTACCTGTTGATATGGTCAGCATATAATAGTCCATCAGTACCTCTCCCGATGGTCAGTATATAATAGTCCATCAGTACCTGTCGGTGTGGTCAGTATATAGCAGTCCATCAGTACCTGTCGATATGGTCAGTATATAATAATCGATCTGTACCTGTCGATATGGTCAGTCGATAATAGTGCATCAGTCCCTGTCGATATGGTCAGTATATAATTGTACATCTGTACCTGTCGATATGGTCAGTCTATAATAGTCCATCAGTACCTGTCCTGATGGTCATTGTATAATAGTCCATCAGTACCTGTCCTGATGGTCAGTATATAATAGTCCATCAGTACCTGTCGATCTGGTCAGTATATAATAGTCCATCAGTACCTGTCGATATGGTCAGTATATAATAGTCCATCAGTACCTCTCCCGATGGTCAGTATATAATAGTCCATCAGTACCTGTTGATATGGTCAGCATATAATAGTCCATCAGTACCTCTCCCGATGGTCAGTATATAATAGTCCATCAGTACCTGTCGATATGGTCAGTATATAATTGTACATCTGTACCTGTCGATATGGTCAGTCTATAATAGTCCATCAGTACCTGTCCTGATGGTCATTGTATAATAGTCCATCAGTACCTGTCCTGATGGTTAGTATATTATAGTCCATCATCACCTGACGATATGGTCAGTGCATAATAGTCCATCACGATCTGGACTGATTGTCAGCATATAATAGTTCTTCAGTACCTGTCGATGTGGTCAGTATAAAATAGTCCATCAGTACCTGTCGATATGGTCAGTCTATAATATTCCATCATTACCTGTCGATATGATCAGTATATAATAGTCCATCAGTACCTGTCCTGATGGTCAGTATATAATCGTCCATCAGCAACTGTCGATATGGTCAATCTATAATAGCCCATTAATACCTGTCGATATGGTCAGTATATAATAGTCCATCAGTACCTGTCCTGATGGTCAGTATATAATCGTCCATCAGCAACTGTCGATATGGTCAATCTATAATAGCCCATTAATACCTGTCGATATGGTCAGTATATAATAGTCCATCAGTACCTGTCCTGATTGTCAGTATATAATAGTCCATCAGTACCTGTCCTGATAGTCAGTATATAATAGTCCATCAGTACCTGTCGATATGGTCAGTGTATAATAGTCCATCAGTACCTGTCCTGATGGTCAGTATATAACAGTCCATCAGTACCTGTCGCTATGGTCAGTATATAACAGTCCATCAGTACCTGTCGACATGGTCAGTATATAATAGTCCATCTGTACCTGTCGATATGGTCAATCTATAATAGTGCATCAGTACCTGTCCTGATGGTGAATGTATGATAGTCCATCAGTACCTGTCCTGATGGTCAGTATATAATAGTCCATCAGTACCAGTCGATATGGTCAACATATAATAGTCCATCAGTACCTCTCATATGGTCAGAAAATAATAGTTCATCAGTAACTGTCAAAATGGTCAGTATATAACAGTCCATCAGTACCTGTCGATAAGGTCAGTATATAATAGTTCATCAGTACCTGTCGAAGTGTTCAGCATAATAGTCCATCAGTACCTGTCGATATGGTCAGTATATAATAGTCCATCTGTACCTGTCGATATGGTCAATCTATAATAGTGCATCAGTACCTGTCCTGATGGTCAGTTTATAATAGTCCATCAGTATCTGTCGATAAGGTCAGTATATAATAGTTCATCAGTACCTGTCGATCTGGTCAGTATTTAATTGTCCATGAGTACCTGTCCCGATGGTCTGTATATAATAGTCCAACAGTATCTGTCGATATGATCAGTGGATTATGGTCCACCATTACCTGTCCTGATGGTTAGTGTATAATAGTGCATCAGTACCTGCCGATATGGTCAATGTATCATAGTCGATCATTACCTGTCCCGATGGTCAGTATATAGTAGTCCATCACTACCTGTCGATAAGGTCAGTATATAATCGCCCATCAGTACCTGTTGATATGGTCAGTATATAATAGTCTATCAGTACCTATCGATGTGGTCAGTGTATAATAGTCCATCAGTACCTGTCGACATGGTCAGAAAATAATAGTCCATCAGTTCCGTCCTGATGGTCAGTATATAATAGTTCATCAGTACCTGTCCCGATGGTCAGTATATGATAGTCCATCAGTACCTGTCCTGATGGTCACTATAGAATAGTCCATCATTACCTGTCCTGATGGTCAGTGTATAATAGTCCCTCAGTACCTGTCGATATGGTCAGTATATGATAGTCCATCAGTACCTGTCCTGATGGTCAGTATATAATAGTCCATCAGTACCTGTCGATAAGGTCAGTATATAATAGTCCATCAGTACCTGTCCTGATGGTCAGTATATAATAGTCCATCATTACCAATTGATATGGTCAGTATATAATAGTCCGTCAGCACCTGTCAATATGGTCAGTGTATAATAGTCAATCAGTACCTGTCCTGATGGTCCGTATATAATAGTCCATCATTTCCTGTCGACATGGTCAGTCTAGAATAGTCCATCAGTACCTGTCGATATGGTCAATATATAATAGTCCGTCAGTACCTGTCCTGATGGTCAGTATATAATAGTCCATCAGTACCTGTCGATATGATCAGTGGATTATAGTCCACCATTACCTGTCTTGATGGTCAGTGTATAATAGTCCATCAGTTACTGCCGATATGGTCAGTGTATAATAGTCAATCAGTACCTGTCCGGATGGTCAGTATATAATCGTCCATCAGCACCTGTCGATATGGTCAGTCTATAATAGCCGATCAGCACCTGTCGATATAGTCAGTGTATAATAGTCCATCAGTACCTGTCTGATATGGTCAATATATAATAGTCCGTCAGTATCTGTCCTAATGGTCAGTATATAATAGTCCATCAGTACCTGTCAATATGGTCAGTGTATAATAGTCAATCAGTACCTGATCTGATGGTCAGTGTATAATAGTCCATCAGTACCTGTCTGATATGGTCAATATATAATAGTCCGTCAGTATCTGTCCTAATGGTCAGTATATAATAGTCCATCAGTACCTGTCGATATGGTTAGAGTATGATTGTCCATCAGTATCTGTCTGATATGGTCAATATATAATAGTCCATCAGTATCTGTCCTAATGGTCACTATATAATAGTCCATCAGTACCTGTCGATATGGTCAGTATATAATAGTCCATCAGTACCTGTCAACATGGTCAGTGTATAATAGTCAATCAGCACCTGATCTGATGGTCACTGTATAATAGTCCATCAGGACCTGTCCTGATGATCAGTATATAATAGTCCATCAGTACCTGTCCCGATGGTCAGTGTATATATAATCCATCAGTACCTGTCAATGTGGTCAGTGGATTATAGTCCACCAGTACCTGTCCTGATGGTCACTGTATAATAGCCCATCAGTATCTGCCGATATGGTCAGTATATAATAGCCCATCAGTACATGTCCCGATGGTCAGTATATAATAATCCATCAGTACCTGTCGATATGGTCAGTATAGAATAGTCCATCAGCACCTGTCGATATGGTCAGTGTAAATTAGTCCATCAGTATCTGTCCTGATGGTCAGTATATAATATTCCCACAGTACCTGGCGATATGGTCAGTATATAATAGTCCATCAGTACCTGTCGACATGGTCAGTATATAGTAGTCCATGAGTACCTGTCGATATGGTCAGTGTGTAATAGTCCATCAGTACCTGGCTATATGGTCAGAGTATGATTGTCCATCAGTATCTGTCCTGATGGTCAGTATATAATAGTCCATCAATACCTGTCCCGATAGTAAGTATATAATAGTCCATCAGTACCTGTCGATATGGTCAGTTTATAATAGTCCATCAGCACCTGTCCTAATGATCAATGTATTAGAGTCCTTCAGTACCTGTCAAGATGGTCAGTGTATATTAGTCCATCAGTACCTGACCTGATGGTCAGTATAAAACAGTCCATCAGTACCTGTCGATATGGTCAGTATATAATAGTCCATCTGTACCTGTCGATATGGTCAGTCTATAATAGTGCATCAGTACCTGTCCTGATGGTGAATGTATAATTGTCCATCAGTACCTGTCCTGATGGTCAGTATATAATAGTCCATCAGTACCTGTCAATATGGTCAGTGGATTATAGTCCACGAGTACCTGTCCTGGAGGTCAGTGTATAATAGTCCATCAGTACCTGCCGATATAGTCAGTGTATAATAGTCAATCAGTACCTGTCCTGATAGTCAGTATATAATCGTCCATCAGTACCTGTTGATGTGGTCAGTATATAATAGTCCATCAGCATCTGTCGATATGGTCAGCATATAATAGTCCATCAGTACCTGTCGATATGGTCAGTGTATAATAGTCAATCAGTACCTGTCCTGATGGTCCGTATATAATAGTCCATCATTACCTGTCGACATGGTCAGTCTATAATAGTCCATCAGTAGCTGTCCAGATGGTCAGTATATAATAGTCCATCAGTACCTGTCAATATGGTCAGTGTATAATAGTCCATCAGTACGTGTCCCGATGGTCAGTATATTATAGTCCATCAGTACCTGTCGATAAGGTCAGTGTATAATAGTGCATCAGTACCTGTCCTGATGGTCAGTGTATAATAGTCCATCAGTATCTGCTGATATGGTCAGTGTATAATAGTTCATCAGTACCTGTCCTGATGGTCAGTGTATAATAGTCCATCAGTACCTGCCGATATTGCCAGTGTATAATAGTCAATCAGTACCTGTCCTGATAGTCAGTATATAATCGTCCATCAGTACATGTTGATGTGGTCAGTATATAATAGTCCATCAGTACTTCTCATATGGTCACTATATAATAGTCCATCAGTAACTGTCGATATGATCAGTATATAATAGTCAATCAGTACCTGTGGATGTGATCAGTATATAATAGTCCATCAATACCTGTCCTGATGGTCAGTCTATAATAGTTCATCAGTACCTGTCGATGTGTTCAGTATATAATCGTCCATCAGTACAAGTCCTGATGGTCAGTATATAATAGTCCATCAGTACCTGTCCTGACGGTCCGTATATAATAGTCCATCATTACCTGTCGACATGGTCAGTCTATAATAGTCCATCAGTAGCTGTCCAGATGGTCAGTATATAATAGTCCATCAGTACCTGTCAATATGGTCAGTGTATAATAGTCCATCAGTACGTGTCCCGATGGTCAGTATATTATAGTCCATCAGTACCTGTCGATAAGGTCAGTGTATAATAGTGCATCAGTACCTGTCCTGATGGTCAGTGTATAATAGTCCATCAGTATCTGCTGATATGGTCAGTGTATAATAGTTCATCAGTACCTGTCCTGATGGTCAGTGTATAATAGTCCATCAGTACCTGCCGATATTGCCAGTGTATAATAGTCAATCAGTACCTGTCCTGATAGTCAGTATATAATCGTCCATCAGTACATGTTGATGTGGTCAGTATATAATAGTCCATCAGTACTTCTCATATGGTCACTATATAATAGTCCATCAGTAACTGTCGATATGATCAGTATATAATAATCCATCAGTACCTGTGGATGTGATCAGTATATAATAGTCCATCAATACCTGTCCTGATGGTCAGTCTATAATAGTTCATCAGTACCTGTCGATGTGTTCAGTATATAATCGTCCATCAGTACAAGTCCTGATGGTCAGTATATAATAGTCCATCAGTACCTGTCCTGACGGTCAATATATAATAGTCCATCAGTACCTGTCGATTTGGTCAGTATATAATAGTCCGTCAGTACCTGTCGATGTGGTCAGTGTATAATAGTCCAGCAGTACCTGTCGATAAGGTCAGTATATAATAGTCCATCAGTACCTCTCCCGATAGTTAGTAGATAATAGTCCATCAGTATATGTCGATATGGTCAGTGTATAATAGTCCATCAGTACCTGTCCTGATGGTCAGTATATGATATTCCATCAGGACCTGTTGATATGGTCAGTATATAATAGTCTATCAGTACCTGTCGATATGGTAAGTATATAATAGTCCATCAGTACCGGTCCTGATGATCAGTATATGATAGTCCCTCAGTACCTGTCGATATGGTCAGTATATAATAGTCCATCATTACCTGTCGATATGGTCAGTATATAATAGTCCATCAGTACCTGTCGATAGGGTCAGTGTATAATAGTCAATCAGTAGCTGTCCTGATGGTCCGCATATAATAATCCATCAGTACCTGTCGATATGGTGTGTCTATAATAGTCCATCAGTAGCTGTCCCGATGGTGAGTATATAATAGTCCATCAGTACCTGTCAATATGGTCAGTGTATAATCGTCAATCAGTACCTGTCCTGATGGTCAGGATGTAATAGTCCATCAGTACCTGTCCCGATGGACAGTATATAATAGCACACCATTACCAGTCCTGATGGTCCGTATATAATAGTCCATCAGTAACTGCCGATATTGTCAGTGTATAATAGTCAATCAGTACTTGCCCTGATAGTCAGTATATAATAGTCCATCAGTACCTGTTGATGTGGTCAGTATATAATAGTCCATCAGTATCTGTTGATATGGTCAGTATATTATAGTCCATCAGCACCTGTCGATATGGTCAGTATATAATAGTCCATCAGTACCTGTCGAGATGGTCAGTATATAATAGTCCATCCGTACCTGTCAATATGGTCAGTGTATAATAGTCCATCAGTACCTATCGATATGGTCAATATATAATAGTCCATCAGTACCTGTCGATATGGTCAGTCTATAATAGCCCATCACTACCTGTCGCTATGGTCAGTGTATAATAGTCAATCAGTACCTGTCCCGATGGACAGTATATAATAGTACACCATTACCAGTCCTGATGGTCAATGTATAATAGTCCATCAGTACCTTTCTTGATGGTCAGTATACAATAGTCCATCACTACCTGTCGATATGGTCAGAGTATAATTGTCCATCAGTACCTGTCCCGATGGTCAGCATATAATAGTCCATCAGCACCTGTCTGAAGGTCAGTATATAATAGTCCATTAGTACCTGTTGATATGGTCAGGATATAATCGTGCATCAGTACCTGTCGATATGGTCAATATATAGTAGTCCATCAGTACCTGTCGATATGGTCAGTATATTATAGTCCATCAGTACTGTCGATATGGACAGTCTATAATATTCCATCATTACCTGTCGATATGATCAGTATATAATAGTCCATCAGTACCTGTCGATGTGGTCAGTATATAATAATCCGTCAGTACCTGTCGATATGGTCAGTCTATAATAGCCCATCACTACCTGTCGATATGGTCAGTGTATAATAGTCCAGCAGTACCTGTCGATATGGTCAGTATATAATAGTCCATCAGTACCTGTCCTGACGGTCAATATATAATAGTCCATCAGTACCTGTCGATTTGGTCAGTATATAATAGTCCGTCAGTACCTGTCGATGTGGTCAGTGTATAATAGTCCAGCAGTACCTGTCGATAAGGTCAGTATATAATAGTCCATCAGTACCTCTCCCGATAGTTAGTAGATAATAGTCCATCAGTATATGTCGATATGGTCAGTGTATAATAGTCCATCAGTACCTGTCCTGATGGTCAGTATATGATATTCCATCAGGACCTGTTGATATGGTCAGTATATAATAGTCTATCAGTACCTGTCGATATGGTAAGTATATAATAGTCCATCAGTACCGGTCCTGATGATCAGTATATGATAGTCCCTCAGTACCTGTCGATATGGTCAGTATATAATAGTCCATCATTACCTGTCGATATGGTCAGTATATAATAGTCCATCAGTACCTGTCGATAGGGTCAGTGTATAATAGTCAATCAGTAGCTGTCCTGATGGTCCGCATATAATAATCCATCAGTACCTGTCGATATGGTGTGTCTATAATAGTCCATCAGTAGCTGTCCCGATGGTGAGTATATAATAGTCC
Source organism: Pristiophorus japonicus (assembly GCF_044704955.1). Lineage (NCBI taxonomy): Eukaryota > Metazoa > Chordata > Chondrichthyes > Pristiophoridae > Pristiophorus > Pristiophorus japonicus. The sequence goes on along the minus strand of NC_091991.1, from coordinate 86,319,058 downwards.
ATCAGTACCTGTCAATATGGTCAGTGTATAATCGTCAATCAGTACCTGTCCTGATGGTCAGGATGTAATAGTCCATCAGTACCTGTCCCGATGGACAGTATATAATAGCACACCATTACCAGTCCTGATGGTCCGTATATAATAGTCCATCAGTAACTGCCGATATTGTCAGTGTATAATAGTCAATCAGTACTTGCCCTGATAGTCAGTATATAATAGTCCATCAGTACCTGTTGATGTGGTCAGTATATAATAGTCCATCAGTATCTGTTGATATGGTCAGTATATTATAGTCCATCAGCACCTGTCGATATGGTCAGTATATAATAGTCCATCAGTACCTGTCGAGATGGTCAGTATATAATAGTCCATCCGTACCTGTCAATATGGTCAGTGTATAATAGTCCATCAGTACCTATCGATATGGTCAATATATAATAGTCCATCAGTACCTGTCGATATGGTCAGTCTATAATAGCCCATCACTACCTGTCGCTATGGTCAGTGTATAATAGTCAATCAGTACCTGTCCCGATGGACAGTATATAATAGTACACCATTACCAGTCCTGATGGTCAATGTATAATAGTCCATCAGTACCTTTCTTGATGGTCAGTATACAATAGTCCATCACTACCTGTCGATATGGTCAGAGTATAATTGTCCATCAGTACCTGTCCCGATGGTCAGCATATAATAGTCCATCAGCACCTGTCTGAAGGTCAGTATATAATAGTCCATTAGTACCTGTTGATATGGTCAGGATATAATCGTGCATCAGTACCTGTCGATATGGTCAATATATAGTAGTCCATCAGTACCTGTCGATATGGTCAGTATATTATAGTCCATCAGTACTGTCGATATGGACAGTCTATAATATTCCATCATTACCTGTCGATATGATCAGTATATAATAGTCCATCAGTACCTGTCGATGTGGTCAGTATATAATAATCCGTCAGTACCTGTCGATATGGTCAGTCTATAATAGCCCATCACTACCTGTCGATATGGTCAGTGTATAATAGTCCAGCAGTACCTGTCGATATGGTCAGTATATAATAGTCCATCAGTACCTCTCCCGATAGTTAGTAGATAATAGTCCATCGGTATATGTCGATATGGTCAGTGTATAATAGTCCATCAGTACCTGTTGATATGGTCAATAGATAATAGTCCATCAGTATCTGTCCTCATGGTCAGTTTATAATAGTCCATCAATACCTGTCCGAAGGTCAGTTTATAATAGTCCATTAGTACCTGTCCTGATGGTCAGTATATAATAGTCCATCAATACCTGTCCCGATATTAGTATATAATAGTCCATCAGTACCTGTCTGATATGGTCAATATATAATAGTCCGTCAGTATCTGTCCTTATGGTCAGTTTATAATAGTCCATCAGTACCTGTCCGAAGGTCAGTTTATAATAGTCCATTAGTACCTGTGAATATGGTCAGTATATAATCGTCGATCAGTACCTGTCGATATGGTCAATATATAATAGACCATCAGTATCTGTCGATATGGTCATTATATAATCGTCCATCAGTACCTATCAATATGGTCAGTATATAATAGTCTATCAGCACCTGTCCCGATGGTCAGTATATAATAGTCCATCAGTTCCTGTCCTGATGGTCAGTATATAATAGTCCATCAATACCTGTCCCGATAGGCAGTATATAATAGTCCATCAGTACCTGCCGATATGGTCAGTATATAATAATCCATCAGCATCTGTCCTGATGATCAGTGTATAATAGTCCATCAGTACCTGTCGCTATGGTCAGTATATAATAGTCCATCAGTACCTGTCGATATGGTCAGTGTATAATAGTCAATTAGTACTTGTCCTGATAGTCAGTATATAATAGTCCATCAGTACCTGTTGATGTGGTCAGTATATAATAGTCCATCAGTACCTATCGAGATGGTCAGTATATAATAGTCCATCAGCACCTGTCGATGTGGTCAGTATATAATAGTCCATCAGTACCTATCGAGATGGTCAGTATATAATAGTCCATCCGTACCTGTCAATATGGTCAGTGTATAATAGTCCATCACTACCTGTCGATATGGTCAGTGTATAATAGTCCATCAGTACCTATCGATATGGTAAATATATCATAGTCCGTCAGTACCTGTCGATATGGTCAGTCTATAATAGCCCATCACTACCTGTCGATATGGTCAGTGTATAATAGTCAATCAGTACCTCTCCTGATGCTCAGTATGTAATAGTCCATCAGTACCTGTCCCGATGGACAGTATATAATAGTACACCATTACCAGTCCTGATGGTCAGTGTATAATAGTCCATCAGTACCTTTCCTGATGGTCAGTATATAATAGTCCATCACTGCCTGTTGATATGGTCAGAGTATAATTGTCCATCAGTACCTGTCCCGATGGTCAGCATATAATAGTCCATCAGCAGCTGTCCGAAGGTCAGTATATAATAGTCCATTAGTACCTGTTGATATGGTCAGTATATAATCGTGCATCAGTACCTGTCGATATGGTCATTATATAATAGTCCATCAGTACCTGTCGATATGGTCAGTCTATAATATTCCATCATTACCTGTCGATATGATCAGTATATAATAGTCCATCAGTACCTGTCGATGTGGTCAGTATATAATAGTCCGTCAGTACCTGTTGATATGGTCAGTCTATAATAGCCCATCACTACCTGTCGATATGGTCAGTGTATAATAGTCCAGCAGTACCTGTCGATATGGTCAGTAGATAATAGTCCATCAGTACCTCTCCCGATAGTTAGTATATAATAGTCCATCAGTATCTGTCGATATGATCAGTATATAATAGTCCATCAGTACCTGTCCTGATGGTCAGTATATAATAGTCCATCAATACCTGTCCCGATTATGGTATATAATAGTCCATCAGTACCTGTCTGATATGGTCAATATATAATAGTCCGTCAGTATCTGTCCTAGTGGTCAGTTTATAATAGTCCATCAGTACCTGTCCGAAGGTCAGTTTATAATAGTCCATTAGTACCTGTGGATATGGTCAGTATGTAATCGTCGATCAGTACCTGTCGATATGGTCATTATATAATCGTCCATCAGTACCTATCAATATGGTCAGTATATAATAGTCCATCAGCACCTGTCCCGATGGTCAGTATATAATAGTCCATCAGTACCTGTCCTGATGGTCAGTATATAATAGTCCATCAATATCTATCCCGATAGGCAGTATATAATAGTCCATCAGTACCTGCCGATATGGTCAGTTGATAATAGTCCATCAGTACCTGTTCTGATGGTGGGTATATAATAATCCATCAGTACCTGTCCTGATGGTGAGTATATAATAGTCCATCAGTACCTGTCGATATGGTCACTGTTTAATAGTCAATCAGTACTTGTCCTGATAGTCAGTATATAATAGTCCATCAGTACCTGTTGATGTGGTCAGTGTATAATAGTCCATCAGTATCTGTCGATATGGTCAGTATATTATAGTCCATCAGCACCTGTCGATATGGTCAGTTTTAATAGTCCAGCAATACCTGTCCCGATATTAATATATAATAGTCCCATCAGTACCTGTCGATATAGTCAGTGTATGATAGTCCATCAGTACCTGTCCTGATGGTCAGTATATAATAGTCCATCAGTACCTGCCGATGTGGTCAGTGTAAAATAGTCCATCAGTACCTGTCGACATGGTCAGAAAATAATCGTCCATCAGTACCATCCTGATGGTCAGTATATAATAGTCCATCAGTACCTTTCCTGATTGTAGAATATAATAGTCCATCAGTACCTGTCGATATTGTCAGTATATAAGAGTCCATCAGTACCTGTCCCAATGGTCAGTATATGATAGTCCATCAGTACCTGTCGATATGGTCAGGATATAATCGTCCCATCAGTACCTGTTGATGTGGTCACTATATAATAGTCCATCAGTACCTGTCCTGATCGTCAGTATATAATAGTCCATCAGTACCTGTCGATATGGTCAGTATATAATAGTCCATCAGTACCTGTCAATATGGTCAGTGTATAATAGTCAATCAGTACCTGATCTGATGGTCAGTGTATAATAGTCCATCAGTACCTGTCTTATATGGTCAATATATAATAGTCCGTCAGTATCTGTCCTAATGGTCAGTATATAATAGTCCATCAGTACCTGTCGATATGGTTAGAGTATGATTGTCCATCAGTATCTGTCTGATATGGTCAATATATAATAGTCCATCAGTAGCTGTCCTAATGGTCACTATATAATAGTCCATCAGTACCTGTCAATATGGTCAGTGTATAATAGTCAATCAGCACCTGATCTGATGGTCATATATAATAGTCCATTATTACCGGTCGACATGGTCAGTCTAGAATAGTCCATCAGTAGCTGTCCCGATGGTCAGTATATAATAGTCCATCAGTACCAGTCGATATGGTCAGTGTATAATAGTCCATCAGTACCTGTCCCGATGGTCAGTATATTATAGTCCATCAGTACCTGTCGATATGGTCAGTGTATAATAGTGCATCAGTAGCTGTCCCGATGGTCAGTATATAATAGTCCATCAGTACCTGTCAATATGGTCAGTGTATAATAGTTCATCAGTACCTGTCGATATGGTCAGTCTATAATAGTCCATCAGTACCTGTCGATATTGTCAGTATATAATAGTCCATCAGTACCAGTCCCGATGGTCAGTATATAATAGTGCATCAGTACCTGTCGATATGATCAGTGGATTATAGTCCACCAGTACCTGTCCTGATGGTCAGTGTATAATAGTCCATCAGTACCTGCCGATATTGTCAGTGTATAATAGTCAATCAGCACCTGTCCTGATAGCCAGTATATAATCGTCCATCAGTACATGTTGATGTGGTCAGTATATAATAGTCCATCAGTACTTCTCATATGGTCACTATATAATAGTCCATCAGTAACTGTCGATATGATCAGTATATAATAATCCATCAGTACCTGTCGATGTGTTCAGTATATAATAGTCCATCAGTACCTGTCCTGATGGTCAGGATATAATAGTCCATCAGTACCTGTCGATAAGGTCAGTATATAATAGTTAATCAGTACCCGTCGAAGTGTTTAGTATTTAATTGTCCATCAGTACCTCTCCCGATGGTCATTATATAATAGTTCATCAGTACCTGTCCTGACGGTCAATATATAATAGTCCATCAGTACCTGTCGCTTTGGTCAGTATATAATAGTCCGTCAGTATCTGTCGTTATGGTCAGTATATAATAGTCCCTCAGCACCTGTCGATGTGGTCAGTGTATAATAGTCCATCAGTAGCTGTCGATATGTTCAGTATATAATAGTCCATCAGTACCTGTCCTGATGGTCAGTATATGATATTCCATCAGGACCTGTCGATATGGTCAGTATATTATAGTCTATCAGTACCTGTCGATATGGTCAGTATATAATAGTCCATCAGTACCTGTCCTGATGATCAGTATATGATAGTCCATCAGTACCTGTCGATATGGTCAGTATATAATAGTCCATCATTACCTGTCGATATGGTCAGTATATAATAGTCCATCAGTACCTGTTGATAGGGTCAGTTTATAATAGTCAATCAGTAGCTGTCCTGATGGTCCGCACAAAATAGTCCATCACTACCTGTCGATATGGTGTGTCTATAATAGTCCATCAGTAGCTGTCCCGATGGTCAGTATATAATAGTCCATCAGTACCTGTCGATATGGTCAGTGTATAATCGTCAATCAGTACCTGCCCTGATGGTCAGTATGTAATAGTCCATCAGTACCTGTCCCGATGGACAGTATATAATAGTACACCATTACCAGTCCTGATGGTCCGTATATAATAGTCCATCAGTACCTTCCGATATTGTCAGTGTATAATAGTCAATCAGTACTTGTCCTGATAGTCAGTATATAATAGTCCATCAGTACCTGTTGATGTGGTCAGTATATAATAGTCCATCAGTATCTGTCGATATGGTCAGTATATTATAGTCCATCAGCACCTGTCGATATGGTCAGTATATAATAGTCCATCAGTACCTGTCGAGATGGTCAGTATATAATAGTCCATCCGTACCTGTCAATATGGTCAGTGCGTAATAGTCCATCAGTACCTGTCGATATGGTCAGTGTATAATAGTCCATCAGTACCTATCGATATGGTCAATATATAATAGTCCGTCACTACCTGTCGCTATGGTCTGTGTATAATAGTCAATCAGTACCTGTCCCGATGGACAGTATATAATAGTACACCATTACCAGTCTTGATGGTCAATGTATAATAGTCCATCAGTACCTTTCTTGATGGTCAGTATACAATAGTCCATCACTACCTGTCGATATGGTCAGAGTATAATTGTCCATCAGTACCTGTCCCGATGGTCAGCATATAATAGTCCATCAGCACCTGTCCGAAGGTCAGTATATAATAGTCCATTAGTACCTGTCGCTATGGTCAGTATATAATAGTCCATCAGTACCTGTCGATATGGTCAGTGTATAATAGTCAATTAGTACTTGTCCTGATAGTCAGTATATAATAGTCCATTAGTACCTGTTGATGTGGTCAGTATATAATAGTCCATCAGTATCTGTCGATATGGTCAGTATATTATAGTCCATCAGCACCTGTCGATATGGTCAGTATATAATAGTGCATCAGTACCTGTCGAGATGGTCAGTATATAATAGTCCATCCGTACCTGTCAATATGGTCAGTGTATAATAGTCCATCACTACCTGTCGATATGGTCAGTCTATAATAGTCCATCAGTACCTGTCGATATGGTAAATATATCATAGTCCGTCAGTACCTGTCGATATGGTCAGTCTATAATAGCCCATCACTACCTGTCGATATGGTCAGTGTATAATAGTCAATCAGTACCTCTCCTGATGCTCAGTATGTAATAGTCCATCAGTACCTGTCCCGATGGACAGTATATAATAGTACACCATTACCAGTCCTGATGGTCAGTGTATAATAGTCCATCAGTACCTTTCCTGATGGTCAGTATATAATAGTCCATCACTACCTGTTGATATGGTCAGAGTATAATTGTCCATCAGTATCTGTCCTGATGGTCAGCATATAATAGTCCATCAGCACATGTCCGAAGGTCAGTATATAATAGTCCATTAGTACCTGTCGATATGGTCAGAGTATAATTGTCCATCAGTACCTGTCGATATGGTCATTATATAATAGTCCATCAGTACCTGTCGATATGGTCAGTATATAATAGTCCATCAGTACTGTCGATATGGTCAGTCTATAATATTCCATCATTACCTGTCGATATGATCAGTATATAATAGTCCATCAGTACCTGTCGATGTGGTCAGTATATAATAGTCCGTCAGTACCTGTTGATATGGTCAGTCTATAATAGCCCATCACTACCTGTCGATATGGTCAGTGTATAATAGTCCAGCAGTACCTGTCGATATGGTCAGTAGATAACAGTCCATCAGTACCTCTCCCGAGAGTTAGTCTATAATAGTCCATCAGTATCTGTCGATATGGTCAGTGTATAATAGTCCATCAGTACCTGTCGATATGGTCAGTATATAATAGTCCATCAGTACCTGTCCTGATGGTCAGTATATAATAGTCCATCAGTACCTGTCCCGATATTAGTTTTTAATAGTCCATCAGTACCTGTCTGATATGGTCAATATATAATAGTCAGTCAGTATCTGTCCTAACGGTCAGTTTATAATAGTCCATCAGTACCTGTCCGAAGGTCAGTTTATAATAGTCCATTAGTACCTGTGGATATGGTCAGTATATAATCGTCGATCAGTACCTGTCGATATGGTCAATATATAATAGTCCATCAGTATCTGTCGATTTGGTCATTATATAATCGTCCATCAGTACCTATCAATATGGTCAGTATATATTGGTCCATCAGCACCTGTCCCGATGGTCAGTATATAATAGTCCATCAGTACCAGTCCTGATGGTCAGCATATAATAGTCCATCAATACCTGTACCGATAGGCAGTATATAAGAGTCCATCAGTATCTGTCCTGATGGTCAGCCTATAATAGTCCATCAGTACCTGTCCCGATGGTCAGTATATAATAGTCCATCAGTAACTGTCGATATGTTCAGTATACAATAGTCCATCATCACCTGTCGATATGGTCAGTGTAAATTAATCCATCAGTATCTGTCCTGATGGTCAGTATATAATAGTCCCACAGTACCTGTCGATATGGTCAGTATATAATAGTCCATCAGTATCTGTCCTAATGGTCAGTTTATAATAGTCCATCAGTACCTGTCCGAAGGTCAGTATATAATAGTCCATCAGTACCTGTCGATATGGTCAGTATATAATCGTCCATCAGTACCTGTCGATATGGTCAATATATAATAGTCCATTAGTACCAGTCGATATGGTCAGTATATAATAGTGATTCAGTACCTGTCCTGATGGTCAGTATGTAATAGTCCATCAGTAACTGTCCTGATGGTCACTATATAATAGTCCATCATTACCTGTCCTGATGGTCAGTGTATAACAGTCCCTCAGTACCTGTCGATATGGTCAGTTTATAATCGTCCATCAGTACCTGTCGATATGGTCAATATATAATAGTCCATCAGTATCTGTCGATATGGTCATTATATAATCGTCCATCCGTACCTGTCAATATGGTCAGTATATAATAGTGATTCAGCACCTGTCCCGATGGTCAGTATATAATAGTCCATCAGTACCTGTTCTGATGGTCAGTATATAATAGTCCATCAGTACCTGTCCTGATGGTCAGTATATAATAGTCCATCAATACCTATCCCGATAGTCAGTATATAATAGCCCATCAGTACCTGTCGATATGTTCAGTTTATAATAGTCCATCAGTATCTGTCCTGATGATCAGTGTATAATAGTCCATCAGTACCTGTCCTGATGGTCAGTTTATAATAATCCATCAGTACCTGTCCTGATGGTTAGTATAAAATAGTCCATCAGTACCTGTTGCTATGGTCAGTATATAATAGTCCATCTGTACCTGTCGATATGGTCAGTATATAATCGTCCACCTGTACCTGTCGTTAAGGTCAATATATAACAGTCCCTCAGTACCTGTCGATATGGTCGGTGTATAATCATCCATCAGTACCTGTCGATATGGTCAATATATAATAGTCCATCAGTATCTGTCGATATGGTCATTATATAATCTTCCATCAGTACCTGTCAATATGGTCAGTATATAATAGTCCATCAGCACCTGTCCCGATGGTCAGTATATAATAGTCCATCAGTACCTGTTCTGATGGTCAGTATATAATAGTCCATCAGTACCTGTCCTGATGGTCAGTATATAATAGTCCATCAATACCTATCCCGATAGTCAGTATATAATCGTCCATCAGTACCTGTCCTGATGTTCAGTATATAATAATCCATCAGTACCTGTCCTGATGGTCAGTATATAATAGTCGATCAGTACCTGTCGCTATAGTCAATATATAATAGTCCATCAGTACCTGTTCTGATGTTCAGTGTATAATCGTCCATCAGCAACTGTCGATATGGTCAGTCTTTCATAGCCCATCAGTCCCTGTCGATATGGTCAGTGTATAATAGTCCATCAGTACCTGTCCTAATGGACAGTATATAATTGTCCATCAATACCTGTCGATATGGTCAGAGTATAATTGTTCATCAGTACCTGTCCCGATGGTCAGGATATAATAGTCCCTCAGCACCTATCCGAAAGTAAGTATATAATAGTCCATCAGTACCTGTTGATATGGTCAGTATATAATCGTGTATCAGTACCTGTCGATATGGTCAATATAGAATAGTCCATCAGTACCTGTCGATATGGTCAGTCTATAATATTCCATCATTACCTCTCGATATGATCAGTATACAATAGTCCATCAGTATCTGTCGATGTGGTCAGTATATAATAGTACGTCAGTACCTGTCGATATGGTCAGTATATAATAGCCCATCAGTACCTGTCGATATTGTCAGTGTATAATAGTCCATCAGTATCTGTCGATATGGTCAGTGTATAATAGTCCATCAGTACCTGTCGATATGATCAGTATATAATAGTTCATCAGTAGCTGTCGATATGGTCAGTGTATAATAGTCCAGCAGTACCTGTCGATATGGTCAGTATATAATAGTCCATCAGTACCTGTTGCTATGGTCAGTATATAATAGTCCATCAGTACCTGTCGATATGGTCAGTTTACAAGAGTCCATCAGTACCTGTCCTGATGGTCAGTATATAATAATCCATCAGTACCTGTCCTGATGGTCAGTATATAATAGTCGATCAGTACCTTTCGCTATGGTCAGTATATAATAGTCCATCTGAACCTGTCGTTAAGGTCAACATATAATAGTCCATCAGTACCTGTTCTGATGTTCAGTGTATAATCGTCCATCAGCAACTGTCGATATGGTCAGTCTTTCATAGCCCATCAGTCCCTGTCGATATGGTCAGTCTATAATATTCCATCATTACCTATCGATATGATCAGTATATAATAGTCCATCAGTATCTGTCGATGTGGTCAGTATATAATAGTCCGTCAGTACCTGTCGATATGGTCAGTCTATAATAGCCCATCAGAACCTGTCGATATGGTCAGTGTATAATAGTCCATCAGTAGCTGTCGATATGGTCAGTGTACAATAGTCCAGCAGTACCTGTCGATATGGTCAGTATATAATAGTCCATCAGTATCTGTCCCGATAGTCAGTATATAATAGTCCATCAGTATCTGTCGATATGGTCAGTGTATAATAGTCTAGCAGTATCTGTCGATATGGTCAGTGTATAATAGTCCATCGGTACCTGTCGATATGGTCAGTGTATAATAGTCCCTCAGTACCTGTCGATATGGTCAGTGTATAATCGTCCATCAGTACCTGTCGATATGGTCAATATATAATAGTCCATCAGTACCTGTCCTGATGGTCAGTATATAATAGTCCATCAGTACCTGTCCTGATGGTCAGTATATAATAGTCCATCAGTACCTGTCGATATGTTCAGTTTATAATAGTCCATCAGTATCTGTCCTGATGATCAGTGTATAATAGTCCATCAGTACCTGTCCTGATGGTCAGTATATAATAATCCATCAGTACCTGTCCTGATGGTGAGTATATAATAGTCCATCAGTACCTGTTGCTATGGTCAGTATATAATAGTCCATCAGTACCTGTCGATATGGTCAGTATATAATAGTCCATCTGTACCTGTCGTTATGGTCAATATATAATAGTCCATCAGTACATGTCGACATGATCAGTTTACAATAGTCCATCAGTACCTGTCCTGATGGTCAGTATATAATAATCCATCAGTACCTGTCCTGATGGTCAGTATATAATAGTCGATCAGTACCTGTCGCTATGGTAGGTATATAATAGTCCATCTGTACCTGTCGTTAAGGTCAATATATAATAGTCCATCAGTACCTGTTCTGATGTTCAGTGTATAATCGTCCATCAGCAACTGTCGATATGGTCAGTCTTTCATAGCCCATCAGTCCCTGTCAATATGGTCAGTGTATAATAGTCCATCAGTACCTGTCCTAATGGACAGTATATAATTGTCCATCACTACCTGTCGATATGGTCAGAGTATAATTGTCCATCAGTACCTGTCCCGATGGTCAGTATATAATAGTCCCTCAGCACCTGTCCGGAAGTAAGTATATAATAGTCCATCAGTACCTGTTGATATGGTCAGTATATAATCGTGTATCAGTACCTGTCGATATGGTCAATATATAATAGTCCATCAGTACCTGTCGATATGGTCAGTATATAATATTCCATCATTACCTATCGATATGATCAGTATATAATAGTCCATCAGTATCTGTCGATGTGGTCAGTATATAATAGTCCGTCAGTACCTGTCGATATGGTCAGTGTATAATAGACCATCAGTAGCTGTCGATATGGTCAGTGTATAATCGTCCAGCAGTACCTGTCGATATGGTCAGTATATAATAGTCCATCAGTACCTGTCCTGATAGTTAGTATATAATAGTCCATCAGTATCTGTCAATGTGGTCAGTGTATAATAGTCCAGCAGTACCTGTCGATATGGTCAGTATATAATAGTCCATCAGTACCTGTCCCGATAGTTAGTATATAATAGTCCATCAATATCTGTCGATATGATCAATATATAATAGTCCATCAGTACCTGTCGATGTGATCAATATATAATAGTCCATCAGTACCTGTCGATATGGTCAGTGTCGAATAGTCCATCAGTACCTGTCGGATATGGTCAATATAAAATAGTCCGTCAGTATCTGTCCTAATGGTCAGTATATAATCGTCCATCAGTACCTGTCGATATGGTCCGTGTATAATAGTCCATCAGTACCTGTCAATATGGTGAGTATATAATAGTCCATCAGCACCTGTCCCGATGGTCAGTATATAATAGTCCATCAGTACCTGTCCTGATGGTCAGTATATAATAGTCCATCAGTACCTGTCCTGATGGTCAGTATATAATAGTCCATCAATACCTATCCCGATAGTCAGTATATAATAGTCCATCAGTACCTGTCGATATGTTCAGTTTATAATAGTCCATCAGTATCTGTCCTGATGATCAGTGTATAATAGTCCATCAGTACCTGTCCTGATGGTCAGTATATAATAATCCATCAGTACCTGTCCTGATGGTGAGTATATAATAGTCCATCAGTACCTGTTGCTATGGTCAGTATATAATAGTCCATCAGTACCTGTCGATATGGTCAGTATATAATAGTCCATCTGTACCTGTCGTTAAGGTCAATATAATAGTCCATCAGTACATGTCGATATGGTCAGTTTACAATCGTCCATCAGTACCTGTCCTGATGGTCAGTATATAATAATCCATCAGTACCTGTCCTGATGGTCAGTATATAATAGTCGATCAGTACCATTCGCTATGGTCAGTATATAATAGTCCATCTGAACCTGTCGTTAAGGTCAACATATAATAGTCCATCAGTACCTGTTCTGATGTTCAGTGTATAATCGCCATCAGCAACTGTCGATATGGTCAGTCTTTCATAGCCCATCAGTCCCTGTCGATATGGTCAGTGTATAATAGTCCATCAGTACCTGTCCTAATGGACAGTATATAATTGTCCATCACTACCTGTCGATATGTTCAGAGTATAATTGTCCATCAGTACCTGTCCCGATGGTCAGTATATAATAGTCCCTCAGCACCTGTCCGAAAGTAAGTATATAATAGTCCATCAGTACCTGTTGATATGGTCAGTGTATAATAGTCCATCAGTAACTGTCGATATGATCAGTGTATAATAGTCCATCAGTACCTGTCGATATGGTCAGTGTATAATGGTCCATCAGTACCTGTCGATATGGTCAGTGTATAATAGTCCATTAGTACCTGTCGGATATGGTCAATATATAATAGTCCGTCAGTATCTGTCCTAATGGTCAGTATATAATAGTCCATCAGTACCTGTCCTAATGGTCAGTATATAATAGTCCATCAGTACCTGTCGATATGGTCAGTATATAATAGTCCATCAGTACCTGTCTCGATGGTCAGTATATAATAGCCCATCAGTACCTGTTGATATGGTCAGTATGTAATAGTCCATAAGTACCTTTCGATATGGTCAGTATATAATAGTCCATCAGTACCTGTCAATATGGTCCGTGCATAATAGTCTATCAGTAACTGTCGATATGATCAGTGAATAATAGTCCATCAGTACCTGTCGATATGGTCAGTGTACAATAGTCCATCAGTACCTGTTTGATATGGTCAATATATAATCGTCCGTCAGTATCTGTCCGAATGGTCAGCATATAATAATCCATCAGTACCTGTCGATTTGGTCAGTGCATAATAGTTCATCAGTACCTGTCTGATATGGTCAATATATAATAGTCCGCCAGTATCTGTCCTAATGGTCAGTTTATAAAAGTCCATCAGTACCTGTCGATATGGTCAGTATATAATACTGCTTCAGTACCTGTCCTGATGGTCAGTATGTAATAGTCCATCAGTACCTGACTTGATGGTCACTATATAATAGTCCATCATTACCTGCCCTGATGGTCAGTGTATAATAGTCACTCAGTACCTGTCGATATGGTCAGTGTATAATCGTCCATCAGTTCCTGTCGATATGGTCAATATATAATAGTCCATCAGTATCTGTCGATATGGTCATTATATAATCGTCCATCAGTACCTGTCAATATGGTCAGTATATCATAGTCCATCAGCACCTCTCCCGATGGTCAGTATATAATAGTCCATCAGTACCTGTCTTAATGGTCAGTATATAAAATTTCATCAGTACCTGTCCTGATGTTCAGTATATAATAGTCCATCAATACCTCTCCCGATAGTCAGTATATAATAGTCCATCAGTACCTGTCCTGATGATCAGTGTATAATAGTCCATCAGTACCTGTCCTGATAGTCAATATAAAATAATCCATCAGTACCTGTCCTGATGGTGAGTATATAATAGTCGATCAGTACCTGTCACTATGGTCAGTATATAATAGTCCATCAGTACCTGTCGTTAAGGTCAATATATAATAGTCCATCTGTACCTGTCGACATGGTCAGTCTATAATATTCCATCATTACCTGTCGATATGATCAGTATATAATAGTCCATCAGTACCTGTTCTGATGGTCAATATATAATCGTCCATCAGCAACTGTCGATATGGTCAGTCTTTCATAGCCCATCTGTCCCTGTCGATATAGTCAGTGTATGATAGTCCATCAGTACCTGTCCTGATGGTCAGTATATAATAGTACATAAGTACCTGTCGATGTGGTCAGTATATAATAGTCCAGCAGTAGCTGTCGATATGGTCAGTATATAATAGTCCATCAATACCTGTCCCGATAGTTAGTATATAATAGTCCATCAGTACCTGTCGATATGGTCAGTATATAATAGTCCATCAGTACCTGTCCTGATGATCAGTCTATAAGAGTCCATCAGCATCTGTCCGAAGGTCAGTATATAATAGTCCATCAGTACCTGTTGATATGGTCAGTATATAATCGTGCATTAGTACCTGTCGATATGGTCAATATATAATATTCCATCATTACCCGTCGATATGATCAGGATATAATAGTCAATCAGTACCTATCGATGTGGTCAGTATATAATAGCCCATCAGTACCTGTCGATATGGTCAGTGTATAATAGTCCATCAGTACCAGTCGATATGGTCAGTGTATAATAGTCCATCAGTAACTGTCGTTAATATCAAAATATAATAGTCCATCTGTACCTGTCGACATGGTCAGTCTATAATATTCCATCATTACCTGTCGATATGATCAGTATATAATAGTCCATCAGTACCTGTTCTGATGGTCAATATATAATCGTCCATCAGCAACTGTCGATATGGTCAGTCTTTCATAGCCCATTTGTCCCTGTCAATATGGTCAGTGTATGATAGTCCATCAGTACCTGTCCTGATGGTCAGTATATAATAGTCCATAAGTACCTGTTAATGTGGTCAGTATATAATAGTCCGTCAGTAATGTCGATATGGTCAGTCTATAATATTCCATCATTGCCTGTCGATATGATCAGTATATAATAGTCCATCAGTATCTGTCCTGATGGTCAGTATATAATCGTCCATCAGCACCTGACGATATGATCAGTCTATAACAGCCCTTCAGTACCTGTCGATATGGTCAGTATATAATAGTCCATCAGTACCTGTCGATATGGTCAGTGTATAATTGTCCATCAGTACCTGTCGTAATGGTCAGTGTATAATAGTCCATGAGTACCTGTCCTGATGGTCAGTATATAGTAGTCCATCAGTACCTGTCGATTTGGTCAGTGTATAATAGTCCATCAGTACTGTCCTGATAGTCAGTATATAACAGTCCATCAGTACCTGTCTCACTGGTCAGTATATAATAGCCCATCAGTACCTGTTGATATGGTCAGTATGTAATAGTCCATCAGTACCTGTCGATATGGTCAGTATAGAATAGTCCATCAGTACCTGTCGATATGGTCCGTGTATAATAGTCCATCAGTACCTGTCGATATGGTCAGTGTATAATAGTCCATCAGTACCTGTCTGATATGCTCAATATATAATAGTCCGTCAGTATCTGTCCTAATGATCAGTGCATAATAGTCCATCAGTACCTGTCGATATGGTCAGAGTACGATTGTCCATCAGTATCTTTATGAAATGGTCAATATATAATAGTCCATCAGTATCTGTCCCAATGGTCAGTATGTAATAATCCATCAGTTCCTGTCGATATGATCAGTAGATTATAGTCCACCAGTACCTGTCCTGATAGTCTGTGTATAACAGTCCATCAGTATCTGCTGATATGGTCAGTGTATAATCATCCATCAGTACCTGTCGATATGGTCAATATATAATAGTCCATCAGTATCTGTCGATATGGTCATTATATAATCGTCCATCAGTACCTGTCAATATGGTCAGTATATAATAGTCCCTCAGTACCTGTCGATATGGTCAGGATATAATCGTCCATCAGTACCTGTCGATATGGTCAATATTTAATAGTCACTCAGTACCTGTCGATATGGTCAGTGTATAATCGTCCATCAGTACCTGTCGATATGGTCAGTCTATAATATTCCATCATTACCTGTCGATATGATCAGTATATAATAGTCCATCAGTACCTGTTCTGATGGTCAGTATATAAGTCCATCAGTACCTGTCGATATGGTCATTGTATAATAGTCCATCAGTACCTGTCGTTATGGTCAGTGTATAATAGTCCATCAGTACCTGTCGATATGGTCAGTGTATAATAGTGCATCAGTACCTGTCGATATGGTCAATATATAATAGTCCGTCAGTACCTCTTCTGATGGTCAGTATATAATAGTCTATCATTACCTGTCGATATGGTCAGAGTATAATTGTCCATCAGTTCCTGTCCCGATGGTCAGTATATAATAGTCCATCAGCACCTGTCCGAAGATCAGTATAAAATAGTCCATCAGTACCTGTTGATATCGTCAGTATATAATCGTCCATCAGTACCTCTCCCGATGGTCAGTATATAATAGTCCATCAGTACCTGTCGATATGGTCAGTATATAATAGTCCATCAATACCTGTCGATATGGTCAATATATAATGGTCCATCCGTACCTGTCCTGATGGTCAGTATATAATAGTCCATCAGTACCTGTCCTGATGGTCAGTATATAATAGTCCATTAGTACCTGTCGATATGGTCAGTATATAATAGTCCATCAGTACCTGTCGATATGGTCAGTATGTAATAGTACATCAGTATCTGTCGATATGGTCAGTGTATAATGGTCCATCAATACCTGTCCTGATGGTCAGTGTATAATGGTCCATCCGTACCTGTCCTGATGGTCAGTATATAATAGTCCATCAGTACCTGTCCTGATGGTCAGTATATAATAGTCCATCAGTACCTGTCGATATGGTCAGTATATAATAGTCCATCAATACCTCTTCTGATGGTCAGTATATAATAGTCTATCATTACCTGTCGATATGGTCAGAGTATAATTGTCCATCAGTTCCTGTCCCGATGGTCAGTATATAATAGTCCATCAGCACCTGTCCGAAGATCAGTATAAAATAGTCCATCAGTACCTGTTGATATCGTCAGTATATAATCGTCCATCAGTACCTCTCCCGATGGTCAGTATATAATAGTCCATCAGTACCTGTCGATATGGTCAGTATATAATAGTCCATCAATACCTGTCGATATGGTCAATATATAATGGTCCATCCGTACCTGTCCTGATGGTCAGTATATAATAGTCCATCAGTACCTGTCCTGATGGTCAGTATATAATAGTCCATTAGTACCTGTCGATATGGTCAGTATATAATAGTCCATCAGTACCTGTCGATATGGTCAGTATGTAATAGTACATCAGTATCTGTCGATATGGTCAGTGTATAATGGTCCATCAATACCTGTCCTGATGGTCAGTGTATAATGGTCCATCCGTACCTGTCCTGATGGTCAGTATATAATAGTCCATCAGTACCTGTCCTGATGGTCAGTATATAATAGTCCATCAGTACCTGTCGATATGGTCAGTATATAATAGTCCATCAATACCTGTCCTGATGGTCAGTGTATAATGGTCCATCCGTACCTGTCCTGATGGTCAGTATATAATCGTCCATCAGTACCTGTCCTGATGGTCAGTATATAATAGTCCATCAGTACCTGTCTATATGGTCAGTATAAAATAGTCCATCAGTATCTGTCCTGATGGTCAGTATATAATAGTCCATCAACACCTGTCGATATGGTCAGTGTAAACTGGTCCATCAGTATCTGTCCTGATGGTCAGTATATAATAGTCCATCAGTACCTGTCGATATGGTCAGTATATAATCGTCCATCAGTACCTGTCGATATGGTCAGTATATAATCGTCCATCAGCACCTGTCGATATGGTCAGTCTATAATAGCCCATCAGTACCTGTCGATATGGTCAGTGTATAATAGTCCATCGGTACCTGTCCTGATGCTCAGTATTTGATAGTCGATCAGTACCTTCGATGTGGTCAGTATAAAATAGTCTGTCAGTACCTGTCGATATGGTCAGTCTATAATATTGCATCATTACCTGTCGATATGATCAGTCCACAATAGTCCATCAGTTCCTGTCCCGATGGTCAGTATATAATAGTCCATCAGTACCTGTCGATATGGTCAGTATGTAATAGTCCATCAGTACCTGTCCTGATGGTCACGATATAATAGTCCATCATTACCTGTCCTGATGGTCAGTGTATAATAGTCCCGCAGTACCTGTCGATATGGTCAGTATATATTCGTCAATCAGTACTTGTCGATATGGTCAGTATATAATCGTCCATCACTACCTCTCAATATGGTCAGTATATAATAGTCCATCAGCACCTGTCGATATGGTCAGTGCATAATAGTCCATCAGTATCTCTCCTGATGGTCAGTATATAATAGTCCATCATTACCTGTCGATATGGTCAGTATATAATTGTCCATCAGTACCTGTTGATATGGGTAGTGTATAATAGTTCATCAGTACCTGTCGCGATGGTCAGTATATTATAGTCCATCAGTACCTGTCGATATGGTCAGTGTATAATAGTCCATCAGTACCTGTCGATATGGTCAGTGTATAATAGTCCATCAGTACCTGCCCTGATGATCAGTATATAATAGTCCATCATTACCAGTCCCGATGGTCAGTATATAATAGTCCATCAGTACCTGTCGATGTGGTCAGTATATCATAGTCCTTCAGTAACTGTCGATATGGTCAGTATATAAGTCCATCAGTCCCTGTCGATATGGTCAGTATATAATTGTCCATCAGTAACTGTTGATATGGTCAGTATACAATAGTCCCATCAGTACCTGTCGATATGGTCAGTATATAATCGTCCTTCAGTACCTGTCAATATGGTCAGCATATAATCGTCCATCAGTACCTGTAGATATGGTCAGAGTATAATTGTCCATCAGTACCTGTCGTAATGGTCAGTGTATAATAGTCCATGAGTACCTGTCCTGATGGTCAGTATATAATAGCCTATCAATACCTGTCCCGATAGTCAGTACATAATCGTCCATCAGTACCTGTCTCTATGGTCAGTATATAATAGTCCATCAGTACCTGTCCTGATGGTCAATGTATCATA
Source organism: Pristiophorus japonicus (assembly GCF_044704955.1). Lineage (NCBI taxonomy): Eukaryota > Metazoa > Chordata > Chondrichthyes > Pristiophoridae > Pristiophorus > Pristiophorus japonicus. The sequence goes on along the minus strand of NC_091991.1, from coordinate 86,299,289 downwards.
GTCCATCAGTACCTGTCGATTTGGTCAGTATACAATAGTCCATCAGTCCCTGACGAGATGGTCAGTTTATAATAGTCCTTCAGTAACTGTCGCTATGGTGAGTGTATAATAGTCAATCAGTACCTGTCGACATGGTCAGTATAAAATAGTCCATCAGTAGCTGTCCTGATGGTCAGTGTATAATAGTCCATCAGTACCTGTCCTGATGATCAGTATATAATAGTCCATCAGTATCAGTCCCGATGGTCAGTATATAAGTCCATCAGTACCTGTCGATATGGTCAGTATATAATTGTCCATCAGTAACTGTTGATATAGTCAGTATATAATAGTCCATCAGTACCTGTCGATATGGTCAGTGTATAATAGTGCATCAGTACCTGTCGATATGGTCAATATATAATAGTCCGTCAGTACCTCTTCTGATGGTCAGTATATAATAGTCTATCATTACCTGTCGATATGGTCAGAGTATAATTGTCCATCCGTACCTGTCCTGATGGTCAGTATATAATAGTCCATCAGTACCTGTCCTGATGGTCAGTATATAATAGTCCATTAGTACCTGTCGATATGGTCAGTATATCATAGTCCATCAGTACCTGTCGATATGGTCAGTATGTAATAGTACATCAGTATCTGTCGATATGGTCAGTGTATAATGGTCCATCAATACCTGTCCTGATGGTCAGTGTATAATGGTCCATCCGTACCTGTCCTGATGGTCAGTATATAATAGTCCATCAGTACCTGTCCTGATGGTCAGTATATAATAGTCCATCAGTACCTGTCGATATGGTCAGTATATAATAGTCCATCAATACCTGTCCTGATGCTCAGTGTATAATGGTCCATCCGTACCTGTCCTGATGGTCAGTATATAATCGTCCATCAGTACCTGTCCTGATGGTCAGTATATAATAGTCCATCAGTACCTGTCTATATGGTCAGTATAAAATAGTCCATCAGTATCTGTCCTGATGGTCAGTATATAATAGTCCATCAACACCTGTCGATATGGTCAGTGTAAACTGGTCCATCAGTATCTGTCCTGATGGTCAGTATATAATAGTCCATCAGTACCTGTCGATATGGTCAGTATATAATCGTCCATCAGTACCTGTCGATATGGTCAGTATATAATCGTCCATCAGCACCTGTCGATATGGTCAGTCTATAATAGCCCATCAGTACCTGTCGATATGGTCAGTGTATAATAGACCATCGGTACCTGTCCTGATGCTCAGTATTTGATAGTCGATCAGTACCTTCGATGTGGTCAGTATAAAATAGTCTGTCAGTACCTGTCGATATGGTCAGTCTATAATATTGCATCATTACCTGTCGATATGATCAGTCCACAATAGTCCATCAGTTCCTGTCCCGATGGTCAGTATATAATAGTCCATCAGTACCTGTCGATATGGTCAGTATGTAATAGTCCATCAGTACCTGTCCTGATGGTCACTATATACTAGTCCATCATTACCTGTCCTGATGGTCCGTGTATAATAGTCCCGCAGTACCTGTCGATATGGTCAGTATATATTCGTCAATCAGTACCTGTCGATATGGTCAGTATATAATCGTCCATCAGTACCTGTCAATATGGTCAGTATATAATAGTCCATCAGCACCTGTCGATATGGTCAGTGCATAATAGTCCATCAGTATCTGTCCTGATGGTCAGGATATAATAGTCAATCAGTACCTGTCGATATGGTCAGTATATAATCGCCCATCAGTACCTGTTGATCTGGTCAGTATATAATAGTCCATCAGTACCTGTCGATATGGTCAGTTTTTAATAGTCCAGCAGTACCTGTCGATATGGTCAGTATATAATAGTCCATCAGTACCTGTCCCGATGGTCAGTATTTAATAGTCCATCAGTACCTGTCGTAATGGTCAGTGAATAATAGTCCATCAGCACCTGTCCTGATGGTCAGTGTATAATAGTCCATCAATACTTGTCGCGATAGTCAGTATATAATAGTCCATCAGTACCTGTCGATATGATCACTTTATAATAGTCCATCCGTACCTGTCCTGATGGTCAGTATATAATAGTCCATCAGTAGCTGTCGCTATGGTCAGTATATAACAGTCCATCAGTACCTGTCGATATGGTCAATATATAATAGTCCATCAGTACCTGTCCTGATGGTCAGTATTTAATAGTCTGTCAGTACCTATCGATATGGTCAGTCTATAATATTCCATCATTACCTGTCGCTATGATCAGTCTGCAATAGTCCATCAGTTCCTGTCCCGATGGTCAGTATATAATAGTCCATCAGTACCTGTCGATATGGTCAGTATGTAATAGTCCATCAGTACCTGTCCTGATGGTCACGATATAATAGTCCATCATTACCTGTCCTGACGATCAGTGTATAATAGTCCCGCAGTACCTGTCGATATGGTCAGTATATATTCGTCAATCAGTACCTGTCGATATGGTCAGTATATAATCGTCCATCAGTACCTCTCAATATGGTCAGTATATAATAGTCCATCAGCACCTGTCGATATGGTCAGTGCATAATAGTCCATCAGTATCTCTCCTGATGGTCAGTATATAATAGTCCATCATTACCTGTCGATATGGTCAGTATATAATTGTCCATCAGTACCTGTTGATATGGGTAGTGTATAATAGTCCATCAGTACCTGTCGCGATGGTCAGTATATTATAGTCCATCAGTACCTGTCGATATGGTCAGTGTATAATAGTCCATCAGTACCTGTCGATATGGTCAGTATATAATAGTCCATCAGTACCTGTCCCGATGGTCAGTATTTAATAGTCCATCAGTACCTGTCGTAATGGTCAGTGAATAATAGTCCATCAGCACCTGTCCTGATGGTCAGTGTATAATAGTCCATCAATACTTGTCGCGATAGTCAGTATATAATAGTCCATCAGTACCTGTCGATATGATCACTTTATAATAGTCCATCCGTACCTGTCCTGATGGTCAGTATATAATAGTCCATCAGTAGCTGTCGCTATGGTCAGTATATAACAGTCCATCAGTACCTGTCGATATGGTCAATATATAATAGTCCATCAGTACCTGTCCTGATGGTCAGTATTTAATAGTCTGTCAGTACCTATCGATATGGTCAGTCTATAATATTCCATCATTACCTGTCGCTATGATCAGTCTGCAATAGTGCATCAGTTCCTGTCCCGATGGCCAGTATATAATAGTCCATCAGTACCTGTCGATATGGTCAGTATGTAATAGTCCATCAGTACCTGTCCTGATGGTCACGATATAATAGTCCATCATTACCTGTCCTGATGGTCAGTGTATAATAGTCCCGCAGTACCTGTCGATATGGTCAGTATATATTCGTCAATCAGTACCTGTCGATATGGTCAGTATATAATCGTCCATCAGTACCTCTCAATATGGTCAGTATATAATAGTCCATCAGCACCTGTCGATATGGTCAGTGCATAATAGTCCATCAGTATCTCTCCTGATGGTCAGTATATAATAGTCCATCATTACCTGTCGATATGGTCAGTATATAATTGTCCATCAGTACCTGTTGATATGGGTAGTGTATAATAGTCCATCAGTACCTGTCGCGATGGTCAGTATATTATAGTCCATCAGTACCTGTCGATATGGTCAGTGTATAATAGTCCATCAGTACCTGTCGATATGGTCAGTGTATAATAGTCCATCAGTACCTGCCCTGATGATCAGTATATAATAGTCCATCAGTACCAGTCCCGATGGTCAGTATATAATAGTCCATCAGTACCTGTCGATGTGGTCAGTATATCATAGTCCTTCAGTAACTGTCGATATGGTCAGTATATAAGTCCATCAGTCCCTGTCGATATGGTCAGTATATAATTGTCCATCAGTAACTGTTGATATGGTCAGTTTACAATAGTCCCATCAGTACCTGTCGATATGGTCAGTATATAATCGTCCTTCAGTACCTGTCAATATGGTCAGCATATAATCGTCCATCAGTACCTGTAGATATGGTCAGAGTATAATTGTCCATCAGTACCTGTCGTAATGGTCAGTGTATAATAGTCCATGAGTACCTGTCCTGATGGTCAGTATATAATAGCCTATCAATACCTGTCCCGATAGTCAGTACATAATCGTCCATCAGTACCTGTCTCTATGGTCAGTATATAATAGTCCATCAGTACCTGTCCTGATGGTCAATGTATCATAGTCCATCAGTACCTGTCGATTTGGTCAGTATACAATAGTCCATCAGTCCCTGACGAGATGGTCAGTTTATAATAATCCTTCAGTAACTGTCGCTATGGTGAGTGTATAATAGTCAATCAGTACCTGTCGACATGGTCAGTATAAAATAGTCCATCAGTAGCTGTCCTGATGGTCAGTGTATAATAGTCCATCAGTACCTGTCCTGATGATCAGTATATAATAGTCCATCAGTATCAGTCCCGATGGTCAGTATATAAGTCCATCAGTACCTGTCGATATGGTCAGTATATAATTGTCCATCAGTAACTGTTGATATAGTCAGTATATAATAGTCCATCAGTACCTGTCGATATGGTCAGTGTATAATAGTGCATCAGAACCTGTCGATATGGTCAATATATAATAGTCCGTCAGTACCTCTTCTGATGGTCAGTATATAATAGTCTATCATTACCTGTCGATATGGTCAGAGTATAATTGTCCATCAGTTCCTGTCCCGATGGTCAGTATATAATAGTCCATCAGCACCTGTCCGAAGATCAGTATAAAATAGTCCATCAGTACCTGTTGATATCATCAGTATATAATCGTCCATCAGTACCTCTCCCGATGGTCAGTATATAATAGTCCATCAGCACCTGTCGATATGGTCAGTATATAATAGTCGATCAGTACCTGTCGATATGGTCAATATATAATAGTCCGTCAGGACCTGTTCTGATGGTCAGTATATAATAGTCCATCAGTACCTGTTGATATGGTCAGTATATAATAGTCCATCAGTACCTGTCGATATGGTCAATATATAATAGTTTATCAGTACCTGTCGATATGGTCAGTATATAATAGTCCATTAGCACCTGTCGATATGGTCAGTATATAATAATCCATCAGTACCTGGCTAATGGTCAGTATATAATAGTCCATCAGTACCTGTCCTGATGGTCAGTATGTAATAGTCCATCTGTACCTTGTCGATATGGTCAGTATATAATAGTCCATCAGTACCTGTCGATATGGTCAGTATATATTCGTCAATCAGTACCTGTTGATATGGTCAGTATGTAATAGTCCATCTGTACCTTGTCGATATGGTCAGTATATAATAGTCCATCAGTACCTGTCGATATGGTCAGTATATATTCGTCAATCAGTACCTGTTGATATGGTCAGTATGTAATAGTCCATCAGTACCTGTCGATATGGTCAGTATATCATAGCCCATCAGTCCCTGTCGATATGGTCCGTGTATAATAGTCCATCAGTACCTGTCGATATGGTCAATATATAATAGTCCGTCAGTATCTGTCCTAATGGTCAGTATATAATAGTCCATCAGTACCTGTAGATATGGTCAGAGTGTAATTGTCCATCTGTATCTATCCCGATGGTCAGTTTATAATAGTCCATCAGTACCTGTCCGAAGGTCAGTATATAATAGTCCATCAATACCTGTCGATATGGTCAGTATATCATCGTCCATCAGTACCTGTCGATATGGTCAATATATAATAGTCCAACAGTACCTGTCGATATGGTCAGTTTCTAATAGTGTTTCAGTACTGTCCTGATGGTCAGTATATAATCGTCCATCAGTACCTGTCTATATGGTCAGTCTATAATATTCCATCATTACCTGTCGATATGATCAGTCCATAATATTCCATCAGTACCTGTCCCGATGGTCAGTATGTAATAGTCCATCAGTACCTGTCGATATGGTCAGTATATATTCGTCAATCAGTACTTGTCGATATGGTCAGTATATAATCGTCCATCAGTACCTGTCAATATGGTCAGTATATAATAGTCCATCAGCACCTGTCAATATGGTCAGTGTATAATAGTCCATCAGCATCTGTCCTGATGGTCAGTATCAAATAGTCCATCAGTACCTGTTGATATGGTCAGTATGTAATAGTCCATCAGTACCTGTCGATATGGTCAGTATATAATAGTCTATCAGAACTTGTCGACATGGTCAGTATTTAATAGTCCATCAGCACCTCTCCCGATGTTCAGTATATAATAGTCCATCAGTACTTGTCCCGATGGTCAGGATATAATAGTCCATCAGTACCTGTCTCGATGCTCACTATATAATAGTACATCAGTGCCTGTCCTGATGGTCAGTATATAATATTGCATCATTAGCTGTCGATATGATCAGTATATAATAGTCCATCAGTACCTGTCCTGATGTTCAGTATATAATCGTCCATCAGCACCTGTCGATATGGTCAGTGTATAATAGTCCATCCGTACATGTCCTGATGGTCAGTATTTAATAGTCCATCGGGAACTGTCGATGTGGTCAGTATATAATAGTCCGTCAGTACCTGTCGATATGGTCAGTCTATAATACTCCATCATTACCTGTCGATATGATAAGTTTATAATAGTCCATCAGCACCTGTCCTGATGGTCAGTATATAATCGTCCATCAGCACCTGTCGATATGGTCAGTCTATAATCGCCCATCAGTACCTGTCGATATTGTCAGTGTATAATAGTCCAGCAGTACCTGTCGATATGGTCAGTATATAATAGTCCATCAGTACCTGTTCTGATGGTCAGTATATAATAGTCCATCAGTACCTGCCGATAAGGTCAGTATATAATAGTCCATCAGAACCTGTCCGATGGTCAGTATATAATAGTCCATCTGCACCTGTCGATATGGTCAGTACATAATATGCCATCAGCACCTGTCCCGATGGTCAGGAAATAATAATCTATCAGTACCTTTCGATATGGTCAGTATATGATAGTCCATCAGTATCTGTCGATATGGTCAGTGTAAATTAGTCCATCAGTAGCTTTCCTAATGTTCAGTACATAATAGTCCCTTAGCACCTGTCGATATGGCCAGTATATAATAGTCCATCAGTACCTGTCCCGATGGTCTGTATATAATAGCCCATCAGTACATGTTCATGTGGTCAGTATGTAATAGTCCATCAGTACCTGTCGATATGGTCAGTATATAAAAGTCCATCAGTCCCTGTCGATATGGTCCGTGTATAATAGTCCATCAGTACCTGTCGATATGGTCAATATATAATAGTCCGTCACAGTCTGTCCTAATGGTCAGTATATAATAGTCCATCAGTACCTGTAGATATGGTCAGAGTATAATTGTCCATCAGTATCTGTCCCGATGGTCAGTATATAATAGTCCCTCAGTACCTGTCCGAAGGTCAGTACATAATAGTCCATCAATACCTGTCGATATGGTCAATATATCATCGTCCATCAGTACCTGTTGATATGGTCAATATATAATAGTCCATCAGTACCTGTCGATATGATCAGTCTATAATATTCCATCATTACCTATCGATATGATCAGTCCATAATAGTCCATCAGTTCCTGTCCCGATGATCAGTCTATAATACTCCATCAGTACCTGTCGATATGGTCAGTATTTAATAGTCCATCAGTACCTGTCCTGATGGTCACTATATAATAGTCCATCATTACCTTTCCTGATGGTCAGTGTATAATAGTCCCTCAGTACCTGTCGATATGGTCAGTATATATTCGTCAATCAGTACCTGTCGATATGGTCAGTATATATTCGTCAATCAGTACCTGTCAATATAGTCAGTATATAATAGTCCATCAGCACATATCGATATGGTCAGTGTATAATAGTCCATCACTATCTGTCCTGATGGTCACCATATAATAGTCCATCAGTACCTGTCGATATGGTCAGTATATATTCGTCAATCAGTACCTATTGATATGGTCAGTATATAATAGTCCATCAGTACCTGTCTACATGGCCAGTGTTTAATAGTCCATCAGTACCTGTCGATATGGTCAGTATATAATAGTCCATCTGTACCTGTCCTGATGGTCAGTATATAATAGTCCATCAGTACCTGTCCTGATGGTCAGTATATAATAGTCCATCAGTACCTGTCCTGATGGTCAGTATATAATAATCCATCAGTACCTGTCGCTATGGTCAGTAGATAATAATCCATCAGTACCTGTCGATATGGTCAGCATATAATAGTCCATCTGTACCTGTCGATATGGTCAATATATATTAGTCCATTAGTACCTGTCCTGATGCTCAGTATATAACAGTCGGTCAGTACCTGTCGATATGGTCAGTATATAATAGTCCATCTGTACCTGTCGATATGGTCAGTATATAATAGTCCATCAGTACCTGTTGATATGGTCAGTATATAATAGTCCATCAGTACCTCTCATATGGTCAATATATAATAGTCCATCAGTACCTGTCGATATGGTCAATATATAATAGTCCATCTGTACCTGTCGATATGGTCAGTGTATAATAGTCCATCAGTACCTGTCCTGATGGTCAGTATATAATAGTCCATCAGTACTTGTCCCGATAGTCAGTATATAATAGTCCATCAGTACCTGTCCTGATGGTCAGTATATAATAGTCCATCAGTACCTGTCCCGATGGTCAGTATATAGTAGCCCATCAGTACCTGTTGATATGGTCAGTATGTAATAGTCCATCAGTACCTGTACTGATGATCAGTGTATAATAGTCCATCATTACCTGTCCTGATGGTCACTATATAACAGACCATCATTACCTGTCCTGATGGTCAGTGTATAATAGTCCCTCAGTACCTGTCGATATGGTCAGTATATATTCGTCAATCAGTACCTGTCGATATGGTCAGTATATAATCGTCCATCAGTACCTGTCAATATGGTCAGTATATAGTAGTCCATCAGCACCTGTCGATATGGTCAGTGTATAATAGTCCATCAGTACCTTTCGATATGGTCAGTGTTTAATAGTCCAGCAGTACCTGTCGATATGGAGAGTATGTAATAGTCCATCAGTATCTGTCCCAATGGTCAGTATATAGTAGTCCATCAGTACCTGTCGATATGGTCAGTATATAATAGTCCATCAGCACCTGTCGATATGGTCAGTGTAAACTCGTCCATCAGTATATGTCCTGATGGTCAGTATATAATAGTCCATCAGTACCTGTCCCGATGGTCAGTATATAATAGCCCATCAGTACGTGTTGATATGGTTGCCAAAAAATAGTCCATCAGTACCTGTCGATATGGTCAGTCTATAATACTCCATCATTACCTGTCGATATGATAAGTTTATAATAGTCCATCAGCACCTGTCCTGATGGTCAGTATATAATCGTCCATCAGCACCTGTCGATATGGTCAGTCTATAATCGCCCATCAGTACCTGTCGATATTGTCAGTGTATAATAGTCCAGCAGTACCTGTCGATATGGTCAGTATATAATAGTCCATCAGTACCTGTTCTGATGGTCAGTATATAATAGTCCATCAGTACCTGCCGATAAGGTCAGTATATAATAGTCCATCAGAACCTGTCCGATGGTCAGTATATAATAGTCCATCTGCACCTGTCGATATGGTCAGTACATAATATGCCATCAGCACCTGTCCCGATGGTCAGGAAATAATAATCTATCAGTACCTTTCGATATGGTCAGTATATGATAGTCCATCAGTATCTGTCGATATGGTCAGTGTAAATTAGTCCATCAGTAGCTTTCCTAATGTTCAGTACATAATAGTCCCTTAGCACCTGTCGATATGGCCAGTATATAATAGTCCATCAGTACCTGTCCCGATGGTCTGTATATAATAGCCCATCAGTACATGTTCATGTGGTCAGTATGTAATAGTCCATCAGTACCTGTCGATATGGTCAGTATATAAAAGTCCATCAGTCCCTGTCGATATGGTCCGTGTATAATAGTCCATCAGTACCTGTCGATATGGTCAATATATAATAGTCCGTCACAGTCTGTCCTAATGGTCAGTATATAATAGTCCATCAGTACCTGTAGATATGGTCAGAGTATAATTGTCCATCAGTATCTGTCCCGATGGTCAGTATATAATAGTCCCTCAGTACCTGTCCGAAGGTCAGTACATAATAGTCCATCAATACCTGTCGATATGGTCAATATATCATCGTCCATCAGTACCTGTTGATATGGTCAATATATAATAGTCCATCAGTACCTGTCGATATGATCAGTCTATAATATTCCATCATTACCTATCGATATGATCAGTCCATAATAGTCCATCAGTTCCTGTCCCGATGATCAGTCTATAATACTCCATCAGTACCTGTCGATATGGTCAGTATTTAATAGTCCATCAGTACCTGTCCTGATGGTCACTATATAATAGTCCATCATTACCTTTCCTGATGGTCAGTGTATAATAGTCCCTCAGTACCTGTCGATATGGTCAGTATATATTCGTCAATCAGTACCTGTCGATATGGTCAGTATATATTCGTCAATCAGTACCTGTCAATATAGTCAGTATATAATAGTCCATCAGCACATATCGATATGGTCAGTGTATAATAGTCCATCACTATCTGTCCTGATGGTCACCATATAATAGTCCATCAGTACCTGTCGATATGGTCAGTATATATTCGTCAATCAGTACCTATTGATATGGTCAGTATATAATAGTCCATCAGTACCTGTCTACATGGCCAGTGTTTAATAGTCCATCAGTACCTGTCGATATGGTCAGTATATAATAGTCCATCTGTACCTGTCCTGATGGTCAGTATATAATAGTCCATCAGTACCTGTCCTGATGGTCAGTATATAATAGTCCATCAGTACCTGTCCTGATGGTCAGTATATAATAATCCATCAGTACCTGTCGCTATGGTCAGTAGATAATAATCCATCAGTACCTGTCGATATGGTCAGCATATAATAGTCCATCTGTACCTGTCGATATGGTCAATATATATTAGTCCATTAGTACCTGTCCTGATGCTCAGTATATAACAGTCGGTCAGTACCTGTCGATATGGTCAGTATATAATAGTCCATCTGTACCTGTCGATATGGTCAGTATATAATAGTCCATCAGTACCTGTTGATATGGTCAGTATATAATAGTCCATCAGTACCTCTCATATGGTCAATATATAATAGTCCATCAGTACCTGTCGATATGGTCAATATATAATAGTCCATCTGTACCTGTCGATATGGTCAGTGTATAATAGTCCATCAGTACCTGTCCTGATGGTCAGTATATAATAGTCCATCAGTACTTGTCCCGATAGTCAGTATATAATAGTCCATCAGTACCTGTCCTGATGGTCAGTATATAATAGTCCATCAGTACCTGTCCCGATGGTCAGTATATAGTAGCCCATCAGTACCTGTTGATATGGTCAGTATGTAATAGTCCATCAGTACCTGTACTGATGATCAGTGTATAATAGTCCATCATTACCTGTCCTGATGGTCACTATATAACAGACCATCATTACCTGTCCTGATGGTCAGTGTATAATAGTCCCTCAGTACCTGTCGATATGGTCAGTATATATTCGTCAATCAGTACCTGTCGATATGGTCAGTATATAATCGTCCATCAGTACCTGTCAATATGGTCAGTATATAGTAGTCCATCAGCACCTGTCGATATGGTCAGTGTATAATAGTCCATCAGTACCTTTCGATATGGTCAGTGTTTAATAGTCCAGCAGTACCTGTCGATATGGAGAGTATGTAATAGTCCATCAGTACCTGTCCCAATGGTCAGTATATAGTAGTCCATCAGTACCTGTCGATATGGTCAGTATATAATAGTCCATCAGCACCTGTCGATATGGTCAGTGTAAACTCGTCCATCAGTATATGTCCTGATGGTCAGTATATAATAGTCCATCAGTACCTGTCCCGATGGTCAGTATATAATAGCCCATCAGTACGTGTTGATATGGTTGCCAAAAAATAGTCCATCAGTACCTGTCGATATGGTCAGTATATAATAGTCCATCAGTCCCTGTCGATATGGTCCGTGTATAATAGTCCATCAGTACCTGTCGATATGGTCAATATATAATAGTCCGTCAGTATCTGTCCTAATGGTCAGTATATAATAGTTCATCAGTACCTGTAGATCTGGTCAGAGTACAATTGTCCATCAGTATCTGTCCCAATGGTCGGTATATAATAGTCCATCAATAGCTGTCCGAAGGTCAGTATATAATAGTCCATCAATACCTGTCGATATGGTCAGTATATAATCGTCCATCAGTAACTGTCGATATGGTAAATATATAATAGTCCATCAGTACCTGTCGACATGGTCAGTATATAATAGTCCATCAGTATCTGTCGATATGGTCAGTGTATAATTGTCCATCAGTTCCTGTCGCAATCGTCAGTGAATAATAGTCCATCAGTACCTGCCCTGATGGTCAGTATATAATAGTCCATCAGTAGCTGTCGCTATGGTCAGTATATAACAGTCCATCAGTACCTGTCGATATGGTCAATATATAATAGTCCATCAGTACCTGTCCTGATGGTCAGTATTTAATAGTCTGTCAGTACCTATCGATATGGTCAGTCTATAATATTCCATCATTACCTGTCGCTATGATCAGTCTGCAATAGTCCATCAGTTCCTGTCCCGATGGTCAGTATATAATAGTCCATCAGTACCTGTCGATATGGTCAGTATGTAATAGTCCATCAGTACCTGTCCTGATGGTCACGATATAATAGTCCATCATTACCTGTCCTGATGGTCAGTGTATAATAGTCCCGCAGTACCTGTCGATATGGTCAGTATATATTCGTCAATCAGTACCTGTCGATATGGTCAGTATATAATCGTCCATCAGTACCTCTCAATATGGTCAGTATATAATAGTCCATCAGCACCTGTCGATATGGTCAGTGCATAATAGTCCATCAGTATCTCTCCTGATGGTCAGTATATAATAGTCCATCATTACCTGTCGATATGGTCAGTATATAATTGTCCATCAGTACCTGTTGATATGGGTAGTGTATAATAGTCCATCAGTACCTGTCGCGATGGTCAGTATATTATAGTCCATCAGTACCTGTCGATATGGTCAGTGTATAATAGTCCATCAGTACCTGTCGATATGGTCAGTGTATAATAGTCCATCAGTACCTGCCCTGATGATCAGTATATAATAGTCCATCAGTACCAGTCCCGATGGTCAGTATATAATAGTCCATCAGTACCTGTCGATGTGGTCAGTATATCATAGTCCTTCAGTAACTGTCGATATGGTCAGTATATAAGTCCATCAGTCCCTGTCGATATGGTCAGTATATAATTGTCCATCAGTAACTGTTGATATGGTCAGTTTACAAAAGTCCCATCAGTACCTGTCGATATGGTCAGTATATAATCGTCCTTCAGTACCTGTCAATATGGTCAGCATATAATCGTCCATCAGTACCTGTAGATATGGTCAGAGTATAATTGTCCATCAGTACCTGTCGTAATGGTCAGTGTATAATAGTCCATGAGTACCTGTCCTGATGGTCAGTATATAATAGCCTATCAATACCTGTCCCGATAGTCAGTACATAATCGTCCATCAGTACCTGTCTCTATGGTCAGTATATAATAGTCCATCAGTACCTGTCCTGATGGTCACGATATAATAGTCCATCATTACCTGTCCTGATGGTCAGTGTATAATAGTCCAGCAGTACCTGTCGATATGGTCAGTATATAATAGTCCATCAGTACCTGTCCTGATGGTCAATGTATCATAGTCCATCAGTACCTGTCGATTTGGTCAGTATACAATAGTCCATCAGTCCCTGACGAGATGTTCAGTTTTTAATAATCCTTCAGTAACTGTCGCTATGGTGAGTGTATAATAGTCAATCAGTACCTGTCGACATGGTCAGTATAAAATAGTCCATCAGTAGCTGTCCTGATGGTCAGTGTATAATAGTCCATCAGTACCTGTCCTGATGATCAGTATATAATAGTCCATCAGTATCAGTCCCGATGGTCAGTATATAAGTCCATCAGTACCTGTCGATATGGTCAGTGTATAATAGTGCATCAGTACCTGTCGATATGGTCAATATATAATAGTCCGTCAGTACCTCTTCTGATGGTCAGTATATAATAGTCCATCAGTACCTGTTGATATGGTCAGTATATAATAGTCCATCAGTACCTCTCATATGGTCAATATATAATAGTTTATCAGTACCTGTCGATATGGTCAATATATAATAGTCCGTCAGTACCTCTTCTGATGGTCAGTATATAATAGTCTATCATTACCTGTCGATATGGTCAGAGTATAATTGTCCATCAGTTCCTGTCCCGATGGTCAGTATATAATAGTCCATCAGCACCTGTCCGAAGATCAGTATAAAATAGTCCATCAGTACCTGTTGATATCATCAGTATATAATCGTCCATCAGTACCTCTCCCGATGGTCAGTATATAATAGTCCATCAGCACCTGTCGATATGGTCAGTATATAATAGTCGATCAGTACCTGTCGATATGGTCAATATATAATAGTCCGTCAGGACCTGTTCTGATGGTCAGTATATAATAGTCCATCAGTACCTGTTGATATGGTCAGTATATAATAGTCCATCAGTACCTCTCATATGGTCAATATATAATAGTTTATCAGTACCTGTCGATATGGTCAGTATATAATAGTCCATTAGCACCTGTCGATATGGTCAGTATATAATAATCCATCAGTACCTGGCTAATGGTCAGTATATAATAGTCCATCAGTACCTGTCCTGATGGTCAGTATGTAATAGTCCATCTGTACCTTGTCGATATGGTCAGTATATAATAGTCCATCAGTACCTGTCGATATGGTCAGTATATATTCGTCAATCAGTACCTGTTGATATGGTCAGTATGTAATAGTCCATCAGTACCTGTCGATATGGTCAGTATATCATAGCCCATCAGTCCCTGTCGATATGGTCCGTGTATAATAGTCCATCAGTACCTGTCGATATGGTCAATATATAATAGTCCGTCAGTATCTGTCCTAATGGTCAGTATATAATAGTCCATCAGTACCTGTAGATATGGTCAGAGTGTAATTGTCCATCTGTATCTATCCCGATGGTCAGTTTATAATAGTCCATCAGTACCTGTCCGAAGGTCAGTATATAATAGTCCATCAATACCTGTCGATATGGTCAGTATATCATCGTCCATCAGTACCTGTCGATATGGTCAATATATAATAGTCCAACAGTACCTGTCGATATGGTCAGTTTCTAATAGTGTTTCAGTACTGTCCTGATGGTCAGTATATAATCGTCCATCAGCACCTGTCTATATGGTCAGTCTATAATATTCCATCATTACCTGTCGATATGATCAGTCCATAATATTCCATCAGTACCTGTCCCGATGGTCAGTATGTAATAGTCCATCAGTACCTGTCGATATGGTCAGTATATATTCGTCAATCAGTACTTGTCGATATGGTCAGCATATAATCGTCCATCAGTACCTGTCAATATGGTCAGTATATAATAGTCCATCAGCACCTGTCAATATGGTCAGTGTATAATAGTCCATCAGCATCTGTCCTGATGGTCAGTATCAAATAGTCCATCAGTACCTGTTGATATGGTCAGTATGTAATAGTCCATCAGTACCTGTCGATATGGTCAGTATATAATAGTCTATCAGAACTTGTCGACATGGTCAGTATTTAATAGTCCATCAGCACCTCTCCCGATGTTCAGTATATAATAGTCCATCAGTACTTGTCCAGATGGTCAGGATATAATAGTCCATCAGTACCTGTCTCGATGCTCACTATATAATAGTACATCAGTGCCTGTCCTGATGGTCAGTATATAATATTGCATCATTACCTGTCGATATGATCAGTATATAATAGTCCATCAGTACCTGTCCTGATGTTCAGTATATAATCGTCCATCAGCACCTGTCGATATGGTCAGTGTATAATAGTCCATCCGTACATGTCCTGATGGTCAGTATTTAATAGTCCATCGGGAACTGTCGATGTGGTCAGTATATAATAGCCCGTCAGTACCTGTCGATATGGTCAGTCTATAATACTCCATCATTACCTGTCGATATGATAAGTTTATAATAGTCCATCAGCACCTGTCCTGATGGTCAGTATATAATCGTCCATCAGCACCTGTCGATATGGTCAGTCTATAATCGCCCATCAGTACCTGTCGATATTGTCAGTGTATAATAGTCCAGCAGTACCTGTCGATATGGTCAGTATATAATAGTCCATCAGTACCTGTTCTGATGGTCAGTATATAATAGTCCATCAGTACCTGCCGATAAGGTCAGTATATAATAGTCCATCAGAACCTGTCCGATGGTCAGTATATAATAGTCCATCTGCACCTGTCGATATGGTCAGTACATAATATGCCATCAGCACCTGTCCCGATGGTCAGGAAATAATAATCTATCAGTACCTTTCGATATGGTCAGTATATGATAGTCCATCAGTATCTGTCGATATGGTCAGTGTAAATTAGTCCATCAGTAGCTTTCCTAATGTTCAGTACATAATAGTCCCTTAGCACCTGTCGATATGGCCAGTATATAATAGTCCATCAGTACCTGTCCCGATGGTCTGTATATAATAGCCCATCAGTACATGTTCATGTGGTCAGTATGTAATAGTCCATCAGTACCTGTCGATATGGTCAGTATATAAAAGTCCATCAGTCCCTGTCGATATGGTCCGTGTATAATAGTCCATCAGTACCTGTCGATATGGTCAATATATAATAGTCCGTCACAGTCTGTCCTAATGGTCAGTATATAATAGTCCATCAGTACCTGTAGATATGGTCAGAGTATAATTGTCCATCAGTATCTGTCCCGATGGTCAGTATATAATAGTCCCTCAGTACCTGTCCGAAGGTCAGTACATAATAGTCCATCAATACCTGTCGATATGGTCAATATATCATCGTCCATCAGTACCTGTTGATATGGTCAATATATAATAGTCCATCAGTACCTGTCGATATGATCAGTCTATAATATTCCATCATTACCTATCGATATGATCAGTCCATAATAGTCCATCAGTTCCTGTCCCGATGATCAGTCTATAATACTCCATCAGTACCTGTCGATATGGTCAGTATTTAATAGTCCATCAGTACCTGTCCTGATGGTCACTATATAATAGTCCATCATTACCTTTCCTGATGGTCAGTGTATAATAGTCCCTCAGTACCTGTCGATATGGTCAGTATATATTCGTCAATCAGTACCTGTCGATATGGTCAGTATATATTCGTCAATCAGTACCTGTCAATATGGTCAGTATATAATAGTCCATCAGCACATATCGATATGGTCAGTGTATAATAGTCCATCACTATCTGTCCTGATGGTCACCATATAATAGTCCATCAGTACCTGTCGATATGGTCAGTATATATTCGTCAATCAGTACCTGTTGATATGGTCAGTATATAATAGTCCATCAGTACCTGTCTACATGGCCAGTGTTTAATAGTCCATCAGTACCTGTCGATATGGTCAGTATATAATAGTCCATCTGTACCTGTCCTGATGGTCAGTATATAATAGTCCATCAGTACCTGTCCTGATGGTCAGTATATAATAGTCCATCAGTACCTGACCTGATGGTCAGTATATAATAATCCATCAGTACCTGTCGCTATGGTCAGTAGATAATAATCCATCAGTACCTGTCGATATGGTCAGCATATAATAGTCCATCTGTACCTGTCGATATGGTCAATATATATTAGTCCATTAGTACCTGTCCTGATGCTCAGTATATAACAGTCGGTCAGTACCTGTCGATATGGTCAGTATATAATAGTCCATCTGTACCTGTCGATATGGTCAGTATATAATAGTCCATCAGTACCTGTTGATATGGTCAGTGTATAATAGTCCATCAGTACCTCTCATATGGTCAATATATAATAGTCCATCAGTACCTGTCGATATGGTCAATATATAATAGTCCATCTGTACCTGTCGATATGGTCAGTGTATAATAGTCCATCAGTACCTGTCCTGATGGTCAGTATATAATAGTCCATCAGTACTTGTCCCGATAGTCAGTATATAATAGTCCATCAGTACCTGTCCTGATGGTCAGTATATAATAGTCCATCAGTACCTGTCCCGATGGTCAGTATATAGTAGCCCATCAGTACCTGTTGATATGGTCAGTATGTAATAGTCCATCAGTACCTGTACTGATGATCAGTGTATAATAGTCCATCATTACCTGTCCTGATGGTCACTATATAACAGACCATCATTACCTGTCCTGATGGTCAGTGTATAATAGTCCCTCAGTACCTGTCAATATGGTCAGTATATAGTAGTCCATGAGCACCTGTCGATATGGTCAGTGTATAATAGTCCATCAGTACCTTTCGATATGGTCAGTGTTTAATAGTCCAGCAGTACCTGTCGATATGGAGAGTATGTAATAGTCCATCAGTACCTGTCCCAATGGTCAGTATATAGTAGTCCATCAGCACCTGTCGATATGGTCAGTGTAAACTCGTCCATCAGTATATGTCCTGATGGTCAGTATATAATAGTCCATCAGTACCTGTCCCGATGGTCAGTATATAATAGCCCATCAGTACGTGTTGATATGGTTGCCAAAAAATAGTCCATCAGTACCTGTCGATATGGTCAGTATATAATAGTCCATCAGTCCCTGTCGATATGGTCCGTGTATAATAGTCCATCAGTACCTGTCGATATGGTCAATATATAATAGTCCGTCAGTATCTGTCCTAATGGTCAGTATATAATAGTTCATCAGTACCTGTAGATCTGGTCAGAGTACAATTGTCCATCAGTATCTGTCCCAATGGTCGGTATATAATAGTCCATCAATAGCTGTCCGAAGGTCAGTATATAATAGTCCATCAATACCTGTCGATATGGTCAGTATATAATCGTCCATCAGTAACTGTCGATATGGTAAATATATAATAGTCCATCAGTACCTGTCGACATGGTCAGTATATAATAGTCCATCAGTATCTGTCGATATGGTCAGTGTATAATTGTCCATCAGTTCCTGTCGCAATCGTCAGTGAATAATAGTCCATCAGTACCTGCCCTGATGGTCAGTATATAATAGTCCATCAATACCTGTCCCGATAGTCAGTATATAATAGTCCATCAGTACCTGTCGCTATGGTCGGTATATAATAGTCCATCAGTACCTGTCGCTATGGTCGGTATATAATAGTCCATCAGTACCTGTCGATATGGTAAGTCTATAATAGTCCATCAGTACCTCTCATATGGTCAGTTTGTAATTGTCCATCAGCACCTGTCGATATGGTCAGTCTATAATAGCCCATCAGTACCTGTCGATATGGTCTGTGCATAATAGTCCATCAGTACCTGTCGATATGGTCAGTGTATAATAGTTCATCAGTACCTGTCCCGATGGTGAGGAAATAATAACCCATCAGTACCTGTCGATATTGTCAGTGTATAATAGTCCATCAGTCCCTGTCGATATGGTCAGTATATGATAGTCCATCAGTATCTGTCGATATGGTCAGTGTAAATTAGTCCATCAGTAGCTTTCCTAATGGTCATTACATAATAGTCGCTTAGTACCTGTCGATATGGTCAGTATATAATAGTCCATCAGTGTCTGTCCTGATAGTCAGTTTACAATATTCCATCAGTACCTGTCCAATGGTCAGTATATAATAGTCCATCAGTACCTATCGATATGGTCATTATATAATAGTCCATCAGCACCTGTCGATATGGTCAGTGTAAACTGGTCCATCAGTATCTGTCCTGATGGTCAGTATATAATAGTATGTCAGTACCTGTCCCGATGGTCAGTATATAATAGCCCATCAGTACCTGTTGATATGGTCAGTATGTAGTAGTCCATCAGTACCGGTCGATATGGTCAGTACATAAAAGCCCATCAGTCCCTGTCGATATGCTCCGTGTATAATAGTCCATCAGTACCTGTCTATCAGGTCAATATATAATAGTCCGTCAGTATCTGTCCTTATGGTCAGTATATAATAGCCCATCAGTACCTGTAGATATGGTCAGAGTATAATTGTCCATCAGTATCTGTCCCGATGGTCAGTATATAATAATCCATCAGTACCTGTCCGAAGGTCAGTATATAATAGTCCATCAATACCTGTCGATATGGTCAGTATATAATCGTCCATCAGTACCTGTCGAAATGGTCAATATATAATAGTCCAACAGTACCTGTCGATATGGTCAGTTTCTAATAGTGCTTCAGTACTGTCCTGATGGTCAGTACATAATCGTCCATCAGCTCCTGTCGATATGGTCAGTATATAATAGTCCATCAGCACCTATCGATATGGTCAGTGTATAATATTCCATCACTATCTGTCCTGATGGTCACCATATAATAGTCCATCAGTACCTGTCGATATGGTCAGTATATATTCGTCAATCAGTACCTGTTGATATGGTCAGTATATAATAGTCCATCAGTACCTGTCGATATGCTCCGTGTATAATAGTCCATCAGTACCTGTCTATCAGGTCAATATATAATAGTCCATCAGTACCTGTCCTGATGGTCTGTATATAATAGTCCATCAGTACCTGTCCTGATGGTCAGTATATAATAATCCATCAGTACCTGTCACTATGGTCAGTAGATAATAATCCATCAGTACCTGTCGATATGGTCAGCATATAATAGTCCATCTGTACCTGTCGATATGGTCAATATATATTAGTCCATTAGTACCTGTCCTGATGCTCAGTATATAACAGTCGGTCAGTACCTGTCGATATGGTCAGTATATAATAGTCCATCTGTACCTGTCGATATGGTCAGTATATAATAGTCCATCAGTACCTGTTGATATGGTCAGTATATAATAGTCCATCAGTACCTCTCATATGGTCAATATATAATAGTCCATCAGTACCTGTCGATATGGTCAATATATAATAGTCCATCTGTACCTGTCGATATGGTCAGTGTATAATAGTCCATCAGTACCTGTCCTGATGGTCAGTATATAATAGTCCATCAGTACTTGTCCCGATAGTCAGTATATAATAGTCCATCAGTACCTGTCCAGATGGTCAGTATATAATAGTCCATCAGTACCTGTCCCGATGGTCAGTATATAGTAGCCCATCAGTACCTGTTGATATGGTCAGTATGTAATAGTCCATCAGTACCTGTACTGATGATCAGTGTATAATAGTCCATCATTACCTGTCCTGATGGTCACTATATAACAGACCATCATTACCTGTCCTGATGGTCAGTGTATAATAGTCCCTCAGTACCTGTCGATATGGTCAGTATATATTCGTCAATCAGTACCTGTCGATATGGTCAGTATATAGTAGTCCATCAGCACCTGTCGATATGGTCAGTGTATAATAGTCCATCAGTACCTTTCGATATGGTCAGTGTTTAATAGTCCAGCAGTACCTGTCGATATGGAGAGTATGTAATAGTCCATCAGTACCTGTCCCAATGGTCAGTATATAGTAGTCCATCAGTACCTGTCGATATGGTCAGTATATAATAGTCCATCAGCACCTGTCGATATGGTCAGTGTAAACTCGTCCATCAGTATATGTCCTGATGGTCAGTATATAATAGTCCATCAGTACCTGTCCCGATGGTCAGTATATAATAGCCCATCAGTACGTGTTGATATGGTTGCCAAAAAATAGTCCATCAGTACCTGTCGATATGGTCAGTATATAATAGTCCATCAGTCCCTGTCGATATGGTCCGTGTATAATAGTCCATCAGTACCTGTCGATATGGTCAATATATAATAGTCCATCAGTATCTGTCCTAATGGTCAGTATATAATAGTTCATCAGTACCTGTAGATCTGGTCAGAGTACAATTGTCCATCAGTATCTGTCCCAATGGTCGGTATATAATAGTCCATCAATAGCTGTCCGAAGGTCAGTATATAATAGTCCATCAATACCTGTCGATATGGTCAGTATATAATCGTCCATCAGTAACTGTCGATATGGTAAATATATAATAGTCCATCAGTACCTGTCGACATGGTCAGTATATAATAGTCCATCAGTATCTGTCGATATGGTCAGTGTATAATTGTCCATCAGTTCCTGTCGCAATCGTCAGTGAATAATAGTCCATCAGTACCTGCCCTGATGGTCAGTATATAATAGTCCATCAATACCTGTCCCGATAGTCAGTATATAATAGTCCATCAGTACCTGTCGCTATGGTCGGTATATAATAGTCCATCAGTACCTGTCGATATGGTAAGTCTATAATAGTCCATCAGTACCTCTCATATGGTCAGTTTGTAATTGTCCATCAGCACCTGTCGATATGGTCAGTCTATAATAGCCCATCAGTACCTGTCGATATGGTCTGTGTATAATAGTCCATCAGTACCTGTCGATATGGTCAGTGTATAATAGTCCATCAGTACCTGTCCCGATGGTGAGGAAATAATAACCCATCAGTACCTGTCGATATTGTCAGTGTATAATAGTCCATCAGTCCCTGTCGATATGGTCAGTATATGATCGTCCATCAGTATCTGTCGATATGGTCAGTGTAAATTAGTCCATCAGTAGCTTTCCTAATGGTCATTACATAATAGTCGCTTAGTACCTGTCGATATGGTCAGTATATAATAGTCCATCAGTGTCTGTCCTGATAGTCAGTTTACAATATTCCATCAGTACCTGTCCAATGGTCAGTATATAATAGTCCATCAGTACCTATCGATATGGTCATTATATAATAGTCCATCAGCACCTGTCGATATGGTCAGTGTAAACTGGTCCATCAGTATCTGTCCTGATGGTCAGTATATAATAGTATGTCAGTACCTGTCCCGATGGTCAGTATATAATAGCCCATCAGTACCTGTTGATATGGTCAGTATGTAGTAGTCCATCAGTACCGGTCGATATGGTCAGTGTAAACTCGTCCATCAGTATATGTCCTGATGGTCAGTATATAATAGTCCATCAGTACCTGTCCCGATGGTCAGTATATAATAGCCCATCAGTACGTGTTGATATGGTTGCCAAAAAATAGTCCATCAGTACCTGTCGATATGGTCAGTATATAATAGTCCATCAGTCCCTGTCGATATGGTCCGTGTATAATAGTCCATCAGTACCTGTCGATATGGTCAATATATAATAGTCCGTCAGTATCTGTCCTAATGGTCAGTATATAATAGTTCATCAGTACCTGTAGATCTGGTCAGAGTACAATTGTCCATCAGTATCTGTCCCAATGGTCGGTATATAATAGTCCATCAATAGCTGTCCGAAGGTCAGTATATAATAGTCCATCAATACCTGTCGATATGGTCAGTATATAATCGTCCATCAGTAACTGTCGATATGGTAAATATATAATAGTCCATCAGTACCTGTCGACATGGTCAGTATATAATAGTCCATCAGTATCTGTCGATATGGTCAGTGTATAATTGTCCATCAGTTCCTGTCGCAATCGTCAGTGAATAATAGTCCATCAGTACCTGTCCTGATGGTCAGTATATAATAGTCCATCAATACCTGTCCCGATAGTCAGTATATAATAGTCCATCAGTACCTGTCGCTATGGTCGGTATATAATAGTCCATCAGTACCTGTCGCTATGGTCGGTATATAATAGTCCATCAGTACCTGTCGATATGGTAAGTCTATAATAGTCCATCAGTACCTCTCATATGGTCAGTTTGTAATTGTCCATCAGCACCTGTCGATATGGTCAGTCTATAATAGCCCATCAGTACCTGTCGATATGGTCTGTGTATAATAGTCCATCGGTACCTGTCGATATGGTCAGTGTATAATAGTCCATCAGTACCTGTCCCGATGGTGAGGAAATAATAACCCATCAGTACCTGTCGATATTGTCAGTGTATAATAGTCCATCAGTCCCTGTCGATATGGTCAGTATATGATAGTCCATCAGTATCTGTCGATATGGTCAGTGTAAATTAGTCCATCAGTAGCTTTCCTAATGGTCATTACATAATAGTCGCTTAGTACCTGTCGATATGGTCAGTATATAATAGTCCATCAGTGTCTGTCCTGATAGTCAGTTTACAATATTCCATCAGTACCTGTCCAATGGTCAGTATATAATAGTCCATCAGTACCTATCGATATGGTCATTATATAATAGTCCATCAGCACCTGTCGATATGGTCAGTGTAAACTGGTCCATCAGTATCTGTCCTGATGGTCAGTATATAATAGTATGTCAGTACCTGTCCCGATGGTCAGTATATAATAGCCCATCAGTACCTGTTGATATGGTCAGTATGTAGTAGTCCATCAGTACCGGTCGATATGGTCAGTACATAAAAGCCCATCAGTCCCTGTCGATATGCTCCGTGTATAATAGTCCATCAGTACCTGTCTATCAGGTCAATATATAATAGTCCGTCAGTATCTGTCCTTATGGTCAGTATATAATAGCCCATCAGTACCTGTAGATATGGTCAGAGTATAATTGTCCATCAGTATCTGTCCCGATGGTCAGTATATAATAATCCATCAGTACCTGTCCGAAGGTCAGAATATAATAGTCCATCAATACCTGTCGATATGGTCAGTATATAATCGTCCATCAGTACCTGTCGAAATGGTCAATATATAATAGTCCAACAGTACCTGTCGATATGGTCAGTTTCTAATAGTGCTTCAGTACTGTCCTGATGGTCAGTACATAATCGTCCATCAGCTCCTGTCGATATGGTCAGTATATAATAGTCCATCAGCACCTATCGATATGGTCAGTGTATAATATTCCATCACTATCTGTCCTGATGGTCACCATATAATAGTCCATCAGTACCTGTCGATATGGTCAGTATATATTCGTCAATCAGTACCTGTTGATATGGTCAGTATATAATAGTCCATCAGTACCTGTCTACATGGCCAGTGTTTAATAGTCCATCAGTACCTGTCGATATGGTCAGTATATAATAGTCCATCTGTACCTGTCCTGATGGTCAGTATATAATAGTCCATCAGTACCTGTCCTGATGGTCTGTATATAATAGTCCATCAGTACCTGTCCTGATGGTCAGTATATAATAATCCATCAGTACCTGTCACTATGGTCAGTAGATAATAATCCATCAGTACCTGTCGATATGGTCAGCATATAATAGTCCATCTGTACCTGTCGATATGGTCAATATATATTAGTCCATTAGTACCTGTCCTGATGCTCAGTATATAACAGTCGGTCAGTACCTGTCGATATGGTCAGTATATAATAGTCCATCTGTACCTGTCGATATGGTCAGTATATAATAGTCCATCAGTACCTGTTGATATGGTCAGTATATAATAGTCCATCAGTACCTCTCATATGGTCAATATATAATAGTCCATCAGTACCTGTCGATATGGTCAATATATAATAGTCCATCTGTACCTGTCGATATGGTCAGTGTATAATAGTCCATCAGTACCTGTCCTGATGGTCAGTATATAATAGTCCATCAGTACTTGTCCCGATAGTCAGTATATAATAGTCCATCAGTACCTGTCCTGATGGTCAGTATATAATAGTCCATCAGTACCTGTCCCGATGGTCAGTATATAGTAGCCCATCAGTACCTGTTGATATGGTCAGTATGTAATAGTCCATCAGTACCTGTACTGATGATCAGTGTATAATAGTCCATCATTACCTGTCCTGATGGTCACTATATAACAGACCATCATTACCTGTCCTGATGGTCAGTGTATAATAGTCCCTCAGTACCTGTCGATATGGTCAGTATATATTCGTCAATCAGTACCTGTCGATATGGTCAGTATATAATCGTCCATCAGTACCTGTCAATATGGTCAGTATATAGTAGTCCATCAGCACCTGTCGATATGGTCAGTGTATAATAGTCCATCAGTACCTTTCGATATGGTCAGTGTTTAATAGTCCAGCAGTACCTGTCGATATGGAGAGTATGTAATAGTCCATCAGTACCTGTCCCAATGGTCAGTATATAGTAGTCCATCAGTACCTGTCGATATGGTCAGTATATAATAGTCCATCAGCACCTGTCGATATGGTCAGTGTAAACTCGTCCATCAGTATATGTCCTGATGGTCAGTATATAATAGTCCATCAGTACCTGTCCCGATGGTCAGTATATAATAGCCCATCAGTACGTGTTGATATGGTTGCCAAAAAATAGTCCATCAGTACCTGTCGATATGGTCAGTATATAATAGTCCATCAGTCCCTGTCGATATGGTCCGTGTATAATAGTCCATCAGTACCTGTCGATATGGTCAATATATAATAGTCCGTCAGTATCTGTCCTAATGGTCAGTATATAATAGTTCATCAGTACCTGTAGATCTGGTCAGAGTACAATTGTCCATCAGTATCTGTCCCAATGGTCGGTATATAATAGTCCATCAATAGCTGTCCGAAGGTCAGTATATAATAGTCCATCAATACCTGTCGATATGGTCAGTATATAATCGTCCATCAGTAACTGTCGATATGGTAAATATATAATAGTCCATCAGTACCTGTCGACATGGTCAGTATATAATAGTCCATCAGTATCTGTCGATATGGTCAGTGTATAATTGTCCATCAGTTCCTGTCGCAATCGTCAGTGAATAATAGTCCATCAGTACCTGCCCTGATGGTCAGTATATAATAGTCCATCAATACCTGTCCCGATAGTCAGTATATAATAGTCCATCAGTACCTGTCGCTATGGTCGGTATATAATAGTCCATCAGTACCTGTCGATATGGTAAGTCTATAATAGTCCATCAGTACCTCTCATATGGTCAGTTTGTAATTGTCCATCAGCACCTGTCGATATGGTCAGTCTATAATAGCCCATCAGTACCTGTCGATATGGTCTGTGTATAATAGTCCATCAGTACCTGTCGATATGGTCAGTGTATAATAGTCCATCAGTACCTGTCCCGATGGTGAGGAAATAATAACCCATCAGTACCTGTCGATATTGTCAGTGTATAATAGTCCATCAGTCCCTGTCGATATGGTCAGTATATGATCGTCCATCAGTATCTGTCGATATGGTCAGTGTAAATTAGTCCATCAGTAGCTTTCCTAATGGTCATTACATAATAGTCGCTTAGTACCTGTCGATATGGTCAGTATATAATAGTCCATCAGTGTCTGTCCTGATAGTCAGTTTACAATATTCCATCAGTACCTGTCCAATGGTCAGTATATAATAGTCCATCAGTACCTATCGATATGGTCATTATATAATAGTCCATCAGCACCTGTCGATATGGTCAGTGTAAACTGGTCCATCAGTATCTGTCCTGATGGTCAGTATATAATAGTATGTCAGTACCTGTCCCGATGGTCAGTATATAATAGCCCATCAGTACCTGTTGATATGGTCAGTATGTAGTAGTCCATCAGTACCGGTCGATATGGTCAGTATATAATAGCCCATCAGTACCGGTCGATATGGTCAGTATATAAAAGCCCATCAGTCCCTGTCGATATGGTCCGTGTATAATAGTCCATCAGTACCTGTCTATCAGGTCAATATATAATAGTCCGTCAGTATCTGTCCTTATGGTCAGTATATAATAGCCCATCAGTACCTGTAGATATGGTCAGAGTATAATTGTCCATCAGTATCTGTCCCGATGGTCAGTATATAATAATCCATCAGTACCTGCCCTGATGGTCAGTATATAATAGTCCATCAATACCTGTCCCGATAGTCAGTATATAATAGTCCATCAGTACCTGTCGCTATGGTCGGTATATAATAGTCCATCAGTACCTGTCGCTATGGTCGGTATATAATAGTCCATCAGTACCTGTCGATATGGTAAGTCTATAATAGTCCATCAGTACCTCTCATATGGTCAGTTTGTAATTGTCCATCAGCACCTGTCGATATGGTCAGTCTATAATAGCCCATCAGTACCTGTCGATATGGTCTGTGCATAATAGTCCATCAGTACCTGTCGATATGGTCAGTGTATAATAGTCCATCAGTACCTGTCCCGATGGTGAGGAAATAATAACCCATCAGTACCTGTCGATATTGTCAGTGTATAATAGTCCATCAGTCCCTGTCGATATGGTCAGTATATGATAGTCCATCAGTATCTGTCGATATGGTCAGTGTAAATTAGTCCATCAGTAGCTTTCCTAATGGTCATTACATAATAGTCGCTTAGTACCTGTCGATATGGTCAGTATATAATAGTCCATCAGTGTCTGTCCTGATAGTCAGTTTACAATATTCCATCAGTACCTGTCCAATGGTCAGTATATAATAGTCCATCAGTACCTATCGATATGGTCATTATATAATAGTCCATCAGCACCTGTCGATATGGTCAGTGTAAACTGGTCCATCAGTATCTGTCCTGATGGTCAGTATATAATAGTATGTCAGTACCTGTCCCGATGGTCAGTATATAATAGCCCATCAGTACCTGTTGATATGGTCAGTATGTAGTAGTCCATCAGTACCGGTCGATATGGTCAGTACATAAAAGCCCATCAGTCCCTGTCGATATGCTCCGTGTATAATAGTCCATCAGTACCTGTCTATCAGGTCAATATATAATAGTCCGTCAGTATCTGTCCTTATGGTCAGTATATAATAGCCCATCAGTACCTGTAGATATGGTCAGAGTATAATTGTCCATCAGTATCTGTCCCGATGGTCAGTATATAATAATCCATCAGTACCTGTCCGAAGGTCAGAATATAATAGTCCATCAATACCTGTCGATATGGTCAGTATATAATCGTCCATCAGTACCTGTCGAAATGGTCAATATATAATAGTCCAACAGTACCTGTCGATATGGTCAGTTTCTAATAGTGCTTCAGTACTGTCCTGATGGTCAGTACATAATCGTCCATCAGCTCCTGTCGATATGGTCAGTATATAATAGTCCATCAGCACCTATCGATATGGTCAGTGTATAATATTCCATCACTATCTGTCCTGATGGTCACCATATAATAGTCCATCAGTACCTGTCGATATGGTCAGTATATATTCGTCAATCAGTACCTGTTGATATGGTCAGTATATAATAGTCCATCAGTACCTGTCTACATGGCCAGTGTTTAATAGTCCATCAGTACCTGTCGATATGGTCAGTATATAATAGTCCATCTGTACCTGTCCTGATGGTCAGTATATAATAGTCCATCAGTACCTGTCCTGATGGTCTGTACATAATAGTCCATCAGTACCTGTCCTGATGGTCAGTATATAATAATCCATCAGTACCTGTCGCTATGGTCAGTAGATAATAATCCATCAGTACCTGTCGATATGGTCAGCATATAATAGTCCATCTGTACCTGTCGATATGGTCAATATATATTAGTCCATTAGTACCTGTCCTGATGCTCAGTATATAACAGTCGGTCAGTACCTGTCGATATGGTCAGTATATAATAGTCCATCTGTACCTGTCGATATGGTCAGTATATAATAGTCCATCAGTACCTGTTGATATGGTCAGTATATAATAGTCCATCAGTACCTCTCATATGGTCAATATATAATAGTCCATCAGTACCTGTCGATATGGTCAATATATAATAGTCCATCTGTACCTGTCGATATGGTCAGTGTATAATAGTCCATCAGTACCTGTCCTGATGGTCAGTATATAATAGTCCATCAGTACTTGTCCCGATAGTCAGTATATAATAGTCCATCAGTACCTGTCCTGATGGTCAGTATATAATAGTCCATCAGTACCTGTCCCGATGGTCAGTATATAGTAGCCCATCAGTACCTGTTGATATGGTCAGTATGTAATAGTCCATCAGTACCTGTACTGATGATCAGTGTATAATAGTCCATCATTACCTGTCCTGATGGTCACTATATAACAGACCATCATTACCTGTCCTGATGGTCAGTGTATAATAGTCCCTCAGTACCTGTCGATATGGTCAGTATATATTCGTCAATCAGTACCTGTCGATATGGTCAGTATATAATCGTCCATCAGTACCTGTCAATATGGTCAGTATATAGTAGTCCATCAGCACCTGTCGATATGGTCAGTGTATAATAGTCCATCAGTACCTTTCGATATGGTCAGTGTTTAATAGTCCAGCAGTACCTGTCGATATGGAGAGTATGTAATAGTCCATCAGTACCTGTCCCAATGGTCAGTATATAGTAGTCCATCAGTACCTGTCGATATGGTCAGTATATAATAGTCCATCAGCACCTGTCGATATGGTCAGTGTAAACTCGTCCATCAGTATATGTCCTGATGGTCAGTATATAATAGTCCATCAGTACCTGTCCCGATGGTCAGTATATAATAGCCCATCAGTACGTGTTGATATGGTTGCCAAAAAATAGTCCATCAGTACCTGTCGATATGGTCAGTATATAATAGTCCATCAGTCCCTGTCGATATGGTCCGTGTATAATAGTCCATCAGTACCTGTCGATATGGTCAATATATAATAGTCCGTCAGTATCTGTCCTAATGGTCAGTATATAATAGTTCATCAGTACCTGTAGATCTGGTCAGAGTACAATTGTCCATCAGTATCTGTCCCAATGGTCGGTATATAATAGTCCATCAATAGCTGTCCGAAGGTCAGTATATAATAGTCCATCAATACCTGTCGATATGGTCAGTATATAATCGTCCATCAGTAACTGTCGATATGGTAAATATATAATAGTCCATCAGTACCTGTCGACATGGTCAGTATATAATAGTCCATCAGTATCTGTCGATATGGTCAGTGTATAATTGTCCATCAGTTCCTGTCGCAATCGTCAGTGAATAATAGTCCATCAGTACCTGCCCTGATGGTCAGTATATAATAGTCCATCAATACCTGTCCCGATAGTCAGTATATAATAGTCCATCAGTACCTGTCGCTATGGTCGGTATATAATAGTCCATCAGTACCTGTCGATATGGTAAGTCTATAATAGTCCATCAGTACCTCTCATATGGTCAGTTTGTAATTGTCCATCAGCACCTGTCGATATGGTCAGTCTATAATAGCCCATCAGTACCTGTCGATATGGTCTGTGTATAATAGTCCATCAGTACCTGTCGATATGGTCAGTGTATAATAGTCCATCAGTACCTGTCCCGATGGTGAGGAAATAATAACCCATCAGTACCTGTCGATATTGTCAGTGTATAATAGTCCATCAGTCCCTGTCGATATGGTCAGTATATGATCGTCCATCAGTATCTGTCGATATGGTCAGTGTAAATTAGTCCATCAGTAGCTTTCCTAATGGTCATTACATAATAGTCGCTTAGTACCTGTCGATATGGTCAGTATATAATAGTCCATCAGTGTCTGTCCTGATAGTCAGTTTACAATATTCCATCAGTACCTGTCCAATGGTCAGTATATAATAGTCCATCAGTACCTATCGATATGGTCATTATATAATAGTCCATCAGCACCTGTCGATATGGTCAGTGTAAACTGGTCCATCAGTATCTGTCCTGATGGTCAGTATATAATAGTATGTCAGTACCTGTCCCGATGGTCAGTATATAATAGCCCATCAGTACCTGTTGATATGGTCAGTATGTAGTAGTCCATCAGTACCGGTCGATATGGTCAGTATATAATAGCCCATCAGTACCGGTCGATATGGTCAGTATATAAAAGCCCATCAGTCCCTGTCGATATGGTCCGTGTATAATAGTCCATCAGTACCTGTCTATCAGGTCAATATATAATAGTCCGTCAGTATCTGTCCTTATGGTCAGTATATAATAGCCCATCAGTACCTGTAGATATGGTCAGAGTATAATTGTCCATCAGTATCTGTCCCGATGGTCAGTATATAATAATCCATCAGTACCTGTCCGAAGGTCAGAATATAATAGTCCATCAATACCTGTCGATATGGTTAGTATATAATCGTCCATCAGTACCTGTCGAAATGGTCAATATATAATAGTCCAACAGTACCTGTCGATATGGTCAGTTTCTAATAGTGCTTCAGTACTGTCCTGATGGTCAGTATATAATCGTCCATCAGCACCTGTCGATATGGTCAGTATATAATAGTCCATCAGCACCTATCGATATGGTCAGTGTATAATATTCCATCACTATCTGTCCTGATGGTCACCATATAATAGTCCATCAGTACCTGTCGATATGGTCAGTATATATTCGTCAATCAGTACCTGTTGATATGGTCAGTATATAATAGTCCATCTGTACCTGTCCTGATGGTCAGTATATAATAGTCCATCAGTACCTGTCTTGATGGTCAGTATATAATAGTCCATCAGTACCTGTCGCTATGGTCAGTAGATAATAATCCATCAGTACCTGTCGATATGGTCAGCATATAATAGTCCATCTGTACCTGTCGATATGGTCAGTATATAATCGTCCATCAGTACCTGTCGATATGGTCAATATATAATAGTCCAACAGTACCTGTTGATATGGTCAGTCTATAATAGTCCATCAGTACCTGTCGATATGGTCAGTATATAATAATCTGTCAGTATCTGGCCTGATGGTCAAGACATAATAGTCCATCAGTACCTGTCCCGATTGTCAGTATATAAGAGTCCATGAGTACCTGTCCTGATGGTCAGTATATAATAGTCCATCTGTACCTTGTCGATATGGTCAGTATATAATAGTCCATCAATACCTGTCGATATGGTCAGTATATAATAGTCCATCAGTACCTGTCCTGATGGTCAGTATATAATAGTCCATCAGTACCTTTCCCGATGGTCAGTATATAATAGTCCATCAGTACCTGTCGATATGGTCTGTGTATAATAGTCCATCAGTACCTGTCGATATGGTCAGTACATAATAGTCCATCAGTACCTGCCCCGATGGTCAGGAAATAATAATCCATCAGTACCTGTCGATATTGTCAGTGTATAATAGTTGATCAGTACCTGTCGATATTGTCAGTGTATAATAGTTGATCAGAACCTGTCGATATGGTCAGTATATGATAGTCCATCAGTACCTGTCGATATGGTCAGTATATGATAGTCCATCAGTAACTGTCGATATGGTCAGTGCAAATTAGTCCATCAGTAGCTTTCCTAATGTTCAGTATATAATAGTCCATCAGTATCTGTCCTGATGGTCAGTTTATAATAGTCCATCAGTACCTGCCCCAATGGTCAGTATATAAAAGTCCATCAGTACCTGTCGATATGGTCAGTATATAATAGTCCATCAGCACCTGTCGATATGGTCAGTGTAAACTGCTCCATCAGTATCTGTCCTGATGGTCAGTATATAATAGTCCATCAGTACCTGTCCCGATGGTCAGTATATAATAGCCCATCAGTACCTGTCGATGTGGACAGTATATAATAGTCCGTCAGTACCTGTCGATATGGTCAGTCTATAATATTCCATCATTACCTGTCGATATGATCAGTCCAGAATAGTCCATCAGTTCCTGTCCTGATGGTCAGTGTATAATAGTCCATCAGTACCTGTCGATATGGTCAGTATGTAATAGTCCATCAGTACCTGTCCTGATGGTCACTATATAATAGTCCATCATTAGCTGTCCTGATGGTCAGTGTATAATAGTCCCTCAGTACCTGTCGATATGGTCAGTATATATTCGTCAATCAGTACCTGTCAATATGGTCAGTGTATAATAGTCCATCAGCACCTATCGATATGGTCAGTGTATAATAGTCCATCAGTATCTGTCCTGATGGTCACCATATAATAGTCCATCAGTACCTGTCGATATGGTCAGTATATATTCGTCAATCAGTACCTGTTGATATGGTCAGTATATAATAGTCCATCAATACCTGTCCCGATAGTCAGTATATAATAGTCCATCAGTACCTGTCGATATAGTCAGTATATAATAGTCCATCTGTACCTGTCCTGATGGTCAGTATATAATAGTCCATCAATACCTGAC
The DNA here is from genome assembly GCF_044704955.1 of Pristiophorus japonicus. Lineage (NCBI taxonomy): Eukaryota > Metazoa > Chordata > Chondrichthyes > Pristiophoridae > Pristiophorus > Pristiophorus japonicus. The sequence goes on along the minus strand of NC_091991.1, from coordinate 86,265,248 downwards.
GATATGGTCAGTATATAATCGTCCACCTGTACCTGTCGATATGGTCAGTATATATTAGTCCATCAGTATCTGTCCTGATGGTCAGTATATAATAGTCCCTCAGTACCTGTCGATATGGTCAGTATATAATAGTCCATCTGTACCTGTCCTGATGGTCAGTATATAATAGTCCCTCAGTACCTGTCGATATGGTCAGTATATAATTGTCCATCTGTACCTGTCCTGATGGTCAGTATATAATAGTCCATCAGTACCTGTCCTGATGGTCAGTATATAATAGTCCATCAATACCTGACGATATGGTCAGTATATAATAGTGCATCAGTACCTGTCCCGATGGTCAGTATATAATAGTCCATCAGCACCTGTCGATATGGTCAGTGTAAATTAGTCCATCAGTATCTGTCCTGATGGTCAGTATATAATAGTCCCTCAGTACCTGGCGATATGGTCAGTATATAATAGTCCATCAGTACCTGTCGATATGGTCAGTTTCCAATAGTCCATCAGTACCTGTCTTGATGGTCAGTATATAAAAGTCCATCAGTACCTGTCGATATGGTCAGTATATAATAATCCATCAGTACCTGCCCCGATGTTCAGTTTATAATAGTCCATCAGTACCTGTCGATATGGTCAGTATATAATAGTCCATCAGTACCTGTCGATATGGTCAGTATATAATAATCCATCAGTACCTGCCCCGATGTTCAGTATATAATAGTACATCAGTACCTGTCGATATGGTCAGTATATAATAATTCATCAGTACCTGTAGATATGGTCAGTGTATAATAGTCCATCAGTACCTATAGATATGGTCAGTATCTAATAGTCCAACATTGCCTGTCGATATGGTCGGTATATAATAGTCCATCAGTACCTGACGATATGGTCAGTATATAATAGTGCATCAGTACCTGTCCCGATGGTCAGTATATAATAGTCCATCAGCACCTGTCGATATGGTCAGTGTAAATTAGTCCATCAGTATCTGTCCTGATGGTCAGTATATAATAGTCCCTCAGTACCTGGCGATATGGTCAGTATATAATAGTCCATCAGTACCTGTCGATATGGTCAGTTTCCAATAGTCCATCAGTACCTGTCCTGATGGTCAGTATATAAGAGTCCATCAGTACCTGTCGATATGGTCAGTATATAATAATCCATCAGTACCTGCCCCGATGTTCAGTTTATAATAGTCCATCAGTACCTGTCGATATGGTCAGTATATAATAGTCCATCAGTACCTGTCGATATGGTCAGTATATAATAATCCATCAGTACCTGCCCCGATGTTCAGTATATAATAGTACATCAGTACCTGTCGATATGGTCAGTATATAATAATCCATCAGTACCTGTAGATATGGTCAGTGTATAATAGTCCATCAGTACCTATCGATATGGTCAGTATCTAATAGTCCAACAGTGCCTGTCGATATGGTCGGTATATAATAGTCCATCAGTACCTGTCGATATGGTCAGTTTATAATAGTCCATCAGTACCTGTTGATATGGTCAGTATATAATAGTCCATCAGTACCTGTCGATATGGTCAGTATCTAATAGTCCAACAGTGCCTGTCGATATGGTCGGTATATAATAGTCCATCAGTACCTGTCGATATGGTCAGTTTCTAATAGTCCATCAGTACCTGTCCTGATGGTCAGTATATAATAGTGCATCAGTACCTGTCGATATGGTCGGTATATAATAGTCCATCAGTACGTGTTGGGCTGCCCTGCTTTCGCTTCACCTCCCTTTCTACCTGTTGAGGTCCTCTGTATATAGCTCCACCGCTGTCTGTACCTGTTGGGTGGCTGTGTATAACCCCTCACTTGGAAAGAACAAGCTCCTGTTAACGTGCTCTCATTATTACCCGTCCTTTGACAATACTAAACATATAGTTGTAAAAAAAATGGAGCGTGTCTGTGCGTCATTGGCAGTCTGTCCGATAGATTTTAAACATTAGCACTGTGGCACAGTCTGAGCGGATTGCTGCTCTGTACTCGTAGTTCCGAGCCTCGAATCACATGACAGCCACTATGTGCAGTCAGATGACCGCAGTGTCAGTCTCGTGCTGGGTTGTTTTATACTGCAGCACTTCCCCTGTGGCCATATCACCTGCACTTGTTCAATGTCTCAGCCCTGGTAGAGTGCAGCCAATGCGCTAACAGGGTCAGCTCTTCACGTCCCATCACGTATCTCCAAGGCCAGGGTGACAAGCCATCGGCTGCCTCGATGTGACTGGCCCATTGTCCGTTCTGTGTCTGCTTGACTTGGTTTAAAGTGTATGCGATAGATTGGCAGTCGGAGGAGCAGGTGCCTTCTCTTTTGGAGCTTGCCATCACTCTGTTGGGCAGAGAGGATTGTGTGAGAGCCCTGGGAACACCCAGAGGACCCTGCATGCTGACATCCTGCCAGAAGGACGCTGCGATGGCTGCGTCCGCCACACTAATCCAGCTCAAAGTAACCGCTCCATTGCCCTGCACAATGGAGTGATACTCAGCCAAACCAGTTGCAAGGCCCTAGAGAGAGGGACGGAGCTAAGACATCAACACATTTTAAAACAATGGCTGTAAAGCGAAGCAAGTGAAGACTGAATCATCTCTGATTTTAATTTCCAGAAGTGAATTGTTTTGTTGGCCTGAGAATGATATTCTGTTTGCGTTTGGTGAATAAATGGTGAGGCTGATGTTGTTAACAGCTGAGGCTTGGGGACTCCCCCAAAATGTGCACAAGGTATGGGTTACCAACCCTCCACGCTTGGCTTGTAGAGCTGGCAATCCTCACACAAGGGTACGGCTGGAGGTCAACCCATTAAACTGTGGATCCTATCGATGCAGAGCATAAGTAAGCTTTGCCCTCCTTGCCCAGTTACAACCAGTATTAGGCAGTCCCTCGTATCGAGGAAGACTTGCTTTCACACCAAAAAGGGATGAGTTCACAGGTGTTTCAGTGAGGGACCTTATAATCTTGGTCCCAAACTACATCCTGAAGGGTGGAAGATGCCTGTGCGTGGGTTCTTTTAACGTGGGGTGGCCATTGCACACCAGCCACCACACGGGCTTGACAGAGCTAGGTTTTGATCCAGTGGCAAGAGTTAACCAAGACGACTGGAGGCCAACCATCATTCCCGTTAAGGTGTCGACTGGCAAGGTTACCTGGAGCTGAATGTGAATAATCCAAGCCCCCCTCCCCCCAGTGATGGGGGTATTCCTGCAGCTCACAGCAATGAGCCAGGCTAGTTGGCTCACTATTGGGACCTGGAGAGGCAGAGCTGTGCCTTGCAGTACTGAGGGCCTGCCCACCTCCTGTGCGCATTGATAGAAGCCTGAGAACAAGTCCACTCCTTCCCATGTGGGCTAGAGATGGACAGTAGGGAGGCTTGTGAAGGGAATGGGAGAAGTCTGAGACAGCTGATGGTGGAAGAGAAATCTGCTCAGTAAATACTAGAGTGAAGACCATTCTATTCGGCCTATAGGCTTACATGGACTTCACAGATTGGGTTGCCTACCCTCCAGGATTGCCCTGGAGCCTACAGGAATTAACAACAACAACTTGTGTTTATATAGCGCCTTTAATGCAGTGAAACGTCCCAAGGCACTTCACAGGAGTATTATGCGATAAATATTTGACACTGAGCCACATAAGTAGAAATTACAGCAGGTGACCAAAAGCTTTGTCAAAGAGGCAGGTTTTAAGGAGCGTCTTAAAGGAGGAAAGAGAAGTAGAGAGGCGGATATTTTTAGGCAGGGAATTCCAGAGCTTGGTTGTCTAGGCAACAGAAGGCATGGCCACCAATGGTTGAACAACTATAATCAGGAATGATCAGGAGGGCAGAAATAGAGGAGCGCAGACATCTCGGTGTGGGGTGGGGGGGCGGTTTGTGGGGATGGAGGAGATTACAGAGATAGGGAGAGGATAGGCCATGGAGGGATTTGAAAATAAGGATGAGAATTTTGAAATCGAGGCGTTGCTTAACCAGAAGCCATTGTAGGTAGTGAGCACAGGGGGTGATGGTGAGCAGGACTTGGTGCGAGCTAGGACACGGGGCAGCCAAGTTTTGGATCACCTCTAGTTTACGTAGGGTAGAATGTGGGAGGCCAGCCAGGAGTGCGTTGGAATAGTCAAGTCTAGAGGTAACAAAGGCATGGATGAGGGCTTCAGCAGCAGATGAGCTGAGGCAAGGGCGAAGTTACGGAGATGGAAATAGGCGATCTTAGTTATGCTGCGGATATGTGGTTGAAAGATTAAGCTCCCGGACGTTTCTGCTGGAGAAAAACCATAGGGGCATTATGAACAGTTGTGTTTTTTTCTTTTTTTTTGAATGTTTATTAGTTCAAAAACTATTGGAGATTGAAAAAAATAAGGCTGTTTGACAGGTAAGAATCATCCAGTCAGGTAACGAAGAGCATGTTCGCTTTCCAATTGGTGTGGGAAGGTGATGCACCACAAGAGCGACCAATGGCAGGAGCGTGGGGGCGGGACGGTTGAGGTCATGTGATGAAACCTCCAGGAATACGTCCAATCAGAGTTGGTGATCCTATTCGTAGTAGATGACAGTAACAGCTTTGATTGTGGAACAGATGTCATAAGGATTTTCACACTAAGATAGTTTGACTCATGGAATGAAAGGTCACGCAGGCAAAAATCTTGGGAGTCATTGAAGAGATAATTGGATGTTGCAATGGGAGGGACTGTGTATCTGGATGGATGATCGAGGAGTTAAGAAGCTTTGAGGGTCAGACTGGCCTCTTCAAGAGGTGAGAAATTAAAATAGAGAGTGTAGAGTTGGAGTCGGAGCTGTTTGATGTTGCAATATATCCTATCGTGGTTGGGTTGTACATACCAATCAGAGATCAGAGTTGTCAGTCGCATGACAGAATTTAAATAGGTTTATGCTTAATTTTCGGCTCCACTTATATGCAAACTGTCTTCATTAATGCTCATTGTTATAGGGCCAATTCTGGCTAATTAAGTGTCAGCTTGACTCAGTCGGTAGCACAAAAGCAAAATACTGCGGATGCTGGAATCTGGAATAAAAACAGAAAAGGTCAGGCAGCATCTGTGGAGAGAGAATCAGAGTTAACGTTTTGGGTCGATGGCCCTTCGTCAGTCGGTAGCACTCTCACCTTTCAGTCGCCCTGTTTGTGGGAGCTTGCTGTGCACAAATTGGCTGCCACATTTCCTACATAACAACAGTGACTACACTTCAAAAAGTACTTTATTGGCTGTAAAGCAGTTTGGGACGTCCTGAGGTCATGGAAGGCGCGATATAAATGCGAGTCTTTCTTTAAATGAAGGATACACCTCAGGTTTTGCCAACAGAATGAAGTCAGTCAGATATCTGACCATTGTATATAAATATGACTAATAATGAATGCCAAGCACTGAGTGTGACTGCCTTTAACGATGTTGCTATCTTAATGGCCAACATTGAGACCCAGTGCTGAGTCAATACATTGAGCTACTGCAGATCCTGTTGGTGTAAGCTCGATTGCTTACTGCTGCCTGGAATGCTCACAATAACTGTTGCCACTGGGAACGTGTCGTCGCCTCATCCCGCTGATGATGGATCGGCACGCCACTTACGTTGAGGAAATGGGGAGGTGCGGAGGGCAGCTGGGTCGTTTGCTCAGCTTGAGAGTCTCAGTCAAAGCCTCCCTAGTTACCATCCCTTCATAATCTGGCAGATGATGGTTGCACACTGGTATTGCCTCCATTGCCTGCTGCCTGTTTACTTTGGGACGTTTTACTACGTCTGTAATGTATTTGCTTCATGGGTTCTTTGCTTAAGAATTCATAGCAACATGTCGCTATTAAAACTAGTTGGTTTATTAGCAAAGGTTTAGCAATCACACTACACATTACCAATTCATCCACCAGGCTCACAACCAACTGCCTCATCGTGGATCCCCCGAACCCAACTGGCTGGGGTTTTATTGAGTCTTGTGAACATCACGTGACTGGCTAAGCCACTCCCAACTCAGCAGCTCTACAAAGTTGTGAGCATCCTCACCGGTGCATACATTTCGCCGTTAAGGCGCTATATTAATGCAAGTTGTTGTTGCTAATGTCCTTGTTCTTGGAGATTATTTATTTGACATCTAATGCTGTGCATGTTTGTGGCCGCCACATTGTTTGGGTATTCGACCTTGTACACATGGAGGGTGAATTTGACTCTTTGTTGGCTGCCCGTGAAGTTGCAGAGTTTATTGGGCAGTAACTGCCCCAAACTCTCCATGTAACCGCACTTCACCTTTGACCTTGAGAACCAGCGAGGAGAGGGGGCTTCAATCCCGTCAGTCTGGGATGGATTGAAGCCCAGAGCTGGGAGAATGATGAGTCTGCACTGTTGCTCACTGGGGTTTGTGACCAAATGTTGCTGTGCTCCCCCACCCCCCCAGCTAAAGAAAATGATGTTCTGGAGCTTTGACGTGTTCGAAGCTCCCGATAAATGGAGGCCCAGGTCAACCAAAGGTCGGATGAAGTGGCTGATGAAAGTGATGGGAGAGTTTAGTCAGAATTTGCTCTTTGTTTATTTTTAACTGTTGATGTAATGTTAATTTTTTTTGCCGGGGTGGATGGATGAAGGTGTTCTCGAGCCACTGTGAATTGATTATGCCATTTGCATTTAGCTGGGCTAATTTGCTGCAGTAATTGTGTAGCCCAGCTGCATGTGCTGTGAAATAATGGAAGCCCATTTGTCTTGACTGATTGTGAATGTTAATGATCACTTTCACTGCCATGGAACCACTAGGCTTCTCTTCCCTGTGTGGATAATGAGTTCATTTAAACCTAAGTGGGCTTGTGTGGATCAGATGTCTGCCACTATTTCTACAAAATAACCCTGAACCTTGGCTGCTGGTGGTCTTCATTGGCTGTGAAGCAGATCTCGCTGGGCTGGATTTTTGGTCTTCTGCCGCCCCTGTTAGCGCCCCGGAGGGGGCGGCAATGGTGATGGTAAGCACTACCGGGCGGGCGGCAAGCTTCCAGCACCCCGCTGGGACATTCGGTGTCTGTTTTGAAGGTGCGCGGAGCATTACCGCCCGGGAGAGGCGAACCGGTGTGCAACGCCCCTGGTTGCGACACCTACTCGATTTTTGGCTGCCACCTGATGGGAACGCCTGTGGAAGCTGGCGTTCCGAGCTGTAACGGCTGCAGTGAGGTAAATAATGTCGACCTCAGGCAAGTGTTTTTGTTTTTTTTTAGATTTATGTTATGGCGCCGTGAGTTATTTATTGGGAATGTTTTTGCTGTTTTTTTTCAGGTTTTGTTCCCCCCCCCCCCCCCAGCAAGGCCTCTCTTATGCCGCTCCGAGGCCGGCTGTTTAACTTCGTTTGCTCAGCCGGCCTAGTGCCCTAAAAGAGATGTGCAACGGCCTCCCTTAGAGCCCCGCTCCAAACTCCGGGCCCAGCTGATGAACTTTGCGGTGGCAGAGGCAATCCATTTGCCGGCGCAAAATTTACCGCTCTGCCCAGGACACCGCCCCAACTTCTCCGACCGAATTTCTCCCCCTGTGAGTCCAGTTGAACAGTTCAATCTTGAAGCCTTTCCATTTTAGCTGGCTGGTGCTGATGGTGCCACAGCTGAGTCGGAAGGGCCTGTATGTGAGCACGTTGTTAGGCTCTCGATCCAGTGCAATACTGAAGGAGCCCTGCATTGTCAGAGGTTCCATCGTCCTTCAGATGGAACTTTAAACCGAGGCCTCGTTTGCTTTATACCTGGTGGTTCATTGGAACAAGAGAAGGCCATTCAACCCTTCGCGCCTATTCGGCCATTCAATTAGATCATGGCTGATCTGTATCTTAACTCCATCTGCCCACCCTGGCTCTATATACCGAGCAAAAAACTATCAATCACAGTTTTGAAGTTTCAGTTGACCCCCCAGCCTCAACAGCTATTTTTTGGGGGGAGGGGGGACAGAGTTCCAGATTTCCGCTATCCTTTGTACATCATCCCTGCAGGACCTCTAATTTTAAGGTTATGCCCCCTTGTTCCACCAGAGGAAATCGCTTCTCTCTGTATCTACCCTATCAAATCCTTTCATCACCTTAAACACCTTGATTAGATCACTCGTTAATCTGCTATACTCGCGGGAATACAAGCCTAATCTATGCAATCTGTCTGTAACGAGATAACTATAAAATACACCGTGCTCATAATCTAACCCTTTTAGCACAGGGGTCATTTTGTGCTACACCAATCGGTCGATAAAGATTTCTTTGATCCTGTTCAGGGTCTTCTCCTGGAGTCCTGACCAACGTTCCTGGTTATTCACCTCATTGCTGCCCGTGGGATCGTGCTGTGCACAAACTGGCCGCTGTATTTGCCCACTGAGCAACAGTTGCCGCACTTCCAAGTAACTCATGCGAAGTGCCCGTGAGACATGTCTGAGCTATGACAAGGTGCTGCGTGAGCACAAGCCTGTTTTATACCTTGTGTTTCCTTGATGCGAATGCGGCTTATAACTTAAAGGGTTGTAGGGACATTAAACATCAACAATAACATCTAATTTATGGCGATCTCCCATACGGATTTCAGTGATTAAATGCTGCGTTTGGGTGAAAGCGGAATTACAGGACGGATAATAATTAGAAAGGGAATGCCGACATATTTCAGTCCTCATTTTAAAATCATATATTCTGTCCTTATTTTATATAATGCTTCGATTGTATATTTATTATAAACTTGCAGCAATTTGAGAAACAAGGAAGTGGTACAGGAGCATGAGATCATGGAATTTCCCCAAATATTACAACAGTGACTACACTCCAAAAGTACTTCATTGGCTGTAAAGTGCTTTGAGACGTCCAGTGGTCGTGAAAGGCGCTATATAAATGCAGGTCTGTCTGTCTGTCCTTTCTTCCTTGTTTTCTTTCTTTCCAATTCAAAGAAAGAAGGCTGTATGAGTGACACGCTGCATGGCGGACACAGTCAGTCACTCCCACGTGTTGAGATATCATCCTATTCTGTATGTTTCTCACCTCCACACATCGTTTGTGGTTTCCGTTAAGTCACCTTGTTCCAGATCCTCCATTTTGTGTAGCTCTTTCTATTTTCTTTTTTCTCTTCCTTTTCTCCCTGGGGCCTTTTGCCCTCAGTGGCCAAAAATAAAGAAAGACTTGGATTTATATAGCGCCTTTCACGATCACCGGATGTCTCAAAGCACTTTACAGCCAATGATGTATTTATGGAGTGTAGTCACTGTTATAATGTGGGAAACGTGCCAGGCAGTTTACGCACAGCAAGCTCCCACAAACAGCAATGTGATAATGACCAGATAATCTGTTTTTTAAATTATGTTAATTGAGGGATAAATATTGGCCAAGACACCGGGGATAACTCCCCTGCTCTTCTTCGAAATAATGCCATGGGATCTTTTACATCCACCTGAGAGAGCAGGCGGGGCCTCGGTTTAACGTCTCATCCGAAAGACGGCATCTCCAACAATGCAGCACTCCCTCAGTACCGCCCCTCCGACAGTGTGGCACTCCCTCAGTACCGCCCCTCCGACAGTGTGGCACTCCCTCAGTACCGCCCCTCCAACAGTGTGGCACTCCCTCAGTACCGCCCCTCCGACAGTGTGGCACTCCCTCAGTACTGCCCCTCCAACAGTGTGGCACTCCCTCAGTACGGCCCCTCCAACAGTATGGCACTCCCTCAGTACTGCCCCTCCGACAGTGTGGCACTCCCTCAGTACCGCCCCTCCGACAGTGTGGCACTCCCTCAGTACCGCCCCTCCAACAGTGTGGCACTCCCTCAGTACGGCCCCTCCAACAGTATGGCACTCCCTCAGTACTGCCCCTCCGACAGTGTGGCACTCCCTCAGTACTGCCTCTCCAACAGTGCGGCACTCCCTCACTACTGCCTCTCTGACAGTGTGGCACTCCCTCAGTACCGCCCCTCCGACAGTGTGGCACTCCCTCACTACCGCCCCTCCGACAGTGTGGCGCTCCCTCAGTACCGCCCCTCCAACAGTGTGGCGCTCCCTCAGTACCGCCCCTCCGACAGTGCGGCACTCGCTCAGTACCGCCCCTCCGACAATGTGGCACTCCCTCAGTACTGCCCCTCCGACAGTGCGGCACTCGCTCAGTACCGCCCCTCCGACAGTGTGGCACTCCCTCAGTACTGCCCCTCCGACAGTGTGGCACTCCCTCAGTACTGCCCCTCCGACAGTGTGGCACTCCCTCAGTACAATAAGAAAGAACTTGTATTATCAAACACATTTCACAACCTCAGGACAGCCCGAAGCGTTTTCCAGCCGATGAAGACGTTTTTGAAGTGTAGTCACTAGTTGTAATTTAGGGAAATGTGACAGCCAATTTCGCAAAACAAGATCACAGAAACAACACAGGGATAAATGACCAGATAATCTGTGATAGGGCAGTTTGTAAAACGTCACGGAGGATCTAAAGTGAAGGGTCACAGTCCCCATGCAGGACACCACAGAGATGGGGTAAGGTGGAGGTAGACACATTTTTGAGCGATATGGGAGCGGGCAGGGAAGTGGAGCTGAGTCCATGATCAGACCAGCTATGATCTTATTGAATAGTGGAGCAGGCTCGAGGGACCGAATGGCCGACTCCTGCTCCCCTGTTTATATTCTGATGAGGAAATGCTAAGCTCAGGTTTTACTTCCTGAAGACCGTCGGAGAGAGGTAAGAATTACGGGAGGGAGGAAGGAATTCCATCAGTTTACGATCCTAGAAATTGGGGCGCTGGCCAATTGGGGCGCTAGAATTTACCTCCGTGTGGCTGGGCTGGAGAGGGGGAAAAGTTTCTCATCCTGATGGCACCTGCTTGAGTCTTTCGGATGAGACGTTAAACCGAGGCCCCGCCTGCTCTCTCAGGTGGATGTAAAAGGTCCCATGGCACTATTTCGAAGAAGAGCAGGGGAGTTATCCCTGGTGTCCTGGCCAATATTTATCCCTCAATTAACATAAGAAAAAAACAGATTATCTGGTCATTATCACATTGCTGTTTGTGGGAGCTTGCTGTGTGCAAATTGGCTGCTGCATTTCCCACATTACAACAGTGACTACACTCCAAGAGTACGTCATTGACAGTAAAGTGCTTTGAGACGTCCGGTGGTCGTGAAAGGCGCTATATAAATGCAAGTTTTTTTTTGGTTTTGAATGAGTAAGAGCAGGGTATGGAGTGATGTAGTATGTATGTTCCTCAGTTGGCCCTAGTCAGTTTGTAGTAGAGCCACACAGACCAGCAGAAGCTCGGTTTTATACCCGGTCTGTTCTTAGATAGCTGGTCAATTGAGGCGCTGGAATTTACCTCCGTGCCGCTGGGCTGGCGGGGGGGAATGTTAATCAACGTTCCTCCTCCTGATGACCCCTGCTTGAGTGCACGTGTGTCTGTGCATGTGTGCGTGTGTTTGTGTCTCTATATGTTGGGTGAAAACAGCAAAACCCCCATGCCCGAACAGCCTGCCAGCTGTCACTGTCAGGCACACATGAAGGAAGGCCAATCGGGCGAGGTTTCGGCCCCGACGAGGGCCCGTGGAATCAAACTCCAGTGAGAGTTAGCACCTTCAGGGAAGGTAGGGGAGGGGAGTGGGAGGGCGGTGGGGAATTGGCAAAAGAAAAATATTAGAATTTAAAGCATTCATTATCATAGGCAGTTCCTCGGAATCGAGGAAGACTTGCTTCCACTCCTGAAGTGAGTTCTTTGGTGGCTGAACAGTCCGATACGAGAGCCACAGTCTCTGTCACAGGTGGGACAGACAGTTGTTGAGGGAAAGGGTGGGTGGGACTGGTTTGCTGCACGCTCTTTCCGCTGTCTGCGCTTGATTCCTGCACGCTCTGGGCGACGAGACTCGAGGTGCTCAGCGGCCTCTCATGTAACCGACAGCAGAGAAGTTGACTCAGATCCAGCAACTGAGGAGACCGGGGACGGCCTCCTCCAGTACTAATCGTGGGTTGCATAGCCTGCTTCTTGAATAATGTTCCCCCTCTGATTCGCCCTCACAATGGGCTGTCAGCTGGGCGTCTTGCCCAGGTCTGCTCTGTATCTGCCGCTTCGACATCCCAGGACTGCTCGTTCCCCGATAGCTTGTGTTCACAGGATGGATTCCGCGCTTTGTGGGGGGAGGGGAGGAGAGGGCAGAGTTAACAACAGAAAGAGAAAAGTTTTATCTTTTAAATATCTTGTTTTGCTACCCGCGTTTCCCCCTGCCCTCCTCTCCCCGAATCTGCAAGCTCCTTGCTGGGGTCTGGATTTACACCCCAGGGCCTGCTCTTTGCCAGTGAGTGTGTTCAGTCAGTTATATTTTATCTCTTTTTTTTTAATCTCATAATACTCCTGTGAAGCGCCTTGGAAATTTCACTACGTTAAAGGCGCTATATAAATACAAGTTGTTGTTGTATCCCCCCCCCCCCCCCCCTCTCCGATCACTGTCGGCAGAACAACAGTGAAGTATTGTGCTGTATGTGAAACACTTTAGGATGTTTCAGTGACCTGATACGATGTTATATAAACTAGGACTTTCACATGTCAGTGAAAAATTATTGCAATGGCACATAAAAAAAGAAAGAACTTGCATTTATATAGCGCCTTTCATGACCTCAGGACATCCCGAAGTGGTTTACAGCCAATGAAATACTTTTGAAGTAAAAACAGAAAATGCTGGAAATACTCAGGCAGTTTTCTGCCGAAGGTTCATCGACCTGAAACATTAACTCTGCTTCTCTCTCCACAGACGCTGCCTGACCCGCTGGGTAGTCCCAGCACTTTCTGTTTTTATTTCAGATTTTCAGCCTCCGCAGCATTTTGCTGGAATACCTTTGGAGTAATGTACTGTTGTAATGTAGGAAACGCGGCAGCCATTTTGCACACAGCAAGCTCCCACAAACAGCAATGAGATAAATTACCAGGTATTCTGTTTTTAGTGATGTTGATTGAGGGATAAATATTGACCAATATACCAGGGATAACACCCCTGCTCTTTTCAAAATAGTGCCGTGGGCTCTTTTACGTCCACCTGAGACGGCAGACGGGGCCTCGGTTTAACGTCTCATCCCAAAGACGGCACTTCTGACAGTGCAGCACTCCCTCAGCACTGCACTGGAGTGTCAGGCTGGAGTTATGGGAGATGCAGCAGATGATTGAGGCGGAGGAGCGGTGAGAGATCATGGCTGAGATTTGGCGAGAGATCGTAGTGGAGGTGCGGTGAATGTTTTGGTGCGGAGGTGCGGCGAGAGATCGAGGCGGAGGTGCAGCGAATGAGGGTACGAGGCCTACGAGAGCCGAGGGCCCAAGAACAGCACGGGCCAGCCCACACTGCGATATGTGTGCGCACTAGGTCCATGCAGCAGAGCAGGTCTCCAGTCGTGGAGTTCAGGACTGGAATATCGGGACCTTTATTGAAACATCTGCAAACGCGTCCCTTTCGGTGTGGAAGCAAGTCATCCTCGAACGCGGGACTGCCTATGATGGTGATGTGCTCAAGTCTATTGAGTGGGCCTTGAACCTACAATCTTCTGACTCTGACTGACATCTCTAAAGGAAAAAATACAAACCGTTTCCCTCCATTTTCTACTTCCGCTGGCCTTGGAATGTGACGTGCGCCTCTCTCTGGGCCTTCGGGAGAAAGTACGCGGGATTTCAGGGCCGCTGGCGTTCTCGCTACAATTAGCAACAAGAAGCAAATAGATCCAAATGGGGTCAGCTGGCAGGGCCCTGGACAGCAAGAAAAGCCTGATCCTATGTTTTGATTCGGATGGATAGCTGTCAGGCAACTAATCAGATTATTGATGAGGATTAGCCAGGGCCTATTTCAAATTGGTTTCTGCCGGTATTAATCTTAACTGGAGTTTTTTTAGCAAGATGAACTTATTACTTTAAATTAGCTGGTTTCCCAATGGCCCAGTGGATAAAGACACAGGCTGGTGTGATAAGGAGTCAGTCGCACATGTCGGGTTCGATCTCTGCTCTGTCAGGGTGTCAGCCGTGGCTCAGTGGGCAGCACTCTCGCATCAAGAGTCACAAGGTTATGGATTCAAGTCCCACTCCAGAGACTTGAGCACACTGATACTCCCAGTGCAGTGCTGAGGGAGTGCCGCACTGTTGGAGGTGCCATCTTTCGCATGAGATGTTAAGCCAAGGCCCCCATCTGCCCTCTAAGGTGGGTGTGAAAGATGTTTTCAAAGAAGCACAGGGTTTTATTTCCCGGTGTCCTGGCCAATATTTATTCCTCAACCAACACGTAAGAACAGATGACCTGGTCATTTATCTCATTGCTGTTTGTGGGAGCTTGCTGTGCAGAAATTGGCTTCAGTGTTTCCTACATTACAACACTTCAAAAGTGCTTCATTGGCTGTGAAGCGCTTTGGGACATCCTGGGATCATGAAAGGCGCTATAGAAATGCAAGTCTTTCTGTAGCTAATTTTAGTTGGAGGGGCCATTGTTAGCGGTTTCCATGCCCTACTGCAGAGTCAGCCATTTTTCTGCTCCCGATTGCTAAACCCTGCAGGAAAGTGGATGTTGGGTTAGGATATTGTCACTCGACCAGCCTGCCAGTACCCGCAGTCCCGGCTCTCACGTGCTAAAGTGGCCGTTTGGGCAATGTACCAGAGGGCACTGGCACTGCACTGAGTTGGCGCATCAAGAGAGGGTAACTTGCCAATAAAAGGCTCCTCGCTTTAAATCGACCCGAACTGAACTATTTCTCAATGGACCCAGTTGAATTCTGAGTTGCGGCATGACACAAAGGTTTTGTTGAGAGGCTGTGAGAGAGTTTGGGCTTTGTTGCGGTGTGAAATGCTGATGACCAACACTGGAGATTAACAGTGCGGACTGAAAGGGGAGGAGGAGGAGCAATGGTCAGCGAGGGTCAGTGAGTTCCACCACGAGACGTGCAGCTTCCTTTCTCCGCTCCGACACGCTAATACAGTCAGTCAGGTTGTCGGGAGCAGATGTTGCTTAGTCTGATCGTCTGGCTAAATCCTGCAGTCTATGTCTGGCTCACCGTGTAGCTGTAGCAAACTCCGAAGCTTCCTCCCCTGCCCGCAGTTACGCTCCCCTTCTCCTGAAGCCCCTGGTCCTGCTGGAGTGGGGGTGGGCAAGTTGCCACCTGCTACCTCACCCGGTTGACACCCCGATCTGTGACCCGACTTCAGTTAACCCACCACGTGCCGGGAATCAAACTCTGGGACCATCTGGGCCCTCACTGTCTCTCAACATTTCATTGTAGAGTATCAGCTGGACATGACAAAGGACAAACTGCAACTTGCTCTCTGTTTCCCACTCACGCAGTCTCTGCTTTTCTTTCTTTGTGTTTCACCCTTTTCTCCCTTGCTCATTCTGTATTTCTCTCTCTTTTTCTGTCTCACTGTTTGTCTTCCTCTCCATCTCTCTCTCCCTCTCTGTCCCGTTCTCTCTTGCTGTGTCTCTGTCTGCCGTCCTGTGTTAATCTTTCTCTATCTCTTGTGCCTCGATGTCTTCCTGTATGTTTTCCTTGCTTTCTCACTCTGTGTCTGTCTCTCCTGCTGTGTGTGTTTTGCTCTCTCTCTCTTGCTCTGTATCTATATCCTGCAGGTTGCTCTCCCTCTATATCTGTGTCTCACTCTGTATCTATATCTCTCTTCCAGCATGTGTGTGTGTCTTCTCTCTGTCTCTGTTTGTCTGTTTCTCTGCCCTTACATATAATATATTAACCAGCAGCGCGAGCACCTGGCAATGACATATGAGCATCTATATCTCTATCAGTGGCTCAGTGGGTAGCACTCCCGCCTCTGAGTCAGAAGGTTGTGGGTTCAAGTCCCACTCCAGGGACTTGAGCACAAAAATCTAGGCTGACGCTCCAGTGCAGTGCTGAGGGAGTGCTACACTGTTGGAGGTGCTGTTTTTTGGATGAGACGTTAAATCCTGCTCTCTCAAGTGACATAAAAGATCCCACGGCACTATTTCGAAGAAGAGCAGGCAAGTTATCCCCGGTGTCCTGGCCAATCTTCTTCATTATTCATAGGCAGTCCCTTGAAATCGAGGAAGACTTGCTTCCACTCTAAAAGTGAGTTCTTTGGTGTCTGTACAGTCCAATATGGGAATTACAGTCTCTGTCTCAGGTGGGACAGACAGTTGTTGAAGGAAAGGGTGGGTGGGGAGTCTGGTTTGCAGCAAGCTCCTTCCGCTACCTGCGTTTGTTTTCTGGATGCTCTCAGCAACGAGACTGGAGGTGCTCAGCGCCCTCCCAGATTCACTTTCTCCACTTAGGGCGGTCTTTGGCCAGGGACTCCCAGGTGTCTGTGGGGATGTTGCATTTTATCAAGGAGGCTTTGATGGTGTCCTTGTAACGTTTCCTCTGCCCACCTGGGGCTCGCTTGTCGTGTAGGAGTTCCGAGTAGATATTTATCCCTCGATCAACATAACAAAAACAGATTATCTGGTCATTACCACATTGCTGTTTGAGGGAGCTTGCTGTGTGCAAATTGGCTGCCACGTTTCACACATTACAACAGTGACTACACTCCAAAGGTACTGCATTGGCTGTAAAGCGCTCTGACACGTCCGGTGGACGTGAAAGGCGCTACATAAATGCAAGTCTTTCTTTCTATATTTCTCTTCCTATGTGTTTCTCTCACTCTATCTTTCTCTCTCGCTCTGTGTCTATGTCTCTCTTCTTTTGTGTTGCTCTCTCTATATATCTGTGTCTCATTCTGTGTCTCTATCTTTCTTCCAGCGTGTGTGTGTCTCTTTCAGTCTGTTTCTCTGCCCTTATATATAATATATTAACCAGCAACGTGAACAGCCGACAATGACAAATGAGCATCTGTTGTTGACTGGTCATGTCTTGTCCTACTTTACTGCATTGTTTGCTGGCCATCCCTTTTGCTACATTAGTGAGTCATGAAGACCCAGAACGCTGCAGATTCGATCCCTGGTCTGTACCGAGTTTGCGGATATTAGCTGAGGACAGCAATTGTGGTGCTGCAGTTGCCCCCGGGCTATGGAAGGACAAATGAGCCAGGTTTCCTGCTCCTGATTGCTACCCAGTGTCGCCTGCTGGACAATATATGTGCGAGGACAGGATTAGATTCGACAGTGATGCCCTCTAAAGGCGAATAGCTTGCTGATGCGCACTTCTGCATGCAGACCTGCAAATTGGATGGGCTGTTGGAGCCTGTGGACCTGCCCTTGAGCTAGAGGCAGTGGGTTCAGGAGAGCAGGGGGAAATTAAACCAAAAAACGCACTAGTGCACAGGTTTCTATTCTATAGTCAAATGGACAGTTTCAGGCCTCTTACAAGAGGATGGAAAAGCTGATATTACTTGTCAGAAATGTATCATCATCGATGTACCCTTGTTATTTTCCCCCCTAGCGCTGAATGTTGCAAGGGTACTGTTTCACAGGCCCATGAGTACCCTGCCCAATTGGCCAATTTTTCACGTGCTAGTGTCTGAAGGCCATTCGGCCTCTGCGGAATGTTCAGTCACCGTGACAACTGCCTGACGTCTGGTCGAGTTGGATCCAACTCTTGTACAACGCCTACATGCCAGCTACCCAAAGGAGCAGTGATGTTGAGCCCTCTGACCTACATTGGCTCCCAAACGACAACTCCTCCGTTTTGAAATCCTGATCCTTGTGTTCAAATCCCTCCATGGCCTCGCACTACCCCATCTGTGTGTGCTCCTCCAGCCCCACAACTGATATTTCCCCCTAAGGTTGGGCGGCTGTGCACTAATCCCCAGGCCCCGCACGGGCTATCCACCAGCATTGCTGCTGAAAGAGATACTGCACATGCACAGTCACATAGCAAATTTAAAGGGCCCTTGCAGGGGAAAACAATTAGAGGGCGCATTACCTACAACCCTCCAAGATCTCTGCGCTCCTCCGATTCTGGCCTCTTGCTCATCCCCGGTTTCCATTGCCCCACTATTGGCAACCGTGCCTTCAGCTGCCGAGGCCCTGTGAGGAGGAGGATGTGAGGAGGATCTTAGCATCCCCCTTACAGGCTGCAGGGTGACTTGGACAGGTTAGGCGAGTGGGCAAATGCATGGCAGATACAGTATAATGTGAATAAATGTGAGGTTATCCACTTTGGGGGCAAAAACATGAAGGCAGAATATTATCTGAATGGCGGCAGATTAGGAAAAGGAGAGGTGCAACGAGACCTGGGTGTCATGGTACATCAGTCATTGAAGGTTGGCATGCAGGTACAGCAGGCGGTGAAGAAGGCAAATGGTATGTTGGCCTTCATAGCTAGGGGTTTTGAGTATAGGAGCAGGGAGGTCTTACTGCAGTTAATCAGGGCCTTGGTGAGGCCTCACCTGGAATATTGTGTTCAGTTTTGGTCTCCTAATCTGAGGAAGGACGATCCTGCTATTGAGGGAATGCAGCGAAGGTTCACCAGACTGATTCCCGGGATGGCAGGACTGACATATGAGGAGAGACTGGATCGACTGGGCTTTTATTCACTGGAGTTTAGAAGAATGAGAGGGGATCTCATAGAAACATATAAAATTCTGACGAGACTGGACAGGTTAGATGCAGGAAGAATGTTCCCGATGTTGGGGAAGTCCAGAATCAGGGGTCACAGTCTAAGGATAAGGGGTAAGCCATTTAGGATCGAGATGAGGAGAAACTTCTTCACTCAGAGAATTGTGAACCTGTGGAATTCCCTACCGCAGAGAGTTGTTGATGTCAGTTCATTGGATATATTCAAGAGGGAGTTAGATATGGCCCTTACAGCTAAGGGGATCAAGGGTATGGACAGAAAGCAGGAAAGGGGTACTGAGGTGAATATTCAGCCATGATCTTATTGAATGGTGGTGCAGGCTCGAAGGGCCGAATGGCCTACTCCTGCACCTATTTTCTATGTTTCTATGTTTCTAAGGCATTATATAAATGCAGGTTGTTATTGGGTGGAGTTCTCCATTCCTTCACCTGTGTGCACTAAGGCCAACCGTTGCACATCGACTACTGCCCTGGGCTGAGATCGGCTAACTCGTTAACGGAGCTGAGATCATTAGAAAGAAAGACTTGCATTTAGATAGCGCCTTTCATGACCTCCGGACGTCTCAAAGCCGTTTACAGCCAATGAAGTACTTTTGGAGTGTGGTCACGGTTGTATTTGTGGGAAACGTGGCAGCCAATTTGCACACAGCAAGCTCCCACAAACAGCAATGTGATAATAACCAGATAATTTTTTTTTTTGTTATGTTGATTGAGGGATAAATATTGGCCCAGGACACCGGGGATAACTCCCCCGCTCTTCTTCGAAATATTGGCATGGGATTTTTTATGTCCACCTTAGAGAGCAGACGGGGCCTCAGTTTAACGTCTCATCCGAAAGACGGCACCTCCGACAGTGCAGCACTCCCTTAGCACAGCACTGGGAGTATCAGCCTAGATTTATGTGCTCAAGTCTCTGAAGTGGGACCTGAACCCATAATCTTCTAACTCAGAGGCGAGAATGTTACTCACTGAGCCACAGCTGACACTTTAAATATATGTTTTTAATTTGCTGATCGTTGATAGAATTTAAGTAATTCTGCTGAAATTGTTGAGTCATAGGTGACTTATCTTTGCCCATTCCAAAGAAACCCTGGGGTGACATTTGCACTGAAGGCACAGGGCCTTCTCTTGGTACCTTGCTCCCAGAACTCATTCCCCTTTATCTCTGCAGTCAAATAAGTTTCAAAGTCAATGTTTTCCATTTCCTGTCAACACAAATTGCTTAGCCAGTGTTGTTTCATGTGTTCAGCATGCAAACAACTCTCTCTGAGTTCAAATGAGGCCACGGCACCACCAAGATCAAACAGTCGGGAATTCATTAATTGAGGGCCCTAATTAAGAGCCGAGTGATTATGGTACTCGACAAGCAAGCCAGAAGCCAGGAATGCAAGCGAGTGTCGATGTCAGATCAAGAATATACGGGACTGGTTTATGATGCCTCCCCTCCCAAATTGAACTAGTCTGCTGAGCCTCACGGGCTGACATGGGAAGGTGTCTCGGTAACTTTCACTGTATTTTGGAGAGGAGGATACAGAGTGAATTTGGGAATTTTAAGTGTAGTCCGACAATCACAAGATTCTGAAAACCCAACCGTCTCAGTATTACTTTAACGAATGCGGGGTTTTGCCGAGTCTTCTCTACCCGACTATTCCGTGTGCAGATTGCTCTGTATCTGAACAACTTCCTGTGTGTCATCAGCGTTTAATTTTCTTTTTATTGGTTTGATATTTATCATCTTGCCCTCCTCTCACAAGTCGGTTAATAGCTGTCTCCCAGATTTCCCTCTTCTGTTCCGTTTACGATCTTGCAGATCTCTGTAAGATCACCTCTCGGATGCATATCTTCAAAGCGCAAAAGCCACAATCTTTCCTCATAATTCAAGATCCCATCTGCTCGGACACGGAGGACCAGTCTTGTGGCTCATCCCCAAACCTCCTCCAGGGCTTAAATGTCCTCCTCGTCGCCAGAGCAGGACTCGGGTGTGGGATTTCCTCCAACTTGTACTCTGCTGTTCTGAGCAACACCAACAACACAGTCCCCATTGCCGTGTCTAGTTGCCCTGAGGACATTAAGAGCTGTGTGTTACCGGAGTCACTCGAAGGCCAGGGTGGCGGGTTCGCTTCCCTGAAGGCCATCCATCAACCAGTTCAGGTTTTACGATGATCCTGCAGTGTTCATAAAGAAAGAAAGGACTTGCATTTCTATAGCGCCTTTCACAACCGAAGGACATCCCGAAGGACTATGCAGCCAATGTACTCACAATTGTAATGTTGGAAACGCAGCAGCCAATTAGGGCACAGCAAGGTCCCATAAACCGCAATGAGATGATGACCAGATCATCTGTTTTAGGTGGTGGTTAAGGGATAATTGTTAGCCAGAACACCAGGGAGAATTCCCCTGCTCTGCGAAATAGTGCCATGTGATCTTTTACTTCCACCTGAGAGGGCAGACAGGGTCACGGTTTAAGTTTTATCTGAGGGACTTTATAAGGGGGAGAAATTTGGTCGCTCCTCAGTTGGCGCGGTGTCCCGGGTGGAGCGGTAAGTTTTGTGCCGGCAAATGATTTGCATTTGCTGCCGCAAAATCATCAGCTGGGCCCGGAGTTTGGAGCGGGGCGCTAAGGAAGGCGTTGCACACCTCTTTTAGGGCGCTAGGCCGGCTGAGCAAGTGAAAATCCCGAGCTAAACAGCCGGCCTCGGAGCGCCATAAGAGAGATCTGCGGGGAAAAATAAAACTCTGAAAAAAAACACCAAAAACATTCACAATAAATAACTCACGCCAACATAAATCTCAAAAAAAAAAATCAATCGCAGATTGACGTTATTGACGATCTCAGGTCGGCATTACTTCCCTCACTGCGGCCGCTACAGCTCGAAAGGCCAGCTTCCACAGGCGGTCCCACCGGGGCGTGCTACGTGGCGCTACGTGGCGGACGCGAAGCAAATATCTGACTGGTGTCGTCACCAGCAGCGTTGCACACCAGCTCACCACTTCCGGGTGGTACTGTTCCGCGCCCCCTCGGAACCGGCCCCGAATGTCCCGGCAGGGCGCTGGAAACTGGCCGTCTGCCCGGAAGTGCTACTGGAGCGGTAGAAGACCGAAAATCCAGCCCAGCACCTCCGACAGTGCAGCACTCCCTCAGCACTGCACTGAAGTGTCAGCCTGGATTATGTGCTCAAGTCCGTGAGTGGGACTTGAACCCTTGATCTTCCGACTCTGAGGTGAGCGAGTGCTACCCAACGAGCCATGGGTGACCCCATTTTTTTAAATGGTGATTTTGTTCTGGTGCCAGCACACAAAGTACCAGATTTATTTGAAATCAATTTCTCAACTTACCATGGTGGGATTTGAGCTCAGGACCTCTAGGTCCAGTGCCAAGACCACTCGGCAAACATACCCATATTTTGGCAATGTCGTTCAACAGGCGATTCTCTTTTGCTGATTGCTGCTCTGCATTGATCAGACATGTTGAGTGTCACATCTGTAATGTATACACCTGTGTGTATGCTCACAGGTTTGTAAAGCTGTTGTGGCGCCGGAGGGACTGGAGTGCATCATCACCCCCGACAACCAAATTTTAATTTGATTTTATGTTTTAAAGTTTAATTTATTTTAATTGCCGGGTTTTAGTGCTCCCCTCCCCTTTTAATAGGGGGCACTTGTAAAATATATAATTTTAATGCCCCCCAAAAAAACAAAAAAAAAAAATATTTTAAAAAGAGGGCAGTTAAAAGTGTCTGGAGTGTCCCCCAGATCGGGGGGCACTTGATTTAATGTTTATTTTGTTCCCCCCAAAAAGAGTTGTCGAGCTGTTGTTCCACCGGTACGCTCGGGCCTTCCGCGAGAGGTGGGCGCCAGAGGGACTGGAGTGCATCATCACCCCCGGCAACCAAATTTTAATTTGATCTTATATGTTTTAAAGTTTAATTTGTTTTATTGTGCCGGGTTTTAGTGTCTCCCTCCCTTTTAGCCAGGGGGCACTTGTATAATTTGTGATTTTAGTGCCCCCCAAAAAAACACAAAAAAACCCAAAAAAGGGCACTTGAAGACTGTTTGGAGTGTCACCCCCTTTAATCAGGGGGCACTTGATTTAATTGATTTATTGTTTTACAGCCAAAAAGAGTTGTAGAGCGAGAGTGGGCGCCGGAGGGACTAGAGTGCATCATCGCCCCCGGCAGCCACATTTTAATTTGATTTAAGTTTATTGTCAAAGGTTTAATTTGTTTAATGTGTCGGTTTTAGTGCCCCCCCCCCCTTTTAATCAGGGGCACTTGACTTATGGTTTCAACTTAAAATAGTTGTAGAGCTGTTGAGTTGTGAGTGGCTTAGCCAGTCACATGATGTTGACAAGACTCAATAAAACCCCAGCCAGTTGGGTTCGGGGGATCCATGATGAGGTATGCGGTTGTGAGCCTGGTGGATGAACTGGTAATGTGTAGTGTGATTGTTAAACTTTTTCTAATAAACCAACTAGTTCTTAATAGCAATGTGTTGCTATGAATTCTTAAGCAAAGAACCCTTGAAGCAAATACATTACATTGCCCAAGTGAAACTCCAGAGTTCTCCGCCACCTTTATCCTTGGCTGTTTTGCCATGATTCATGGAGTATGTTTGTTACTCATTTCTTTTCCGATATTTTACCCATACCTTTATTCTGCCATTGTTTTGCCTATTAACATATTTTGTCCAAATCACTTTATATTTTCCAAGCTGCCTCCTCACAATCAACTGTCCCTTCTAATTTCCTTCCCTCTGTAAATTGTGCTAATTTGAGTTGATTTTCTGAATCCGAGTCCGCATATCAGCTGTGATTGTCTTCAACGGAAGTCAAACTGATAAGCCTGTCATAACGCTGAGATTCTGCTTCTCAACGACATCATCTGTAGACATGGAGATCAGACTCTGTGAGCACGGTAAAGATACCCAGCGTTACCTCTCCGCCAGTATGACTTTCTCTCCAGCATCAAGAGTCGCAAATAACTAGAATGTCCTCCAACTAAACAATGGCAAAACCAAAGCTATTCTATTCAATTCGCTCCAAAAGATTTGAACTTAGCCCCTGGGTCTACCCCGCTGCCCGTCTCCATTAGCAGTTGTGCATTCAGCTGCCTAGGCCTTAAGCTCTGGGATTCCTTCCTTCACCTCTCTGCCTCTCTACCTCTCCTCCTTTGACCTTCCTGAAAAGCTACCTCTTTGACCAAGCTATTGGTCCGTTGGGCGGGCCACATTGTCCGCATGCCCGACACAAGACTCCCAAAGCAAGCGCTCTACTTGGAACTCCTACACAGCAAGCGAGCCCCAGGTGGGCAGAGGAAACTCTTCAAGGACACCCTCAAAGCCTCCTTGATAAAGTGCAACATCCCCACCGACACCTGGGAGTCCCTGGCCAAAGACCGCCCTAAGTGGAGGAAGAGCATCCGGGAGGGCGCTGAGCACCTCGAGTCTCGTCGCCGAGAGCATGCAGAAAACAAGTGCAGGCAGCGGAAGGAGCGTGCAGCAAACCAGACTCCCCACCCACCCTTTCCTTCAACCGCTGTCTGTCCCACCTGTGACAGAGACTGTAATTCCTGTATTGGGCTGTTCAGTCACTGGAGAACTTATCTTTAGAGTGGAAGCAAGTCTTCCTCGATTTCAAGGGACTGCCTATGATGATGATGGTCACCTCTCCCAATATGTGGCGCCTAATAAATTTTTGTCTGATTATGCTCCTGTGAAGCACCTTGGGACATTTTCCTATGTTAAGGGTACACAAGTTATTATTGCTCACTGAGGGTAAACATAACCCATTTGACCTGAGCTAAGCTTCAAAACCTACATCCAGAACATGAGCAAGACAGCCTCTTTCCACCCCCGCAATGGCAGCCGCCTCTATCCTTTCTTCTCCTCAATATCAATGCTTTCATCTCCGAGCTCTTATCTCCTCACTGGCCACCGACATTCCATCCTACGCAGACCCAGCTTATCCAGATGTCTGCCTGTATCCAGATGTATACTGTTCATCAATTGCACCCGTGCTTGCTGACCTGCACTCGCTCCCCATGCCCAACAAATTGATTTTGAGATCCTCAGCCTCGTTTACAAGTCCCTTCGTGCCCTCGTTCCTCTCTACCTCTGGAACCTTCTCCGACCCTCCGTCACAGACTTCACCCTCTACTCTTTTGAATCTGCGGGTCGCTGTGGATCGCTCCTTTCCCCCCTCCCCCGCTGTGGTACAGCCAACATGGGACTGATGTCTAAAATGCTCTCTCCTTGCTCCATCTCCAAAGTCTCCTCTAACCTAACTCTTCAACTTCAGTCCTTGCCCCTAACTCTTCACCCAGTTCGGTGTCCGATTCCCTCTCTTGTGAAGCCTCTTGGGATGTTTCGCCCCTTCCCCCCTCCGTACATCGCGGTGATGCTGGGGCATTGACTCACTGCCCACAGACGGGCATGACTCCTGTCCTTCCTCACACGGTGGGCTTGCGATGTCAGCCGGACTATCTGGATGAGGGGCACTTCCTTGGAGAGAGAAAGAAAGAGGGAAGATTGTACTGTACATCACCCTGCATTTCTCTCCCAAAGCTTCCAGCTCTAGATCACAATTGGCAGTTGCCACAGGCAACTGGTCTCCCAGCACTCTTGTCGAGGAATGCTGCCGTGAACGGGGGCGGGGGGGGGGGGGGTGGGGGCAGGGAGCAAGATAAATATTATTTTCACTCCCCAATTCTATCCCCTTCATTTCTAAAGGTGTTGACTCATCGCCAGGGTAGAGTTGCCGTTCGCCCTCCTCTATTTCCCCCATTGCCGAGACATTGAGTGCCTGCAGACTATTCAACTCCAGAAAGCATCACAGCCTGTGCCTCAGCCAATGCGGACCTACACATATGTTCTGGCAGGGAATGCTGTGTAGCAATCAGGAGCAGGGAATCAAAACAGTTGTCTCTTAGCTAACCTGCTACACCGAGGCCAAATGTAGTCTGTCTGCAACACTGGGGTGTGATCAGCTGACAGATCGGGAACTAAACCAAAGTATGGTGGAAGACAGGCTGGATTCTCGGCTTTGATGATTCCGGGGTGGCGGGGCAGTAAAGTTAGTGCCTGGGAACAGTTTGCGCCTCAGTCAGTAACATTGGGCATCTGGGCCCTGAGTCAGCGGGCACAGTGCTAAGGGAGGCGTTGTACACCTCTTGGGGCGTTAGGATGGGAAACTCCCGAGCTAAAGAGCCGGGCCGGGCGCACTCCGAGAGACGCCAGGGACTGGAGGGGGGGACCTAAAAACCCCCCACAAAAACATTCCCAATATATTGCCTACGCCACCACAACACAACTCACAAAAAAAATGTAAAGAAGAAACAATCGCACTTACCTGAGGAGTCCATGACTTATCTCTTCACTGTCGGTATCGTTAGACCGCCCAATTTCCTAGGTGGTCACTGCGGGGCGGACAGGTCGGGCTGAAGTCAAAACCCGCGCCGGTGTCACAACTAGGGGGCATTTAGAGGTGGAGCTTTACGGTGGGAATTCAGAAATTGGGACCTAGACAGCTGCAAGCATGGCCACCTGTGGTGGGGCAAAGCAAACCGGGGATGCACAAGAGGCCAGAAATGGAGGAACACAGAGATCGCGGAGGGCTGTCAGGCTGGAGGAGGTTACAGAGATAGGGAGGGGCGAGGCCATGGAGAGATCTGAAAACAAGAATGAGAATTTTAAATTTGAGGCTTTGCCAGACTGGGTGCCACTGTAGAACAATGAACATTAAGGTGGGGGGTGATTGGGTCGTGCTGAGGGAGTGCTGCACTGTCAGAGGTGCCGTCTTTCAGATGAGATGTTAACCTGAGACCTCGTCTACGCTCTCAGGTGGATGTGAAACATAGAAACATAGAAAATAGGTGCAGGAGCAGGCTATTCAGCCCTTCTAGCCTGCACCGCCATTCAATGAGTTCATGGCTGAACATGAAACTTCAGTACTCCCTTCCTGCTTTCTCGCCATACCCCTTGATCCCCCGAGTAGTAAGGACTTCATCGAACTCCCTTTTGAATATATTTAGTGAATTGGCCCCAACCACTTTCTGTGGCGGAGAATTCCACAGGTTCACCACTCTCTGGGTGAAGAAGTCTCTCCTCATCTCGGTCCTAAATGGCTTACCCCTTATCCTTAGACTGTGACCCCTGGTTCTGGACTTCCCCAACATTGGGAACATTCTTCCTGTATCTAACCTGTCTAAACCCGTCAGAATTTTAAACGTTTCTATGAGGTCCCCTCTCATTCTTCTGAACTCCAGTGAATACAAGCCCAGTTGATCCAGTCTTTCTTGATAGGTCAGTCCCACCATCCCGGGAATCAGTCTGGTGAATCTTCGCTGCACTCCCTCAATAGCAAGAATGTCCTTCCTCAAGTTAGGAGACCAAAACTGTACACAATACTCCAGGTATGGCCTCACAAAGGCCCTGTACAACTGTAGCAACACCTCCCTGCCCCTGTACTCAAATCCCCTCGCTATGAAGGCCAACATGCCATTTGCTTTCTTAACCGCCTGCTGTACCTGCATGCCAACCTTCAATGACTGATGTACCATGACACCCAGGTCTCGTTGCACCTTCCCTTTTCCTAATCTGTCACCATTCAGATAATAGTCTGTCTCTCTGTTTTTACCACCAAAGTGGATAACCTCACATTTATCCACATTATACTTCATCTGCCATTCATTTGCCCACTCACCTAACCTATCCAAGTCACTCTGCAGCCTCATAGCATCCTCCTCGCAGCTCACCCTGCCACCCAACTTAGTGTCATCCGCAAATTTGGAGATACTACATTTAATCCCCTCGTCTAAATCATTAATGTACAATGTAAACAGCTGGGGCCCCAGCACAGAACCTTGCAGTACCCCACTAGTCACTGCCTGCCATTCTGAAAAGTATCCATTTACTCCTACTCTTTGCTTCCTGTCTGACAACCAGTTCTCAATCCACGTCAGCACACTACCCCCAATCCCATGTGCTTTAACTTTGCACATTAATCTCTTGTGTGGGACCTTGTCGAAAGCCTTCTGAAAGTCCAAATATACCACATCAACTGGTTCTCCTTTGTCCACTTTACTGGAAACATCCTCAAAAAATTCCAGAAGATTTGTCAAGCATGATTTCCCTTTCACAAATCCATGCTGACTTGGACCTATCATGTCACCATTTTCCAAATGCGCTGCTATGACATCCTTAATAATTGATTCCATCATTTTACCCACTACTGAGGTCAGGCTGACCAGTCTATAATTCCCTGTTTTCTCTCTCCCTCCTTTTTTAAAAAGTGGGGTTACATTGGCTACCCTCCACTCGATAGGAACTGATCCAGAGTCAATGGAATGTTGGAAAATGACTGTCAATGCATCCGCTATTTCCAAGGCCATCTCCTTAAGTACTCTGGGATGCAGTCCATCAGGCCCTGGGGATTTATCGGCCTTCAATCCCATCAATTTCCCCAACACAATTTCCCGACTAATAAAGATTTCCCTCAGTTCCTCCTCCCTACTAGACCCTCTGACCCCTTTTATATCCGGAAGGTTGTTTGTGTCCTCCTTAGTGAATACTGAACCAAAGTACTTGTTCAATTGGTCTGCCATTTCTTTGTTCCCCGTTATGACTTCCCCTGATTCTGACTGCAGGGGACCTACGTTTGTCTTTGCTAACCTTTTTCTCTTTACATACCTAAAGAAACTTTTGCAATCCGCCTTAATGTTCCCTGCAAGCTTCTTCTCGTACTCCATTTTCCCTGCCCTAATCAAACCCTTTGCCCTCCTCTGCTGAGTTCTAAATTTCTTCCAGTCCCCAGGTTCGCTGCTATTTCTGGCCAATTTGTATGCCACTTCCTTGGCTTTAATACTATCCCTGATTTCCCTAGATAGCCACGGTTGAGCCACCTTCCCTTTTTTATTTTTACGCCAGACAGGAATGTACAATTGTTGTAATTCATCCATGCGGTCTCTAAATGTCTGCCATTGCCCATTCACAGTCAACCCCTTAAGTATCATTCGCCAATCTATCCTAGCCAATTCACGCCTCATATCTTCAAAGTTACCCTTCTTTAAGTTCTGGACCATGGTCTCTGAATTAACTGTATCATTCTCCATCCTAATGCAGAATTCCACCATATTATGGTCACTCTTCCCCAAGGGGCCTCACACAATGAGATTGCTAATTAGTCCTCTCTCATTACACAACACCCAGTCTAAGATGGCCTCCCCCCTAGTTGGTTCCTCGACATATTGGTCTAGAAAACCATCCCTTATGCACTCCAGGAAATCCTCCTCCACCGTATTGCTTCCAGTTTGGCTAGCCCAATCTATGTGCATATTAAAGTCACCCATTATAACTGCTGCACCTTTATTGCATGCACCCCTAATTTCCTGTTTGATGCCCTCCCCAACATCACTACTACTGTTTGGAGGTCTGTACAGAACTCCCACTAACGTTTTTTGCCCTTTGGTGTTCTGCAGCTCTACCCATATAGATTCCACATCATCCAAGCTAATGTCTTTCCTAACTATTGCATTAATCTCCTCTTTAACCAGCAATGCTACCCCACCTCCTTTTCCTTTTATTCTATCCTTCCTGAATGTTGAATACCCCTGGATGTTGAGTTCCCAGCCCTGATCATCCTGGAGCCACGTCTCCGTAATCCCAATCACATCATATTTGTTAACATCTATTTGCACAGTTAATTCATCAACCTTATTGCGGATACTCCTTGCATTAAGACACAAAGCCTTCAGGCTTGTTTTTTTAACACCCTTTGTCCTTTTAGAATTCTGCCGCACAGTGGCCCTTCCTGTTCCCCGCCCCGGGCCGCTCCGCCCCCCACCCACCCCCATCTCCCCTCCGTCTCCTGCCTCTGCCTCCCTTTTGTCTCCCTCTGTCTCCCTGCATTGGTTCCCATGGCATTGTGCATTGTGCAAAGAAGAGCAGGGGAGTTCTCCTGGCCAATATTTATCCCTCAACCAACATCACTAAAACAGATTACCTGGTCATTGTCACATTGTCATTTGTGCTATGCTCAAATTGGCTGCTGCGTTTCCTCCATTTCAATAGTGACGACGCTTCAAAGGTACAATTGGCTGCAAAGTGTTTTGGGACATTCTGAGGTTCTAAATACAACTCCTTTCTTTCTATAATGGGAAAAGGTGACAGGAAGTGTTTGTAGGTGGAAGATGTTATATAATATAT
Organism: Pristiophorus japonicus; assembly: GCF_044704955.1. Lineage (NCBI taxonomy): Eukaryota > Metazoa > Chordata > Chondrichthyes > Pristiophoridae > Pristiophorus > Pristiophorus japonicus. The sequence goes on along the minus strand of NC_091991.1, from coordinate 86,235,574 downwards.
AAAATATTAAGTACACTGCGAAGGTACACCAGAAAGTAGAGGAATATGAAGACTCACGGAGGGAAGTTTGGTTCACCTGATTTTGTCAAGTGTTGTTGACATCTTCTGTTTGTCCGTAATCCTCTCGTGTAACCCTGTAATGTTACAAATGTTTCCCTGATTTCAGTGGGGCAGGAAGATGCCCAGGGACCAGCCCACAGTTCTCCTCAAATTACATCTCCTGTTGCTTAATGGTGGACCAGTATTGAGCGTGACAGTGAGGAGAGGCCCATGACCCACACGTACCAGTTAAAGCAATATGGGCAGGGATGAGCCAGGTGCCTGGAGGCATGGCCGAGATGGGCAAGAATAAAATGGGAAAAATACCTGTTATGGTGTCACCGGATCTTCAGCCAAGGGCTTGTTTTGTGCAGTGTAAATGGGCCAGTGAGATACTAGTGTGGAGGGACTAGTGTGAATGGGCGAGTGTGAGAGACTAGTGTGAATAGGCGAGTGTGAATGGGTGAGTGTGAATGGGCAAGTGTGAGGGACTCGTGTGAATGGGCGAGTGTGAATGGGTGAGTGTGAATGGGCAAGTGTGAGGGACTCGTGTGAATGGGCGAGTGTGAATGGGTGAGTGTGAATGGCGAGTGTGAGACATTTGTGTGAATGGGCGAGTGCGAGAGACTAGTGTGAATGGGTGAGTGTGAATGGGCAAGTTTGAATGGGCAAGTTTGAATGGGCGAGTGTGAGAGACTAGTGTGAATGGACGAGTGTGATTGGGCAAGTGTGAGGGACGAGTGGGAATGGTGAGTGTGAGAGACTAGTGTGAATGGGTGAGTGTGAATGGACGAGTGTGAATGGACGAGTGTGAATGGACGAGTGTGAATGGGCGAATGTGAGAGACTAGTGTGAATGGGCGAGTGTGAGGGACTAGTGTGAATGGGTGAGTGTGAGAGACTAATGTGAATGGGCGAATGTGAATGGGCGGGTGTGAGGGACTAGTGTGAATGGGTGAGTATGAGAGACTAGTGTGAACGGGCGAATGTGAATGGGCGAGTGTGAATGGCAAGTGTGAGAGACTAGTGTGAATATGCGAGTGTGAGAGACTAGTGTGAATGGGCAAGTGTGAGAGACTAGTGTGAATTGGCGAGTGTGAGAGACTAGTGTGAATGGGCGAGTGTGAGGGACTAGTGTGAATGGGCAAGTGTGAGAGACTAGCGTGAATGGGCGAATGTGAGAGACTAGTGTGAATGGGCGGGTGTGAGAGACGAGTGTGAATGGGCAAGTGTGAGAGACTAGTGTGGATGGGCGAGTGTGAATGGGCAAGTGTGAGAGACTAGGGTGAATGGGTGTGTGAGAGACTAGTGTGAATGGGCAACGGTGAATGGGAAAGTGTGAGAGACTAGTGTGAATGGGCGAATGTGAATGGGCCAGTGTGAATGGGCAAATATGAATGGGCAAGCGTGAGAGACTTGTGTGAATGCGCGAGTGTGAATGGCTGAGTGTGAGAGACTAGTGTTAATGGGCGTGTGTGAGAGACTGATGTGAATGGTCGAGCGTGAATGGGCAAGTGTGAATGGGCGAGTGAGAATGCGCGAGTGTGAATGGGCGAGTGTGAGACTAGTGTGAATGGGGGAGTGTGAATGGACGAGTGTGAGAGACTAGTGTGAATGGCTGAGTGTGAGAGACTGGTGTTAATGGGCGAGTGTGAATGGACGAGTGTGAGAGACTGATGTGAATGGTCGAGCGTGAATGGGCAAGTGTGAATGGGCGAGTGTGAATGCGCGAGTGTGAATGGGCAAGTGTGAGACTAGTGTGAATGGGCGAGTGTGAATGGACGAGTGTGAGAGACTAGTGTGAATGGGGGAGTGTAAGAGACCAGTGTGAATGGGCGAGTGTGAACGGGCAAGTGTGAGAGACTAGTGTGAATGGGCAAGTGTGAGAGACTAGTGTGAATGGGCGCGTGTGAATGGGCAAGTGTGAATGGGCGAGTGTGAGAGACTAGTGTGAATGGGCAACTGTGAATGGGCAAGTGTGAGGGACTAGTGTGAATGAGCGAGTGTGAGAGACTACTGTGACTGCGCGAGTGTGAATGGGCGAGTGTGAGAGACTATTGTGAATACACGAGTGTGAATAGGCGAGTGTGAGAGACTATTGTGAATGGACATGTGTGAGTAGGCCAGTGTGAATGGGCAACTGTGAATCGGCGAGTGTGAGAGACGAGTGTGAGGGACTAGTGTAAATGGGTGAGTGTGAGAGACTAGTGTGAACGGGCGAGTGTGAATGGGCGAGTGCCAATGGGCAGGTGTGAGGGACTACTGTGAATGGCAAGTGTGAGAGACTAGTGTGAATGGGTGAGTGTGAGAGACTAGTGTGAATGGGCGAGTGTGAATGAGCAAGTGTGAAGGACTAGAGTGAATGGGCGAGTGTGGGAGACTAGTGTGAATGGGCGACTGTGAACGGGCAAGTGTGAGGGACTAGTGTGAATGGGCTAGTGTGAGAGACGAGTGTGAATGGGCGAGTGTGAATGGGCGAATATGAGTGACTAGTGTGAATGGGTGAGTGTGAGGGACTAGTGTGAATGGGTGAGTGTGAGAGACTAATGTGAATGGGCGAATGTGAATGGGCGAGTGTGAGAGACTAGTGTGAATGGATGAGTGTGAATGGGTGAGTGTTAATGGGCAAGTGTGAGAGACTAGTGTGACGGGGCAAGTGTGAATGGGCGAGTGTGAGAGACGAGTGTGAATGGGCGAGTGTGAGAGACTAGTGTGGATGGGCGAATGTGAGAGACTAGTGTGAATGGGCCAGTTTTAATGGGCGAGTGTGAGAGACTAGTGTGAATGGACGAGTGTGAATGGGCAAGTGTGAGGGACGAGTGGGAATGGCGAATGTGAGAGACTAGTGTGAATGGGTGAGTGTAAATGGGCGAATGTGAGAGACTAATGTGAACGGGCGAATGTGAATGGGCGAGTGTGAATGGCAAGTGTAAGAGACTAGTGTGAATGTGAGAGACTAGTGTGAATGGGCGAGTGTGAGAGACTCATGTGAACTGGCGAGTGTGAGAGACTAGTGTGAATGGGCGAGTGTGAATGGGCAAGTGTGAGGGACTAGTGTGAATGGGCGAGTGTGAGAGACTAGTGTGAATGGGCAAGTGTGAATGGGTGAGTGTTAATGGGCAAGTGTGAGAGACTAGTGTGACTGGGCAAGTGTGAATGGGCGAGTGTGAGGGACTAGTGTGAATGGGCGAGTGTGAGAGACTAGTGTGAATGGGCGAGTGTGAATGGGCGAATATGAGTGACTAGTGTGAATGGGTGAGTGTAAGGGACTATTGTGAATGGGTGAGTGTGAGAGACTAATGTGAATGGGCGAATGTGAATGGGCGAGTGTGAGAGACTAGTGTGAATGGGTGAGTGTGAGAGACTAGTGTGAATGGGCGAGTGTGAATGGGCGAATATGAGTGACTAGTGTGAATGGGTGAGTGTGAGGGACTAGTGTGAATGGGTGAGTGTGAGAGACTAATGTGAATGGGCGAGTGTGAGAGACTAGTGTGAATGGGTGAGTGTTAATGGGCAAGTGTGAGAGACTAGTGTGAATGGGCGAGTGTGAGAGACTAGTGTGAATGGGTGAGTGTGAATGGGTGAGTGTTAATGGGCAAGTGTGAGAGACTAGTGTGACTGGGCAAGTGTGAATGGGCGAGTGTGAGAGACGAGTGTGAGAGACTAGTGTGGATGGGCGAGTGTGAGGGACTGGTGTGAATGGGCGAGTGTGAGAGACTAGTGTGAATGGGCCAGTTTTAATGGGCGAGTCTAAATGGGCAAGTTTGAATGGGCGAGTGTGAGAGACGAGTGTGAATGGGCAAGTGTGAGGGCTGAGTGGGAATGGCGAGTGTGAGAGACTAGTGTGAATGGGTGAGTGTAAATGGGCGAATGTGAGAGACTAGTGTGAATGGGAGAGCGTGAATGGGCGAGTGTGAGGGACTAGTGTGAATGGGTGAGTGTTAGAGACTAATGTGAACGGGCGAGTGTGAATGGCAAGTGTAAGAGACTAGTGTGAATGTGAGAGACTAGTGTGAATGGCCAAGTGTGAGAGACTCGTGTGAATTGGCGAGTGTGAGAGACTAGTGTGAATGGGCGAGTGTGAGGGACTAGTGTGAATGGGAAAGTGTGAGAGACTAGCGTGAATAGGCAAGTGTGAATGGGCGAATGTGAGAGACTACTGTGAATGGGCGGGTGTGAATGGGTGAGTGTGAGAGACTAGTGTGAATGGGCAAGTGTGAGGGACTAGTGTGAATGGGCAAGTGTGAGAGACTAGTGTGAATGGGCGAGTGTGAGAGACTAATGTGAAGGGGCGAGTGTGAATGACCAAGTGCGAGGGACTAGTTTGAATGGGCGAGTGTGAGTGACTAGTGTGAATGGGCAAGTGTGAATGGCAAGTGTGAGAGACTAGTATGAATGGGCGAGTGTGAGAGACTAGTGTGAACGGGCGAGTGTGAATGGGCAAGTGTGAGAGACTAGTGTGAATGGGCAAGTATGAATGGGCGAGTGTGAATAGCGAGTGTGAGAGACTAGTGTGAAAGGGCGAGTGTGAATGGGCAAGAGTGAGGGACTAGTGTGAATGGGCGAGTGTGAGAGACTAGTGTGAACGGGCAAGTGTGAATGGGCAAGTGTGAGAGACTGGTGTGAATGGGCGAGTGTGAATGGCGAGTGTGAGAGACTAGTGTGAATGGGCAAGTGTGAGAGACTAGTGTGGATGGCCGAGTGTGAATGGGCAAGTGTGAGAGACTAGGGTGAATGGGTGTGTGAGAGACTAGGGTGAATGGGAAAGTGTGAGAGACTAGTGTGAATGCACGAGTGAGTGGGCGAGTGTGAATCTGGTGTGAATGGACGAGTGTGAATGGGCGAGTGTGAATGGGCGAGTATGAGAGACTGGTGTGGATGGGCGAGTGTGAGAGACTAGTGTGAATGGGCGAGTGTGAGAGACTAGTGTGAATGGGCCAGTTTTAATGGGCGAGTGTGAATGGGCGGCAAGTTTGAATGGGCGAGTGTAAATGGGCAAGTTTGAATGGGCGAGTGTGAGAGACGAGTGTGAATGGACGAGTGTGATTGGGCAAGTGTGAGGGACGAGTGGGAATGGCGAGTGTGAGAGACTAGTGTGAATGGGTGAGTGTGAATGGACGAGTGTGAGGGACTAGAGTGAATGGGCGAGTGTGAGAGACTAGTGTGAACGGGCGAGTGTGAATGGGCAAGTATGAGGGACTAGTGTGCATGGGCGAGTGTGAGAGACTAGTGTGAATGGGTGAGTGTGAACGGGCGAGTGTGAATGGGCAAGTGTGAATGGGCGAGTGTGAGAGACTCGTGTGAATGGGCGAGTGTGAGACTAGTGTGAATGGGCGAGTGTGAGAGACTAGTGTGGATGGGCGGGTGTGAATGGGCAAGTGTGAGAGACTAGGGTGAATGGGCGTTTGAGAGACTAGTGTGAATGGGCGAGTGTGAATTGGCGAATGTGAGACTCGTGTGAATGGGCGAGTGTGAATGGGTGAGTATGAATTGGCGAATGTGAATGGGCCAGTGTGAATGGGCAAATGTGAATGGGCAAGTGTGAGAGACTAGTGTGAATGGGCGAGTGTGAATGGACAAGTGTGAATGGGCGAGTGTGAGAGTCTAATGTGAATGGGCAAGTGTGAGTGGGCGAGTGTGAGTGGGCGAGTGTGAGAGACTAGTGTGAATGCGTGAGTGTGAATGGGGGAGTGTGAGAGACTAGTGTGAATAGGCGAGTGTGAATGGGCGAGTGTGAGAGACTAATGTGAATGGGCGCGTGTGGGAGACTAGTGAATGGGCGAGTGTGAGAGACTAGTGTGAATGGGCGAGTGTGAGAGACTAGTGTGAATGGGCCAGTTTTAATATGCGAGTGTGAGAGACGAGTGTGAATGGACGTGTGTGATTGGGCAAGTGTGAGGGACGAGTGGGAATGGCGAGTGTGAGAGACTAGTGTGAATGGGTGAGTGTGAATGGACGAGTGTGAATGGATGAGTGTGAGAGACTAGTGTGAATGGGCGAGTGTGAGAGACTAATGTGAATGGGCGAGTGTGAATGACCAAGTGCGAGGGACTAGTTTGAATGGGTGAGTGTGAGAGACTAGTGTGAATGGGCAAGTGTGAATGGCAAGTGTGAGAGACTAGTATGAATGGGCGAGTGTGAATGGGCCAGTGTGAATGGGCAAGTGTGAGAGACTAGTGTGAATAGGCGAGTGTGAATGTACAAGTGTGAATGGGCGAGTGTGAGAGTCTAATGTGAATGGTCGAGTGTGAATGGGCGAGTGTGAATGCGCGAGTGTAAATGGGCGAGTGTGAGACTAGTGTGAATGGGCGAGTGTGAGTGGGTGAGTGTGAGTGGGCGAGTGTGAGAGACTAGTGTGAATACGTGAGTGTGAATGGACGAGTGTGAATGGATGAGTGTGAGAGACTAGTGTGAATGGGCGAGTGTGAGAGACTAATGTGAATGGGCGAGTGTGAATGACCAAGTGCGAGGGACTAGTTTGAATGGGTGAGTGTGAGAGACTAGTGTGAATGGGCAAGTGTGAATGGCAAGTGTGAGAGACTAGTATGAATGGGCGAGTGTGAGAGACTAGTGTGAATGGGCAAGTGTGAATGAGCAAGTGCGAGGGACTAGTTTGAATGGGCGAGTGTGAGAGACTAGTGTGAACGGGCGAGTGTGAATCGGCAATTGCGAATGGGCAAGTGTGAGAGACTAGTGTGAATGGGCAAGTAAGAATGAGCGAGTGTGAATGGCGAGTGTGAGAGACTAGTGTGAATAGGCAAGTATGAATGGGCGAGTGAATAGTGAGAGACTAGTGTGAATGGGCGAGTGTGAGAGACTAGTGTGAAAGGGCGAGTGTGAATGGGCGAGTGCCGATGGGCAAGTTTGAGGGACTAGTGTGAATGGCAAGTGTGAGAGACTAGTGTGAATGGGTGAGTGTGAGAGACTAGTGTAAATGGGCGAGTGTGAATGAGCAAGTGTGAGGGACTAGAGTGAATGGGCGAGTGTGAGAGACTAGTGTGAACGGGCGAGTGTGAATGGGCAAGTATGAGGGATTAGTGTGCATGGGCGAGTGTGAGAGACTAGTGTGAACGGGTGAGTGTGAATGGGCAAGTGTGAATGGGCGAGTGTGAGAGACTAGTGTGAATGGGCGAGTGTGAGACTAGTGTGAATGGGCGAATGTGAGACTCGTGTGAATGGGCGAGTGTGAATGGGTGAGTATGAATTGGCGAATGTGAATGGGCCAGTGTGAATGGGCAAATGTGAATGGGCAAGTGTGAGAGACTAGTGTGAATGGGTGGGTGTGAGAGACTAGTGTGAATGGGCGAGTGTGAATGGACAAGTGTGAATGGGCGAGTGTGAGAGTCTAATGTGAATGGTCGAGTGTGAATGGGCGAGTGTGAGACTAGTGTGAATGGGCGAGTGTGAGTGGGCGAGTGTGAGAGACTAGTGTGAATGCGTGAGTGTGAATGGGGGAGTGTGAGAGACGAGTGTGAATAGGCGAGTGTGAATGGGCGAGTGTGAGAGACTAATGTGAATGGGCGCGTGTGAGAGACGAGTATGAATGGGCAACTGTGAATGGGCAAGTGTGAGAGACTAGTGTGAATGGGCGAGTGTGAGAGACTATTGTGAATGCGCGAGTGTGAATCGGCGAGTGAGAGAGACTAGTGTGGATGCGCGAGTGTGAGAGACTAGTGTGAATGGGCGAGTGTGAAAGGGCAACTGTGAATGGGTGAGTGTGAGTGGCGAGTGTGAATGGGAGAGTGTGAGAGACTAGTGAGAATGCGCAGGTTTGAATGGGCGAGTGTGAGACTAGTGTGAATGGGCGAGTGTGAATGGGCGAATGTGAATGGGCAACTGAATCGGCGAGTGTGAGAGACTAGTGTGAATGCGCGAATGTGAGAGACTAGTGTGAATGGGCGAGTGTGAATGGGCCAGTGTGAATGGGCAATGTGAATGGGCGAGTGTGAGAGACGAGTGTGAATGGGAGAGTGTGAGAGACTAGTGTGAATGCGTGAGTGTGAATGGGCAAGTGTGAGAGACTAGTGTGAATGGGTGAGTGGGAGAGACTAGTGTGAATGGGCGAATGTGAATGGGCAAGTGTGAGGCACAATATTAATGGGTGAGATTGAGGCACTAGTGTGAATGGGCGAGTGTGAGAGACTAGTGTGAAAGGGCGAATGTGAGAGACTAGTGTGAATGGGCGAGTGTGAATGGCCGAGTGTGAGGGACTAGTGTGAATGGGCGAGTGTGAATAGTGAGAGACTAGTGTGAATGGGCGTGTGTGAAAGACTAGTGTGAATGGGCAAGTGTGAGGGACCAGTGTGAATGAGCAAGTGTGAGGTACTAGAGTGAATGGGCGAGTGTGAGAGACTAGTGTGAACGGGCGAGTGTGAATGGGCAAGTATGAGGGACTAGTGTGAATGGGTGAGTGTGAATGGGCAACTGTGTGGGACTGGTGTGAATGGGTGAGTGTGAGAGACTAGTGTGAACGGGCGAGTGCGAATGGGCAAGTGTGAGAGACTAGTGTGAATGGGTGAGTGTGAGAGACTAGTGTGAATGCGCGAGTGTGAGAGACTAGTGTGAATGCGCGAGTGTGAGAGACTAGTGTGAATGGGCAAGTGTGAATGGGCGAGTGAATAGTGAGAGACTAGTGTGAATGGGCGAGTGTGAGAGACTAGTGTGAAAGGGCGAGTGTGAATGGGCGAGTGCCAATGGGCAAGTTTGAGGGACTAGTGTGAATGGCAAGTGTGAGAGACTAGTGTGAATGGGTGAGTGTGAGAGACTAGTGTAAATGGGCGAGTGTGAATGAGCAAGTGTGAGGGACTAGAGTGAATGGGCGAGTGTGAGAGACTAGTGTGAACGGGCGAGTGTGAATGGGCAAGTATGAGGGATTAGTGTGCATGGGCGAGTGTGAGAGACTAGTGTGAACGGGCGAGTGTGAACGGGCGAGTGTGAATGGGCAAGTGTGAATGGGCGAGTGTGAGAGAGTAGTGTGAATGGGCGAGTGTGAGACTAGTGTGAATGGGCGAATGTGAGACTCGTGTGAATGGGCGAGTGTGAATGGGTGAGTATGAATTGGCGAATGTGAATGGGCCAGTGTGAATGGGCAAATGTGAATGGGCAAGTGTGAGAGACTAGTGTGAATGGGTGGGTGTGAGAGACTAGTGTGAATGGGCGAGTGTGAATGGACAAGTGTGAATGGGCGAGTGTGAGAGTCTAATGTGAATGGTCGAGTGTGAATGGGCGAGTGTGAGACTAGTGTGAATGGGCGAGTGTGAGTGGGCGAGTGTGAGAGACTAGTGTGAATGCGTGAGTGTGAATGGGGGAGTGTGAGAGACGAGTGTGAATAGGCGAGTGTGAATGGGCGAGTGTGAGAGACTAATGTGAATGGGCGCGTGTGAGAGACGAGTATGAATGGGCAACTGTGAATGGGCAAGTGTGAGAGACTAGTGTGAATGGGCGAGTGTGAGAGACTATTGTGAATGCGCGAGTGTGAATCGGCGAGTGAGAGAGACTAGTGTGAATGCGCGAGTGTGAGAGACTAGTGTGAATGGGCGAGTGTGAAAGGGCAACTGTGAATGGGTGAGTGTGAGTGGCGAGTGTGAATGGGAGAGTGTGAGAGACTAGTGAGAATGCGCAGGTTTGAATGGGCGAGTGTGAGACTAGTGTGAATGGGCGAGTGTGAATGGGCGAATGTGAATGGGCAACTGAATCGGCGAGTGTGAGAGACTAGTGTGAATGCGCGAATGTGAGAGACTAGTGTGAATGGGCGAGTGTGAATGGGCCAGTGTGAATGGGCAATGTGAATGGGTGAGTGTGAGAGACGAGTGTGAATGGGAGAGTGTGAGAGACTAGTGTGAATGCGTGAGTGTGAATGGGCAAGTGTGAGAGACTAGTGTGAATGGGTGAGTGGGAGAGACTAGTGTGAATGGGCGAATGTGAATGGGCAAGTGTGAGGCACAATATTAATAAGTGAGATTGAGGCACTAGTGTGAATGGGCGAGTGTGAGAGACTAGTGTGAAAGGGCGAATGTGAGAGACTAGTGTGAATGGGCGAGTGTGAATGGCCGAGTGTGAGGGACTAGTGTGAATGGGCGAGTGTGAATAGTGAGAGACTAGTGTGAATGGGCGTGTGTGAAAGACTAGTGTGAATGGGCAAGTGTGAGGGACCAGTGTGAATGAGCAAGTGTGAGGTACTAGAGTGAATGGGCGAGTGTGAGAGACTAGTGTGAACGGGCGAGTGTGAATGGGCAAGTATGAGGGACTAGTGTGAATGGGTGAGTGTGAATGGGCAAGTGTGTGGGACTGGTGTGAATGGGTGAGTGTGAGAGACTAGTGTGAACGGGCGAGTGCGAATGGGCAAGTGTGAGAGACTAGTGTGAATGGGTGAGTGTGAGAGACTAGTGTGAATGCGCGAGTGTGAGAGACTAGTGTGAATGCGCGAGTGTGAGAGACTAGTGTGAATGCGCGAGTGTGAATGGGCGAGTGTGAGAGACCAGTGTGAATGGGTGAGTGTGAGAGACTAGTGTGAATGGGCGAATGTGAAAGGGCAAGTGTGAGGCACAATATTAATGGGTGAGTTTGAGGCACTAGTGTGAATGGGTGAGTGTAAAAGACTAGTGTAAGGGACTAGTGTGAATGGGCAAGTGTTAGAGACTAGTGTGAAAGGGCGAGTGTGAATGGGCGAATGTGAGAGGCTAGTGTGAATGGCCGAGTGTGAGGGACTGGTGTGAATGGGTGAGTGTGAGAGACTAGTGTGAATGGGCGAGTGTGAAAGACTAGTGTAAGGGACTAGTGTGAATGGGCGAATGTTAGAGACGAGTGTGAAAGGGCGAGTGTGAATGGGCGAATGTGAGAGACTAGTGTGAACGGGCGAGTGTGAATGGGCAACTGTGAGGGACTGGTGTGAATGGGTGAGTGTGAGGGACTGGTGTGAATGGGTGAGTGTGAGGGACTGGTGTGAACGGACGAGTGTGAATGGGCAAGTGTGAGGGACTGGTGTGAATGGGTGAGTGTGAGAGACTAGTGTGAATGGGCAAGTGTGAGGGACGAGTGTGAATGGGCAAGTGTGAATGGCAAGTGTGAATGGGCAAGTGTGAATGGCAAGTGTGAGGGACTAGTTTGAATGGGTGAGTGTGAGAGACTAGTGTGAACGGGCGAGTGTGAATGGGCAAGTGTGAGAGACTAGTGTGAAAGGGCGAGTGTGAATGGCAAGTGTGAGAGACTAGTGTGAATGGGCGAGTGTGAGAGACTAATGTGAATGGGCGAGTGTGAATGACCAAGTGCGAGGGACTAGTTTGAATGGGCGAGTGTGAGAGACGAGTGTGAATGGGCAAGTGTGAATGAGCAAGTACGAGGGACTAGTTTGAATGGGTGAGTGTGAGAGACTAGTGTGAATGGGCGAGTGTGAATGGGCAAGTGTGAATGGGCAAGTGTGAGAGACTAGTGTGAATGGGCGAGTGTGAATGGCGAGTGTGAAAGACTAGTGTGAATGGGCAAGTGTGAGGGACGAGTGTGAATGGGCCAGTTTTAATGGGCGAGTGTGAATGGGCGAGTGTGAATGGGCAAGTGTGAGAGACTAGTGTGAGAGACTAATGTGAATGGGCGAGTGTGAAAGACTAGTGTGAATGGGCAAGTGCGAGGGACTAGTTTGAATGGGCGAGTGTGAATGGGCAAGTGTGAATGAGCAAGTGCGAGGGACTAGTTTGAATGGGTGAGTGTGAGAGACTAGTGTGAATGGGCGAGTGTGAATGGGCAAGTGTGAATGGGCAAGTGTGAGAGACTAGTGTGAATGGGCGAGTGTGAATGGCGAGTGTGAGAGCCTAGTGTGAATGGGCGAGTGTGAAAGACTAGTGTGAATGGGCAAGTGTGAGGGACGAGTGTGAATGGGCCAGTTTTAATGGGCGAGTGTGAATGGGCGAGTGTGAATGGGCAAGTGTGAATGGCGAGTGTGAGAGACTAGTGTGAAAGGGCGAGTGTGAATGGGCGAGTGTGAACGGGCAAGTGTGAATGGGCAAGTGTGAGAGACTAGTGTGAATGGGCGAGTGTGAATGGCGAGTGTGAGAGACTAGTGTGAATGGGCAAGTGTGAGACTAGTGTGGATGGGCGAGTGTGAATGGGCAAGTGTGAGAGACTAGGGTGAATGGGTGTGTGAGAGACGAGTGTGAATGGGCGAGTGTGAATGGGCAAGTGTGAGAGACTAGTGTGAATGCGCGAGTGTGAGTGGGCAAGTGTGAGACTAGTGTGAATGGGCGAGTATGAATGGGCGAATGTGAATGGGCGAGTGTGAGAGACTAGTGTAAACGGGCGAGTGTGAGAGACGAGTGTGAATGGGCGAGTGTGAGAGACTTGTGTGAATGGGTGAGTGTGAGAGACTAGTGTGAATGCGCGAGTGTGAAAGGGCAAGTGTGAGAGACTAGTGTGAATAGGCAAGTGTGCGAGACTGGTGTGAATGGGTGAGTGTGAATGCGTGAGTGTGAGAAACTAGTGTGAATGGGCATGTGTGAATGGGCGAGTGTGAGAGACTAGTGTGAATGCGTGAGTGTGAATAGGCGAGTGTGAGAGACTATTGTGAATGGACGTGTGTGAATGGGCAACTGTGAATCGGCGAGTGTGAGAGACTAGTGTGAATGCGTGAGTGTGTGAGGCTAGTGTGAATGCATGAGTGTGAGAGACTAATGTGAATTAGCAAGTGTGAGAGACTAGTGTGAATGGACAACTGTGAATGGGCAAGTGTGAGAGACTAGCGTGAATGGGCGAGTGTGAATGGACGTGTGTGAATGGGCCAGTGTGAATGGGCAACTGTGAATCGGTGAGTGTGAGAGACTGGTGTGAATGCGTGAGTGTGAAAAGGCGAGTGTGAGAGACGCGTGTGAATGCGCGAGTGTGAGAGATTAGTGTGAATGGGAGAGTGTGAGAGACTAATGTGAATGGGCAAGTGTGAGAGACTAGTGTGAATGGGCAAGTGTGAGAGACTAGCGTGAATGGGCGAGTGTGAATGGGCAAGTGTGAATGGGTCAGTGTGAATGGGCAACTATGAATCGGCGAGTGTGAGAGACTAGTGTGAATGCATGAGTGTGAGAGACTAGTGTGAATGCGTGAGTGTGAGAGACTAGTGTGAATGGGCAACTGTGAGAGACTAGTGTAAACAGGCGAGTGTGAGAGACTAGTGTGAATGCGTGAGTGTGAATGGGCGCGTGTGAGAGAATTGTGTGAATGGGTGAGTGTGAGAGACTCGTGTGAATGCGCGAGTGTGAGGGACTAGTGTGAATGGGCGAGTGTGAGAGACTAATGTGAATAGGCAAGTGTGCGAGGCTGGTGTGAATGGGTGAGTGTGAATGCGTGAGTGTGAGAGACTAGTGTGAATGGGCATGTGAGAGACTAATGTGAATGGGTGAGTGTGAATGGACGAGTGTGAATGGGCCAGTTTTAATGGGCGAGTGTGAATGGGCAGCAAGTTTGAATGGGAGAGTATGAGAGAGTAATGTGAATGGGCGAGTGAGAGACTAGTGTGAATGGGTAAGTGTGAGGGACTAGAGTGAATGGGCAAGTGTGAGAGACTAGTGTGAATGGTTGAGTGTGAATGGGCAAGCGTGAATGGGCGAGTGTGAGAGACGAGTGTGAATGGGCGCGCGTGAATGGGCGAGTGTGAGAGACTAATGTGAATGCGCGAGTGTGAATGGGCAAGTGTGAGAGACTAGCGTGAATGGGCGAGTGTGAGAGACTTGTGTGAATGGGTGAGCGTGAGAGACTAGTGTGAATGCGCAAGTGTGAGAGACTAGTGTGAATGGGCGAGTGTGAGAGACTAGTGTGAATAGGCAAGTGTGAGAGACTGGTGTGAATGGGCGAGTGTGAAAAGGCGAGTGTGAGAGACTAGTGTGAATAGGCGAGTGTGAGATACTATTGTGAATTGGTGAGTGTGAACGGGCAAGTGTGAATGGGCGAGTGTGAGAGACTAGTGTGAACGGGCGAGTGTGAGAGACTAGTATGAATGCGCGAGTGTGAATGGGTGCGTGTGAGAGACTAGTGTGAATGGACGAGTGTCAATGGACAAGTGTGAATGGGCGAGTGTGAGAGACCAATGTGAATGCGAGATTGTGAGACTAGTGTGAATGGGCGAGTGTGAACGGGCGAGTGTGAGAGACTAGTGTGAATGGGCGAGTGTGAATGGACGAGTGTGAATGTGCGAGTGTGAGAGACTAGTGTGAATGTGCGAGTGTGAGAGACTAGTGTGAATGGGCAAGTGTGAGAGACTAGTGTGAATGGGCAACTGTGAATGGGCAAGTGTGAGAGACTAGTGTGAATGGGCGAGTGTGAGAGACTCGTGTGAATGCGCAAGTGTGAATGGGCGAGTGTGAGAGACTCGTGTGAATGGGCGAGTGTGAAAGGGCGAGTGTGAGAGACTAGTGTGAATAGGCAAGTGTGAGAGACTCGTGTGAATGGGCGAGTGTGAAAGGGCGAGTGTGAGAGACTAGTGTGAATAGGGAAGTGTGAGAGACTCGTGTGAATGGGCGAGTGTGAGAGACTAGTATGAATAGGGAAGTGTGAGAGACTGGTGTGACTGGGCGTGTGTGATCGCGTGAGTTTGAAAAGGCGAGTGTGAGCGACTGGTGTGAAGGGACAATTGTGAGAGACCAGTGTGAATGGGAGAGTGTGAGAGACTAATGTGAATGGGCAAGTGTGAGAGACTAGCGTGAATGGGCGAGTCTGAATGGGCAAATGTGAATGGATGTGTGTGAATGGGTCAGTTTGAATGGGCAACTCTGAATCGGCAAGTGTGAGAGACTAGTATGAATGCGTGAGTGTGAGAGACTAGTGTGAATGGGCGAGTGTGAATGGGCCAGTGTGAATGGGCAACTGTGAATGGGCGAGTGTGAGAGACTAGTGTAAACGGGCGAGTGTGAGAGACTAGTGTGAATGGGCGAGTGTGAGAGACTTGTGTGAATGTGTGAGTGTGAGAGACTAGTGTGAATGCGCGAGTGTGAAAGGGCAAGTGTGAGAGACTAGTGTGAATAGGCAAGTGTGCGAGACTGGTGTGAATGGGTGAGTGTGAATGCATAAGTGTGAGAGACTAGTGTGAATGGGCATGTGAGAGACTAGTGTGAATGGGCGAGTGTGAGAGACTAGTGTGAATAGGCAAGTGTGAGAGACTGGTGTGAATGGGCGAGTGTGAAAAGGCGAGTGTGAGAGACTAGTGTGAATAGGCGAGTGTGAGATACTATTGTGAATTGGCGAGTGTGAATGGGCAAGTGTGAATGGGCGAGTGTGAGAGACTAGTGTGACTGGGCAAGTGTGAGAGACTGGTGTGAATGGGCGAGTGTGAGAGACTATTGTGAATGCGCGAGTGTGAATGGGCGAGTGTGAGAGACTATTGTGAATGGACATGTGTGAATGGGCCAATGTGAATGGGCAACTGTGAATCGGCGAGTGTGAGAGACTCGTGTGAATGCATGAGTGTGAGAGACTAGTGTGAATGCGTGAGTGTGAGAGACTAGTGTGAATGGGCGAGTGTGAATGGGCAACTGTGAATGGGCGAGTGTGAGAGACTAGTGTGAACGGGCGAGTGTGAGAGACTAGTATGAATGCGCGAGTGTGAATGGGTGCGTGTGAGAGACTAGTGTGAATGGACGAGTGTCAATGGACAAGTGTGAATGGGCGAGTGTGAGAGACCAATGTGAATGCGAGATTGTGAGACTAGTGTGAATGGGCGAGTGTGAACGGGCGAGTGTGAGAGACTAGTGTGAATGGGCGAGTGTGAATGGACGAGTGTGAATGTGCGAGTGTGAGAGACTAGTGTGAATGTGCGAGTGTGAGAGACTAGTGTGAATGGGCAAGTGTGAGAGACTAGTGTGAATGGGCAACTGTGAATGGGCAAGTGTGAGAGACTAGTGTGAATGGGCGAGTGTGAGAGACTCGTGTGAATGCGCAAGTGTGAATGGGCGAGTGTGAGAGACTCGTGTGAATGGGCGAGTGTGAAAGGGCGAGTGTGAGAGACTAGTGTGAATAGGCAAGTGTGAGAGACTCGTGTGAATGGGCGAGTGTGAAAGGGCGAGTGTGAGAGACTAGTGTGAATAGGGAAGTGTGAGAGACTCGTGTGAATGGGCGAGTGTGAGAGACTAGTATGAATAGGGAAGTGTGAGAGACTGGTGTGACTGGGCGTGTGTGATCGCGTGAGTTTGAAAAGGCGAGTGTGAGCGACTGGTGTGAAGGGACAATTGTGAGAGACCAGTGTGAATGGGAGAGTGTGAGAGACTAATGTGAATGGGCAAGTGTGAGAGACTAGCGTGAATGGGCGAGTCTGAATGGGCAAATGTGAATGGATGTGTGTGAATGGGTCAGTTTGAATGGGCAACTCTGAATCGGCAAGTGTGAGAGACTAGTATGAATGCGTGAGTGTGAGAGACTAGTGTGAATGGGCGAGTGTGAATGGGCCAGTGTGAATGGGCAACTGTGAATGGGCGAGTGTGAGAGACTAGTGTAAACGGGCGAGTGTGAGAGACTAGTGTGAATGGGCGAGTGTGAGAGACTTGTGTGAATGTGTGAGTGTGAGAGACTAGTGTGAATGCGCGAGTGTGAAAGGGCAAGTGTGAGAGACTAGTGTGAATAGGCAAGTGTGCGAGACTGGTGTGAATGGGTGAGTGTGAATGCGTAAGTGTGAGAGACTAGTGTGAATGGGCATGTGAGAGACTAGTGTGAATGGGCGAGTGTGAGAGACTAGTGTAAATTGGCAAGTGTGAATGGGCGAGTGTGAGAGACTAGTGTGAATGCGTGAGTGTGAATAGGCGAGTGTGAGAGACTATTGTGAATGGACGTGTGTGAATGGGCCAGTGTGAATGGGCAACTGTGAATCGGCGAGTGTGAGAGACTAGTGTGAATGCGTGAGTGTGTGAGGCTAGTGTGAATGCATGAGTGTGAGAGACTAATGTGAATTGGCAAGTGTGAGAGACTCGTGTGAATGGACAACTGTGAATGGGCAAGTGTGAGAGACTAGCGTGAATGGGCGAGTGTGAATGGGCCAGTGTGAATGGGCAACTGTGAATCGGTGAGTGTGAGAGACTGGTGTGAATGTGTGAGTGTGAAAAGGCGAGTGTGAGAGACTCGTGTGAATGCGCGAGTGTGAGAGATTAGTGTGAATGGGAGAGTGTGAGAGACTAATGTGAATGGGCAAGTGTGAGAGACTAGCGTGAATGGACAACTGTGAATGGGCAAGTGTGAGAGACTAGCGTGAATGGGCGAGTGTGAATGGACGTGTGTGAATGGGCCAGTGTGAATGGGCAACTGTGAATCGGCGAGTGTGAGAGACGAGTGTGAATGCATGAGTGTGAGAGACTAGTGTGAATGCGCGAGTGTGAGAGACTAGTGTGAATGGGAGAGTGTGAGAGACTAATGTGAATGGGCAAGTATGAGAGACTAGTGTGAATGGGCAAGTGTGAGAGACTAGCGTGAATGGGCGAGTGTGAATGGGCAAGTGTGAATGGGCCAGTGTGAATGGGCAACTATGAATCGGCGAGTGTGAGAGACTAGTGTGAATGCATGAGTGTGAGAGACTAGTGTGAATACGTGAGTGTGAGAGACTAGTGTGAATGGGCGACTGTGAGAGACTAGTGTGAATGGGCAAGAGTGAGAGACTAGTGTGAGAGACTAGTGAGAAAGGGCGAGTGTGAATGGCTGAATGTGAGAGACTAGTGTGAATGGGCGAGTGTGGGGGACTAGTGTGAATGGGCGAGTCTGAAAGACTAGTGTGAACGGGCGAGTGTGAATGGGTGAGTGTGAATGGGCAAGTGTGAGAGACTAGTGTGAACAGGCGAGTGTGAATGGGCGAGTATGAGAGACTAGTTTGAATGGGTGAGTGTGAGAGACTAGTGTGGATGGGCGATTGTGAGAGACTAATGTGAATGGGCGTGTGAGAGACTAGTGTGAATGGGCGAGTGTGAGAGACTAGTGTAAATTGGGAAGTTTGAATTGGCGAGTTTGAGAGACTAGTGTGAATGGGCAAGTGTGAATGGGCGAGTGTGAGAGACTAGTGTGAATGGGCAGGTGTGAGAGACGATTGTGAATGGGCGAGTGTGAATGGGCGATTGTGAGACTAGTATGAATGGGCGAGTGTGAATGGGTGAGTATGAATGGGCGAATGTGAATGGGCGAGTGTGAGAGACTAATGTGAATGCGAGATTGTGAGACTAGTGTGAATGGGCGAGTGTGAGAGACTAGTGTGAATGGGCGAGTGTGAATGGACGAGTGTGAGAGACTGGTGTGAATGGGCGAGTGTGAGAGACTAGTGTGAATGGGCGAGTGTGAGAGACTCGTGTGAATGCGCGAGTGTGAATGGGCAAGTGTGAGAGACTTGTGTGACTGGGTGAGTGTGAGAGACGAGTGTGAATGCGCAAGTGTGAATGGGCGAGTGTGAGAGACTAGTGTGAATAAGCAAGTGTGAGAGACTCGTGTGAATGGGCGAGTGTGAATCGGTGAGTGTGAGAGACTAGTGTGAATGGGCGAATGTGAGAGACTAGTGTGAATGGGCGAGTGTGAGAGATTAGTGTGAACAGGTGAGTGTGAATGGGCAAGTGTGAATGGGCAAATGTGAATGGGCGAATGTGAGAGACTAGTGTGGATGGGCGAGTGTGCATGGGCGAGTGTGAATGGGAGAGTGTGAGAGACTAGTGTGAATGTGCGAGTGTGAGACTGGTGTGAACGGGCGTGTGTGAATGGGCAAGTGCAAATTGGCAAGTGTGAGAGACTAGTGTGAATAGGTGAGTGTGAGAGACTAGTGTGAATGGGCAAGAGTGAGAGACTAGTGAGAAAGGGCGAGTGTGAATGGCTGAACGTGAGAGACTAGTGTGAATGGGCGAGTGTGGGGGACTAGTGTGAATGGGCGAGTCTGAGAGACTAGTGTGAACGGGCGTGTGTGAATGGGTGAGTGTGAATGGGCAAGTGTGAGAGACTAGTGTGAATGGGCAAGTGTGAATGGGCGAGTATGAGAGACTAGTTTGAATGGGCGAGTGTGAGAGACTAGTGTGGATGGGCGATTGTGAGAGACTAGTGTGAATGGGCGTATGAGAGACTAGTGTGAATGGGCGAGTGTGAGAGACTAGTGTAAAATGGGAAGTTTGAATTGGCGAGTTTGAGAGACTAGTGTGAATGGGCGAGTGTGAGAGACTAGTGTGAATGGGCAGGTGTGAGAGACGAGTGTGAATGGGCGAGTGTGAATGGGCGATTGTGAGACTAGTATGAATGGGCGAGTGTGAATGGGTGAGTATGAATGGGCGAATGTGAATGGGCAAATATGAATGGGCAATTGTGAGAGACTAGTGTGAATGCGCGAGTGTGAATGGGTGCGTGTGAGAGACTAGTGTGAATGGACGAGTGTCAATGGACAAGTGTGAATGGGCGAGTGTGAGAGACTAATGTGAATGCGAGATTGTGAGACTAGTGTGAATGGGCGAGTGTGAACGGGCGAGTGTGAGAGACTAGTGTGAATGGGCGAGTGTGAATGGGCGAGTGTGAATGGACGAGTGTGAATGTGCGAGTGTGAGACTAGTGTGAATGGGCAAGTGTGAGAGACTAGTGTGAATGGGCAAGTGTGAGAGACTAGTGTGAATGGGCGAGTGTGAGAGACTCGTGTGAATGCGCGAGTGTGAATGGGCAAGTGTGAGAGACTTGTGTGAACGGGTGAGTGTGAATGCACAAGTGTGAATGGGCGAGTGTGAGAGACTAGTGTGAATGGGCGAGTGTGAAAGGGCGAGTGTGAGAGACTAGTGTGAATAGGCAAGTGTGAGAGACTCGTGTGAATGGGCGAGTGTGAAAGGGCGAGTGTGAGAGACTAGTGTGAATAGGCAAGTGTGAGAGACTCGTGTGAATGGGCGAGTGTGAGAGACTAGTGTGAATAGGGAAGTGTGAGAGACTCGTGTGAATGGGCGAGTGTGAGAGACTAGTATGAATAGGGAAGTGTGAGAGACTGGTGTGACTGGGCGTGTGTGATCGCGTGAGTTTGAAAAGGCGAGTGTGAGCGACTGGTGTGAATGGACAAGTGTGAGAGACCAGTGTGAATGGGAGAGTGTGAGAGACTAATGTGAATGGGCAAGTGTGAGAGACTAGTGTGGATGGACAACTGTGAATGGGCAAGTGTGAGAGACTAGCGTGAATGGGCGAGTCTGAATGGGCAAATGTGAATGGATGTGTGTGAATGGGCCAGTTTGAATGGGCAACTCTGAATCGGCAAGTGTGAGAGACTAGTGTGAATGCGTGAGTGTGAGAGACTAGTGTGAATGGGCGAGTGTGAATGGGCCAGTGTGAATGGGCAACTGTGAATGGGCGAGTGTGAGAGACTAGTGTAAACGGGCGAGTGTGAGAGAATAGTGTGAATGGGCGAGTGTGAGAGACTAGTGTGAATGCGCGAGTGTGAAAGGGCAAGTGTGAGAGACTAGTGTGAATAGGCAAGTGTGCGAGACTGGTGTGAATGGGTGAGTGTGAATGCGTGAGTGTGAGAGACTAGTGTGAATGGGCATGTGAGAGACTAGTGTGAATGGGCGAGTGTGAGAGACTAGTGTAAATTGGCAAGTGTGAATGGGCGAGTGTGAGAGACTAGTGTGAATGCATGAGTGTGAATAGGCGAGTGTGAGAGACTATTGTGAATGGACGTGTGTGAATGGGCAACTGTGAATCGGCGAGTGTGAGAGACTAGTGTGAATGCGTGAGTGTGTGAGGCTAGTGTGAATGCATGAGTGTGAGAGACTAATGTGAATTGGCAAGTGTGAGAGACTAGTGTGAATGGACAACTGTGAATGGGCAAGTGTGAGAGACTAGCGTGAATGGGCGAGTTTGAATGGACGTGTGTGAATGGGCCAGTGTGAATGGGCAACTGTGAATCGGTGAGTGTGAGAGACTGGTGTGAATGCGTGAGTGTGAAAAGGCGAGTGTGAGAGACTCGTGTGAATGCGCGAGTGTGAGAGATTAGTGTGAATGGGCAAGTGTGAGAGACTAATGTGAATGGGCAAGTGTGAGAGACTAGCGTGAATGGGCGAGTGTGAATGGACGTGTGTGAATGGGCCAGTGTGAATGGGCAACTGTGAATCGGCGAGTGTGAGAGACGAGTGTGAATGCATGAGTGTGAAAGGCGAGTGTGAGAGACTAGTGTGAATGCGCGAGTGTGAGAGACTAGTGTGAATGGGAGAGTGTGAGAGACTAATGTGAATGGGCAAGTATGAGAGACTAGTGTGAATGGGCAAATGTGAGAGACTAGCGTGAATGGGCGAGTGTGAATGGACAAGTGTGAATGGGCCAGTGTGAATGGGCAACTATGAATCGGCGAGTGTGAGAGACTAGTGTGAATGCATGAGTGTGAGAGACTAGTGTGAATGCGTGAGTGTGAGAGACTAGTGTGAATGGGCAACTGTGAGAGACTAGTGTAAACAGGCGAGTGTGAGAGACTAGTGTGAATGCGTGAGTGTGAATGGGCGCGTGTGAGAGAATTGTGTGAATGGGTGAGTGTGAGAGACTCGTGTGAATGCGCGAGTGTGAGGGACTAGTGTGAATGGGCGAGTGTGAGAGACTAATGTGAATAGGCAAGTGTGCGAGGCTGGTGTGAATGGGTGAGTGTGAATGCGTGAGTGTGAGAGACTAGTGTGAATGGGCATGTGAGAGACTAATGTGAATGGGTGAGTGTGAATGGACGAGTGTGAATGGGCCAGTTTTAATGGGCGAGTGTGAATGGGCAGCAAGTTTGAATGGGAGAGTATGAGAGAGTAATGTGAATGGGCGAGTGAGAGACTAGTGTGAATGGGTAAGTGTGAGGGACTAGAGTGAATGGGCAAGTGTGAGAGACTAGTGTGAATGGTTGAGTGTGAATGGGCAAGCGTGAATGGGCGAGTGTGAGAGACGAGTGTGAATGGGCGCGCGTGAATGGGCGAGTGTGAGAGACTAATGTGAATGCGCGAGTGTGAATGGGCAAGTGTGAGAGACTAGCGTGAATGGGCGAGTGTGAGAGACTTGTGTGAATGGGTGAGCGTGAGAGACTAGTGTGAATGCGCAAGTGTGAGAGACTAGTGTGAATGGGCGAGTGTGAAAAGGCGAGTGTGAGAGACTAGTGTGAATAGGCGAGTGTGAGATACTATTGTGAATTGGCGAGTGTGAACGGGCAAGTGTGAATGGGCGAGTGTGAGAGACTAGTGTGAATGGGCAAGTGTGAGAGACTGGTGTGAATGGGCGAGTGTGAGAGACTATTGTGAATGCGCGAGTGTGAATGGGCGAGTGTGAGAGACTATTGTGAATGGACATGTGTGAATGGGCCAATGTGAATGGGCAACTGTGAATCGGCGAGTGTGAGAGACTCGTGTGAATGCATGAGTGTGAGAGACTAGTGTGAATGCGTGAGTGTGAGAGACTAGTGTGAATGGGCGAGTGTGAGAGACTAGTGTGAATGGGCGAGTGTGAATGGGCAACTGTGAATGGGCGAGTGTGAGAGACTAGTGTGAACGGGCGAGTGTGAGAGACTAGTGTGAATGCGCGAGTGTGAATGGGTGCGTGTGAGAGACTAGTGTGAATGGACGAGTGTCAATGGACAAGTGTGAATGGGCGAGTGTGAGAGACTAATGTGAATGCGAGATTGTGAGACTAGTGTGAATGGGCGAGTGTGAACGGGCGAGTGTGAGAGACTAGTGTGAATGGGCGAGTGTGAATGGACGAGTGTGAATGTGCGAGTGTGAGAGACTAGTGTGAATGTGCGAGTGTGAGAGACTAGTTTGAATGTGCGAGTGTGAGAGACTAGTGTGAATGGGCAACTGTGAATGGGCAAGTGTGAGAGACTAGTGTGAATGGGCGAGTGTGAGAGACTCGTGTGAATGCGCGAGTGTGAATGGGCAAGTGTGAGAGACTTGTGTGAACGGGTGAGTGTGAGAGACGAGTGTGAATGCGCAAGTGTGAATGGGCGAGTGTGAGAGACTCGTGTGAATGGGCGAGTGTGAAAGGGCGAGTGTGAGAGACTAGTGTGAATAGGCAAGTGTGAGAGACTCGTGTGAATGGGCGAGTGTGAAAGGGCGAGTGTGAGAGACTAGTGTGAATAGGGAAGTGTGAGAGACTCGTGTGAATGGGCGAGTGTGAGAGACTAGTATGAATAGGGAAGTGTGAGAGACTGGTGTGACTGGGCGTGTATGATCGCGTGAGTTTGAAAACGCGAGTGTGAGCGACTGGTGTGAATGGACAAGTGTGAGAGACCAGTGTGAATGGGAGAGTGTGAGAGACTAATGTGAATGGGCAAGTGTGAGAGACTAGCGTGAATGGGCGAGTCTGAATGGGCAAATGTGAATGGATGTGTGTGAATGGGCCAGTTTGAATGGGCAACTCTGAATCGGCAAGTGTGAGAGACTAGTGTGAATGCGTGAGTGTGAGAGACTAGTGTGAATGGGCGAGTGTGAATGGGCCAGTGTGAATGGGCAACTGTGAATGGGCGAGTGTGAGAGACTAGTGTAAACAGGCGAGTGTGAGAGACTAGTGTGAATGGGCGAGTGTGAGAGACTTGTGTGAATGTGTGAGTGTGAGAGACGAGTGTGAATGCGCGAGTGTGAAAGGGCAAGTGTGAGAGACTAGTGTGAATAGGCAAGTGTGCGAGACTGGTGTGAATGGGTGAGTGTGAATGCGTGAGTGTGAGAGACTAGTGTGAATGGGCATGTGAGAGACTAGTGTGAATGGGCGAGTGTGAGAGACTAGTGTAAATTGGCAAGTGTGAATGGGCGAGTGTGAGAGACTAGTGTGAATGCGTGAGTGTGAATAGGCGAGTGTGAGAGACTATTGTGAATGGACGTGTGTGAATGGGCCAGTGTGAATGGGCAACTGTGAATCGGCGAGTGTGAGAGACTAATGTGAATGCGTGAGTGTGTGAGGCTAGTGTGAATGGACAACTGTGAATGGGCAAGTGTGAGAGACTAGCGTGAATGGGCGAGTGTGAATGGGCCAGTGTGAATGGGCAACTGTGAATCGGTGAGTGTGAGAGACTGGTGTGAATGCGTGAGTGTGAAAAGGCGAGTGTGAATGCGCGAGTGTGAGAGATTAGTGTGAATGGGAGAGTGTGAGAGACTAATGTGAATGGGCAAGTGTGAGAGACTAGCGTGAATGGACAACTGTGAATGGGCAAGTGTGAGAGACTAGCGTGAATGGGCGAGTGTGAATGGACATGTGTGAATGGGCCAGTGTGAATGGGCAACTGTGAATCGGCGAGTGTGAGAGACGAGTGTGAATGCATGAGTGTGAAAGGCGAGTGTGAGAGACTAGTGTGAATGCGCGAGTGTGAGAGACTAGTGTGAATGGGAGAGTGTGAGAGACTAATGTGAATGGGCAAGTATGAGAGACTAGTGTGAATGGGCAAGTGTGAGAGACTAGCGTGAATGGGCGAGTGTGAATGGGCCAGTGTGAATGGGCAACTATGAATCGGCGAGTGTGAGAGACTAGTGTGAATGCATGAGTGTGAGAGACTAGTGTGAATGCGTGAGTGTGAGAGACTACTGTGAATGGGCAACTGTGAATGGGCGACTGTGAGAGACTAGTGTAAACAGGCGAGTGTGAGAGACTAGTGTGAATGCGTGAATGTGAATGGGCGCGTGTGAGAGAATTGTGTGAATGGGTGAGTGTGAGAGACTCGTGTGAATGCGCGAGTGTGAGGGACTAGTGTGAATGGGCGAGTGTGAGAGACTAATGTGAATAGGCAAGTGTGCGAGACTGGTGTGAATGGGTGAGTGTGAATGCGTGAGTGTGAGAGACTAGTGTGAATGGGCATGTGAGAGACTAATGTGAATGGGTGAGTTTTAATGGGCGAGTGTGAAAGGGCAGCAAGTTTGAATGGGAGAGTATGAGAGACTAATGTGAATGGGCGAGTGAGAGACTAGTGTGAATGGGTAAGTGTGAGGGACTAGAGTGAATGGGCAAGTGTAAGAGACTAGTGTGAATGGTTGAGTGTGAATGGGCAAGCGTGAATGGGCGAGTGTGAGAGACGAGTGTGAGAGACTAATGTGAATGCGCGAGTGTGAATGGGCAAGTGTGAGAGACTAGCGTGAATGGGCGAGTGTGAGAGACTTGTGTGAATGGGTGAGCGTGAGAGACTAGTGTGAATGCGCAAGTGTGAGAGACTAGTGTGAATGGGCGAGTGTGAGAGACTAGTGTGAATAGGCAAGTGTGAGAGACTGGTGTGAATGGGCGAGTGTGAAAAGGCGAGTGTGAGAGACTAGTGTGAATAGGCGAGTGTGAGATACTATTGTGAATTGGCGAGTGTGAATGGGCAAGTGTGAATGGGCGAGTGTGAGAGACTAGTGTGAATGGGCAAGTGTGAGAGACTGGTGTGAATGGGCGAGTGTGAGAGACTATTGTGAATGCGCGAGTGTGAATGGGCGAGTGTGAGAGACTATTGTGAATGGACATGTGTGAATGGGCCAATGTGAATGGGCAACTGTGAATCGGCGAGTGTGAGAGACTCGTGTGAATGCATGAGTGTGAGAGACTAGTGTGAATGCGTGAGTGTGAGAGACTAGTGTGAATGGGCGAGTGTGAATGGGCAACTGTGAATGGGCGAGTGTGAGAGACTAGTGTGAACGGGCGAGTGTGAGAGACTAGTATGATGCGCGAGTGTGAATGGGTGCGTGTGAGAGACTAGTGTGAATGGACGAGTGTCAATGGACAAGTGTGAATGGGCGAGTGTGAGAGACCAATGTGAATGCGAGATTGTGAGACTAGTGTGAATGGGCGAGTGTGAACGGGCGAGTGTGAGAGACTAGTGTGAATGGGCGAGTGTGAATGGACATGTGTGAATGGGCCAGTGTGAATGGGCAACTGTGAATCGGCGAGTGTGAGAGACGAGTGTGAATGCATGAGTGTGAAAGGCGAGTGTGAGAGACTAGTGTGAATGCGCGAGTGTGAGAGACTAGTGTGAATGGGAGAGTGTGAGAGACTAATGTGAATGGGCAAGTATGAGAGACTAGTGTGAATGGGCAAGTGTGAGAGACTAGCGTGAATGGGCGAGTGTGAATGGGCCAGTGTGAATGGGCAACTATGAATCGGCAAGTGTGAGAGACTAGTGTGAATGCATGAGTGTGAGAGACTAGTGTGAATGCGTGAGTGTGAGAGACTACTGTGAATGGGCAACTGTGAATGGGCGACTGTGAGAGACTAGTGTAAACAGGCGAGTGTGAGAGACTAGTGTGAATGCGTGAATGTGAATGGGCGCGTGTGAGAGAATTGTGTGAATGGGTGAGTGTGAGAGACTCGTGTGAATGCGCGAGTGTGAGGGACTAGTGTGAATGGGCGAGTGTGAGAGACTAATGTGAATAGGCAAGTGTGCGAGACTGGTGTGAATGGGTGAGTGTGAATGCGTGAGTGTGAGAGACTAGTGTGAATGGGCATGTGAGAGACTAATGTGAATGGGTGAGTTTTAATGGGCGAGTGTGAAAGGGCAGCAAGTTTGAATGGGAGAGTATGAGAGACTAATGTGAATGGGCGAGTGAGAGACTAGTGTGAATGGGTAAGTGTGAGGGACTAGAGTGAATGGGCAAGTGTAAGAGACTAGTGTGAATGGTTGAGTGTGAATGGGCAAGCGTGAATGGGCGAGTGTGAGAGACGAGTGTGAGAGACTAATGTGAATGCGCGAGTGTGAATGGGCAAGTGTGAGAGACTAGCGTGAATGGGCGAGTGTGAGAGACTTGTGTGAATGGGTGAGCGTGAGAGACTAGTGTGAATGCGCAAGTGTGAGAGACTAGTGTGAATGGGCGAGTGTGAGAGACTGGTGTGAATGGGCAAGTGTGAGAGACTGGTGTGAATGGGCGAGTGTGAAAAGGCGAGTGTGAGAGACTAGTGTGAATAGGCGAGTGTGAGATACTATTGTGAATTGGCGAGTGTGAATGGGCAAGTGTGAATGGGCGAGTGTGAGAGACTAGTGTGAATGGGCAAGTGTGAGAGACTGGTGTGAATGGGCGAGTGTGAGAGACTATTGTGAATGCGCGAGTGTGAATGGGCGAGTGTGAGAGACTATTGTGAATGGACATGTGTGAATGGGCCAATGTGAATGGGCAACTGTGAATCGGCGAGTGTGAGAGACTCGTGTGAATGCATGAGTGTGAGAGACTAGTGTGAATGCGTGAGTGTGAGAGACTAGTGTGAATGGGCGAGTGTGAATGGGCAACTGTGAATGGGCGAGTGTGAGAGACTAGTGTGAACGGGCGAGTGTGATAGACTAGTGTGAATGCGTGAGTGTGAATGGACGAGTGTGAGAGACTTGTGTGAGTGGGTGAGTGTGAGAGACGAGTGTGAATGGGCGAGTGTGAGGGACTAGTGTGAATAGGCAAATGTGCGAGACTGGTATGAGTGGGCGAGTGTGAATGCGTGAGTGTGAAAGGGTGAGTGTGAGTGACTAGTGTGAATGGACAAGTGTGAGAGACCAGTGTGAATGGGCAAGTGTGAGGGACTAGTGTGAATGGGCAACTGTGAATGGGCAAGTGTGAGAGACTAGTGTGAATGTGCGTGCTTGAATGGGCGAGTGTGAGAGACGAGTGTGAATGCGCGAGTGTGAATAGGCGAGTGTGAGAGACTATTGTGAATGGACGTGTGTGAATGGGCGAGTGTGAATGGGCGAGTGTGAATGGGCAAGTATGAGAGACTAGTGTGAATGGGTGAGTGTGAGAGACTATTGTGAATGCGCAAGTGTGAATGCATGAGTGTGAATGGGCCAGTGTGAATGGACGAGTGTGAGAGACTAGTGTGAACGGGCGAGTGTGAGAGAGTAGTGTGAATGCGCGAGTGTGAATGGGTGAATGTGAGAGACTTGTGTGAATGGGTGAGTGTGAGAGACTAGTGTGAATGCGTGAGTGTGAATGGACGAGTGTGAGGGACTAGTGTGAATGGGCAAGTGTGAGAGACTAGTGTGAATGGGCGAGTGTGAATGGGCGAGTGTGAGAGACTAGTGTGAATGGGCGGCGTGAATGGGCGAGTGTGAGAGACTAGTGTGAATGCGCGAGTGTGAGAGACTATTATGAATGGATGTGTGTGAATGGGCAAGTGTGAATGGGCGAGTGTGCGAGACTAGTGTGAATGGGCAAGTGTGAGAGACTAGTGTGAATGGGTGAGTGTGAGAGACTATTGTGAATGCGCGAGTGTGAATGGGCGAGTGTGAGAGACTAGTATGAATGCGCGAGTGTGAATAGGCGAGTGTGAGAGACTATTGTGAATGGACGTGTGTGAATGGGCCAGTGTGAATGGGCAACTGCGAATGCATGAGTGTGAGAGACTAGTGTGAATGCGCTAGTGTGAGAGACTAGTGTGAACGGGCGAGTGTGAGAGACTAGTGTGAATGCGCGAGTGTGAATGGGCGAATGTGAGAGACTTGTGTGAATGGGTGAGTGTGAGAGACTAGTGTGAATGGGCGAGTGTGAAAGGGTGAGTGTGAATAGGCAAGTGTGAGAGACTGGTGTGAATGGGCGAGTGTGAATGCGTGAGTGTGAAAGGGCGAGTGTGAGCGACTAGTGTGAATGGGCGAGTGTGAGGGACTTGTGTGAATAGGAGAGTGTGAGAGTCTAGTGTGAATGGGCGAATATTAAAGGCCGAGTGTAAATGACAAGTGTGAGAGACTAGTGTGAATGGGCGAATGTGAATGGGCAAGTGTGAGGCACTAGTATGAATGGGCGAGTATGAGGGACTAGTGTGAATGGGCGAGTGTGAGAGACTAGTGTGAAAGGGCGAGTGTGAATGGGCGAGTATGAGGGACTAGTGTGAATGGGCGAGTGTGAGAGACTAGTGTGAAAGGGCGAGTGAGAATGGGCGAATGTGAGAGACTAGTGTGAATGGGCGAGCGTGAGGGACTAGTGCGAATGGGTGAGTGTGAGAGACTAGTGTGAACGGGCGAGTGTGAGGGACTAGTGTGAAAGGGCGAGTGTGAATGGGCGAATGTGAGAGACTAGTATGAATGGGCGAGTGTGAATGAGCGAGTGTGAATGGCGAGTGTGAGAGACTAGTGTGAATGGGCGAGTGTGAGAGACTAGTGTGGATGGGCAAGTGTGAGGGACTAGTGTGAATGGTCGAGTGTGAGAGACTAGTGTGAACGGGCGAGTGTGAATTGGTGAGTGTGAATGGGCACGTGTGAGAGACTAATGTGAATGGGCAAGTGTGAGTGGGCGAGTGTGAATGGCGAGTGTGAGAGATTAGTGTGAATGGGCGAGTGTGAGAGACTAGTGTGGATGGGCGAGTGTGAGAGAATAGTGTGAATGGGCGTGTGAGAGACTAGTGTGAATGGGCGAGTGTGAATGGACGAGTGTGAATGGGCAAGTTTGAATGGGCGAGTGTGAGCGACTAGTGTGAATGGGCAAGTGTGAATGGGCGAGTGTGAGAGATTAGTGTGAATGGGTGAGTGTGAATGGGCAAGTGTGAATGGGCAAGTGTGAGGGACACGTGTGAATGGGCGAGTGTGAGAGACTCGTGTGATTGGGTGAGTGTGAGAGACTAGTGTGAATGCGCGAGTGTGAATGGGTGAGTGTGAGACTAGTGTGAATGGGCGAGTGTGAATGGACGAGTGTGAGAGACTAGTGTGAATGGGCGAGTGTGAATGGGCAAGTGTGAGAGACTAGTGTGAATGGGAAAGTGTGAGAGACTCGTGTGAATGTGCGAGTGTGGGAGACTAGTATGAATGGGCAATTGTCAATGGGCAAGTGTGAGAGACTAGTGTGAAAGGGCGAGTGTAAGAGACTATTGTGAATGGGCGAGTGTGAGAGACTAGTGTGAATGCGCGATTTGTGAATAGGCGAGTGTGAGAGACTATTGTGAATGGGCCAGTGTGAATGGGCAACTGTGAATCGGCGAGTTTGAGAGACTAGTGTGAATGGGCGAATGTGAGAAACTAGTGTGAATGCGCGAGTGTGAATGGGCGAGTGTGAGAGACTAGTGTGAATGCGCGAGTGTGAGAGACTAGTGTGAATGCGCGAGTGTGAGAGACCAGTGTGAATGCGCGAGTGTGAGAGACTAGTGTGAATGGGTGAGTATGAGAGACTAGTGTGAATGCGCGAATGTGAATGGGTGAATTGTGAGAGACTAGTGTGAATGGGCGAGTGTGAATGGGCGAGTGTGAGAGACTAGTGTGAATGGGCGAATGTGAGAGAATAGTGTGAATGGGCGAGTGTGAAAGACTAGTGTGAATGCGCGAATGTGAATGGGTGAGTGTGAGAGACTAATGTGAATGGGCAAGTGTGAGAGACTCGTGTGAATGGGCAAGTGTGAATGGGCGAGTGTGGGAGACTAGTATGAATGGGCAATTGTCAATGGGCAAGTGTGAGAGACTAGTGTGAAAGGGCGAGTGTAAGAGACTATTGTGAATGGGCGAGTGTGAGAGACTAGTGTGAATGGGCCAGTGTGAATGGGCAACTGTGAATCGGCGAGTTTGAGAGACTATTGTGAATGGGCGAGTGTGAGAGACTAGTGTGAATGGGTGAGTGTGAGAGACTAGTGTGAATGCGCGAGTGTGAGAGACCAGTGTGAATGCGCGAGTGTGAGAGACTAGTGTGAATGCGCAAATGTGAATGGGTGAGTGTGAGAGACTAGTGTGAATGGGCGAGTGTGAGGGACTTGTGTGAATGGGAGAGTGTGAGAGACTAGTGTGAATGGGCGAATATGAATGGGCGAGTGTAAATGGGCAAGTGTGAGGGACTCATGTGAATGGGCGAATGTGAGAGATTAGTGTGAATGGGCGAGTGTGAGAGACTAGTGTGAATGGGCGAATGTGAGAGATTGGTGTGAATGGGCGAGTGTGAGGGACTTGTATGAATGGGAGAGTGTGAGAGACTAGTGTGAATGGGAGAGTGTGAGAGACTAGTGTGAATGGGCGAATATGAGAGATTAGTGTGAATGGGCGAGTGTGAGGGACTTGTGTGAATGGGAGAGTGTGAGAGACTAGTGTGAATGGGCGAATATGAATGGGCGAGTGTAAATGGGCGAGTGTGAGAGATTAGTGTGAATGGGCGAGTGTGAGGGACTTGTGTGAATGGGCGAACGTGAAAGGCGAGTGTGAATGGGCAAGTGTGAGAGACTTGTGTGAATGGACGAACGTGAAAGACTAGTGTGAATGGGCGAGTGTGAGGCACTAGTGTGAATGGGTGAGTGTGAGAGACTAGTGTGAATGGGCAGCCTACCTTTTGTCATTTCACTCTCGGTGTAAGTATCTAAACCCATGAGGGTAAAAGTGTTGAATAATTTTTCAAAAACTATTGCATCTCTTTTGCAATTTGTGTGTTTTTAATGAGGGTGTCTGAGAAGTGAGTGTACTGTCTTGCTACGCCTGGGAAATCCATAAATGATAGGATTGCTGAAACCTGCTCGCAAGGTAATGGCATAATTAAAGTGATGAAAAATGAGGCAGAGATGGAATCTGACCTTTCTCAGCCTTGTGTTTTCACTTACCTCTGCTAATGACGTTTCAGTGATAGATGGACTGTTGGTCTTAAAGGGAGCGTTCAAAGCCTCCCATTCCCCCACTCCTCTTTAAACCCTCCCCCCCCCCACCCCACTCCCACCATCCCAGAGAATAACTGAAACCCTGTTGCGATCCATAGGAAATATAAGATTAAAAACTGTCATATGTGTGTGTCTCTGGTGTCACTGTCAGCCTCTACTCCATTGGAGTCGGATTCTGTACATAGTGTTCATATCACTCTCGCCAGCCTTAATGTCAGTCTCCATATTGTATTAATGTCAATCTATATCCAGCCTTATCATTAATCTCGCTATAATATTAATGTAGGCCCGTATCTGGCCTTAGTGTCAATCTCCATAATGTAGGCCCATATCCAGACTTAACATTGGTCTGTATATAGCATAAATATAAGCCCATATCCAGTCTTGTAGTGAGTCTGGGTATAGTAAGGTTGAGTACAGACTGACAATAATATGTGAGACTGGCTACAGCATTAGTGTTAATCCATGTTACAGCCTTAAAGAGGCCGGAACATTTAGGGGGACCGAGCTTTGTTCAGAGTTCTCTCACTTTTAAAATCTTGAAATAATAATCAAACGGACAGTTTTTATCACATGGAAAAATAACTTTTAATGATATTGCTGCCATGGATTCCCTAATATAGAGCTCTCATGTACGCCTCCCTCAAAACGAGCTCCCTCATGTCTGGCTCCCTCAATACGAGCTCCCTCAAAATGAGCTCCCTCATTTGTCTGGCTCCCTCGATATGAGCTCCCTCAATATGAATTTCCTCATGTCCGGCTCCCTCGATATGAGCTCCCTTGATATGAACTCCCTCATGTCCGGCTCCCTCGATATGACCTCCCTCAATACGAGCTCAATCCATTGATGACAGGGACATGAGTGATCTCGTTGCAAAGAGCAGGGGTCCATGGTTTGAAATTTAGAGCTGTTCGGGAGTTTCTTGATTCCAGCAAATCACAGCTACATCTGGACAATTAGCTCTGGGGCAGCTATCAAGATAGGCCTCTTGTCTCTCTGCTCCCCCTTTCCCTCAGCGTCCTGTTGGTTATTGAAGATGGATTCCTGCCGCGCCAGCGTGAGTTGCAAATTCACTACTGGATCCAGTAATGGGAAATGAACCAGAGCAGACAAGAGAAGTAATCATAGGGAAACATCTCGTCAATAGCGATCACAACTTAAGAGAAAAATTGCGAAAGACTAAGTAAAACAAAGACCAAGTAATAGATTGGTAAAAAGCTAATTCTGAGGGCATGAGAATAGAACTAGGGAAGGTGAACTGGAAAACAAAATTGACAGAGATAGGACAGCAGCGGGAAATATTTAAAATGGTGATCAATAGAGTTCAGGAGAAGTATATTCCCCTAAAAAGCAACAAACTAGTTAATACCGAAACATCATGGATGAATAAAGAGATAATAGTAAAATTTGAAACTAAAGAAAAAGGCATACACGAAGTACATAGACAATAAAGGAGAGGATGACAAGGGAATACGAAGAGGTTTGGAAAGAAGTCAAAAAAATGAGGAAAGCAAAAAGGAACTATGAAATTAAATTATCAAGGAATATAAAAAGAAATCGTGAAGTATTCTACAGACACATAAATAACAAAAGAAAAATCAGGATGTGGATAGGGCCACTAAGGAATTACACAGGATAAACTCACAGGTAATGATAGAGAACTGGCAGAAATATTAAATAATTACTTTGCCTCAGTATTTACCAGGGAAACTCACAAGGTGGACATGATATTAGAGGAAGAGATCAAAAAAGATATAACGACATTTAAAATAGAAAGCGGGGAGATAATTGATAAACTAATCAAATTTAAAGAGGATAAAACTCCTGGTCCAGATAGATTGCATATGTGCATATTAAAAGAAGTTAGGAAAGAGATAGCAGAGGCACGATTACATATGTATAAAAAATGATTAGAAAAGGATTTAGTGCAAGAGGACTGGCGAACATCTAATATTATTCCTATCTTTAAAAATGGAGATAGAACAAGTCCAGTGAACTATAGACCAGTTAGCTTAATGGACAAGTAGCAGAATGGATGGTGAGGATATAGAGGCACTGGAGAAGATGCTGAAAAGATTTACAAGGATGATACCAGAACTGAGAGGTTGTAACTATCAGGAAAGATTCAAAAGGCTGGGGCTCTTGAAAATAGAAGGCTGAGGGGGTTACCTGATTGAGGTCTTTAAAATGACGAAAGGGTTTGATAGAGTAGAGGTAGAGAAGATGTTTCCACTTGTGGGGGAGACAAAGACTAGGGGCCATAAATTGATAGTTACCAATAAATCCAATAGGGAATTCAGGAGAAACATCTTTTTCCTGGAGGGAGAGGTTAGAATGTGGAACTTGTGACCACAAGAAGTAGTTGAGGCGAAAAGCACAGATAAATATATGAGGGGGAAAGGAATAGTAGGTTGTACTAATACAGTGAGATGAAGAGAAGTGGGAGGAGGCTTGTGTGGAGCATAAATGCCAGCATGGACCTATTGGGCCCAATGGCCTGGCTGGTGCTGTACATTCTATGTAATTCCAAATGCCATGTGGCACACACAGATGGAGGGATAAACACAGTGGAGCGGTGCGGTGCGATGAAGTCGATTTGGCATCATTCGAAGAATGAGACAGAGTGAGAGCCTGTCCCCCTCCTCCCCACCAACCCCCTCCGTACCTCGCATACAGTGAGGTGTTGAAGTGCTCAACGTTGTCAGGGGAACATGAAGAAGAAGGGCAAGGCGCTTCATACAGAGAGGGAGGTGAAATAGGTGCTGGGATCAGCTCGGGCTCCTCACGTTGCTGTGATTCAGCATATTTCTTCACCCTTTTTCCCACAGATGGTTCAGTCAGTGCCACGTGCAGTGGAAGGCCACAGCTTCGATGTCCAGCCTGCACTCAGTCCGCTGGTCTGGGCTCTTGGTTTCTGGGTGCCCCTGGGGTTGGGGAAGGAGGAGGATCAACCAGAGTTCCTGCTCCTGATTCCCCCACCCCACCCCACACCCGCACCTCCCCCCCCACCACACACACCCCCACACCCCCCCCACCCCACACCCCCACCTCCCCCCCCACCACACACACCCTCACACCCCCCTCCCCCACACAACACCCACCACCAACCCCCCCCACCACACACACCCCCACACCCCCCTCCCCCACACAACACCCACCACCAACCCCCCCCCACCACACACACCCCCACACAACACCCACCACCAACCCCCCCACACCACACACACCCCCACACCCCCCTCCCCCACACAACACCCACCACCAACCCCCCTCCACCACACACACCCCCACACAACACCCACCACCAACCCCCTCCACACCACACACACCCCCACACCCCCCTCCCCCACACAACACCCACCACCAACCCCCCCACCACACACACCCCCACACCCCCCTCCCCCACACAACACCCACCACCAACCCCCTCCACACCACACACACCCCCACACCCCCCTCCCCCACACAACACCCACCACCAACCCCCCCACACAACACCCCCCACCAACCCCCCCCACCACACACACCCCCACACAACACCCACCACCAACCCCCCCAAACCACACACACCCCCACACCCCCCTCCCCCACACAACACCCACCACCAACCCCCCCAAACCACACACACCCCCACACCCCCCTCCCCCACACAACACCCACCACCAACCCCCCCACACCACACACACCACCAACCCCCCCCACACCACACACACACCCCCACACAACACCCACCACCAACCCCCCCACACCACACACACCCCCACACCCCCCCCACCCCACACCCCCACCTCCCCCCCCCACCACACACACCCTCACACCCCCCTCCCCCACACAACACCCACCACCAACCCCCCCCACCACACCCCCCCCCCACACAACACCCACCACCTCCCCCCCCCACCACACACACCCCCACACCCCCCTCCCCCACACAACACCCACCACCAACCCCCCCCACCACACCCCCCCCCACACAACACCCACCACCAACCCCCCCACACCACCCACACCCCCCTCCCCCACACAACACCCACCACCAACCCCCCCCACACCACACACACCCCCACACCCCCCTCCCCCACACAACACCCACCACCAACCCCCCCCCACACCACACACACCCCCACACCCCCCTCCCCCACACAACACCCACCACCAACCCCCCCCACACCACACACACCCTCACACCCCCCTCCCCCACACAACACCCCCACACAACACCCACCACCAACCCCCCCACACCACACACACCCCCACACCCCCCTCCCCCACACAACACCCACCACCAACCCCCCCCCCACACCACACACACCCCCACACCCCCCTCCCCCACACAACACCCACCACCAACCCCCCCCCACCACACACACCCCCCTCCCCCACACAACATCCACCACCAACCCCACCACACCACACACACCCCCACACCCCCCTCCCCCACACAACACCCACCACCAACCCCCCCACCACACACACCCCCACACCCCCCTCCCCCACACACACCCCCCACCCCCCAACCACCAATCCCCACCTACCCCCACTACCAACCCCCCCACCACCCCCCACACACACCCCACCACACCCCCCTCCCCCACACACTCCCCCGACAACACCCCCACCACCCCCACACACACCCCACCCCTACCACCACCAACCCCCCCCACACCACACATACCCCCCACCCCCCAACCACCAATCCCCACCTACCCCCTCACCAACTCCCCCCACCACCCCCCACACACCACACCCCCACCCACCTCCCACATCCCCCATAAACCCCCCATCCCCCCAAACACCCCCCAACCCCCTCCCCACACCACCCACCCACACACCCCCAACACCCCCCCCCCCCACCCCCCCCCCCACCCCACATCCCCTCCCCCCTACCCATTGGTCGTTGGCATGAGTCAGGCGCTAGCGAATCAACAGCCCATTTTTCAATGGAGCAGAAAATTGGGTGGGGTGTAAAACGGGCTGCCGATTGGTTACCATTAGGCGCTTCCTCCCATGACTGAATTTCACCACCAGTGCCTCCAGTAGAAGGAGTTTGAGAGATGCCCTAAGCTTCACACCACACTGCGCATCTCACTTGGTGACACATTGGTTGAAGTTTTGACACAACAAGCCTTTCAATCAGGGCTGAAACCTCAGCCATCTGCTGAATTGGTGTGGCACACTCAGTGAGAAATGGGGCAGATTTGCCTTTTAGTTGTTTGCTCTGGTTTCCGAGGCGATTCTAATTCTATTCTGTTCCACTAACTTGTCAGTAAAAGTGGAAAAGAATATTTTCTTCGCTATATTCCAAACCCACAACCTCCACCACCAAGCGGAACAAGGGCAGCCGGTGCAGGGGAACAGCACCACCTCCAAGTCACACACCGTCCTGACTTTGGAAAGTTTATTTTACTTAATTTTCCTTTTTAAAACATTTCCTAAAAAGTTCTGAGAAGCAACCTGCCCGCAGCTGTCTGCTGGTGCACTTTGTAACCCCCCCCAATCCCCTGCCCCCCAACAGTAGGTATACTCCTCCGGTGATGGACTTGCTCCTCCCCCCCGCCCCCGCTGACCCATCTGACCTCGGGAGGTGGTTGCCTGAGAAATCACAGCCCTGAGCCCTGGCACTGTGTTATTGCTGCAGTACATTGTGGCACTCTGTGCATTTATATAGTGCCTTTCACGTCCTCACCACATCCCAAAGTGCATCACAGCCAATGAAGTGCAGTCACTGTTGCAGGAAATGCGGCAGCCAATTTGCACACAGCAAGGTCCCATGAAGAACAACAAAACAAGTGACCAGTTAATCTGTTTTGGTGGTGGTGGTTGAGGGATCGATATTGACCAGAACACTGGAGAACTCCCTTGCTCTCCTTCGAATAGTACCATGAGAACGTTTAAGTTCATTTGAGAGGGCAGACAGGGCCTCAGTTTAATGTCTCATCCAAATGGCAGCACCTCTGACAGTGCAGCATGCCTAGATTTTTGTGCTGATGTCTTTGAAGTGGGGACTTGAACCCACAACCTTCTGACTGAGAGGCAAGAGCGCTACCCACATGAAACATAAAAACCACAGCTACTTCGAAAACCATGCAAGAGATTTGGTGCAAAGCAAGAGTTAATTATTGTTTTCTGTTTGGAAACTCGAAATGTTCACATTCATTATCGAAAGGGGGGATACCTGATGCCACACTCTGCCGTTGTCCATCACTGTTATTCGCAGTAATGCCACGGTTGTATGTTTTCTGAGTAGCACAGTGATTGCTGCCAGTGGCTGAAGTATATTCTATAGTCACCAAAAGAGTTGGCAGCATTGAACACATGCTACACCTGAGGCCTTGTCTTCCCCAAAATCCTACAACCCTGCCACAGGGGCTGCTCTTAGCCTTTCTCCCTCTTGCCCTGTCTCCCTTTATTTCCCATATTTCTTCCTCTATTCATAGCCCATCAATGTTTAGGTGTCATGGTTTCAGTCACCGGAGAGGATGGGAAGGCAAGAGACAATAATGCCTCTTCAATCATCATCATCATTGGCAGTCCCTCGGAATCGAGGAAGATTTGCTTCCACTCTTAAAATGAGTCCTTAGGTGGCTAAACAGTCCAATACGAGAGGCACAGTCCCTGTCACAGGTGGGACAGATGGTCGTTGAGGGTAACGGGAGGGTGGGAAAGATTTGCCGCACGCTCCTTCCGCTGCCTGCGCTTGGTTTCTGCATGCTCTATCTCCAATGAAACTCAAAGTGCTCAGCGCCCTCCCGGATGCACTTCCTCCACTTAGGGTGGTCTTTGGCCAGGGCCTCCCAGGTGCCGGTGAGGATGTTGCACTTTATCAGAGAGACCCGAAATGTAAGATAAAGGTTCTCCACCAGCCTACCCTCGCCGCACAGCACTGCCCCCAGTCATCAAGATCCACGGCATAGCCCTGGACAATGTGGACAATGGGTGTAGGGCTATCCCAGCATGCATAGTAGTAGTGAAGGTCCTCTATAAAAGGACAGGGCCTTGACATCACATGGGGGCAGCAGCTGAGTCATTGTGTTTGACCTCAGCACCAGGTTGGGGCACTTCTGATCAGTCATTGGTAACCCCTGCCATGTGTGGGAAGAGGAGATGGAATTTGGCGAGGGTAGGATCAGACTCTGTTGCTACGGTTCCTGCCGACACACGCTATTCAGCCTCATTGTTACTGGCAATGGGGGAGGTAATGGAGGTTGGCCCAGCACCTCTGGAACCAGTACCCTCCTTTACCCCCCATCCAGCAAACAATCGATCCCTTTAAGAGAGAGAGAGCGGACAGGAGGGCCAGAGATAGAGATGTAATGGAGGACTTTCACTGCCACTTTAATGAAGGGGGATTTGGTCTCCATAGCCATCGCTTGATCTAGCGCGAGAGTTCTGACGAAGGATCACAGACCCGAAATGTTATCTCTGTTTCTAGCCACAGATGCTGCCTGACCCGCTGAGGTTTCCAGCATTTTTTGTTTTTATGTCAATGGGCCTGAAATTCCGATTGAGGTCTTCCCGCGGACAAACGAATGAGATAGGGGAAAAAAGATGCGCACTTACCTGTTGCTGCTGCACCCTTTGGAACTTCCGAGCCTGAGGCTTCTGGTGACTGCGCGTCGCAGCGCATGCACGTGGGGACGTGTGCAGGCCGGGAGCTGGAGACAGCAGCCAATCAGGTGTAGTATAGATTCTCATTCATAGTAATAGGAGTTCCGTAAGTCCGGAACTCCTATTACTATGAATGAGAACCCCCCCCACCAAACACACAAAACACAATAAAAAATAGAAAATAAACATATTTAACATTCATTCATCAAAAAAAAAATTTCGGACTTTTTAAAAAGTTCTTTTAATTAAGCCTCAAAATAAACTTACTGTAGTAGGGAGCGTTTTTAAAAATAAAATGTGTTTTTATAACTTTATTTTAAAATGTTTCTGTGTATTTTTAAACGCTTGCGCCGGTAAAAGTAGGCTGTTCGCCTGCTTTTTCAGGCACAAGATTTTAAAGGACATTTGCAGGGCAAGATATTCGTAAATATCAGAAATCTTCCCCTGCAAGTGTCCTCGCTCCCGAGATACGGATGATCTGTTGAGCCAGAAACTTGACAGATCGGAAAAGCCGGTTTTCAGCACATGCACCTTGTGCGCTGAAAGCCGGCTTTTCCGATGCCTTCCCAGGTCCGTAGAAACTTCATATGGACCCGGGACATCGGAATTTCAGGGCCAATATATCGACATTGGTTTATGTTTTAAAAAATTAATGGCAACTCATGATTTGATACCAAATCTCTTGATTTTTAAGAGTCTGTCTCTTGGTTTATGAGGCTGGGGTTGGTATGCCTGCTGCTCTCACCAGCGAGGGTCCTGCTCAGAAACTGCGAGATGGAACAGCCTCACATTGCCTGATCCGGTGGCACGTAGCCTCCTGTGTCTGACTGCCCCGCCCCCACACTCCTGCCATTGGCCAGCCAGCACATCTGTCCTCGGCTCCACGGACAATCGGAAGGTGAACAGACTCTTCAATGGCTGAGTCTTGACTGTTCAGTCAAACAGCCTTTTTTTTAACGCTTGCGATATTGTTTTATAACTAATAACTGAAAGTGTTCCATAAAAATGGAATAAAACACAATTTGTGGTTAATGTCCCGGGTTGCTGGAAGCCGTGTTTGAGAGAATCTTCAGGTCAATCCAGGCGGGTTGGCAACTCACTCCACTGTTGCCCTTAGTGATCCCTCACCCAACCACAGACCGGGTTATTGTTTCTGCCAGGCACTTCCACTAAACATGGCTGTAATGTATTTGCTTCATGGGTTCTTTGCTTAAGAATTCATAGCAACAAATTGCTATTGAGAATTAGTTGGTTTCTTAGCAAAAGTTTAACAATCACACTACATATTACCAGTTCATCCACCACGCTCACAACCATCTGCCTCATCATGGATCCCCCGAACCCAACTGGCTGGGGTTTTATTGAGTCTTGTGAACATCACGTGACTGGCTAAGCCACTCACAATTCAACAGCTCTACAACTATTTTAGTGTATAACTATAAATGAAGTGCCCCTTATTAACGGGGAGCACTAAAACCGACAATTAAACCAATTGATGTTTTACCAGAACTTAAATCAAATTAAAATTTGGTTGCCATGGGTGATGATGCACTCCAGTCCCTCCGGTGCCCGCTTCTCGCGGAAGGCCACGAGCGTACTGGTGGACACCGCGTGCTTCATCTCCAGGGACACCCTGGCTCGGATGTAACTGCGGAAGAGAGGCAGGCAGTCGGGCTGAACAACCCCCTCGACCGCCCGCTGCCTGGACCGGTTAATCGCCACCTTGGCCATGCCAGGAGCAGGTCCACGAGGAGGCCTTCCGACTTGCCCGCTCCCCTCCGCACAGGGTGTCAACAGCTCCACCAGCCTGTGAGCATACTCACCGGTGCACACGTTGCAATAGGGCGAGGGGGATTTCTCAACCCCACACAGTCGTTGTCAAAGTGACACGTCTCCTCAAAAGCTGAGCCGCAAGTCCGTACTTCACCTGATTTA
The DNA here is from genome assembly GCF_044704955.1 of Pristiophorus japonicus. Classification (NCBI taxonomy): domain Eukaryota; kingdom Metazoa; phylum Chordata; class Chondrichthyes; family Pristiophoridae; genus Pristiophorus; species Pristiophorus japonicus. The sequence continues at coordinate 86,194,546 of NC_091991.1, read as the reverse complement.
CCAGGGAACCGGCTTACAACCATTCTATTTGTGTTGTGTGTCCTGTTCTCTCTGCTGTTATTGGGCTGTGTGCTTGACCAGGAGGGGACAGAGTCTCAGGCCCCGGGCTCTAGCCATCTATAGCCAGTTGCCGGGAGATACACGGGATGCCATTCACTCCTTTTCTCTCCTGCTCTCGGCATCAGTTTCCACATGTACACTGATGACACCCAGCTCTACTTCACCATTACTTCTCTCGACCCGTCTAAATTGTCAGACTGCTTGTCCGATATAACTAAAACCGCCTTTTTCCATCTCTGTAACATTGTCCGTCTCATCCCCTGCCTCAGCTCATCTGCTGCTGAAACCCTCATCCATGCCTTTGTTACCTCTAGACTTGACTATTCCAATGCACCCCTGGCTGACCTCCCACATTCTACCCTACGTAAACTAGAGGTGATCCAAAACTCAGCTGCCCGTGTCCTAACCCGCACCAAGTCCCACTCACTCATCACCCCTCTGCTCGCTGACCTACATTGGCTCCCATTTAAGCAATTCCTCGATTTCAAAATTCTCATCTTTATTTTCAAATCCTTCCATGGTCTCGCCCCTCCCTATCTCTGTAATCTCCTCCAGCCCCACAACCCCCCGAGATGTCTGCACTCCTCAAATTCTGCCTTCCTGAGTATCCCTGATTGTAATCGCTCAACATTTGGTGGCCGTGCCTTCAGCTGCTTGGGCCCCAAGCTCTGGAACTCCCTCCCTAAACCTCTCCGCCTCTCTACCTCTCTTTCCTCTTTCAAGACCAAGCTTTTGGTCATCTGTCGTAATTTCTTCTTATGTGGCTCGGTGTCAAATTTGTTTTTGTCTTATAACATTCCTGTGAAGCGCCTTGGGATGTTTTACTACGTTAAAGGCGCTATATAAATACACGTTGTTGTCACTGTTGCTCTCAGCCTCTGCTCAACTCCCTCTCAAAGCAGTGTGTCAAACCTGGTCTCGGTGTCTCCACCTGTTGGTGGCCTAACAAATTGCACCACTAGCTTGAATTAAAAATAGGCCCACATTTACACAGACATCCTGCCCGTCAGAACAAGATGGAATGAAAGTTTACTGTCAGTGTTCCCTGGCAAGTAAAAGCAGCCAGATTTCACTTTGGAAACTTGTTTGACATTTGAAATTCTGCGCAGAAGCCAGCATATTTATTTTGTTGTGTTTCCACAACACAGGATATTTTTAACTGAAGGACATAGCTGATCAGATTAGGCCCCGGGTGATTTTCCACATGCCCTGAAGGGCCTGTTTATTTACACTTTTATCACGGCTGTGGAAAACCAGCGCCAGGCTCGTGCTGGAATTTGAACTTCAATCATGTTTTGTTTTGGATGTCAACCGTGGCTCAGTGGGTCGTACACTCGCCTCGGAGTCAGAAGGTTGTGGGTTCAAGTCCCACTCCAGGGACTTGAGCACATAATCTAGGCTGACACTCCAGTGCTGTGCTGAGGGAGTCTGCACTGTTGGAGGAGCCGTCTTTCGGATGAGACGTTAAACCGAGGCCCCGTCTGCTCTCTCTGGTGGATGTAAAAGATCCCATGGCACTATTTGAAGAAGCGCAGGAAGAGTTCTCCCAATTGTCTTGGCCAATATTTATCCCTCAATCAACATCACGAAAAGAAAATGGATTATCAGGTCATTATCACATTGCTGTTTGTGGGAGCTTGCTGTGCGCAGGTTGGCTGCCGCGTTTCCCACACTACAACAGTGACCACACTCCAAAAAGTACTTCATTGGCTGTAAAGCGCTTTGAGACGTCTGGTGATCGTGAAAGGTGCTATATAAATGCAAGTCTTTCTTTAAGTGGCCCTTTCCCCACGGTGAGCCGACACTATGGGCTGGATTTTCGAGGGATTTGCGACCTGGTTTTTGCCGCGGTTTGACCCTCCGCGACGAAAAGTCCGGGTGGGATCCTTGGCTCGTTGTTTGCGGCATCGATGTGAAGTACCGCCGGGAGAGGTGCGGCGGACGTGTAACGCCGCGGATTGCGTTACCGTCTGCGTTTCGGCTCTCTCCCGACCCAGACGCCATGCCCAGAACAGCGACAGATCAAACCTGCCGGTGCAGCCCTGCCAGCAGCGGTAAGTTATAAAACCTGCAAACAAGGCAAGTTAAAGTTTTAATTTTACATTTTTCTTTCAGCGATTTGGTAGCTAAGGGTCTTGGTAATGTTGTTTGAATGTTCTTTTGAATTTTTCTCCCCCTCCCAAGGCCTCTCTCGCAGCTCAAACGACTCTGCACTAGAGTTGGCGAGGATTGCGTTCTGCACCGCGAGTGCTTGTGCAACACTTCTCTTACCGAGGCCCAAAGGCTGAAAGTTTGGTCAAAATCGGTAGTGCAGCGAAAACGATAATTTTCACATATCATTACCGTTTTCGCTCAAAAACCCCAAAACCCAAAAATCCAGCCCATGTATGAACGGCATGAGATTATTCAACTGGCCCGTTCACACACATGCGCACACTTTCTAGCCGGGGTCACTGGATAGCAGTCGGGAGTGGTTGATTATATTTCCCTCTCTCGCACCCAGGGCACTGAGGCTAACTGTTAGCTGCCCACCACGGCCCAGACTGAGATCAGCAGAGTTCATAGTTCGTGGGTTGTCAAGGCCTTAGCCACATCCTGAGTGTGTTCGATGAGGACATTCTCGAAATCCAAGCTTGTTCATCGCACATTCAACGCAATGCCCCTTTAACATTTCAAGTGGACTGTCATAGTTTTCGAATGACGTGAGTGTGTTTGAAGCAACATTCGGGCCTCTCCTTCTTGGCTCTGTCAGACACCCAGTGTTATCCATAAACCCTTGGTCTGGGGCACTTGAAAAGTCCTGATTAATTCTGCTCTTAAAAGCATCAGTCCGCAGCCCCCCACCTCCCCCTCCACCTCTCATGCCAGCCATATGACTGTGCCATGCCTAATCTCCCATTACATTGGCAGCAGCCTCCAGCAGTTCTTGTATCATGTGGATTTGCTTTTGCTCAGCTAATGCACTCATGTAGACAGAGAGACAATGTTCCCCTCCCACTTCCTTTAAGGCAGGCAGTTTGAAAACAAGAAAATAAAGAAAGTCTTGCACTTATATAGCGCCTTTCACGAGCTCCGGACGTCTCAAAGCGCTTTACAGCCAATGAAGTACAGTCATTGTTGCAATGTAGGAAACACAACAGCCAACTTACACACAGCAAGCTCCCGCAATGTGATAATGACCAGATAATCTGTTTTTGTTATGTTGAGTGAGGGATAAATATTGGCCAGGACACCGGGGATAACTCCCCTACTCTTTCTTCAAAATAGTGCCATGGGATCTTTTACATTCACCTGAGAGCAGACAGGGCCTCGGTTTAATGTCTCATCTGAAAGACAGCACCTCCGACAGTGTGGCACTCCCTCAGCACTGCATTGGAGTGTCAGCCCAGACATACGTGCTCAAGTTCCTGGAGTGGGACTTGAACCCACAACCTTCTGACTCCAAGGCAAGTGTGCTACCCACTGAGCCACAGCTGATACCTTAAAAAGCCCTTTATCTTCAGAATAGCATCCAGTAAATAACAACAATGCCCCGACTGTGCCTGAAAATCAGCACTTGGGCAGGCTGCAAATACCCAGCAGGCCCGAGCCTGGACGGCACACCCCACTTGGCTCTAAATTACCCCCCCCACCTTCTTGTGGGAACCCACTGTGTCTGAGAGGCCACGGATTCCCCTTATGGATGAGATGTTAAACTGAGGCCCTGTCTACGCTCTCAGGTGGATGTAAAAGATCCCATGGCACTATTTCGAAGGCGAGCAGGGGAATTATCCCTGGTGTCCTGGCCAATATTTATCCCTCAATCAATATCACTAAAACAGATTATCTGGTCATTATCTCATTGCAGTTTGTGGGAGCTTGCTGTGCGCACATTGGGTACCGCGTTTCCCACATTACAACAGTGACTACACTCCAAAAGCACTTCATTAGCTGTAAAGTGCTTTGGAACTTCTGGTGTTCGTAAAAGGCGCTATATAAATGCAAGTCTTTCTTTTACCAACCCTTCTTTCTGTCCGAGGTATTGACAGTGAAAGCAGCTGATAGAGAGTCCATGGGACGTCGTTTGGTTAATCGAGTGCAAGAGAAATGGGCCCCGAGGTTAAGATTATTTTTGGAGAGCTGCCTTCAAAATATAGCAGGGCTGCAGTGGGTCAGGAAGTATCCATTATTGTTGGGCTATATCACAGATATTTAGTGTCCCAAACAGTATCTAACAGTGCCTCTCCCAACCTCAGGGCACCCCAAAGCACGTTATAGCCGACAATTAATTTTGAACTGCGATCACTGTTGTAAAGTAGGAAACACGACAGTGAATTTGCGCACAGCAAGCTCCCACAAACAGCACCGGGATGCATGGCCGGATAATGTGCGTTTTTAGTAATGTTAGGGATAAATATTGGCCTGAACATTAGTATTCCTGAGTGTGAACCCTGGCCTGCACCCCCAACCCCAGGAGTGGCTGAGATTTGATGGGTGATTGTGACAGAGGTTCGGCGAATATTTGGTGCGGAGGAGCGGAGGGAGGTTGTGGCGGAGGTGCGGCGAATGAGGGTACGGGGCCCAGAAGAGGCGTGGGCCCAGGGGCAGCACGGGCCAGCCCATATTGCGATATGTGTGCTCATTAGGTCTGTGCAGCAAAGCAGGTCTCCAGTCATCCTGGTTAACCCTTGCCACTGGATAAAGGCCTAGCTCTGTCAAGCCCGTGTGGTGGCTGATGTGCAACGGCCACCACACGTTAAAAAAAATCCACGTACAGGCATCTTCCACCCCTTCAATTGGAGTTCAGAACTGGAACATCAGGTCCTTCATTGAAACATCTGTGAACTCGTGGAAGCAAGTCATCCTCGTTCGAGGGACCGCCTATGATGATGAGGGCAGGCAGGATTTAAAGCTAATTGTAGCGCACCAACTACCGAGATCAGTGAACTCAGCGCAGACCATACCTGGCTCTGTATATGGCCCAGCTGCTTTATATCAACTCACGGAGCCATCAGGGGAGTGCAGGTTGCAAATGTCAACTGGTTTGTCAGTGAACTGAGTTACTGCACAAGATAAAAGTTCATGGGGTTGGGGGTAATATATTAGCATGGATAGAGGATTGGCAAACTAACAAGAGAGTCGGGATAAATGGTTCATTCTCTCGTTAGCAACCAGTAACTAGTGGGCTGCCACAGGGATCAGTGCTGGGACCCCAACTATTTACAATCTATATTAACAACTTGGAAGAAGGGACTGAGTGTAACGTAGCCAAATTTGCTGACAATACAAAGATGGGAGGAAAAGCAATGTGTGAGGAGGACACAAAAAATCTGCAGAATGACATAGACAGGCTAAGTGAGTGGGCAAAAATTTGGCAGATGGAGTATAATGTTGGAAAATGTTAGGTCACGCACTTTGGCAAAAAAAAATCAAAGAGCAAGCTATTATTTAAATGGAGAAAGATTGCAAAGTGCCACAGTACAGCGGGACCTGGGGGTACTTGTGCATGAAACACAAAAGGATAGTATGCAGGTACAGCAAGTGATCAGGAAGGCCAATGGTATCTTGGCCATTATTGCAAAGGGGATGGAGTATAAAAGCAGAGAAGTCTTGCTACAGCTGAAATACTGTGTGCAGTTTTAGTTTCCATATTTAAGAAAGGATATACTTGCTTTGGAGGCAGTTCAGAGAAGGTTCATTAGGTTGATTCTGGGGATGAGGAGGTTGACTTATGAGGAAAGATTGAGTAGGTTGGGCCTCTACTCATTAGAATTCAGAAGAATGAGAGATGATCTTATCGAAATGTATAAGATTATGAGGGGGCTTGACAAGGTGGATGCAGAGAGGATGTTTCCACTGATGGGGGAGACTAGAACTAGAGGGCATGATCTGAGAATAAGGGGCCACCCATTTAACACTGAGATGAGGAGAAATTTCTTCTCTCAGACGGTTGTAAATCTGTGGAATTCGCTGCCTCAGAGAGCTGTGGAAGCTGGGACAATTAATAAATTTAAAACAGAAATAGACAGTTTCTTAAACGATAAAGGGATAAGGGGTTATGGGGAGCGGGCAGGGAAGTGGAGATGAGACCATGATCAGATCAGCCATGATCTTATTAAATGGCGGAGCAGGCTCGAGGGGCCGTATGACCTACTCCTGCTCCTATTTCTTATGTTCTTATGAACACCCGTCAGCAGAAAAACAACTCGAGGGACAGATCTTTACACAGCACTTTAACTAACAATGGTGCATGCCCAAAGGCTGAAATTCAGTTAGAGAAGCAGTCGATCCTGTCAGGAGCAGGCAAAAGCATTCTTGGAGGTGATATCACCAACTGAATCATATCTCTACGCTGCCTTGCAATTTCTGGAGGCTGCCAGTCTGATCATCTCTAGTGCTGTTTCTCTATTCCCCAGTGCCATCCTAACACCACCCGCTCAGGGATACCCATACAATCTTGCCCATCCCACGCTCACTGCTACTCTGCAAGATGCCACTTCTGTCCAGTCCAAAGCTACCACTTTTGTACGTCTCCCCCTCCCCAGCACCGCGCCCCCCCCCCCCCCCAGCATCTTCTTGATCCTATCGTTCTGAAGACTGTGAAACCCCCCCACCCCCGACCCCTCAATCATTAGACAACAAAAAATTGCATTTATATGATGCCTTTAACGTAGTAAAATGTCCCAAGGCATTTCACAGGGGCATTATCAAAAGCAATTTGCCACAGAGCCACATAGGGAGATATTAGTTGAAGAGGGTGGTTTTGAGGAGCGTATTCAAGGAAGAGCGAGGTTTCGGGGCAGCTGAAGCCACGACCACCAATGGAGGGGGGATGGATAAGAGGCCAGAATTGGAGGAACGCAGAGACCTCGGAGGGTTGTAGGCAATGTTCCCTCTCATTTTGTTTGGCCCACGTGGCCCCTTTAGCGGGCTGCGAGAGCCATTCAAAATTCCGCAGTTGCGCCATTTTTCGAATTTAAAATCCAGCTCCCCGGCTGCGCGGGACCTGCAGCACGATGCTTGGCCACACAGCCACGCAGCTTAAAGGGAACGTTGGTTGTGGGGCTGGAGATAGTTACTGAGGTAGGGAGGGTAGAGGCCAAGGTGGGATCAGCTATGAGAATTTTAAAGTCGAGGCGTTGTCGGACCAGGAGCCAATGTAGGTCAGCAAGCGCACGGTGATGGGTGAGCGGGATTTGGTGCGAGTTAGGATACCGTCCTGACCATTCCACCACTATATTCCTGGACAAGAACATTGGTGTGAAGGATTGCCAGGCAATTCCACAACAACAACAACTTGTATTTATATAGCACCTTTAACATGGTAAAACGTCCCAAGGCGCTTCACAGGGGTGTTATATACAAAACAAATAAATTTGACACCGAGCCACATAAGGAGAAATTACGACAGATGACCGAAACCTTGGTCAAAGAGGTTGGCTTTAAGGAGCGTCTTAAAGGAAGAAAGAGAGGGGGAGAGGTTTAGGGAGGGAGTTCCAGAGCTTGGGGCCCAGGCAGCTGAAGGCATGGCCACCGATGGTTGAGCGATTATAATCAGGGATGCTCAAGAGGGCAGAATTTGGGGAGCACAGACGTCTCGGACAAGAGGACAGTTAAGACACAATGAGACCCAACAACTGATGTTTTGTACTCTTAACCTAACCTTGCATCCCGAAAAATACTCATGGAAATTGAATCTTTTATTTAAAGTGTAATCTTTGTCATTTGGTAATCTTATTCAAGGAAACCAGAAAATGTAAAATTTCACATTGAGCTCTGTGGAAACTTGCTGGGGGTGAATACAGGGAGTTCCATGGTCAGCTGTGGCTCAGTGGGTAGCACTTTTATCCCTGAGTCAGAAGGTTGTGGGTTCAAGTCCCACTCCAGGGACTTGAGACTTGAGTGCATAAATCTAGGCTGACACTCCAGTGCAGTGCTGTTGGAGGTGATATTTTTCAGATGAGATGTTAAACCGAGGCCCCATCTGCTCTCTCAGGCGGATGTAAAAGATCCCACGGCATGATTTCAAAGAAGAGCAGAGGGAGTTATCCCCGGTCTCCTGGCCAATATTTATCCCTCAATCAACATCACAAAAAAAACAGATTATCTGATCATTATCACATTGCTGTTTGTGGGAGCTTGCTGTGCGCAAATTGGCTGCCACATTTCCCACATTACAACAGTGACTACACTCCAAAAGTACTTCATTGGCTGTAAAGCGCTTTGAGACGTCTGGTGGTCCTGAAAGGCGCTATATAAATCCACATCATTCTTTTGCTGTACCTGATGTGGGACTACTTGTTTCAAACACCGGATATCAGAACAAAAAAATCGCACGATAAACACATTTAAAAATAAAAATAAAATTTGACCTTTGTGGGAAGCCATCAAGTATTGATAAGGCTTTGTTAACCAGATCGCGGCCTGTTTTGTTCTTGATTTTTTTTAAATGGCTCCCGGGTTATCCTTTCACTTAACCTGGAATTAACATTTCAAATGGGAACTTTCATTAGACCAGACCTACAAACTGTCCTTATCACCATTTAAAATGTAAATTAATTTAACAGTTTTCATTTTCCGAGGTTGAGCTGCTGTGTGCTACCCTTAAGCGATTAAATCAAGGCATTTTTACGAACTGGAATGGCTTCTCAGTAATTTCACATTGTTCCCCAAGGAGACATTATTGAGGAGATTACTTGGAAAAGCTTCTGTAATTCCAGCTTCATTTGTGTAGATTCCTGCTTGAAGCCAGGCAGTGGTTACAGGTGGAATACCAACGATGTCTCCGCAAGATCCTTCAAATCCCCTGGGAGGACAGACGCACCAATGTTAGCGTCCTCGATCGGGCTAACATCCCCAGCATCGAAGCACTGACCATACTTGATCAGCTCCACTGGGCAGATCTCATCGTCTAAATGCCCGACACGACTCCCAAATCAAGCACTTTACTCAAAACTCCGACACGGCAAGCGCAGGGGGTAGAGGAAACGTTTCAAGGACAACCTCAAAACCTTCTTGATAAAATGCAACATCCCCACTGACCCTGGGAGTCCCTGGCCAAAGACTACCCTAAGTGGAGGAAGAGCATCCGGGAGGGCACTGAGCACCTCGACTCTCGTCGCCGAGAGCATGCAGAAACCAAGCGCAGACAGCAGAAGGAGCATGCAGCAAACCAGACTCCCCACCTGCCCTTTCCCTCAACCACTGTCTGTCCCACCTGCGACCAAGACTGTAATTCCCGTATTGGACTGTTCAGTCACCTGAGAACTCACTTTTAGAGTGGCCAGGGACTCCCAGGGTCAGTGGGGATGTTGCATTTTATCAAGAAGGTTTTGAGGTTGTCCTTGAAACGTTTCCTCTACCCCCTGCGCTTGCCGTGTCGGAGTTTTGAGTAAAGTGCTTGATTTGGGAGTCGTGTCGGGCATTTAGATTTCGATTTCGAGGGACTGTCTATGATGATGATGATTTCGGGAGCGGGAGCTACAGGACAACTTGTTCCAAGGCTCACAGACACTATACTGGTTTCCTTATCCCGGCCTTCCTCTTCCCAACGAGGGACCCCCCACCCGCAAATTGAACTATTCTTGTTCAGGTTTTGTAGGACCCTCCTCCATATTTCCTACATTTTCTGGTATTTTCCCTCAGAATTCTAACATCTTATTTTTAATCCACGTCTGTTCGTTTTTTTCTCTCTCCAATTTTCAGTGGTGTCTGTTGGGTTTGGACACATCCCATGTAGATATGTGGAATTTGTTCTGTTTAATGTCATTGGCATTTTTATAGCATTTTATTTTTGTTAGTCAGGGTTATGGGGGAAGAGCAGGATGAGTGGGATTAATTGGATGCTTTCAAAGAGCCGGCCCAGGCACGATGGGCCAAATGGCCTCCTGTGCGGTATGATTCTATTCAAGCGTTTGAGGCAACCACATCAAACTGACAACAACAACAACTTGTATTTATATAGCACCTTTAACATTGTGAAATGTCCCAAGATGCTTCACAGGAGTATTATGCGCTAAAAATTTGACACCGAGCCGCATATGTAGAAATTAGTGCAGGGCTTGGTCAAAGGGGTAGGTTTTAAGGTGCATCTTGAAGGAGGAAAGAGAGGGAGAGAGGTTTAGGGAGGGAGTTCCAGAGTTTGGGGCTTCGGCAACAGAAGGCACAGCCACCAATGGTTGAGTGATTATAATCAGGGATGCTCAGGAGGGCAGAATTAGAGGAACGCAGACATCTCGGATGGGGGCGGGGGAGGAGAGGAGGGGTGGTGGTTGTCGGGCTGGAGGAGATTACAGAGATAGGGAGGGGCGAGGCCCTGGAGGGATTTGAAAATAAGGATGAGAATTTTGAAATTGAGGTGTTGCTGAACTGGGAGCCAATGCAGGTCAGTGAGTGCAGGGATGATGAGTGAGCGGGACTTGGTGTGAGTTAGGACACGAGCAGCCGAGTTTTGGATCACCTATAGTTTATGTAGGGTAGAATGTTGGAGGCCAGCCAGGAGTGCGTTGGAATAATCAAGTCTAGAGGTAACAAACTTGATGACCGCAGACTTGACTTCTCTGTATTGGGAGAGGACTCACACTCAAATAACTCGTTGGACCTAATGACAGGTTCAGGTTCTTGTGACAAGTGTCTGGACCCACCCATATAACAAGGGCTCTTCATGGTGAACTCACAACCTCTAGGTTACCAGCTAGTTCCACACCATCATCTTGATGCATTTAAGGGGAAGTTCGATAAACACATGATGGAGAAAGGAATAGAAAGATATGAAGATGAAGAGGGGTGGGAGGAGGTTCGCGTGTAGCATAAACACCAGCACTGACCTGTTGGGCCAAATGGCCTGTTTCTGTGTTGTACATTCTATGTAATTCTATGTCAGTCCACTGCTGTAACCACAATATTACAGTACCCCTTGGAAATTATTGGATCTCACATTATTTTGTGAAGTGAGAAGTTGTGCGTTAGATATTGTGTTGAATTTTTGCTGTTGTTTCATTATTACTTTTAAAACCTACCTTAAAACTTACTGTCACAGGAGCATCCAGTCGTGCCCCGGTAGCTGCCCCCAAAGGAAGTGGAGTGTGGGAACTTGCACTCCACTTCCATTGAGGGGTGGTGAGGCCAATTCTGCAGCGGGAGCAGGACTTCCACGCTGGGGGCTAAAATTCCCTGCCCCAGAAGGTTACCGCCCCCAAGATGGGAGCCTGTGCGGGGAGGCAGAGGGAAGATGAGGGGAGACGGGGGCGGGGGATGGTGGGGAGAGTGGTGGAGGTGGAGGGCGGAGAAACCCAGGACGGGGGACAGGAGGGGCCACATTGCAGCGGAGGTCTGGGGGGGTGAAGTGTGTTGGAGGGGCGGGCCTGGGGGCTCTGTGCCTCGGTGCGGGGAGTGTTCGGAGTGGGGTGGACGGGTTGACTGCGCAGATGGCGGTTGGTAGATGTGGTGTGGTTGGCGTCGCGGGGGCGTGGCTCCGGGGTGGCCAGGACTGGGGGCTCGACATCCGGGGGTGTTTGGCATTTGGGAAGGATTCTGACGGGACGGGGCGGGTTGGGTGCAGGGGGAGTGTTCCCGGTGTTGGGTGGGTCCGGAGCTGGGTGGGGGGAACGCTCTTGGGATGGGGGTAGGCTGTTTGGGGCTGTGATTGGGAGAGACTTCTTCACTCGGGGAGTTGTTGGCCTGTGAGGTTCCCTGCCGTGGAGAGTTGTTGATGCCAGTTCATTGGATGTGTTCGGGAGGGAGTTGGATGTGGTCCTTGCGGCTGGGAGGGTCGGGGGGGGCGGGTATGGAGGGGGCGTGGGGGGGAGGTGCTGGGGTGGGTGATCAGCCATGATCTTGTTGAATGGCGGTGCAGGCTCGAAGGGCCGAATGGCCTACTCCTGCACCTATTTTCTATGTTTCTACTTTTACTAAACCTGTTTCTTAGACTACCGTCACAGGTTCTGATAGACTGGAGGCACGTAAGCTAACCAAAGACCAGGGTGACACGAGAGATTTCATGTCATTCCCAGTGAGCAGATTACAGTTGTAATGTATGCACTTATGAGTATGCTCACAGGTTTGTAGCGCTGTTGATTTGACCGTTTAAAGTTTAAAGTTTAATTTGTTTAAATTGTCGGTTTTAGTGCCCCTTTAATAAGGGGGCATTTGATTTACATTTGTTTAACAGATGCAACAAAAATAGTTGTAGAGCTGTTGAGTTGTGAGTGGCTTAGCCAGTCAAGTGCTGTTTACAAGACTCAATAAAACCCCAGCCAGTTGGGTTTAGGGGATCCACGATGAGGCAGGTGGTTGTGAGCCTGGTGGATGAACTGGTAATGTGTCGTGTGATTGTTAAACCTTTGTTAATAAACCAACTCGTTCTGAATAGCAATGTGTTGCTATGAATTCTTAAGCAAAGAACCCATGAAGCAAATACATTACAACAGTAACTAGGGTGTTTTGTTCGACTCCTATTACTAGATGTTGTGGATCAAAGGTCAGGGATTGGTTCATAGAGAGCAAGGGCTCGCTTGTGGAGTGGGCCTTTTGACGTTGAGCACGTGGTGCAATCCAAATACCATGAAGCAGAGGTTCTGCAATCGATGTATTTAAGGGGAAGCTGGATAATCACATGAGGGAGAAAAGATATAGAAGGATATGTTGATAGGGTGGGATGAAGTAAGGTCGTGAGAGGCTTGTGTGGAGCTTGTGTAGCCCAGTTGGGCTGAGTGGTGTGTGCTTTCCTATAAAATTCTATGTAATGGGTTTGGTGTGAATTTGTACCAAATTAGGGACAGCTTTGTGATGTGGGCATTTGCCGGTTCCTCTGAGTTGAAGATGTTCCAGCCTCACTTCACATAGCTGGCAGAGAAAGGAAACTTAGATCCAAGCGCCCGGATGGATATTTGCCCAGGACATTGACAGGTCTAATAGGTCATGCCTTCCTGATGCTCCAGTTACACTGGAGATTTTATGGTGAATTTTTCAATGGAGCAGTTTTCTATTTGCCAGTCAAAGTGGTTCTCAATCTCTTTGGTTTGTGCAGACTAAGCTCAAGTAGGCGACCAAATCCCCTCGAGACCCTTTGCAGCGACACGCTTTTTTCAGATTGGTGTTGCGATGATTGAAGTGTTGCCGACTGATGCAACAATGTAATTAAGCACCACGAGCTCGTGCACCTGTGTTTATAAGAACATAAGAAATAGGAGCAGGAGTAGGCCATAAGGCCCCTCGAGCCTGCTCCGCCATTTAATACGATCATGGCTGATCTGATCATGGACTCAGCTCCACTTCCCTGCCCACTCCCCATAACCCCTTATTCCCTTATCATTTAAGAAACTGTCTATTTCTGTCTTAAATTTATTCAATGTCCCAGCTTCCACAGCTCTCTGAGGCAGCGAATTCCACAGATTTACAACCCTCTGAGAAAAGAAATTTCTCTTCATCTCAGATTTAAATGGGCAGCCCCTTATTCTAAGATCATGCCCTCTCGTTCTAGTCTCCTCCATCAGTGGAAACATCCTCTCTGCATCCACCTTGTCAAACCCCCTCATAATCTTATATGTTTCAATAAGATCGCCTCTCATTCTTCTGAATTCCAATGAGTAGAGGCCCAACCTACTCAACCTTTCTTCATAAGTCAACCCCCTCATCCCCGGAATCAACCTAGTGAACCTTCTCTGAACTGCCTCCAAAGCAAGTATATCCTTTTGTAAATATGGAAACCAAAACTGCACGCAATATTCCAGGTGTGGCCTCACCAATGCCTTATATAGCTGTAGCAAGGCTTTCCTGCTTTTATACTCCATCCCCTTTGCAATAAAGGCCAAGATACCATTGGCCTTCCTGATCAGCTGCTGTATCTGCATACTATCCTTTTGCGTTTCATGCACAAGTACCCCCAGGTCCCGCTGTACTGCAGCACTTTGCATGGAGGTTGTGAGTTCACCATTAAGAGCCCTTGAGCATGAAGATTAACCATGATCTCATTGAATGGCGGAGCAGGCTCGAGGGGCCGAATGGCCAACTCCTGCTCCTAATTCTTATGTTCTTATGAGAAAACAGCAAGCAGATGCAAATTGGTCCCAGATGCCGTCCTGCTGTTACAATACAATCCATTTATGGTGGGCATCTTTGGTATGGAGAATAGGGTATAATGAGACCAAACACTAGCAAATTATTTGGTGTAGCCATTTGGTGAGGAGGATAGAGCAGGTTGGTAATGTATAAAGTTAGGTGGCAAAAGAAAAGGTTGAGCAGAGAAATGGCGTGTGAGCCAGAGCAAGGCTTTGTTTCTTTCCGATTTTGATCAGTATTTTTGATCCGGGTATAATGTCTTTGCTTCATGGGTTCTTTTCTTAAGAATTCATAGCAACACATTGCTATTAAGGCTTATTGGTGTATTAACAAAAGGATTAACAATCACACTACACATTACCAGTTTATCCACCAGGCTCACAACTGCATCCCTCATCGTGGATGACCTAGACCCAACTGGCTGGAGTTGTATTGAGTCTTGTGAACATCACATGACTGGCTAAACCACTCACAATGCAACAGCTCTACAAACCTGTGAGCGTACTCACCGGTGCATACATTAGACCGGAGAACCCAGGCACGAGATGTGATCTGACACAGGGCTCATTTTGGCAGTTCTTGCTGCATTAAATGGTGAGGCAACTTTGGTCTGCTCCAGTTAATTGGTAGATAGGGTGTCCGGGGAGGGGGCTGGGTCAGGGGTGGCTGGGGGCAGGGGTGGGTGGGGGATGTTGGAATTGGGCGATGGCAGGATTGGGTGAGACTGCGGTAACAGGAAGCTGAGGGGAAGACTGCGTCTGGGGAGATGGTCAGGGTGGTTGAACCCTCATGAATTCGTTTGTACTGTTCTGTGCACTGCTTTAATCCCTTTCAGATATATTCTAACACCATTAATCTACTACAAATAATCTGTTCACTTCTGGAGACATTGTGTTAACAGGACAGATTAGATCGACACCAGGGAGCATGTTATAAGTAGAGTGCACTGTGCTGAAATATTGGTTTAACAAAATAAGAAACGGCTATTCTGCCCATCTGCCCATGGACAGACCATGTAATGTTTAGCCAATCATGAAGCGAACCTGGCTCATTTATCTCCTGAGAGAAACTAGTGCATAAATAATATCTGATCCACAAAGGTAATAGAACAAAACTCCAGAATATTCATTCAACGTCACATTGCCACCATTCTATGCCTTGGCTAACAGTCTGTGGGCCGAGGTGAAGCTCCCCCCAACTTGTTCAGCTAAGGATATTGGACGATCAGATCTGGATTTCAGGAAACTAGACTAAGTTTCTCCCTGCCCTGAATGTGCTGGCTCTTTGTGGAGTACTGCCCAAGTGGCCATTATTGTAAAATAGAAGGCTATTTTAAACCGTCGCCGAAGCCCTTCAGCGATCTCCCCTCAGCCTTGATGACCGATGGCAAAATGCTTGGAAGAACAGCGACATACGGACTGGATTCCTTACAGAGGACCCCACAGTACAACCTGAAGGATCAAACCTTCCTCGCAAACAGTGGACAACCATCAACCGCCTCAGAACCGGTCACGCTTGCTACTGCCACCTTCTCCATAGATGGAAGATTAAAGCATCCGCTTCATGCGACTGTGGAGCTCCTAATCAGACCCTGGGACACATCATTGAGCACTGCCCTCAGAGGGAATACGCACGCAGCCTACAAGATATGCACGCTGTTACACCGGGAGCTTTGTCCTGCATATCTGACTTAGATATTGATGTTTGATTTGCTTTGCTACTGCCATATGTATTGAGAAGAAGAAGATCGGTGTGTCTAGACGGAGTGTCGGTAGGCGAGCTGGCCCAGAGAGAAACATAGCGACCTCATCCTGTTCATCACCCAGAGACTTGAGGGCCCTGGATTTGATCCCGGGTTTGTAGGGATTAAAGATTAAAAATACTGATCAAAAACAGAAAGGAACAAACCCTTGCTCCTATTGAGTTGCCATTTCTCTGCTCTACAGTATCTTTTGCCCCTGGTTTTGTACAGCACAATCCTGCCCTATCCTCCTCATCAAGCCTTTTCTTGGCCCTTTGAAAGAGCAGACTCTGTTAAGTATGGAAGAACTCCACAAGACTGAGTACTCTGAGCTAAAACTGATGTGACCTTAGTCTCTTTAATACAACTCCAGAGTGCCTAAGCAGCATGGCAGACAACCTTTTATACTCCCTTGCACGAGGTGTGCAGGTGACCCTTGGGCCTCCAACACTTGCGCCCTCTGGTGGCAAGTCTTACACAGTTACAATGTTTACATACATAACATCACTCCGCCCCACCCCCCCCTCAAAGTCTTTGATACAAATTATTTACAAGTTGAGACGATCCGGGGCCCTACGCTCCCTGGTTGATTGTCTGAGTTCAAACTCTGGCATGGATGAGTTGGTCGTACCATTGCTGCACTGCAGCGCAGCTGGACTGACCGGACTGTTGGGAATGGTGGGTTCATCCTCTTGATTGACAGTGAGGTCGATTGCTGGTTGGGTGTGTGTTGGTGGATCGATGATGGTGATGTCCTCTTCAGGTTGTTCCTGGTTGTCGGTGAACCACAGTTTAGCCTGATCCAAATGCTTTCTGCACGTTTGTCCATTCAATAGTTTGATTATAAGCACGCTATTCCCCTCCTTAGCCAAGACAGTGCCAGAAACCCATTTAGGGACCATGACCGTAATTCAGGACAAACACAAGGTCGTTAACATCAATGTCACGTGAAACAGCCGCGCGATCGTGGTACATGTTTTGCCGGTGTCGCTGGGTTTCCACATGATCGTTTAGATCCGGGTGGACTAGGGAGAGCCTGGTTTTGAGTGCTCTCTTCATTAACAATTCTGGAGGGGGATCCCCAGTGAGCGAGTGGGGTCACGTCCGGTAGCTGAGCAGAACCCAAGATAAACAGATCTGCAGGGAGCCTTCCGTCACGCGTTTCAAGCTCTGCTCGATAGTTTGGACTGCCCGATCCGCTTGACCGTTGGATGCGGGCTTAAACGGGGTAGACCTGACATGCTTCATGCCATTGTGGGTCATAAACTCGTTGAATTCTGAGCTGGTGAAACACAGTCCATTGTCACTGACAAGGACATCGGGCAAGCCATGGGTGGCGAACATGGCCCAGAGGCTTTCAATGTTGGCAGTGGATGTGCTGGATGACATGATTATGCATTCAATCCATTTAGAGTAAGCATCCACTACAACTAAAAACATCTTTCCGAGAAAGAGGCCAGTAAAATCTACGTGGATCCTGGACCACGGTTTGGAGGGCCATGACCACAGACTCAGTGGAGCTTCCCTTGGTGCATTGCTCAGTTGTGAGCATGTATTGCACTGGTGTATACATGTCTCTAAGTCCGAGTCAATGCCGGGCCACCAAACATGCGACCTGGCTATAGCCTTCATCATGACTATGCTTGGGTGGGTATTGTGTAGGTTGCGTACAAACGTTTCCCTGCCTTTTTTTGGTAAAACCACACGATTACCCCATAAGAGACAATCCGACTGGATGGACATTTCATCTTTGCGTCGGTGAAACGGCTTAATTTCATCTTGCATTTCCCCGGGAACGGCCGACCAGCTCCCATTGAGGATGCAACTTTTTACAAGTGATAGCACAGGATCCTGGCTGGTCCAGGTCCTGATCTGGCGATCTGTGACGGGTGACCCCTCGCTCTCAAAAGCATCCATGACCAGAAGCAAGTCTGCGGGCTGCGCCTCTGCCACCCCGGTAGTGGGCAATGGTAGCCAACTGAGGGCATCAGCACAGTTCTCCGTGCCTGGTCTGTGGTGGATAACGTAATCATAGGCGGATAATGTTAGTGCCCATCTCTGGATGTGGGACGAAGCATTGATGTTTATACCTTTGCTCTCTGAAAACAGCAAAATGAGCGGTTTGTGGTCGGCTTCAAGCTCAAACTGAAGTCCAAATAGGTATTGGTGCATTTTCTTAACCCCATATACACATGCTAACGCCTCTTTCTCGACCAAACTGTAGGCTCTCTCAGCCTTAGACAGACTTCTAGACGCGTATGCAACCGGTTGAAGTTTGCCCGATACATTGGTTTGCTGTAACACACAGCTGACCCCGTACGAAGATGCATTACAAGCTAGCACTAATCGTTTACACAGGTCATACAGTACAAGTAACTTATTGGAACAAAGTAGGCTTCTCAAAGGCTGCCTCTTGAGATTTACCCCAAACCCAGTCATCATCCTTACATAGCAACATGTGCAATGGTTCCAGCAAAGTGCTTAACCCGGGCAGAACGTTACCAAAATAGTTGAGGAGTCCCAGGAACAAACACAGCTCCGTCACATTCTGTGGTCTGGCTGCATTCTTAATGACCTCTGTCTTTGAGTCCGTGGGTCTGATGCCGTCTGCCGCAATCTTTCTCCCCAAAAATTCGACCTCTGGCGCCAGGAAAACACACTTGGAGTGTTTCAACCTGAGTCCTACTCTGTCCAGTCGACTTAGAACCTCTTCCAGGTTGTGTAGGTGTTCGGTGGTGTCACGACCGGTGATCAGGATGTTGTCTTGAAACACAACGATGCGCGGAACCGATTTCAGCAGACTCTCCATGGCAGCTGCCGAGTGAATCCCGAAAGGGCATCTGTGGTATATAAACAGTGTGTTGATGCACGTCAATCTTTTCGAAGATTCAGCCAGCTCCTGTGTCATGTAGGCGGAGGTTAGGTCCAACTTGGTGAACGACTTCCCCCCTGCTAACGTTGCGAACAGGTCATCTGCCTGGGTAGCGGGTATTGGTCCTGTAATGAGACTCTGTTGATCGTTACCTTATGGTCTCCGCAGATTCTGACCGTGCCATAGCTTTTCAACACTGGAACAATCGGACTGGCCCACTCGTTGAACTCGACTAGCGATATGATTCCCTCGTGTTGTAGTCTGTCCAGGTTGATCTCGACTTTCTCCCTCATCATATATGGAACCGCTCAAACCTTGTGATGAATGGGTCGTGCATCAGGGACTAGATGGATCTGCACCTTGGCACCTGTGAAGTTGCCGATGCCTGGTTCAAATAGCGACAGAAACTTGCTCAGCACTTGGGCGCACGAGGCATCATCCACTCAAGATAGTGCTTTGATGTCATCCCAATTCCATCTAATCTTTCCCAGCCAGCTTCTGCCGAATAGCGTTGGGCCATCGCCTGGTCCAATCCACAGTGATAAATCATGCACAGCTCCATCGTATGATACCTTCACTGCCGCACTGCCAATGACTGGTATGAGCTCTTTGGTGTAGGTGTGCAGCTTTGTCTGAATCGGGCTCAGTTTGGGCCTCTGTGCCTTGTTGCCCCACAGTTTCTCAAAAGCCTTCTGGCTCATAATTGACTGACTCCATTGATACCGGAATACCGTTCAATTTGACTTTCAGCATAATAGGAGGGCTCTTGGTGGTGAAAGTGTGTACCCCATACACTTCTTCCTCGGGTTGAGTTGCCTCTCTTGTTTGTTCTGCGTGATCCGCGCCGGATCGATCATCCTCTGCCGACTCTGCCACGTGGTGAGTCGCAGAACTCTTGCACATTCGCTGGAGGTGTCCCATTGTTTCACAGCCTTTGCAAACGTCGTGCTTGAATCGACGTTGATGGGCTCGATGATTACCCCCGCAGCGCCAACATGGTGCTAATGGATTTGCATTCACACCCAAGGCGGACTCTGAGTCATCCTAGGTCATACAGCTGCAGACGTGTAGGCCCTGCCATTTGCAATTCTGCCTCCTAGCAATGTTATTTTATGCACAATACTTGCCGATGAGTTTCGATGCTAGGAAGATATCTGTCTGGTATTATCGCTCGTGGATATGAATGCCTGGGCTATCGTGATGGCCTTGCTCAGGTCTAGGGATTCGGCGGATGGCAGCTTGCGAAGAATGGCCTCGTGGCCGATGCCAAGCACAAAAAAAATCCCACAGCATTTCCCCAAAAATCCAGTAAATTCGCAAGTTCCCGTAAGGTGTCTCAGGTCGGCGACATAACTCGCCACGTCCTGGCCCTCGGAGCGGTGGTGCGTGTAGAAGTGATACCTGGCCATTAAGACGCTCTCCTTCGGCTTGAGGTGGTTCCGAACCAGCGTACACAACTCTGTATATGTCTTCTCCGCTGGTTTCTCCGCTGTTAGCAGATTCTTGATGAGGCCGTATATTGTGGACCCACACACGGTGAGGAGAATCGCCTTGCACTTGATCGCTTTATCATCCCCATCCAGCTCGTTGGCCACGAAGTACTGGTCGAGACGCTCAATGAAGGCTTCCCAATCATCACCCTCTACAAGTCTCTCTAAAATACCAACGGCAGCCATGACTGTGTGAAAGTTCGTAATCTGTTACTCGTTGCCAATTGCTAAGTATGGAAGAACTCCACAAGACTGAGTACTGTGAGTAAAACTAATACAACTCCAGAGTGCCTTAGCAGCATGTCAGACAACCTTTTATACTCCCTTGCACGAGGTCTGCAGGTGACTCTTGGGCCTCTAACAGTTGCGCCCTCTGGTGGCAAGTCTTACACAATTACAATGTTTACATACATAACAGACTCGAGGGGCCGAATGGCGGCCTCCTGTGCTGTACTATTCCATTCTATGTTTCTATCCTCCTCACCAACAGGCATGGGGGAGCTGGCTGATTTTCCTCTCCCTGGCCCAGAGGAATCCAGGCTGAGTGTGTGGTGCTGCAACAGCTGCCCTGGCTGATATCAGACTCCGTACAAACTGGGGTTCAAATCTCGGGCCCTTAACTCTCTGCAGTTATGTTACTCGTCGCCCTTTCCAACTGTGTCAACAGGAGAGCTTGTAACTTTTATTTTATTAACAGATTATAATACCTATAACTCGAGCTGAAGGCAAATAGAAATGAAAGCCTTTATTGCAGAAACCTGATCCTTTTAGCTGGAGGCTGGCTGTGGAACCCGCGATTAATCAGGAACACTTCAGAATTATGCAGCTTTAAGGTTATGACTGGATCATGCATTCTGTGTAATAAGGGTGAGCAGGAAATTATTTGGTCAGTTGAAATTCCGTGTTTGGCTCGGAGCAGCTATGGATCAGGCCGACAATTTACCCAGTCTAGCTCCCCTTGGCGGCTATCACTCAGTGGTTTTATGGAAACAGTTTATTGGAAATAGGAGAGGGCGGGGGGAGGGGAAGATATAGCAACTCTCTAATCACCGGCAGCCCATCAGGTCTGCGTGTAACAATAAACACAATCATGGTGCAGGAACGCTGTGTGTTTACCAAATTCACAGAAATGTTCAAAGGTCCCAGGCTGCATTGGGGTTGTTGGGACTGTGACTTGAAGTTCTGACCTGGATCGCTCAGAGCTATAACTCCAATCTGAGCAGTTCTCACCAAATCACAAATCTATATTTAGCTGTCTATCAATCTCTACCTGTATATCCACTTATATCTATATATACATGTAGATATTTCTCCCTCAATCAACATAACAAAAACCGATTCTCTGGTCATTATCACATTGCTGTGTGTGGGAGCTTGCTGTGCACTTTAGGACATCCGGTAGTCATGAAAGGCGCTATATAAATGCAAGTCTTTCTTACTTCTTTCTTTCTGACATCTACATCTATTTATCTATATATATCTCTTTCTTTCTATCAATCTAAAGAAAGAAGACTTGCATTTATATAGCGCCTTTCACAATCTCAGGAGGTTGCAAAATGCTTTCAGCCAATGAAGTACCTTTGAGGTATAGTCAATGTTGTAATGTGGGATTAATGTCATCCCACTACCTATCTATCTATCGATCTGCATCGCTGCTTTTTTCTCTTATTTGTTCAGTAAATCTGTATTTGTTTTGTGTTGGCCTGTTGAGTTATGTTCATTTCCAGTCGCTTTGATCTCTGTCCAGCTTGCTGCTGGCAATGAAAATGTTTGTGGTAGCTGGTTGTGAAGGCCGGTGGAGGGGTTAGTGTCAGACAGCACAGTCCGACAGGAAGTTGAACGAAGGCCCCAAGTTCCTGATTCCTGCTCTGTGCTAAGTTGGTTGATCTCAGCAGCTGATGAGAGGGGGAGGGGAAAGTGTTACACTTGGCTTCAGTGTCCGAGGGAGCTCCCATTCCTGAATGCTATCCAGTGGCCCCTGCTGCAAGGTGCACATGGGGCGAGGAGCGGATCAAACCTGTCTGTTGTAATGTATTTGCTTTGTGGTTTCTTTGCTTAAGAATTCATAGCAACACATTGCTATTAAGAACCAATTGGTTTATTAGCAAAAGGTTTAACAATCACACTACACATTACCAGTTCATCCACCAGCCTCACAACCACCTGCCTCATCGTGGATCCCCCTGAACCCAGCTGGCTGGGGTTTTATTGAGCCTTGTGAACATCATGTGACTGGCTAAGCCACTCCCAACTCAACAGATATACAACTGTTTTAAATGAACAGATAAAGCCGAGTGCCCCCTTATTAAAGGGTCACTAGAACCAAAAAATGAACAATAAAACCTTAAGGGAACTTAGCAGATCAGATTAAAATTTGGTTGCCGGGGGTGATGATGCACTCTAGTCTCTCCGGTGCCCATCTCTCGCGGAAGGCCGCGAGCGTACCGGTGGATACCTCGTGCTCCATCTCCAGGGACACCCTGGCTCGGATGTAACTGCGGAAGAGAGGAAGGCAGTCGGGCTGAACGACCCCCTCGGCTGCCCGCTGCCTGGACCGGCTGATGGCCCCCTTGGCCGTGCCCAGGAGCAGTCATACGATGAGGCCCTCGGACCTACCCGCTCCCCTCCGCACAGGGTGTCAACAGCTCCACCAACCTGTGATGCCTTCCGCTGCCCAATTGCTTGGCGGCACTCATTATCTGAGTTGGCAGAGGGACAATGTGAGGTGCTGAAGAGCTGCCGATGCCAGCAGAACCGCACCCCACTCGGGAGAGGAGGGGAGTAAAGGAAAAGACGTTTGTGTGACTAACTCTTAACTCTCTTTTTCTCTCTCTCTGTAGAGCGCCAGAGATTATCCTGGGATTGCTGTTTTGCGAGGCTATCGACATGTGGTCGCTAGGGTGTGTCATTGCCGAGCTGTTCTTGGGGTGGCCGTTGTATCCAGGGGCTTCAGAGTATGATCAGGTATGTTTCAACTGGATTGCATCTCAGGCCCAATGCCACGTCTGAGCTGATCGGTAGGCGTTGAGTAATGTTGGCCTCTTCTCTCATTGGCTGGGGCCTTTCCCATGTGGTCTTGTCTTCATCGGTTGTGATCTCATGTTCCCAATGCTTGTCAGCCATGGCTTCATTGGTAGCAATCTCACCTCTGAGTCAGTGGTTGTGGGTTCAAGTCCCACTCCAAAGATTGGAACAGTACTGAGGGAGT
Source organism: Pristiophorus japonicus (assembly GCF_044704955.1). NCBI lineage: Eukaryota > Metazoa > Chordata > Chondrichthyes > Pristiophoridae > Pristiophorus > Pristiophorus japonicus. Next base: position 86,171,138 of record NC_091991.1, on the reverse strand, counting down.
TGCAGCACTGTCAGAGGTACCGCCTTTCGATTGAGGCGTTAAAACGAGGCTCCGTCTGCCCTATCAGGCGTACATTAAATATCCCATGACACTATTTTTTAGAAGAGCAGGGGAGTTCTCTCGGTGTCCCTCACCCAACATCATTAAAACACAGATGATCTGGTCATTATCTCATGCTGTTTGTGGGAGCTTGCTGTGCACTAATTGGCTGCTGCGTTTAATATATTACAATAGTGACTACACTCCAAAAGTACTTCATTGATTGTAAAGCACTTTGGGACTTCCTGAAGTTGTGAAAGGCGCTATATAAATACAAGCCTTTCTTGGGAGCAGCAAACAGAAAGACACCCAATGCAGTCAATGCAGAGAGAATTGACAGGAAAAGGATGGAAAGCAGGGTGAATGGAATGGAGGACAGAGGTTGAAAGGGCGAGGGAGAGGGAAGGTCGGAAGGCCTCCTCGTGCGACTGCTCCTGGGCCTGGCCAAGGGGGCCATCAACCGGTCCAGACAGGTAAAAAATAATCTCCGAAATCGTTCAACTCCAGCATCGGGGCATAGTTCAAGGTATGGAGCTCCCTCATGTACTTCAGCAACTATACCTTTCAAGTGTCCCTTGCTCTAGACTTGACTATTCCAATGCACTCCTGGCTGGCCTCCCACATTCCACCCTATGTAAATTTGAGGTGATCCAAAACTTGGCTGCCCGTGTCCTAACTTGCACCAAGTCCCGCTCACCCATCACCCCTGTGCTCGCTGACCTACATTGGCTCCCAGTTGAGCAATGCCTCGATTTCAAAATTCTCTTCCTTATTTTCAAATCCCTTCAAGGCCTCGCCCCTCCCTATCTCTGTAATCTCCTCCAGCCCCACAACCCCCCGAGATGTCTGCGCTCCTCTAATTCTGCCCTCTTGAGTATCCCTGATTATAATCGCTCAACCAGCGGTGGTCGTGCCTTCAGCTGCCTGGGCCCCAAGCTCTGGAACTCCCTCCCTAAACCTCTCCGTCTCTCTACTTCTCTTTCCTCCTTCAAGACGCTCCTTAAAACATACCTCTTTGACCTGCCATAATTTATTTTTTTGTGGCTCGGTGTCAAACTTTTATTGCCTAACACTCCTGTGAAGCGCCTTGGAACATTTCACTACGTTAAAGGCGCTATATAAATACAAGTTGTTGTTACATAGAATGAACAGCACAGAAACAGGCCATTCAGCCCAAATGGTCCATACCGGTGTTTATGCTCCACATGAGCCTCCTCCAACCTGACTTCATCTCACCCTGTCAACGTATCCTTCTATTCCTTTCCCCCCTCATATGTTTATCATGACGCCTGAATTTCCGCGATCTTTTAAGCTTACTCAACAGTCTTCGCCTGAACCAGTCCCCGCCCACAAAACTGGCAACGTCCCAGGATGTGCCAACATTAAACAGCCCCGCTGAGAACAGTTGAGCACGGGATTCTCAACCAGAGAATTGCTATGAATTTGTCCATTCTGTAGAAAACTGCGCTCCTGACACCCTTCCTGCATTGGTTCGGGTTTCATCCTATCTGCAGGTTGAAGGATGGCCTCCTCTGATTTTGTGAAAGTGTGGGCCCGCTGCAGACATATCGGCCAGGCAGCTTTGGTTAGTCACAGATATTTGCCGTTAAATGCCTGCACGAACTGTTCCCCTGTTCTTTCCCTCATCATCTACCCCTTTCCTCCGCCCCCCCACCCTGATTTACTTCAGGCCCGATAGCACCTCCGTTTTAAGATTAACTTTAATCTTTAGGAGTTACAGATTCTTTTTTAAAAAGGTTGTTCGATTGGTGGGCCAGGGCAGAGGACAAGGAGCAGGTGCAGGGTTGGAAATGCAAGTTCAGGACAGATGGCAGGAAGTACTTCATAAATCAACAGCCGGGAAGGGTGGCTCAGGACAAGGCACTGGTCTCCTGCAGGACATAATCGGCAGGCGGTGGGGAGGGTGGGGAGACAGTGGACAGGTGAGGAGACGGTGAGACGGTGGGGAGATGGTGGGGAGAGTGGGGAGGATGGGGAGGGTGGGACGGTGAGGCAGTGGGGAGACGGTGAGACAGTGGGGAGGCGGTGAGATGGTGGGGAGAAGGGGAGACGGTGGGGAGGGTGGGACGGTGGGGAGATGGTGGGGTGCGTGGGGAGAAGGGGAGACGGTGGGGAGATGGTGGGGAGGGTGGGACGGTGGGGAGATGGTGGGGTGCGTGGGGAGGGTGGGACGGTGAGATGGTGGGGAGGGTGGGGAGGGTGGGACGGTGAGGCAGTGGGGAGACAGTGAGATGGTGGGGAGCGTGGGGAGACGGGGAGACGGTGGGGAGAAGGTGGGGAGACGGTGAGACGGTGGGGAGGATGGGGAGGGTGGGATGGTGAGGCAGTGGGGAGACAGTGAGATGGTGGGGAGCGTGGGGAGATGGGTGAGACGGTGGGGAGAAGGTGGGGAGACGGTGAGACGGTGGGGAGGATGGGGAGGGTGGGATGGTGAGGCAGTGGGGAGACAGTGAGATGGTGGGGAGCGTGGGGAGATGGTGAGACGGTGAGGAGACAGTGGGGAGACGGTGAGACGGTGGGGAGGATGGGGAGGGTGGGATGGTGAGGCAGTGGGGAGACAGTGAGATGGTGGGGAGCGTGGGGAGATGGTGAGACGGTGAGGAGACAGTGGGGAGACAGTGAGACAGTGAGGAGACAGTGAGACGGTGGGGAGAAGGTGGGCAGACGGTGGGGAGGGTGGGGAGACAGTCAGACGGTGGGGAGACAGTGAGACGGTGAGACAGTGGGGAGGGTGGCGAGACGGTGAGACGGTGGGGAGACAGTGAGATGGTGGGGAGCGTGGGGAGATGGTGAGACGGTGGGGAGACGGTGAGACGGTGGGGAGACGGTGAGACGGTGGGGAGACGGTGGGGAGGGTGGGGAGACGGTGAGACGGTGGGGAGACAGTGAGATGGTGGGGAGACGGTGGGGAGGGTGGGGAGACAGTAAGACGGTGGGGAGACGGTGAGGGTGGGGAGGGTGGGGAGACGGTGAGACGGTGGGGAGACAGTGAGATGGTGGGGAGCGTGGGGAGATGGTGAGACGGTGGGGAGACGGTGAGACGGTGGGGAGACGGTGGGGAGGGTGGGGAGACGGTGGGGAGGGTGGGGAGACAGTAAGACGGTGGGGAGACGGTGAGGGTGGGGAGGGTGGGAAGACGGTGAGACGGTGAGGAGACGGTGGGGAGACGGTGGGGAGACGTTGGGGAGACGGTGGGGAGGGTGGAGAGATGGTGGGGAGAGTGGGGAGACGGTGAGGGTGGGGGGACGGTGGGGAGACGGTGAGACGGTGGGGAGGGTGGGGGGACGGTGAGACATTGGGGAGGGTGGGGAGACGGTGAGACGGTGGAGAGATGGTGGGGAGACGGTGAGATGGTGGGGAGACGGTGAGACGGTGGGGAGGGTGGGGGGGCGGTGAGACGGTGGGGAGGGTGGAGAGATGGTGGGGAGAGTGGGGAGACGGTGAGGGTGGGGGGCCGGTGGGGAGACGGTGAGACGGTGGGGAGGGTGGGGGGACGGTGAGACATTGGGGAGGGTGGGGAGACGGTGAGACGGTGGAGAGATGGTGGGGAGACGGTGAGATGGTGGGGAGACGGTGAGACGGTGGGGAGGGTGGGGGGACGGTGAGACGGTGGGGAGGGTGGGGGGACGGTGAGACGGTGGGAAGGGTGGGGGGACGGTGAGACGGTGGAGGGAGAGTGGGGAGACGGTGAGGGTGGGGGGACGGTGGGGAGACGGTGAGACGGTGGGGAGGGTGGGGGGACGGTGAGACGGTGGGGAGGGTGGGGAGACGGTGGAGAGATGGTGGGGAGATGGTGAGACGGTGGAGAGATGGTGGGGAGACGGTGAGGGGACGGTGAGACGGTGGGGAGGGTGGGGACATGGTGAGACGGTGGGGAGGGTGGGGACACAGTGAGACGGTGGGGAGACAGTGAGACGGTGGAGAGATGGTGGGGAGGGTGGGTGTGTGTGGAGACTAGAGTGAATATGCTTGAAGGGTGAGATCACAGGAGAGGAATTTAGAATTTAACTATTTCGATTTGCGCTTTTCTATCAACTGTTTAAAAATTAAATAATGCCACCCTCCCTTGAAGCAGTAATTTGCTGCTCAGAATTATACTTGGCTGTTAATATAAAAGTTACAGAGGAAACCCAGTTATTTCGTGCCAAGTCACTAGATCAGTTCTGATGGCCCATTGGTTAATTTTTCACCCACCCACGGTACCGACCCGACTCTCTCACCATGACCCCATCTCGCTGCTATTGAAATCAGCTTTGTGTCCAGGCCTCAGCCACCCTTCCTGGCCTCCCAGCCCAGCTGCTGATCACATTCTGCAGAAAGAGGTACTTCCTGAATTTGATGACTGGGGACATTTCTCCCGGTGCCCGTTTATCTCTCAACGAACATTGTTTAAACAGATTAACTGGTCATTTATCTCATTGCTGTTTGTGGGACCTTGCTGTGCGCCAATTGGCTGCCACGTTTGTCTGCACTTCAAAAAGTACTTCATTGGCTGTAAAGCACTTTGGGATGTCTCGAGGACATGGAAGGCACTATAGAAATGCAAGTTCTTGCTTCACCTGTTTGACCTCAACTTTAGTCAACGCCATCTCCTCCCTCCGTGCCGAAGGACCCTGGGATATTTAGCTAAGTTTGAGGTGCAGTGCCATTGGTTGATCTGTCAAAAAGGGGCGATCTTGTTGGGCCTCGCGGCTTATCCTCTTCCAAAACATTCCTCGGTCCCTGAATGAATTGGATTTGATTCATTGTCGACGGTACACTGGTGACAGTTTACAATGCAAACTTACATCTCTGACAGAAACTCACGGCTTATTTAATTTCGCAAAACAAGCCAGTTTCACGGACGTATTCCCAGCTCCCCGAGAAGGGATCAAACCTGCATTTGCATTGGTAATGTAATCAAAAGATCCACAAAGCCCGAGGCACTGTGTGGGAAATAAAACCACATTCATTATTGCACTGTGTGTGTGTGTGTGTGTGTGTGTGTGCGTTGTCCCAGAGGAAGGCTGACCAGGGGGATAACCGATTTAAGACTGCAGTGTGGACGTCGGGACTCTGTGAAGGCAACTCCCAGACAGAGACTCCTGACCTCTCCCCTAACCTGCTGCTCCTGAGATTCTGGGGTTTCCCCCCGCCATTTCTGTGTGCGGGGATCAGAGGTATCCCAGAGCTCAGCCTGAACACTGCAATCTCCCTGTCCCGCCAATCGGTATGAAAGTACCTTGCTGCCCAATTTCATACCGGGCAGCTGGGAATGTTAGGGAGGGACTTTGACAGTCCGCAAACAGCATTACATCACCGTGCCTGCCATTCAGAGCAGGGAGTGATCCCCACTGCACTTGATAAAGCATTGTTAAATCAGCAAACCATAGCAGTGAAGGGCTAATGTCCCTCGGCAATATCTTGTGCATGTGTTTTTATTCTCCAGTATTAGATCTCTCCCCATAGTTTCCTGGAGCCATTGGGTTGGATTTTCGGCTTTGACGTTTTTGGGGCGGTAAAGTTAGCGCCTGGGAACAGTTTGCGCCTCAGTCAGTAACATTGAGCAGCTGGGCCCTGAGTCAGGGGGCACAGCGCTAAGAGAGGCGTTGTACACCTCTCTTGGGGCCTAGCATGGGAAGCTCCCGAGCTAAAGCGCCGGGCCGGGAGCGTCCGAGAGACACCTGGCAAGAAAAAAAGCCTTAAAAAAAGCCACAAAAACATCCGCAAAACATTGTCCACGCCACCCCACACAAATTACAATTCTTTTTTTTAAAAACAATCACACTTACCTCAGGAGTCCATTACTTACCTCTCTGCTGTCAGTAACGTTGCACTGCCTGATTTCCCAGGTGGTCACTGCAAGGGGCGCTGCGGGGCGGACAGGTCGGGCAAGAGTCGAAACTCACGGCGGTGTCGCAACCAAGGGCTGCTCCGACCCGCCGCAAAACCAGACCCAAAAATCCCCGCGGGGTACTGGAGGCTGACCGCCCGCCCAGAACACCTCACCGCCGCCATTGCCGCTGCTCCGGGGTGAAAAACGGAGTGCAGAACACACGAAAATCAGCCCACTTGACCCTTGGTCAGGTCACCAGGGATACTGGTTGCTGCCCTGGACCCTTTCCCATTCTGCCTGTGTGAGCCCAGGAGTGACAGGTTATTTGATCAGCCGCTCGACTCCTCTCCTGTCCTGCAGTGGACAATCAGGATTGGAACAGATTTTTTTATTTCTGCCTAGCCCAGAAGAACGATGGCCCATTTTATCACGATCTCACCCCCAGCCTAGCCGAGATCAGCCACCTCAGCACGGACCCGCAATTAAACCTGGGCACCCCTGACCTCAAGGCCATCCTCATTTGATGCACACACACAGCAGGGGTCACTAGGTGGCGATGAGGAGCAGGAACCCTGGCTGATTTATCCCTCCCTGGGCCCAGCAGTGCTAATGTACAGCTAGCACTGTGCAGGCTGGGGAATGAACCTGGAGCCTTGCTTGTATGGGTCACTTACTCAACTGCCTTAACCAACTCTGTTTTTGGGGAGCTGACTTTTTTTTTTCTCTTAATTTTACTTCTCGTCTGTTCTCCAGAGACAAGCCTTTGGCAGAGTGCTAATAATTAGAACAAATGGCTGCCCATCATGTCTGAGCCTAGACAGTCAATGGTGCCAAGCAATTCACCCATGGAGGGCAATCCTGTCCTCATCTCACATCTACAACATTTGATGATGGTCAGGAGCAGGAACCCTGGCTCCTTAATCCAGGGAGCAATTGAGGTCATCAACCTCAGCTGACGATGTCAAACGGCTAAAGGCGCGTCATCGGACAAAGTCTGACACCGAGCCACATAAGAAGATATTCGGACAGTTGACCCAAAGTTTGGTCAAAGAAGTAGATTTTAAAGAGCATCTAAAAGGAAGAGAGAGAAGTGGAGGGGTTTGGGAGGGAATTTCAGAACTTAGGGCCTAAACGTTGAATGCACGGCTGGCAATGGTGGTGCGCTGGAATTGGGAGGATGTGTAATACACCAGTGTTTAAACACATCCATTTCTAGCAGGAGTCGGTGGATAGGGATCAGAAGTAGAAACCATTGCTCATTTTCTCCTCACTAACTCAGGGCAATGGGCCAAATGAGAATCGAGGATGCACACGAGGCCAGAATTCGGGTCAGCGCTGAACAAGGTTTGAACCTATCACCTGTTGGCCTGTGTGGTTATGTGCCATGTCTATGGTGCTGTCTTCACCCACTTGTTCTCACGCCTGATGTCTGTTTGAAGGCACTCTCTGCAGTTCAGTATGCCCATGGCACTATTGAAGCTCTTCAGGTTTACAGTTAACTGGAAATCAAGTTGGAGCAAACCGGTGGAACGGTATTCCAGCAATCCTCGTGTAATAGAGTTCCACCTAGTGGACTACTGATGTAATAACAACTACTGATGTAATACCAATAAAAGGTCTTTTTTTAAAATTCATTCACGGGATGTGGGCGTCGCTGGCAAGGCCGGCATTTATTGCCCATCCCTAATTTCCCTTGAGAAGGTGGTGGTGAGCCACCTTCCTGAACTGCTGCAGTCCGTGTGGTGAAGGTGCTCCCACAGTGCTGTTAGGAAGGGAGTTCCAGGATGTTGACCCAGCGACGATGAAGGAATGGCGATATATTTCCAAGTCAGGATGGTGTGTGACTTGGAGGGGAACGTGGAGGTGGTGGTGTTCCCATGTGCCTGCTGCCCTTGTCCTTCTAGGGGGTAAAGGTCACAGTTCTTGTTAGAAGTCACTTTGTAGTGTGTGTGCTTGTGTAGTAGTGTCTAAAGCTATCACACCATGGGGAGGACGGGAGAAAACTGGAAAAAGGATGAATATAAGGTTATTTTTTTAAACAAAGAAAGAATTGCATTTATGTAGCGCCTTTTACAATCCCAGGATGTTTCAGAATGCTTTACAGCCAATGAAGTACTTTTTGAAATGTAGTCACTGTTGTAATGTGGGAAACACGGCAGCCAGTTTGCGCACAGCAAGCTCCCACAAACAGCAATGTGATAATGACCAGATGATCTGTTTTTGTTATGTTGATTGAGGGATAAATATTGGCCGGGACACCGGGGATAACTCCCTTGTCCTTCTTTGAAATAGTGCCATGGGATCTTTTACGCCCACCTGAGAGAGCAGGTTTAACAATTCATCTGAAAGACGGCACCTCTGACAGTGCAGCACTCCCTCAGCACTGCACTGGAGTGTCAGCCTAGATTTTTATGTTCAAGTTTCTGGAGTGGGCCTTGAACCCACAACCTTCTGACTCAGAGGCAAGAGTGCTACCCACTGAGCCACAGCTGACAAAAATAGGATTAGCCACACCCACTCACATTGTTATGTCCACAATTGGTGCCAGAACCATACTGAATCGGCAAGACATGACCCATCAACCCATTGTAGACCAATCGATGAGGGAGAGGTGAAGAGATTGGATGGCCAGAATTTTCTTCGGGGAGGTGGGTTGGGGGCGGGGGGCCTCCGGGGCGGGCGGGACTCCCGGGAGACTGGATTTCCCTCGGGCCCTAACTGCTTTAGCGACAGGGCCTAATCTGAATGTGAGGCCTCACTTTCCCGCCCGCAGCCAGCGAGTTGGAGAGGCGGGCTGCAGGCGGGTAGACCTCAGTTGCAAGGGGTCGGTCTGGGGGACGGATCATGGGAGAGGGGTCGGCAATCGGGAGGGTGGAGAGAGGATTGGCGGGGTTGGGGTGCAGGATCGGCAGGCAAGCAGGGATTGCCAGGGGATCACGGGGGGTGGGGGATCGGAGATCACGGGGGGGTGGTGGGGATGTTGGGGGGGAATAGGGGATCACGGGGGGGTGGGGAGGGAACAGGGGATCATGGAGGGGGGGTGGGGGTGGGGGAGCACGGGGGGTGGGCGGGGTGCCAGTCACTGGAGGATCGTGGCAGGCCTCATCATCACGGGGTGTGGGGGAGGCCTGGGAGTGCGATGGGAGGCCTCGTGGTGGGGTCTCCAATCGCGGGGGATGGGTTCGGCAGGGACCCTGGATCCAGGAAGTGGGTATTTGCCATTTACCCCCTGGATGCAGCAGTCCCCGCCTCGGTTTAACTGATGGGTTTCACGAATACCCACGCAGTTAAAGGGGCTGGGGGAAAGGGGCTTCCGGTCTCATTACAATATTACAATTGCGGTACCGCCCCCTGGGAGCGGGTTGGTCACCTGCCCCCTGCCCCGCAAAACCGGATGTAGGTGGGGCCTGGGGGGGATCAGGTCTGGAATCCCATATTTAATAATTGGACGCCCCCTCAGTACGACATCACAAACACACAGGCTGTAAGATGGCTGATAACGTCAGGAACCTGTCAGGTGACCTGACCTGTTTATTCTTGTAAACAGCAATGGCTGCAATGCTACAGCAATCCACTTGGTGGAACTGTATATATATTACACCCACGCTCCAAACCCACCTGTTATTTTAGTGGGAAAATTCTGCCCTTTGAGTCCCGTCACATGTCTATCATCTCTTTAACAACGCGCATCATTGGCACCGATTAGGTACCGGGCACTGTTGCACTCAGTGTCAGCTGGAAGCTGGAAACGGCACTGAAACTGGCCAGGGAGGCAGCACAGCCCATACATTTGAGTCAGGTTTGATGTGGGAATACTGGCTCAATGCAGAGTCAACGTTTCGACCTCTGTAAATCTCGGGGAATAAACCTCTGTGCTAACGGCTCATCTCAAATGCCGAGGGAGGAGGGACACTGCAGGTATGAGCACCATAAACCAAACATGCTACTAAAAACTAGCAGTAATAACAACTCCCCCGCTCTTCGAAATAGTACCATGGGATCTTTCACGTCCACCTGAGTGGGCAGACGGGGCCTCGGTTTAACATAACAACATAAGAACATAAGAAATAGGAGCAGGAGTAGGCCTTACGGCCCCTCGAGCCTGCTCCGCCATTTAATACGATCATGGCTGGTCTGATCATGGATTCAGGTCCACTTCCCTGCCCACTCTCCATAACCCCTAATCCCTTATTGGTTAAGAAGCTGTCTATCTCTGTCTTAAATTTATTCAATGACCCAGCTTCCGCAGCTCTCTAAGGCATCAAATTCCACAGATTTACAACCCTCTGAGAGAAGAAATTCCTCCTCATCTCAGTTTTAAATGGGCGGCCCCTTATTCTAAGATCATGCCCTCTAGTTCTAGTCTCCCCCATCAGTGGAAATATCCTCTCTGCATCCACCTTGTCAAACCCCCTCATAATCTTATATGTTTCAATAAGATCACCTCTCATTCTTCTGAATTCCAATGAGTAGAGGCCAACCTCCTCAACTTTTCCTCATAAGTCAACCCCCTCATCTCCAGAATCAACCTTCTCTGAACTGCCTCCAAAGCAAGTATATCCTTTTGTACATATGTAGTAATGTCCAACTCCTCTGCTGAAGGACAATTGGAAAATTGCAGAGGGTCAAACACATGACTGACTGAGCAGCAGGCTCTGTGAATGCCCCAGAGCCAAGTCTACGTGCACAGGCGAGGACATTGATCAGAACCAGCTGATGGGGCGATGCGAAATGCAGAGTCACTTCTCCAGGCTGGTTGCCTGTTGGTGAGGAGGCCAATGTTGTTGAGTAACTCTACACCCATGACCCATGCTGAGCTGCCATGGGTCATGGTTATTGGGCCATTCATTCCTTCGAGAACGTCTTTGGTTCATTTTGTGATTGGCGGACCTCTTCAACAAGAACAACTTGTATTTATATAGCGCCTTTAATGTAGTGAAACGTCCCAAGGTGCTTCACAGGAGTATTATGAGACCAAAAGATTTGATACCGAGCCACATAAGGAGAAATTAGGGCAGGTGACCAAAAGCCAAAGAGGTAGGTTTTAAGGAACGTCTTGAAGGAGGAAAGAAAGGTAGAATGAAGAAGAGGTTTAGGCACGGAATTCCAGAGCTTGGGGCCTAGGAAACAGAAGGCCCGGCCACCAATGGTTGAGCGATTATAATCAGGGATGCCCAAGAGGCCAGAATTAGAGGAGCGCAGACATCTTGGGAGGTTGTGGGGCTAGAGGAGATTACAGAGATAGGGAGGGGCAAGGGATTTGAAAATAAGGATGAGAATTTCGAAATCGACGCGTTGCTATACGGGAGCCAATGTCGGTCAGCGAGCACAGGGGTGATGGGTGAGCGGGACTTGGTGCGAACTAGGACACAGGACACGAGTTTTGGATCACCTCAAGCTTACATAGGGTAGAATGTGAGAGGCCAACCAGGAGTGCATTGGAATAGTCAAGTCTAGAGGTGATAAAGACATGGATGTGGGCTTCAACAGCAAATGAGCTGAGGCAGGGGCGGAGATGTTATGGAGGTGGAAATAGGCGGTCTTAGTTATGATATAGATATGTGGTCGAAAGCTAATTTCAGGATGAAATATGACCCTACAATGTACGTACTGACCTCTAAGATCATTCCACTGCGACAACCGACGTTGGGCACAGCCGACGAGCTGTTCCTGGGAGCCCGGAGAAACATGAGCACTGAGTTCTTGGCTGCAAAACCGAGATTCTTCTTTCCCTCTTCTCTTTGTATCAATATATTTGATTCGAAGGTCTCACAGAGGTCTACATCAGCACTTGCCCAGTGAGCACTTATTGTTGTGGAGACACAAACTGCAGCTTCAGGAAATGTTCTGTTTTGGTGGTGAATACAGCTCAGCGTTCTTGCTGCATTGCCGGCTCGATCCTGCCATATTCTACTCCCATTTCTGTACCCGTCTAGTTTGGCAGGTACTCGCTTCTCAAGGCCGGTGCTTGCCTTCAGTTTCTGTGGAATCTGTTCAGTCAAGCACAATAATATGGAACAATTTTTACAGTTAAGTTCTTGGCTGCAAGGGTCTTAGGCCTTCTTAGTCCAGTAGTTAAAGGACCTGGGCCCAGGGCTCAAAACTCCTCCAATTCGGCACTAAGGAAATTGGATATATACTTAGAAAGGAAAAATTTGCAAGGTTATGGGGAAAGAGCGGGACTAATTGGAAAGCTTTTTCAAAGAAAGGGCACAGGCACCTTGGGCCGAATGGCCTCCTGTGCTGTATGATCCTACAGTAGCAGACTGACCCAGACAGGTCAGAGGATGGTGTGGTGGGAAGCCAAGGGTAAAGTGACACACTGGCGCAGTACGAGGCCCATGCTGAGGGTGGCACATTGTTGGCGAGGAGCTTTAGTCTGCATTAACACTCAGCAGGTCTGAAAGCACTGGTGGAGAGAGGAAGAAAGGGTTTCTGCTTTATTTTCAGAATTCCAGCATTTTGTTTTTTTTCCAGTTTTATTCTCTATCTGGCTGTCATAGACCTGACATGGGAGTGCTTGGGGCTAACAAGAAACAGTTCTAAAAATAGAAATAAAAATGCATTTTCTACACTCTATAAGTTGCATGCCTTATTGTGCCTCTCAAAAGCAATCTATTCTTTGCTCAGGTAAACCAGTCTGACACGTTATTCATCAATGGTGTATGGTAGTGTAGTGATTATAATATTGGACTAGTAATCCAGAAGATGTGAGTATAAACCTCACCAATTTGAATTCAGTTTATAATAAAAATCTGGAAATAAAAAGCTGGTATGAGTAAAAGGAACCATGAAGCTGTCAGATTGTCAAAAAAAATCCAACTGGATCACTAACGTGGTCTGGCCTATATGTGACACCGGCCCCACACCAAATTGATTGGCACTTAGGAAGCCACTCGTTGCTACAGAAGCTCATGAATGAGGCCCACCACCAACTCAGGATGGCAATAAATGCTGGGCTTCCCGGCACTGTAAACATTTTCAGCCGTGGCTCAGTGGGTCGCATTCCCGCCTCTGAGTCAGAAGGTTGTGGATTCAAATCCCACTCCAGGGACTACAGCACTTAAATCTACTCCTGTGCAGTGCTGAAGGAACGCTGCACTGTCGAAGGTGCCGTCTTTCGGATGAGATGTTGTTTGAGGATGTAACGAACTGGGTGGATAAGGGGGAACCAGTGGATGTGGTGTATTTGGATTTCCAGAAGGCATTTGATAAGGTGCCACATAAGAGGTTACTGCACAAGATACAAGCTCATGGGGTTGGGGGTAATATATTAGCATGGATAGAGGATTGGCTAACTAACAGAGAACAGAGAGTTGGGATAAATGGGTCATTTTCCAGTTGGCAAACAGTGACTAGTGGGGTGCCGCAGGGATCAGTGCTGGGTCCTCAACTATTTACAATCTATATTAATGACTTGGATGACGGGACCGAGTGTAATGTAGCCAAGTTTGCTAATTATACAAAGATGGGTGGGAAAGCAAATTGTGAGGAGGACACAAAAAATCTGCAAAGGGATATAGACAGGCGAGTGGGCAAAAATTTGGAAGATGGAGTATAATGTGGGAAAATATGAGGTTATCCACTTTAGCAGAAATAATAGAAAAGCAAATTATAATTTAAATGGAGAAAAATTGCAAAGTGCTGCAGTACAGAGGGACCTGGGGGTCCTTGTGCATGAAACACACAAAGTTAGTATGTAGGTACAGCAAGTAATCAGGAAGGCAAATGGAATGTTGGCCTTTATTTCAAGAGGGATAGAGTATAAAAGCAGAGAAGTCCTGCTACAACTGTACATGGTATTGGTGAGGCCACACCTGGAGTACTGTGTACAGTTTTGGTCTCTGTATTTAAGGAAGGATATACTTGCATTGGAGGCTGTTCAGAGAAGGTTCACTAGGTTGATTCCAGAGATGAGGGGGTTGACTTATGATGATAGGTTGAGTAGGTTTGGCCTATACACATTGGAGTTCAGAAGAATGAGGTGATCTTATTGAAACTGATAAGATAATGAGGGGGCTCGACAAAGTGGATGTAGAGAGGATATTTCCACTCACAGGGGAAACTAAAACTAGGAGACATTGACTGAGATGAGGAAAAATTTATTCTCTCAGAAGGTTGTAAATCTATGGAATTCTCTGCCTCAGAGAACTGTGGAGGCTGGGTCACTGAATATATTTAAGGTGGAGATGGACAGATTTTTGAGCGATAAGGGAATAAAGGGCTATGGGGAGCAGGCAGAGAAGTGGAGCTGAGTCCATGATCAGATCAACTATGATCTTATTGAATGGCGGAGCAGGCTCGAAGGGCCTACTCCTGCTCCTATTTCTTATGTTCTTATATTCTTATGTTAAACCGAGGCGCCGTCTGCCCTCACAGATGGACGTGAAAGATCCCACGGCACTATTTTGAAGAGCAGGGGTGTTGACCCCCGGTGTCGTGGCCAATACTTATCCCTTAACATAACAAAAAAACAAACTGGTCATTATCACATTGCTGTGTGTGGGAGCTTGCTTGTGCGCTAATTGGCTGCTGTGTTTCCTACATTACAACAATGACTACACTCCAAAAGTACTTCATTGGCTGTCAAGTGTTTTGCCTGTGGCAATGACTGGGTGGATTGGTTGCCGGACAGTTTTCTTGAGGGAGAAAGCAAGCCACTTATTTCAATTTCAAACCTGCTCTGTGATTTGTTCAGATGTGTGTCTGGTTGGTGATTCTTTGAATTAAGGGATAGTTATTTAAATAATTGCTTGTTTCCAAGGGGCGGTGGAGGGGGTGGGGATAGTTATCAGCTTGTGCTTTTATCTGGGGCCTTCACAACGAGGTGATCCAACTTTTAGTGTTGGCAAGGAAAGGATTTCAAAAACAACTATGTGAATAAAGTAATTCTAGTTGTAGTTTTAGCATTAAAGTTCTGAAGCAGTGCTTGTTGTGTATGAGGATCTCGCAAAGTGCAACTACTTATGTATGTGGGTGGTGAGTAGATGCAATTGAGGTTTGTGAGATAGTTGGGTTCCTCTGCACAGCTATTGAGTAAATATAGTGTGCGATGGAGACACAGAGACCAGAAAGTCACTTGGGGCCAATATATTCGGACTCAGTGACCCATGGATGGGGAGAAGAAAAAGTTAAGTTGGTTTGCTACTCACGATCACTATCCTGTAAACCCTGATGGAAAGTGTGTGTGCATGGACATTGGGTAAGGACAGCATTGGACATAGGTGTGAAGTTCCCAATTGTCCCACCAAATTGGTCAAATCCACCTCCTCAATGATCAAGTGTCCTGCTAAACCTCACCAGGCTGAAACATGAAGAATGATCACCTGGGCAGGGTATCAGGAGGGCAGGTTCCCAACAAACATCATGCCTTTCAGAGTGGAGGGTACAAAATGGAGGCAAGAAGATTTTGTGAGAATTCTCTAGTGGACACGTGAAGGGGTGCACCATACCAGATGTCTATCTCACTGCTTTCCTTTCTCTTTCTCCCTCAGATCCGTTACATTTCACAAACACAAGGGTTGCCAGCGGAGTATTTGTTAAGCGCAGGGACAAAGACAACACGGTTCTTCAACAGAGATCCAGATTCATCGTACCCACTATGGAGGCTTAAGGTGATTTGTTCTCTTTCAATTTTATAATGAGTGAGGAGGACCTGTGTGTGTGTGGTTTGTTTTGTTGGTTTTTTCCATTTATGTTCACTATTACACCTCTTTCCCCTCAACTGCAGCTCACTGCATCACGCACTCTTAACACGACAGCTTGGCCTGCCTCGTTTCGGCCTCTTCCAGCATTGGGCAGTCCATCCTCAGCTAATTACACAGCATAAACAGCATTCGGATGAGTCCCTTGCTCTGGCTTTCGGTCCCTCCCTCCCTGTGTGTGATTCACTGCCCTTCTCTTGGTGTTGGTGCCAATGCTGGGAGAAGAGACTCACTATAAGAGTTGTGCTCACCCTAGCACTGGCTGAAACCATTGCATTCTTTATGTGGCACGCATTCAGCTGTCACCCTGATCCTCTCAAACCTAAAGTGGACGGTGGGAGTGACTCGGCTGATGCACAGCTGCAATCCAGAGTGAGGCCTGGTGACTATCTTTATCCACCCGTACTTCCATCTTCCTGCTTCAGCCTTTAAGCTGCCTTCTCATGGCATGTATTAATGCACCAGTCTCTCTCCCCCCAACCCACCACTCCTGAAAGCACTAACTCCCACGAGGTTGTGGTCCCCTGGGTGCTAGTTGGCCCTGGGCATCTTGCCCAAGTGATAGTTCTTGTGTGACGCTAGATGGTGAGTGCTGCCTGGGCTATTTGACTGTGAGGGTGGCTCAGAGACATCGACCATGTACAGTAGACACCTCAAATCACTGGAGAAATACCACCAACGATGCCTCCGCAAGATCCTGCAAATCTCCTGGGGGGGACAGACGCACCAACGTTAGTGTTCTCGATCAGGCCAACATCCCCAGCATCGAAGCACTGACCACACTTGACCAGCTCCATTGGACGAGCCACATTGTTCGCATACCTGACACAAGACTCCCAAAGCAAGTGCTCTACTTGGAACTCCTACACAGCAAGCGAGCCCCAGGGGGGGAAGAGGAAACATTTCAAGGACACCCTCAAAGCTTCCCTGATAAAGTGCAACATCCCCACCAACACCTGGGAGTCACTGGCCAGAGACCGCCCCAAGTGGAGGAAAAGCATCCGGGAGGGCACTGAGCACCTTGAGTCTCGTCGCCGAGAGCATGCAGAAAGCAAGTGCAGGCAGCGGAAGGAGCGTGCGGCAAACCAGTCCCACCCACCCTTTCCTTCAACCACTGTCTGTCCCACCTGTGACAGAGACTGTAATTCCCATATTGGACTGTTCAGTCACCTGAGAACTCACTTTTAAAGTGGAAGCAAGTCTTCCTTGATTTTGAGGGAATGACTATGATGATGACTATATAGACCGAGCCTAAAATGTCCTCGCCAGTGTCTGAATGCATGCTCTTCCCAGCAAGGTCCACTCGATGGTAATCAGCAGCAATCACTATCCCCGCCCATCCCCATCCCATCCCATATCTAGCTTAGAGCCACTGAGGACAAATGTACCACCCCAACTGTTGCTCAGGCAACAATAAGCTTGGTCAGCCCAGATCAGGAATCGAACTTGGGAATGTCTGATCTGTGTAGGTCAGGAGCGGACCACATTTACTCACTGTGGAGTCATTGGAATGATGTAGAGTTTCCAGGCTCCTGTTATACATGTGCGTGGTCTGGTTTGGGTGTGGTTCACACTCTGGGTAACCTTGGCCCATTTCAGATTGGTTGGTAAGCAGTTCTGGTGCAGCTGGCTGCAGGGAGGCTTAACCTTGGTTGAGAATGCCCACAAGTTTCACTTGCATGTTGGCATAAATTTAGATTGTGGCACAGAGGTTGAATTTACAGGCAAACAGCTTGCCAGGGTATGAACTGCTAGCATCAGATTTTACTCCAGAAAGGATCTGGTTGAGAGGGGGAGGCCAGGGAATGGTTGTCTATAGGATGAAGAAGACAAGAGCAGGCAGCGGAAAGAACGTGCGGAAAACCAGTCCCATCCTCCCTTCCCCTCAGCGGCTGTCTGTCCCACCTGTGGCAGGGACTGTGGCTCTCGTATTGGACTGTTCAGCCACCTAAGGACTCATTCTAAGAGTGGAAGCAAGTCTTCCTCGATTCCGAGGGACTGCCTATGAGGCGATGGTTACTTGCAGCCCCATTTGCCATCATGGGTTCAAGCCCCACTCGAGAGACTTGAGCACATCGTCTCGGCTGATACTCTAGATGTTGGAGGTGATATTCTTCAGATAAGCTGAGGCCCCGTCTGCCCTCTTAGGTGGATGTAAAAGATCCCATGTCACTATTAGAAGAGCAGGGAAGCTCTCATGGTGTCCTGCCCAATGTTTATCCCTCGACCATATCACTAAATCAGATTATCTGGTCGTTATCACATCTTTGTTTTTTTGTGATCTTGCTGTTTGTAAATTGATTGTTGTGTTTCCCACATTACAGCAGTGACTACAGGCTCAATTTTTCCCAGTTATCTGCTGCTTTTTTTGGCCTAAATTAAAATATCCACCTTTCCCCAAAGTTTCTGCCCCACCGTAACTCAGTTAGTTACGATTTTTTAATGTTCATTTTTTTTTGCGATTCTGATGTCCACGGCAGTTTTTCAGATTTATGCAAGTTTGGCCAACTTACATTTTTCCTAGCTCAGCAAATGTGACCACTCCTAACAAACCTTCTGGGTGCTTAAGAAAAACCAGCGCACATTAAAAACTCGGTGCAGAAAGACGCCATTGTTTTTATGCAAAGTTTTGGAGGGGGTCAAGAAGACATTAAATATGCATCATGAAGCTTAATTTTTTTCAAATTTAAAACAGAGAAAATGGAAGTCCAGTGCAATTCGTTAATTTTGGATTTTTTTCAAAGTGCCACGCCACCACCAAACGTTTCCTCAGGGGCTCGGGGCTCGACTCCAAAAGAAACCCAGGGGAGGGGTGGGGGTTGTGGAAGCCGAACTGAAGGCATGAGAAACCTTACACTATGCAGCATCATCAAAAGCAGCCCGGATGGGGAGTGTTTTCCAAGCCCCTGTGTCCGGGCGAGGGAGCAATTCTGCTGGCCGACTCTCGAGCCCATTGAGGAGACGTTCGGTCGATGCTGTGGTGGTACTTTGAAAAAAATCTAAAATTAAAATAATTACATTAGACTTCGTTGCCCCAAATGTCCTCATTGAATGTCTAGCTTCCCATTCTAGGCAATCCTATTGCGCACGTGCAGATCAGGGTGTGGACCATACTAGGGCATTGACCTTGGGGGGAGAGAGAGAGGAGAGAAGCTTTAACTTTGTCCTGCTGTTTTGAACTTCTTGCAAAGATACAATTTAATCATGGGGGCAATACTGACAATGTCATACCTTGTGCAAGACTTCTGTATGATGGTGCTGCGGAGAAGACGATTGATTCGACGTCATCACATGAGGAACCTCAGAGCACGTAGGATGATGGGCAGGAGGCCTTACCCATATCGGGTATATCGAGACAGGTGTTTGTACCTGCACCTGAGTGATGCAGACTGTGCGAGAAGGTTGTGATTCTGCAAAGAAGTTGTAACCGAGTTCTGTGAGTTAGTAAAAGCAGACCTGCAACCTAAAAGTGTCAGGAGGACTGCTTTGTCAGTTGAAGTGAAGGTTACAGCTGCACTTTCATTCTATGCATCTGGATTGTTCCAGACCACGACTGGGGATGTGTGCGCCATTTAAGAACATACATAAGAACATAAGGAATAGGAACAGGAGTAGGCCATACGGCCCCTCGAGCCTGCTCTGCCATTGAATAAGATGGCTGATCTGATCATGGACTTAGCTCCACTTCCCCGCCCGCTTCCCATAACCCCTTATCCCCTTATCGTTTAAGAAACTGTCTATTTCTGTCTTAAATTTATTCAATGTCCCAGCTTCCACAGCTCTCTGAGGCAGTGAATTCCACAGATTTACAACCCTCTGAGAGAAGAAATGTCTTCTCATCTCAGTTTTAAATGGGCGGCCCCTTATTCTAAGATCATGCCCTCTAGTTCTAGTCTCCCCCATCAGTGGAAACATCCTCTCTGCATCCACCTTGTCAAGCCCCCTCATAATCTTATACATTTCGATAAGATCACCTCTCATTAATGAGTAGAGGTCCAACCTACTCAACCTTTCCTCATAAGACAACCCCCTCATCCCCGGAATCAACCTAGTGAACCTCCTCTGAACTGCCTCCAAAGCAAGTATATCCTTTCGTAACTTCACACGCTCGCACTTAACTTAACTTTAATAAAAAATATTCTTGCATCAAACTTCAAAGTTTTCACTTAAGATCACTTACAAACTTTAAGATCACTTACGAACTTTTAAACTTGTAAATTTACATAACTTACAAAAAACCTTTTAATTTGAGAACAGTTACAACTGTAACAACAATACTAATAACAACAACAACAGCAGCAAAGAAAGGCTGCACCCATCTCTCCTCCATCTTATTCTAAGACCGCCCGCTGCGCTTGGTCTTGGTGACTCCACCCCTGCCCGCAGGCAGTGGCGCAGCGTTTCTCGGGTATTCTTTCGAACATCTCTGGTAATGCGCACTTCTTGATGGGGGGGCGTGGGCAGGTGGTAATGTGGAAGGCCCGGCTTGGGCCTCTTCAGAGACTGTTTGGGGATTGGAGTGGGAGTGGCAGTTGATTCTGTCACAATGGACGCGGGGTCTGGGCATGTTACCTTATTGAAGCAGCTATCTCCGACATTCACTCCCTCATGTGCCCGGACAGTGTTCCCATTTCTCATGAGAGTGTTGTTACTTCTCCCGACAGTCCCTATACTTCATCACCCACCCCACCGATGGTGCCCAGGAGTGATCGGGTAAGGTCAATGCTCTCCACACTCATTGCCATCATCTGAACCACATCTGTTAGATCCTGCACCTCAGGAGAGCGTGGTCGAGCTCTCCTTCCCCTCCTCACCCTGGGTGTGGCTCGCTGCACCCCACTGGGACCCACAACCTGGGACGGTGAGTAACCATGGAATTTCCCTACACTCGTACCACTCAAGAAAGGGCCTGGCACCTCAATGGGCAGAACTTGCACCTCCTCCAGAGTGAGTACAACAGTGGGGGCTTCATCCTCCCCTTCCCCTCCCCCTCCCCTCCTCCTCACTCTCCCCTTCCCCTCCCCCTCCCCCTCCCCTCCCCCTCACTCTCACCCTCACTCTCACCCTCATCCTCACCCTCATGGTCTAGAAGGTGCGATTGGAAGATGTTCTCGTCTTCAGGCTGATCCACGTCTGAATCTTCAGCATCAGCTTCAGCTCGTCAGGGTTGGCCTCACGTTCTGCAAAATATAACAGAACAGACAAATGGTTAGCAGCAGAGGAGGGGCAGGGTGGGTGACATGAGTAGGCTCACAGCGCAGGCAGCAGGCTGATTTGAAGGACCACGATGAATGATAGCACATTACATCAACCGAAGCGTAGCTGACGGAGACATCCCCATGAACCGAAGCATGGCTAGCCCTCGCAGTACTGAACATTTAGCAAAGCCAGACTGTGGAATTTGCAGGCCTTACCCTCTCCCTCAAGTGTGGGCCCAACTTGTGCAGTGGTGGTTGCTTTTCTCCAGGGAGGACCCATCAAAGCAGCGACCCTGTCTTCCTAAAGGGTGTCAGTGGGTGCAGATTTGCCAGGCCTCCTCCTGTTCGAGTTCTTTCCCTTTTGTTGTGTGCCACCTTCCTCTGCAAAGATGAAAATACAACCTTTTAGAGAGGGTGTATTTCTGCTGGGTGGGACATAGACAGATGGTCACAGTTACAATTGCAATTCCAGTGAATAAATGAAAATATTACTTACACTAACTACTTGACCAAGATCCTGCCACTTCTTTTTGCACTGGCCTCTAGACCTCGGGGTGGTCACCACTGCGCAATAATCTTCTGCAACTTGGTTCCAGTGTTTCTTCATTTCTTTTGGTGGAACTTTTATGTGACCTCTGCTGGTGTCCAGCTCGTGTCATCTGCCCTCAATCACAGTAACCGGTACCTCCACATCGTCCTGTGAGAAATTCTTGGTCCTTGCACCACGTTGTATCTTGTATTGCAGCTCCGATTTTTCCAATGAGAATTAAAGTTCTCACACACAACTGGCTCTTTAAAAATGGCTGAATGCAGACCGGGAGCTGTACTGGGCATGCGTGCCCTTAGGAATCACGTCAATAACGTCATTTTATTTTTTCGCGCATGGGCAGAAGTGGGGGGGCATTGTTTTTTCAGCGCAGACAGCAGGCTTCACCCCACCCCACGCCCCCACTCCCACCCCCAAAGCTAAAGGACAGGCTGCGTGGTGCCAATTTCAAAAAATAGAACGGGGAAACTTACTAGTTATTTTTTTGGAGTAGTCAGGGCCAAAAGAAACGGGCGTAACTCTGGCAATACGGCAAAAAACATTATTGGGGAAAATTGAGCCCATCATTTTTAAAAGTAGATAATTGGTTGTAAAGCACTTTGGAACGTCCTGAGGTTGTGAAAGGCGCGAAATAAATGCAAGTCTTTCTTTGTTTCTTTCTTCGAATGATACTCAGCTCTCCTGTCGAGTTGATCACTCATTTCTCGGTTTAGATCATGTGATTTACTTTGCCGAATCTCGCTCTACAATGCAGCAAAGTGCGATTCAACAGGTCTGCAATCTAGCGCCATCTTTCTGATGGTATAAATCTCATTCCTCCACTTGCCGTGCCGCTGTGCAGGGACAAGCTGTGCTGCCAGGCCAGGAAACACATTATTCTGCTTTAGAATTACAGGAAAGGATGAAAATAAAAATCAGCTGTCCCAATAATATTTTATTTGACAGCTGGTGCGTCCCAGCACTTAAACAAACATGCGCCACTTTGGGGTCTCGTGTCTGAGCGAACCTCCTCGCACAGCACATGTGTTGGCCATTCTGAGAGACTCCGCGGTTGGGTTTAAAGGGAACTTGTCCAAACCCTTGGGCAAGCAAGAATGAACACGGGGCAGCGGCTGATGGAGAAAGAGCGACAACATGCAGATGCTGTTCAACGACTTGAGCCCCTTGTGTAGCTGCCACTTCCTTGACATCCGAGAACCTCCGAGATTGATGGGCAGGCTGCAGGCCAGGCCAGGCCAGGCCAGGCCAGTCTTACAAGTGTGGAGAGAAGGTGGGGAGATGTTGGTAGGTGTACCCAGAGCAGTTAGTCAGGAGCTGCACTCCTGAGGCAACGCCTTGTGCCAGAAACACAACTATAGCAGGGCTCCGGGGGACCAAATTGCCTCAATGCTCTCTGCACCGCATTAAATGCTGAGCTAAAAACATGTTCTTGTTAAAATTACAGACGGCGGAAGATCACGAGACAGAGATGGGGATCAAGTCGAAGGAGGCAAGAAAGTACATTTTTAACTGTTTGGATGATATGGCACAGGTACGATTGTCTTTCTTGGACAGCTTGCTCCCTTGCTGGGTTACAATCTACAGGAACCGGCTGCCTCCCAGTACTTCACGACGGGGCTATTTGTACGTCTGAGCCCTGGTGGGGAATGGCGGCCGGGTACTTGAACACAGCGGGGCTGGAGCATCAGAGCGAACTGTCCTCACACCGCTTCCACAGGCGCACACACACCCACACACACACACACACAAACACACAGACAAACAGACAAAAACACACACACACACACACACACACACACACACACCCAGACAAACAGACAAAAACACACACACACACACACCCACACATACGCGCACACACACACACACACCCAGACAAACAGACAAAAACACACACACCCACACACACACACACACACACACACACACACCCAGACAAACAGACAAAAACACACACACACACACACACCCACACACACATTCACACACACACCCGACAAACAGACAAAAACACACACACACACACACACCCAGACAAACAGACAAAAACACACACACACACACACCCACACACACATTCACACACACACCCGACAAACAGACAAAAACACACACACACACACACACACACACACGCACATTCACACACACACACCCAGACAAACAGACAAAAACACACACACACACACACACACCCACACACACGCACATTCACACACACACACCCAGACAAACAGACAAAAACACACACACACACACACACACACACACCCAGACAAACAGACAAAAACACACACACACCCACACACCCACACACACGCACATTCACACACACACACCCAGACAAACAGACAAACACACACACACACACCCAGACAAAAACACACACACACACCCACACACACAGATTCACACACACACCCAGACAAACACACACACACACACACACACATACACACACAGATTCACACACACACACCCAGACAAACAGACAAAAACACACACACACACCCACACACACACACCCACACACACACTCTCACACACACACCCACACACACACTCACACACAGATTCACACACACACACCCAGACAGACAAAAACACACACGCACACCCACACACACACACACACACACAGATTCACACACACACACCCAGACAAACAAACAAAAACACACACACACACCCACACACACACACCCACACACACACTCTCACACACACACCCACACACACACTCTCACACCCACACCCACACACACACACACACACACAGATTCACACACACACACCCAGACAGACAAAAATACACACGCACACCCACACCCACACCCACACACACACACACACACACACACGCACATTCACGCACACACACTCACCCAAACACATACATATTCACACACACACACCCACACAAACAGACAAAAGCACACATACACACTCACGCACACGCACTTACGCACACACACTCACCCACACACACACATATTCACACACACACACCCACGCAAACAGACAAAAACACTCACACACACACACACACATACACACACCCACACACACACTCACGCACACACTCACCCACACACACACAAACACACAAAAACTCACGCACACACACTCACGCACACACACAGATTCACACTCGCGCACACACACACCCACACACACAAACACACACGCACTCACTCACGCACGCACGCTCACGCAACACACAGATTCACGCGGGCACACACATACAGACGTCAGACGTACATACACAGTCACACACAAAAACACACACCAACACACACATACGCGCACAAACATACACACACACTCAGACGCACACACGCACTCACTAGAACAACCCTGACCGTTTTTTATTTCCCTGGAACTTTCCAACCCAGAGAGCCTGAAATAAATGGTAGTCCTACCTCAGCACAGACTGAACCTGTGAGCTGTATGAGCTGAAGGATATCCTTATTAGGCGGGAAATTGTGTTAGGGAAATTGATGGGATTGAAGGCCGATAAATCCCCGGGGCCTGATAGTCTGCATCCCAGAGTACTTAAGGAAGTGGCCATAGAAATAGTGGATGCATTGGTGATCATTTTCCAACAGTCTTATCGACTCTGGATCAGTTCTGGAGGGTAGCCAATGTAACACCACTTTTTAAAAAGGGAGGGAGAGAGAAAGTGGGTAATTATAGACCGATTAGCCTGACATCAGTAGTGGGGAAAATGTTGGAATCAATCATTAAGGATGAAATAGCAGCGCATTTGGAAAGCAGTGACAGGATCGGTCCAAATCAGCATGGATTTATGAAAGGGAAATCATGCTTGACAAATCTTCTGGAATTTTTTGAGGATGTAACTAGTAGAGTGGACAAGGGCAAACCAGTGGATGTGGTGTATTTGGTCAAAAGGCTTTTGACAAGGTCCCACACAAGAGATTGGTGTGCAAAATCAAAGCACATGGTATTGGGGGTAATGTGCTGATGTGGATAGAGAACTGGTTGGCTGACAGGAAGCAGAGAGTCAGGATAAACGGGTCCTTTTCAGAATGGCAGGCAGTGACTAGTGGAGTGCCGCAGGGCTCAGTGCTGGGACCCCAGCTCTTTACAATATTCATCAATGATTTAGATGAAAGAATTGAGTGTAATATCTCCAATTTTGCAGATGACACTAAACTGGGTGGCGGTGTGAGCTGTGAGGGGGACGCTAAGAGGCTGCAGGGTGACTTGGACAGGTTAGGTGAGTGGGCAAATGCATGGCAGATGCAATATAATGTGGATAAATGTGAGGTTATCCACTTTGGGGGCAAAAACGCAAAGACAGAATATTATCTGAATGGCGGCAGATTAGGAAAAGGGGAGGTGCAACGAGACCTGGGTGTCATGGTTCATCAGTCATTGAAAGTTGGCATACAGGTACAGCAGGCGGTGAAGAAGGCAAATGGTATGTTGGCCTTCATAGCTAGGGGATTTGAGTATAGGAGCAGGGAGGTCTTACTGCAGTTGTACAGGGCCTTGGTGAGGCCTCACCTGGAATATTGTGTTCAGTTTTGGTCTCCTAATCTGAGGAAGGACGATCTTGCTATTGAAAGAGTGCAGCGAAGGTTCACCAGACTGATTGCCGGGATGGCTGGACTGACATATGAGAAGCGACTGGATCAACTGGGCCTTTATACATTGGAGTTTAGAAGAATGAGAGGGGATCTCATAGAAACATATAAGATTCTGACGGGACGGGAAAGGTTAGATGTGGGTAGAATGTTCCCAATGATGGGGAAGTCCAGAACCAGGAGATACAATCTTAGGATAAGTGATAGGCCATTTAGGACTGAGATGAGGAGAAACTTCTTCACTCAGAGAGTTGTTAGCCTCTCTGCCGCAGAGAGTTGTTGATGCCAGTTCATTGGGTATATTCAAGAGGGAATTAGTTTTGGACCTTACGGCTAAGGGGATCAAGGGGTATGGAGAGAAAGCAGGAAAGGGGTACTGAGGGAATGATCAGCCATGATTTTATTGAATGGTGGTGCCGAATGGCCTACTCCTACACCTATTTTCTATGTTTCTATGCATGGCCCAGTGCCTGAGCTCACTGAGGCAAATGAAGCCACGAACAGGATTGTCAACTACAACCCGTCCTTTCTCCCTGGACTGAAAATAGAAACACATCAGAAAGGCTGGCTGCATTTGGACTTCTAGAACACTCTCTTATATTTCTGTACCTCGTCTGTGCTGAGATGGTGTGGGTCAGATACTTCAGTTTTTATCTAAAACGTGGGGAATTATTCGATTGAAGTCTTTGTTGAAGTGCATTTTGCTAAATTGAGACCAGTGAAAGGCTTTTCAGGTCCCTGGGATGCCTGTGCCTTACTGCAAGTCCCTGAATCTCCCATACCACCAGGTGGATTCCTAATATATTAGCATGGATAGATGATTGGCTAACTAACAGAGAACAAAGAGTCGGGATAAACGGGTAATTTTCAGGGATCAGTGCTGGGGCCTCAACTATTTACAGTATATATTAATTACAATATTTTTTGGATGAAAGGACTGAGTGTAATGTAGCCAAATTTGCTGACACAAAGATTGGTGGGAAAGCAAGTTGTGAGGAGGACGCAAAGAATCTGCAAAGGGATATAGTCAGGCTAAGTGAGTAGGCAAAAATTTGGCAGATGGGGTGTAATGTGGGAAAATGTGAGGTTATCCACATTGGTAGGAAAAATAAAAAAGCAAATTATTATCTAAATGGGGAGAGATTACAAAATGCTGTAGTACAGAGGGATCTGGGGGTCCTTGTACATGAAACACAAAAAGTTAGCATGCAGGTACAGCAAGTAATTCGGAAGACAAATGGAATGTTGGCCTTTATTGCAAGGGGGATAGAGTATAAACGCAGAGAAGTCCTGCTACAACTGTAGAGGGTATTGGTGAGGCCACATCTGGAGTTTTGGTCTCCTTATTTAAGGAAGAATTTCTTCTCTCAGAGGGTCATGAATCTTTGGAATTCTCTGCCCCAGAGAGCTGTGGAAGCTGGGTCATTGAATATTTTTAAGCTGGAGATAGACAGATTTTTGAGCGATAAGGGAGTCAAGGGTTATGGGGAGCTGGCAGGGAAGTGAAGTTGAGGCCAAGATCAGATCAGCCATGATCTTATTGAATGGCGGAGCAGGCTCGAGGGGCCGAATGGCTGACTCCTGCTCCTATTTCTTATGTTCGTATGTAACACACCAGTCTGCAAAGTGCGAGGGTCCCACCCCCAGCTGAGTTCCCAATCACAGCCTTATTCCAGGGCAGACACCCCTGGCCCAATCTTTCCCCAGCTACAGTTATTAAAATGTTTGGCTGATCATCAGGGGTGTTTGATTTTTATTACTCGACTCCCTCATTTGACCCCCTCTCTTCCCTGAAGGCTTACATGGTCTTCAGAATCTCCACCAGTACCTTGCACAACAAGCCATTCCTCATAAAGGAACGCAGGCCATGATTGTAAGCAGGCCGTTGGAAATAACTGCCGGCACCGACCCTGCCCTTACCTGACGCTCATGTGTGAAACCATTCTCCAGTAGCTTTTTGTGCTATACATCATGATGTAGATGTGAATATATGGGGTATGATTAAGAAGTTTGCAGATGATACTAAAATCGGCTGTGTGATTGATAATGAAGAAGAAAGCTGCGGACTGCAGGAAGATATCAGTCAACTGGTCAGGTGGGCAGAACAGAGGCAAATGGAAGTTAATCCAGAGAAGTGTGAAATAATGCATTTCGTGAGGGCTAACAAGCAACTGGTATACACAAAATGGTAGGATACTGAGAAGTGTAGAGGAACAAAGGGACCTTGGAGTGCATGTCTACTGATCCCTGAAAGTAGCAGAGCAGGAGGGTTATGCTTGAACTGTATAAAACACTTGTTAGGTCACAACTGGTGTACTGCGTGCAGTTCTGGTCACCGCTTAACAGGAAGGACGTGATTGCACTGGAGATGGTACAGAAGAGATTTAAGAGAATGTTGCCGGGAGTGGAGAATCTAAGCTATGAGGACAGATTAGATAAGAACATAGAACATAAGAAATAGGAGCAGGAGTAGGCCATATGGCCCCTCGAGCCTGTTCCACCATTTAATACGATCATGGCTGATCCGATCATGGACTCAGCTCCACTTCCCTGCCCGCTTCCCATAACCCCTTATTCCCTTATCGGTTAAGAAACTGTCTATCTCTGTCTTAAATTTATTCAATGTCCCAGCTTCCACAGCTCTCTGAGGCAGCGAATTTCACCGATTTATAACCCTCTGAGAGAAGAAATTCCTCCTCATCTAAGTTTTAAATGGGTGGTCCCTTATTCTAGATTAAGACTCCTAGTTCTAGTCTCCCCCATCAGTGGAAACATCCTCTCTGTATCCACCCTGTCAAGCCCCCTTATAATCTTATACGTTTCGATAAGATCACCTCTCAATCTTCTGAATTCCAATGAATAGAGGCCCAACCTACTCAACCTTTCCTCATAAGATAACCCCCTCATCCCCGGAATCAACCTAGTGAACCTTCTCTGAACTGCCTCCAAAGCAAGTATATCCTTTCGTAAATATGGAAATCAAAACTGAATGCAGTATTCCAGGTGTGGTCTCACTAATACCCTGTATAACTGTAGCAAGATTTCCCTGCTTTTATACTCCATCCCCTTTGCAATAAAGGCCAAGATTCCAGTGGGCTGGATTTGTTTTCATTGGAACAGAGGAGGCTGAGGGATGACCTCATTGAGGTGTATAAAATTATAAAGGGGCCTAGATATAGTGGATAGAAAGGGTCTATTTTCCTTTGCAGAAGGGTCAACAACCAGGGGGCATACATTTAAAGTAAGTGGTAGGAGGTTTAGAGGGGATTTGAGGGGAAATTTCTTCACCCAGAGGGTGGTGGGGGTCTGGAACTCGCTGCCTGAAAGGGTGGTAGAGGCAGAAACCCTCACCACATTTAAAAAGTACTTGGATGTGCACCTGAAGTGCTGTAACCTACAGGGTTATGGACCTAGAGCTGGAAAGTGGGATTAGGCTGGATAGCCTCTTGTTAGCCGGCACGGACACAATGGGCCGAAATGGCTCCTTCCGTGCTGTAAACTATGATTCTAGTTATGAGTCATTGGATAGTGGTTAGGAGCGGGTATGGTGGTGCATTTATTTGTCGGTGTGTTTATAATGGGCCATCGTTTGCTGAGAGAGGGCATCTAACGGTGTCTGCCGTTAATTAGACTTGTCCTGGCACATTTAGGTTTTTAAAGTTTTTGCGTGGCAAGTTGCTGGGAGTGTGAGCTGATACCGTCGCGAGGGAAATCGGGAATCTGGGACCTGAGTGATCAGGGCAAGTAAATGTATATCTCCTTAACCAATCAGATTGAAGGATTGTGAAATTAACAGTGCAAGGGTGAGAAGGAGGGTGAATTCGAGTGGATGCATTCAATGTCAAATCAAGTGCAGAAAGGGAAATAAAACGAGGCAAGAAAGGTGGATTAAGAATGAGAGAAATAAAGAGAGACAGAAGGGAAAAGTTTAAAAAAATTAAAATGTTATATTTTGCACTTTTAAAATCGGCAACAATTAATATCTAAAAGAATGGTTTCCCCACTTGTGATAGCTTATTTTTGGTGTTGGAGAAGTTAATTGGCAGTAATTAACATTTATCACATCGTTAAAATGTTATGTAGTCTTGAAATGACAAGACGTAACTTTCCGTGGTGGGTTTAGTTGGTATCCACCACACAGACACAGCAACCTCACACCATTCAATGCATGTCGATGGTGAGTCAGACAGCGAGAGGCTGTTTTCGGGGAATTGATGGTGGAGCAGCACAGACAACATTTGCGCATCCGCGTTTAATCGCGCATTGGCCCCTCGCCTGAAGTTGCTGCACCGTTTACGCATAAATAACAAGTGAGCACCATTCGCCTGACCGTTACTTTAACTGCAAACTCTGGGCCGTTATATATATACATACATATATCTACAGGTAGGCATGGATGTAAGTGCAAGTTGTTGTTTTATAGATATATATAATACATATAGATAGGCATAGATAGAGCTATATATATATAGATATATATGTAAAGATATACATAGATAGAGCTATATATAAAACAACAACTTGCATTTACATCCATATCTACCGGTAGATATATGTATGATAGATAGAGCTATATATATATAAAGATAGATAGAGAAATAGATAGATAATAGATAGATGATGATAGATATTTATAGATGGATGATAGATATGTATGGATAATAGATAGGTGATAGATGTGTAGAGATAAATATACTGCCTCGCTGCAGACATGAGGATGAAAAATGGGCAGCTGGTGTTGTGCTCGGGCCCCCATGGAACTGTACTGCAGCAAGAGTTTGAGCACTGTGGTGAACACTAAGAGAGAAAAGCTTGTGCATAAAGCCAGCCTCTCTCTTTCCTCTCGACCACAGACTTTGCATTCTTGTTGCACCGCTGCAGGGGTGGGTCCCCTTCCCTTACCGTCCTGTGCCGTGCCTCAAGCACGGGACTGCGCTAGGGAACGTGAATGCCCGCTGTGATTGTTGCTGCTCCAGGCTTGTATCATTCGACTGTGGAAAAGACAACTTCCCACCTAACGCCAGCCTTTCCCTTGCAGGTAAACATGAGCACGGATTTGGAGGGAAGTGAGATGTTGGCAGAGAAGGCAGACAGGCGGGAGTTTATCGATCTGCTGAAGAAGATGTTGACAATTGACGCAGACAAGAGAATTACACCGATCGAGACGCTGAGCCATCCCTTTGTAACGATGACCCACCTACTGGACTTTCCTCATAGCACACAGTACGTTCCCTCCTTCTAGGGCAGTTTCCTGAATTCTCCCCCATATGAACTTCTGCAAAGTGACAAGTGTTCGGAGGAAATCAGTTTGCTGAGTCATTTATACCCTCCAAGTTGTGAATTTTCTTTGCACTTTTGATATAGGTTGTACTGGGAGATTCTGAGAGTTTACAAGGCTGTAATCTAGTTATGCCGTTCAAATGGAATTTAAATTGATGACAGAGATGGCACAAGTCAGGAGTGTGATGGAATACTCTCCATTTGCCTGGATATGTGCAGCTGCACCAATGCTCAAGAAGCTCAACACCATCCAAGACAAAGTAGTCCACTTGGTTAGCAGCCCATCCACAGCCCATCTTCCACCACCGGCGCACTGTGGCTGCAGTGTGTAGTATCCTGGAACACCCTACCTAACAGCACTGTGGGAGCACCTTCACCACAAGGACAGATGTGGTTCAAGGAGGTGGCTCACCAACACCTTCTCAAGGACAATTAGGGATAGGCAAGAAATGCTGGCCTTTTTAACAATGCCATATCACCAGAATTAATTAGGAAAAAAGAACCGGGAATAGATCACTTGGTATTTCTGGCACCTAGTGTCAGAACCAAGCAATCCCAAAGTGAGGCACCAGCATCTACCCAACAATGTGGAGAATTGTCCAGGTATGACCTGTCCACAAAAAACAGGACAAATCCAATCCGGCCAATTACCCCCCATGAGTTTACTCTTAATCATCAGCAAAGTGATGGAAAGTGTTGTCGACAGTGCTACCAAGTGACACTTATTCACCAATAACCTGCTCACTGATGCTTAATTTGGATTCCGCCAGGACCACTCAGCTCCAGACCTCACTACAGCCTTGGTCCAAACATGGACAAAAGAGCTGAATTCCAGAGGTGAGGTGAGAGTGACTGCCCTTGACATCAAGGCAGCATTTGACCGAGTGTGGCACCAAGGAGCCCTAGTCAAACTGAAGTCAATGGGAATCAGGGGGAAAACTCTCCACTGGCTGGAGTCATACCTAGCACAAAGGAAGATGGCCATGGTGGTTGGAGGTCAATCATCACAGCCCCAGGATATCGCTGCAGGAGTTCCTCAGGGCAGTGTCCTCGGCCCATCTTCAGCTACTTCATTAATGACCTTCCCTCCATCATAAGGTCAGAAGTGGGAATGTTCGCTGATGACTGCACAGTGTTCAGTTCCATTCGCAACTCCTCAGATAATGGAACAGTCCATGCCCGCATGCAGCAAGACATGGACAACATTCAGTCTTGGGCTGATAAGTGGCAAATAACATTCGCGCCACACAAGTGCCAGGCAATGACTATCTCCAACAAGCGAGAGTCTAACCACTGCCCCATAACATTCAACAGCATTACCATCGCCGAATCCCCCACCATTAACATCCTGGGGGTCACCATTGACCAGAAACTTAACTGGATCAGCCACATAAATACTGTGGCTACAAGAGCAGGTCAGAGGCTGGGTATTCTGCAGCGAGTGTCTCACCTCCTGACTCCCCAAAGCCTTTTCACCATCTACAAGGCACAAGTCAGGAGTGTGATGGAATATTCTCCACTTGACTGGCTGAGTGCAGCTCCAACAACACTCAAGAAGCTCGACACCATCCAGGACAAAACAGCCCGCTTGATTGGCACTCCATCCACCACCTTAAACATTCACTCCCTCCACCACCGGCGCACTGTGGCTGCAGTGTGTACCATTTACAAGATGCACTGCAGCAACTCGCCAAGGCTTCTTCGGCAGCACCTCGCAAACCCGCGACCTCAACCACCTAGAAGCTCAAGGGCAGCAGGTACATGGTAACACCACCACCTCCACGTTCCCCTCCAAGTCACATACCATCCTGACATATATCGGCCGTTCCTTCATTGTTGCTGGGCCAAAATCCTGGAACTCCCTCCCTAACAGCACTATGGGAGCACCTTCACCACACAGACTGCAGCGGTTGAAGAAGACGGCTCACCACCACCTTCTCAAGGCCAATTGGGGATGGGCAATAAATGCCGGCCTTGCCAGCGATGCCCACATCCCATGAACGAACAAAAAATGTAGCTGATGCCCAAGGCAATACTTAATGGTTAACTACTGCTGTGGTGCAGAAGAAGGACTTCAGTTTGTGGGGACAGCAGGGTTATAGAATTTAACAACTTGAGATGTATCGCAAGGCACCCATTGCAGCCCGGCTGCAACCTGCATGTTGGACTGGCTTGGAGCGAAGAGCCAGGAAGTTGACCGGTAGCGAGGGAGGACTTATGAGGAAAGACTGGAGAACTCTTCAACATTGGCAGCATGTATGAACATATGAACAATGATGGAACAAAAGCTTACTAGTCCATCCAGCCTGTCCCATACAATTGTGACACCTTGTGCCTCACAATATTTTCACTCCCCACCCCACCCGAAACCATGTGATCTCCGGGGAGATAAAAACCAGGGCAATTTGGTTGTGGGGGTGGGGGGCGGAATCTGGGAAATTCTCCTCTGAACCCCTTAAGCGATTGAGATAAATCCAGATCACTTGGCCCAAATAATTTTATGCAGTACAGTACCTACCTTTTGAATGAGGTGATAAGGAGGTCTTATAGAGGTTTATAAGGTAATATGTGATATAAAAAAGTTCAATCTGGAACACTATTTCAAATTAAGCCAAGGACACACTGGTTCAAAATGACGGAGGTGAATTAAGGATATGTGAGGACATATTTTTACCAGAAGAGTGATCAGCATTTGACTGGACTGTCAGTAGGGTCGTGAAGGCACAACCCCTGGAATAATTTAGGAAAGAGCTGGGAATTGTGATGGGAAGATTGTTGGATCTTTCTGAATGAATGAGTTAGGATGGGCCTTCCTCATCTTGTGATGGTAACTGTGTTTTTAGTGCTCCATCACAACGGCCTTATCCTTATCTGCTGCTGCTCCAAAAGCAGAATCACACCTGATGTGTAGCTTTAATACTGGCTGGAACTGGTCACTGGCCACCAAGAGTCAAGAAAAAATTGGGTCAGGACTTTTGAGACAGGTTGAAGAGAAACAGCAAATACTGAATGGTTGAGCCTTGTGCTCAATTTCTGTGCCGTCCTGGTTTTTATCCAGTTCACGACGCTGACTGGCTTTGGTCACAGCAGGGTTATGATTCATTGAGCACCCTGTCTCCAGCTTGGGCAAAAGACTGGCTTTGCCTTTTGACTGTGGCTGCCTTCCTTTCTTTTTGCCAGTCAATTAAACAATCTCTTCACTTGCAGAGCTCAGTTGTTGGCCTCTTTGCACTCTGCATCTAATCTCTGTGGTTTGCAGTGAAGGGACTGGAGGCGTGCGAATATGACGAATGTGACTGAGAAAGGGGCAGCTGCTGAATTGCGAAGCACAGCATGCGATTGAGAAGTTGCCTTCTGTATATGTTGATGACAGTTAGGGCAGTGTGGTTGAGTTCTATGTATCCTTCGAACACACAAAGAGGGCTGAGGCTTAACCCCCAAAAGCGGGTGGGTTGGTGCAATGTATTTGCTTCATGGGTTCTTTGCTTAAGAATTCATAGCAACTCATTGCTATTAAGAACTAGTTGGTTTTTTAGCAAAAGTTTAACAATCACACTACACATTATCGGTTCATCCACTAGACTCACAACCACCTGCCTCATCGTGGATGACCGAGACCCAACTGGCTGGGGTTTTATTGAGTCTTGTGTACATCACGTGACTGGCTAAGCCACTCACAATGCAACAGCTCTACAAACCTGTGAGGATACTCATGGGTGAGCACATTACAGTTGGGGTTGGGTGAGATGTTAAAACTTTAAATCTCAACCCCAATCCGGCTCCAACCTGCCCAGTTTTAACGGAGGCGGGACAAGGGGCAGGCAACCAATCCCTTTCCAGGAGGCGGGTTGGCCAATTAACGAGTTTCTCAGGCCTCGGGAAACCCAGCAGCTTAAGGGAGGCGAGGACAGTTTGGGGGAGAAGATAAGTGCTTGCCCCCCAAGCTCCCCCCACCCCCGACCCAGAATCGTGGATTGGAACCCCACACTCCCACTAGCAGCAGCAGGCGACTTGTCTGTGTTTGAGACGTGCTCGAGATTGTTCCCTGCCCGACTGGAAGCCAAGGCAGTCATCAGGCTGACCTCCAGGCGGGGACCCTGTCAAAGCAAAACTCCACAACATACAAGCAAACCCGAACTGCTGGTATTCCCGACAGAGCACCGTTCTCCCTCCCCAACCCCCGCCCCCCCCCCCCCGCGCCTGTCCCTACGCAGCCCGCTCTGCCACGCCCCCACTTCCCCCCCCCCCCCATCCCCGTCCCTACTCAGCTTGCCCCTGTCAGGATTCAGCCCCAACGGTGGGAAGATTCATGGCCCTCAGGATCGGTGCTTTGATGAGTGAAATCATTGCCGTTTTCCTCTTTTTAATAATAAATGATTCTCTCCATTTTTTTTCCAGTGTCAAGTCCTGCTTTCAGAACATGGAGATATGCAAGCGCAGAGTCAATATGTACGACACTGTGAACCAGAGTAAGACGCCATTCATCACGCACGTGGCTCCAAGCACATCCAGCAATCTGACGATGACCTTCAGCAACCAACTCAGCACAGTGCACAACCAGGTATGTGCGAAGCGAGTGATTTAAAGCGGGTAGATGAAGATGGAGGGGCAGAAAGCCCCTAGTTTGCGGGGTCAGTGCAAGGCCATCTGATTACCACAGGACAGGTGCTCCTGGCACAGCACCGAGACCGATAGGTTTTTGTTGGGTAAGGGTATCAAGCAACATGGAACAAAGGACAGGTAAATGGAGTTGAGGTAAAGACCAGCCACGATTGAGCTGAATGGTGGGACTGGCTCGACTCGATGAGAGGCCTATTCCTGGTCTTGTGAAATTCATTGTGAGGGTGGGGTTTCTGCTGGTTTCCCTTGGTAACTCTGGCACAGACAGGGGCTACCCCCAAGAAAGCAATGATCAGGGGACTTTGGACCCATGGTTCCCAAAACCCTCCACCACTCAGATTTTCCCCGTGTCATGTCTGGGTCTGTTGTAGACTTATTGATAGAGGTTGTTGCTGGGATTAGTTAACATAGAAATTAACAGTGCAGAGGGAGGCCATTTCGGCCCATCATGTCCGCACCAGCCGACAAAGAGCCGCACGGCCCTTGGTCAGCAGCCCTAAAGGTTACATATATTCTATGAACAATGAGGGAAAGTGTATCATGCGAATATCAGGATGTTAGAAGGCGAACTAGATGGATTGTGATCTTTTATTGTCTGGAAATTCCTATGTTCCTATTCCCACTACTTTCTGATTTCACCCTTAAATTGCCTAGCTCTAATTTTAATATTTATGGCCATTAATTCTGGATTGCCCCACCAGAGGAAACAGTTTCTCTGTATCTACCCTATCTGTAATGTATTTGCTTCATGGTTTCTTTGCTTAAGAATTTGTAGCAACACATTGCTATTAAGAACTAGTTGGTTTATTAGCAAAGGTTTAACAATCACACTACACATTACCAGGCTCACAACCACCTGCCTCATCATGGATCCCCCGAACCCTGGGGTTTTATTGGGTCTTGTCAACATCACTTGACCGCTAAGCCACTCCCAACACAACAGCTCCACAACTATTTTTGTGAACCTATAAATCAAGTGCCCCCTTATTGAAGGGGCACTAAAACCGACAAATTAAACAAATGTACTTTTAACAATAATAGTTCAATTAAACTTTGGTTGCCGGGGGTGATGATGCACTCCAGTCCCTCCGGTGCCCAGCTCTCACGGAAGGCCGCGAGCATACCGGTGGGCACCGCGTGCTCCATCTCCAGGGACACCCTGGCTCGGATGTAACCGCGGAAGAGAGGCAGGCAGTCAGGCTGAATAACCCCCTCGACCGCCCGCTGCCTGGACCAGTTGATGGCCACCTTGGCCGTGCCCAGGAGCAGTCCTATGAGGAGGCCTTCCAACCTGCCCGCTCCCCTCTGCACCGGGTGCCCAAAGATCAGGAGTGTGGGACTGAAGTGCAACCAGAATTTGAGGAGCAGCCCCTTCAAATAATGTAATAGGGGCTGCACCCTCGCACACGCAACATATACATGGAACACGGACTCCTCCAGACCACAGAAATTGCAGGCGGCCTGGGAGCCCGTGAACCGACTTAAAAACTTATTGCACTGGACTACTCCGTGCACCACCCTCCAGGCCAAGTCCCCAATAAATAGAGGGAGGACTCCCACGTAGAGTCAACAGCTCTACAAGCCTGTGCGCACACTCACACGTGCATACATTACACTATCGAATCATGTAATCAGTCTAAAGACCTCGATCAGATTGCCCCTCAATCAAGGGACTACATACCAAGTTTATGAAGCCTGCCTTCTCATAATTTAAGCAT
Organism: Pristiophorus japonicus; assembly: GCF_044704955.1. Lineage (NCBI taxonomy): Eukaryota > Metazoa > Chordata > Chondrichthyes > Pristiophoridae > Pristiophorus > Pristiophorus japonicus. Next base: position 86,133,586 of record NC_091991.1, on the reverse strand, counting down.
TTATAATTCTGGTGAATCTGTGCTGTACCCCTTCCAAATCCAATATATCTTCTCCCGAGACGAGGTGCCCAGGACTGAACGCAGTGCCCCAGATGGGGCCTGACCAAGGCTCTGTACAGCTGCAGCTTCACTTCTTCACTTTTGTATTCCAGCCTCCTTGAGTTAAAGGCCAACGTTTCATTTGTGTGTACGTTCGCATGTGGTGTCAGGCCTGAGTGTTCCGAACCAGTTCTGCACAGTACAACCGAGTAAATATACAGAGTGATCTATATGGTGCCAACACAGGCCACAGCTGGGCAGTCAGCGATTGAAGGATTTAAACTGGGTCAGCACAGGCCACAGCTGGATATTTTTGCACTCATTTGTCTTAACCAGCTCTACGTAGGTCACAGCCAAGGAATTAGCCCAAGTTTCGGCTGGAGTTGTTTTTTTTTTGGAGCAACTAGTTTAGTTTGGAGTATCTTAGAAATTGCAATTCTTGGCATTTAGTTTGCTCCAGTTCTAGTGAGTTCGTTGTTTCATTTTAGTTCAGATTTTTTATCAAAAGGGGGCGTTAGCAGCCAGTTAAGCCTGTTTTGCAAGTTTAGACAGCGAAAAGTTACTCCAAACTAACTTAGAACGGACTAAGTGTCCACTTTTGTACGCTCAGAAAAACCTTGCGTACACTTTAGAATTAGGCGCAGGTAGCCAGAGATAGCGGGGGGGGGGGGGAGGGGGGAAGGGAAGTTAGAGGGAAGTTAGGGGATTTTCCAAAGCATTAAACACTTCACTTTTACCAATAAAGAGCCATCATCAATTATAAATGATAAATAAATCAATAAATAAAAAATTAAAATTTCCTACCGCTCCATCGAAGCAGCGGCAGCAGGCACCGAGCTGCGATCTTTCGGCCGTTCGGCCAGGGGATTAGGCGGACCAAAAAACTCACCGGGAGGGCGACATCCACAGAGCAGAGCCACAGAGCAGAGCCCCAACACAGAGCCCAACCAGACAGATAGACACTATGTGATCTAAACCAGGTCAACACAGGTCACAACCAGACTGAGTGATCTGTTCTGTTGGTCAGACTGATGGGTAGAAATATCTGGAACAGATGGCTCAGTGAGCACCACAACCCAACCATTTATCTCTGACATACAGGATAGCCCAAAGGATGGGGATACTGATTTACCTCAAGACCAGCCCCAGCTTAATCCGACAGAACACACCAATGCTGAGAGAATGAAATGGCTTGCAATCAGACCAACCAATCTGAAGGCAACATGTGATCTACACAGGCTGTATTCCTGAGAAGTGGATGAATTCAGGGCTCCAGTAATCAGGGTAACTTTTAAAACGGTGTCCCCTCAGTGGGGTAAATCTGCCTGGTGTGGAACTGAATGGCCCAAATCTGATTCCTGGTCCATGCTGAATTTAGACGATCAGTTGGCTTCTGAGCTCCTTGACCGTGGAATGAGGAAAAATATAAATTGGACAGGGAATCAATGTCCAGTCATTTATGTTGGAAAGTGTTGGTGTGAGGATTAGGATGCCTTCTAAGCTGAATAGCCTACAAACACAATGCCAAGGTTGGAGAGACCAGAATGGCCACTTGACTACGGTGCTGAAAGACAGCTGGCAGCAATGGGACTGTAATCCAGCAAGAGACAACATCTTTAAGGAGAGGAGGGGAGAGAAAAATGGCAAGAAACGAACCTGCCCATTCATGGTCTTCACTGCAAATGATAGATTCCCTTTAACTGTTCCAATAAGCTAAATGCAGCCTTTCTTGTAAAAACTAGTGTTTGAACTGAAAACTAAACATGTGTGATATTGAATTGCCAAGGTCATTCACAGGCCAGTTGGAATCCCGTCATTTAGCTCTCACTTTGATGAATAAACACTCGACTGTTGGGTAAACAGGAACTCCATATGTTAGAACAGCTCACACTGGGGTTTCAGTCTTAAAGAGGCACTGCCGCATTTGTGTTGGCAAAGCCTCTTTGTCACAATAATCATCATGATATCATTCACGATGCGAAAGCTCAGTAGTCCTCGGAAAGTATGACTCGAGTCTCTCCGGGAACCATCCTTCACCCGAAGCAGAAATGTCTTTAAGGATAAGTCCTGGAATTAAAAATGAATCATACAGCTGGACTGGCAGTCAATGTCTTTGTTGGCGAGTCTGCTAATTGCTCCTATTTTTAAATCTCTCGTTGTCGCATCACATTCCTCCTGGCAGGGGGCTCTTCTGAGGCAGCGCTGTATTTGAGCCAGGCTGCGACAGGGGTGGGAACCAGTTACCCCTCTGCTATTTTATACTTCAGTGTCAGCCGTGGCTCAGTGGGTAGCACCCTCGCCTCGGAAGTCAGAAGGCTGTGGGTTCACAGGGACTTGAGCACAATAAATCTAGGCTGACACTCCAGTGCAGTGCTGAGGGACCGAGTGTAATGTAGCCAAGTTTGCTGATGATACAAAGATGGGAGGGCACAAAAAATCTGCAAAGGGATATAGACAGGCAAAAATTTGGAAGATGGAGTATAATGTGGGAAAATGAGAGGTTATCCACTTTGGCAGAAATAATAGAAGAGCAAATTATAATTTAAATGGAGACAAATTGCAAAGTGCTGTAGTACAGAGGGACCTGGGGCCCTTGTGCATGAAACACAAAAAGTTAGTATGCAGGTACAGCAAGTAATCAGGAAGGCAAATAGAATGTTGGCCTTTATTGCGAAGGGGATAGAGTATAAAAGCAGAGAAGTCCTGCTACAGCTGTACAGGGTATTGGTGAGGCCACACCTGGAGTACTGCATACAGTTTTGGTCTCCGTATTTAAGGAAGGATATACTTGCAATGGAGGCTGCTCAGAGAAGGTTCACGAGGTTGATTCCGGAGATGAGGGGGTTGAGTTATGGGGCTAGGTTGAATAGGTTGGGCCTATACTCATTGGAGTTCAGAAGAATGAGAGGCGATCTTATTGAAACTCATAAGATAATGAGGGGGCTCGACAAGGTGGATGCAGAGAGGATATTTCCACTCATAGGGAAAACTAAAACTCGGGGACATTGTCTCAGGATAAGGGGCCGCCCATTTAAAACTGAGATGAGGAGGAATTTCTTCTCTTAGAGGGTTGTAAATCTAGGGAATTCTCTGCCCCACAGAGCTGTGGAGGCTGGGTCATTGAATATATTTAAGGTGAAGATAGATAGATTTGTGAGCGATAAGGGAGTCAAGGGTTATGGGGAGCGGGCAGGGAAGTGGAGCTGAATCCATGATCAGATCAGCCATGATCTTATTAAATGGCGGAGCAGGCTCGAGGGGCCAAATGGCCTACTCCTGCTCCTATTTCTGATGTTCTTATAGATTGTAAATAATTGAGGAGTGTTCAAATTGATCTTAGTGCCCCTGGACTATGGGGGTGAAAAACATCAGCAATGGCCAACGCTCCTGATTCTCGTCCGGTGACACCAGCGGGAAAAGGCGCACAAAGTTTGGCTCAGCTGCAGTGGCCCAACTGTAAGGTCGCACCCATGAAGATTGGTCACTGGGATGGAGTTTTGGGGGTGACCCATCCTCATGTGACCACACCTCAGTAAGAGTTGCACCTTCAGGAGCGGGATGGGGAACTTAAACAAAATATAAACTAACAATGGTTTCAATTTCAAAATGGTAATATGATCATGGAACTCTTATTGTAAGTAGTTACTGTGCTAGTTATCTCTTTGCTTGATTCTCAGATGTATATTGATCATGGCTTTCTAAAAAATCCTCAGTTTTATACTCTCCTCTCCTTTCTTTCTTCAGCCAGGATGCTTTTTTTTTTGCAAAATTGCAGTGTACAGGTCTTTTATGTAGTTTAAATCCAGGATTCCTTTAAAGTGCGACCATCTCAAACAGGTTCCACCATTCCCAGGACCAGACCTGTACCCACCAGTACAGTACCCCAGTGTTATACAGTGACAGACCTGTACCCACCAGCACTGTACCCCTTGTTATACAATGACAGACCTGTACCCACCAGTACTGTACCCCAGTGTTATACAGTTACAGACCTGTACCCACCAGTACTGTACCCCAGTGTTATACAGTGGCAGATCTGTACCCACCGGTACAGTACCCCAGTGTTATACAGTGACAGACCTGTACCCACCAGCACTGTACCCCAGTGTTATACAGTGACAGACCTGTACCCACCAGCACTGTACCCCAGTGTTATACAGTGACAGACCTGTACCCACCAGTACTGTACCCCAGTGTTATACAGTGACAGACCTGTACCCACCAGTACTGTACCCCAGTGTTATACAGTGACAGACCTGTACCCACCAGTACTGTACCCCAGTGTTACACAGTGACAGACCTGTACTCACCAGTACTGTACCCCAGTGTTATACAGTGACAGACCTGTACCCACCAGTACTGTACCCCAGTGTTATACAGTGACAGACCTGTACCCACCAGTACTGTACCCCAGTGTTATACAGTGACAGCCCTGAACCCACCCCTACTGTACCCCAGTGTTATACACTGACAGACTTGTACCCACCAGTACTGTACTCCAGTGTTATACAGTGACAAACCTGAACCCACCAGTACTGTACCCCAGTGTTATACAGTGACAGACCTGTACCCACCAGTACTGTACCCCAGTGTTATACAGCAATAGAGCTGTACCCACCAGTGCAGTTCCCCAGTGTTATACAGTGACAAACCTGAACCCACCAGTACTGTACCCCAGTGTTATACAGTGACAGACCTGTACCCACCAGTGCAGTTCCCCAGTGTTATACAGTGACAGACCTGTACCCACCAGTACTGTACCCCAGTGTTATACAGTGACAGACCTGTACCCACCAGTACTGTACCCCAGTGTTATACAGTGACAGACTGTACCCACCAGTACTGTACCCCAGTGTTTTTCACTGACAGACCTGTATCCACCAGTACTGTACCCCAGTGTTATACAGTGACAGACCTGTACCCACCAGTACTGTACCCCAGTGTTATACAGCAATAGAGCTGTACCCACCAGTGCAGTTCCCCAGTGTTATACAGTGACAGACCTGTACCCACCAGTACTGTACCCCAGTGTTATACAGTGACAGACCTGTACCCACCAGTACTGTACCCCAGTGTTATACAGTGACAGACTGTACCCACCAGTACTGTACCCCAGTGTTATACAGTGACAGACTGTACCCACCAGTACTGTACCCCAGTGTTATACAGTGACAGACTGTACCCACCAGTACTGTACCCCAGTGTTATACAGTGACAGACTGTACCCACCAGTACTGTACCCCAGTGTTATACAGTGACAGACCTGTACCCACCTGTACTGCATTAGTTTTAGCTTTGTGCTCCGGGGTTTATGTTGACCACAAAGAGTTGTCGAAGTCAGTGCTATTCAACCGCAGACCGCTTATTGACTAGAAAGTTAGACCTTTGTTTTTTATTAAATATACACAAGTATATGGATGTATGTATAGATAGGTAAAGGTCACAGTCAGTAACCATTTTAGTCAGTACTAGCCATGTATAAATATGCTGTCTGGTAAAGTTTGACTTAAGAATACTGAGGATTTTTCTGAATGTTATTAAACATCTTCATTGTTCTTCCAATACTAGGCTCCATCAATTTGATTTCTAATCAAATACGATTTTAATAACAAATAAATTCATCTGGTGATTTGATGTGGATATTCTTCTCAAACTCCGGGAAATCAAATTGTTGCGGCCGAGATGTTGTGCTTTTTCTGTGATTTAATTTCTCCTTCCCCCCCAAACAGCCTTGCTTACCATCTCCTATTATTTGTGTTAAATCCCGTCATCCCTTTAGGCCAACAGCCTGGCTCCCACATCCACAAGTGCCACCCTTTCCCTTGCCAACCCTGATGTCTCCTTACTTAACTACCAATCTGCACTTTACCAGCCTTCAGCAGCATCCATAGCGGCGGTTGCCCAGCGGAGCATGCCCCTACAGACAGGAGCCGCACAGCTGTGCGCACGGCCCGATCCCTTCCAGCAGGCCCTGATTGTGTGCCCGCCTGGATTCCAAGGTGAGACGTGTTGTGCTTGACTCAATTCCTCAGTCCCGCTGCTTGGATAACTTTACGGGTTGGATTTTCGGCTTTGATGTTTTCGGGGCGGTAATGGCGGTGGGGCGGTAAAGTTAGCGCCCGGTAATAGTTTGCGGTCAGTCAGTAACATTGGGCAGCTGGGCCCTGAGTCAGGGGGCGCAGCGCTAAGGGAGGCGTTGTACACCTCTCTCGGGCGCTAGCGTGGGAAACTCCTGAGCTAAAGAGCCGGGCCGGGAGCACTCCCAGAGACACCAGGGTGGGGGGGGGGCAGGGGGGAACCCATTAAAAAAAAGTAATAAAAACATTCCCAAAACATTACCCACGTCACCACAGCACAAATCGCAAAAAAAATTAAAAGGAAAAACAATCTCACTTACCTCAGGAGTCCATTACTTACCTCTGCGCTGTCGGTATCGTTGCATCGCCCGATTTCCCAGGCGTTCACTGTGAGGGGCGCTGCAGGGCGGCCGAGTCACTGGAGGTTGACCGCCCTCCCAGAACACCTCACCGCCGCCATTGCCGCTGCTCCGAGGCAAAAAACGGAGCCGAAAATCCGCCCCAGTGTGCGTCAATTATGACTAAACTCTTACTTGCTGCAGACAGATCATTCTCCGTGTGATTTCCTTCTTACCATTTGAATGCTCTCTCCCTGGTGCCAATAGGGTTGCAGGCTTCCCCCACCAAGCACGCCGGCTACTCGGTGCGAATGGAGAATGCCCTTCCGATCGTCACGCAGGCTCCGGGAGCGCCGCCGCTGCAGATCCAGCCTGGCCTACTGACACAGGTAGTTGCAATGCTGACTGTAAGATCGAGCTCCCCCTTAGTGGGCTACTGCTCCACCTAGTGGGCAGCTGTGGTAATGCAACTGCTCATGTAAACACAATAAAGGGATCATGTGACAAGGTCACATGACAAGTTCACGTCACGCCATCTTGTGCCTGAGTGTTCGTGATTTCGTAATATATCACACTGGCCCGAGCAGTTGGGGTGATCGAGAAGGTGTTGCACTTCGGAAGGATTCAACAAATCCCTCATGGCAGTCAGAGCATAGACACTACGTCATGCGGGCAGAAGGTCTCGTGTGTGATTCCTAGTCTGTACCGAGGTAGCTCATCTGAAGTGAGGGAATGGTTGGTTGGCTGCTACGTTGGCTTTCCCCCCTCGGCTCGGGAGAAGAAAAATTAGACAGGGCTCCCGCTCCTGGCCGCTATCCAATGACCTCTGTTGGAAAGTGAGTGTCTTTGGACGTGGGCTGAGAACAAAGAAAGAAAGACTTACATTTATATAGTACCTTTCACGACCTCAGGACGTCCCAAAAGTGCTTTGCAACCAATTAAGCACCTTTGATTTATAGTCACTGCTGTAATATTGGAAACATTGCAGCCAATTTGCACAAAACAAGCTCCCACAGTAATATGATAATCGTTAATGACCAGATAATCGTTAGGTTTGTTTTTGAGTGATGTTGGTTGAGAGATAATTATTGGCCCAAGGCATCGAGGAGAAATGCCCTATTCTTCTTCGAATACTGCCATGGGATCTTTTACAGTACCAGCTGTGACTCACCTCTGAGTCAGAAGGTTGTGGGTTCCAGTCCCACTCCAGGAACTTGAGCACATAAATCTAGGCTGACACTCCAGTGCAGTGCTGAGGGTGTGCTGCAGTGTCAGAGGTGCCGTCTTTTGGATGAAACCTTAAACCTTAAACCCCCTCTCATAACTGTAGTTTTCCATCCCTGCAATCATCCCAGTGAATCTACCCGGTATGCTCTCTTTGGATTTACAGGTGAATGTAAACGAGACTTACATTTATGTAAAACCTTTCATGACCACCGGACATCTCAAAAGTGCTTTACAGCCAATGAAGTACTTTTGGGGTGTAGTCACTGTTGTAATGTGGGAAACGCGGCAGCCAACATGCGCACAGCAATCTCCCACAAACAGCAATGAATTAAATTGAAAACTTGGGATAGAGTTGCTGGCAGCTTGGAAATTACTTCAGGGCGCGGGGCAGGACGGAGAAGGCGGGGCGGGGATGGGGTGGGGGGTGGTGGAGTAGGTGCTGCAGGATTGTGATTACCCCTTCCCCTTAACCTCATGAGCCTTTCTTATTTTGCTTCTCTTCCTGGTAGCAGGCTTGGCCCAGTGGGACCCAGCAGATTCTTTTGCCTCCAGCCTGGCAGCAGCTGACAGGAGTGGCAGCCCATACCTCAATGCAGCACGCGACTGTTCTTCCAGAGACAATGGCAGGGACCCAGCAACTGGCGGATTGGAGGTAGGCTCCATCGGCCTCGATGAGGCGGCTTCATTTTCTGCCGGGTCCTCTCCGGAGGGAAGTAATGCGCGGCAGCATAACCCAAAACCACCTGGTTTGGCAGAACCGTCAGACAACATGGCCTGATGTGCTTGTGACACCATGTGTAATGGCCTGAATGGCATCAGCAACATGGCTGAAGGGTGCCTAGCCTCTGTGTTGGTCAGTCGGGTGTCTGCCATATGTGGAAACCCAACTCCAAACAAGTCTACTGAAATGTCCAAACAATCGAGTGTTGGCACTCTTCCTGCAGGCAAATGGCCCCATTGCCTAAATCCAGAGAACTGAGGCACAGGGTGGCATAAAGGGTCTCCGCCCAATTTAACCAGTGCAAACCACGCCACTTGCTCGCACAGAGCACTGGTAAGCTTCCAGCTCCTTGTATTTGTTGGCTTACAGCTGTAATGTATGCATCCGGCAAGTATGTTCACAGGTTTGTAGCGCTGTTGAACCAAATTTTAATTTGATAACCAAATTTTAATTTGATTTGTTTAACGTCCAAAGTTTAATTTGTTGGTTTTAGTGCCCCTTTAATAAGGGGACACTTGTATTAATGTTCCACCTTAAAATAGTTGTAGAGCTGTTGATGCGCCAGGGTGTCCCTGGAGACAGAGCACGCGGTGTCTTCTGGTACGCTCGCGGCCTTCCACATTATCAGCCCTGCCAACAACATTTTAATTTGATCTAAGTTTCCGTCAAAGTTTTTATTTGGAAATTTGTGGGTTCTAGTGCAATTGCCAAAAGAGGGTACTTGATTTAAAGTTCTACTTAACATAGTTGTTGAGCTGTTGAGTTGTGAGTGGCTTAGCCAGTCACGTGATGTTCACAAGACTCAATAAAACCCCAGCCAATTGGGTTCAGGAGATCCACGATGAGGTCGGTGGTTTTGAGCCTGGTGGATGAACTGGTAGTGTGCAGTGTGATTGTTAAACTTTTTGCTAATAAACCAACTAGTTCCTAATAGCAATGTGGCTCTATGAATTCTTAAGCAAAGGACCCATGAAGCAAATACACCACAACAGGGTTATTTGGAGCTGAGTGGGAAGCATCCCAGCTCCACGTTGCCGGGAAGATTGTGTGCTGAGGGGTGGGTACATGGTGTATAGAGTGTTGCACCATCTGTGCATGGCTCGACTGGTCTGATGGTGTATTCTCACCCTTCTTTCATATGTCTGTACGGCTTGACTTACCCCTCCAGGTATCACCACTGGCTGGTCAGACACCGCTGATGCCCGTAATGTATTTTAATGTTGAATAACCGAGAATGCCATAGAAGGTTGACTCAGTTCCACTGTCCCATCAATGTCCAATGACTTATGCTCAAGTGTGTCATCATGGAGCCAACTTGACTCCGCAGAGGTCAAGGAGGATTGTCACCAATTGGTCACATGAGTAAGAATTGGAAGGAGAATGTGCCACCCGGCAAAGCCACTCCTTCCACAGTCCGATCGTGAACTCTGCCCGATTTATTTAATGCCCTGAAATTTGTGTACAAATAAGGGGCCATTGCACGTGCTGCCCATGTCAAACACAAACCCTGTTTCCTCCCTTTCCCTCGCAATGATCTCGAACTAGGAAAATGCTCCACTGAGGGCAGGTCGGGGAGAAGATTGACTACTTGTAACTGGGGAGAGGCTCGTTGTTGGTCTGTCCTGAGTAAATATGTCCTTTAACCTCCCTCTGTCTGGCCCAGGAACGCCCACCCGCACACCAGCCATTACAATACCATTATGCAGCAGCCGGCCCTGCTGGCAAGTCATGTGACCCTGCCGTCGGCCCAGCCGTTGAATATTGGCGTTGCTCACGTGATGAGACAGCAGCCCACCTCAAGCTCAACCTCAAAGAAGAACAAGCAACAGTCCTCCACCAGGTAAGTAAAATGCGTCGTCTGAAATATGCCGTCATTTCTCTGTTGGAAAGTGAGTGACTTTGGACAAAGAAAGAACTTACATTTATATACTTTCACAACCCCAGGATGTCCCACAGTGCTTTACAGCCAACAATGTATTTTTGAAATGTAATCGCTGTAGCGAAACACGGCAGCCAATTTGTGCAAAGGTCGGTACCTTCATTCAGCACCTGACTGCCAGTCAAGATTGGGTACCCGTGCCCAGGAGTGGGGCCTAAGACCATAACCTTCCGACTCAGGAGGCATGTGTGCTACCCTGACACTACACCTTCTGAAGTGTGCCAACCAAAATTGTACACAACACAATTCAGTCTGCCAATGATTTAGGCACAAAGGAATTGCTGGATGAAAACACACCAAGGTCCAGCTAGTTCGCCTTCTCCCATCCTGGTAGTCGCATGCTGCAACAATAATGGAGATGTTGACCAATCACAGCAACAATCTCTATCAATGAGTCTACAACAGACCCAGACATGAGGTGAGGAAACCCCCCCCAGAGGTGGAGAGCTTTGGGAACCACAGGTCCAAAGTCCCCTGAACCTCCCAAGCCCGCTACACTTAGCATGTCATGTGTCAATAAGCCTCAACACAACCTCTGGAGATTTACATACCACTGTCTGGACAAGCCCAATATTTGATCTTTTTCACATGAAAAGTAACAAGTCCACTGTCACTTCCAAGTTCTCTCTAAAATCTCCTTGTGTTAATTCTACTCCCATGAATTCCTATGCCACCCATTTTTTCTTGTAATATGCAATACTTTACATTTGCCAGATTTATATTTAATTTGCAATGGCTTCTCTTCCAGCCCCCACATCATTACCTCTGGTGTCCCCCAAGGATCTATCCTTAGCCCCCTCCTATTTCTCATCTATCTGCTGCCCCTTGGCAACATCATCCGAAAACACAGCGTCAGTTTCCACATGTACACAGATGACACCCAGCTCTACCTCACCACCACTTCTCTCAACCCCTCCACGGTCTCTAAATTTCAGACTGTTTATCTGACATCCAGTTCTGGATGAGCGGAAATTTTTTCCAATTAAATATTGGAAAGACCAAAGCCATTGTTTTCGGTCCCAACCACAAACTGCATTCCGTAGCCACCGATTCCATCCCTCTCCCTAGCATGTCTGAGACTGAACCAGACTGTTCGCAACCTAGATGGCAAATTTGACCCTGAAATTAGCTTCTGGCCACATAACTAAAACCGCCTATTTCCGTCTCCATAACATCGCCCGTCTCCATTCCTGTCTCAGCTCATCTGCTGCTGAAACCCTCATCCATGCCTTTGTTACCTCTAGACTTGACTAATCCAACACACTCCTGGCTGGCCTCCCACATTTTACCCTATGTAAACTTGAGGTCATCCAAAATTCGGCTGCCCGTGTCCTAACTCGCACCAAGTCCCGCTCACCCATCACCCTTGGGCTCGCTGACCTACATTGGCTCTCGGTCAAGCATCACCTCGATTTCAAAATTCTCGTCCTTGTTTACAAATCCCTCCATGGCCTCGCCCCTCTCTATCTCTGTAATCTCCTCCAGCCCCACAACCCCCCCCCCCCCCCCCCCCAAGATGTCTGCGTCCTCAAATTCTGCCCTCTTGAACATCCCTGATTAGAACTGCTCAACCTTCAGCTGCCTGGGCCCTAAGCTCTGGAACTCCCTCCCTAAACCTCTCCGCCTCTCTACCTCTCTTTCCTCCTTTAAGACGCTCTTTAAAATCTACCTCTTTGACCAAGCTTTTGGGCATCTGCCGTAATTTCTTCTTATGTGGCAGTGTGTCAAATTTTATTTTTTATCATAACACTCCTGTAAAGTGCCTTGGGACGTTTTACTACATTAAAGGCGCTATATAAATATACATTGTTGTTGTTGGATACGATGTTTAAACTGTAATTTACACACTCAGTGATTATTTCAGAATCTATGGGGTAATTCATTGTTGGGAAACCAAGCTACCAGGGAGCAAACATCAGAGTCTGGTCACCACATTTAAGTAACCTACCATAGATGGGGTGATTCTGCAGGTTGTGGGACATTTGGTTGTCAGGCGGACTGAGCTCATGGTACATCTGATCGTGCGCTGTTTAAATTGTGACATTCTCATCAATCGTTTCAACAAGATGCACCTGATCTTCATGTTCGAGGGGTGTTGGGGAGGACCCCTCCTCTTTTATAGGGGGTGCTTGTAAAATATATGGTTTTAATGCCCCAAAAAAAATCACAAAAAAAAAACAACAAAAAAAACATTTATTAGAAAAAGGGGCAGTTAAGTGTCTGGAGTGTACCCCAGATCGGGGGGCACTTGATCTAATGTTTATTTTGTTCCCCCTCCCCCCCTCCAAAAGAGTTGTTGGGGAGGAGAAAATAATGGGAATCGCTAACAGCAGCTCCCTGGTGGGTGAATATATCGAGAGATAATAGAATCCTCAGGTTCACTCTCCAGTCGGTGCTGAGTGAATTGAACTCAGCTGGTCAAATTTGCCTTGGCACCTGTGAATTAAGAAGGGGTTGGAAAATCAGCCCCGGTTACTGCTCAATGTTCAGTGACCATCCCTCCCTTTGCTGGACAGTCTGTGCCTGTAGTTTCCAGGTCCAGGCTCAAAAAAGACTTGCATTTATATAGCGCCTTTCACAACCACCAGACCTCCCAAAGTGCTTTACAGCCAATGAAGTACTTTTATTTTTGTGACGTGTAGTCACTGTTGTAATGTAGGAAACTCAGCAGCCAATTTGCACTCAGCAAGCTCCCACAAACAGCAATGTGATAATGACCAGATAACCTGTTTTTGTTATGTTGATTGAGGGATAAATATCGGCTAGGACACCGGGGATAACTCCCCTGCTCTTCTTCGAAATAGAGCCATGGGATCTTTGACATCCACCTGAGAGAGCAGACAGGGCCTCGGTTTAACGTCTCATCCAAAAGACGACACCTCCGACAGTGCAGCACTCCCTCAGTACTGCACTGGACTTTCAGCCTAGATTTTTGTGCTCAAATCGCTGGACTGTGAGGGCTCCCACTGTCGAGTATCCTGCCAGCATTCGGGACTTAGGCTCACACATGAAGAGTGGGCAATTGGGTGAGAAAATGGAGAGGAGCCAGTGGTTATGGAGCTGTGTGCCAACACGAGTCAGCGCCTTCAGAGGGGAATGGAAATATTGGAGAAAAGAGAGAGGAACTCAAATCCAAATGAAGCATAATTACAGGGTTCTCAATGCCTTAAATAAGAACTGCTTTTAAGGCGACGGGGCTATGACTAATACACAGGGATCCTGGGTTTTTTTCTGCGCACGTCTTAACGTTTCTGCGCTTTCTCCACAGGAATATATCGGCCTACGAGGTCTCCTCCTCGCGAAGCTTCACCTCGCACTCCCCGCAGCGCTCGAAGCGTGTGAAGGAGAACACGCCGCCTCGCTGTGCGGTGGTGCAGGACAGTCCGGCCTGCAGCAACTTGACGTGTGGCTGGGGGGAGGCCACCAGCACAACCCGAGAGCCCCAGAGGCAGACCATTGTCATCCCCGACACGCCCAGCCCCGCCGTCAGCGTCATCACCATCAGCAGCGACACGGACGAGGAGGAGGAACGCAAGCGGGTGCCCAACAGGTGAGGGGGACAGCGGGCACTGTTACATAGAATTGCAGAGCTTGGGTCCAGCCGTCTGTGTTAATGCTCCACAAGAGCCTCCTCCAACCTTGCTTCATCTCACCCCATCAACATATCCTTCAATTCCTTTCTCCCTCATGTACTTATCCAGCTTCCCCTTAAACGCATCTCTGCTATTTACCTCAACAGGTGATTGCTAATTCCATAATCTAACAACTACAACAATTAGCATTTATATAGCGCCTTTAAGGTAGTAAAATATCTCAACGCGCTTCACAGGAGCGTTATCAAACAAAATTTGACACCAATCCACATGAGGAGATATTAGGGCGACTTGGTCAAAGAGGTGAGTTTTAAGGAGTGTCTTAAAGGCAGAAAGAGAGGCAGAAAGGAGGAGAGGTTAAGAGAGGGAATTCCAGACCTCAGGGCCATGCCAGCTGAAGGTACGGCTGAAGTTGAGCGATTATAATCAGGGACATTCACGAGGTCAGAGATGAAGGAGCACAGAGATCTCGGAGAGTTGTGGGGCTGGAGGAGGTTACAGAGCTAGGGAGGGGGCGAGGTCAGGGAGGGATTTTAAAACAAGGATGATACTTTTGAAATCGAGGTGTTGCCTAACTGGGAGCCAATGTAGTTCAGCGAGCACAGGGGTGATGGGTGAGCGGGACTCGGTGCCAGTTACAACACAGGGGTGATGGGTGAACGGGATTCGGTACCAGTTAGGACTCTGGGTGAAGAAGTTTCTCTCGAACCCTTTACTGGATTTATTAATGAGTGTTACGCAAGCAAGGCCTTTGGCTCCAGGAACGTTGTCCATTGAAAGCCTTTGAACAGAGTTTGTCGCGGTGACTACATCTGGAATTCAACAACACAGCGCATTTGTGGAGAAGGTTCTGAGCTCCTGTTGAAGGAGCAGCAAGAGATTGCAAGTCAGAGAGCTGCAGACTGTAGCATGTGCTCGCTGAGGGTTTGACACCAACAGTGGGAATAGGTAGGAGTGGTGGGTGGGGGGGGGGGGTGTTGGGGGGAGAGAATCATAGAAATTTACAAAAAACAGAAGGAGGCCATTCGGCCCATCGTGTCCGCACCGGCCGACAAAGAGCTATCCCAGCCTAATCCCACTTTCTAGCTCTAGGTCCGTAACCCTGTAGGTTACGGCACTTCAAGTGCACATCCAAGTACTTTTTAAATGTGGTGAAGGTATCTACCTCTACCACCCTTTCAGGCAGTGAGTTCCAGACCCCACCACCCTCTGGGTGAAGAAATATTTCCTCATCTCCCCTCTAAACCTTCTACCAATTACTTTAAATCTATGCCCCCTGGTTATTGCCCCCACCACCCCGCTAAGGGAAATAGGTCCTTCCTGTCCTCTCTATCTAGGCCCACTCATAATTTTATACACCTCAATCAGGTCTCTCCTCCGCCTCCTCTGTTCCAAGGAAAACAAAACCAGCCTATCCAATCTTTCTTCATAGCTAAAGTTTTCCAGTCCTGGCAGCATCCTGGTAAATCTCCTCTGCACCCTTTCTAGTGCAATCACATTCTTCCTGTAATGTGGTGACCAGAACTGCATGCAGTACTCCAGCTGTGTGCTTACACTTTTCCGAAATACTGAAGCAGGCCAGAGTTGAAAGAGCAGGGGATGTGTCCTGGGATGTAGGGTAGAAGGGAGAGGACCGGCGAAGACCCATTAGTCGGGGCAATTGCCCACCAGAGATTCCACGGAATCTCAGCACATGCTTCCGTCTTCTCCGAGCCAGTGAGTAACCTTAACATCACACCAACGCGCACATATGGACAGTCGGTAGGAGAGGACCGTGCGCTTAGCCCCTGTTAGTTCAGGCGGTCCAATGAAGAACTCCCAGAGCTGGCCCTCAATCACACGACTGTAATCACTTTGACCTTAAAGCAGCTGATGATCAAATAATTTCTTTTCAATGGGCAAGCAATTGAGATGATGTAAAGAGATAAGTTGTGAACCACAGTTGTACATCTCGGGGTCTGTCTGCTTTTGACACCCGTCAAGAGATGAGGCTCGAGGACCCCAAACATGCACAGGGATGCTGCCAGAGTTTAACCGAGGTAAAACCATGCCACTTACCTGGAAAGAGGGTTGGTGACCGAGGATGCGGAGGGAAGCTAGGGAAGGAATAGCGCAGGCTGTGACAGTGGGAGCACAATTGTGCCAGAAGACTGGACTGTGACAAATATGACTCCATTCTTGAAACCAGGATAAGCCAGGAAATCACAGGCCAGTTAGACTTAATTCAGCTGTCGATCAACTACTACAATCCATAACATGGGATAAAATTATTAGGTTCTTGAAGAAACGTGAACTGGTTAGAGCCAGTCAGTCCACAGGAAGAAATATTGGCCTTGGGCTGGGTGGGGGGGGGACACGGGGGGAGCATCACAGATTCACCGGAATGATACCGGGTCCTAAAAGGGTTAAATTATGAGGACAGGTTGCCTTGACTAGGTTTGTATTCCTTTGATTATAGAAGGTTAAGGGGTGATCTAATTGAGGTGTTTAAGATGATTCAAGGATTCAAAAGGGAGTTAGATGTGGTCCTTATGGCTAAAGGGATCAAGGAATATGGAGAGAAAGCAGGAATGGGGTACTGAAGTTGCATGATCAGCCATGATCATATTGAATGACGGTGTAGGCTCAAAGGGCCGAATGGCCTACTCCTGCACCTGTTTTCTATGTTTCTATGTTTATATTGCTAAAACACAAGTTGGTCCTTGACTGACCTTATAGAATGCTTTGAAAACCAGTGGGTGAATGAGTGGTGTGTAGGGGGGGGGGGGGGGGGGGTGGTATGGTATGGGGTGTGTGTGTGTGTGTAGGTTGTGTGGGGATGTGGTGTGTGTGTGTGTGGGGTGCGCAGGGTGGGGTGTGTGTTGGGGGGGGATATGTGTGTGTGGGGTGGTGTGATGGGGGATTGTGTTTGTGTGTGTGTGTGTGGTGGGGGGGGGGTTTTGTGTGTGTGTGTGGTGGGGGGGATTTGTGTGTGTGTGTGTGGGGTGGGGGGTGTTTGTGTGTATGTGTGTGTGGTGGGTGGGTGTGTGTGGTGTGTGTGTGTGTGTGGGGTGTGGAGGTGGTGTGATGGGGGGATTGTGTTTGTGTGTGTGTGTGTGTGTGGTGATGGGGGGGGTTTGTGTGTGTGTGTGTGGTGGGGGGGGGGGGTTATTGAGTCTTGTGAACATCATGTGACTGGCTCAGCCACTCCCAACTCAAAAACTCTGCAACTATTTTAGTCAAACAAAACATCAAGTGCCCCCTTATTAAAGATGGGGGGGGGGGCACTAAAAATTAAACAAATTAAACTTTGGACATGGTTCAAATTAAAATTTGGTTGCCGGGGGTGATGCTGCACTCCAGTCCCTCCGGTGCCCACCTCTCGCGGGGTGCTCCATCTCCAGGGACACCCTGGCTCAAATGTAACCGTGGAAGAGAGGCAGGCAGTCGGGCTGAACGACCCCCTCAACCGCCCGCTGCCTGGACCGGCTGATGGCACCCTTGGCCAGGCCCAGGAGCAGTCCTACGAGGCGGCCTTCTGACCTGCCCGCTCCCCTCCGCACAGAGTGCCCAAAGATCAGGAGTGTGGGACTGAAGTGCAACCAGAATTTGAGGAGCAGCCCCTTCAAATATTGGAAGAGGAGCTGCAACCTCGCACATTCCATAAAAATATGGAACACTGACTCTTCCAGACCGCAGAAATTACAGGCGGCCTGGGAGTCCGTGAACCGACTTAAAAACTTATTGCACGGGACTGCTCCGTGCCACATCCTCCAGGCCAAGTCCCCAATAAATAGAGGGAGGACTCCCGCGTAGAGAGCACTCCATTGTGGACCCGCGCCTCCTCCAGATGGCAAGATGGTGCGCCATGGCACGTCCAGACGGCAGACGTGGATGGCAAGGTGGAGAATGTGCAGGAGCAGCCCGCACAGGAAACCCCTCCGCGCAGAACTGAAAGGCACGAGGGGATTTGCCCGAGGAGGCTCAAGTTGTGAGGTCAACAGCTCTACAAACCTGTGAGCATCCTCTTGGTGCATACCTTGCAATTATGAAGAGAGTCTTGAGAAATGAGGGCATTTTTGATTGGTGCAGAGAGCGCCAAGGAGTGAGTGGGTTGAGGTCTGTATGATTGTGCAGGGTTAGGATAAGGTAAATAGGGAGTGATTGTTTCCCTCGGTCAGTGAGGGAGTAACGAGAGGGCCCAGAGTTACGGTGATCTTAAGAACTGAAGGGGAGACTTGGAAACTCTCTCACTCTCTCTCTCTTTCTCTCTCTCTCTCTCTCTCGCTCTCGCTCTCGCTCTCTCTCTCTCTCTCTTGAGGGACGGTCAAATCCCTGCCACAAACTGTTATTGAAGCAGAGTCCTTTAATTCTTTTAAAAAGGAATTAGATAGTTGCCTGAAAAAGAATATTGAAGTATGTGGGCAGGGAGAGTGGGAGATTAAACTAAGTAGCTTACGTGGAGCAATACACCAATTCAGACTGGACGGGTGGAATGAGCTGGAACATTCTATGAGAGCAGCGGACTACCTTAAATCTTCGGGCACTGGTTTCCTGAAGCCGAGTGGGGAGAATGGCAGCCTGACACCAGGCCGCACCAATGAGTCCAGATGGCTTATTGATCATTAACCGTGCCCTAGAGTACCAGGAACCGGCCTGACTCAGGTATCAGGTTACCTCAAGTCTGCTACAGAGGGTTGGCTAGCTTCCAATCTGCCATTGCTAGGCCTGTCATCTCTTAAAGCAAATCAACCCACAAAGCCCTCCCATCTAGCGCCCCTCACAAGGACCAGAAGCACTCATTGGTCAAGTCTTTCTACAGGCAGCCTTAGCTCGGCTGATGCTGTTGATCTTGGCAGCTGGGTTTGAATTTGATCTGGGTTTTTGCAGTAATGAAGGCAACTGCCTCAGAGTCAGGTTTCGGGCCTTACTTTGTCATATTTGCTTTTCTAGAACATCCCATTGCTCCTAAGGCCACATCCTGCATAACACCGTGTATGAGCCAAACCTTCAGGCAGGTATTAGGTCCCCTCGATACTTGGACACAAACTTATTTCGGGAAGTACAGCATTGTGTCTCAGTTTCGGTAATGGATTTTCTAGAATTGGAAAATGTCATCATACACGTCAAGATGCCCCCAATGGACATGCACAGGCCAGGAGGTCTCAGTCCAAAGACTCTACTGAATGAACTGATCTCAGTCAACAGTTGGGTCTCAACAACTGGCCCCAGTATGTTGGAGATGAGAAATGACAGCCAGGGTTCATTTTTGTGCTGGAGAGAGCGTGTGTGTGTGTGTGTGTGTGTGCGTGTGCGCCTGTGCCTGTGTGACTGTGCGTGTGCGCGCGTGTGTGTGTGACTGTGTATGTGATTGGTGTGTGTTTGTGTATGTGTGTGCGTGTGCGTGACTGTGTGTGAGTGCGAGTGTCTGTGTGTGTGTGGTGTGTCTGTGTGTGGTGTGTCTGTCTGTGCGTGGTGTGTCTGTGTGTCTGTGCGAGTGTGTGACTGTGTGACATGTCTGTGTGTGTATGTTGTGTCTGTGTGACTGTGACTGAGTGTGAGTGTGTGCCTGTGTAAGAATGGATATTAGGTGAGGACTGGATCAGGCTGAGTTGTGATGCCTTACCATGGTGAATTGCCCGCCCTCTCTCACCGTCAAGGTCATACCTGAAGAATGGCAAACTTGGACAAGTTACTGGTGATTGGTTGTTACCAGTGGAGCCTCAGTTCCCGAAGAATCAGGACCCTCGGGAGAGGTAGGGGCGAGGGTGGTGGTGGAGCTGAAGGCTGGTGTGGTTAAAAAAATCAGCTTCCTGTCTATCACTGAAAGCACCCTCCTTTTCTTTCTCCAGCAGATTGTCAAAGCAGAGGAAGAACGTCATCAGCTGTGTGACGGTCCATGACTCGCCAGATTCGGACTCTTCGAGCAACAACAGCCCGTATTCCGTGCGGCAACGGCACACCATCGGCGGCAGCACCGCGTACAATCCGGCCAAGGGACGGTCGGACGGCCAGTACGGCAGCAACCCGCGCACCATCATCGTCCCGCCTCTAAAGACACAGTCGAGCGACACGGTGGCAGGGTGTGACCGCCTGGTGCCAGGTAACTGCAGACTTGCCCTCAAACCCTCCCTGTATCCTCTGCCCGGGCCCCAGTCCAGTGATCACCTGCCCCCCAACCCCAGCAAACCCCGATGTGACGGGCAAATCTCCCACGTGCCTTGCCCTGACTGGGGGAGCGCGGTCTGGAGCGGACACTGATGATTCTGGCTGCTCGTGAGGAAGTATTAAGGTGCATCCTTGTGTCTCACAACATTCTAGATATCGAGCTTGGTGCACAGAGCTGATCCCACTGATGCCTTTTTCTTTGCCCAGGCCACCTTTTTATCCCCTCCTTTCTTGAGGACACTGACTCTTCTGATTGTGACTGTCGCTTGGGGGGGGAAATTCGGCTGTGCCTCAGTTGGGGCGGTGTCCCGGGCGGAGCGGTAAATCTTGCGCCGGCAAATGGTTTGCGTCTGCCGCTGCAAAATTCATCCACTGGGCCCGGAGTGTGGAGCGGGGCTCTCAGGGAGGCGTTGCACGGGTCTTTTAGGGCGCTAGGCCAGCTGAGCAAGGGAAAAACCCGAGCTAAACAGCCGGCCTCGGAGCGCCTTGGAGAAGCCTCGGGGGGAAAAAAAAACACCAAAAACATTCCCAATGCCACCGTAACATAAATCGCAAAAGAAAAACAATGACACTGACCTGGGGTGGGCATTATTTACCTGACTGCGGCCGTTATAGCTCGGACCACCGGCAATAGGCATCTTAGTCAAGGTGTTTCCTGTCCGAACGCAGTGCCCACAGATCTTCACTTCCCTGCAGGGTTAATTAGATAGCGATCGGCTGCAAAAGGCCTGGCTGACTCAACCCCTCCCTCGCACAGGTGCACTTTGGGCAGCTGTGCTTTGCTGCAGGGAAAATCTGCTATATCAGCACAGACCAGGAATGGAAGCCGGGCCCTCAGGTTTGTCGGCCCCCACTATGTGTAACCTTGGCCATTTGCATTGTATGGGGGTGTGGGGGGGGGGGCCTTATTTGGAGCTGTAACATGCCGCCCATTTTTACAGTTTTATTCATTGCTGGAGTAACTGTTATGAACTTGAAGGACACTTTGGACCCAAGAAAGATACATTTGGAGTATTTTCTAAATGGTGAGAAACTAGGCACTGGAGGAATAAAGGGATTTGGGAGCCCAAGTACAGAAATCACTAAATGATGATGCACTGCTACAAACAGTAAAAGAAAAGCTTGCATTTATATAGCGCCTTTCACGACCACCGGATGTCTCAAAGCGCTTTACAGCCAATGAGGTACTTTTGGAGTGTAATCACTGTTGTAATGTGGGAAACGGAGCAGCCAATTTGCGCACAGCAAGCTCCCACAAAGAGTAATGTGATAATGACCAGATAATCTGTTTTTGTTAAGTTGATTGAGGAATAAATTTTGGCCAGGACACCGGGGATAACTCCCCCGCTCTTCTTCAAAATAGTGCCGTGGGATCTTTTACGTCCACTTGAGAGAGCAGACGGGACCTCGATTTAACTTCTCATCCAAGAGTCAGCACCTCCGACATTGCAGCACTCCCTCAGCACTGCAGTGGAGTGTCAGCCTAGATTTTTTTTTGTGCTCAAGTCCCTGGAGTGGGACTTGAACCTACAACCTTCTGGCCCAGAGGCGAGAGTGCTACCCACTTTTTTTTAATAATTAATATTTATTGAACATTTACAACATCGTGATCATTCCATTGTATCATACAAATCTATTCTGCCCCTCTGCACAGCCTCCAATACATAGTAACATCAAAACCTGACGTTTAATTTGTTTCCTGTAACATATAATAAATCTATTGTACTTTGCAAATTGATTATAAAATACTATCTTTAAATTATTTTCTGAATAAAACATCCACAGAGCCTTATAATGATCTTTTAGTTTATATTTAAAATACTCTTTTAGATTTATTCTCATCCCCTTCGTTCTTTGCACAATCACAAATCTAGCCAAACTGAACATTACATTAATTGCTGCTCCGCTAGACTCGGGTAGACTCACTTGCAATCCCCATCTCAAAATTGAGTCCCACAGGATTCCAATTCTTGCTCTTCAGTCCCCACCCAGCAAGAAAACTTCATACAACTGTCGAACACAGTACTTAAAATGCTTTAACTGCGGACATAACACCAGCAAATGGGACAGAGTCTCACCCCGTGTCCCACACACTGGGCACGTTGCCAACTCTACTCGCCCAATCTTACATAAGACTATCATGGGAAAAATCCAGTTATGAGCCAATTTGAAATCCAGTTCAATCCACTCTGGATTCAATCCTCTCTAAATACCCCATAGAATTCTCGAGTATTACAATTGTCAAATTGGACCAACTCCTCCCATTTCTCCAGCAGAAAGCTTGGAAAAGCGGGACGCATTATACCTCCTTTAGAGATTTGCGTATTTATTTCTTCCATCCAATCCTGTGGCATTGCCCTCACAATCTTCTCACACATGATCCTAATTGCTTTTTCCTCTACCCCCTGATCCTCCTCCCAAACCATGTCCCTCACTCCCGCTTCCGGCAGCCAACCTGGAATTACCTCATAATATATCTTTCACATATATAATACCAGCTTTTATAAAAGCTTGATTAAATAATACCTCTCCTTCAATGTTGACCCACCTGTTCAAAAATAAGGGCTGTTCTAAAGATTCCTCAGCACCTTTGGGCATAAACTGCACACTTTTTAAAAATTGGGCCCAAGTGTCTACAACCCCCTTATAAAACCCAGGGAGAGGTTTAATCGATTTCAAAAACATATTGTTGTATTCCATATAAAATATTCCCTGTCCCCCTATCCCACTTAATTTTTAAAAAATGTTGGAAACATCTCTTCCAAAAACTTGTATTTGACTTCTGAAGAAATCTCTTCGCCCATTTAATTCTAAAGGAATTTTTCTATAAATCAATATCTGGGAAATTGAGTCCTCCCTGATTTTGCTGTTCAATTATGGTATTGAAAGCAACCAAGGCTGGTTTCCCTTCCCATAAAAACTTTACACAACCTCTCGGATAGACTTTTCCGCCCACTCAGGAATATCCTCCACTGTCAATAAGTGCCATAGTTTAGATAGCAGGAGAGCTGCCACCACTGTCGCTCTTCCTTGCACTTTCAACCACCTTCTTTCCCATCTTTCCAAAATCTTTGTAATTTTCATAACCTTTGGTTCCCAATTTAGTCGATCCACTTCATCCCTATCCTTCTTGCACCCAATATGCACCCCCAGAATTTCTAAAACCTCCACCACCTTAAAAGGGCTTTCCTCCTCCCACTCCCCCCGACTCCTTCCCACAACCAGGCATTGGGACTTACTGTAATTCACTCCGGCTCCTGAAGTTCTACAACGCTCCTCCACTACTCCCATAGCTTTCCTCACTGACTCCCCATCTCTCAACATTAAGGTCGTGTCATCTGCATATTAGTGTATACCCGATACCTGCCAGGAACTCGGAACCGCAATCCCGACTACACCTTGTTGCTTTCGCATCATGTAACCTAATGATTCTGCTACCAATGTGTACAACAATGGGGACAGGGGACAATCCAGTCTCACTGATCTCTGTATTGGAAAATACTTGGCAAAAAAACCATTACATTTAACACAGCTAAATGTGTTTGAATAAAAAAATCCTTATCCACTCAATGAAATTTTCTTGCTGCCCCCTTAAGGCTCCTTCCTCTTGCATCCTCTCCTGGTCTTGCCCTCTCTTGCTCCCCAAGATGTACAACTCCCCATCTCTCTTTGGAGTACTTACACTTAGCCCGCACCCTGCACCTCCCCCCACAGACAACTGAAGGCGAGCCATATTATGTCCCTGACTCGCGATGTCCTCTGCTGACTTTATCCTTTTCCACCATACTTGGTACGTTTTTCACCATCTCCATCCTGTTTTCTGCTCTGCAATTTTCTGCCTCTTCTTGCGCTCTTTCCTCATTTCATTCGGCAGCTGTATCCTCCGTCTGCTCCACTCTTCTGGCCACTCCACTCACATCTCATGCTCCTTCTCCCATCTCCTCATCGCTCAAGGAGCTTCCTTCTGCCTCACACTCACAGCGGTGGGGGGCCTATGCGACAAACCGCACAGCTCTCTGCCTTGCAGTTCCGAGCGATGTGTCCAGACTTACCACAGTTATAACAGTACAGATCTGGACAGCTTCTTACTAGATGGTCGTGTCCAAGACAGTAATAGCAAACCTTCACCTGGTTATCATACAGAACCCGGAAGTACTGCACTCCTTCAATTGTCTCGAATTTCATGCTGTAGGGTAATGACTTCACCCCCGCTGGGAACCGCACTTTTACAAAACGGGTTCCATCGGCTACCCACGTTCCAGGATAGCATCACTTCTTTATTACTGAGCAAAGTTAATGTTCCATGATTCCAACTGTTTTATCAGCACATCGTCGTCAACATAAACCGGCAGGTTTAAAAATGAAACCACCACCTCTTCGGAATACAGCAAAGATACATCCAAGTACTTCTCACCAAACTTCAGGCTCAGTAAAAGTCTTTCCACCTCCTCTCGGCCACTGACCATCACTTAGAATCCAACATTCAGCTTTGGTCGGCAGGCAAAGCAACTTCCCTCCCCGCAGTCCTCATGTACGGCCTGGATAATATCCCAAGCTCACATCTCCTTATCCTGGCACTGAGCCACCACTGTGTTTTCATTTCCAAACCTCCTGGGGTCCCAGCCCAAATCTTTGGGCCTTTCATTCTCCCATCTCAAGACATTCTCTCGCCTGATTAAATTCACACTGGGAGCACTGTCCCCTGGGTGGGCACTCCAAGCCCCCCCAGCAGCATCTGGCTGACGTTTATGGGCCGAAAAGAACCTAAAATTTGACAAAATAACCCAAAAACCCACCACCAACGTTTTACAAACTCACTCCAACTCCTGCAGTA
Organism: Pristiophorus japonicus; assembly: GCF_044704955.1. Lineage (NCBI taxonomy): Eukaryota > Metazoa > Chordata > Chondrichthyes > Pristiophoridae > Pristiophorus > Pristiophorus japonicus. The sequence goes on along the minus strand of NC_091991.1, from coordinate 86,108,671 downwards.
ATCAGCAGTACCTGCTCACTCCTAGCCCCTCCCACCGAGAGAGCTCACTCCTAGCCCCTCCCACCGAGAGAGCTCACTCCGAGCCCCTCCCACCGAGAGAGTACTCACTCCTAGCCCCTCCCACCGAGAGAAAGCTCACTCCTAGCCCCTCCCACTGAGAGGGAGCTCACTCCTAGCCCCTCCCACCGAGAGAGTACTCACTCCTAGCCCCTCCCACCGAGAGTGCTCACTCCTAGCCCCTCCCACCGAGAGAAAGCTCACTCCTAGCCCCTCCCACCGAGAGAGTACTCACTCCTAGCCCCTCCCACCGAGAGTGCTCACTCCTATCCCCTCCCACCGAGAGAAAGCTCACTCCTAGCCCCTCCCACCGAGAGAGCTCACTCCTAGCCTCTCCTACCGAGAGAGTACTCACTCCTAGCCCCTCCCACCGAGAGAGAGCTCATTACTAGCCCCTCCCACCGAGAGAGAGCTCACGCCTAGCCCCTCCCACCGAGAGAGCTCACTCCGAGCCCCTCCCACCGAGAGAGAGCTCACTCCTAGCCCCTCCCCCTGAGAGAGAGCTCACTCCTAGCCCCTCCCACCGAGAGAATGCTCACTCGTAGCTCCTCCCACCGAGACAGCTCACTCCTGGCCCCTCTCACCGAGAGAGAGCTCACTCCTAGCCCCTCCCACCGAGAGAGTGCTGCCCAATGAGTCATGGCTGACATTGTAACCAGTGATCAAAAAGGTGAATGGAATGTTAACCTTTATCTCAAGAGGCTGGAATACAAAGGAGTGAAGTTAGGTTCGAGCTGTACTGAACTCGGGTCAGACCCTATCTGGGGCACTGCGCTCAGTTCTGGGCACTGCAGCTCAGGAAGGATGTATTGGTCTTGGGAGCAGGTACAGCACAGTGCCCCCAGAGTGATATTGGGGCTTGAAGGGTTAAATTATGGGGACAGATTGAATAAACGTGGCTTGTATACCCTCGGTCCTGGCCTGTAAGACCATCAGCAGGCCGAGGCCATTAGAGGGCGGCGAACCACTTCAGGGAGCAGCGCGTGCTGCTGCAGGAGGGTGATGGCTGCGAAGAGGGCGCCTGGATTTGATGTCATACAAATCCAGGTCGCTGATTGGAGCGTGGGCAGGTACAGCAGGAGCGGCGATATCAGGGCGGAGGAGCGACGAGAGTTCGTAGAGGGACGTGATCGGAGCCAGGAGAGGCGAGGGCCCAGGGGCAGCACGAGCCAGCCCACACTGCGATATGTGTGCGCACTAGGTCCGTGCCGCAGAGCTGGTCTTCAGTCGTCCTGATTAATCCTGGCCACTGGACCAAGACCTAGCTCTGTTAAGCCCGTGTGGTGGCTGGTGTGCAACGGTCACCACACGTTAAAAAAATCCACACACAGACATTTTCCACCCTTCAAGATGTAGTTCTGGACCTGGAATATTAGGTCCTTCATTGAAACACTCGTGAACTCATCCCTTTTTGGCATGGAAGCAAGTCATCCTCGATACGAGGGACTGCCTATGATGATGACCCTCGAGTTAAGAAGATTGCAGGGTGATTTGATTGAGGTGTTTAAAATGATTAATAGGATTCGATAGGGTAGATACAGAGAAACTATTTCCCTATGTGGGGAAATCCAGAACAAAGGGGGCACAATCGATGCCTTGTTCGAACCTCCATAGAAGTCCCTTTAAAAACAGAGCATGTCCCCTGAGTAACACCACCGGAGACGGCCAATATACAAAAGCTGGCATACTGCGTGTCCAACTCAACAGCACAACTCAGGTGTTGTACCCGAGAAGGTGAACCAATGAAATGCTCCGATTCTTTCACCTGCCATCTTGCCTCCTCCACTAACCTGAGCACATAGTACCGGAGGGAAGGTTTGTAGCATAATATGAAAATGTAAACATTTACATGAATTGGCTCATATTACCTGTACACTAGTGTTTTCTGTGCTAGAAACGCCCAAAACAAATGATTTGGTGCCGGAGGCTTGTGCCGTGTGCGGAAATGGAGTATTGAGTTCATGCAGGTACCATTACCCCGCGGTGGCCGTTATAGTTTGCGATGTGCTGTAAAAGGGTTTTACACCAACTATATTTTTAATTTATGTTTTGACTCAGAAATTAGCAACCACCATTGTTTGCATAAATAACAAATTCTGGAAGGACTCTGTTATCATTCAGGTTCAGAGGGAGGCTCTGAATAAAAGTCCTCATTTAGTGTCAGCTGTGGCTCAGTGGGCAGCACACTCGTCTCTGAGTCAGAAGGTTGTGGGTTCAAGTCCCACTCCAGGAATTTGAGCACATAAATCTAGGCTGACACTCCAGCGCAGTGCTGAGGGAGTGCTGCACTGTCGGAGGTGCCATCTTTTGGATGAGACGTTAAACCGAGGCCCCGTCTGCCTTCTCTGGTGGACGTAAAAGATCCCACGGCATTATTTCGAAGAAGAGCAGGGGAGTTATCCCCGGTGTCCTGGCCAATATTTATCCCTCAATCAACATAACAAAAACAGATGATCTGGTCATTATCACATTGCTGTTTGTGGGAGCTTGCTGTGCCTAAATTGGCTGCCACGTTTCCCACATTACAACAGTGACTACGCTGTAAAGCACTTTGAGACGTCTGGTGGCTGTGAAAGGCGCTATATACATCCAAGTCTTTCTTTTTCTTTTTCAAATGATGGTACTTAAGCGGAATATTTGGTAACACGAAGTACAGTTGCAGAGATATTCGCTATTGGAAGCTATTAAATGCAAATTAATTTAATCTATTCTTTAGTTTCGTATGTGTTTGACTCTTGCTGTGAACACAAAAACCTTAAACAGATGGAAAATAATATTGCAAAGAGGGAATTATTAATAGTGAGCAGTGGCAGGGAGGTTCAGCTGGTCGTGCTACAAACTGCTTGGTTTATAAGCCCTGCTTATAAACTAAACTCACATGGCCTCATCTTAGGCTTTATGGCGGTACACAGGAAGGGCCAACAGCCAGGTGGAGTAATCGAACCTTATCTCCTTAAACTCCAGCCAATCCCCGATCCATTGCAGAAGTTGCCAGGCCAACCTTATCTCTTTAGTTAGACACTGAAGCAGAGATTTTCCCATTTGGTGTTAATCCATTTATTTTAAACAGAATAATGACAATCAGAGTATCGCGCCTCGGGGTCCCATGCAGCCCACCTGTGGTATCTCTCCAGCTTTCATGCTCTTTCTACCTTCCAGGCACACAAGGGAACCATTCGCTGGGCCACAAGACGAAAAACTCCAGCACAGCAACATCCAGTACCAGCCACTCCTCAGGGGGCTCCTCGGGGCTCTCGTCCTTCCGGCAACAGAGGTCCACAGCCCACTGCTTCCAACAGCAACCACTCAATCTCAGCCAGGTACCTCAATACATGCCGTTATATACATGCAATGTCAGCCAGTGCACTCGCTCCCGTTCCCTGATCCCCTCGCTCCCGATCCCCTCGCTCCCGATCCCCTCACTCCCAATCCCTTCCCCTCACTCCCCATCCCCTCGTTCCCGATCACCTCGCTCCCGATCCCTTCCCCTCGCTCCCGATCCCTTCCCCTCGCTCCCGATCCCCCATCCCCTCACTCCCGATCCCCGAACCCCACCCTCCCGATCCCTCGCTCCCATTCCCCGATCACTCGCTCCCAATCCCTTCCCCTCGCTCCCGATCCCCGAACCCCTCTCTCCCGATCCCTCGCTCCTGATCCCTCCCGATCCTTCGCTCCCGATCTCTCCCGATCCCCTCGCTCCCGATCCCTCCCGATCCTTCGCTCCCGATCCCTCCCGATCACCTCGCTCCCGACCCCCATCCCCTCGTTCCCGATTCCTCCCTCCCGATCCCCGTCCCCTCCCTCCCGATCCCCTCGCTCCCGATCCCTCGCTCCCGATCCCCGATCACTCGCTCCCGATCCCTCCCTCCCGATCCCCGTCCCCTCCCTCCCGATCGCCTCGCTCCTGATCCCTCCCGATCCCCTCGCTCCCGATCCCCTCACTTCTGATCCCTCCCAATCCGTTGCTCCCGATCCCTCGCTCCTGATACCTTGCTCCCGATCCCTCGCTCCCGATCCTCGTCCTCTCGCTCTGGAACCCCTCACTCCCGATCCCTCGCTCCCGATCCCTTGCTCCTGATCGCCGATCCCCTCGCTCCTTATCCCTCTCGATTCCTTGTTCCCGATCCCTGATTGCCTCGTTCCCGATCCCCTCGCACCCGATTCCTCACTCCCGATCCCTCACTCCCGATCCCCTCGCTCCCGATCCCCGATCCCCTCGCTCCCGATCCCTCGCTCCTGATCCCCGATCCCCTCGCCTCCGATCCCCTCGCTCCTGGCCCCGATCCCCTTGCTCCCAATCCCTCCCGATCCCTCGCTCCCAATCCCTCGTTCCCGATCCCTCCCGATCCCTGGTTCCCAATCCCTCCTGATCCCTGCCCACTTGCTCCTGATTGAGTGTGTCTGGGACCCCTGCAGGTGTGAGGAGGACCAAGTGTAACCTGGGGAGAGGGAGGTGATTGCCGTGTAATAGTCCTGTGTCTATAGCTGGTTGTGTCATTCAGCGTGTCCTTCTCTCCCTCAGTTAACGATCTGTTTTGTTGTTTAGGCCCAGCAGCATGTGACAGGCCTGCAGGAGCGGAGTGGTAACCACGGCCATCGAAGGCAGCAGGCCTACATCACGCCGACCATTGCTCAGCCCCCCTACTCCTTCCCGCACCGAAGCCCTTCGCACCACAGCACCGTACACCCTCACCTGACGACGGCCCACCTACCTGGGCAGCCTCACCTGTACACTTATGCCACGCCCGCTGCCCTGGGGCCCACGAGCACGGTGGCGCACCTCGTGGCATCGCAGGGTTCCGCCAGGCACGCCTACGCCACCCACCCCGCAGGGCTGGTCCACCAAGTGCCCGTTGGCATGGGGCCGAGGGTACTGCCGTCGCCCACCATCCACCCCAGTCAGTACCAAGCCCAGTTTGCCCACCAGACGTACATCAACCCTTCGCCAGCCTCTGCAGTCTACACCGGATACCCACTGAGCCCCACCAAGGTAAACCAGTACCCCTACCTTTAAGACTGGAGACCAACGTGACGTTGGATTGAATTAAAACAAGCAACAATGCATCTCACACTTACGAAGGTACTTGAGAAATGAGCTGGAAGGAAGTGTGCTCGGTCACCGAATGAGAAATACAAATCCTTTTTATCAGAAGTTTATTGAAAAAAAAATGTCACCAAAATGTGAAAGGCTGAGGACGGACCTGTGGCCAGTGACGAAGACCTTCGACGGGGAGTCAAGCAACAGACAGTCGGGAGATACTTCATCTCTGGAATATTCCTTAATGACCTGCGACCATGGGACCCTGGAAGCTACTCTGAGAGTTTGGTCGGAGTTTTATCAATGAAGTTCAGTATATGTACTATAGTTGTTGACTTTCCCCATTTTAGTTTCTTTTTTTTTGTTGGAAAAACAAAGAGCTGCTCTTCCTTCCCTAAGTCGAACCCTCCTTGTGAAGGTAGAGGTTTCCGGGGCCCCTTTTAGAAGGTAGAGGCAAGGAAAGCTTCATTCAATGATACGATACCAATAGATATTAATCGTGATTGCACAACCATGATCCAACCTAGCTCTGTTCTTAAGGCATGTTAGTCGTACTGTCCTGAGCTCCACTGTGTGTGTGTGTGTTTCTGTACGTGTGTGTGTGTGTGTGTATGTGTGTGTGTGTGTGTATGTGTGTGTGTGTACGTGTGTGTGTGTGTTTCTGTACGTGTGTGTGTGTGTGTGTACGTGTGTGTGTGTGTATGTGTGAGTGTGTGTATGTGTGAGTGTGTGTACGTGTGTATGTGTGTGTGTGTATGTGTGTGTACGTGTGTGTGTGTTTCTGTACGTGTGTGTGTACGTGTGTATGTGCGTGTACGTATGTGTGTGTGTGTGTGTACGTGTGTGTGTGTGTACGTGTGTGTGTGTGTACGTGTGTGTGTGTGTGTGTACGTGTGTGTGTGTGTGTGTGTATGTGCGTGTACGTATGTGTGTGTGTGTGTGTACGTGTGTGTGCGTATGCTGTCTGTGGTTTCTTCAGCAGAGAGCTTCCTGTCATAGTCTTTGGCTTCAAACATATTCCCTTGTAGTGCCTTACAGAAAAGGGGTGAGACTTCCTCCGGGCTTGCGACAGACGTAATGGAGGCAGTGTTAACGCTGAGGCCGTCCGCCCATTGCCACTCTTGGGCGTGACTTCACGCTCCCAGCTGGCAAGAAGGACTGGCTGGAAGAGGCCGTGGGGTGGGGTGGAGGGGGACTTGTGGTCTCTGCTTGCTCCGTCCTCTCTCCCGCGTTTGCAGCTCCGCAGGTGTTGGCAGCTCACCATTCCCTCTCCGAAGTGATCAGCCAGTGTAGGTCGAATAACAGGATGTCTCAAGCAAGAAAATGCCATTTGCCCCATCAGCCCCCTCCCCTCTGTCTGCCCATCGGTTCCTCCCTGAAAACAATATAAAGTCTTGCCACTAATATCTCTTACAACTATCGGTGCCCCTCCTCTCTAAGGTGTCAATTGCCATTGAATCAACTACTTTCTCAGTGTTGGTGGGCAATTCAACCATGGAAGGCATTACAGCACCACTGATCCTGTCCTTCACAAGAAGTGTGCACTGAGGCAGGGACAGGAAAAGATGGGAGACAGGGCCATATAGAGCTGCTGTGTCCCACCAAACTCGACGTTATCACAATGTATGGGGTGCTGGTGCATTAGTTTAGGTGCTGAGATGAGCTTGACACATTCCAACCTCACCCGCAAAACAAGTTGACCTCAGTCCACCAAAACACTCTACTTCTGTTTTCTCTTGGAAAAAAATGTTTCCTCCGTTTTAATATTGCCTGCCTTTTTCAATTAAATGAGGAAAAAGCCGTCATCTCTCCTTTACAGCATCGCTTAGTTGCGGTGATTCAACATTTAACTGTTTCCTGCCATCTGTATGTCATGTGATACCATGTTGTCCTGCGTACAAATGCAACACTTTGCTTTCTGCCCGTTTCCTCCCCTGCCTTCCCCAATTCCTTGGAATTGAGATACATATCCGCCCTGAGCGAACTGAATGGTACAACAGGCTGAATGGCCTACTCCTGTTCCTGTGTTCCTCCCTTTCATCGAATTGGTGGTAGGTATAGAGGAGAATTCAGGGGAAACGTTTCCCCCAGAGGGTGGTGGGGGTCTGGAACTCACTGCCTGAAAGGGTGGTAGTGGCAGAAACCCTCACCACATTTAAAAAGTGCTTGAAGTGCCGGAACCTCCAGAGCTACGGACCAAAAGCTGGAAAGTGGGATTAGGCTGGATAGCTTTTGGTCGGCCGGCACGGACGTGATGGACCGAAATGGCCTCCTTCCGTGCTGTAAATTTCTATGATTCCTCAAGATACTTATCTGCGGCTGCCTGCTGGAGCCTTGAGATTGAACATTGGTTGGCTGTCCAACCCCAGGAAGCATCATTGCCGACCCTAATTCTGCCCGCTTGTGCTTACATCCCGAGGATGTGCTAGATGTTGACCAGGAGAGACCTGGCGGGAGGTGTGGGGGAGGGGTGTCTTGTACTGTCCCTGCCTATCTGATCCAGGATTACTGAGACCAACTATTGCTCCCCCTTACTGTGTCTCATCAGCTGACCGCACAGTCCACCGATGGAAGCGGCTGACTGATCTGACCAGTTGAGACGTGAGGGGAGTGGAACAGATAGTTTAAGAAGGGACCTACATCACCAGTAATTCTGACTGGCCCTGAGCCACGACACCTCTGTCATCATCATCGGCAGTCCCTCAGAATCGAGGAAGACTTGCTTCCACTCTTAGCATGAGTTCTTAGGTGGCTGAACAGTCCAATATGAGAACCACAGTCTCTGTCACAGGTGGGACAGACAAGTGGTTGAAGGAAAGGTTGGGTGGCGAGTCTGGTTTGCCGCACGCTCCTTCCGCTGCCTGCGCTTGGTTTCTGCATGCTCTCGGCGACGAGACTCTGTACTGTGTGCCTGACTGCCACCTGGTGGTGAAGAGCATCGTGTGCAGAGGAGAAAGGGCCGGTTGGGAATTGGAACAAAGTGCAGGAAACTTTCTAAGCGGTGCAATGTCACAAGCAAGTTAGGGATTCTTCTCCTTGAAATATTTTTTTAGGAAAATGAATGTTTTAAAAGCAGATCGTACCGATAATGAGCAGAATTGCCTTGATCATTACACAGAACTGTGACTAGCAGTTTTTAAACAAACGTTTCATCTGTCCCTTGTCAGTGCTATATTCAGTTTTCACCTTTAGCTGCTGCTTTGCACTTTTTGAATTAGTGTTCTTTTTTTCCCCACTCTCGGTTCATTCGTTTTCTTTCCGCTGAAAACCAGCCCCCCACGTCTTAGTGCAAAGCGTTTCATTTCTCTCTGCGTGTTTGTTTGACGCTGGGCTGTGTTTGGGCTTGGTTGGAGCAGTGTTGTCCAATAGGAATCGCTGACTCGACACAGGTCTGGCCACTTTTAGCCACACACTTTTTGCCACACGGACTCATTTTAATTACACACAACTCAAACAATGCAGTACGTCACACGTGTATATTTACTGAACACACATCCAGCACCATCTAGTAACTGAGGCAGTAACGCACTCATGACAACCAATAAATGCTCGCACCTTGTTACCAACAAATGCACAAATTAGTTACAAAGTTCACTCGCATATGTCGCACGAATATGTGTATTGAGATCACAGGCCCAATGACAATTATTTTTTATTTACTAATCCAAAATTCAATTAGCCACATCTGCAGTCCCAATTAGTCACATCTGTAGTCCAAATTAGTCACATCTGTAGTCCAAATTAGCCACATGTGGAGTCTCAGTCACATCTGGAGGCCCAATTATCCACATCTGTATTCCCAATTATCCACAACTATTCCCAATTATCCACATCTATTCCCAATTATCCATGTTTATTCCCAATTGGCCACATCTGGAGTCCTAATGAGTCACATGAGGCAAGTGGCTCACATATTGGGCAACATTGCTTTAGAGCAGGTACCTGGTAGAACGTTGATGGTGTGGTGGTTGAATTTCCCGCACAGAGTTTGCCGCCTTGCCTGAGTTGTGTAATCGAGTGGTTGTTGGGTTGTTAAAGGTTGACGTAAGCTGTGTCAGCTCTTTGAGGTCAAGTTGAATGGCTGGCCCTGGAATAACTGCATTGGGAACATTCCCCTGGGCTGGATTATTATATAATGATGCCCGCGGTCACTGTGCGCTCTGGAGGCCACGCCTCATGCTTGGCCCGGCAGAAACCAGCGAAGGTGGAGAAGAGTTGGTTGTGGGCGAGGATGTGGAGGGAGGAATCAGTCACACACGTACACAAAAAAACAAAATGGCTCTTGTCACCAAAGAAACCACATTTTATTGCGTTATATGTGCTTTGCTGCCCTTGATTGCCAGGCACGTTCATGAAGCTTTCTTTACCCTGTTCGGAGGAAGGAGCCAGAACGTATTCCTCTTCATGTGTAACTAACTCTTACTTCCCGACTTCATCTTGTTTCATTAGGTGGGAATTTCTTAAAGGTTTAACGGTAACTGGCATTGCTGCTATTTTGATGTATTTAAACATTTGAGTGAGTCCGTATCTGTTCTGTATGTATATACATATATTTATATATAAAAAAAAGAGGAAAAAAAATTGTTCCTAATCATTAAGTCCAGGAAGAAATGGGGCTTGAAAATCTACTGACTACCAGAAAAAGTGAGCTGTCTGCACAGTTTAGTTCTTAACTCACACAGGAATCCATTTTTATTCTGTTTAATGCATTTATACATGTACCTTTTAACGGCGTATTGAGATGTAAGTGTTAGGTCATTCAATGCCAACAGAAAGCCCCTCTCCCCCCCACCCCCACTACCCGAAACCATTGGGTGGGTGCAGGGTTGGGGTGGGGGGAGTCGGTGTTGACATTGAGAGGATTAACCAATTACAAGTAGAGCCAGGCATGGTTGGATTTTCTGGGTAACCTGAAGTCCATGCGATGTCTGACAATGTCCCACAATACCTCCTTCTTCAGGTATCTTGCCGCTCGCTGCAGTTTGGAGGTTTAAGATGCACTAGTCATCTTTACGCTTGTCGATTGAGTAAAATGCTATGGCAAAGATGCGCTCTGAGCATCTCAACAACTCGGCTGAAAGTGCCTTAGTCTCGGAGGCCCTTCTAGGTGTATTGGCAATAGAGCGCACAGCTCTTTAAAAAAAAGAAGGCGGCTTTCAAACGTGCATAAGAAAGCAGCGGCAATTCGCTGATGCCGAGCACTGAGTGGAGTCAGAGCTACAACACTGGTCGCGACTCTCCCACACAGGCTCCCTCTGAGTGTGGCATTGGGAACATTGCTTCGTTCAACAGAAATGACCCATAACGGAGGTGCTATCATATGTAAAGAGTTACGTGGGGTGGAGGTGCGAAGCCTTGGGGTTGCCAACCCTTTGGGATTGTCTTGGGGTTTCCAGGAAATAAAGATTAATCTCGCAAACACCGCTGCGAGCAATCCGGGAGAAAAATCACAGGGCATTAAAAAAAAATGCCTCTCTTTTTTCCCAATTTCTTTTAATTATAAAAATATTGGGAGATGGGGGAAATGGGGCTGTTTGACCGGGCAGTTGGACGTCATGTGATGAAACTCCCAGGAAAGGTCCAATCAGGGTTGGCAACCCTAGAGAAGCATTGGAGCAAATTTGGGATTTGGAGAGGGGGACAAAAATAAGCACCATCATATATTTGGGAGTTATATGCCTCCTTATCCCATCACCCTCCCAACGTCTCTCAACTGTCTTTGTGAGAGTTGGCAAGTATAGTGAGACTAGGTCTAAAGAGACTCCAACATTGCCGGAAACATGTCTGTAACTTTTTGGGGGGAGTTGCATTTGATCTGTACATACTACATTTCAGGTTTTTGTTTTTAGCTGCTAGGTTGCAAAAAGTTGTTGTGCAGGTGTTTGGGTTCTTACTGTGGGCTGGAATATATTCAGGGGCTGATGCTCATTTTGTGGGAGGATTTTTTTGCTCCACAGACTAATCCGGCCTGAACAAGATAAAAAGAGAAACGGTGGTCGATTTAGTGCTACGTTGTCGACTTGTTGACTTTTTCTTTAAGTCTCAAAAACAGGCTGTCCTTCAATATGTCATTGCGCATGGATACAGCGGAGGGAGTCTGCGGTGGGGCTCTCGCACCGTGAACATTGTCAGTGCCCCCTTCTCCCCTCCCCTCCTTGTTGGTGTGCCGTCTTACCTGATGCCTTGCTCAAGTGGCCAATCTTCACCCGTCAACCTCAACGATGGGTATGGACAGGACCCCCAAGATTCTGAATAATGATTAGCAACAGGAACCCGATAGGCCTAACTGTAGCGCCCCCAACATTGGTCTGGCTCAAAATGCCTCACTCAGCATAGTTCTTGGACCTTCCTATTCCCTGACTGAACTCACTGAGCCATCGGGGGGGGGGGGGGGGGGGGAGGGAGGAGGGCACCAGAGGAAGTTAAATCACACTTCGAACTCGCTCGGTGGCACTTGTCTGTTTTCTATAATACATACCAACACCAGCTATGGATTGGAAGAAAAGTGATGTTGGTAACTTGTACAGTTGCAACTGAGCTGAAGAGAAGAGGGATAGGTGTGGGGGGTTGAAAAGTCAGTGGGAAGGAGTCGAGTGATGGGTTGGAGAAGGGTTGAGGTTGCTATGTCAATGAAGCGAGATAATTGCATTGTGCACAATTCACAAGAAGGACTAACGAGGGCTACAGTGGTTTGTGATGTACTTGGTATGTATTATAGTTGCATTTAAGATGCTTCAGAGTGAGAGAAAGTTGTAAAATGTCCATGATTTAGTACTTGCTTTAAGGGGAAAAATGTATATTAAAAAATTCAATCAACTCTCCCCCTGTACAACTTCCAGTGTCCATCAAATAGCTCAATGATTCAAGCACTGTAGGGAATTCTGGTCGCTAAAAGCGATCCAGACTCCTGAAGAAGAAATTAGTCTGACTCTCGGTCTCTGCTTGTGTTCACACACAGCCTGCAGACTATGGACTGGCCAACCATGGTCGGATTAAAGCGAGGGGCAAAACTGCTGAAGCAGCTCGGCAAGTTCCCTGTTTGCCCCACCCACCCTGCCCTGCTCGCCCCGCCCATCCTGCCCCACCCACACTACCCTGCCCCACCCACACAACCCCGCCAACCCTGCCCTACCCACACTGCCCCGCCCACCCTGTCCCACCCATCCTTCCTGCCCAACCCACACTGCCCCGCTCACCCTGTCCTACCCACACTGCCCTGCTCACACTGCCCCACACTGCCCTGCCCTTTCCCCCCACAATGCCCTGCCTTACCCACACTGCTGCAGCACAGCTAGCAAGTCGATTAAGGAGCGATGCCCAAGACAGCCTGGGAGAAAACCAAGCACAGGCTGGAGTTTGCCACCCTACCAGCCAAGGATAGAAAGTTTCGGGAAAAGAGGCAAACGGAAAGTAAGAACAGTAAATAAGTTACACTGCACAGATTAAACCTCCAGTCACAAAAATCTTTATTTATTGTCCTTAATGACCTGGTAAAGACCCAAGAATTCTCCCCCCACCCCCAATAATGACACGGCTTTGATTTTTGTTGTCCCTGGCGAGATGTGATCCAGCCCATGGTGAAGTGCCATTCTGCATTTTCTAACTGATGTCTGCTTGGAATTAAAAGCCTTTACTTCCCGGTATCTGGGAAGACTCCCCTCACTGAGATGACTTTCCAGGAATCTCACAAGATTGAATTGAGAGAAGGGGGAATCTCAAAGGTCAGCGCGGGGCACATTTACTGCATTGACACAAACTGTTGGACAGTACCCCACCTCCTGTACCCAACCTCTGCTGCAAATCTGATCATCCCTCTCCAAGATATCTTTGGGTTTTTCTAAACTCAAAATTCCATCTCATTCTCATTCAGCTTCAAGGCCTGGTAATCTGCATTAAACTCTGTGTAGGTTTGTGTATCAAAGTGTTATTCTATGTTTTTCTTTGTGAACTGTCTTTTTTGCTATGTGATCTGTTGTCTTCTAAAGGTGGGGAGTGGGGGGCGGGGGAGGAGTGAGATGTTGTAGGAATATATGTACAATGTAGAAACCTATATCTTTGCCCCATATTCTAGGTATGGTTACGAGAATGTTTATTTTACTGAATTGTAGTGTTTTAAAAAACCAAGATTCAGCCAGAAGCTCCGTTGTAGCGACTAAACGCGTGTGTTTCTCTAATGATGTTGTAAGCTCACTCTTAACTGTTTCAGTTGTAGGAGGGACGAGTGGAAATGTTATGGTCTCATCCGGAAACTAATATTAGAAGCATTGTAAATTAAAAGAGGATTTTAATGAAAAAAAATATAGAGTATATAGTTATTTTAACTGTTACTACTAACTGTCGGGAGAAAAGGGGATCTATTGTTGTGAACTGTTTAGCTTGTAGTTCACTGGTTGTTGATCATTTTTTCGGTCTCCAAGGTGAATCTGCTTATCTCCTAATCAGAATATATACATTCACATATGCATATTGTATATGTGTGGAAATGTAATCACACACTGTCTTGGATTTACATTAAACTGTTTTAAGTCACCGCAGGACCAGTCTGTGTGTGTGCCTACCTGTCACATTCTGTCACCACGCACGATGTACACGTGTCATACCATTTGTCACCAGCCCCCGCTGTCTGTCTCACCAGGGCTCAACCCAAGCTTGGGCACTTGTCATAGAATTATAGAAAATTACGACACAGAAGGAGGCCATTCGGCCCATCATTGTTTAATGGGAAGGTAGTGGGGCTTGGCCTTTATTGGAGTTGTTGCTGTTTGTGTGATCTTGTTTTGTGCAAATTGGCTGCCATGTTTCCTATATTGCAACAGTGGCAACACTTCAAACGTATTTCCGTGCCAGTAAAGCGCTTTGGGACGTCCTGAGGTCATGAAAGGCGCCACATAAATGTCTGTCCTTCCTTCCTTCTTTCTCTCTTCCCTCCTTCCCTTCCTCCCTTCTCTTCTCTTCGCAGTCCTCTCTAACAAACTCGGTCATTTGAATCCTGAACCAGATCTGCCATCAGTACTCGAGGGCACTGCTGACAATTGACCAGTCAGCCTGGACTCTGGAGGGGTACATCTGGCAACGGGACTTGGTGATTCTTCCCACTCTGCTGCAGATTAGCTGCAAGCCGATTCACTCGGGTAAGGTGATCCTAGCCGTGCCAAGCTTACCAGTGTTTTCTGGAAACTAGCATGGTTTCAACTGATTAAAGACCTGCTCTACAGCTGTGCACACATCGGGGGTGGCCCTAAAGACTTGTTTTACCAACTTTCACTCAAGTTCATTGAGAGGAGTTAAGTGGGAAGTGTTTCTCTAGTATCATAACGGGTAAAAAGAAACCCATTTCATGTCACTTGGCTTGGAGATATGATGATGCATTTCTGTGTGTGTGTGTCAAACACCCAGCTGGGTCACACACACTCTCTCTCCCCTTCTCTCTATCTCTCTCCCTCCCATTCCCTCCCTCTGTCTCTCCTGCTCTCATTCTCATTCTCTCAAAAAATTACCTTGTCCATCTGGGGGAGTTTATAATGACTGTTTGGTGAAGGAATGAATTTACCTTTACATGTGGAAAAATCCAGAACATTGGCAAGTAGCAAGCTCACATTTGTTCCCCTGGTGATTTCAGATTGTTCAATGATTTAATTTTGCTTTTTAACATTTTTGAAATAGTTTTCTGATCTCTTGACAATTGGTCCTTTCCTCCTCTGGAACATCTACTTCCTCACTTCCACCATCATTTGTAAAAAAACAATGCAAAATATTTATTTTGTATCTCTGCCATAGATTCATATTGCACAATTAGATTCCATGCTTCATCCCTGAGTGGCCTTACCCTCTCTCCAAATATTCATTTCCTTTTCATATAATAAAATCCCTTACTATTTCCGTTTTTATGATCTAGTAGTCTCTTTCACATTTTCTTCTAACCTCCCTTTATACCTCCCTATGGCACATTCTATGTTCCTTTTACCTTGTAGGAATATATATTTTTTGTACTCAATCCATCTCATATTGAAGATTTCCCACTGTTGATAGCACTCTTGCCTCTGAGTCAGAAGATTGTGGGTTCAAGTCCCATTCTGGAGACTTGAGCACAAAAACCTCGATGCTCTCTTTCAGATGAGACGTTAAACCGAGGCCCCGTCTGCCCTCTCAAGTGGAGGTAAAAGATCCCTGGCACTATTTCGAAGAAGAACAGCTAAGTTCTCTCGATCTCCTGTTCAATATTTATCCCTGAACCAAAACAGATTATCTGCCCATTATCACATTGCTGTTTGCAGGTCCTTGCTGTGGGCAAATTGGCTGCCGCGATTCTTGCATTACAACAGTGACTGAACTTCAAAAATACTTCATTGGCTGTAAACCACATTGGGGCGTCCTGAGGTTGTGAAAGGTGCAATAGAAATGCAAGTTGTTTTTTTTTCGGTCTCCATGAATGCATGTTCCTAGATGTATTTTCCCAAATATGTACAGTTCCGTTGCTTGCGTGAGCTGCTCTCAACACTGACCCCTGCTGGGAAAAGGCACGTGCATAGGTCTGGGGAAAAAAGGATCAGGTTACAACACAAATTTGGTGTCAATTTTTTTTTGTCTCTTAATTCTCCAGTGAAGCGCCTTGGGACGTTTCACTGCGTTAAAGGTGCTATATAAATACAAGTTGTTATTGTATTATTGGGGCAGAGAAGAGGTGAGCTTCACATTGCATTTAACTGTTCTCTACCAGAGCTGGATGTGCTTGATGCTGACACTGATGGGTAGGGGTTGGAGGGGGGCGGTAGGTGTCTTCCCAGAAATGTTTCCACTTGTGGAAAACTAGAGGTCATAAATGTAAGAGAGTCACTAATAGGGAATTCAGGAGAAACTTCTTTACTCAGAGTTTGGTGAAAATGTGGAACTCGCTGTCACAGGGAGTGGTTGAAGCGAATAGTATCGATGCATTGAAGGGGAAGCTAGATAAACACACGAGAGGATAAGGAATAGAGGGATATATTGATAGGGTGAAGGGTGGGAGTAGGCTTGTGTGGAGCATGAACCAGTTGGGCTGAATGACTTGTTTCTGTGCTGTAGCTCCATGTAACTCACACCCCTCTCACCCTGCTGAGCGCAAAGCAAGATTCACCTAATCGCTGTTTCATCAGTCGGCCACAGTCTCGCTGCTGCTGCCCCTAGACTGCAAGGTCTTTTATCTAATACCCCAAATATTGGGCAGTACATTGCAATCTCTCACGATGTGTACACACCCGAAGAGGCCTCGCAAATGCCGGTTCTCAGCGCGCGATGTGCATGTGCCAAGAACCATCTTTTGCGATCTGTTACAATGTCTTTTGACAGATCGCACGCATCCCCAGGAGAAGGACATCTGAGGCAGAGGTTGGGCTAATTGACCAACTATTGCCCAGCGAATATCCTTCAAACTCTTACACCTGGTAAAACCAAGCATATAGCCTACTTTTGCCAGCGTAAAAGTTTTAAAACATCGAAAAATGTAATCTAATCATTCATTTTTATATTAAAAACCCTGTCTATTAAGGTAAGTATATTTTTAACTATTAAAACACACTAAAAAAATATATATTTTTTTTCTAAAACATTTAATTACATTCAATTTCAATTAATTTTAAATATGAGTTTTTTTTATTGTGTTGTGTTTTTTTTGTTTTTGGGGTTTTTTTTCTCATTGATAGTAATGGGAGCTTATATAAACAAAGTTCCCATTATTATCAATGAGAATACCACATTGTGATTGGTGGTCCAGGCCCACGTGATCCCAGGATGTGCATACGTATCTGGAGGACATGTTCTCGTACGCTGGACTGCGAATTGAGACCTCCGGCCGCAATCCTGCGTTCCCCAAGACCATCAAGTATTTTCGTAAATTTTTTCAGGTCGAAGGCGTTCGTCCGCAGGAAGCCTCCGACCGCAATTTCCCCCCCCCCCCCCCCGATCAGTTCTGTTCCTCACAGGAGCTGCTCTAGCAGAAGGCCAGAATCGCAGGGAGATGCCAGTAATGGGTCTGACTTGGCGGCTCCCCTTGTTCGTACACACTGAGCATAAGTAGGCACATGCCGGCTTCACAGTTGGCAGCAGTGCCTCACAGCACTATTTGTCTCCAATGTAAATGGCCATTTAGTGAAGATAAATTGAGAACGTTTGTTTTGGGTGCTGCATGCCTGACTGCAGGAGAGATTAACTCGGTGGAAGCCACGAGCATAGACGCACCCACACTGACTGCTTTCTGCACTGTCGTAGGTGCAATTCATTAATGTTTATCGCAGCAGGTTTCTTAGCTGTTTGCAAAGTCAAATTACCTCAGAAAATGTTGAAAAGAAAATTTCCCACGGCAAACTATTTCTGTTCATGTCTTGGTTCATGCCTCTGTTGTCAATCATCATCGTCATCATAGGCAGTCCCTCGAAACGAGGATGACTTGCTTCCACGCCAAAAAAACAGGTGTTTCGAATGAAGAACCGGAACTACGTCCTGAAGGGTGGAAGATGCCTGTGCGTGGATTTTTTTAATGTGGAATGGCCATTGCACACCAGCCATCACACGGGCTTGACAGAGCTAGGTCTTGGTCCAGTGGCAAGGATTAACCAAGACGATTGCACGACCTAGTGCACACACATATCGCAGTATGGGCTGGCCCATGCTGCCCCTGGGCCCCTGGCCCCGAACTCACGCCTCTCCTGGGCCCTGACCACATCCCTCCACAGTCTCGCCGCTCTTTCGCCCCGATCTTGCTGCTCCTGCTGCAATTGCTCTTGCCAATAGGGTTGCCAACTCTGCCTGAACATGTTCCTGGAGGTTTCATCACATGACCTACAGACTCCAACCACCCCGCCCCCACACTTTTGCCATTGTTTGCCCAAAATGTCCATCATGTTGAGTCATGATGCCCCGCCTTCCTACGCCAATCAGAAAGTGAATAAGCTCTTCGCTACCCGACTGGATAAATCTTAACTGTCAGTCGGTCTTTTTCTCCAACCCCAATATTTTTATAACTAGTATGCAAAAATGTTCAAAGAACATTTTTAAAAACACGGGGGCCGAAATTGCACCGCGGCCTATTTGGGGTCTGTAATCTTCCGGGGCCTGAGCCGGACGTCCCACCCCCAGTGATCAATTGGGCTTTGCGCTCCTCAAACGAGGTGGATCACTGTCTCAGGCGCTGCGCCTCATTAGAGGGGCGGTCCCGGGGTGTCAGCAGTGATGCCTTATTCTTGAGTCGCCTCTTCTTTATCCCCATCCCCCTTCTACTCTTCATAGCACAATAAGACTTGCATTTATATAGCGCCTTTCACGACCACTGGACGTCTCAAAGTGCTTTACAGCCCATTAAGTACTTTTGGAGTGTAGTCACTGTTATAATGTGGGAAACACGGCAGCCAATTTGCGCACAAGCAAGTTCCCACAAACAGCAATGCGATAATGACCAGATAATCCGTTTTTTGTTATATTGATTGAGGGATAAATATTGGCCAGGACACCGGGGGTAACTCCCCTGCTCTTAATAGAGGAATTCTCCAGAAATTCACTTTCAACTAGTCACGGAACCACAGGAGAAACCTTCGAGGAAGTTTGAGAACCAACCAAAAATTGCAGTGCGAGCAATGTCTCTGTAAGCTTCAGGCAAGAAACCCGAAATGGTCTCCTGCATCGGGTATCAGCCTCAGTGATACCACTCTGCTGCTCATGTTAGTAGTGGTCATTCTCTGGGAGCTTGGGTTAGGGGCGGAATTTAGGGGAAATGGCTCAGAAAACATGGCTGGTCACACCTGCTCTTATTTACATGTAGTCCTGGTCAGTTAGCAATGCTGACCGGTGCTAGAAATGTTTGGTGGCCCGTTATTTTGGGCGGGATTGTGGTGGTATGTCACAGCACTCCATTTCACCTCATTTTATAGCTCAAAAACAGAGGAAAAATCCAGGCTGTTGACTCTGAATGGTGTTCATCCATTTCTGATACTTACCACCTTTTGGCTTCTGAGTGAAATTGCCAAATTATTGCCACAAAGAGTTGGATTGAGACCATCCAAAGTCATCTCTGCAACCATTTCCAGGCCAACAATCCCCCCACCACCGAATTTTACATTCCTCTGAATCCCGCCTCTTGTAAATAGCCCTCTCCCTTTTTCCCAGCATTGGCACCCATCACTTCAGCCACCTCGGCCCCACGCTCTGGAAATGCCTCCCAGAAACCTCCTCTCTACCTCACTCTCCTCCTTTAAGATCCTCCTTAAAACCCACCTTGTTGACGCCCTCCTAACATCTCCATGGTGACAGTCTTGGCTCAGTGGTAGCATTCTCACCTCTGCATCCCACTCCAGAGACTTGAGCATAACATCTTGGCTGACATAACAGTGCAGTACTGAAGGAGTTCTGCATTACCAGATGTGCTGTCTTTCAGATGAAATGATAAATCAAGGCCCCTTCTGCCCTTTCAGGTGGATGTAAAAGATCCCATGCTATTAGTCAAATAAGAGCAGGGGAGTTATCCCCGGTGTCCTGGCCAATATTTATCCCTCAACCAACATCACTAAAACAGATTATTGGGTCATTTGTCTCATTGTTGTTTGTGGGACCTTGCTTTGTGCAAATTGGGTGCCGTGTTTCCTTGCGTTAGAACAGTGACTATACTGTCAAAGCACTTCATTGGCTGTTAAACACTTTGGAATGTCCTAAGGTTGTGAAAAGCGCTATATAAATGCAAGTTCTTTCTTTGGCTCGCTCTCCATCTTTTGATGAGGCCTCTGTAAAATGCCTTGGAATTATTTTCCACATTAAAGGCTCTATATAAATACAAGTTGTGTGTGCCTTGCTGGCGAGTTTTAGCAGGCTATTCAACTGCAGGAGCACCACAGCCAGCCTGATTCCATTCTCATCCCACCATTCACACCTCAGTATTTTCCGGTGACAAGGAGCAGGAACCCAAAGCGACTTTTTGTTCGCTGACCCAGGGGCTCTGAGTGCAAATGAAGTCTCGGTGTTGGGCCTTCTGCTGCTGCCAGGTCAATCAGTCAGCACGGATCAAATGACTGAGCTCGCTTGTCTGTATGGCTGAGTTAGCCCCTGTCTTTGACAACTGAGGCACTGTTGGAGCTTTCTACCCTTGTCTGTCCTGTGTGAATAACTATTTCCCAGTCTTCACCCTCTTCATAGAGGCTACCTCTGATTACGGAGCGATAGGTGAATGAAGTCTTACTGCTGACTATAGCAGCACCGCAGCTCACCATAAAAAGAGGTCGTTATCATCGGAAAACGTGGAGGCAGCAGCACCAGAGCAGTAACATCAATGTTGGCACTGTCCATGCTGCCAACCATTTTGTTTTTGTTGGCCTAGGCTCGACTTGACTACCCAAACTTGCCAGCGAAGTGGTTTCTCAATTGCTGGTAGGTACTGGCTGTGAACAGTCAGTGGGGAAGGTTTGGCAGTCAGACAAACAAAACCTGCACTTAACATTTACAGCAAGCTAACAAAATGCTTCAGAGCAATTCCCCAACTTTACAAAGAGCTGCTCACATAACGATAGTCTTTCCAAAGTTCCTTGGGGCCTCTCAAAAACAAGATACAGTAATTGAATTTGCACTTGATAAGTGCACAAGTCTTCTATTACTTGATGCCTCAAGTAAACTGTTGAACACAGTCTTGCCTATTAATTTGGAACTACTATTCTGAGATAGGGGCTAATCTGATCTTCTTTGACCAAAATGACGTCCTTCAATGAATGGCAGCTTTCACCAGGTAGGAGTTGTGTTACCAGGTCAGTCTTTGTACCGACTGCTGTTATGGAAATGATGTCCGCTTGGATGAGCCTCACAGAGCGCTTAGATTTCCGCCTCTTTAATCCCATGGGCTTTAATTTTGCGAGCATGTCTATTTATGGAGCACTTAATTAAATGCCTTTTGAAAGACCATGTACGCAGCATCAATTGCAATTCATCCACCCTCTCCATCAAAGCATCGAACTCAATCAAGTTTGTCAGAAACGATCCTTAACAAAGCCTTATCGGCTGTCACTTATTAACCCATGTTTTTCCAAGTGACAATTAATTTTGTCCTGGATTATGGTCTCTAGAAGTTTCACACTGAGTTTATCCCTCCTCTTTTGAACAGGCGTGTAACATTTGCAATTCTCCAGTCCTCTGCCGCTTGCCGATCCAATGAGGATTGAAAGACTGGGTTGGATTTTGCCAGCGCTCAGAGGGTGCCTTTGGAGGTTTCCCAAGGTGTAAGTTTCCCAATTTCTGGCTCTGCCTGCGCCTTGCAGACCCGGCACTAAACGGCAGGTGAGCCAATTCAAATACTTAAGAGGGTGTTTAAAGGTATTTAAGCAGCATTTTACCAACTACTAACTATTTTTCCAACTTTCTCATGAGGTTCCCATGTATCGGGGATCACGTCAGGTAAGTACGTCGGGTTCTCAATGACTCTCCATTGCTTTGAATAGGTGACAGCTACAAAACTGGTATAAAAGCTTCCATTTCACAGCTGTTCACTTTCCAATTTTAGAAGCTGGAGCCTTCAGAATTTGGAAGACACTTTTGAACTTTATGCAGTTTGGAAGTTTTTGGAGTAATCTCTCTCCACTGTCACCTCCTTGGAGCAACCTCTCTCACCATTGACAGATCGCTTCTGTCATCTCAACTTCACCGGCCATCTATTCCATGAGCATTAATGCCCTTGAAAAAATCTCACCTTGGTCCTCAGGATCTGACTACTTGATGGTAAATCAGTGTCAGAGCAGTGGGAGGCATTCAAGGAAGAGATCCTGAGGGTACAGAGCAAGTACATTCCCTTTAAAAAAAAAGGGTGGGGCTAACAAATCTACAGCCCCCTGTTGATGTTTCAAAAATACATTAAGAGCAAGAGGATATCTAGAGAAAGAGTGGGGCCTATAAGAAACCATAAAGGAAATCTGTGGGTGGAGGCAGAAGACGTGGGTATGATTCTCAATTAATACTTTGCATCTGTTTTCACAAAAGAGAGAGGTGATGCAGACTTTGCAATGAGGGAGGAGGAGTGTGAAATATTAGACGAGATAAACATAGTGAGAGATGAAGTATTAAGGGGCTTAGCAACTTTGAAAGTGGATAAATCCCCAGGCCCGGATGAAATGTATCCCAGGCTGTTAAAAGAAGCAAAAGAGGAAATAGCAGAGGCTCTGACCATCATTTTCCAGTCCTCTCTGGCTACAGGTGTGGTGCCAGAGGACTGCTAATGTTGGAGCTTTGTTTAACAAGAGAGAAAGGGATAGACCGAGTAATTACAGGCCAGTCAGCCTAACCTCGGCGGTGGGAAAATTATTGGTAAAATCCTGAGGGACAGGATAAATCTTCATTTGGAAAGACATGGATTAATCAAGGACAATCAGCATGGATTTGTTAAGGAAAATTAATGTTTGACTAACCTGATTTAATTTTTCGAGGAGGTAACCAGGAGGGTCGACATATGGGTCGATTATGTAGTTTATATGGATTTTAGCAAAGCTTATGATAAGGTCCCACATGGCAGACTGGTCACGAAAGTAAAAGTCCATGGGATCCAGGGCAAAGTGGCAAGTTGTATCCAAAATTGGCTCAGAGGCAGGAAGCAACGGGTAATGGCTGATGGGTGTTTAATTGGCTGGAAGGCTGTTTCCAGTGGGGTTTCACAGGGCTCAGTACTGGGTCCCTTGCTTTATATGCTATATATCAATGACTTGGACTTGAATGTTGGGGTATGATTAAGAAGTTTGCAGATGACACTAAAATTGGCTATGTGGACTGCAGGAAACATAGAAACATAGAAAATAGGTGCAGGAACAGGCCATTCAATATGATCATGGCTGATCATGCAACTTCAGTACCCCACTCCTGCCTTCTCTCCATACCCCCTGATCCCTTTAGCAGTAAGGGCCACATCTAACTCCAATGTACTGGTCAGGTGGGCAGAACAGTGACAAATGGAATTCAATCTGGATAAGTGTGAGGTTACGTATTTGGGGAGGTCTAACAAGGCAAGGAAATACACATTAAATGGTACAACACTGAAAAGTGTAGAGGAACAAAGGGACCTTGGAGTGCAGGTCCACAGGTTCCTGAAGGTAGCAGGCCAGATAGATAAGGTGGTTAAGAAGGCAGATGGAATAACTTGCCTTTATTAGTCGAGGCATGGAATACAAGAGCAAGGAGGTTATCCTTGAACTGTATAAAACACTGGTTAGGCTGCAGCTGGAGTACTGCATGCAGTTCTGGTCACCACATTACAGGAAAGATGTGATTGCACTGGAAAGGGTGCAGAGGAGATGTACAAGAATGTTGCCTAGACTGGAGAATTTTGACTATGAGGAAAAATTGGAGTTGCTGGGTCTGTTGTCTTTGAAACAGAGGAGGCTGAAGGGAGACCTTATTGCGGTGTATACAATTATGAGGGGCCTGGATAGAGTGGATAGGAACGATCTGCTTCCCTTGGCAGAGGGGTCAATAATCAATGGGCATAGATTTAATGTAATTGGTAGAAGGTTTAGAGGGGAGTTGAGGGGAAATGTCTTCATCCAGAGGGTGGTGGGGGTCTGGAGCTCACTGCCTGAAAGGGCGGTAGAGGCAGAAACCCTCACCACATTTAAAAAATACTTGGATGTGCACTTAAAGTGCCGTAACCTGCAGGGCTACGGACCAAGAGCTGGAAAGTGGGATTAGGCTGGATAGTTCTTGATCGGCTGACACGGACACGATGGACCAAAATGGCCTCCTTCCGTGCTGTAAATTTCTATGATCAGCCCCAACACCAGCATCACCAGGCACACCACCATCACCAACAACAACACCAACCTTCTCTGCAATCACCTGAAGCTGCACAGGACACAGGGAATTAGCAGTTGACCACATTGATGCCTTCCAGGCCAGGGATGGCGTCACCATGGTCAGATTTACTTCACTTGACGCTGTACACCCTGGCTGCCACATGATGCGTCAGGTTGGCACCACCCCACACCAACACCATAAAGCATCCCTACAATGCCCAAGCTATTCCTTTCAGTCATCACGATTCGGTGATACCGTTATGTCTCACCATTCACTGCAACTCACAAAGCCACTTCCATAGGTGCACACAGATCTGTCTAAGAAGGCAAAGTGTTGAAAATAAAGGTTTCAGTGTTTGACTACACATTAATAGAAGCTTGACATGAACATTGGTGATAACACCCAAGTGCCTACCCTTGGGTGTTATCACCAATGTTGTTATTTCGTATGATTGGACAAGGATGAGGGTGAGTGTGAGGGATAGCTAGTGAGATGGGGAATTGATAATGTAAATAGAGAGGGATGGGTGGAGGTGCAAGGTAAGTTGGTGTGAATAAGGATGTGCAGGAGTAGGGTATGGAAGGCAGAGTGATGTGGATGTGATGAGGGGCACAGCAGGATGAGGTTGAGTGTGGCTGTGTATTAACGTTTCATGATTTGCGCCACTGTAGCCCAGTCCTCCTGACAACATCCCTGCTTGTGCCCTGCTGTACAATGTGCAGTCAGGCTGCGTTGGTGTCCTGGGGAGGTCTCTTCCACCCATTGGAAGGGAAGAGAACCTCCCTACGTGCTGTGACTCCCTCCATAAGCATATGGAGGGAGTGATGGGAGAGCTTGGGTGCAGCCTTGCGTCTATGTGCAGTGCTTATCTGTGTTTGCAGCTCCTCAATGCTGCAGAACACTGACAGCACAACTGTCAACATGAATGTGGGCATGGTCCCTTTAAGAAAACCAGCTGATGACATCAAATGACGTCATCAGACCTGCTTCCTTTTGATTGGCTGGGCAAAATCACTTCAACGGAGCGTGATGGAACCAGGAGTGGAGTCTCAGTCCACGACCTACCTCAGCTGCACTTAGCCCGCCTCCATAGGTGAAATTGTGTGCAGCGCCTCCAATCAATGTTCCTGCTAAGCTGCACAGCCATGGAGTGATCTGGAGGTCCCATTCAGGCCGCTCACTGGCTCTTATATGGAAGAAACCGCCAATGCCCAAAACTTTGAATGGGCCGCGCAGCCAGTTAAAGGGACAGCGCACAAAAAAAAAATTAGAGGGAACACTACCTCTGCTATTTCCATTCTTCGCTCAGCAATGTAGGATGCATCACATCTCACCCTCTGTCCCCAATCCTTTAATCTGTGTCTCTCTCTGTCCCTGATCCTTCAGTCTGTGGCCTAGAAATCCGACAAAGCCCAAAAACATGCAGTGTCACCGTGGAGCAAGGTTGACTCTAGTGCTGCCTGCTGATTTAAACGATTGCAGCGCGGAATGTACCGTGCAACGCGCTGTTTCAGGCGGTGCGTTCAGCAGCAGGCCCAATGTAGCATGGCTGTAACGGCCCTGGAGCAAGGTAACATTTTCTTAAAGTTAAGCTGTCATTTTGGCAAGCAGTCTCAAGCCCTTAAAGGGGAACTGCCTTCTAAATTAAAAAAATAAATCATTTAAAAATAGGCAGTCTTTAGTTCTTGGAGCTCAACTGCCATCTGACAAAAAACATTAAAAATAATTTCAAAATGGCAGTTTTCAGCTCTTAAAGCTGAACTGCCTTCTGTACATAAAAAAAAAATGTTAAAAGAGCTTCAGTACTAACACAAATAGCTCAGCCACCCAGGGAAAGGGCATCCAGGGTCTCACACACAGCACTCCAGCTTTGTACAGGGGGTCAACACTGCAAGAGGGGACCTCTACCCACAGAGGGCTAGGAGGACCTCCAGAAATAAGGATGTGGGACCAGATCACTGAGGCCATCATTGCCAGCAGTGTCACCCCGCTTCCCCCCCGCCCCCTCCAGGACCTGGCTCCAGTGCCGAAAGAAGTTTAATGACCTCAGACCAGCGGTCAAGGTCAGTGAATACATCTTCAAAAGCCGTCTCCTACCAACAGCACCATTAACCTCTCACACTGCTCAATGCACGACCCTCCACCCCCATCACTCACCTACCAATGATCTGTACCAATCACGAGGCCCACCTCCCATTCCTAGCATCACCTCACCCCCTTGGAGGAGACGGTGCAGGCCATTCTTGGCAGGGGCATGGCTGAGCCCTAGGCCAGTGGCGGGGATGAAAGAATATAAAATGCCAGTATCCTCATACATTATAATCCTTCTTGCATCCCACTTCCCCCTCATCCCACAATCGCTTCTGATGTACAAGCTGTGCATGGTGTAAGCATGCACCCATGCTTTATCCCCTCCCCTCACCACAACCCAACCCTTGTGCCTTCCTCATTTCAGGCACCCAAGAAATCCAGCTTGCCCAGCCAATGGTTGACCAAGGAGAGGGAGAGGAGAGTGAAGAAGAAGAAGAAACACCATCA
Organism: Pristiophorus japonicus; assembly: GCF_044704955.1. Classification (NCBI taxonomy): domain Eukaryota; kingdom Metazoa; phylum Chordata; class Chondrichthyes; family Pristiophoridae; genus Pristiophorus; species Pristiophorus japonicus. The sequence continues at coordinate 86,082,261 of NC_091991.1, read as the reverse complement.
CTTCATTTCACACTCCCAGCCACCAGCTCCTCGAGGTCGGCCAGCAAGGCCATCTGCCTTGTCCCCCACTGAAAGTCAGCAGCCTTCCATCAGCCTTGCTGCAGCCACTGTGGTAGCATTGTGTGACATCAGTAGGATAGGCAGAGACACACATGAGACACTAAGAGAATGCATACGGGTGATTAGTTGATTTTTTGATGTAGTCATCATCATCATAGGTGGTCCCTCGAACGAGGATGACTTGCTTCCACATGAGTTCACAGATGTTTCAATGAAGAACCCGATGTTCCAGTCCTGAACTCCAATTGAGGGGGTGGAAGATGTCTGTGTGTAGATTTTTTTAACGTGTGGTGGCCGTTGCACACCAGCCACCACATGGGCTTGACAGAGCTAGGTCTTGGTCCAGTGGCAAGGATTAACCAGGACGGCTGGAGACCTGCTCTGCTGCACGGACCTAGTGCGCACACATATCGCAGTGTGGGCTGGCCCGTGCTGCCCCTGGGCCCGAGGCTCTTCTGGGCTCCGTACCCTCATTCACCGCACCTCCGCCACGATGTTCCAGGGCCCCCGCTCCAGCTCTATTTATAGCCCCGACCTGCGGTGGTGTTCTCACACAGGTTGGGGCAGCCCATGATGTTCCAGGGTTCGGCACTCCAGCTCTATTTATAGACTCAACCTGTGGTGATGTTCTCACACAGGTCGGGGCGGCCCATGACAACAACCACAGGCTAAACTCAGCGTATTTTGTTTCAGTACCACCTGTTAGAAGACCATCCCAACCCCACCCCCATTGTCTTTGCTGGATCCCCTAAACACTGCTGGTTTTCCTGGGCCCAATAAGCACCCTGTACTGGCAGCAGTGCAATCCCTGCAGTCGGGCCATGCTGCCAGCAAGTGCCGATGTCACGACACAGGCATTCCACGCATGCACAATGGGCGAGTAGTCACAGCCTATTTGCACGTACGCCTGTGTATTGGGATTCGCTCTGGGAGCTGGAGACCGACGGCTTTACTCGAACACAAGTGCAGGAGCGGCACATTTAGCTCATTCTCCCGACACACCGTCTGCAACATAAATGCAGCTTTCTTTTTTTAGTAATGGCCGGGCTCTAGGAAGCTGAAACAGTCAGAGGCAGGAATCTTTTGTTGCTTTGTAATCAATTAAGTTTGATTTCCTTGTCTGGGAGTTGGTGCGAATTACATCGAGTCTACAGCATAGAACAGGCCATTTAGCCCAACAGATCCATGCTCCATGCGAGTCTCCCCCTCCCATCTTTCATCTCACCCTACCCGCATATCCTTCTATTCCTTTCTGCCACATGCTTATCTAGCTTCCCCTTAATTGCATCAATCATTAAATCTTCAAGATAAATTCAACATACTGGTCTGAATTCACTGCCAGCTAATGGCTGCTCAAAAACCCTCCTCATGAACCCTAGTAAAAGGCTTCAAATATATTTCAATTTTACAACTTTCAACATGACCAAGACAAAGTCCAGAACAGGTCAAATCACTGGTTAATTTGTACAAGGTGACAAATGGCTCTTACCTATTTCTAGTGCAGCCAAATGAGCACATGGTGAGATGAGGAAAAATGAGACGTCGGCAAGGAAGGGGGAGTGACAGACCAACGAGAGACGGAGGGTTAGAATACACAAAGCACAGAAAGAAATCACACACACATGAGAAACACAAAGGACTATTCACAGACATCTAAAGGAGAACAATGGATAACTGTGAGGTGCAAATCACCAACATATATAAAAGCATTACAAAACAGTCATGCATATATGGATAAAGTTGGATTGGAAAGTTGACTTTGTAGTGGCTTTTATTTCAGCATGGTTGCCCAGAGGATGCTGTGATGGTCAGTAACAGGGGGAAGAGAAGGTGTGGGACAAACGTTGAAAGGGGAATTGAGGTTGTGTTCACTGGGACCGCAGGCGGATGATTCGCTCCCGGATATCCCGGCCAGAAAGGGACTGTCTGGGTTGCATCCTTCCTTTCGCTTCCTCCTCTTCCCCCTGCAAGCAGCTTGTCCCCTTTGCTGCCTCTGCTTCTGTGAGCAAGTGGTGTTCTCAGAAGCCAAATACTGCAGATGCTGGAAATCTGAAATAAAAGCAGAAAATGCTGGAAATACTCAGCAGATCAGGCAGAATCTCGACCCGAACTGTTAACTCTGTTTCTCTCTCCGCCCATGCTGCCTGACCTGCTGGGTATTTCCAGCATTTTCTGTTTGCTCAGAGGTCTTGCTTTACCATCCAAAGCCTTGGAAGCATCCAGCAGCACTCCCTGCACACTTATTAAATGTATTGCACCAAGCCACTACTTCAATAAATCATTTTTAAAAATCAGTCCAAAAGCTGAAATCGAAACTTACCTGAAAGATGGCTGTGTCCATTTAAGAAGCGCTGACAGCATCTCTGCAGGGCTGCTGCATCCACGATTTTTGTGCATATTTAGGACTGGGAATTTTGGCTTGTGGCGACGTCCAAAATAGCAGTTGTGGTGTCAAATCAGACGCAGCATGTCGATTAACGTCACGATCTGTTCATTTAAATTTGAAAAGCCAGCACTGGCAACGGCAGCGCAATGGCCCTTACGCCGTGTCCTGCGCCAGAAGCGGGAAGAAGCGAGGCGGCCGTCATCTTTTCAACAAATCCGGCCTTAACAGCCATCGCTATAACAGAGAATTTCTAGGCCATAGGAATGGAAATTCAGTGATTATTTTTACCTCCGCCAACTGCAGAATTCAGTTTTACCGCCTGAAGAGGGGATTGGAGCGGTAAATCAGGCATTACATGCCACCCTTGAGGCGCTAAACGGCGGCAAGTAGGACGGCAAACTCTGAGTGGTATTCAGTATTTGCAGCTGCGCAACAGACATACTGGCGCCATCTGGATTCAATTGAGGCAGTCATACAACGCGGCACCACCTCATGCTTATTTTCACTGCCTACGCACTCTTATTGAGAGGGGGAAGATGGCAGAGGCGAGAGCTTATCAGCGTGCTCGCCGGTTCTCCCACGCTGCTTTGGATGCACTCCTGGATGGTGTGGAGAGGCGGCGTGAATTGGTGCGGTCAGAGTCGGGCCGCAGACGTTCCGAAGATAGTGGAGGGAAGTTGCACAGTGTGAGTCTGCAAGAAACACGGTGCCCAGGACAGCCACCCAATGCAGGAAAAAGTTCAATGACCTGACGCGGTTCATTAGGGTGTGTATCTTTTACATGAACCTTAGCATGCCATGCTTTGAGCACAATGTATAGCGCGTAGAGTCTCTCCTCAATCAGTATGTGTAGGATCCCATGCTCTTCGTGGGTGAGCACAGATGCAAAGTTTGCATTTGCAGTCTCAGCCACTCCCTGGGCCTGCGTGCGCACTTAACTTTCCTGCTCCGTTGTTGAGACCCACCCCTGGGCTTGTTACCTCCTCAGTCTCCAGCTGTGTGTGGAAGATGGTAGCCTCACCATAACTGTTAGGTGTGAGCCCCCTAATTCCAGCATTGCCACGCCTAGTGCGGCATCTATTCCGAATGACATCGGCCGGTGAAGACTCCCATACAGTAACATCTATTCAACTATATAAAGCACCACGGACAGACGGATAGAAGGACACTAACTCAGATGTTCTGTTTCTTCTTGCAAGCCAAGTTACTGCATAACTGGCGTGAACAAAAGCAGACTGGAGAAGGGACCCTGACCTCCAGGCCCTCAGTGCGGTGGAGGAATGCGTGTCGGCCCTCATGGGCACACAAGTGGGTGCGTTGCAGTGGCTGAGGCCGTGCCCCCTCGGGAAAGTGACAGTATGTTGAGGACCTTTGCATCCTCTATCAGGCCACTTAGCCATGACATCACAATCCTTTCCCACTTTCCATGAGACTGGCATTTCAGAACGCCTTTCCCAATCCTGCCCTCCTCCCCTGCAGGTAACCATTCTTCTCTGGCTTTGTGCTTTCAGAGGATGAACCAGAGGCCCAGGAGCCTGTCTGTGAGTCGTCCAGCGCTGGCGAGGGTGAAGGAGGAGGCAGAGGACACCTCTCTCCCAGTTACTGAGGAACCAGCAGCCTCAGCGAGCAGGGACACCGCCTCAGTCGAGGAGGGTGTAGTGGGGGAGTTGGAGATGGGTGATGCTCCGGGACCCAGTGGCCTGCAGCAACGGCAGGGGGGAAGGGGAAACCCGGGGGGCCAGTTCCCCAGAGGGTGAGTGATGCTCAGCAGTACTCTGATGAGGACCCCGAACTGGTGGTTGTGGCAAGGCAATCATTGCGGATGCACAGCGATCTGTTGGGTGCATTGGCAAGGGTACCCGAGAGCCTCAATGCACTTGGAGGAGTCTGCCTCAACATTTGCACTCAGCAGCCCATCGAACCCATCCTTGGTAGATACCAACGGGATGTTGGAAGCCACAAGTGACCATGGGGTCCCAGACATGATGGCGTGGGTTATGGCTGATGTAGCAGAAGCCACTGAGCACCAGGCTGAAGCCACATAAGGCCTAAATTTTGTCATCAGTGCGTGGTGGCATCAATGCGCTCTCTGCTCTGGTGCTGAGTCAACTTGATGCCATGCAAGCACTGACTGCTGCCATCATTTCTGTGTTACCATCAGTCCAACGAGGAGCTAATGGTGCCGAAGCAGGCCAGCAATTTGCGTTCCCCCAGATTGCTCCGGATGCTGAAGCTCTGCCCCAAGCGAGTGGCAGCATGTTGATCGAGATGGAATGTGGTATCCTCTCTCAGGACGACATCATACCACCTCCCACCACTGCCATTCCGCCTTTGCACCTGCCACTCTCTGCAACCCATCCAGCTGAGACTGCCGCCGCCCATGCTGAAGTGGTGCAGTTGACGGCCAGGCCTTCCAGGGTGGGGACATCCTGTTAGGCCGTCAGTTGTGTCTGCGACGCCAACAGAGCAACTTTCCCCCAGCCTCACTGCAGGCACTGAGACCCCATTGAGGAGGAGCAATAGACGTGGGAGGGGGGAAAAGAGAAAGGGTGGTAAATCACTCAACAAGTCCCACTAACCAATGATAGCATCATGGCCATATATATTAACCTTATTGGAATATTAAGGTGTGTACATAGTCGTACTTGGCTCTGGGTGATTATGTTTGCAGGGTGTTTCATTTATAATTTGCTGCTGATAATAGCTCTGTGTTGTGCTTCATTACGGCACACTTGTTAATAAAGGTAATATTGTGACTTCACATTATTGTGGTGCAATTTATGTACAGGTAGAGTTAGAGGGTGGGGCACGATGTCTTCAGCATATCAGCAGGTGAATAGGCTGGCTACTCGGCCTGTGTAGCGTCATTTACTGGAATTGCTGGGCGATGAGTCTTTGACAAGCAGCCCTTGCAGCGGCAAAATATCTGGCTGCCTCCTCCGTGGCTGATGCTCCTGGTCTTTCTCCTCATCGTCCTCGTCCTCCTGAGGTGCAGCTGCCATCCCTGGCCAGCTTGTGCAGCATGTAGCAGACAATGGTGAAAAGTGACACTCTATCAGGGGTGTACTGAAATGTCCCTCACGAGCAGTCAAGGCAGCGGAAATGCTGCCTTAGAACCCTGATAGTTTGCTCTATAATGGTCCTGGTTGCAGCATGGCTGTGGTTGTAGCGCTGCTCAGCAGGGGTGGTGGGGTTGCAAAGGGGAGTCATCAGTCGGATGGTGAGACCATATCCTTTGTTGCTGATCAGCCAGCCATGCCCTGTATGCAGTGGCTGGAACAGTCGTGGCCCATTGCTCTCCCGCAGGATGAAGGCATCGTGGCAGCTGCCAGGATAGCAGACGTTGACAGCGAGGATCATCTGCCTGTGATCGCAGACCAGCTGAACGTTGAGGGAGCGGTAGCCCTTGCGATTGTGAAACACCTCTCCATTGCCACAATGCCACATGCGTACAATCAATGGCCCCCTGAACCCTGGGGAAGCCCGCATTCCTGGCGAAGTGCTGATCCTGGTTCTCCCTGGACATGTTAAATGGTATGTAGTCCATTCATCTGCTGTAGAGAGCATCGGTCACCTGGCGAATGCAGCAAACTGCTAGATGTTGTATATATCGCCTAAAGGAGCCTGGAAGGACTCTGAAGCGTAGAAGTTGAGGGCGACTTTCACTTTCACTGGCACTGACAGCAAGGTCCTGGAGCCGATGTCAGCTTTGAGGTCTGTGTGCAGGAGGCGCCAGAGCTCCATGACCACCTCCTTGCAGAACCGCAGCCTTCTTATGCACTGCTCCTCGGACATATCAAGGTACGAAGAATGCACACGGTAAACCATGGGGGGGCAAGGCCTCTTGCCCCGACGTCTACGTGGCGTGGACCAACATTGCCCTTATCCTGTCTGTGCAGCCTGCGCCTTCGAAGTAGTCGCCACAGCACGAAGTGGTGTGCCAGCGCTGCCCCCATTACGTTGCCGACGCCAACAGTGAGATGCTACTCGGCAATGGATCCAAAATGGAAGCCGTCAATGTTGCCGAAATGCCGTCTAGGTAAGTACTCAGCAGTCGTAACACGCCAACACCTACACACTCTAGTAGATTACTAGGATTGCTGAGGCAATGCCCCTGGGGGAATAGCAATGGATCCGTGGAGGATGACACTGCTGTCCTCTCTGAGGATGATGACATTCGCCCTCCCCCCACTGCCTCTCCGCCAGTGCCCTTGCTGTTGCCTGTCAGCCAGCCAGCCCCGACTGCTGCCACCCATACCGAAGTGGTGCAGTCCGAAGCCGGGCCTACTAGGCACAGAGTTCCTCGAGGTCATCCTGCAAGGCCATCTGCAGTCACCCCACTGAAAGTCAGCAGCCTTCTAGCAGCCATGCTGCAGCCACGGAGGTAGCACTGTGTAGAAGCACTAGGATAGGCAAAGGCACACGCAAAACAGTCACTAAGGGAATGCACAGGGATAATTCGTTAATTTTTTGATGTTATATTGGATGGATAGATGTATAAAGTTGGATTTGAAAGTTTGCATTATTGTGGTTTTTATTTTATTATTGTGGCCAAGAGATCGCTGTGATGGTCAGTAACAGAAGGAAGGGAAGGTGTGGGACTATTGTTGAAAGGGGAATTGGGATTGCGTTCACTGGTATCGCAGGTGGATGATTTGATCACGGATGTCCCGGCCGGAAAAGGGTTGTCTGGGTTGCCTCCTTCATTCCACTTCCTCCTCCTGCTCCTGGTGGTAAGGGCTGTGCCCTCCTGAGTGGTCCAGGCAGTGGAACCGTTGCTTCAGCACCCCTTTGGTCAGCTCTGTGATGTTTCATGTGGCAGCCTGGCTCTCGAGGTAGGCATGCTGGCCATGTGGGGTTGGGTTGCTGAACAGCGTCATGAGCCAGGTGGTCAGCCCTTGTCGCCAGTAGCCAGTCTCTGGGTTTGTCGTTGTGGTTCAAAGACCGAAGGAACAGAGGATTGGCACAGAATAAAAGCATCATGACTGTTGCTAGGATACCAGGCATTCATCATCATGACATGCTGACCATGGTCGCACACCAACTGTACATTCAGCGAGTGGGAACCTTTGCGATTGTGGTACATCTCAGTATTTATAAACGGTGCCTGCAAAGCCACAAGCATGCAGTCGATGGTGCCCTGCACTATGGGGAAGTCCGTTATCCTGGCAAAGCCACGTGCACACTCCGTCTGCTTTGCTCTGGTCAGAGCGAAGACAGTGAAGTCCCCTCTCCTAGCACAAAGAGCGCCTCTCACCTCTCTTATGCAGCAGTGGACTGGGAGATGTTACAGATGTTGCCTGTTCCAACCTGCAAGGATACCAACGTGAGGAAATTCAGAGCCAGGGTCACCTTCACAGCCACTGGCAGCGCTGTCCCTGCCCTGGAGTGAGGCTGCGGGTCTGGTTTTAAGAGCTGGCAGAGTTTTGTGAGCACTTCATTCGTAAAGCCTCAGACACTGCTCCTGGCTCAGGTTGAAGTAAATGAAATGCTTTCGGAAGACACTAGGTAGGTTTATCCTCCTGCTGAGAGCCCTTCTCCCCCTCCTCCTCTCTCTGCGAGGAGCTTGTCCTATTCTCCATTCCATCTCCCTGTCATGCTGCAGGCCAAGGAGGATGACAACTAGAGCACCAATAACTAGGAGCAAGTGGTCTGAGCAGCACCCTTGAAGTCAGAGCAAGGCCTTCCCCACTTGCAGCCCCACTCCCTGTCACCTCAACAAGTTTAAATAGCTCCAGAAAGCTTCAAGCAGTTTCACACACTTACACAGAGCCAGTAGAAATCATAAAGCAACTGACCATAAAGTGGTTAATGATCCCTTTAAATAGCATTGGCGAGAGATTCTTCCTGTTGCTGAACACAAGTTGATTGCAACAAAGGTAATCTATCCCTTCTCGTGCTTTTGGAGCAGTGTGCAATGTTTGACACAGTTGACCACAAAGTTCTGCTCCAACACCTCTCCACCGTCACTGCACTCGCCTGGTTTCATTATTATCTTTCGAGCCATAGCCATAGAATCACCTGCAATGGCTTCTCTTCCCAATCCTAGAAACTTAACTGGATCAGCCACGTAAATACTGTGGCAACAAGAGCAGATCAGAGGCTGGGTATTCTGCGGTGAGTGACTCACCTCCTGACTCCCCAAAGCCTTTCCACCATCTACAAGGCACAAGTCAGGAGTGTGATGGAATACTCTCCACTTGCCTGGATGAGGGCAGCACCAACAACATGCAAGAAGCTCAACACCATCTAGGAAAAACCGGCCCGCTTGATTGGCACCCCATCCACCACCTTCAACATTCACTCCCTCCACCACCGATGTACCGTGGCTGCAGTGTGTACCATCTACAAGATGCACTGCAGCAACTCGCCAAGGCTTCTTCAGCAACACCTCCCAAACCCGCAACCTCTACCACTCAGAAGGACAAGGGCAGCAGACACATGGGAGCACCACCACCTGTAAGTTCCCCTCCAAGTCACACACCATCCTGACTTGCAAATACATCGGCTGTTCCTTCATCGTCCCTGGGTCAAAATCCTGGAATTCCCTCCATAACAGCACTATGGGAGTACCTTCACCACACGGACTGCAGCGGTTCAAGAAGGCGGCTCACCACCACCTTCTCAAGGGCAATTCGGGATGGACAATAAATGCTGGCCTTGCCAGCGATGCCCGCATCCCGTGAACGAATAAATAAATAAATAAACATCCCACACGATCACCTCTGGTGTTCCCCCAAGGATCTATCCTTGCCCCTCTCCTATTTCTCATCTACATGCTGCCCCTCTGTGACATCTTCCGGCAACACATGGTGAGTTGTCACTGATGATACCCAACTCCATATCTCCTCCATATGATCAGACTGCTTGTCCGACATCCTGCACTGGATGAGTAGAAATTTTCTCCAATTAAAAATAGGGAAGACCAAAGCCATTGTTTCTGGTTCAGGTCACAAACTCCGTTCCCTCTCCACTGATTCGATCTCTCCTTGGCAACTGTCTCAGGCTGACCAAGGCTATTCGCAACCTTGGTGTCATATTTGATCATGAATTGAGCTTCCTACATCATCATCCGTTGTATCACTAAGACGGCCCATTTCCACCTTCATAATATCATCCGTCTCCGCCCTTACCTCAACTTATCCTCTGCTGAAACCCTCATCCGTGCCTTTATCACCTCGAGACTTCACTTCCAATGTACTTCTGGCCAGCCTCCCACATTCTACCCTCCATAGACTTGAGGTCATCCAAAACTCTGCCGCCCTTGTGCTAACTCGCACCAACTCCCGTTCATCCAGCTCTCCTGTGCTTGCTGACCTGCATTGGCTTCCAGTTAAGCAACGCCTCGATTTTAAAATTCACATCCTTGCTTTCAAGTCCCTCCATTGCCTTGCCCCTCCCTATCTTTGTAATCCCCCCAGCCCTATAATCCCCCTAGACTGCTGCACTCCACCTGTTCTGGTCGTTTGAGCATCTCCAATTTTAAATGCTCCACCATTGGCGGCCGTGCCTTCAGCTGCCTATGGAATAATCAGTGAAATTCTCGTTGTGAATCTCTCTGCCTCTCCACTTCCCTCTCCTCCTTTAAAATGCTCCTTAAAACCTACCTCTTCGACCAAGCTTTTGGTCATCTGCCCTAACATCTCCTTATATGGCTCGGCGTAAATTTTTTTTCGATAACACTCCTGTGTTGTGCGTTGGGACGTTTTATTACATCAGTTCCAGCAATGACGATGAAAATGGCACCTGCGCAATTGAATTTCTAGGCCTAGAACTGCAAACTAATACGAACGGTAGAGCAACAAGAATCTCACCAGCAGGTATCATGGCACACTCAAATGTTCGGACCATGTCAGCTGATGTTACGTTTGGACAGTGCCAATCCAGTTCTATGCAATCATGGATCACAGCACAAACTTCCTCAAGCTAAGCAGTAATTGGCTCTAGTTTGTCAATCTCACTCTGAGATCACGGGATTACTGGTATCGGGAATGGAACAATGTCACACTGGTGCAGTGGAGGATACACTTCTGCAGTGGGAGGGATGCATATTGTTTGGGAACATAGATCTTGCTGTGGCCTGGAAATGATTGATGCTGATGTTATGTAGCCATAGAATCATAGAATAATGCAGCACAGAGGGAGGCCATTCAGCCACCCATGCCTATGCCAGCTCTTTGGTAATGCTATCCAACTAGTCCCACTCTTTCTCCACTGCCCTGCAAATTGGTCCATAGCAGGATAAATCCAATCCGACCAATTACCGCCCCATCATTCTATTCTCAGCAAAGTGATGGAAGGTGTCGTCGACAGTTCTATCAAGCGGTATTTACTCACCAATCACCTGCTCACTGATGCTCAATTTGGGTTCCGCCAGGACCACTCAGCTCCAGACCTCATTACAGCCTTGGTCCAAACATGGACAAAAGAGCTGAATTCCAGAGGTGAGGTGAGAGTGTCTGCCTTTGACATCAAGGCAGCATTTGACCGAGTGTGGCATCAAGGAGCCCTCGTAAAACTGAAGGCAATGGGAATCAGGGGTAAACTCCAGGACTGGAGTCATACCTAGCACAAAGGAAGATGGTTGTGGTTGTTGGAGGTCAATCATCCCAGCTCAAGGACTTCGCTGCTGGAGTTCCTCAGGGCAGTGTCCTAGGCCCAACCATCTTCAGCTGCTTCATCAATGACCTTTCCTCCATCATAGGGTTAGAAGTAGAAATGTTCACTGATGACTGCACAGTGTTCAGTTATATTCGCTACACCTCAGATAATGGAGCAGTCCATGCCTGCATGCAGCGAGACCTGGACAACATTCAGCCTTGGGCTGATAAATGCCAAGTAACATTTGCGCCACACAAGTGCCAGGCAATGCCTATCTCTAATAAGAGAGAGTCTAACCACTACCCCTTGGCATTCAACGGCACTACCATCACCAAATGCCCCACCATCAATATCCTGGGGGTCACCATTAACCAGAAAGTTAACTGGACCAGTCACGTAAATACTGTGGCAACAAGAGCAGGTCAGAGGCTAGGTATTCTGTGGCGAGTGACTCACCTCCTGACTCCCCAAAGCCTTTCCACCATCTACAAGGCATAAGTCAGGACTGTGATGCAATACTTTCCACTTGCCTGGATGAGTGCAGCTCAAACAACACTCAAGAAGCTCAACACCATCCAGGACAAAGCAGTACACTGATTGGCTCCCCATTCATCACCTTAAACCTTCACTCCCTCCATCACCGGCGCACCGTGGCTGCAGTGTGTACCATCGACAAGATGCATTGCCGGACCTCTCCAAGGCTTCTTCGGCAGCACCTTCCAAACCCACGACCTCTACCACCTAGAAGAACAAGGGCATCAAGTGCATGGGAACACCACCACCTCCAAGTCACGCACCATCCTGACTTGGAAACATATCGCCGTTCCTTCAGTCACTGGGTCAAAATCCTGGAACTCCCTCCCTAACAGCACTGTGGGACACCTTCACCGCACGGACTGCAGCGGTTCAAGAAGGCGGCTCAACACCACCTTCTCAGGGCAATTTGGAATGGGCAATAAATGCCGGCCTTGCCCACATCCTGGAGTGAATAAAATAAAAATACCTTCATGTATATATCCAATTTCCTTTTGAAAGTTACAACTAAATCTGCTTCCACCACACTTTCAGTCGGTGCATTCCAGATCACGGCAACTGGTTGTATAAAAAATGTTTCCTCAGATCACCTTTGGTTCTTTTGCAAATCACCTTAAATCTGTGTCCTCTGCCACTGGAAACTATTTCTCTTTATTTACTTTATCAAAACAGTTCATGATTTTGAACACCTCTATCAAATCTCTTAACCTTCTCTGTACTAAGGAGAACAACCCCAGCTTCTCCAGTCTATCCATGTAACTGAAGTCCCTCATCCCTGGAACCATTCTGGTGAACCTCCTCCGCACCCTCTCTAAGGCCTTGACATCCTTCCTGAAGCGATATGGCCAGAATTAAAATGAGAATGTGTTCCATTTTGCAGCATTAACATCCCTCACTTTGATGAGCACAAAAAAAAATTAAGAACAAAAGAGAGATAAAGCAATTCGTGATTGTAAGAAATGTTCGCAGTTGCTCTCTACAGCTAGATCCTTGCAGTGCAGTAATTTGAGCAGTAGAGGGAAGAATTTCTCCACCATAATCAACTCATCTCCCTTTCCTCCTGCTCAGCAAACCTGTCAGTGAGTGATTTATTCAGCAGGTGACCGATTTCAACAGCAATTCCCATTCTTTAAATCAGTCTCTGGGTAAGAATAAGCATTCCAGAGATTAAGTGAAAAATAATTAGTTGTATTCTGTGCTTGCTGCAGTTCTCAGTGCTGTGCCTTGACTAGAAAGTGCCAAGTACACAACATCCAACAGGCACGTCATAGCAAAGGGCCGGACCGAATCTGGCGCATTTTGTGTGAGAAAAAGAAGTAACTAAGGATAAGGGGGGACCAGTGGATGTGGTGTGTTTGGATTTTCAAAAAGCATTCAATAAAGTGCCAGACAAGAGGTTATTTCACAAAATTAGGACTCATGGGATTGGTGGTAATATATTGGCATGGATTGAGAATTGGTTAATGGACAGAAAACAGAGAGTAGGAATAAACGGGACTTTTTCGGGTTTGCAGGCTGAAACTAGTGAGATACCGCAAGGATCAGTGCTGGGACCTCAGCTATTTACAATCTATAGTAATGACACAGCCCTGCTTGACCCCGGTCCGGACGTGGATTAAGTCTGTGGTGGATCCGTTGGTCAAGATCACGGCCTGCATGTCGTCGTGGAGCAGGCTGAGGATGATGACAAACTTTTGAGGGCAGCCAAAACGGAGGAGGAACAGGATTGTAGTGACACCCGCCCTCCTGTATGGCTCAGAGACATGGTCCATGTACAGTAGATACCTCAAATCGTTGGAGAAATACCACCAACGATGTCTCCGCAAGATCCCGCAAACCCCTATAGAGGACAGACACACCAACGTTAGCGTCCTCGATCAGACCAACATCCCCAGCATCGAAGCACTGACCACACTCAACCAACTCCGTTGGGCAGGCCACATCGTCCGCATGCCTGACAGAAGACTCCCAAAGCAACGCTCTACTCGCAACTCCTACATGGCAAGCGAGCCCCAGGTGGGCAGAGGAAATGTTTCAAGGACACCCTCAAAGCCTCCTAGATAAAAGACAATATCCCCACCGACACCTGGGAGTCCCTGGCCAAAGACCGCCCTAAGTGGAGGAAAAGCATCCGGGAGGGCGTTGAGCACCTCGAGTCTCGTCACCGAGAGCATGCAGAAATCAAACGCAGGCAGCGGAAGGAGTGTGCGGCAAACCAGTCCCACCCACCCTTTCCTTCAACCACTGTCTGTCCCACCTGTGACAGAGACTGTAATTCCCGTATTGGACTGCGCAGTCACCTAAGAACTCACTTTTAGAGTAGAAGCAAGTCTTCCTCGATTTCGAGGGACTGCCTATGATGATGATGATAGTAATGACTTAGATGAAGGGACTGAGTGTAGCGTATCCAAGTTTCCTGATGATAGAGGTTGAAGGGGAATATAAACTGGTTGACTGAGTGGGCAAGAGAACAAGGCAAATGAAATACAATGTGGGGAAGTGTGAGGTTATTAATTTTGGGAGAAAAACAAAAAAGCAGGATATTTTTGGAATGGTGAGAGACTGGGAAATGTTTGCATTCAGAGGGACCTGGGTGTCCTTGTACATGAATCAAATGAAAGCAAAGCAGGTTTAAAAAAAAAATCATCTGATTGCATCTATAAAGGAAGAAAAGTCTCGGGGCAAACATCTTGAGATTACCCCCCATTTTATAGAGGGAAAAATATATACTTTCAATGGTCTTGTTTATTTTTATACACCGATTTTCTGACCTCTGTGGGTGTAATGTATGCACCTGTGAGTATGCTCACAGGTTTGTAGAATTGCTTTAAAAAAAAAGAGGCAGTTGAAAAGTGTCTGGAGTGTCCCCCAGATTGGGGGGCACTTGAACTAATGTTTATTTTGTGTCCTCAAAAAGAGTTGTAGAATTGCTGCAGCCTACGGCCATACTAGTCTGAAAAAGCCTGCTTTCATTTGATCTCTGATGCTAAGCAGAGTAAGGCCTGGTTAGTACTTGGAAGGGAAGACCAATTGGGAATACCAACTGCTGTAGACATTTGCTACCACCATAGGCTACTTGCAACATTCACACTGCTATCAACCAATCAACAAACTGTTCATTTCTCCCTCCTGTGTTCAATTTCTCACTCACCCTCTCCCTTCTGTCTAAAGTTTAAGTTTGTTGGTTTTAGTGCCCCCCTTTAATCGGGGCACTAGAGCTGTTGCGTCCAATGGAGGCAGGGGTCCCCAATGGAGTGCTCTCTATGCGAGAGTTCTCCCTTTATTTATTGGGGATTTGGCCTAGAGGGTGTTGCACGAAGCAGTCCCGTGCAATCGAGTTTTATGTCGGTTCACGGATTCCCAGGCCGCCTGTAATTTCTGCGGTCTGGAGGAGTCCGTGTTCCATGTCTATGTACAGTGCGTGAGGTTGTAGCCCCTGTTCCATTATTTGAAGGGGCTGCTCCTCAAATTCTGGTTGCACTTCAGTCCCACACTCCTGATCTTTGGGCACCCTGATCGGAGGGGAGCAGACAGGTCGGAAGGCCTCCACGTAGGACTGCTCCTGGACACGGCCAAGGGGGCCATCAGCCGGTTCAGGCAGCGGGCAGTCAAGGGGGTCGTTCAGCCCGACTGCCTGCCTCTCTTCCACGGTTACATCCGAGCCAGGTTGTCCCTGGAGATGGAGCACGCGGTGTCCATCGGTACGCTCACGGCCTTCAGCAAGAGGTGGGCGTCGGAGGGACTGAAGTGCATCATCACCCCTGGCAACCAAATTTTAATTTGATCTGTTAGTGTCTAAAGTTTAATTTGTTTAATGTGTCGGTTTTGGTGCACCCCCACCGGCTTTAATCAGGGGGCACTTGATTTACATTTGATTTACAGGTGCAACCAAAAATAGTTGTAGAGCTGTTGCATTGTGAGTGGCTTAGCCAATCACATGATGTTCACAAGACTCAATAAAACCCCAGTCAGTTGGGTCTAGGTCATCCACGATGAGGTATGCAGTTGTGAGCCTGGTGGATGAACTGATAATGTATAGTGTGATTGTTAAACCTTTGCTAATAAACCAACTAGTTCTTAATAGCAATGCGTTGCTATGAATTCTTAAGCAAAGAACCCATGAAGCAAATACATTACAGTGGGGACCAGGTCTCCCCAGCTTGCTCTAAGATGACACCAGCCTGATAGAGCACCTCCATTGACTGGAATGGGAGCCTTCGAGTTCAGACTGACCAGAGATTATTCCCAGGTGACAACACCTACAATAAGAGCAGTGCATTCGCAGATGTTAGTGTGGTTTTTAGCTTGAATGGAAATCATGTCCTCAAATGTAATCTATGGAGGGAATCCAGGACACTAACTGTGATTGAAGTCATGTGACAGTATAGCAACTTCCATCTAAGTTACTAAGCTAACTGGAGTGAAATTGGTCCAGTGGTGCGGAACAGGCTCATAGCGAATCGGTAGCCTGCTTTCCACCATGCCAGATTTACTTTCCAATGAATAGCAAGTTTGCTGACAGAGATAGTGTAACAGGGATAACATATTATTGTTCTTGCTCTTAAGAGGGTTCTGTATTTAGTTGAATAAAAGTGAAATTTGATTACATGTTATTCTGTACATTAATTTGCTATCTGGAAAATAAAGCAGCCTAACGATTCATACCTTGCCTTGTCTGACTGAAGAGTTTCAGTCCGTATTCAGAAAGATTAAGAACATAAGAATTAGGAGCAGGAGTAGGCGATTCGGCCCCTCGAGCCTGCTCCGCCATTCAATGGGATCATGGCTGATCATTGACCTCAACTCCACCTTCCTGCCCGATCTCCATATCCCTTCATTCCCCTCGACTCCAAAAATCTATCTAGCTCAGCCTTAAATATATTCAGAGACTCAACATCCACAGCCCTCTGGGGCAGAGAACGCCAACGATTCACAACCAACCCCCTGAATGAAGAAATTCTTCCCCATCTCGATCTTAAAAGCATTTGGAAAGCAGTGACAGGATTGGACCAAGTCAGCATGGATTTATGAAAGGGAAATCATGCTTGACAAATCGTCTGGAATTTTTTGAGGATGTAACTAGCAGAGTGGACAAGGGAGAACCAGTGGATGTGGTGTATTTGGACTTTCAAAAGGCTTTTGACAAGGTCCCACACAAGAGATTGGTGTGCAAAATCAAAGCACATGGTATTGGGAGTAATGTACTGACATAGATAGAGAACTCATTGACAGACAGGAAGCAGAGAGTCGGGATAAACCGGTCCTTTTCAGAATGGCAGGCAGTGACTAGTGGAGTGCTGTAGGGTTCAGTGCTGGGACCTCAGCTCTTTACAATATACATTAACGAATTAGATGAAGGAATTGAGTGTAATATCTCTAAGTTTGCAGATGACACTAAACTAGGTGGTGGTGTGAGCTGTGAGGAGGACGCTAAGAGGCTGCAGGGTGACTTGGACAGGTTAGATGAGTGGGCAAATGCATGGCAGATGCAGTATAATGTGGATAAATGTGAGGTTATCCATTTTGAGGGCAAAAACACGAAGGCAGAATATTATCTGGATGGCGGCAGATTAGGAAAAAGGGAGGTGCAACGAGACCTGGGTGTCATGGTTCATCAGTCACTGAAAGTAGGCATGCAGTACAGCAGGCGGTGAAGAAGGCAAATGGCATGTTGGCCTTCATAGCTAGGGGATTTGAGTATAGGAGCAGGGGGGTCTTACTGCAGTTGTACAGGGCCTTGGTGAGGCCTCACCTGGAATATTGTGTTAGTTTTGGTCTCCTAATCTGAGTAAGGACGTTCTTGCTATTGAGGGAGTGCAGCGAAGGTTCACCAGATTGATTCCAGGGATGGCTGGGCTGTCATATGAGGAGAAACTGGATCAACTGGGCCTTTATTCACTGGAGTTCAGAAGAATGAGAGGGGATCTCATAGAAACGTATAAGATTCTGATGGAACTGGACAGGTTAGTTGCGGGAAGAATGTTCCCGATGTTGCGGAAGTCCAGAACCAGGAGACATAGTCTTAGGATAAGTGGTAGGCCATTTAGGACTGAGATGAGGAGAAACTTCTTCACTCAGAGAGTTGTTAAACCTATGAAATTCCCTGCCGCAGAGAGTTGTTGATGCCAGTTCATTGGATATATTCAAGAGAGAGTTAGATATGGCCCTTACGGCTAAGGGGATCAAGGGGCATGGAGAGAAAGCAGGAAAGGGGTACTGAGGGAATGATCAGCCATGATCTTATTGAATGGCAGTGCAGGCTCGACGGGCCGAATGGCCTACTCCTGCACCTATTTTCTATGTTTCTATGTTTCTATGTTTAAATGGCCTACCCTTTAACCTGAGGCTGTGGCCCCTAGCTCTAGACACTCCAGCCAGGGGAATCAACCTCTCAGCATCTACCCTGTCAAACCCCTTCAGAATCTTGCATGTTTCAATGAGATCACCTCTCATTCTTCTAAACTCCAGAGAGTATAGGCCCATTCTACACAATCTCTCATCATAAGTCAGCCCTCTCGTCCCAGGAATCAATTTAGTGAACCTGCAAGGTCCAAGGCAAGTATATACTTCCTAAGATGAGAAGACCAAAACTGTGCAAAGCACTCCAGGTCTGGTCTCACCTGGAGTGAGGACACATACAAAAGATGTGATATCGTGTTCGGATCACGAGGGAGTATTATTATTACACTCCTGGGTCATGCTAGCGTATAACTAGATATTGGGTCATATGGGCACACTCATGAGCCTAAGATATTGAGACCACTTAGGGGAGTGAGTTTAAGCATTGTACCTGAGAGAATATCTAAGGCAGCCTCAAAACTTGTAACACTAGACTAAATTTGAAGTGAAGTAAGATAATGTTTTATTTCTGGATCCTTATGTTATCCAATTTGTGAATCATGATACCATTGCAGTGCATGTCATCTGGCTAGAACCAACAAGAACACAACGGTCTGATTTAAAATATGCAGAACATCTACTTCTCTCCTCTGATCTCTGTGGGAAGCAAGCTTCCATTTTAGAGAAAGATTTCCCAGAAATGTTTGAAGCATTTAGAATGGAATTTCAATGTGAATTTGAGCTGATAAGACTGTCATCATTGTGCAGTAATTTTCTTTGCTTTGTGAACACTGGTGACACTGAGCTCTACCTCTCCACCACATCTCTCGACCCCTCCATGGCCTCTAAATTGTCAGACTGCTTGTCCGACTGGATGAGCAGAAATTTTCTCCAATTAAATATTGGGAAGACCGAAGCCATTATCTCTGGTCTCCGTCACAAACTGCATTCCCTAGCCACCGACTCTATCCTTCTCCCTAGCATCTGTCTGAGGCCGAACCACACTGTTCTCAACCTAGGGGTCATATTTGACACTGAAATTAGCTTCCAACCACATATCCGTCTTAACTAAGACCGCCTATTTCCATCTCTGTATTATTGCCCATCTCCACACCTGCCTCAGCTCATCTGCTGCTGAAACCCTCATCCATGCCTTTGTTAGCTCTAGACTCCAATGCACTCCTGGCCGGCTTCCCGCATTCTACCCTACATAAACTTGAAGTCATTGAAAAACTCAGCTGCCCGTGTCCTAACTCGCACCAAGTCCCACTCACCCATCACCCCTGTGCTTACTGACCTCCATTGGCTCCTGGTTAAGCAACGCCTCGATTTTAAAATTCTCATCCATATTTCCAAATCCCTCCATGGCCTTGCCCCTCACTATCTATAATCTCCTTCGGCCTCACAAGCTCCCCAAGATATCTGCGCTCCTCTAATTCTGCCCTTTTGAGCATCCCTGATTATAATCGCTCAACCATCGGTGGCCGTGCCTTCTGTTGCCTGGGCCCCAAGCTCTGGAACTCCCTGCCTAAACCTCTCCGTCTCGCTGCCTTTCTTTCCTTCTTTAAGATGCTCTTTAAAATCTACCTCTTTGACCAAGCTTTTGCTCATCTGCCCTAATTTTTCCTTCAGTATCAAATTTTTGTCTTATAACACTGTTGTGCAGCATCCTGGGACATTTTACTGTGCTGAAGGTTCTAACTAAACACAAGTTGTTGTTGTTGGTCTTGAATTCATTGTTTGTCGAGTTAAGAACATAAGAACATAAGAAATAGGAGCAGGAGTAAGCCATACGGCCCCTCGAGCCTGCTCCACCATTCAATAAGATCATGGCTGATCTGATCTTGGACTCAGCTCCACTTCCCCGCCCGCTCCCATAACCCCTTATCCCCTTATCATTTAAGAAACTGTCTATCTCTGTGTTAAATTTATTCAATGACCCAGCTTCCACAGCTCTCTGAGGCAGTGAATTCCACAGGTTTACAACCTTCTGAGAGAAGAAATTTCTCCTCATCTCAGTTTTAAATGGGCGGCCCCTTATTCTAAGATCATGCCCTCTAGTTCTAGTCTCCTCCATCAGTGGAAACATCCTCTCTGCATCCACCTTGTCAAGTCCCCTCATAATCTTATACGTTTCGATAAGATCACCTCTCATTCTTCTGAATTCCATTGAGTAGAGGCCCAACTGACTCAACCTTTCCTCATAAGTCAACCCCCTCATCCCCGGAATCAACCTAGTGAACCTTCACTGAACTGCCTCCAAAGCAAGTATATCCTTTCATAAATATGGAAACCAAAACTGCACGCAGTATTCCAGGTGTGGCCTCATCAATACCTTATATAGCGGTTATACTCCATCCACCTTGCAATAAAGGCCAAGATACTATTGGCCTTTGTGATCACTTGCTGTACTTGCATACCATCCTTTTGTGTTTCATGCACAAGTACCCCCAGGTCCCGCTGTACTGCGACACTTTGCAATCTTTCTCCATTTAAATAATAACTTGCTCTTTGATTTTTTTCTGTCAAAGTGCATGACCTCACACTTTCCAACATTACACTCCATCTGCCAAATTTTTACCCACTCACTTAGCCTGTCTATGTCCTTTTGCAGATTTTTTGTGTCCTCCTCACACATTGTTTTTCCTCCCAGCTTTGTATCGTCAGCAAACTTGGCTACGTTACACTCAGTCCCTTCTTCCAAGTCGTTAACATAGATTGTAAATCGTTGGAGTCCCAGCTCTGATCCCTGTGGCACCCCACTGTTTCAATGAAGGACCTAATACTCCAGATCCCGAACTACATCTTGAAGGGTGAAAGATGCCTGTGCGTGGATTTTTTAAACGTGTGGTGGCTGGTGCACACCAGCCACCACACAGGCTTGACAGAGCGAGGTCTTGGTCCAGTGGCAAGGATTAACCAAGACGACTGGAGACCAGCTCTGCTACACGGACCTAGTGTGCACACATATCGCAGTGTGGGCTGGCCTGTGCTGCCCCTGGGCCCCTCTTCTCTGCTGGGACCAAGGTAACATTAAGGAGGAGCATGAGAGGGTGATCAAGGTAAGGGTGAAAAATGCCAGAGGAAGTCTGACAGAAGATTTTGGCCACCATAGACAGATGTCCTCATTGTGTAAATAATGGTTGTAAATATGTCGTTGCATTGTTTGATGCAACCTATTGTTGTAAGTATGTATGCATAATATGCCACATGGATGCTGCTGTCGGATGACTAATGGAAGGGGCCTTTGTCCTGACATTGTTTGAGTTGATTGTGTGATGGTGTTTCAACGGGACGTTGTGTTTTTGTTTTTTACTTGCTGGGGAGGGGTTTTGTTGTGCTGTTTGAGGCGACTACGCTGGTGTCGTTGATAAAATGTTACTTTGACCATTTTGCATTGCCGTATTTTGTCTGTTTGTGGACTTTCACGGAGATGTGCCATTATAGTGGCACATAGCGCGGTCAGTATTACCTGCAACTTGCTGCTTCCTCCATTCAAGAGACCCAATGCATTCTGAGCTGCTGATGTGTGGCTCTTGCACCGGCAACATTGCCACGATGCCTCCTGGTGTGGCTGGCCATTCGGGGCCTCGCCAGGCTCCTGTTCCTCATCCTCCTCCTCCTGAGGTGGGGCTGCAATCCTGACTGGCAATGCCTGGCCCCTCCTGATGGACAAGTTGTGTGGTATGCAGCACATCACAATGAATTGCGAGACCTGTTGAGGGGAGTATTTAAGGCTACCTCCAGAGCGGTCGAGGCATCGAAAACATTGCTTGAGCATCCCTATAGTCTGCTCGATGATGTTGCGGGTAGCCACAAGGCTGTCATTGTAGCGATGCTCCACTTGCAGAGGGGGATCATTGGGCAGGTGGCTAGGCCGTATCCTTTTTCCCCAAGCAGCCAGCCACGCCATTCCTGTGGTGGCCGAAACATTTGTAGCACAGTGCTCTCACACAGGATGAACCCATCATGTGCGTTCCCTGGATCGTGGGCATTCACTGCGAGGATGCACTGCGTGTGGTCACACACCAGCTGCACGTTCAGGGAGTGGTCTCTCTTTCAGTTTCCGAATACCTCGGTGTTCTCGAATGGTGCTAGCAAGGACACGTGTGTGCAGTCAATGGCCCCTCAAACCCTCGGGAAGCCCGCAATCCTGCCAAACGCACATGCCCGCTCATGCTGGCTCTCCCTGCTCATTGCGAACGTTATGAAGTCTATTCTGCGGGCGTAGAGCGCCTTTGTGACGTGGCGAATGCAGCGATGTGCAGCGTATTGAGAGACGCTGCATATGTCCCCTGATGCAGCCTGGAAGGAGCCGGAGACATAGAAGGCCAGCACCTTCACTGCGACCTTCACTGCGACAGGTAGCGCAGTCCTGGTGCCGATATGAGGCTGCAAGTCTGCCTGTAGGAGATGGCATATCTCTGTCAGCACTTCCTTTTGGAAGCGCAGCCTTCTCACACATTGCTCTTCAGAGAGCTGGAGGTATGAGCGTTGCTACATGTAAACCCATGGGAGGGGCGGGTAAGGCATCCTGTCCAGATGTCTATGACCTCTCCTCATCCGTGGTCCGATATGGCCAACAGCCCTTCTATCTTGACGCCGCCTAACCAGAGCATGGAGTAAGCGATGCTGGTGAATTAGTAATGTACCCATTAAATTATTTCACTCAAGTTGCAAGGATCCAGTAATGGCAGATAAATCTGTCGCTTTAAAGTCAGAGGTTCACGCAACGTGCTCTGCGAAAACGTTGCACTCAGTGTGACCTCCGATTAATGCTCCTCCTCCCTCCCTTTAAATAGGCTGCAGATATCGCCAACGGAAGGTGGTACCGCCTGGTTTCACCGGCGTAATTAGGGGCGGACGCTAAATGAGGCGGCCGTAGCTAATTTTGCGAGCGGGACTCTAACGGGTCGTTGCACGACGACCGACGTCCTGATCTGAGTGAAAGTACACAGCGAGGCGGTAGTGTTTGCGCCGTTACAAAACCTGCACCAAATTTCCCGGCAGGCTGCTGCAAGCTGCACGGCCGGGTGGTAAGCAATTCGAGATGCATTACCGCCCCTCCAGGATGCTAACAGAGACACTAGTCAACCGAATTTCCAGTCGAAAGAACTGGGAAAGGGACAGCTCAAAGACGTTTGATTTTGGATGCTTACACTTGGAGGAGATTTCAGCCATCAACCTATGTTGGATTCCAACCTAGTTCTCCCAGAATCAAAAGGATAATTTGGTAACACATGCTGCACTACTCAATTGTGCAATAGTGATTTCTGTAACACTAATAAACTATGGTGAGGTCATGAGGTTCTATAAGCACGAGCATAGAATTTCAATGATGCATGTAATTGGATTATGTCTTCCTTTGTGCCTCAAGGGCTGAGGAATATTTTGTGAAAAACCCAGTGTAATTTAGAATTACCTGCGTATGCAGAATGTGAGTTACTTTTTGAGAAGAATGGATTAGACAAAACTAGTTGTGGACAAAGTATGCTTATCCATGTGTTAAGTATTTTAGAAACAGAACTGGCTTACTATTGTTCCTTTGAGCAATATTTTATTCATGCAGACCTATCTACTTTTGAATGATTTATGTTTAATTGATAATAAATATATATACATGTATTATGCATTAATACAGCGCCCAAGGTGCTTCATAGAGGTGTAATCAGACAAAACTGGTCGCTGAGCCAAAGAAGAAGATATTGAGAAGGTGACTAAAAACTTAGATAATGAGGCGAATTTTAAAGAGTGTCATAAAGGAAGAGAGGGTTGTGGAGAGGCAGAAAGGTTTAGGCAGGAATTCCAGAGTGTAATGTATGTACCTGTTGAGTTTGGAGTGGCTGAGCCAGTTACTGTAATGTTCACAACATTCAATAAAACCCCAGCCCTTTGGGTTCAGGGGATCCACAATGAGGCAGGTGGTTGTGAGCCTAGTGGATGAACTGGTAATGTGCAGTGAGATTGTTAAACCTTTGCTAATAAACCAACTAGTTCTTAATAGCAATGTGTTGCTATGAATTCTTAAACAAAGAACCCATGAAGCAAATACATTACACAGAGACTAGATGGCTGGAGGCTTGGCTGCCCAGCAATGGGGTGAAGGAATTGCGGAATGCGAAGAAGTCAGAACTGGAGGAACACAGAGGGCTGGAGGAGGTTACAGAGATTGGGAAGGGTGAAACTGTGCAGGGAGTTAAACACGAGGATGAGAAGTTTAAATTGGAGTCATTGGTGGACTGGGAGCCAGTGCAGGTCAGCAAGAACAGGATTGATGGGCGAGAGGGAATTGGCATGGAATAGGATACGAGCAACAGTGTTTTGGATGAGCTGAAGTTTAGATAGGATGGAGAACGAGAGGCCAGCCAGAAGAGCATTGGAATAGTTGATTCTGAATGTGACGAAGGTACGGATGAAAGTTTCAGCAGAAAATGGGCTGAGGCATGTTCAGATGTGGGCGATATTATGAGGTGGAAGCAGCCAGTGTTTGTGATGGAAAGGATATGCGGTCAGAAGCTCAGTTCAGGGTTGAACAGACTAGTTTAGCCTGCAACAGTGACCGGGGAGGAGATTCAGTCGGTGGCAAGGGTATGGAGTTTGGGGCAGGGACGAGAAACAATGGCTTTGGTCTTCCCAATGTTTATCTGGAGGAAATTCACTGGAATTTACTGCCTGAAAGGATGGTAGAGACAGAAACCCTTATCACATTTGAAAAGTGCTTGGAAATGCACTTGAAGTGCTGCAGACCAAGAGCTGGAAAGTGGGATTAGGCTGGATAGCTCTTTTTCGGCTGGCACAGTCACGATGGGCCGAATGGCCTCCTTCTGCGCCGTAAATTTCTATGTTCCTATGAAGAAACTGACCCCAAGTTGGCAGATGATGTTGTTAAGGGGCATCATCTGGATGAGGATGAGGAGAGGGCCAAGGATAGATGCTTCAAGAACTCCAGAGGTAATGATGTTGGGTCGGGAAGATAAGCCATTGCTGGCTATGATTTGATAGGTTAGAGCGGAACCAAGCAAAAGCATTCTCACCGAGCTAGGCAGTGGAGGAGAAATGTTGAATTGTGTGGTCGACCGTGTCAAAGGTTGCAGAGAGGTAGAGGAGGAGAGATAGTGAACGAGGTTCACAGTCACAGAGATGTCATGTGTAACTGTAATTAGGGCTGTTTCAGTGATGTGTCAGGAGCGGTAACCTGATTAAAGAGATTGAAACATGAAGTTGCAGGCAAGGTGGGCATAGATTTGGGAGGTGACAACACATTAGGGAATTTGGAGAGGAAAGATAGTTTGGAGATAAGGCCATCGTTTGCAAAATCAGCAAGTTTGAGAGTGGGTTTTTTGAAGAGGGAGTAATGACGGCTACTTTTAAAATGAAGGTGACAGTACCTGAGGAGAGAATCTATTTACAATGTTAGCTGGCACGTGGGCTGGAAAGGGAAGTTGGGTAGTCACGCGTTTAATGGGAATGGGGTCAAGGGGGTAGGTCTCATTTGCAGGATAAGCTTATAGAGAGCATGAGGGGAGATAGAAGAAGAAGAAGAAGACTTTACAGCCAATGAAGTACTTCTTGAAGTGTAGTGACTGTTGTAATGTGGGAAACGTGGCAGCCAATTTGCGCACAGCAAGCTCCCACAAACAGCAATGTAATAATGACCAGATAATCTGTTTTTGTTATGTTGATTGAGGGATAAATATTGGCCAGAACACTGGGGATAACTCTCCTGCTCTTCTTCAAAGTAGTGCCATGGGATCTTTTACATCCACTTGGGAGGGCAGACGGGGCCTCGGTTTAACATCTCATCTGAAAGACAGCACCTCCAACAGTGCAGCACTCCCTCAGCACTGCACTGGAGTGTCAGCCTAGAATTTTAGATATGGAACTATATGCCTCAAGATAGGAGAGAAACTGGAGTAAGGCATAGCTTCAGGGATAGGGCAGTGGAAAGCTGGAGTGCGATTTTGCCTGAGGGGCTGGGGAAGGAGGGGAAGCAGTCGAGGCAACTGAACGACCGCTCTCAATCTTAGTGACAGAGAAGTCCATGAGCTGCTCAAACTTATTGTTGAAGGTGTAAAGACCTGATCCTGCAGTACTGACTTACACGAAGCATATGTTGAAGTCAAGGTCACTCTGGACCTGCACCTTTATTTCACAGCTCTCGAGTGCCGCACTTGCCTGAGACCTGCCTTTATATACCTGTGTGTAACAGGTATGCAGTGTCTCTTGCAAGTCCACCCCTGGTGGTAAAGTATGCTTGTGGCTACAGGTCATATCTAGTTACAGTCATGTATAGCATGGTAAGATAGTTATGTACAGTAGTGTGAGATACATGACATCACCCTCCCCCAAGGTCTTATTGTCTTTATAGATTCAGTCTCTCAGGTGGTCTACGCTCTCGCGTGGAGCATCTTAGTTGTGGTTCAGTTGTTTGCCTTGGTGCCTGTTTTTCTTTCGGTGTGATTGCTGGTATCTCGCCTGGGCTGTCTGTTTCGTTCAGTATGATAGTTGGTATCTCGCCTGGGCTGTCTGTTGAGACGGCCCTTTCCTCAGGTTGTTCCCTCTGTCTGTCCACCGGGTGTGGTGTGAGATGCCCATTGTAGTCTGCCTCTGGTTCTGCAATGTTGTTGGTGAATCTACTTTTTACTTTGTCTACATGCCTCCGGCAGGTTTGGCCATTGTCCATTTGTACAACCAGTAGCCTGTTTCCTTCCTTGCCTATTACTGTCCCTGCAAGCCATTTGGGACCCCTGCCATAGGTTAGCACAAACACTTTGTCCCCTATCTCATTCCACCTCCCCCTCGAATTTCGGTCATGGTACTCAGTTAGCTTCCGGCACTTTGCATCAACAATTTCATGCATGTCTGGGAGGATTAATGAGAGCCTAGTCTTTAAGGTCCGTTTCATCAATAGTTGCGCGGGGGGAACCCCAGTCAACGAATGTGGACGAGATCTGTATGTCAGCAGCAGTCACGACAGGCGGCTCTGCAACGTGAGACCTTGGATTTTTAGCATGCACTGCTCTCTCCGCCTGGCCATTGGAGGCCGGCTTGAACAGTGCCGTCTTAACGTGATTTATGCCGTGGTCAACTATAAAATCTTGAAATTCTGCGCTGGTGAAGCAAGGACCATTATCACTGACCAATATGTCAGGAATTCCGTGCGTTGCAAACATGGTTCTAAGGCTCTCCACAGTGGTGGTTTAAAATGGTGCACTCGATCCACTTTGAAAATGCATCGACGACGACAAGGAACATTTTGCCCATGAATGGGCCTGGATAGCCTACATGCACCCGCGACCACGGTTTGGTGGGCCAGGGCCAGGGGCTTAGGGGGGCCTCTCTGGGGGCATTACTGAGTTGGGCACAAATGGTGCACCGTCGGACGCAGAGCTCCAAGTCCGCATCAATGCCAGGCCACCAGACATGGGATCTGGCTATGGCCTTCATAAGAATGATCCCCGGGTGCTCGCGGTGGAGCTCCCGGACAAATGCCTCTCTGCCTCGCAAGGCATAACTACTCGGCTGCCCCACATCAGGCAGTCTGCCTGTAGTGATAGTCCATTCATGCGCCTATGGAAAGATTTGATCTCCTCGGGGCAGGCATCGCGAGCCTCTGCCCAGTCACCAGTTAAAACACACCTTTTGACTAAGGATAACTTGGGGTCGCTGGTCGTCCAGGCTCTGATTTGGCGAGCCGTCATGGGCGAACCTGTGGATTTAAAGGCATTGATTGCCATGATCATCTCACAATCCTGTTCGTCAGACCCTTCCATGGTCGCCAGGGGTAGCCTGCTAAGCACGTCGGCACAGTTGTCTGTGCCTGGTCTGTGCCTATTATGTAGTCGTAAGACGCCAGCATGAGTGCCCACCGCTGAATGCGCGCCGAGGCGTTGCCGTTTATTGCCTTGCTCTCGGACAGCAGGGACGTGAGGGGTTTGTGGTCGGTTTCTAATGCGAACTTGGCCCCGAAAAGGTATTGGTGCATCTTTTTGACACCGTACACGCACGCGAGCGGCTCCTTCTCAACCATACCATACCTGCGCTCCGCCTGCGAAAGTGACCTGGAGGCATAAGCAATGGGTTGTAATTTACCCGCATCATTGACATGTAAAACGCACCCAACCCCGTACGCTGACGCATCACATGTAAGAACTAGCTTTTTACCTGGGTCAAAAAAGGCTAAAACACTGTTGGAACATAGAAGGTTGCGTGCCTTATTGAAGGCGTGTTCTTGGGTGTCCCCCCAAAACCAATCGCACCCCTTTCTGAGTAGCACATGGAGAGGCTCCAGCAGCGTGCTCAAGTTCTGCATAAAGTTCCCAAAGTAACTGAGTAGCCCGAGAAAGGCTTGCAGTTCCGAGACATTCCGGGGCCTGGATGCCAGACGAATTGCTTCGGTTTTGAATTGTGTTGGGCGGATTCCATCAGCGGCAATCTTTCTGCCCAAAAATTCAACCTCGGGCGCAAGAAGCAGGCACTTGGATTTCTTAACTCTTAGGCCTACCCGATCCAATCGACTTAGTACTTCCTCCAAATTGCGGAGATGGGAGTCGGTGTCCCTGCCCGTGATGAATATGTCATCTTGAAACACAACCGTCCCCAGGATGGACTTGAGCAGACTCTCCATGTTGCGCTGGAATATAGCAGCTGCTGACCTGATGCCGAATGGGCATCAATTGTACATAAAAAGGCCTCGATGTGTGTTGACCGTGGTGAGTAGCTGAGACTCTTCGGTCAGTTCTTGCATCATATACGCAGATGTGAGATCTAGTTTCGAGAAAAGCTTTCCTCCAGCCAATGTGGCAAATAAGTCCTCCGCTCTGGGCAGCGGGTATTGGTCCTGTCGGGAGACTCTGTTTATGGTAGACTTGTAATCTGCACAGATTCGTACAGATCCGTCAGGCTTCATGACGGGGACGATGGGACTTGCCCAGTCGCTAAATTCCACGGGTGAGATAATGCCTTCCCGCAGAAGCCAGCCCAGTTCATGTTCAATCTTTTCCCTCATCACATAAGGCACAGCTCTAGCCTTGTGATGGACCAATCTGGCATCCTGTGTGATGTAGATTTTAACTTTGGCCCCTTTGAAGGTGCCCACACCTAGCTGAAAGAGATGTTCAAAACGACTTAGAACTGTTGAGCAGGAGGTCCGTTCCTCTGACGACACGGGGTGAACATCATCCCATTTCCAATTTAGTTTTGCCAGCCAGCTTCTCCCCAACAGTGCTGGGAGATCTCCGGGGACAATCCACAGGGGAAGTCGGTTCACTGTCCCTTTGTGTGTGACTGAGAGCATGGCGCTGCCAAGGACTGGGACGATTTCTTTGGTATAGGTTCTTAGTTTGGTGTCGATCTTTGTGAGTTTTGGTCTGTTGCTTTTGTGCGGCCACAGCTGTTCAAATTGTTGGACGCTCATGAGAGATTGACCAACTCCCATGTCCAGTTTCATGTTGACGGGTATCCCGTTGAGTAGGACCCTCATCATTATTGGAGGCGTCTTGTTGTAAGAACAGTGGACATTGATCGTGTTGACCCGCTGTACCTCGGCATCCCGGGCACTGTCCCCACCGTCTTCTGGTCCGCTTTCCGACCCTTCTGATTGGTATACCAGCTGAGCTGCTGTTTTTCTGCACATGCGAGCCAGATGCCCTGTGTAGTTGCAGTTTCTGCAAACAGTATGCTGAAATCGACACCTCCTTGTTGAGTGCCTTCCCCCACATCTCCAGCACAGACCGCTTCCATTGTTTCCGAAGGATGAGCTGCGTCTGGCTGATCTCTCTTGAGCTTCTCTCAGTCTATAGTTGATTGCTCGCCTTGTGGGTGGATGAGGTGTGAACGGCCGTTCATGTGGCCCTTGATGGCTTCTGGTGCCACTGCTTGCTGTTGAAGGCCTGCTCTCCTGCCTTTGTCTGTGTGTGGGGGTAGCGGCTTGTTTCACGCTGTGAGCCCATTGTTCCGATGTTTCGTTAGTTGTCGTATCCGCAGTATAGATCAACCTCGTTTCTTCTTCTCCTGCCAAGAATGACTGTGCAACCAGTGCTGCTTCCTCTCGGGTCAAGTTCTTGGTCTCTATAAGCTTTCGGAATATGCCTGCGTGGCTTATTCCTTCAATAAGAAAGTCTCTCAGTACTTCTCTCCTTAGTTCATTGGAGAACTCACATAAACTAGCCAGCCTCCGAAGTTCCGCCACAAAGTCGGGTATGCTCTGGCTCACGCGCGTCTGTAATTGTAGAACCTGTGTCTGGCCATGTGTAGGCTGCTCGCTGGCTTCAGGTGGTCTCTCATCAGTGTGCTCAACTCCTCAAATTACTTGCTTGCTGATTTCTCGGGTGCCAGCAGATCCTTCATTAAGGCCATTGTTTTCGAGCCACAGCTGGTCAAGATATGGGCTCTTCTCTTGTCTGCCTTATCATCGCCCAACCAGTCTTTGGTTACAAAGCTTTGCTGGAGCCTTTCTATAAAGTCCTCCCAATTGTCTCCAGTATTGTATTTCTCATCTGAGCTGTTGGTAGCCATTCTTTGGATTCTGTGATCCCGTAACTCGTCGCCACTGTAAAGTCCTGACCCTGCAGTACTGACTTACACGAGGCATATGCTGAAGTCAAGGTAACTCTGGACCTGCACCTTTATTTCACAGCTCTCGAGTGCCGCACTTGCCTGAGACCTGCCTTTATATACCTGTGTGGAACAGGTATGCAGTGTCTCCTGCAAGTGCACCCCTGGTGGTAAAGTATGCTTGTGGTTACAGGTCATATCTAGTTACAGTCATGTATAGCATGGTAAGATACAGTTATATACAGTAGTGTGAGATACATGACAGAAGGTAAGGGTTGTAGGGGCCAGGGAGAGGGGCTTAAGGAGATGGTTGGTTGTGGAGAAAAGAAGCTGGGGTGTATCTTTACTTTTCAGAATGATCCTGGTGGTATTGGCAGAGGAGAGTGAGGCCTGATAGCACTTGATGTGGTCCAGCCAGATGTACTGATGGAGGACTAAACCAGTTGTGCACCAAAAATGCTCGTCTGTGCCTCTGGGACTTGACAGAGTGAACATGGGGGCCATAATATGGGAACAACCAGGAAGGAAGAGAGTAAAGGTATTAT
Source organism: Pristiophorus japonicus (assembly GCF_044704955.1). Lineage (NCBI taxonomy): Eukaryota > Metazoa > Chordata > Chondrichthyes > Pristiophoridae > Pristiophorus > Pristiophorus japonicus. Next base: position 86,051,241 of record NC_091991.1, on the reverse strand, counting down.
TGAGGATAAGGACATCAAAGGGGGAGTACATCAACAGCTGCAGAAGTATTGTAGTGAATGGACAGCCATAGGCTGGGCAATTGCTAACTTGTCTCCCAATTAAAGTAAACGTGCTCTCTGCTCTGAGTTCATAGATTGTAAAAATGTTACATAAGAACATAAGCACATAAGAAGTAGGAGCAGGAGTAGGCCATTTGGCCCCTCGAGCCTGCTCCGCCATTCAATAAGATCATGGCTGATCTGATCTTGGACTCATCTCCACTTCCCTGCCTGCTCCCCATAACCCTTGACACATCTGTAAATCTGTCGATCTCCAGCTTAAATATATTCAATGACCCAGCCTCCACAGCTCTCTGGGGTAGAAATTTCCAAAGATTAACGACCCTCCGAGAGAAGAAATTCCTCCTCATCTCCGTTTTAAACGGGCGACCCCTTATTCTAAAACTATGCCCCTAGTTCTAGATTGCCCCACGAGGGGAAACATCCTCTTTGCATCTACCCTGTCGAGCCCCCTTAGAATCTTATACATTTGAATAAGATCACCTCTCATTCTTCTCAACTTCAATAAGTATATGCCCAACCCGCTCAACCTTTCTTCATAAGACAATCCCTTTGTTGGATGGAGAAAGAGTCAGACTGAACACTGTGAGCTCAAAGTAAAGTGTGACCTTAGTCTTTTATTGCTGGTCTCCAGAGTGCCTCTCCAGCCTGTGAAGCCTCCTTAAATACCTGTGCTCCCAAAGGATTATGGGGTCCCTTGGTACTCCAGGGGATGAGCCCTCTGATGGCTGTACAGAATAAATACAATTCCACATATATAACAACACTCCCCCCCCCCCACCCCAAAGTCAATAGTGTAACTATTTACAATGTGAGTCGATCTGGGGCCCTTCTTGCCCTGGTTGATCGTCTCGGTGTGAAAGCTGGTGTTGTTGAATCATTTGTTGGGCCCTCGCTGGGCTGCAGTGCAGCTGGCCTTGCTGGGCTGCCTGGTGTGTTGGGCCCTCCAGGGCTGCTGTGGATGATGGGTTCTGCTTCTTGGTCAACCATGGTGCCGGTTGCCACTGGTGTGTATGTTGGGGGATCAAAAAAGGTAGGCCCAATTGAGTTTGATTTGGTCCAAGTGTTTCTGATGAATGAGTCCATTTGAAAGTTTGACCCAAAACACCTGCTTCCATCTTTGGCCATGACAGTGCCGGGAAGCCACTTGGGACATTGTCCATAATTTAATATAAGTACAGGATCATTGATTTCAATCTCGTGTGACACATTTGCGCTATCGTGGTATGCACTTTGTTGAAGCTGCCTGCTCTCTACCTGTTCATGTAGATCAGGGTGAACTGACGAGAGCCTTGTCTTAAGTGCTCTTTTCATGAGCAGTTCAGCAGGTGGGATCTCAGTGAGTGAGTGGGGTCTCGTGCGGTAGCTAAGCAGGACTCGGGATAGGCGAGTCTGCAGTGAGCCTTCAGTTATCCTCTTCAAGTCTTGCTTGATGGTTTGCACTGTTCTCTCTGCCTGACATTGGACGCTGGTTTAAACGGGGCAGATGTGACATGTGTGATCCTGTTACGGGTCATGAATTCTTTGAACTCAGCACTGGTAAAACATGGCCCGTTGTCGCTCACCAGGACATCGGGTAAGCCGTGTATGCCAAACATGGCCCGCAGGCTTTCAGTAGTGGCAGCGGACGTGCGAGCCGACATTATCTCACATTCAATCCACTTGGAATACGCATCTACAACCACAAAGAACATTTTACCCAAGAATGGGCCTGCATAGTCAACGTGTACCCTAGACCACAGTTTGGAAGGCCAAGACCATAAACTTAGCGGCGCCTCCCTGGGTACATTGCTTAACTGCGAGCATGTATTGCACCTGTGAACGCAGGACTCTAAGTCCACATCGATACCGGGCCACCACACGTGGGATCTGGCTATCGCTTTCATCATTATGATGCCTGGGAGGGTACTGTGGAGGTCATTGATGAAGGTGTCTCTGCCCTTCTTGGGGACCACTACTCGATTGCCCCACAGAAGGCAGTCTGCCTGTATAGACATTTCATCTTTGCGCCACTGGAACGGCTTTATCTCTTCCTGCATTTCCATTGGGACACTGGACTAGCTCCCGTGAAGCACACAGCTTTTGACTAGAGATAATAAGGGGTCCTAGCTTGTCCAGGTTTTGATCTGCCGGGCAGTGACAGGTGATTGCTCACTTTCAAATGCTTCCATAACCATGGCTAGATCTGCGGGCTGCGCCATTTCCACCCCCGTGGTGGGCAATGGCAGCCTACTGAGAGCATCAGCGTAGTTTTCCGTGCCTGGGCTGTGGCAGATGGCGTAGATGTATGCGGACGATGTGAGCGCTCATCTTTGGATGTGGGCCTTTACTCTCGGAAAACAGAGATATAAGTGGCTTATGATCAGTTTCCAATTCGAATTTTAGCCTAAACAGGTATTGATGCATTTTTGTTACCCCATAGACTCATGCTAATGCTTCTTTTTCAATCATGCTGTAGGCTCTCTCAGCCTTAGACAGACTTCCTGGATGCATAAGCAACCGGTTGCAGTTTCCCAAAATCATTAGTTTGTTGTAATACACACCCAACGCCATATGACGACACATCACATGCTAGTACCAAACGCTTACATGGATCATACAACACAAGCAATTTGTTTGAGCATACAAATTTTCTCGCTTTTACAAAGGCATTTTCTTGGTTTTTGCCCCAAACCCATTCGCCCCCTTTTTGTAGTAAGACATGTAGTGGTCCTAGCAGTGTGCTGAGACCCGGTAAGAAGTTACCAAAGTAGTTCAAGAGTCCCAGAAATGACCGCAGCTCCGTCACGTTCTGTGGCCTCAGTGCGTTCTCGATTGCCTCTGTCTTCGCGTTGGTGGGCCTGATACCGTCTGCCGCAATCCTCCTTCCCAAGAACTCCACTTCAGGTGCCAGGAAAACGCACTTTGAGCGTTTTAACCTGAGCCCCACGTGGTTGAGTCTCCTCCAGGTTCTGCAGGTGCACAACTGTGTTCCGACCTGTGACCAAGATGTCGTCCTGGAAGACCACGGTGTGCGGGACCGACTTCAGTAAACTTTCCATGTTTCTCTGGAATATTGCCGCCGCTGATTGGATTCAAAACGGGCATCTGTTATAAACAAAATGACCCTTGTGCGTGTTGATGCAGGTGAGGGCCTTCGATGATTCCTCCAGTTCCTGCGTCATGTAGGCTGAAGTCAGATCCAGCTTCGTGAACGTCTTTCCTCCCGCCAGCATTGCAAAGAGGTCGTCGGCCTTTGGGAGTGGGTATTGGTCTTGCAGGGAGAAACGATTGACAGTTACTTTGTAATCGCCACAGATTCTGACGGTGTGTTTCCCTTGAGGACTGGGACAATAGATCTGGCCCACTCGCTGAGCTCGATCGGTGAAATGATGCCCTCTCTTTGCAGCCGGTCTAGCTCAATCTCTACCCTTTCTCTCATCATGTACGGTACTACTCTCGCCTTGTGATGGATGGGTCGCTCCCCCGGAATTAGGTGGATCTGCACTTTTGCTCCTTGGAATTTCCCGATATCTGGTTCGAACAGCAAAGGACATTTGTTTAAGACCTGGTCACACTAAGTGTCGTCAGCAGGCAATAGCGCTTGGACGTTGTCCCAGTTCCAGCATATCTTTCCCAGCCAGCTCCTGTCGAGCAGCGTGGGACCATCACCCGGTACTACCCAGAGTGGTAGCTTGTGCAACGAGCCATCGTTGGAGATCTTTATGGTAGCACTGCCGATTACAGGAAACAGTTCTTTCGTGTAAGTTCTTATTTTCATGCGAACTGGAGTTAAGACTGGCCTTAAGGCCTTGTTGCACCACAACCTTTCGAAAGTCTTTTTGCCTATGCGCCCGTGTCCAGTTCCATTGACACCGGGAGTCCATTTAGTTCAACATTCAGCATTATCGGGGGACAATTCATGGTGAATGGTGCACCCCATGTACCTCTGCCTCCTCTATCTGAGGCTCTGGTTCGTCGTGATCCTCCTTTGATTACTGTCCTCCTCTGCAACATGGTGGTTTGCAGGTTTAACAGGCTGGGCAGCTCGCCTGCACGCTCGTTGGAGGTGTCCCATTGTTCCACAGCCCTTGCAAACATACTCTTTGAATCAGCATGAATGGAAACGATGATCATCCCCGCAGCGCCACCAAGGTGTTAATGGCCTTGCATTCATCACCCTTGATGGTGGACTGTGTGTCATCTGCGGATGTGCAGCTGCAGGTATGTGTGACCTGCCCTGTACGTTACGATTCGAAAACAACATCACTTTATTCACAGTACTTGTAGCAGCACTTGTGTGCTGAGAGATTTGCTTCGTATTGTCACTGGTGGCAATGAACTCCTGGGCTATCGCTATGGCCTTGCTCAAGGTTGGGGTCTCTACAGTCAAACGTTTGCGAAGTATGGTTTCGTGGCCAATACCAAGTACGAAAAAGTCTCTGAGTATGTGCTCCAAATGTCCTTCAAATTCGCAATGTCTTGCAAGGCGTCTTAGCTCGGCGACATAACTCGCCACTTCCTGGCCTTCAGACCTTTTGTAGGTGTAGAACTGGTACCTCGCCATCAGAACGCTTTCCTTCGGGTTCAAATGCTTTCGGACCAGTATGCACAAATCGTCACACAATTTCTCCGTGGGTTTCGCTGGAGTGAGCAGATTCTTCATGAGGCCATACATTGGTGCTCCACAGATGGTGAGGAGGAACGCTCTTCGTTTGGCAGCGCTCTCTTCCCCATCTAGCTCGTTGGCCAAGATGTATTGGTCAAGTCGCTCCACAAAAGTTTCCCAATCATCTCCTTCCGAAAATTTCTCCAGGATGCCCATTGTTCTCTGCATCTTTGGGTTCGCTATCTGTATCTCATCGCCAGTTGTTGTGTATGGAGAAAGAGTCAGACTGAACACTGTGAGCTCAAAGTAAAGTGTGACCGTAGTCTTTTACTGCATATCTCCAGAGGGCCTCTCCAACCTGTGAAGCCTCCTTAAATTCCTGTGCTCCCAAAGGATTATGGGATCCCTTAGGACTCCAGGGGATGAGCCCTCTGGTGGCTGTACAGAGTAAATACAATTCCACATATATAACACCCTTCATCTCAGGAATCAACCTTGTGAACCATCTCTGAACTGCCTCCAATGCAAATATATCCCTCCTTAAATACAGAGACCAAAACTACACGCAGTATTCCAAGTGTGGCCTCACCAATACCCTGTACAGTTGTAGCAAGACTTCCCTCCTTTTATACTCCATCCCTCTTGCAATAAAGGCCAACATTCCATTTGCCTTCCTGATTACTTGCTGTACCTGCATGCTATCCTTTTGTGTTTCAAGTACGAGGACCCCCAGGTCTCACTGTACCGCAGCATTTTGTAGTCTCTCTCCATTTAGATAATAATTTTCTTTTTTATTCTTCCTACCAAAGTGGATAACCTCACATTTTCCCACATTATACACCATCTGGCAATTTTTTGCCCACCATGAAATGTTTTATCTGCTTTTAAAATCCCTTTGGGCGTTTGATGTTCAACTTACCGTCTCTCTTTAATCTAATATTGATATAAGTGCTGCGGACTTGTTCCTGGAATTTTAAAAGCAGATAAAACATTTCATAGATGAAAACAGAAAAAATGTCATCATGTTTGAGATACAAAAAAACCCTAAAATATACGTGCCGCAGGGCATTGTGAGAGATATTTTAGGAGTTGGTATCTTTTTCACTTCTGGCCCTTGTGGGCCCAGATAATCTATATTTCATGCACTCTGATGTTCAGCTTTTATTCTCGAAAGAGAAGCAATTGTCTTTATTTATAATTCTTGTGCCTTTCCTGAAGCTTGTATGTTGAAATTGCACTGACTTCTTTATATGAATTTCCTTTCTCTGCTTTATGATGAAAAAGTTAACCTATTTCTTCATTAAAATAGTATCCAGAGGAATTTCACATATGTTCATCATAGGTGGTCCCTCGAATGATGACATGCTTCCACGAATTCACAGGTGTTTCGATGAAGGATCCAATGTTCCAGTCCTGAACTTCAATTGAGGGTGTGGAAGATGCCTGTGCGTGGATTGTTTTAACGTGTGGTGACCGTTGCACACCAGCCACCACACGGGCTTGACAGAGCTAGGCCTTTATCCAGTGGCAAGGGTAAACCAAGATGACTGGAGACCTGCTCTGCTAATGTATGTTAATGTATTGGTCACTCATCATATAACACTATTTGTTCCTTTCTCGTGTCCTCTTTCGTGACAATCTACCTGCCTTCCCTCATTTATTGCAATTTCAAGCGAAGGCCACAAATCCAGGACTATCTTTTGAATCCTCTTCCCAATATCTGTATTTTCTTTCTTTATCAATTCAGTTTTAGATTTTGGATTTCTCTATTGTTTCAGCACTCGCCTGGTTCCATTCTTATCCATCTAATTGTGGCCAGAAATTCTCCTGCAATGGCTTCCCTTCCCACTCCCGCATCATTACCTCTGGTGTCCCCCAAGGATCTATCCTTGGTCCCCTCCTACTTCTCATCTATATGCTGCCCCTTGGTGACATCATCCGAAAACATGACGTCAGTTTCCACATGTACGCTGATGGCACCCAGCTCTAACTCTCCATCATTTCTCTCGACCCCTCCATGGTCTCTAAATTGTCAGACTGCTTGTCCAACATCCAGTTCTGGATGAGTTGAAATTTTCTCCAATTAGATATTGGGAAAACCGAAGCTATTGTTACAAAGTGCGTTCCTTAGCCACCCACTGTATCCCTCACCCCAACTCCTGTCTGAGGCTGAACCAGACTATTCACAACCTAGGCGTCATATTTGACCCTGAAATGAGCTTTTGGCCACATATCAGCGGCATAACTAAAATCGCCTATTTCTACCTCCATAACATCGCCCGTCTCCACTCCTGTCTCAGCTCATCTAATGCTGAAATCCTCATACATGCCTTTGTTACCACTAGACTTGACTATTTCAATGCACTCCTGGCTGGCCTCACACATTCTACCCTATGTAAACTCGAGGTGATTCAAAACTCTGCAACCCGTGTCCTAACTTGCACCAAGTCCCGATCACACATCACCCCTGTGCTCGCTGACTTACATTGGCTTCCGGTTATGTAATGCCTCGATTTCAAAATTCTCATCCTTTTTTATAAATCGTTCCATGGCCTCGCCCCTCCCTAACTCTGTAATCTCCTTCAACCTCACAACCCCCCCCCCGCCCCCCCGAGATATCTGCGTTCCTCAAATTCTGCCCTCTTGAGCACCCCTGATTATGATCGCTCAACCTTCGGTGGCCGTGCCTTCAGCTGCCTCGGCCCTAAGCTCTGGAACTTCCTTCCTAAATCTCTCCACCTCGCTACCTCTCTTTTAAGATGCTCCTTAAAGCCTACCTCTTTTGGTCAACTGCCATAATTTCTTCTTATGTGGCAAGGTGTCAAATTTCTGTCTTATAACACTCTTGTGAAGCAACTTGGGATATTTTATTATGTTAAAGGCAACATATAAATACAAGTTTTTGTTGTTGTTATCTACCTGGCCTGCTACCTTCAGTGATCTGTGGACATGTACTCCAAGGTCCCTCTGTTGCTCTACACTGCTCAGTATCCTTGTAATGGGTTCTGTCAGAGTGTAGCTTAAAGCGAGCGATAACTCTGATTCACCAGCTGGCTTCAACACTACACCAAGAAATATGGCTGAAGGTCAGAGCTTCAGAATCCAAATCCTTTAATAATGCAGTGTGAAATTGTTGATAAAGAATAAAAGACAGATCCAGAATTCTTGTAATACAACAGTAACAATTGAATAAAACCAGCAATAAAGAGAAGGTACTTATCTCTTACTGTACATCAAAGATAAAATACAATAATTCCAGAATGATTGGATCAGGAGAAGTTACTTCCATAACTGTACTTCTGGGAAGGTTTGCCACTACAGAAGATTTGTTTCTAATTAACAAAAGTTACAGATAGTTCTAGCTAAAATGGAGGCAGACATGCTGCTTGCTGGCTGTGTTTCTCTCTCTCGCTCGGTCTTTCTCTTTGTCTGTCTCTGTCCAATCAGAAAATACTATCCAGTGGCAGGAAAATGTCATGACAACTACGGTGACCACAATCAGTCAAGAAGCTCCAACCATTGCACTCACTGTCTAAAAATAATAAGGATTGGAATTTTTACTAGTTAGAAATCAGTTCCTCTTAGTTTGTGGGATGGCTTCGAGGCGGGCGTTGTCTGGAAAAGTACGTGTTCAGTTACAGGTAGCTGCGACGCGTGCCATCGCTGCAGACCATATCATCCATCTTATGTACCCTTCCATCATCGGTGGGCTAGGACTCAGAGGCACATGCAAGTGGCCAGTCATTCCGGGGAAGTTCTTTCTGCCGAAGGCGAATGATATCCCCAACAGAGGTGTCCATCTTTGTCTCGTTCATCTTGTGTTGAGGCTGGTGGCACTGCCGGTGTTTCTTCCACTGTCGAATCCGGAGTTGATCTGCAGGTTGCTGGGCCCATCGCCATTGTCATCGTCCATATGGATCTGGTTGTGCCATGTTGCCAGCTGGTGCCTGGAGAAGCTGAGTTTTTGGAGCCATGAGCATGGCGGGAATGAAGGTCTGGGGTTCATTGTTGAGGAGTGGAGCGAACTCCAAGTTTCCCTCCGAGTTATGGTGAGCACCTTCTGTCACGATCTTAACTGAGTGTTGGTGTCGGATGGACATGGCCTTCGGTGGCTGAAGGATAGTACGGTTGACGGATGCATGGACTTTCTCATTTGCCCCACTTGGCAAACCTGTCCGGAGACTGTCCAACCTAGGTTGGTACATTGTGCCCAGGGTGTTCCTCGTGGCCCATTGCCAGACTCCCTGATCTTGAGGGGCATAGGGCAGTTTCTTCCAATGAAGAGGATGATGGGGGCATCCTCCCTTGGCTCGAGTATCCTTTTCGCCATTGACCTGAGGTGGGGGAACTTCTTGCGGAAATCGGGATGTGGGATCTCGCTTCCGTCTCCGGGGATGTGGGCATTCTCGAGGATGGTAGGCAGCTGTTCTGTCTTTCAATCTGCTGCTGCTATGATTAGGCCACCTGCTTTTCTCCCCTTGGCCATGATCCTGTGGCAAGCTCATATGGGAAGGCTGGACCTGGGAGATATAAAGCATCGAAGGTTTTGGGGTCTCCGAAACAGGCAACGTGTAGCCAAGGATACATTTCGAGGAACGATCCCTGTGGTAGATTCGACATAGAATAATCTTACAACAAGATCGTGCAGAAGGGCAAGCCAGGTATCTGGTGCACTTTGCGTTGGCCTGTATGACCTGTGGCTCATCTGTTGGCCTTTTGTGATGGGTCTCCCCTCCCTGGGTCTCCCTGCCCTGGGTTTCCCGCCCTGGGTCTCCCCGCCATTCTGTCTCAGCGTCGCGTGCATGAAGGAGGCATGCTCTGTGCCTTGGCATTCCTTGCAATGCAGCTTGGTCTGGCAGTCTTGCATTCTGTGGTGGTCACCACACCTGAAACACAGGCCATTGGCTCAGCAGAATTCTCCTTGTTCTTGAATGGGTTTTCGGCTGAAAGCGATGCAATCTGACAGATGATGGCCTCGCCCGTCATGGTAGAGGCACATCTCCGTAGCTAGCAGCGTGGGCGCCGACTTCATAGGTGTACATGTTGCCAAGACATGAAGGGACGAGCTGGGACGTCTGATTCTTCCTGTCCTCTCTGAGGTTGGCTGACGGACCTGGCTTAATGTGTAAAGGTTGCTGTCGCTGTGCTGCCTGGCTTCTTTTTTAACGGCAAAAGGAGAGTAGCTGCCGTTATCGGTCTTATGTTTTGATACATGCTTCCTCCATGCGTTTCATAAGTAGGTAGGGAGTTTTTCGAGCGTCGGGTGAAGGTAGTGGGAGTAGTTAAGCAACCCCAAGTTGGGCAAATTGTCCATCTGTGCTGTGATGACCGTGCACAATTAGACAAGTTCGAGAAGTTTGTGGCCTTCGTCTGCCCTGAACTTCGGAAAGCTGTTATGCTTTTGAAGGACACATGTGGTAATCCTCATCTTGTCACCAAAACTCTCTCATAGTTCCTTCCACGCTTCCTGGTAGGCCATTTCAGGGTCCGAAACTACCGGTGCCGGAACCTGTCGACCAATTACTTGACCTTCCCCTTTGTGAACGTGGCAAGAAAGGTAAGCATCTGCGTGGCTGGTGTAGCCACCTGGTCTACCATGGTTTCGAATGCGTAGCACCATGGCTGAAACATGATGGGCTCCCCATCATAGACATCGGGCTCGTATACAGGTTGGCACTGATGTGCGAGAGTGTCGGAAATGTCCTTTGTCAGGTTGAGGAATGGCTCCCTCCTGTTGGTTGCCAGCTCGAGAGGACGGAGGCTCGAGTAGTTCGGTGCTACGCCGCTGGATGGTGGGACAGCTCACCGCTCCATTCCGGATGGCTGAAAGATCGGGGCCATTGTCCGAATCCGGAATACAGAGGCAGACTTCACTGACCTGTCTGCGAGGCGCAACATTGCGAGGCGTGGTCCTGGGAGGTCTGTTCTGGTGAGGTTCGGGCCCAAGACCTCTGTGCCTCTTGCTCGGCTCGCTCCATCTCCTCTACCCTTGCTTGCTGTACAGCGGTGGTTTTTCTGGCTTGAAGTATCTGGAGGTCCGCCTTGGCCTTCGCTCCTGCCTTTTAACTCGGCCTGAAGTCTCACTATGACCTCCTCAAATTCAGCGTTCTTGGCGGCAGCGGCGGCATCGGCTCGAGCGTTGATCAAGGTAGTCAGACTTGGGGACAATGTTCTTGAACTCCCTGTTGAGTGTCCTGACAGTCTGCTGACACTCGACCGTGATTCTAGGGCCACAGTGCGGGGCCACTCCATCATGTGGGTGAGGTGACAGTTCTCTAGGAAGATTGACTCCTTGAATGCTCCAATTTTATCTTGAGTGTGGAGGTCGCAGAGCGCAGACCATAGCTCCTCATACGTCTGGAGTGCCGAGCGAGCCTCGATTGTGGCTGTTCTCATCATCTCGGGCATCTTGAAGTTCTTCAAGAATTAGCTGGGGTCTCTGCCAGTGACGATGTAATTTTTTTTTCATGCTCGACGTCATTGCTGAGGGTTTTTAGGGGAGGGTACCTCTCTCTCTCTGATCGACTCGGAGGGTCTGGCCAAGGGAGAAGAGATCTCCTCGAGCTCTGAGCGTAGAGTTTCCTCGTGGAGAGATTTTGCGCTGTTGGGAATGCCTGACATGATGATCTTCTGCCTAGTGACCTGAGCGATTACTCGGGGTAATTCTTAAGTCGTGCTTCACAGTTATTTTCACTGTACTGAGTTCTGTCAGAGTGTAGCGTACGGTGAGCGATAACTCTGATTCTCCAGCTAGCTTCAACACTATACCAAGAAATATGGCTAAAGGTCAGAGCTTCAGAATCCAAATCTTTTAATAATGCAGTGTGAAACTGTTGATAAAGAATACAAGACAGATCGAGAATTATTGTAATACAACAGTAACAATTGAATAAAACCAGCAATAAAGAAAAGTTACTTATCTCTTACTGTACATCAAAGATAAAATACAATAATTCCAGAATGATTGGATAAGGAGAAGTTACTAACGTAACTGTACTTCTGGGAAGGTTTGCTACTACAGAAGATTTGTTTCTAATTAACAAAAATTACAGATAGTTCTAGCTAAAATGGAGGAAGACCATGCTGCTTGGTGGCTGTGTTTTTCTCTCTCTCTCTCTCTCTCTCTCTCTCTGTCTTTCTCTTTGTCTGTCTCTGTCCAATCGGAAAACACCACTCAGTCGCGGGAAAACATCATGACAACTATGGTGACCACAATCAGTCAAGAAGCTCCAACCATTACATTCCTACCATTTATTGTGTTTTCCCTTGCCTTTTTAGCCCTCCCCAAATGTATTACCTCACACTTCTCCAGATTGAATTCCATTTGTCACTTATCTGCCCACCTGACCAATCCATTGATATCTTCCTGCAGTCTACAGCTTTCTTCTTCACTGTCAACCACACGGCCAATTTTCATTTTCATATCACTCCAATGAAACACATTTTCAGAAATTAGGAGCTATGGATTATCTCTACTCTTTCTTCTCTATCTATACATCATTGGCTCTTTTGTGGTCCGTGTAATGCATCTTTCATCAAGGGCATAGAAATATAAGAAGGCATGAAATGAACAGTATCCATTAGACCGTCGAAGTGCTATGTTGTAGACAGTATTGTTCCCTTGTCTATTTAACTAAATTAATTGAGAGAGAGAGAGAGAGAGGGCGCTTCATAGTTCCTTCCTCCATTTAAAGCTAATCAAGAAAATATCCAAATTCTCTGCCTGACCTTACAAGTAACATAATTCACCTTTGACGACAACATGACATTTACATGCGGTTCTGAAGCTACCATATTCCATGGGGTGTTTGATCATCTTTTTCTATAGTTGATTCCTGTTCCTCACTAAATATTTATCTAATTCCTTTTAAAAGCAAATCAACATAGAATGATTTCACTCATTTATTTTTCTGGGAGACTGTTCCAAATATCCACTACTCTGGGACAAATTAATCATCTTAGTCTTTAGCCTCAGTGGACATTTGTTAGTTTTGTGCTGAGTCCTCTAGTTTTATGCTTCTCACTAGGGTCTGATTTTCACTGCATCTGCCAGTGGGAACTGGGCAATAGCTCTCTGAAAATTACCGCGCTGAACTTACTATTTTATTCTCGCTTCGGATCTGCCCTACGCCATTTCTATAGCAGGAATGGGGTACTGAAGTTGAATGTTCAGCCATGAACTCATTGAATGGCGGTGCAGGCTAGAAGGGCCGAATGGCCTACTCCTGCACCTATTTTCTATGTTTCTAAACCTCTTTCAGGCAGGTACTTCATTAAGACATACAAATTGTGGTCCTACGACATACATAGGACCCAGACACTGTTCTAAATGTTGCAATGGACGCACTGCGCGCCATGAAGGCAGTGCCTAACTAGCGGTCCTTAAAGCACGGGTAATTATTTTTCATGATTTTTGTGGGGCTAGGAGGAGCAGAATGCTTTTCCCGGTCCCACAAAAATCCTCCAGCTTGCTGCCAGTCCTTATGTGCTCCGCCCTCCCTTTAAGTCGTGTCTGCCGGATTGGACCTCCAGAGGAACCGCCGGATTTCCTGCCTGTGAGTGCTGGTTCAATGTTTGCCGCTCGCCAATCTGATGCGAATGGGGCCATCAAATGGCTCGAGCCTCTTGCTGAGGACAGTGTGTGGCGTGATTGCTTCACCCTCTGCCGGCAATAATGAAAATTGCACCCTACATATCTAAGCCTTGGAGAAGCTGGTTGTCCTTAAATCATGAAGTGTGTTTTCAACATCTGAAAGCTTTGTTTTTTGACCCAGTTTCATCAGGCTATACTCCAATTTTATTGATTTGAACAAAAAAAGGATGACCTCTGCTCACAACTATTTACAAAACCCTCTCAGCAGTTCAAGGAACTGGATCATAGTTCCTCTCTAACCTTGTTTTTACAATGAAAACACATTCCATTCTGCGGGTCATCCTTTATAACCTAAAGTTCTAATTGCTGGAAAAATGATTAAGTCATTTTTCCCTGAAACCTCTCCCTAAAATTCCACATAATGTCCCACAGGTGGCCTTATCAATAATCTGCACAAGGTTAGAGTAATTTGTCAAATTTAAAATCAAGGGTCCTTTCATGCACATTATCTTTCATTATCTTGACGGCAACAATTTCACATTAATGAGCAACTTTATGTGAATGCCTAATCCCAGTATTCAGTAGTCTACTCTTAAAGAGGACCCTTTCACAGTGTATACAAAAGAGAAACAAAATAAATTGCATTTATATAGCACCTTTCACGTCCCCAGGATGTCCCAAAGCACTTCACCACCAATGAATTACATTTGATGTGCCCTCGCTGTTGCAATGTCAGCTAAAGTGACAGTCAATGCACACAGCAAGGTCCAGCAAACAGCAATGGGATAAAGGACAAATCATCTTTTTTGTTGCTCAGGACATGTCTCTTGCTTCTCTTCAAATTATGCTATGTGATCTTTCACATCCACCTTAATAGGCAGACATGGCCTTGGTGTCAGCTGTGGCTCAGTTTTCCTCTGAGTCAGAAGATTGTGAGTTCAAGTAAAAAAATCTAGGCTGACACTCCAGTGCAGTGCTGAGGGAGTGCTACATTGTTGGAGGTGCCGTCTTTTGGATGAGACGTTAAACCGAGACCCTGTCTGCTCTCCCAAGTGGATGTAAAAGATTCCATGGCACTATTTCAAAGAAGAGCAGGGGAGTTATCCCTGGTGTCCTGACCAACATTTATCACTCAATCAACATAACAAAAAACTGATTATCTGGTCATTATCACATTTCTGTTTGTAGGAGTTTGCTGTGCGCAAATTGGCTGCCGCATTTCCTACATTACAACAGTGACCACACTCCAAAACTACTTCATTGACTGTAAAGCGCTTTGAGACATCGGTGGTCATGAAAGGTGCTATATCAATCCAAGTCTTTCTTTCTTTGTAATATCTCATCTGAAAGACAACATTGTGATAATGCAGTATACCCTCAGTATGAACAGAAGTGACAGCCTAGATTATGTGTTAAATTCCAGAGTGGATCTTTAACCAATGACCTTCTGACTCAGAGAGGAGTGCCATCTCTCAGCCAAGCTGGCACTATGAATAGGAAATAAGAATCATATTTTGTTCCAAATCAAAATTTACCTGCTTAATAATAGATGCAGATCCCTTTGAATGATTGTAATCTTCCTTATACTGATTGCACTGCTCTAGATCTAGGGTTTTCGGTGGCAAATGTTGTAAAGTTAAAGGAATTATTAATCCATTGGAATTCAAATCAGAAACCAGACAGGGGATTTTGATTCGTCACCTTCTTTTGTCTTCTTTCTCTTTGTTCCCAATTTTCTCCCTTCCCTCTGAAAGAAGGACAGGCAAATGCTCCACTTAAAGAGATCCTCCACTTAAACAGGTGTTCCACGGGTGCAATGGACACAATGACCTCCTTCTGTGTTATAGCTCTATAATGCTATTGAAGGCATTGGCCCTTGTTGAGTGTGGTTCCATACAGAATTGTTTAAGTATTAGAAATCATTTAGATTTTCATTTGAGTCTTGTCTCTTCAATCAAATGTTAGTTTTTATTCTTTTAGTCTTTGGAAAAGCAATTATAATTCTAATTTAGTTGCTGAAAATACTAAAATTCTAATCATTATTTCTATCATTTAAGTAGATAGGGATGTGAAAAGCGGACCCATCACTGTCTGTAGGGCCATTTAGAGGTGACATCTGAAAGAAAGCCTTATGGAAGTTCCATTTGGCATGGCAATAACACAGAGGAGCTTAATTTTCCCTGTCGGTCTGGCTATTTGGATAAAAAGGAATCTTAATGTGATGCAATTATCGGCCCAAAATTTGCGGTCAGAGGCTTCCCGCGGGTGGATGCCTCCGGCCTGCAAAAATCTACAAACTTACCTGGTGGTCCAGGAGGTTCGGAGTCTTACGCTCCTAGGCCTCTACGTGTCGGCCTGCGTAGACTCACATATCCCAGGGACACAGGCGGTTCGCAAGCTCCCCTGGGATCAACCAATAAAAGAAGGGAAACCCCATTCATGCTTTTGGAGAGTTCCGTTTTTACATATGAATGAAGATCACTTAAAAATTACACGAACGCAAGAAATAAATGTTTTTTTAAAACATTACATGTTTAAAATTAATTAAAATGCCATTTAATTAAATATTTTGAACAAAAATTAAATATTTTTGAAAAAAATTATAGGACTAGAAATTCAGTTGGTTAGCACCACCCGTTCGCGCCCGGGTTGGGTGGTAAAGGGTCACTGATGGCTTACCGCCCGCATGCGATAAATTTAACGCTGCTTGGGAAATTCAGTTGAGTTTTAGCGGCGGCGATAACACTTAGCGCCTTGCCCTGCAGCACCACCCAGATCGTGATGTCAATGAGTGTGCAATGCCCCCTTAGCGGCCCGGACGTGAACTTCAGTTGGTTCGCCTCACTGACCGCCTGCCGCTATTTAAAGGGATGAGCAGTCGGATATTTGTCAGGTAAGATTCAGAGATATCTTTCAACATTGTCTCTGCTGCCTTGCATTGCTGCTGATGTTCAATTTTATTCCTTTGCATTTTTCTGATGATTTACAGGTGCTTCACGTAACCTCCCCTTTAAGCACTAAGATGTGGATATTAACGCGCCTGAACTTCATTAGCGCTCCCGCGTTAGTGCCCCGCGCTTCCACTTTAGCGCCCTAAGAGAAGTGTAGAATACTTGCTTCAGCGCTCCACTTCCCTCTTGGGGCGCTAAAACTGAATATCGCGGTTGGCAGCGCTAAAGATCAGCAAGCACTAAAGTTATCGACCAGGCGATTTTACCGCCTCTAAACGGTCGATAACTAATTTTTAGCCCATCTTCCCTACCACATTCCAAACACCCAGAAATTGAAAGCGGACACAGACATTAACTTAGAACACGATGTGCACCAGCCTTGTTTACTTTACAGAACAACATTGACCAAAAATTCCAATCACCCTTTCTAGAACACCATATCTACTAGCTAATTTTCTTCCTCATGTTCCTGACCCCCGAGGCGCTCCCTGAGTGAGATGAGGTTGAGCAATGGGGGACTGGGATGGTTCCCTTGGAGTGTCCGACACTTGAGGTGCCCCTAGTCCCGGGGAAGCAGCTGTTCCGAGAGACCAGCTTCTGGGCGCCTTGTTGCAGGGCAAGGGGTGCCTAGCCCATGTCTGAGCTCCCTCATGTGTAGGCATTGCAAAGGCCCAAAAGTCAGCAAGCTAAATGCCTGATAGATAGGGACATCTGCTCCCACTCCTTGCTTCCCACTGGTGATGGGCACAAACTCATAGGTGCTACTGATCGCTATCAGTACAGATCAAATAGTCCCAGCTAAGTCTGGGACGTTCTGTGAAATTGCCCTGTTCAAAGCATCTATGGCAGCACTGTTCTCTGTCACTCCTGAAGCCACAAATGTCTTTAGAAGCTGTTCCTGGTGCCTCAATACTACAGCAATCTCCCAGATGTCTCAGTCTCCAGGCTTTTCTGCCTAGTTGGCAGAAACTTCCCACAATTGTTGCAGATGATGATAATAGACAAGGATATTTCAACCGGGTGCGTGGAATCCACCTTCACTGCCTGCATGTGAGTTCGATGCTCCCTATTCATAGCTCTTTTGAAGACTGAGCCCTTGCGATTGGGTCCCTAGGCGCCTCGGCCCAGGGCAGTCATTTGCCACCCACCTAATCTCTCCCCTTATCCGTGCAATAGAAAGTCTGTTTACACCTGGTCTCCCGAAGACAAGAGTCATCTTTGGTTTCTTGAGGCTCCAGGGGAACTTTCCCAGCCACCCACAACTCTTCAAGAGAATATGTAGGTGTCAGCACTCACACTTTAGAGTCAGAATGTCAACATCCACTCTCCCCCCGCACCCCCCCCACTCTCCATCCATACCCTCCCCCACTCTCCCCCCCCTCCCCACTCTCCCCCCCCACTCTCCATCCACCCCTCCCCACTCTCCTTCCACACCCCTCCCCACTCCCCCCACACTCTCCCCCCCTCCCAACTCCCCCTGCTCTCCATCCACACCCCCTCCCCGCTCTCCATCCACACCCCCTCCCCGCTCTCCATCCACACCCCCTCCCCGCTCTCCATCCACACCCCTCCCCCACTCTCCATCCGCACCCCCTCCCCGCTCTCCATCCACACCCCCTCCCCCACTCTCCATCCACACCCCCTCCCCACTCTCCATCCACACCCCCTCCCCACTCTCCATCCACACCCCCTCCCCACTCTCCATCCACACCCCCTCCCCACTCTCCATCTACACCCCCTCCCCACTCTCCATCCACACCCCTCCCCACTCTTCATCCACACCCTCTCCCCAGTCTCCATCCACACCCCCTCCCTGCTGTCCATCCACACCCCCTCCCCACTCTCCATCCACACCCCCTCCCCGTTCTCCATCCACACCCCCTCCCCACTCTTCATCCACACCCTCTCCCCGCTCTCCACACCCCCTGCCCCACTCTCCATCCACACCCCCTCCCCGCTCTCCATCCACACCCCCTCCCCGCTCTCCATCCACACCCCCTCCCCGTTCTCCATCCACACCCCCTCCCCGCTCTCCATCCACACCCCCTCCCCGCTCTCCATCCATACCCCCTCCCCGTTCTCCATCCACACCCCCTCCCCGCTCTCCTTCCACATCCCGCCCCCCCCCCCGCTTTCCATCACACCCTTCCTGCTCTATCAAGAATGTGATTGGTTGCTGATTAACCATTGTCATTATGTACCGTGTTGAAGCTACTTGCAATTGGCGAGGCGTTCTTGTGTTGGCCTGAAGCAGTTGTTCTGATTGCAAAAGGAGTCAGTTTGACCAATGAGCTGTCTCCCTCTCCCTGCAATGAACTCCCTCTCTCTCCCTGCAATGACTTGTCTCCCTCTCCCTGCAATGACCTCTCTCTCTCTCCCTGCAATGACCTGTCTCTCTCTCTCTCTCTCTCTCTCCCTGCAATGACATGTCTCTCTCTCTCTCCCTGTAATGACCTTTCTCTCTCTCTCTCCCCGCAATGACCTTTCTCTCTCCCTGCAATGACCTTTCTCTCTCTCTCTCTCTGCAATGACCTTTCACCCTCTCTCTCCCTGCAATTACCTTTCTCTCTCTCTCCCTGCAATTACTTTTCTCTCTCTCTCTCTGCAATGACCTCCCTCTCTCTCCCTGCAATGACTTTTCTCTCTCTATCTGCAATGACTTTTCTCTCTCTCTCTGCAATGACTTTTCTCTCTCTCTCTGTAATGATCTCCCGCTCCCTCTCTGCACTGACCGGTCTCTCTATCTCCCTGCAATGACCTCTCTCTCTCTCTCTCTCTCTATCTCAAGAGGGGAAGTGTAATGTAATAGTTGTAAGAGATTCATTAACTTGGGCGGGTAGCATGCTTTGTAAGCAGGATCGAGAGTCCCACATGGTATATTAGCCTAACATCTGTTGGGAAATTACTTGGGTCTATAATAAGGATAGAGTGACCTTGAAGATGTTCAGCTGATCAGAGAGAGCCAGCATACATTTGTAAAGGGTAGGTTATGCCTGACAAACCTGATTACATTTTTTGAAGAGGTGACTGAAGTAGTGGACAGGGGAGTGTGTATGGATGTTATTTATATGGACTTCCAGAAGGCATTTGATAAAGTCCCTCATAAGAGACTGTTAGCTAAAGTTGAAGCTCATGGAATTGAAGGCAAATTATTGACCTGGTTAGGAAATTGGCTGAGGGACAGGAGACAGAGAGTACCAATAATTGGCAGGTACTCTAATTGGCAGGATGTGACCAGTGGTGCCCTGCAAGGATCTGTGTTGGGGCCTCAACTATTCACCGTATTCATTAATGACTTAGATGATGGGATAGAGAGCCACATATTGAAGTTTTCCAATGATGAAAAGATAGGTGGCATTATACAAGTATAAAATTACAAAGACATATTAATAGATTAAGTGAATGGGCAAAACTGTGGCAAATTAATTTCAATGTAAGCAAGTGTGAGGTCATTCACTTTGGACCTAAAAAGGATCGAACAGAGT
Source organism: Pristiophorus japonicus (assembly GCF_044704955.1). Classification (NCBI taxonomy): domain Eukaryota; kingdom Metazoa; phylum Chordata; class Chondrichthyes; family Pristiophoridae; genus Pristiophorus; species Pristiophorus japonicus. Next base: position 86,031,564 of record NC_091991.1, on the reverse strand, counting down.
ATTTATAAATGGTGAAATGCTTGAAACAGCGGAGGTCCAAAGAGATTTGGGACCCAGGTACATAGATCAGTAAAATATCATGAACAGGTGCAGAAAATAATCAAAATGGCTAATGGAATGCTGGGATTTATATCTAGAGGCCGAGAATACAAGGGGGTAGAAGTTATGCTACAACTATACAAAGCCCTGGTTAGACCACACCTGGAGTACTGTGAGCAGTTCTGTGCACCACATCTCAGGAAGGGTATATTGGCCTTAGAGGGAGTGCAGTGTAAATTTACCAGAATGATACTCAGACTCCAAGGGTTAAATTACAAGGAGAGCTTGCAGAAACTAGGGTTGTATTCCCTGGAATTTAGAAGGTTAAGGGGTGATTTGATCAAAGTTTAAGATATTTGGGGGAACAGATAGAATAGATAGAGAGAAGCTATTTCTGCTGGTTGGGAAGTCTCGGACTAGGGGGCATAGTCTAAAAATTAGAGCCAGGCCTTTCAGGAGTGAAGTTAGGAAGCACTTCTTCACACAAAGGTTGGTAGGAGTTTCAAACTCACTTCTGCGAATGATCGTTAATGCTAGATTAATTGTTAATTTTAAATCTGAGATTGATAGATCATTGTTAACCAAAGGTATTAAGGAATATGAGGCAAAGGTGGATATATGGAGTGTAAGTGGTTTCCTTTAGGTGTTTTCGACGCACCACCACTTTACAATAGTTCTTGAGCTGGGAGTAATTACTGTACTGAACAGATGAATGAGTCAGGGACGAATACCTTGGTCTCAACCAGCAATGCTTTTATTAAAGTTAACGCACACACCTGCACCCAGTAAAACCACACACACCCTGGTGTGTAAAACAAACAAATACAGTACAACACACAGTCTGGCCCATCTAAACAGGTCCCTATTGCGAAGTACCCACGTCTAAAACCTCCCCTGAAAACCCCTAAGATTTGGTTGGGAGAACGCACGATACCCCCTCACACTGTGGCTGTGATCTTAAAAGATGTGTGTGCAGAGATGATGCTCACCAATTCATTGGCTTACTCACTGCTTCTCCTGATGAAAACGTGTCTCTTTTGGTTTCTTCTCTCTGTCCCACACGGAGGGTTCGGTTCTTGTAGAGGCGAAGCAGCGCGAGCAAGAGAGTGAGATGTGGCCACATGGCCTCTTTTATACCCCCAGTTCGTTTGCCTTTTCAGGCCAAATAAAGTTTGTTGTTGTTTCGAGGCTTCCTGTGGGAGTGTCTTCTTCTGGCCCAATGAAGTTTTTTCCTTTGTTTTGAGGCTTCCTGTTTTGCCAGTGATGGGTTTTCGCTTCTGACCGGTCTGGGCTTAATGGCTTTCTATTGTTCTGGTATCTCCACCAGGTAATGGCTCGATCACTGATCAGTCCATCTGGTCTACCTTTGACAAGTTCACATTGCTTAACAATGGACCCTATTTGCCCATACCTGCAATGAATTGCCTTATCTTCCAGCTTTTTCTGCAGTGAGAAAAATACATCCAACAAATCCTTGGGGATTAAAACGCAATGTCCAGATAATGTCCAACAAATCCTTGGGGAGCCAATGCTTACAGGAGTTAGATCGCAGATCAGCCATGATCTCGTTGAATGGTGGAACAGGCTTAAGGGGCTCAATGGCCTACTCCTGTTCCTATGTTCATATCCATCCCACTATTTCTCTGCAATGATCTGTCTCTCTTCATCACTCTCCCTGCAGTGATCCATTTTTCCCTCTTTCACTCTCCATGCAGTGACCCTGTATCTCTCTGTCTCATCACTGACAATGGTGGAGGGAAGATCTCCATATTCTGAGCATGAGCTTATTCATTAGAAGGCAGGTGATCAGAGGACAGAGAGCTGGGTCAAAACCTAGACTTTCAGGCTGTGATTTCCGTGTATATTCCACTCCCACAAGTGGTACGAGTGTTTTATGTTCAGAAGTGTACTCGTACTGCCCAACATCTAACTATACAATAGCTTAGCGCAGCTAGGTAACACTAGAATCCCCATGTGATACGGATTGGATTCACATGTGCTTCTCCAATCTTTCTGAAGGTGGACTGGATAAGGAGAGGCCAGGTGACAACCATTAAGCTGCTTTATTTTACAGACAACTGGTGAACGTACAGAATATCTGCGGTAACTCAATCTTACTTTGATCCAACTAACTACAGAACTCTCCTTGAGAACAAGAAAAGTAATAAATCCAACTGTCCCTATTAATGAGCTCACTTAACTTATCAGCCTTCTGACCCTCACTGCCCCTGGGCTTGAGACAGATAAGTTTTCCCTCACGAAGCCAATCTTTCTTCCTAGACCGAGATGGCTGACTGAGCCCCCCATATCTCTTTTCTCCTATTTTCTGTGTTCTCAGCAGGTGGGAAGGCTATCACCTGCCTTCCAATGAGCTCATGCTCAGAATATGGAGATCTTCCCCGTTCAGTGATTTTTTCCTGGGTCTGTCAATACAATCACCTACCTCTCCTCCCACTGTGAGATGTGGGTCTCAAGAAACCATCTTCAGATAGTCTTAAAATGATGTTTACAATTCATTCTGAGGATATGGATGGTGGAGGAAGTGGCACCACGGGCACATCTATGGCTTAATTAGCATGGGATAAGTCAATGGATTTTCGGGGTGGATGGGGGTGGGACTGATTTCTTTGTTGAAATAGTGGGCAAAGTAATTTCATACAAACAAATTAACACATGAAAATGAAGAGTAGGAAAAGACGGACTGTTCCATTGTGTCTGTCCCACACAGTCACAATGCCTTGAGTACCATGATTGACTATACCCCTCACCCAGCAGCAGACATATCATTTCCTGGGAGAGGTTAAAAAAAAGTGTTATAGACCTCCACCTAGTGGACTACTGATGTAATGCAACTACTGATGTAAGGGTCATGTGGTAAAGTCACATGATGAAAGTTTCTGTTAAGGAGCTATCATGTGCAGTGTGTGTTTGCTAATACTGTAAAGATATCACATATTGGTGACAAGAATAGTATAATCGGATTCCTTAGCTGATATTGTTGTTGGTGGATCATCCTACCAATTGACAGAGAGACTTTGAGAGGTTCTTTGTTTTGCAGAATAGCTAAAAATCCACTGTAAATTTCAAGCACACTTGGCTGAACTGTCGACATTGCCAGAGTCCAGATGGCCCCACCTATGGGAATAATAGGGTGCGTGGGTGAGTTCCATCATGACCGAGAGACTTTCGGAGCATATGTGGAGCGGCTGGAAATGCTTTTCACTGCGAATAGTACCGTCGCAGTCCCCAATGATATAAACCGTAAATGGGTGGTTTTAGAAAGGAAACAGGCTATTTTCTTGACTGAAGCAGGCCCTGAGGTGCATGAAACCTTGAAAAATGTTCTTGTTCCTGTCAAGCCAAAGGGCACGCCACTAACGGAGATTCTAACCAAGTTCGAACAGCACACCAGACCTGCGCCCCTGGAAATTGCTGAAAGGTACCTTTTTGGAACACAAAATCAATTAATTAACAAGGGTGTCAATGAATACATTGTAGCTTTAAAAAAGCTATCCATTCATTGTCATTTCAGAAACTTTCAGGACCGAGCATTGCGTGACCGCTTTGTTTGTGGGATGAAAAATGAAGCGATCAGAAGAAAGTTGTTGACAACCCCTAACTTGACTTTTGATTTAGCTTGTCAGACAGCTATGTCGATTGATATGGTCGACCAATACTCCCGAGAATTTAGTGCCATTTCCAATCATCAGACAACCGAGGTGAATCGCCTGCAGGTTAAAAATAAAAGGCAGTTGGGCCCCAAGGCCTCAGCAACTCGCCAAGGTAACAATGCATTGAAGTCATCCTATTGGTGTCTGGGACAACACATTGCTCAAAGCTGTCCATATGTGAAGGCAGAGTGTTTCTGCTGCAAGAAAACTGGGCATCTTGCGAAGGCTTGCCAAAAGAGTAAACCGACTTTCAATGCTAGAAGTAGAAATCGACAGACGTGAGTAAGTGTGGGTGGGCGGGGGGGGGGGGGGGAAAGGAGAGTTCCAGCGAGATCAAGAGACTTTCGGAGCATATGTGGAGCGACTAGAAATGTTTTTCATCGCAAATAATATCGTCAAAGTCCCCGATGATGAAAACCATAACTAGGTGGTTTCAGAAAGAAAATGGCCTTATTTTCTTGACTGAAGAAGTCCCGAGGTGCATGAAACCCTGAAAAATGTGCTTGTTCCTACAAGCCAAAGGACATGCCATTGACGGAGATTCTAATCAAGTTAGATCAGCACTACCATCCTGAGCTCCTGGAAATTGCTGTAAGTTATCGTTTTGGAACATGGGATCAATTGAATGACAAGGGTATCAATGAGTACATTGTAGCTTTAAAAAAGCTATCCATTCATTGTCATTTCGGAAACTTTCAGGGCCAAGCATTGCGTGACCGCTTTGTTTGTGGGATGAAAAATGAACCAATCAGAAGACAATTGTTGACAATCCCTAACTTGATTTTTGATTTAGCTTGTCAGACGTCTATGTCGATGGATATGGCCGACCATTACTCCCGAGAATTTTGTGCCATTTCCAGTCATCAGACAACCGAGGTGAATTGCCTGCAGGTTAAAAATAAAAGGCTGTTGGGCCCCAAGGCCTCAGCAATTGGCCAAGGTAACAGGGCATTGAAGTCATGCTATTGGTGCCTGTGACAACACATCGCTGAAAGCTGTCTATATGTGAAGGCAGAGTGTTTCTTCTGCAAGAAAACTGAGCATCTTCCGAAGGCATGCTGACTGAATAGCAAACCGACTTTCACTGCTAGAAGTAGAAATTGACAGACATGAGGCTATCTAACAGCGATTCACGAAGTATCCAAGTAGATGTTGCAGGAACCAGGCTACCCATGGAAATCGACACTGGTGCATCCGTGAGTGTAGTACCAGAATCACTATATCTCGACAAGTTGCGTGATTTTCGACTGGAGAAATCGGAACTAGCGCTGCGAGGCTTCTCAGGAGAGCAAATCCCTGTTGTAGGAAATATCACCATACCAGTGAAACACAAGGATCAGTTTCAGAGCTTGCCTCTCATATTAGTGGCAGGAGACAAGCCTGCCTTGATAGGTAGAAATTGGTTGGGATCACTGAAGCTGAATTGGAAGTATATTTTTCGTGTGAAAACTAAATTTGCATTGAAAGAGGATGTCATCAAGCACTATCCGAAGGTGTTCCACGAAACAGGCAAATCCATAATAATGTATTGAATGAAGTGCTCAAACAGCGAGAGATGCACAGAGTACGAGTGACTGCTCACAAATGTGAGTTATTTCAAAACTCAGTGGAGTACTTAGGGTACAGAGTAGACAAAGATGGTTTATTGTAAATGGTCAGAAAAATGCAACACAGCATTCAAGGAGTGTAAAAGCCAGTTGGTAGAGAGTACCATGTTAGTTCACGATGATGTATCTAAGGAGATCAAGCTAGCATATAACACCTCTTCATATGGAGTTGGGGCAGTGATCCCACATGTGGTAGATAGTGGGGAGGAGAGACCAATTGCTTTTACTTCATGCACTCTCAGTGCCAGTAAGCATAATTATGCGCAGATCAAAAGGAAAGATTTGGTATTGATTTTTGTGGTCAAGAAGTTCCACAAATACCTGTATGGTCGATGGTTTACCATCGTTACTGACCACAAGCCCCTGACAGCAATCCTCCATCCAAAGTCCCCAGTTCCAACCTTCTCTGCATTCGGGCTGCAGCTATGGGCTTTGATTTTGTTGGCATATATGTATGACATTGAGTACAGATGATCAGCTGATCACAGTAATGCTGATGCTATGTCCAGATTGCCATCCTCATCACAAGTTACAACCAATGGGGAAGAAGTGTTCTATTTTTCATACATTGATGAGCTGCCAGTCAAGGCTGAGGAGATTGGTAGAGCAACCAAACGTGACTCAGTTATGTCAAAGGTATATGATTATAGCAAATGGATGGCCAAAACAAGTATCAGAGGAAGATTTTCATCCATACTTCGTTCGTAGGAATGAATTGTCAGTGGATAAAGATTGTATCATGTGGGGTGCAAGAGTGGTTATCCCAAATAAGTTCAAGTCCAAATTGTTAGGAGATCTTCATGACCAGCACCTGGGAATGTGCTTGACCAAGAGTTTTGCACGCAGTTACTTATGGTGGCTAGGTTTAGATAAAGATATAGAGTACACCGTCAGTCAGTGTACAACATGTCAATCGGTTCGCAAGAAACCACCATCAGTACCATTATAGCCATGAAAATGGCCTCCCAGACTGTGGCAAAGGTTACATTTAGATTTTGCTGAGCTAGAAGGACAACAGTTGATAGTCATTCAAGGTGGGTAGAGGTGATTCCGATGCGGAAAATAACAAGTAAAACACTCGACAATTTGCGAAGATTGTTTTCTTCATATGGCCTCCCAGAAGAAATTGTTTCTCATAATGGCCGCAATTTTGTTCAGAAGAATTTGCAGTTCATGAGCAGAAACGGTGTGAAACATACCAAAGTTCCACTGTACCACCCTGCTTCAAATGGTGCAGCTGAGCGCACAGTACAAATTGTAAAACGTGCCCTCATCAAGCAAATGCTGGATCCAAAACCAAGGAAACGGCAGTTGCCATTGGATCATAAATTGGCAAATTTTCTGATTACTTATCGGAATACTCCTCATACAACTACTGGTAGAACACCAGCAAAGTTTTTTCTCAAATGACAGCTATGAACCAGGTTCTCGTTAAAGCCGAACTTGATACAGTCAGCCGAAGAGAAACAATCAAGACAAAAAGAGAGTCATGATAGAGGTAAAGAGAGAGAAGTGTAAAATTGAATCAGAAGGTTAGAGTGAAGAACCATCACCATAAATGGCTAAAGTGGTTACCAGGAAGAGTAGTGAAGATATGTGGTCCTCGCACATATTTGGTCAAGATGTTTGATCATGGAAAGATTAGGTTTGTTCACATTGATCATATTTTATCGACAAATGTGGAAGGAGTTGAAAGTTAGAATGATTCGATTATTTCTGATGAGTCAGATAGTCTTGTTACAAGTAGAGTACCAGTAGCAAATCAGATGTACTAGAAACAAGTCCAAGAGAAAGTCAACATTTAAGTCTGAGTCCGAGTCAGGCAGACAAACAGTCTGAAGATGTAAAGAGTCAAAATGTAGATCAAGGGTTGCCCTTGGAGAAAAACTCTCCTCAGTCTAAGTTCTACCACATGTTTGGAAAGATCTGTTCAAGAGTGAAGGTATCCTCTTCGAAACTGAAAATCAGTGGTTAAGTTTGATTTATAAATATGGAAAAATAAGTTTGTATCTTTTGTTGTGAATACCATGTAAGCTATGCATAATGATTATTTTGTTATGACTACTTTTTCAATGAGGGAGAATTGTTATAAAGCCCCACCTAGTGGACCACTGATGTATGAACAATAAAGGGTCATGTGGCAAAGTCACATGATGAAAGTTTCTGTAAGGGAGCCATCTTGTGTAGTGTGTGTTTGTTAGTGATGGCGTAAAGATGTCACAGTCTGGACTGGAAGCATTTAGAAAATAACCTCATCAGATACATGGTAAGCAGAAGCAGGAGCGTGCATTACAATTTTTTCAAAACATGCTTTTTTTCCCCCTTCCAACTATCATCCTTTATGTGAGGGGTTACCTCAGCGATTTAAAGAAGGGTTAACCATTTCCAGATTACTGGTCACAGCTAGTACAGCATGGCCTCAAAGTCACTGTAGCCCTCAACTTCTTTGCCTCTGGTTCCCTCCAGGCTGCCACAGGGGATGTAACATTAAACCGAGGCCCCGTCTGCCTTCTCAGATGCCACTATTTCAAAGAAGAGCAGGGGAATTCTTCTAGAGTCTTGGCCAATATTTATTCCTCAATCAACACCTAAAAAACATTTATTTTATTGCTGTTTTTGGGTCCTTGCTGTGTGCGAATTGGCTGCCGTGAATACACTTCATTTGCTGTAAAGCACTTTGGGACATCCCGAGGTCATGAAAAGCACAAGTCTTTCTTTTTTTTCGTTGGTCTAAACACTCTGGGAGAGTAAGGCACCATGCGAGTACCCGTTAGTCTCCTTCTAGCTCTGTATACTCCTTTCTCCTGCTCCTGTTCCTCCACCCAAACTCGAATTCCCAGGACCCTGCTGATGAGAAAAGTGCATTGCACAAGCATGAGAAGCACTTTGAAATGATCCATCTACCCAAAACTCATTTTCTAATGCAAGCGAAAAGTTGCCTACAAAAATGTTTTGATCAGAGAGCAGCTGAGAAACCCTTTAAATATAGCTGAAAATGGCATCTTTCCAAACTTGTACCACCAATGATTTGTGGGCAGGTTGAGGAACACGGTTGGCAACCAACGTGACGGCTGGGTCCTAGAACCGGCTAAGAACCCTCTGTTGCTCCCGTTTGTTTTGGATAACCAATTAATTCAAGGCACGTTCAATAATGGCATTGGGCACAAAGTTTTTTGTTCAAACTGCTTTCACTCCAAACAACGCAGTAGTTGGCGGATGACCATCGCCCTCAGTTTGGATGTGGCTTTGCAGTCTGATTAAAGATCCATATCTGTTCTGTGACACTGGACACCAGACACAGCTCAGTTGATGTAACTTTTGATACATTGTGGCCTTGTGTTGACAGAAAAGGCTGGTCATTCTGCGTGTTCACTTTTAGGGACTCTTCTCCAGTGTAGATCGGCAACAAAGGGGCATATAACTATGGGCTCACTACAGGACATCCTGGTCATAACTACAGACAAGGATGTGCAAGACTTGCACCAACATCTGTGGGACACAATATCCAAGGAACTGTGGCTGTTGGGTGATTATTAACTCTGTCAAGGACAACATTAATTTTCACTTGGAGGAGCATAGGTTAATAGGGGACAGCCAGCATGGACTTGTTAAAGGCAAATCATGTCTGATTAACTTGATTGAGTTCGTTGATGAAGTAACAGAGAGGGTTGGTAATGGTAGTGCAGTACATGTATGTATGGACCAGCGTTCCCTTTAAGCTCCGCAGCCACATGCTGGTCCTGTGCAGCCCTGGATCGGTTTTTCAGATGTGAAATTTTGTGCATGCGGGAAACTTTGAATGGGCCGTGCAGATCCTTAAAGGGGTCGTGCATCCAAAAGCAAAATTAGGAGGAACATTGGTATGGACTTTCAAAAGGCGTTTGATAAAGTATCATATGACAGATTGATTCAGAAAATAGAAGGTCTTAAGGGATGATGGTAACTTGGATGTGTAATTGGCTAAGGGATAGGAGGCAGAGAGTAGTGGTGAACAGGTATTTTTCTGACTGGAGAGAAGTATGCAGTGGGGTCGGCATTAGGATCATTGCTTTTCTTGTTAGATAGAAATGGCCTGGACTTGGGTTTGGAGAGGAAGAGTTTCTGCTTTGGGCGCAATCGACAATCAGGTGCAAATTCTGCTCAATTACACTTGTTTTTCGAATTGAAATTTTTGCTCAAGTTTCCCTGAAGCACATTTGCATGTCGCCGAAGGTAAAATCTTCCATGAACCAGCTCAATCGGGCAGCATTTTACAACACAATGGTTTATTTTTTTCTTGCATTAAAAATATTGCTTTATATATTTGAGTATTAACCTGGTGCAGTTTGAGTAATCTCGCTGGACATGGGTTTATCACAAAAATAAGCATTTTTAATAAGATCCACCACTTGTGAGTAACCTGATTTTAAATAAGTGAAAATGAGTTTTAAAAACTCTACAGAGTCATTTACTATTTAGTTGGTGTAGTTAGTTTCTTAGCAAATTAAATATTTTTAATATTTAAAAACTTTTAAAACGCACCTATTAGTGTCCTTACACCTTTAAAAAAAAGCTTAATTTTAAGAGCCTCCTCGAAGGTCAGCGAACAAATGCAATGAGCGGAAATTTGCCAGGGTGATTAATTCACCTTGGGGGTGGGCTAGTTATGTGGGTGGGGCCGTCTGCCAGTGCAATGCTTTTTTATACCATAGCCGGAGATTGCAGACACTCGATTTGCACTGGACATAATTTGTGCTTGAAATTCCTCGCTCTTTTGCGCTGGTTTGGCCGATTTCAGGCAAATTGCACTGAAAAAAAAAGTGCAACCTATTGGAAACTTTAAGCTGGGAAGTACAATGTCAAAGTTTTCTCATGATACAAAAACTTGGCGACACAGTAAATAGTGAGCAGGATAGTATCAGACTTTAGGAGCACAGACTGGTAAAATGGTAGACACATGGCAGATGCAAGTTAATATGAACACGTGTGAAGTAATACACTTTGGGAGTGTATGGGCAAATCCCTGCACTGTTTGTAAGGGAACTGCGTCTATAAATAAACTAGCATGGTGATCCAGTGAGGAATTGCAGGATCGGTGTCTGATGTCGGGTGTGAGAGAGTATTAGGAGAGTTCACTCCCAGCAGCGGGACTCGCATCGTCTGAAGATCCACCGATAATTATAATGGAATAACAGAATATCGATTAGTTTACAATCCATAAAATGATATATTTAACAAATCATATTGAACAAATGATCAGTCTGCTGCGACAAGGAGGTGGAGAAGGTTGGTGGCCTGAGCATGGAGCCTTCAGTCTGATGGTGAACAGCAGCTGTTCATGATGCACATGTTCCACCAGATGACCCTCCGGGCGAGTTGGACTGGTTCTGACTGTTGGTACAGTAAATATGCAAGGGTCTCTCCATGTAATCGCAGTTCCTCCTGGGGGTTCTGCAATCCGTGGAATAGATTGTGATCCATTTGGGGATGTCTTGAGCCAACTTTCATGAAAGTTCTTTTAGGAAGCCCACGTAGCTCCTGGTGGATGCCTCCTCATACTTGTCAATCAACCATGAAGCCTCGACAGATTCAATGACTGGGAAGAGTAACCGTAGTTTTGAACAACAAGACCTGGTGACCTCCTCACTCTGTCCATCCAGCTGCAGCAGGCGCACCAGGTTGGAATGGACCTGTCGGCAGAAAAAGACTTGGATTTACATAGCGTTTTTCATGACCACTGGACGTCCCAAAGTGCTTTACAGCCAATGAATAATTTTTGGAGTGTAGTCACTGTTGTAATGTAGGAAACGCGGCAGCCAATTTGTGCACAGCAAGCTCCCACACACAATAATGTGATGACCAAATAATCTGTTTTTTTGTTATGTTGATTGAGGGATAAATATTGGCCAGGACACCGGGGATAACTCCCCTGCTCTTCTTCAAAATAGTGCCATGGGGTCTTTTACAACCACTTGAGAGTGGACATCTCATCCAAAAATGCAGCAGTCCCTCAGCACTGCACTGGAGTGTCAGCCTAGATTTTAATTGTGCTCAAGTTCCTGGAGTGGGGCTTGATCCCACAACCCACTAATATCACTGACACAGAGAGGGATCTGGAACCTCCGATTCCATATTTGGCCAAGATACCCATCACGCTGAATGCTTCAGCCCGCACTTTAACATACTCTGCCTCAAAGAGTCATTGAATCCTGGCGAGGATTTTCTCTATAAAGGGTTGTATGGCGTCCACTCGCAACCGAGAGGCCAGACAGCACCTCAAATATTAGCACTTCCTTCTGGTTCTCCTGGTTTAATCATTATGTGCATCACTTCCTGAGACCATCTTTTAGTCTTGTGATGTGCTCTATTGTTGTGCAGGCCTCTGGCACACACCAACAGGACAACCATACAGCAAACAGCTTAGCAATCTACTCTCCAGAGTGTCTCTGAGCTGCAGCTGTGAAACCAGAGGAGATTTTAAAGCTCTCCAAAGAAGGAAGCCACGGTGACTGCCTGACAGTCTTGGACCGTAAGGGCTGTATTTTCAGTTTTGCTGTTAGGTGGAGCGGTAAAGTTATCACGCGGGGAACGTCTGCGCTCTGGGGAGAAATTTTTGCCATTTGGGCCCTGCGCCAGGGGTGCAAAGCAAAGGGAGGCGTTGTTGTACAACTTTCGTGGTGCAAAAATGGAAACCTTGCCAACTAAAGTGCGGTGCCTGGAGCGCTCTAAGAGAGGCCTTGGGAAAGGGAAACCTCCCCCCCCCGCAAAAAAAATCACAAAAACATTGCCCACCCAACCACAACACAAATCGCTACAAAAAAAATTAAAAATTAAACACTCAAACTTACCTTTTTTGCACTTTATCTACTGCACTGCTGCCGGAATGGCTGTCCTGCTGTTTTACCTGGCAGTCATCGCGGGGCGCGCTTCGGAGCGCACGGGTCGGGTGAGAGTCAAAACTCACGCCGGTGTCGCAACGAGAGGCGTTGCACACACGGCGCGGCTCTTCCCGGCGGTGTTTACAAAACCCGAGCCGAAGCTCCTGACCTGCCGCCCCATTTCTCGCCGCTCCAGGTTTCCTGAAAATCCAGCCCAAAGGATTTGAGCTGCCAGCTATTTCACAATACCAGTCAGACTGGGGCTGGAAAATCTCATCATTGCCCTGGCCAGCAGGACAACCCCCTTGTCGGACTTGCAGAGATCCATATTTGGTCCCATCCTCCACTTTGTACAATGTTCTTAAGCACTGCTTGGCTATTTGTGCATGCTAGCAAGTCCTTCAATGTTTCCACACTGTTCACACGCACACTGCTGCTCTCAGATGTTGGAGGCTCAATGGAGAATTCACTCTGCTGTGATTGACCATCAGGAACAAAACCGACAAACATTTGCACAAGAGTTCAGATGAAGAACGAGCAGAGCATTAAATATGTGCGGGAATAACGTAGTTACGCTTAGTTATTATTTCACGCAGCCTGCAGATGGCAGCCGGGGTTTCAAGGCTTGAATGCTTGGTTGAGTTATCTCTGATGGGATAAGTTCTGCTTATCGCACATAGTGACCGTTTGTTCAGTGTGTCCAGCAGCTGTCCCACTGTATTCATTGCACATTTTGTGCACTCGGCCAGTGATCGCCACACTTCACTGACGGCACTTGTTCATAGGGACAGGGTAGGTGAGGAGACAGGAACAACCGTTGCTCTGTTGTGTGAGGCCAGTATGGCGATACTCCGTAGAACCGAAAGTTTCACCTCCTCATAAGTAACGGATTGCAACTGAGCGCTCAACACGTTAAGTGTCTCTGCGGCCTGATCCCAAAGTTCATTCCCCTGCTCTTCTTCCATTAGTGCCATGGGAACTTTTACATCCACCTCCGACAGTGCGGCGCTCCCTCAGCACTGCACTGGGAGTGTCGGTTTGATTTTGCGCTCAATTCTGCAGAGTGGGACTTGAACCCACAAGCTTCTGACTCAGAGGTGAGAGTGCGAGCCACTGGTTGGCACCCTGTCAGGTAAGAACATAAGAATTAGGAACAGGAGTAGGCCATCTAGCCCCTCGAGCCTGCTCTCCGCCATTCAATAAGATCATGGCTGATCTGGTCGTGGACTCAGCTCCACTTACCCGCCCTCTCCCCGTAACCCTTAATTCCCTTATTGCTTAAAAATCTATCTATCTTTGACTTGAAAACATTCAATGAGCCAGCCTCAACTGCTTCCTTGGGCAGAGAATTCCACAGATTCATAACCCTCTGGGAGAAGAAATTCTTTCTCAACTCGGTTTTAAATTGGCTTCTCCGTATTTTGAGGCTGTGCCCCCTAGTTCTAGTCTCCCCCACCAATGGAAACAACCTCTCTGCCTCTATCTTGTCTATCCCTTTCATGATTTTAAATGTTTCTATAAGATCACCCCTCATCTTTCTGAACTCCAAGGAGTAAAGACCCAGTCTACTCAATCTATCATCATAAGGTAACCCCCTCATTTCTCGAATCAGCCTAGTGAATCGTCTCTGTACCCCTTCCAAAGCTAGTATATCCTTCCTTAAGTAAGGTGAACAAAACTGCACGCAGTACTCCAGGTGCGGCCTTACCAATACCTTATACAGTTGCAGCAAGACCTCCCTGCTTTTGTACTCCATCCCTTTCGCAATGAAGGCCAACATTCCATTCGCCTTCCTGATTACCTGCTGCACCTGCAAACTAACAAAGTCTCCACCAAGCGCAGCTCTCCACCGGCTGGAGTGGCGGCCGTCCTGCAGGAGCCGCTGCTCGGGAATCCGTACCTCCACGACCGAGGTTTTATGTGGCGGTCGGAAGAGAGGGCTGTGGCTGGTGAGGTGACCAGGGTCAGGGACCTGCTCGATGGCGGAGGAGCGGGCTGGATGGCGCCAGGCACGCTGGCGCGGCGCCTAAATTCAGCCAACATCCGCCGCGCGGCCGAAGCCATCGAGTCGCTAAAAACAGCTTTGGGCCCTGACTCTGTTAGGTGCATCGAGGAGGGTCAAGCTCGTGGGGAGATCTCGTCCGAACTGACCCCCGTCCGGACGGAATTCCTCATCGGCGCCAAACCCCGGAACCTCCCTCGGGGGCCGGCGCCTCACAACTTGAGCCGCCTCGGGGAAATCCCCTCCGTGCCATTCAGTTCCGCGCGGAGGGGTTTCCTGTACGGGCTGCTCCTGCACACTCTCACCTTTGCCATCCTCGCCGGCCGTCCGGACACGCCATGGCGTACCATCTTGCCGTCCGGAGGAGGCGGGGGTCCCCGATGGAGGGCACTCTATGCGGGAGTCCTCCCACTATTCATCGGGGACTTGGCCTGGAGGGTGGTGCACGGAGCAGTGCCGTGCAACAAATTTTTAAGCCGGTTCACGGACTCCCAGGCCGCCTGCAATTTCTGCGGTCTGGAGGAGTCTGTGTTCCATGTTTTTATTGAGTGCACGAGGTTGCAGCCCCTGTTTTATTATTTAAAGGGGCTGCTCCTGAAATTCTGGCTGCACTTCAGTCCCACTCTCCTGATCTTTGGGCACCCTGTGCGGAGGGGAGCGGGTAGGTCCGAGGGCCTCCTCGTAGGACTGCTCCTGGGCACGGCCAAGGGTGCCATCAGCCGGTCCAGGCAGCGGGCGGTCGAGGGGGTCATTCAACCTGACGGCCTGCCTCTCTTCCGCTCTTACATCCGGTCCAGGGTGTCCTTGGAGATGGAGCACGCGGTGTCCACCGGTACGCTCGCGGCCTTCCGCGAGAGGTGGCCACCGGAGGGAGTGGAGTGCATCATCACGCCCGGCAACCAAATTTTAATTTGATTTTACGCTTTAAAGTTTAATTTGTTTTAATTGCCGGTGCTTTTAGTGTCCCCCTCCCCTTTTATAGGGGGCACGGAAAAAAAAAAATGTGATATTAGTGCCCAAAAAAAAACCAAAAAAAAGAAAAACACAAAAAAAAAAAAAAAAAAGGAAAAAAAGGGCCTTGTAAATGTCTGGTGTGTCATCCAGGACGGGTGGCACGGATTAATGTTTATGTTTTTTCAGGTAAACTCCAAAAGAGTTTCATGCACAAGGACCCCCAGGTCCCTCTGCACCACAGCATGTTGTAATTTCTCCCCATTCAAATAATATTCCCTTTTACTGTTTTTTTTCCCCAAGGTGGATGACCTCACACTTTCCGACATTGTATTCCATCTGCCAAACCTTAGCCCATTCGCTTCACCTATCCACATCTCCTTGCAGCCTCTCTGAGTCCTCTACACAACCCACTTTCCCACTAATCTTAGTGTCATCTGCAAATTTTGTTGCACTACACTCTGTCCCCTTCTCTAGGTCATCTATGTATATTGTAAACAGTTGTGGTCCCAGCATTGATCCCTGTGGCACACCACTAACCACTGATTTCCAACCGGAAAAGGACCCATTTATCCCGACTCACTGCTTTATGTTCGCCAGCCAATTCTCTATCCATGCTAATACATTTCCTCTGACTCCGCGTACCTTTATCTTCTGCAGTAACCTTTTGTGTGGCACCTTATCGAATGCCTTTTGGAAATCTAAATACACCACATCCATCGGTACATCTCTATCCACCATGCTCGTTATATCCTCAAAGAATTCCAGTAAGTTAGTTAAACATAGAAAATAGGTGCAGGAGCAGGCCATTCAGCCCTTCTAGCCTGCACCGCCATTCAATGAGTTCATGGCTGAACATGAAACTTCAGTACCCCCTTCCTGCTTTCTCGCCTTACCCCTTGATCCCCCGAGTAGTAAGGACTTCATCTAACTCCCTTTTGAATATATTTAGTGAATTGGCCTCAACTACTTTCTGTGGTAGAGAATTCCACAGGTTCACCACTCTCTGGGTGAAGAAGTTGCTCCTCATCTCGGTCCTAAATGGCTTACCCCTTATCCTTAAACTGTGACCCCTGGTTCTGGACTTCCCCAACATTGAGAACATTCTTCCTGCATCTAACCTGTCTAAACCCGTCAGAATTTTAAACGTTTCTATGAGGTCCCCTCTCATTCTTCTGAACTCCAGTGAATACAAGCCCAGTTGATCCAGTCTTTCTTGATAGGTCAGTCCCACCATCCCGGGAATCAGTCTGGTGAATCTTCGCTGCACACCCTCAATAGCAAGAATGTCCTTCCTCAAGTTAGGAGACCAAAACTGTACACAATACTCCAGGTGTGGCCTCACCAAGGCCCTGTACAACTGTAGCAACACCTCCCTGCCCCTGTACTCAAATCCCCTCGCTATGAAGGCCAACATGCCATTTGCTTTCTTAACCGCCTGCTATACCTGCATGCCAACCTTCAATGACTGATGTACCATGACACCCAGGTCTCGTTGCACCTTCCCTTTTCTTAATCTGTCACCATTCAGATAATAGTCTGTCTCTCTGTTTTTACCACCAAAGTGGATAACCTCACATTTATCCACATTATACTTCATCTGCCATGCATTTGCCCACTCACCTAACCTATCCAAGTCACTCTGCAGCCTCATAGCATCCTCCTCGCAGCTCACACTGCCACCCAACTTAGTGTCATCCGCAAATTTGGAGATACTACATTTAATCCCCTCATCTAAATCATTAATGTACAATGTAAACAGCTGGGGCCCCAGCACAGAACCTTGCGGTACCCCACTAGTCACTGCCTGCCATTCTGAAAAGTACCCATTTACTCCTACTCTTTGCTTCCTGTCTGACAACCAGTTCTCAATCCATGTCAGCACACTACCCCCAATCCCATGTGCTTTAACTTTGCACATTAATCTCTTGTGTGGGACCTTGTCGAAAGCCTTCTGAAAGTCCAAATATACCACATCAACTGGTTCTCCTTTGTCCACTTTACAGGAAACAAGCTCAAAAAATTCCAGAAGATTTGTCAAGCATGATTTCCCTTTCACAAATCCATGCTGACTTGGACCTATCATGTCACCATTTTCCAAATGCGCTGCTATGACATCCTTAATAATTGATTCCATCATTTTACCCACTACTGAGGTCAGGCTGACCGGTCTATAATTCCCTGCTTTCTCTCTCCCTCCTTTTTTAAAAAGTGGGGTTACATTGGCTACCCTCCACTCGATAGGAACTGATCCAGAGTCAATGGAATGTTGGAAAATGACTGTCAATGCATCCGCTATTTCCAAGGCCACCTCCTTAAGTACTCTGGGATGCAGTCCATCAGGCCCTGGGGATTTATCGGCCTTCAATCCCATCAATTTCCCCAACACAATTTCCCGACTAATAAAGATTTCCCTCAGTTCCTCCTCCTTACTAGACCCTCTGACCCCTTTTATATCTGGAAGGTTGTTTGTGTCCTCCTTAGTGAACATGATTTCCCTTTCATGAATCCATGCTGCGTCTGCTTGATTGCACTATTCCTATCCAGATGTCCCGCTATTTCTTCCTTAATGATAGTTTCAAGCATTTTCCCCACTACAGATGTTAAACTAACCGGCCTATAGTTACCTGCCTTTTGCTTGCCCCCTTTTTTAAACATTAGCTGCTCTCCAATCCGCTGGTACCTCCCCAGAGTCCAGAGAATTTTGGTAGATTATAACAAATGCATCTGCTATAACTTCCGCCATCTCTTTTAATACCCTGGGATGCATTTCATCAGGACCAGGGGACTTGTCTACTTTCAGTCCCATTAGTCTGTCCAGCACTACCTCCCTAGTGATAGTGATCATCTCAAGGTCCTCCCTTCCCACATTCCTATGACCAGCAATTTTTGGCATGGTTTTTGTGTCTTCCACTGTGAAGACGGAAGCAAAATAATTGTTTAAGATCTCAGCCATTTCCACATTTCCCATTATTAAATCCCCCTTTTCATCTTCTAAGGGACCAACATTTACTTTAGTCACTCTTTTCCGTTTTATATATCTGTAAAAGCTTTTACTATCTGTTTTTATGTTTTGCGCAAGTTTACCTTCGTAATCTATCTTCCCTTTCTTTATTGCTTTTTTAGTCATTCTTTGCTGTTGCTTAAAATCTTCCCAATCCTCTAGTTTCCCACTAACCTTAGCCACCTTATACGCATTGGTCTTTGATTTGATACTTTCCTTTATTTCCTTGGTTATCCACGGCTGGTTATCTCTTCTCTTGCCGTCCTTCTTTTTCATTGGAATATATTTTTGTTGCGCATTATGAAAGAGCTCCTTAAAAGTCCTCCACTGTTCCTCAATTGTGCCACCGTTTAGTCCTTGTTTCCAGTCTACTTTAGCCAACTCTGCCCTCATCCCACTGTAGTCCCCTTTGTTTAAGCATAGTACGCTCGTTTCTGACACAACTTCCTCATCCTCAATCTGTATTACAAATTCAACCATATTGTGATCACTCATTCCGAGAGGATCTTTTACGAGGAGATCGTTTATTTTTCCTGTTTCGTTACACAGGACCAGATCCAAAATGGCTTGCTCCCTTGTATGCTCTGTTACATACTGTTCTAAGAAACAATCCCGTATGCATTCTATGAATTCCTCCTCCAGGCTACAACCTGCGGTTTGATTTGACCAATCGATATGTAGGATAAAATCCCCCATAACTACTGCCGTTCCTTTTTCACATACCTCCATTATTCCCTTGATTATTGTCCACCCCACCATGAAGTTATTATTTGGGGGCCTATAAACTATGCCGACCAGTGACTTTTTCCCCTTACTATCTCTAATCTCCACCCACAATGATTCAACATTTTGTTCATTGGAGCCAATATCATCCCTCACAACTGCCCTGATATCATCCCTTATTAACAGAGCTACCCCACCTCCTTTCCCTTCCTGCCTATCTTTCCGAATCGTCAGATACCCCTGTACGTTTAAGGTGAGGTAGTAAGGCAGATGCACAAAAAAAGCCTGCTGGCATCATTCAGGAATAACTGGTGGTGCCTGCTGTTGCTGCAGAGGATCTCTCTGGATGGACGAGCTGGGTTGGACTGAAATGGGGAATCACACCTCTCTCTCGCTCTCCCTCCCTAATCCAACAGCCAAGCTTCAACAATGGCGCACTGGCAGGCACCAGGCACCAACCGCCCCAGCTCGCGCACAACCCGCGCTTAACGGTTTCTGCAGCGCGCGGGGCCGCGGGGAGACAGCGGATTGGTGGGAATTGGGGGTGGGGGGCGTGGTCAGCGTGATGTCACGCGCGCGCGTGGGCAGGGTCTGTGCGCGGTGCGCGTGCCCGCTTGCAACGTCTCCTCCTCCCGTTCGAGCTCCCGGCTGCGCGCGCGCCCACCCGCGTGAGTGGAGTGAATGAGTGTACGCTGCGAGCTGGCGGAGTGCTTGCCGAATGTGAGGGACAAGACTGAGAGAGGGAGAGAAAGAAAGAGAGAAGGAGAACACCGAGGAGGAACTATGGAAAGGATTGTTGACCGGCAGCGGCGTCGGCGGCACTTCTCTCCCCTGCTCTCGGGGCACCGACCCTCGGTAAGGTGCAGGCTCCTCCGGAGCTACAGTTCCTTGCTCGCGGCTTCGCTGCTCTTGTGGCTTCAGGCTTCTTCTGGCAGCACATCTGGTAAGTAGCGGTCCTGCTCTGTTGTTCGCTTAAAATGCAAAGCCAGTCCTTGCAATGCTCGTCTTTGCATTTTTTTGTTGTTGTTGCATTGATGCAGTTTTTTAATGCATTTATTCTGTTCTTTATTTGCTTTGAGATCTCGCCCCTACCTTTTGTTTGTTTGTGTGTGTGTGTGTGTGCCATAAACGGTATTGTTTAAAATGCTGTTGAATTTCTTGTCCAGTACAGCGGTGATGTGGCTTGCTTAAAATCTCCAAATTATGATTTTTGTTGCTGATGCGGTTACATTTTGTGCCCAGAGGCTTTATGATGTGGTAGTGGGCAAGGTTATTTATGCTTGTGTGAAGTTTATAGGGAGGTTCGGTTTGAAACGGAGTGTTCTAGGTACCATTTCTATTGTGATCAAATACCAACTCACTACAAGCGGTGTGCTTATTTTGTGGGTAAGATTGTAGCTGTGCCCCCCGGTTACCTTAGATTAAAAATAAAATCATGCTAGTGATTGGGTGAATAAATCCACAGGGTGATGGTGCACTGAACCGTACAGATGAGTGTGTCCCAGGGCTGGTTGTCAATCTTGCCTGATCTCAGCCCAGTTGGGGCAGTACACTTGGTCTTGGAGGAGGGAAGGAAAGAGATCAGCCAAAGTACCAGCTTCTAAATGATGCCCATTAACACATTGTGGGCAATGAGGGCAGGATCGTGCTTGGCTGTGGTGCCCTCCACAGCGTCGATACTCGCTGTCGAGGCTCGCGCCTGAAGAATGTCACTTGGGCGAGGTACTGGAGGGCAACTGACGAGTGGAATTGTACCTCCGCATGGTCACCGTCCTCGGGAGAGTAGGGTGACTATTTGAAATAAAAATGAACCTGAACCTAAGTGTACAGTTCATTTCTATGCAATGAATGTAAATTTGACAAGCTTGAAAGCTTACTTTAAAATATCTGTTGATAGTTGGTTTGTTGTGCTAGTAGGTGGTTTTGTGCTAGTTGAAGGAGGGTAGGTGGGGTCAGAAATTGAAGGTTCTTGCAACCCTTTCTATTTTTCAGGTCCAGGAGTGTCCCTATGTTTGATCTATACTGTTACTTGACTGCAAAGGTACGCTGAGTGACCAGTTTTTCCTCAGAAAAGAGATTGAATTGTGATATAATAAAACTCCCCCCATCCTAACCACCCCCAGTAGTGTTTTTCCTACATTTGATGTCTTAGGCTCTGCCCTACAGTTCTAAGCTTTTGTCGTCATCATTATCATAGGCAGTCCCTCGGAATCGACTTGCTTCCACTCTAAAAATGAGTCCTTAGGTGGCTGAACAGTCCAATACGAGAATCACAGTCCCTGTCACAGGTGGGACAGATAGTCGTTGAGGGAAAGGGTGGGTGAGACTGGTTTACCGCACGCTCTTTCCGCTGCCAGCGCTTGATTTCTGCATCCTCTCGGCGATGAGACGCGAGGTGCTCAGCGCCCTCCCGGATGCACTTCATCCACTTGGGGCGGTCTTTGGCCAGGGACTCCCAGGTGTCAGTGGGGATGTTGCACTTTATCGGGTGGTCTGAGGGTGGTCTTGTAACATTTCCTCTGCCCACCTTTGGCTCGTTTGCCGTGAAGGAGTTCCGAGTAGAGTGCTTGCATTTGGAGCCTCGTGTCTGGCAGGCGAACAATGTGGCCTGCCCAGCGGAGCTGATCCCGTGTGAAACATAGAAACATAGAGAATAGGTGCAGGAGTAGGCCATTCGGCCCTTCTAGCCTGCACCGCCATTCAATGAGTTCATGGCTGAACATTCAACTTCAGTACCCCATTCCTGCTTTCTCGCCATACCCCTTGATCCCCCTAGCAGTAAGGACCTCATCTAACTCCTTTTTGAATATATTTAGTGAATTGGCCTCAACAACTTTCTGTGGTAGAGAATTCCACAGGTTCACCACTCTCTGGGTGAAGAAGTTCCTCCGCATCTCGGTCCTAAATGGCTTACCCCTTATCCTTAGACTGTGACCTCTGGTTCTGGACTTCCCCAACATTGGGAACATTCTTCCTGCATCTAACCTGTCTAACCCCGTCAGAATTTTAAAGGTCCCCTCTCATTCTTCTGAACTCCAGTGAATACAAGCCCAGTTGATCCAGTCTTTCTTGATAGGTCAGTCCCGCCATCCCGGGAATCAGTCTGGTGAACCTTCGCTGCACTCCCTCAATAGCAAGAATGTCCTTCCTCAGGTTAGGAGACCAAAACTGTACACAATACTCCAGGTGTGGCCTCACCAATGCCCTGTACAACTGTAGCAACACCTCCCTGCCCCTGTACTCAAATCCCCTTGCTATGAAGGCCAACATGCCATTTGCTTTCTTAACCGCCTGCTGCACCTGCATGCCAACCTTCAATGACTGATGTACCATGACACCCAGGTCTCTTTGCACCTCCCCTTTTCCTAATCTGTCACCATTCAGATAATAGTCTGTCTCTCTGTTTTTACCACCAAAGTGGATAACCTCACATTTATCCACATTATACTTCATCTGCCATGCATTTGCCCACTCACCTAACCTATCCAAGTCGCTCTGCAGCCTCACAGCATCCTCCTCGCAGCTCACACTGCCACCCAACTTAGTGTCATCCGCAAATTTGGAGATACTACATTTAATCCCCTCATCTAAATCATTAATGTACAGTGTAAACAGCTGGGGCCCCAGCACAGAACCTTGCGGTACCCCACTAGTCACTGCCTGCCATTCTGAAAAGTACCCATTTACTCCTACTCTTTGCTTCCTGTCTGACAACCAGTTCTCAATCCATGTCAGTACACTACCCCCAATCCCATGTGCTCTAACTTTGCACATCAATCTCTTGTGTGGGACCTTGTCGAACGCCTTCTGAAAGTCCAAATATACCACATCAACTGGTTCTCCCTTATCCACTCTACTGGAAACATCCTCAAAAAATTCCAGAAGATTTGTCAAGCATGATTTCCCTTTCACAAATCCATGCTGACTTGGACCTATCATGTCACCTCTTTCCAAATGCACTGCTATGACATCCTTAATAATTGATTCCATCATTTTACCCACTACCGATGTCAGGCTGACCGGTCTATAATTCCCTGTTTTCTCTCTCCCTCCTTTTTTAAAAAGTGGGGTTACATTGGCTACCCTCCACTCCATAGGAACTGATCCAGAGTCAATGGAATGTTGGAAAATGACTGTCAACGCATCCACTATTTCCAAGGCCACCTCCTTAAGTACTCTGGGATGCAGTCCATCAGGCCCTGGGGATTTATCGGCCTTCAATCCCATCAATTTTCCCAACACAATTTCCCGGCTAATAAGGATTTCCCTCAGTTCCTCCTCCTTACTAGACCCCCCGACCCCTTTTATAACCGGAAGGTTGTTCGTGTCCTCCTTCGTGAATACCGAACCAAAGTACTTGTTCAATTGGTCCGCCATTTCTTTGTTCCCCGTTATGACTTCCCCTGATTCTGACTGCAGGGGACCTACATTTGTCTTTACTAACCTTTTTCTCTTTACATATCTATAGAAACTTTTGCAATCCGTCTTAATGTTCCCTGCAAGCTTCTTCTCATACTCCATTTTCCCTGCCCTAATCAAACCCTTTGTCCTCCTCTGCTGAGTTCTAAATTTCTCCCAGTCCCCAGGTTCGCTGCTATTTCTGGCCAATTTGTATGCCACTTCCTTGGCTTTAATACTATCCCTGATTTCCCTTGATAGCCACGGTTGAGCCACCTTCCCTTTTTTATTTCTATGCCAGACAGGAATGTACAATTGTTGTAGTTCATCCATGCGGTCTCTAAATGTCTGCCATTGCCCATCCACAGTCAACCCCTTAAGTATCATTCGCCAATCCATCTCAGCCAAATCACGCCTCATACCTTCAAAGTTAGCCTTCTTTAAGTTCACCCAGTTTAGTGTCATCCGCAAACTTGGAGATATTACACTCTATTCCTTCACCCAAATCGTTAATGTATATTGTAAAGAGCAGGGGTACCAGCACTGAGCCCTGCGGCACCCCACCCTAGTAACTGCCTGCCATTCTGAAAAGGACCCGTTTATCCCGACTCTCTGCATCCTGTCTGCCAACCAGTTCTCTATCCACATCAGTACATTACCCCCAATACCATGTGCTTTGACTCTTTTCCTCAGGCAGCCACTAGAGGCGGTGTTGAATCTCGTTGTCAATGTCTGCTCTTGTTGATAAGAAGCTCCCGAGGTATGGGAAATGGTCCACGTTGTTCAGGGCCGTGGATCTTGATGACTGGGGGGGCAGTGCTGTGTGTGGCGGGGACAGGTTGGTGGAGGACCTTTTGTCTTCTGGATGTTTAGTGTAAGGTCCATGCTTTTGTCCTCTGCTGATGTTTGCGGAAATATTGCAGATTATCACAATTGAGTGAAAATAGCAGCTGGGTCTTGGTCACTCAGCACAGGTATGCAGTTGTGAAACCAGTAGAAAACATTAACGTGTAGATCCAGGTGAGTCTGTGCAGAAGATTGAAATCTAATTGGATGGGAATAATGGGCTCAAGTGGCATAAACTTTGGTTTCAGCATCATGACAACAATGGAAACATTTTATTCACAACTTTGGTGAAGTGTTGTAACAGTGTGATTGTATCAAAACTCATGGGTCTTGGACCAATGTTATCTGTTTTTCTTCATTGTCCTGTCTGGCTAATGTATTGGGCATGTATCAATGCTTTAGTTCATTAAAGTTGATGATGAGATCTTCAGTCTCTAATGAAACAATGGAATAGCAAGACTGAATACATGTAGAATAATGAATGCAAGGGATTGGGTTGCAAAGTTATTATCTAATTGAAGGCTTCAGATATCGTTGCTCTTGTGTGATTTATAAATATCATGTTCAGCTTCAAGGTTGGGTTACAGTTATGAATCTCTACTTAGTATCTTGTTTTCAGCAGTGTTAAATGCTGTATTCTTGTTTAACTTTGAAGAAAAGGTAAATTGAAGTCTTATTGATGAATAACTTCCACTGTTTGAATCAAATAATGTGGAATACAGAACTATTAAAACCCAAATTGTAGCATTACTGCATTTCCTCAACCCTAAGATAGCCATCTGTACGGCTGCTCCTGCTGCTACTTTCCCCTCCCCTTCTCTCCACTCCAGACTGCCTCATAATGCCTTATTGGTCCTGACCACCCCCAGCCCTCCACTCACCCGATTGGCTGTCCATAGTTTCTCGCTCATTTCGTCCTGTTCTCTCATTAAGACTATTTCTTCCATGGGACCCACCTGCTCCCTCAAACCCCTGTCCACTCTGCTGACTACTCAATGTCCTTTCCTGGTCTCCACACTTGTCAAGGTTATTAATGCACCCATTGATCATGCAGTGTCCCTCTCCCTTTCGAAACAGCTGTCGTCATCAATCCCTCTTCAGAAAGCCCACCCTTGATCCGCCCCTCCTTTCAATCTAACATCCATCTCTCGTCATATTTTCCCTTTAAGGTCCTGTATTGCACCTCTTTCCCATCCCTCCCCAAATTGCCTGTTGGAGTCCACATTTTCTTGTCGTTTGCCCATTTGCTGAAGACAATTGACGCATTTGAGGAGATGACGTGCCACACGCAATGAACTCCTCACAGTAAACCAGCACAGAACCGCCCTGCGCTGGGTGGTGCAGTGTGTTAGACACTGGCCTTTAACTTCTGGATTCAAACCCAACTCAGACTAATGGGATGAATGTACTTAATTTGCACTTTTGGACACCGAGGTTGTGAAAGACACTATATAAATGCAAGTTTTTCTTTCTTTTAGAGGCTGATGCGTCAGCCAGTGGCTCAGTTGGTAGCACCCTTGCCTGAGTCAGAAGGTTGTGGGTTCAAGTCCAACTCCAGAGGCTTGAGCACAAAAATCGAGACTGACACTCCAGTGCAGTGTTGAGGGAGCGCTGCACTGTTGGAGGTGCCGTCTTTCAGATCAAACGTTAAACCGAGGCCTCGTCTGCCCTCTCAGGTGGACATAAAAGATCCCATGGCACTATTTCAAAGAGCAGGGGAGTTATCCCCGGTGTCCTGGTCATATTTATCCCTCAATCAACATTAAAAAAACAGATTATCTGGTCATTATCACATTGCTGTTTGTGGGAGCTGGATGGGTGCAAATTGGCTGCCGTGTTTCCCACATTACAACAGTGACTACACTTGGCTGTAAAGTGCTTTGGGACATCCGATGGTTGTGCAAGCCTTTCTTTTTTTTCTGATATGCGAAATGGAATAGAAAGAAGTACTGTTCTAAGGTTGGAGCTGGGGGAAGAGTTGAAGGAACTTGATTTTCTTTCTCCATTATTATTACTTGGTGAACATGTGTTTTCTGATTTTTGTTTTAATAAAAGCTTCAAAATTACATCTTACAAGACTGTCTGGTATCAATTAGCCATTGCTGGATAATGTGCTATTCTTATCAAGCTGCTGGCCATGAAAACTTCATCATTGTTACTTAATAAAGCTATCAAAGGATATGGAACACAGGCGAGTAAATGGAGTTGAAGTACAGATCAGCCATGTTCTAATTTAATGGCGGATCAGGCTTGAGGGACTTAATGGCCTATTCCTGTTCCTCTGAACCGATTTTCTAAACCTGGAATCTTTCTGATTTGGTAGCTGTGGTAGACGCTTGGGGATTGGCACAGGTTGTTTGACAGTAGGAGCTAGGAGAAGCAAATGACATTTTGGTCAAAAAGATGGGGCTTCAATTGAGACTTTTGAAGATAGAGGTAGAAGAGAGGCAGGGGGGGTTTAGGGAGAATGTGCCAGAGAGGAGCTAAGGTCACTGGAGGGGGAATGCACAGAAGGCCACAGTGCAGGGAACAGGATGCAAGGCTACAATGGAAAATTGCAATGGTAGGGTGAGGCAAGTCCATTATGAACTTGAAGATGAGGACAAGGATTTTAAATTTGGCATATTGGCAAGTAGCCTGTGTAGATCAGTGAGGACAGTGGCAGTGGGTCAACAGGAATTGGTGGTGGGTTGATGTAGGCAGTTGAGTTTTCAATAAGTTTATGGAGGGATAAGAATGGGAGGCTGGCACTTAAGATGATAGAACAATCAAGAAGCAGTAAGGGTTTCGGCAGCAGTAAGAGCGATGCAGAAGCGAGCAATGTTGCAGCTGGAATTAAGGTTGTAGGATTTTACGCAGCATGATGCAAACTGTGCCAGTGGCTGGGCTGGTTCTGAAATTAATGATATCAATGTTGAGAGCAAAGTTGTAGATGTGGGTTGCATACAATGACTTCAGTCTTCCCAATGTTAAGTTGAAGACAGTTTCACTCATCCACAACTTCATGTCAATCTGACAACAGAGAAGTGACCAGGGGGTTCAGAGAAGTGGTGGAGAGGTAGAGTTTGGTGCCATCAGCGTACTTGCGAAAGCTGATCCCTTGCCAGTGAATGACATCACCATGGAATGTAGATAATGAAGAGCAGGCCAAGGATGGATCCATGGAGAACTCAAGATATAACCACGTGGGGGCAGGAAGATAAGCAAGTGAACAGCAGTGCTGGCTACATTGGGAGAGGCAAGAGTAGAACTAAATGAGCAGTTGTATAGAATCGCACAACAGAGGATTGGTTATGCAGGGAAATGACATGGTCAACCATGTTGAGCGGCAGATGAAGGAGAGAACAAGGAGCAAGGCAGACTGAAAGAGTTGGCATAACTGATTATTTGGAGAATGACTAGCTGTAAAACAGTCTCTCGTTTTACTTGATGTGGACTAATAAGCAAATCTCCAGACTGTTCTGTCAGCAGCATGACTCGTTGAAGCCCAGTATTTATATGCACCTCCGAAGTCGAGTATAAATATAAACACAATGGTGACGCACTGGAAAAGTTGGGTCTCTGTCGTGGCCTTCCAGCCTTAAGAGAGTGGGATTAAAATCTTCAGAGTTTTAAGGATTTCACATCCACCATTCGCATTCTTCTCCTTGGGTTCTATAGTGCAGATTTTTTGTGTCCTCTGCTGTTCCCCTCCTTCCTGCTTGTTGTCACTAGGCTTACTTGGTGCATTACAAAACATGTCGCGTATTAAACACTTTTTATTGAGCCAGTATTCTTGTGTGACTCTCTTAATTTGTCACCTCAACCAGCTGTCATCACCTCCCCACTACCTCAACTAATGCAGACTTGTTCCCACCAAGTAAGGAAAGAACATACGTGCATTTATATATCAACTTTTATGACCTTGGGACGTGGATGACTTTTTAAGTGTAGTCAGTATTGTAATGCAGGGAAAAATGGTAAGTCAATTTGCGCACAGCAAGGTCCCGCAAACATAGTGAGATAAATGGCTAGTTCATCTATTGCGGCATTTTAATTGAGGTATAAATATTGGCTGGGAGACCAGGCGGACTCCCCTGCTGCTGTTCGAATAGTGGCATGGGACCTATGCCGTCCGCCTGAGAGGGTAGACGGGGACTCAGTTTAATATCTTGTATGAAAGATGGTACCTCTGACAGTGCAGCACTTCCTGAAGTGTCAGCCTGGATTATGTGCTCAAGTCTCTGCAGTAGGGTTTGAATCCAAGACCTTCTGACTCGGAGGTGAGAATGCTGCTACTGAGCCGCAACTACACCAAGTACTTCACTCGAGTGTTTATACAGCTCAAAACCGTTTCCACCAAGAGCCAAGTTTGGAAGGGCAAAAACTATGCTTGCTATATTACTGGTATTTTTCACTGGTCAAGTGGATATGCTCTGAAAATTTCACACACCCACCACTACTTCAATGAAATCCTAGCAACAACACTTGTCTCTCCTTTCCTCCCAAGGGTATGGAATTATACACCTAGTTTAGGCTCACCCTACAACAGTGGTACAAGTGCCCTGGGGGCACTTGCAGCCCACCCTTCTCTTCTGTGGCCCTCAACAGACCCGCTGCTCCACACACCTCTACATATATCTCCAACTTTATGATGTATTGGGAGCTAGGATCCAGTAGAGAGATGAGTGAAATGGAAAAGTTTGTAAAATAAAAATAGCTGGAGTTGCTGTATGGTATTAGGTCTGTGAAAATCGCCATTGGCCAAGTCACTTCTTGGGCTTGTGGCCCTCAGTGAGAACCATTGGCTCATGCAAAGATTTTAATCCACTCAATCAAAGTAGAAGGAGTTGAAACTTTTTGCCAGAACTGGTGTTCTTTTTTCTGAGTGGTCAGGAAGACGAGATGTGCTAATTTGTGAGTATGGCAAATCAGAAATGAATCCTCTTCTTGGGCAACTTTGAAATGCTGTCTTCTCTCTTCTTAGGTTACTTTGCATGCTTTTTTTAAAACATTCTATTTGAGATTGGTCAAATAAACATGATGTTGTTTAAGGTACTCAGTGACTCAGTGGTTTTTGTGAGGCATTTTATTTTTGGGATGATTCATTCAAAAGTTGCGATATTGAAGGATTAAACTGATCAATATTTATAAACCTCAATGCGAGTGATCCACACACAACTCTAGATACAAACTGGCGAGAGAAAATTAATCACATCTTTTGATAGAACCTGGTGCTGATCTCATCTTTCCTCCCCAATGTTCTTCCCCGTTGTCTCTTCCTCTCCTCAAGGTCCTGACTCTCGCTGGCAAGAATAGTCAGTACCACAGTGGCTTCCCACAAGTGCCCATTCTTGTCCGAGCCTAGACATTGCATGCCAGCCGTGGAGGGAGTCGTAGCCAAGCTAGATCCTGTCCTTTCCCGATTTTTACACATGCGTACTTTCCAATAGGGGACACTGGGTAATAATCAGGAGCAAGGAATCTGGCAGGGTTATTCCCCCAACCCCCAGTGGTGCTGAGGTCACTAGTAGAGTTTCAGTTGCTTCACCTGCTGACTACAGTGAAATCACCAAGACCAAGGAACTTCTAATCAGTATAACATTCGCATACTTGCCTTTACTCACTTGGACATCGGGGAGCCTTTTTTTTTTTACAGAACTCTGTCAGAGGCCAACTCTGGAGACCTCTGCTCAAATTGTTGTCAGTTTGAGAGTAACTGGTTTCAATTACCAAACTATTTGGACTCCTAACATGTATTCAACAATCAAGTGAGTTTAACTCTTATCTCTTTCCTAATTTGACTTGATAAACTTGCAGCATTGCCTCTGTAATTATAAATCAGCGAGAATGTCCTTCTACATTAATCAACCGTTTAGTGCTGAGATTACCAGTATTAAAAAGGACTCAAAATAATATCCACACAAAATACTATTTCAAATTTTAATCCCAACTGTTTTAACTGTCGGTGCAAGCTTTGCACGCTGGCTACTTCATGTCATCAATGTTTTTTCCTTTTTCTTTCCAACTTACTGTGCTCTTGAAAACATTAACTCCTTCCTCGGGTACAGTTGTACTGGCCCCCCTGGGACCTTGCCTGATTGAGTATTCTTCATGTGTGAATCTGGGCAGCAATAGTCAGCTGGACAGTTTGACTTTGGAGGGCATCATAGCCAAGGCCAGCCCTGTTTTTGTTCAATGTCCATACACATGCACTTCCAGTCGCGGTCACTACATAGCGATCAGAAATGGGAATCCTTAATGCCCTTCCCTTTCCTGACCCAGGCTAAGGGCAATTATGGTAGCCCTTTCTGAATTTCTATAGGAGAGGGGCAGCTTATATAGAGCGAGGAATACATTACAATACATAACACAGACGCAAGACCACTGACCTAGTTGAGATCCGTTAGTTTTAAAATGTTGCACGTTAGATGAAAAATAAATTACTCAGGATCTGTAGCATGTTCTGATGAGGTTGGGTTCCTCTAGACCATGGTAACCACCCTTTCCTGTCTCTTCCCACTTAAAAAAAAATTCAAAGTGTAGATACTAAATCTGGTTGGGGAGGGATCCTTTAATGTAAAAAGACTATACTTGCCATCAATGTATTTGAAAGCTTTAAGTCTGCTGACATGGTTTAATCTCATCACCCAAGATGCAGAGATGTGGTTTCCCAATGCAAGTTTTATTTATTTCTCCCCAATTTGCGCGCTCTTCACGCTCTCACTTTGGGGGTATGCTTTCATACAGAATCTTCTGGCAAAACTCTTTGTTTCAAGTGCACAGCACGATACTGGTAAGGGTAAGAAAGTGCTAAATTTATATCGCGCATGTCTCAAATGTTTCACTTTACGCACCAATTAATTTGAGCTCCTGTGTTATGTAGCCAAGCTAAGTCAAAATGCATAATCGCATAACTTACCTGACATAAGTGTGACAGAGATGATAAAACAATTCCCCAGTGACAGTTTGCCAAATGCTTCTTCTCTAAGTCAGTGCCCTTTTAAAAGGTTCCCTGACTGGGAGGGAGCATTGATGCATGAATATGGCATCCAATTCTAGTTGACAAGTAGCAAGAGAGACATTCCAAGCGCTGGAGGCATTTCAGAGATGAGCCTCGAGGCTGATCGCTGGTGTCTGGACTGGGTTATGAGGAAAGGATGGAGAGACTTGGGGCTAGATTTTCCTATGAGCCCCTCAACGCCTGATTGCCCGCTGAGAAAAACTGCTAACGTTTGGTGAGTAACGCTGGCGAGAATTTCCATTTTTATGTTTAAGGTAATTAAAACTAATCGCCCAACGAGAAAATGGGCATTGCACACTCATTGACGGCGGTTTTCTCAGCGGTTAAGTGGAAACTTAGTAACATGGGTGGTCGTTACTGGAATGGACGGTAAGTATTTAAAATTTAGTCCGAGGCTGCGTTTGGGCCCAAGGGAGGGGGGGAAAACTTGAAAAAAAAAATTTTTTTCAATAAAATAAAAAATAAAAAACTTAAAAAGCCTAATCGCCATTTTAAAATTTAAAAAATAAATAAAGAACCTTTAACTTACCTTTCTTTGCAGAGTACTCACCTACCGCCCTGTTTAAGCAGCTTTTACAGAGCAGTTCTCTCGGTGATCTGGATGCCGGCGGTTGAGGCCAAACTTACGCCCTCGCGATTTTTCTCGGTTTTGCACGTGGGCGGTTTGGTCCCAACGGGCATCTTCAGATGTGGGCGATACCATCAAAAAACTTGAGGGGAAACTTTTGCCGGGCAGAAAAACAGCTGTACCGCCGAGAAATGATAGGAAAATCTAACCTCTGGACTTTTCAGCCTAGAAAGGAGGCATCCGCGTAATGACCTTGGAGAGCTATATAAGATTGTCAAGGGTATAGAATAAGTTAACCTGGAATATTGCTTTAAGTTAAACTGCGGGAATAGAACATAACACCCAGTGGAATAAGTACATACCGGCATATGAAAAAGGCCTGTCCTATCCTGGCATGCTGTAACTTCTGCACACATCAACCCAATCTCTGTCCACCCCACCAGTCAGAGGGAAGAGGGAGAGGCAAAGAAAATTGAAGGCCAATTTAGGAAATTCCCCTCTGACCCTGAAAATGATGAAGCAAACTCGAGGAGAACACAGTGACTGGATGACCCCCCCCAGCCCTCTCCCAAATGGCTCACCTACTTCTATGTGTTGCTATATTGGCCATTCTCAGGACCTGTCCAGCTCTCTGTTGGATGCTTACAGCATTTCCACACTCACTGTTGTTCCAAACTCTGAGAGAAGTACCTCTGAACATCTAACCTAGCTCTTTGCTTTTGTTACTTATACTTGTTTCACCTGGTCCTCCCTAACTGATCCAGATTCAATTGCCTAACCTTTCATTTTTGTTCCCTTTCCATTCTCCTCGCTCCCTTCCCAAGCCAATCTCTAATCCACCTACAGCGGCAGTCTTCAGCTCTCTTGGCTCCATATCTTGAAATGCACCTCTGCCTAGCTATATCTCTTCCCACTTTCAAAAGCCCGCTTAAAACCTATTTTCCTAAAGGGTTTCCAATGACCTGGTTATTTGAAATGTAAACAGCTCTTAAAATGCATGGTTTAAATTAATAGCAGCTTCCGCCAGACAAATTGTGGGGACTGGTGCGCCGGGATATGTGTGCGCATTAGGTCCGTGCAGCAGAGCTGGTCTCCAGTTGTCTTGGTTAATCCTTGCCACTGGACCAAGACCTAACTCTGTTAAGCCCGTGTGGTGGCTGGTGTGCAACGGCCACCACACGTTAAAAACAATCCATGCACAGGCATCTTCCACCCTTCAACATGTAGTTCAGGACCTGGAATATTAGGTCCTTCATTGAACTCATCCCTTTTTGACGTGGAAGCAAGTCATCCTCGATACGAGGGACTGCCTATGATGATGATGTGGGGAATCCTTTCCTTTGTTAAGTATGGTGAGGGAGAGTAATTGCCGGTTACTAGCTATCATTCTCGTCCACTCTTTTTACCGCTGCCCTGGCTACCTTTCAACCCCCTTTCCCCTCCCCCCGCTGCCACCAGATGGCTCACTGCTTCTGTCTGAGTGCTCGACACATTTCCTACTTTTTCCTTCTCCTGCCTGTAATTTTATATATTACATAGCATAAAACAGCGTGTCCTTTGATTTATGGTGAGCAGCACCATAGGAGATCTGTGAGTAGGTAGTAAAAAGTACAGTCACAATGTTGACGACCGTGGTAAATCGTGTAATTTATTGAAACAAAACAGTCTTGTTTAAGTGAAAAGTTTGTTGCCTATCAAGAGGACGGTTCACTTGAAAAATAAATACTGTTTTCTTGTCTGTGTGAAGGCCCTTTTGGTAATACTACACCTGGGCAAATCCAACTTGCAGCTTTGTGAGGGAATAGTGCAGTCAATACCTGTGGGATTTGGTCTGCTCATTGCATGAATAGCAAATGAAGATACAAGACTTTTCAGGTCATGCGTCAGGCTGACACTGGCAGTATTCAGCTGTGTGCAGCTCATAGTCGCACTGACGATAGATTCTCAACAGTCAGTAGTCTTGTAAAAGTAATTTTAAAAAACTGTCAATGTTGCATTGATGCCAGAGCTCTTTTTGTCTGTGCCCCACATGAAAGACACTAAACACGCCATGATTCGAGTGAGGTAATCACTAAGAGAAGCATATTGCCACTTCTCAAGTCACGGTCCCAAACACTGTTTATAGTGCCCTCCTCAGTGTCGTCTTGCAAACCTCTCTGAATGCTCTGACTCATGAGGAACCCATTTCCAGTAGTCCAGCAACCCCTTTCCGCAATGTTCCCAAACCTAGCCACTACCATCCCAATGCTTCCACACTCCCCAATGCACCTGTCCCAAGCCCGAAGACCCCATGTTCCCTAATACACACACCCCAACACCCCTTTGTTCCTCCCACACTCCCCTACACTCTTTCGCTACTCCCATTCCTCTCGATCACCTTCAAACAATTAAAAACTCATTACTACTCCTCCCAGTACTTTCACACCCCTACCTATCCATCTGCAACCTGGAACATTTTGGTAAATTACTGATGCATGGAAACAATCAATTTTATCTGTAAACAAAACAAGGGGGGCAAGTTTCGGGCCTGCCTTGAACGGCGCAGCTCCGAGAGCCACGCCTGATTTCTGTGCTGAAAAGTGCGTCAAAAACTTAGTGTGATTCTCCGGTTGAAATCGGCACCGTTTCAGGTTGGTGCAGCATGGAAACGTCTGCGGGGGGCGGGGCCAAAGCGTGGCGCCGATTCTCTGCCTGCAGGGGGGCGGGGCTAGGTTGCAGAAGCCGATGTTGTGCCGGCAGCCCTGCGCATGTGCGCTGGAGCGTGCGTGCATGCGCAGTGTGAAATAAACATTGACACTCGGCCATTTTTAAAGATACATCGCCCTTTGGATTTTAAGCTAGCGCTTGTAGTACTCTGGCGAACAATACAGTAAGTTATCATAAGTTTGTGGTTGGGCATAGTGGGGTATCTAATCCTAGTTTGGGGCCCAACTGTCATGGCATCAAGAATCCTGGTGTTATAAAGTCACTTTCGTCGTTGATGGTTCCACTCATGAGTGCGTGTAACAGCTTGATGAGGTCTTAACTTTAGTTATTAAAGATTTTCTTAAACCACTCTTTACACCGGGAGAGCATTAATATGGGTCACTCATATAACCGCGGCGGCTGCCACGAGATTTACCAACCCTGTTAACCTTAACTGATTCAAGCTTGTGCTCATACATCAATGTTTATCACTGCTGAAGTCCCTTGTGGGGGGGGTGCGCGGGGCGGGGGGGGGGGGGACGGTGGGGTGCGGTGGTGAAGCAAGGTGTCTTGGGCTAAATGTGTGTGCCACATTGGCTTGATGTTGAGAATGCAACGATTTTTTTAATGTAGTTTTGAGTAAGTTCACATGTAGTAGTAAACAAGGTGGTTAGGGCCCCCCAAGCAGAGGCATGTTAAGATTAGTTGATTGTCTTGTATTAGGGGGTGTAGGAAAATTAGTAAGAAGATGCCAGCTACAACCATGGTGCTGGAGTGGAGTAGGGCAGAGACTGGCGTAGGGCCTTCTATGGCCGCTGGCAATCAAGGGTGGAGTCCAAACTGGGCAGATTTACCTGCTGCGGCCAGGACTAGGCCCAAGAGTGGCAGGGTGAGGTTTTTGTCTTTATTTTATCTAAAGAGTTGTTGAATTTCCCACGTGTTCAGGTTTATAGCCAGTCAGGCCATGCTTAAGATAAGTCCGATGTCTCCTATTCAGTTGTAGATGACGGCTTGTAGAGCTGCAGTATTTGCATCTGCTCGACTGTATCATTAGCCAATGAGAAGGAAGGACATGATTCCGACCCGCCGGTGTTTGTGTGTCTGTGGCCCGCCTCACTGACGCCTCCCGCCCCTGTTCACTGGCCAAACGGCCTGCCTGCCTGCAAGTTAGTTCGCAGCTCGGAAGGCTGCTGTTGCTGCTTCAGACAGATAGGAAAATTCAATTTTTAAAACATTTGCTTTATCATTTATTATTCAGGATGGCTCTTTATTTGTAGAAATGAAACACTTAAATGTTTATAAACTTCAGTTACTTCCCTTCTCTCACCCCCCCCCCCCCCCATCTCAATTTATCATTCCCTACGCCTGATTTGTAACCTACGCCTGATTTGTAAATGTAGGCAAGGTTTATCTGAGCGTACAAAAATCTACACTTACTCCATTCTAAGTTAGTTTGGAGTAAGTTTTCGCTGCTAAACTTGCAAAACAAGCACAAGTGGCTGGACACGCCCCCTTTTGAAAAAAAAAATCTGTTCTACAATGAAACTTACGAGAACTGGAGCAAACTAAATGCCAAGAATTGCAATTTCTAAGATGCTCCATTCTAAACTAGTTGCTCCAAAAAAATGGAGCAACTCAGGCTGCAACTTGTCCCCAAGGACTCTACGCTTTTTGAAACAGTTGACAGTATAGATGCAAAGTAGGACAATGCCATCAGTAGAACAATGATTGGCTTACACACTACTCTATCTTAAATAGTGATGGTTGTTTGAAAAGGAGCAATGTTGAAGGATATAGGAAGCAAGTAGGGGAGTGAGATTAGATGAGTTGGTTCATATGTAGAAAAACACCAGTGCACATTTGATGGGTCAAATGGTCTGTTCACATTTTGTGGTTTCTACAGTCCCATGTTGAAAGCTGTCATCTACATAGAACATAGAAATTTACAGCGAGAAGGAGGCCATTTCAGCCTATCGTGTCTAGGCCGGCCGACAAAGAGCCGCACGACCCTTGGTCAGCAGTCCTTAGTTACATATAAACTAATGAACAATGACGGAAAGGCAAAGAGCACCCAGCCCAACCAGCCCGTCTCATACAACTGCGACATGCCTTATACTGAAACATTCTACACTCCACCCCAACTGGAGCCATGTGATCTCCTGGGAGAGGCAAAAACCAGATAAAAGCCCAGGTCAATTTAGGGAGAAAAAAATTGGGGAAAATTCCTCTCCGACCCATCCAGGCGATCGAAACTAGTGCAGGAGATCGCCCTGGCCGTATTCTATTCCCTGCAGTACTTACCATTATATCTGCTTCGTCCAACAAAAGGTCATCCAGTCTAATTCCAATTACCAGCTCTAGGTCCGTAAACCTGCAGGTTACGGCACTTTAAGTGCCCATCGAACCATCTCAACAGTGGTGAGGGTTTCGACATCCACCACTCTTCCAGGCAACGAGTTACAGATCCCGACAACTCTCTGCGTAAAGAAGACCCCCTCCCCCCCACCTCAAATCCCCTCTAAACCCACCAACCACCTTAAAACTATGCCCCCATGTAATAGATCCTTCCACCAATGGAAATAGGCCCTTACTATCCACTATGTCCAGGCCCCTCAATATTTTGTACACCTCAATGCCTTACATGGTCAAATAACCTGCCGGTATTCGCTGTTCAAGCTTAGACATGCAGAATAACCCACAAGACTGTCTGCCTCTTTAGGAGAGGGGTTAAGAGGGATGCAGAAATTAACAAGTTAAATGAAGTGTCAAACCAAAACTTTCCTTTTTTGAGGGTTGGGAGGTATTTGAAATCATGCAAAGCTGTAATCTGCTCTTGAGGATTCAGATGAGTCATGCAAACCATTTCACAATTTATAATTTATCTACATGCTGCAAAAATGCTTAAGAATTCTAATCAAATGGCCATCTCTTCATGTCTTAAGATAAATTTGCCAAAGCCTTTCTGACGAGGTTTTAATATAATTTGAGTAATTAGACTTGAGGAAATTGACCTGATTTTATGAGGGTCCCTAGGGCCATTTGTAGCATTAAAATGCCTGCAAAGGTCAATACCTCATTGTCCATGTGCACGAAGGCTGCTGGCTTTTGTCTGTGTGTTAAGATGACATGTTCAGGACTTGAACTACAATGGTGTTAATCAATAAAATGATCGATGTAACCCAATTCTGCAGCTGGTTGGAGGTCAGCTGAGGAGATGAAAACGTCGTTTTGAGTAGGGATTCAATCAAACCCAATAGGTACGGTGGCAGCATTTTACTCTGAATGATTGTGAAGACAATGGAGGATAATAAAGTAGCATCATTCCAGTGACTTCACCACTTACAACATGAACAAAACACATCAGGTTTTTTAATGTATGCTGACCAAGGTGAGGACTGTTATCTCCGGGGCATGGAACACTATATTTCAGACATGCAATATCAGCATTCAGCACTCCCAGGATAGGTTTAGAAGATTTAGATGCAGAATAAAGCCCCTTCTATTCTGTCCCAATAAAATGTCTGGGCTTTAAAATCAGAAACGCGCCCCTTACTGTACCACTGACATTTTTTCATTTCCCACACGAGCCTCTGAGTTAGATTACCAAGTACAGATATTGTCAAATTCTGTGCTGTGATGCCGTGCCCACTTAGATTTTGCATTGAGATTGATAAACTGGTTTCCTAATTGACCCTTACAGCCTGCAGAGAGTGGGAACTTATATCCCATTAGCCTCGTCTGGATTTGAATGTAGTTCCCATGGATACCTAACTCACCAAGTCACTCAGTTCCTAAGTTATAAATCTTTGTAATGGATGGCATCCACGTACAACACAAATCATATTTTATTTCTTTTTAAACTTTGGAAATTAGGCAGGATGACTTTTGCACAGCTGATCGGGTTGTAGCATGCTAAGATCTGTGCTGCTGTTGTGGCATACTGAAAAGATTGAGGCTACAAAAGGGAATGTGGGGTCATTTTCTGTTGTATAAAACTGCCACCGTTTTTCTGCGGAGAGAGTTGCTGTTTTATTCCAAATATTTTGTTAAAATTGGAGATCATTTTTAAGCCTGTTGGTCATAACTTTGGGGGCTTGTGCTTAAACACGGATGCAGTTTTTTTTTTTAACGACTATTGCTTGCAGTGGTGACTTGGGGTGAGGAGAAATATTACTTTGCGATAAGAAAGACCACGATCTATTTGATAACCTCCTTCTATAATAACAACTACTGTCTTCTTGCGGCAGCTTCAATGTCCATTCGAACTGGTGGACAGAACCTTAGTTTAATATCTCCTCTGAGAGTGGCACTTTGGACAGTTCAGTACTCCCTTGATATTGCACTGGAATGTCAACTGAGATTGTGTATTCGGGTTCTAGGGCCCAAGTTTCCACACGCGTCTAGAACGGCGCAGTCCCGACCAGGACGCCCGTTTTTCGTGCCACAAAGTGCGCCTAAAAAAATCCTCGGTATTCTCCACCTACCTGCAGGTCCTCTGGCCCTCGGCGCAGCCAGCACGAGCTGTGGGGGGGCGGAGCCAGGTTCCTGCGCTGAAAACAGTGCCGGGACCTCTGCACATGCGCGCTACAGTGGACACGCAAGTGCAGTAGCTCCAGGCGCCGAACTGTGTGGGAGGGGCCCGAAGCACGCAGCCCCTAGCCCTGGCTGAATGGCCTCACTGGGGCTGCGTGAATAAGGCTCTTCCCACGGCCAGCTCCTGCTCCCCCCCTGACCAGACCCGACACCCGCTCCCCCCATCCCCCCGCCTCCGGACCAGACCCGACACCCGCGCCCCCCCCCCCCCCCCCGACCCGACCCGACCCGACCCGCGCTCCTGTTCCCGCTCCGCCCCCCCCCCCGACTGGACCCGACTCCCGCTCCGGACTGGATCCGACCTGACCTCCCCCCCGCCCCCCTCTCCCTCCCCCCTCTCCCTCCCTCTCCCGCCCCCTCTCTCTCCTTCCCCCTCGCCCCCTCTCTCTCCTTCCCCCTCGCCCCCTCTCTCTCCTTCCCCCTCGCCCCCTCTCTCTCCTTCCCCCTCGCCCCCTCTCTCTCCTTCCCCCTCGCCCCCTCTCTCTCCTTCCCCCTCGCCCTCTCTCTCCTTCCCCCTCGCCCCCTCTCTCTCCCCCCCCTCTCTCTTCCCCCCCCTCTCTCTTTCCCCCCCCTCTCTTCCCCCCCCCCTCTCTCTTTCCCCCCCCTCTCTCTTTCCCCCCCTCTCTTCCCCCTCCCCCTCCCCCCCTCTCTCTTCCCCCCCCCCCTCTCTTCCCCCCCCCCCTCTCTCTTCCCCCCCCTCTCTTCCCCACCCCCCTCTCTCTTCCCCTCTCTCTTCCCCCCCCCCCTCTCTTCCCCCCCCTCTCTTCCCCCCCTTCCCCCCCCTCTCTTCCCCTCCCCCTCCCCCCTCTCTCTTCCCCCCCCCCTCTCTTCCCCCCCTCTCTTCCCCCCCTTCCCCCCCCTCTCTTCCCCCCCCTTTCCCCCCCTCTCTTCCCCTCCCCCTCCCCCCCTCTCTCTTCTCCCCCCCCTCTCTCTTCTCCCCCCCTCTCCCCCCCCTTCCCCCCCCTTCCCCCCCCCTCTCTTCCCCCCCCTTCCCCCCCCTCTCTTCCCCTCCCCCTCTCTCTTCTTCCCCCCCTCTCTTCCCCTCCCCCCCTCTCTTCCCCTCCCCCTCTCTCTTCTCCCCCCCCTCTCTTCTCCCCCCCCCTCCCCTCTCTCTTCTCCCCCCCCTCTCTTCTCCCCCCCCCTCTCCCTTCCCCCCCCCTCTCCCTTCCCCCCCCTCTCTTTCCCCCCCTCTCCCCCCCCCTCTCCCCCCCCTTCCCCCCCCCTCTCTTCCCCCCCTTCCCCCCCCCTCTCTTCCCCTCCCCCTCCCCCCCCCTCTCTTCTCCCCCCCCTCTCTTCTCCCCCCCCTCTCTTCTCCCCCCCCTCTCTTCCCCCCCCTCTCTCTTCCCCCCCCTCTCTCTTCCCCCCCCTCTCTCTTCCCCCCCCTCTCCCTTCCCCCCCCTCTCTCTTCCCCCCCCCTCTCTCTTCCCCCCCCCTCTCTCTTCCCCCCCCTCTCTCTTCCCCCCCCCTCTCTCTTCCCCCCCCCTCTCTTCCCCCCCCCCCCGCTCTCTTCCCCCCCCCCCGCTCTCTTCCCCCCCCCCCGCTCTCTTCCCCCCCCCCCCGCTCTCTTCCCCCCCCCCCGCTCTCTTCCCCCCCCCCCCGCTCTCTTCCCCCCCCCCGCTCTCTTCCCCCCCCCCGCTCTCTTCCCCCCCCCCGCTCTCTTCCCCCCCCCCGCTCTCTTCCCCCCCCCCCCGCTCTCTTCCCCCCCCCCCGCTCTCTTCCCCCCCCGCTCTCTTTCCCCCCCCCCCTGCTCTCTTTTCCCCCCCCCCGCTCTCTTCCCCCCCCCCCCGCTCTCTTTCCCCCCCCCCCCGCTCTCTTTCCCCCCCCCCCGCTCTCTTTCCCCCCCCCCCGCTCTCTTTCCCCCCCCCCGCTCTCTTCCCCCCCCCCGCTCTCTTTCCCCCCCCCCCCGCTCTCTTTCCCCCCCCCCCGCTCTCTTTCCCCCCCCCCCGCTCTCTTTCCCCCCCCCCCCGCTCTCTTTCCCCCCCCCCCGCTCTCTTTCCCCCCCCCCGCTCTCTTTCCCCCCCCCCCCCGCTCTCTTTCCCCCCCCCCCCCGCTCTCTTTCCCCCCCCCCCGCTCTCTTTCCCCCCCCCCGCTCTCTTTCCCCCCCCCCGCTCTCTTTCCCCCCCCCGCTCTCTTTCCCCCCCCCCGCTCTCTTTCCCCCCCCCCGCTCTCTTTCCCCCCCCCCGCTCTCTTTCCCCCCCCCCGCTCTCTTTCCCCCCCCCCGCTCTCTTTCCCCCCCCCCGCTCTCTTTCCCCCCCCCCGCTCTCTTTCCCCCCCCCCGCTCTCTTTCCCCCCCCCCGCTCTCTTTCCCCCCCCCCGCTCTCTTTCCCCCCCCCCGCCTCTTTCCCCCCCCCGCTCTCTTTCCCCCCCCCCGCTCTCTTTCCCCCCCCCCGCTCTCTTTCCCCCCCCCCGCTCTCTTTCCCCCCCCCCGCTCTCTTTCCCCCCCCCCGCTCTCTTTCCCCCCCCCGCTCTCTTTCCCCCCCCCGCTCTCTTTCCCCCCCCCCGCTCTCTTTCCCCCCCCCCGCTCTCTTTCCCCCCCCCCGCTCTCTTTCCCCCCCCCGCTCTCTTTCCCCCCCCCGCTCTCTTTCCCCCCCCCCGCTCTCTTTCCCCCCCCCCGCTCTCTTTCCCCCCCCCCGCTCTCTTTCCCCCCCCCCGCTCTCTTTCCCCCCCCCCGCTCTCTTTCCCCCCCCCCGCTCTCTTTCCCCCCCCCCGCTCTCTTTCCCCCCCCCCCGCTCTCTTTCCCCCCCCCCGCTCTCTTTCCCCCCCCCGCTCTCTTTCCCCCCCCCGCTCTCTTTCCCCCCCCCCGCTCTCTTTCCCCCCCCCCGCTCTCTTTCCCCCCCCCCGCTCTCTTTCCCCCCCCCCGCTCTCTTTCCCCCCCCCCGCTCTCTTTCCCCCCCCCCGCTCTCTTTCCCCCCCCCCGCTCTCTTTCCCCCCCCCCGCTCTCTTTCCCCCCCCCCGCTCTCTTTCCCCCCCCCCGCTCTCTTTCCCCCCCCCCGCTCTCTTTCCCCCCCCCCGCTCTCTTTCCCCCCCCCGCTCTCTTTCCCCCCCCCGCTCTCTTTCCCCCTCCCCTCTCTCTCTTCCCCCCCTCTCCCTCTCTTCCCCACCCCCCCCCCCCCTCTCCCTTCCCCCCGACCCGACCCAACCCAACGCCACCTACCTGTAAATCTGGTGCTGGGGACGGGCCCTGCCCGAAGTCTCGGGCCGGCCCGTTCAGCCTTCGGTCCCGAAAGGCCTGCCTGAAGCACTTTCACACAGGTAGGAAGATGGTTTATTTAATCTTTTCTTTGCTTATAAGTGTTTATTCAGGTTGGATTTATTTGTATAATATTTGCATAAGTATAAATAAGGATTTATTATAGAATTTAATGACTTCCCTTCCCCCCCTCCCCACCTCGTTCTGGACGCCTAATTTGTAACCTGCGCCTGATTTTTTAATGTGTAGAACAGGTTTTTTCAGTTTTACAAAAATCTTCACTTGCTCCATTCTACTTTAGTTTGGAGTACGTTTTCACTGTGGAAACTTTCAAATCAGGCGTCAGTGGCCGGACACGCCCCCTTTTGAAGAAAAAATTCTGTTCCAAAGTAGAACTGTTCTACCTGACTAGAACTGCAGAAAAAAAAATGTGGAGAATTGCGATTTCTAAGATAGTCCGTTCTCCACCAGTTGCTCCTAAAAATCAGGCGCAAATCATGTGGAAACTTGGGCCCTAGTGTGGGCTTCAAATCCACTATCTTCTACTCAAAGTGAGATTGCTTCCCGTTAGAATTTTAGCTCTTCGTCTACTCTCTCCTATGTTCACAACAAAGTGATCTCTGTCCCTATGATCTAAAATTTACCTCCTGATCTGTGCCATGACACGGAATAGTGTGCCTTGGGATTAATAATGACTGTCATAGAAAGTGAACAGACTGCCTACCATACACTACTGTTCCCTTTCAAAAGGCACCAAAACATCAGAACGCATTGTTCAGGCTAAAACTAATAATCTTATTTATTTGCATGGTAAAAGGAATAATCAGTGTGTTTGAAAACTATCTCAAATAATGACGGTTGATTGAAATCGAATAACTAAGGCTGTGTAGATAGGGCTTTAAACTAAAAAAAAGCGGGGAGGGCGGGGGGAGAGGTCTTAGGGGAAATTTAGAAATCTGAAGAGAAAAGTCAAGGCAATGGAACAGTGTACCAATTTGGGTAAAGATAAGCAGAGTGTGATGGGAAACATAGAAACATAGAAAATAGGTGCAGGAGTAGGCCATACGGCCCTTCGAGCCTGCACCACCATTCAATAAGATCATGGCTGATCATTCCTTCAGTACCCCGTTCCTGCTTTCTCTCCATATCCCTTGATCCCTTTAGCTGCAAGGGCCATATCTAACTCCCTCTTGAATATATCCAATGAACTGGCATCAACAACTCTCTGCGGTAGGGAATTCCATAGGTTAACAATTCTCTGGGTGAAGAAGTTCCTCCTCATCTCAGTCCTAAATGGCCTACCTCTTATCCTAAGACTATGTCCCCTGGTTCTGGACTTCCCCAACATCGGGAACATTCTTCCTGCATCTAACCTGTCCAGTCCCGTCAGAATTTTATATGTTTCTATGAGATCCCCTCTCATCCTTCTAAACTCCAGTGAATACAGGCCCAGTCGATCCAGTCTCTCCTCATATGTCAGTCCTGCCATCCCAGGAATCAGTCTGGTGAACCTTCGTTGCACTCCCTCAATATCAAGAACGTCCTTCCTCAGATTAGGAGACCAAAACTGAACACAATATTCCAGGTGGGGCCTCACCAAGG
This sequence comes from Pristiophorus japonicus, assembly GCF_044704955.1. NCBI lineage: Eukaryota > Metazoa > Chordata > Chondrichthyes > Pristiophoridae > Pristiophorus > Pristiophorus japonicus. The sequence goes on along the minus strand of NC_091991.1, from coordinate 85,987,825 downwards.
CCCTGTACAATTGCAGTAAGACTTCCCTGCTCCTATACTCAAATCCCCTTGCTATGAAGGCTAACATACCATTTGCCTTCTTCACCGCCTGCTGTACCTGCATGCCAACCTTCAATGACTGATGAATCATGACACCCAGGTCTCGTTGCATCTCCCCTTTTCCTAATCTGCCGCCACTTAGATAATATTCTGCCTTCGTATTTTTGCCCCCAAAGTGGATAACCTCACATTTATCCACATTATACTGTATCTGCCATGTATTTGCCCACTCGCCTAACCTGTCCAAATTACCCTGCAGCCTCTTGGCGTCCTCCTCACAGCTCACACCGCCACCTAGTTTAGTGTCATCTGCAAATTTGGAGATATTACACTCAATTCCATCATCCAAATCATTAATGTATATTGTAAAGCACTGAGCCCTGCAGCACTCCACTAGTCACTGCCTGCCATTCTGAAAAGGACCTGTTAATCCCGACTCTCTGCTTCCTGTCTGCCAACCAGTTCTCGATCCACGTCAGTACATTACCCCCAATACCATGTGCTTTGATTTTGCACACCAATCTCTTGTGTGCGACCTTGTCAAAAGTCTTTTGAAAGTCCAAATACACCACATCCACTGGTTCTCCCTTGTCCACTCTACTAGTTACATTCTCAAAAAAATTCCAGAAGATTTGTCAAGCACCATTTCCCCTTCATAAATCCTATCACTGCTTTCCAAATGTGCTGCTATTTCATCCTTAATGATTGATTCCAACATTTTCTCCACTACTGATGTCAGGCTAACTGATGTATAATTACCCGTTTTCTCTCTCCCTTTTTTAAAAAGTGGTGTTACATTAGCTACCCTCCAGTCCATAGGAACTGATCCAGAGTCGATAGACTGTTGGAAAATTATCACCAATGTATCCACTATTTCTAGGGCCACTTCCTTAAGTACTCTGGGATGTAGACTATCAGGCCCTGGGGATTTATCAGCCTTCAATCCCATCAATTTCCCGAACACAATTTCCTGCCTAATAAGGATATCCTTCAGTTCCTCCTTCTCACTAGACCTTCGGACCCCTAGTACATCCGGAAGGTTATTTGTGTCTTCCTTTGTGAAGACAGAACCAAAGTACTTGTTCAATTGGTCTGCCGTTTCTTTGTTCCCTATTATGAATTCACCCGAATCCGACTGCAAGGGACCTACGTTTGCCTTCACTAATCTTTTTCTCTTCACATATCGATAGAAGCTTTTGCAGTCATTTTTTATGTTACCGGCAAGCTTCTTCTCGTACTCTGTTTTCCCCCCTCTTAATTACACCCTTTGTCGTCCTCTGCTGTATTCTAAATTTCTCCCAGTCCTCAGGCTTGCTACTTTTTCTGGCTAATTTCTATGCCTCTTCCTTGGATTTAACACTATCCTTAATTTCCCTTGTTAGCCACGGTTGAGCCACCTGCCCCGTTTTATTTTTACTCCAGACAGGGATGTACAACTGTTGAAATTCGTCCATGTGATCTTTAAATGTTTGCCATTGCCTTTAAGTATCATTTGCCAGTCTAATCTAGCAAATTCACACCTCATACCATCAAAGTTACCTTTCCTTAAGTTCAGGACCCTAGTTTCTGAATTAACTGTGTCACTCTCCACCTTAATAAAGAATTCTACCATATTGTGGTCACTCTTCCTCCAGGGGCCTCGCACAACAAGATTGCTAATTAGTCCCTTCTCATTACACATCACCCAGTCTAGAAGGCCAGCTCACTGGTTGGTTCCTCGACATATTGGTCTAGAAAACCATCCCTAATACACTCCAGGAAATCCTCCTCCGCATTGCTACCAGTTAGGTTCGCCCAATCAATATGTAGATTAAAGTCGCCCATGATTACTGTTGTTCCTTTATTGCACACATCCCTTATTTCTTGTTTGATGCTATCCCCAACCTCACTACTACTATTTGGTGGCCTGTACACAACTCCCACTAGCGTTTTCTGCCCTTTGGTATTCCGTAGCTCCACCCATACCGATTCCACATCATCCAAGCTGATGTCCTTCTTTACAATTGCACTAATTTCCTCTTTAACCAGCAACGCCACCCCGCCTCCTTTTCCTGTCTGTCTATCCTTCCTAAATGCTGAATACCCCTGGATATTGAGTTCCCAGCCTTGGTCACCTTGGAGCCATGTCTCCGTGATGCCAATCACATCATACCAGTTAGCTGCTATCTGCGCAGTTAATTCGTCCACCTTATTCCGAATACTCCTTGCATTGAGGCACAGGGCCTTCAGGCTTGTCTTTTTAACACACTTTGACCCTTTAGAATTTTGCAGTAAAGTGTTTTTTGCCTTCGGTTTCTCTGCCCTCCACTTTTACTATTCTCCTTTCTACCTTTTGCTTCTGTCTCCATTTTATTCCCCTCTGTCTCCCTGCATAGGTTCCCATCCCCCTGCCATATTAGTTTAACTCCTCCCAAACAGCACTAGCAAACACTCCCCCTTGGACATTGGTTCCGGTCCTGCCCAGGTGCAGACCGTCCGATTTGTACAGGAATCGGTTCCAATGTCCCAGGAATTTGAATCCCTCCCTTCTGCACCACTCCTCAAGCCACGTATTCATCTGAGCTATCCTGTGATTCCTACTCTGACTAGCACTGGTAGCAATCCTGAGATTACTATTTTTGAGGTCCTACTTTTTAATTTAACTTCTAGCTCCCTAAATACGTCTCGTAGGACCTAATCCCGTTTTTTACCTATATGCACCACGACAACTGGCTGTTCACCCTCCCTTTTCAGAATGCCCTGCACCCGCTCCGAGACATCCTTGACCCTTGCACCAGGGAGGCAACATACCATCCTGGAGTCTCAGTTGTGGCTGCAGAAACGCCTGTTTATTCCCCTTACAATCGAATCCCCTATCACTATTGCTCTCCCACTCTTTTTCCTGCCCTCCTGTGCAGCAGAGCCAGCCACGGTGCCATGAACCTGACTGCTGCTGCTTCCCCTGATGAGTCATCCCCCTCAACAGTACCCAAAGCGGTGTATCTGTTTTGCAGGGGGATGACCGCAGGGGAGCCCTGCACTACCTTCCTTGCACTGCTCTTCCTGTTGGTCTTCCATTCCCTATCTGGCTGTGAACCCTTTACCTGCGGTAAGACCAACTCACTAAATGTACTATTCACATCATTCTCAGCATCGTGGATGCTCCATAGTGAATCCACCCACAGCTCCAGTTCTGCAACGCGGTCCATCAGGAGCTGGAGGCGGATACACTTCCCGCACACGTAGTCGTCAGGGACACCGGAGACGTCTCTGATTTCCCACATGGTACAGGAGGAGCACAACACGTGTCCGAGCTCTCCTGCCATGACTTAACCCCTAGATTAACTTAATTTGGCAACAAGGCTAAATGTTACTTACTGAAATAGAAAAGAAAAAGAAAAGCTACTTACCCGCTTGGCTGTGACGTCACCTTTCGATTTCTTTCTACTTTTTTGCCTTTTGTTCTTGCTGCAGCTGCACAAGCACGCCTTTATAGGCCTCTCGACACTCCGACCCCGGAACTCCCGCCTCTCCGACTCCCTGAGCTCCTGGTCTCACTGGCCTTTATAGGCCTCTCGATGCTCTGCCGCCAGAACTCCCGCCTCTCCGACTCCACTCTCACCTCTCCGACAGGGACAGACAGTTTAGTTTAGCGGTAAAAGTGCATCAGCAAATGTGAGAGCAGAGAATAATGGTAAAAAGTTAAAATTAAAGGCTCTTTATCTGAATGCATGCAACATTTGTAACAAGATAGATGAATTAGTGGCACAAATAAAGATCTATTGGCCATTACAAAGACGTGCTTGCAAGGTGACCAAGGTGACTAAATATTCTAGGGTACTTGACATTTAGAAAAGACAGGCAGAATAGAAAAGAAGAGGGGCGTAGCCCTGATATTAAAGGATGACATAAGGACAGTAGTGGGAAAGGATCTTGGCTCGGAAGATCAGGAAGTAGAATCAGTATGGGTGGAGATAAGAAATAATAAGGGGCAGGAAACACTGGTGGATGTAGTTTGTAAGCCCCTAAACAGTAAATATACTGTTGGACAGAGTATTAATCAAAAAATAGCTTGTAACAAAGGTAATACGATAATTATGAGGGGCTTTAATCTTCATATAGACTGGGCAAATCAAATTGGCAAAGCTAATCTGGAGGACTAGTTCATGGAATGCATTTGAGACCATTTCCAACAATACGCATGGAACTAACCAGGGAACAGGCTATTTCAGATCTTGTATTGTGTAATGAGACAGGGTTAATTAGTAATCTCATAGTAAAGGATCCTCTTGGGAAGAGTGATCATAATATGAAGAAACTTCACATTGAGTTTGAGTGAAATACTTCAATTGGAAATGAGAGTCTTAAAGTTAAAGCCAATTACATAGGTATGAGGAACGAGTTAGCTAGGGTAGATTGGGAAATTAGATTAAAAGGTATGATAGATAAGCAGTGTCAAACATTTAAAGAAATATTCTAAAATTCTCAATCAGTATACATTCTATTGAGAAATAAAAACTCCATGGGAAAAGTGATCTATCTGTGGCTAACTAAAGAAGTTAAGGATAGTTTTAGATTAAAAGGCTTAGAATATTGTGAAGAATAGTAGTAAGCCTGAGAATTTGCGAGCTTTGGAAACCAGCAAAGGATGACCAAAAAATTGATTAAAAGAGAGAAAATAGAATAAGAAAAAATTAGCAAGAAATATAAAAACAGATTGTAAGAGCTTCTATAAGTATGTAAAAAGGAAGAGTAGCAAAAGTAAGCGTTGGTCCCTTCGAGGCTAAGACAGGTGAAATTATTATGGGGAATAAGGAAAGAGCAGAGACTTCAAATATTTTGTATCTGTCTTCACAATAGAAGACACAAAAAGCATACCAAAAATAGTGGGGAACCAAGAGGCTAATGATAGTGAGGAACTTAAAATAATTAATATCAGTAAAGAAAAAGTACTTGAGAAACTAATTGGGACTAAAACCCGACAAATCCATTGGACCCTGATGGCTTACATCCTAGGGTTCTAAACCTAGATTCTCGAATGATCCGAGCGGATTGGAAGGTAGCAAATGTAACCTCGCTATTGAAGAATGGAGGGACAGAGAAAATGGGGAACTACAGGCCAGTTAGCCTGACATCAGTCGTCGGGGAAAATGCTGGAATCGATTATTAAGGAAGTGGTAACAGGGCACTTAAATCATAATATGATTAGGCAGAGTCGTCATGGTTTTATGAAAGGAAAATTGTGTTAAACAAATGTATTCGTTTTTTGAGGATGTAACTAGTGGGGTAGATTAAAGGGGAACCAGTGGATGTAGTATATTTGGATTTCCAAAATGCATTCGATAAGGTGTCACATAAAAGGTTGCTACACAAGATAATGGCTCATGGGGTTGGGGTGATATATTAGCATGGGTAGAGGATTGGTTAACAGACAGAAAACAGAGTAAGGGTAAACAGGCTATTTTCAGGTTAGCAAGCTGTAACTAATGGGGTGTCACAAGGATCAGTGCTTGGCCTCAGCTATTTATAATCTATATTAATGACTTGGATATACTACATCCACTGGTTCCCCTTTAATCTACCCCACTAGTAACATCCTCAAAAAACTAATACATTTGCTCAACACAATTTTCCTTTTATAAAACCATGATGACTCTGTCCAATCATATTATGATTTTCTAAGTGCTCTGTTACCACTTCCTTAAGGGACTGAGTGCAATGTATCCAAGTTTGCTGACGATACAAAGCTAGGCGGAAATGTAAGCTGTGAGGACACAAAGAGACTGCAAAGAGATTTGGACAGGTTAAGTGAGTGGGCAGTAAGGTGACTGATGGAGGATAATGTGAGGTTATTCACTTTGGTAGGAAGAATAGAAAAACAGAATATTTTATAAATGGTGAGAAACCATTAAATGTTGGTGTTCAGAGTGATTTAGGTGTCCTCACACAGGAAACGCAGAGTGTTAGCATGCAGATGCAGCAAGCAATTAGGAAGGCAAATGGGATGTTTGCCTTTATTGCAAGGGTAAAGAAGCCTTACTGCAATTGTACAGGGCTTTGGTGAGACCACACCTGGAGTACTGTGCACAGTTTTTTTTTCCTTATCTGAGAAAGGATAGACATGCCTTAGAGGTGGTGCAACGAAGGTTCACTAGATTGATCCATGGGATGAGGGGGTTGTCCTATGAGGAGAAATTGAGCAGATTAAGACTATACTCTGGCATTTAGAAGAATAGGAGGCGATCTCGTTGAAATATATATGATTCTGAGGGGGCTTGATAGGGTAGATGCTGAAAGATTGTTTTCCTTGGCTGGAGAGTCTAGAACTAGGGGTCACAGTCTCAGGATAAGGGGTTGACCATTTAGAACATTGCTGAGGAGGAATTTTTTCACTCAGAGGGTTGTGAATCTTTGGAATTCTCTATCCCAAAGGGCTATGGATGCTGAGTCGTTAAGTATATTCAATGGTGATATAGATAGATTTTTGGACTCTAGTGGAATCAAGGGATATGGGGATTGGGCGGGAAATTGGAGTTGAGATCGAAGATCAGTCATGATCTTATTGAATGGCAGAGCAGGCTTGAAGGGCCATATGGCCTACTCCTGCTCCTAATTCTTATATTCTTAGAGGAATATGATAGGTATGGGGAACGAGTGGGATGAGACTAGATGGCTCGTGCAGAGAAAAACACTGGTTCAGACTTGAGGGGATAAATGACCCATTTCATTGCTGTACTATTCTAAAATTGTATGAAGTGTCCAAAAAGATATGGTCCTTTTCAAAATCTTTTAACTCAATGCTTATAAGTTCCAAATGTACTGTGCTTCTGCCCAAGTAGTCTAGTCTCACTGCAGAAACACAAGGCTCATTTGGCCCACCCATTTTTTCGGCGCACTCACCAGAGATGCACCGACTTTGTGGGCTGAAAACGGTGCCTTAAAAAATCTCCCCTAATTCTGGCAGCTGTGTTGCCTCTCCCGGGGCTTGGCGTGGCGTGGACAGTCGATTGGGGGACGGAGCTAGGGCCCTGCGCGAAAAAACAGTGCCGGCAGCTGTCCACATGTGCATTAGAGCGTTCACGCATGCGCAGTACCTCCTGCGTGCTGCAGCGTGGGACCCGATGTGTCCCGGGCCGAGTGGCCTGCCGCCTTCCTGGGCTAAGGCTACAGCAAACAGGTTGGTGCGGGGAGAGTTTTGATGGGGGGGGGGGAGGAGGAGGAGGAGGAGGAGGAGCTATACAGCTGTTTGAACCTATTCACATTCTTTAGTCAAGTCATTATACCTACCCAACTGGCCACATACGCTTGGCCTAAGTTAGTTTGGAGTAACTATTAGCTGTCCAAAGTGGCCAAAATGGGCGTAGGTGGCTGGTAATGTCCCCTTTTGAAAAAAACTGAAGTAAACTAAACTATTAAAAAAGATGCTAACAAACTCACTTACACTGCCGCAAATTGAATGTGCAAAATGGGGATTTTTAAGATACTCGAGAAAAATCAAGTTGCTCCAAAAAAAACGGAGCAACTCCTGGCCAAATTTGTGCCCATAGGTACAAACAGTTGAAGGGCATAGACTTTTCCAGTCCTGTACATTGCTATGCTCCTAGGCAAGGGACGACATAATAAGAAAAGGCAAATGCACTTGTACTATCCAGGGCAGGCTTTTGATGCAAGATCAAAGGAGTTTCCCCATAGCCAGAACATTTGTTGTAAATCATTCTTTTTAGGTTGAAGAGGGTAAATTGCAGCCTTTCCTTGCATACAAATATTTTGATCCCAAGAACAGTCCTTTGTGGTCATTATGCATCTTCAAATTTCACACGTGTCCAGCATTCCAAGGTCAAGAGAGAATTGCTAATGCAATTAACATGTAATGACTTCCTTCTGGGAGGCTAGCTGGGTTATAGATAGCTTGCACAGAAATATATTTATCCCCACACAGTCTTTGTGTATTGCTTTAGCTCACTTTCTCTGTCACAAAAGCTAAACATTTCCATTTGCTAAAGAAGCTAACAATGTTTAATTTTTCAATTTTCAATAAGTTGGCTTATCTAAAATTTCATATGAGTTAGATATAATAGACACATTTACAGTACAAAGCAAGGCAGAATTTGGCTTTCGTCATATCCAGTTAAGTCATGCTGACACTTGTGAGCCAAGTAGGCCAAATGTGCCTCCAGTTGATTAATATACTAAAGCCCACAGCTAAAATTGTCCTTCTGGTAGAAGGAAGACCGTGCAGTAATGCAACGATTGGACATAAAACCTCACCAATTTATTCCATATAGCAAGAACATTGTGCCTGCTTCAGTCAATGTCCACTATTGTCTTTGCATGGTTCTAAATATATTTATCATTATAGTACTGTGCAGGCTTCATGAAACCACATTCAGAAAGATCTCCGGATGTCTCCAAGCGCATCACAACCAATTAAGTACTTTTTTTAAAAAGGGAAAACAATTATATCGATTCTGTAGCACAGAAACAGGCCATTTGGCCCAACTGGTCTATACTGGCGTTATGCTCCACACGAGCCTCCTTCTACCCCATTTCATCCAGCACTATCAGTATACCCTTCTATTCTTTTCTTCCTCATGTATTTATCTAGCTTCCCCTTAAATGCATCTATGCTGTTTGCCTCAACGACTTACTCCTTGTGTTTGCATGTTCCACATTCATACCACATTTTGGGTAAAGAAGTTTATCCTGAATTACCTATTGGGTTTGTTAGTGACTATCTTATATTTATGGCTTCTATTTTTGGTGTCTCGTACAAGTGTAAACTTTTTCTCTACTTTGGAAGGGACCAGATGTATGGCATTGTCTCTAACAGTCCTGTACTTTGCTATGTTCCTAGGGAGGGGAGCTACAGAACAAAATACGGAAACACAGCTGCCAATCTGTGTACAGCAAGGTCCCACAAACAGCAATGAGATAATTGATCAGATAATTTGTTTTAGTTGTGTTGGTGGAGAGATAAATATTGGCCAGAACACTAAAGAAACGTGCTTGCTATTCTTTGAAAGTTGCCATATGGGCCCCAAGTTTCGGCCCGCGCTGGAAACGGCACACCTCTGAGCTGGACGCCTGTTCTTCGCGCCTAAAAATGCGCTAGAAAAAACCTTCGATATTTTCCGGCTCCTCGGAGCTCGATCTCAGCTTGGCGCGGCGTGCTCTTCACAGCGGGGGGCGGAGCCAAACACTCGGGCCGATTCTATAAGTAGTGGGGGGCGGGTCCAATTTAAATGAGCCAACGTGGTGCGGCAATCCTGCGCGTGTGCGTTGGAGCGTGCGCGCATGCTCTGAGTCAAACAAACATTGGCACTCGGCCATTTTTAAAAGGACTCTGCTGCCGTCGAGCCACTAACGCCGCCCCTTAAGCGTGGCCGAATGGCCTCAACCCCCTTGAAAAGCTGCGTGTGTCTGGTGTTGATCCTTCGGCTGCCGGCCAGCCACTGACGCCGCTCCTAACCCATGGCCGAATGGCTTCAGCCCCCTTGAAAAGCTGCGTGCATCCGGTGTTGATCCTTCGGCTGCCGGCCAGCCACTGACGCCGCTCCTATCCCGTGGCCGAATGGCTTCAACCCCCTTGAAAAGCTGCGTGCCTCCGGTGTTGATCCTTCGGCTGCCGGCCAGCCACTAAGAGAATGAAGGCCTGCCTGCAGCTCAGCTCGAAGGCTGCTTGCTGCCGCTGTTGGGGCTGCCGTCGAGACACTGACGCCACACCCCTGCCTGTCTCCAACATGAAAGGCCTGTCTGAAGCACTTTCACACAGGTAGGAACATGGTTTATTTAATCTTTTCTTTGCTTATAAATTTTTATTCAGGTTGGATTTATTTGTATAAGTATAACTAAGGATTGATTGTAGAATTTAATGACTTCCCTTCCCCCCCCCCCCCCACACCTCGTTCCCTATGCCTAATTTGTAACCTACGCCTGATTTTCCAAAGTGTAGACAAGGTTTTTTTGAGCGTACAAAAATCTTCACTTACTCCATTCTAAGTTAGTTTGGAATAAGTTTTCACTGCCGAAACTTTCAAAACAGGCGTAAGTGGAAAAAAAATTCTGTTCCAAAATGAAACTGTTCTAACTGACTAGAACTGGAGCAAACTAAATGGCAAGAATTCGAATTTCTAAGATACTCCCTTCTACACCAGTTGCTCCAAAAAATCAGGAGCAACTGAGGCCGAAACTTGGGCCCATGATCTTTTACGCCCACCTGAGAGGGCAGATGACGTCTCGGTTTGATGTCTCAATTGAAAGACGGCACCTCCGACAGTGCAGCACTCCCACTGTTTCTGGAGTGGAGATTGACCCCACAACCTTCTAACTTTGAGGTGAGAGTGCTACCACTGAGACAGATGCGAGATGGGAGTCTGCTGGAGTTATTCACATAACCTTCCCTAGAACGCTGATCTCTGCTGTGTACTCATACTGCGCATGGCTGAATATATCGACTGTTGTTGGCCCCATTAGGCTTATTGATAACTCTTTTTGAACTCTGAAGTTGACCAATGGACCAAAATGGTTGTTTCTGGTCCTTTATATTTCTATATTTCCATGATAATCTGAGAGCATTATTCTACATGTTTAAATCACTTCAGTAGCCAGAGAGAAATGTTTGTATTCTAGCTTGAAAACTCCATTCAATATGCCATCTGTAGAAGAGAGAAAATGCCATCACATATGGTACATCCAGCTATGAGCTTTGGTACTGCCTCCCTAGTTTTCTCTGGTTTTCTGAAGGTGCTGAATCTCGCTAGGGTGCAGACTGCACGGTGGTAGCTGCCCTCAAGCTCCTCTTCCAAGTGGCCATTCTTCATGCATGAGTTTGAACAGTCAGTATCAACAACAGGAACTTGTATTTATATAAGTTATATACCTGCCCCGATTTCTCCTTATGTGGCTCGGTGTCAATATTTTAAAATCTCATAATACTCCTGTGAAGCGCCTTGGGATGTTTCACTACGTTAAAGGTGCTTCACAGGAGTATTGAGATTTTTAAAAATTGACACCAAACCACATAAGGAGAAATCGAGGCGGGTGACCAAAAGCTTGGTCAAAGAGGTAGGTTTTAAGGAGCGTCTTGAAGGAGGAAAGAGAGGTAGAGAGGCGAAGAGGTTTAGGGATGGAGTACTCTAGCTTAGGGCCTAGGCAACGGAAGGCACAGCCACCAATGATTGAGCAGTTATAATCAGGGATGCTCGAGGGCAGAATTAGAGGAGTGTAGGGTTGTGGGGCTGGAGGAGATTACAGATATAGGGCTCTAAATTGGCCAGGAGTTGCTCCGTTTTTTTGGGAGCAACTTGATTTTTCTGGAGTATCTTAAAAATCCACATTTTGCACATTCAATTTGCACCAGTGTACATGAGTTAGTTAGGATTTTTAACGTTTTTTTTTCAAAAGTGGGCGTTACCAGCTACCTATGCCCGTTTTGGCCACTTTGGCCAACTAATAGTTACTCCAACCTAACTTAGGCTAGCGTATGTGGCTGCTTGTGAAAACCCTTGTGGAGAGTTAAGAAATCAATGCAGGTAGTACATCGGAGGCCAGCAGAACTTAATGACTTGACTAAAGAATCTGAATAGGATTAAACAGCTATACAGGACATCATATGACAAACTTTGCAAAGTTAATTTACTGTACAACAGAAGCATTCAATGAAGCTTAAACTACAAAAATAAAAGTAAAAGATAGTTGAATTAAATTGCCCTGACCTCTCAACTAATTTAAACAACTATTTGTCTGCAATGATTATATTGGACCAAAATTGAGCCCATATTATCTAAATGTCTACTTCAATAAATAAGATATTCTCTCAGTGTTCCCCCATCACACATGTTCTTCTTTCACGATAGCACCAGGTAAATAGGCTTGACAAATGGTCACCACTATTCACAAGAGACAAAACATATTTACATAATTTTTTTCAAAATATCCAAATAAAAAAAATAGAAAAGTCCTACCCTACCTTCATCTTCAGACCGGGAAGGCAGCGCGCCGACCTGTGCAGTAGGCCACTCGGCCTGGGAAAGGGGCGGGATGCACCAGCAGCCGGTGTGAAAAGATAGAAAAAAAGCAACCATAGATTGCAAGGCTTGCTGGGACATTATATTTGGTCAACCTAAGAATTAGAGCTTACTTCAGCAACTATACCAAACAAGCTGTCAGCAGTTGAAACCACGGGTTGCATTACCTCACGGCAGCTAAGGTCATCTGTCTTCTCTGTCTAATTATAATCACAATAAGGATGTGTAAACAAAAAAAAAACAGACAGTGTGTACAGGGGGCAAGGAGAGGTTAGCCCAAAATAAGGAAAGGGTAGCTAAGACAAGTAGCCATTGGATAACACTGATGAGGTAACTAAATTAACTGCTAGACTCTGTACTATTACAAAAAAAAGAGGAGCCATCACATATGATAGTTGTTTACTTAGGGGTATAAATATTCCACATTTCTGTAGATTGTCGGAGTTGGTACCCTAAGCCTTTGACTAGGGCACTCTCCCCTTGTATACAAGTAAAAATAAACTAACAATCTGACGGTCTGCTTGTGTTAAGAGTCTTACCTTGAATCGGTGTCTTCGACACCGGTATGATGATGATGATGATGATGATCGGGTCCCACGCTGCAGCACACACATTGAGGGGCTGGGGGCAAGAGTTACTGCGCATGCGCGCACACTCCAACCCGCATGTGCAGATGTCCCGGCACTGTTTTCAGTGTGGGACGCTGGCTCTGCCCCCGACCCGACTGGTCACGCTGTGCAAAGACCCGGGAGAGGCCGGACAGGGGCCAAAGTGGGGGCCAATTTTTTTCGGAGCACTTTTCGACATCGCAAAACTGCGCATCTCCGGTGAGTGCGCCGAAAAAAGGGGTGGGCCAATTTTGAGCCCATAGGGAGGGGCGAGGCCATGGAGGGATTTGAAAACAAGCATGAGAATTTTTAAATCTAGGCGTTGCTTAACCGGGAGCCAATGCAGGTCAGCGAGCACAGGGGTGATGGGTGAGCAGGACTTGGTGGGAGATAGGACACGGGCTGCCGAGTTTTGGATCACCTCTGGTTTACGGCAGGCTACCTGACCATGGAGGACATCACATGTCTGTAGCAAAACTGTGGAAGATGGATTTCAACGCAGTTTAAGTGTGAGGTCATCCGTTTTGGACCAACGAAATGATAGATCTGAGTATTTTTTAAATGGTGAACAGCTAGGAACCGTAGAGGTCCAAAGAGATTCAGGAGTACCTGTAAATATATAACTAAAATGTAATAGTCAAGTATAAAAAACAATCTAAGTGGCTAATGGAATGTTAGTCTCTATATGGAGAGGGCTAGAATATAAAGGGGAGGAATTTTTGCTATACAAAACCCGGGTTAGACCACATCTGGAGTACTGTGTACAGTTCTGGGCACTGCACCGTAGAAAGTCCTCACGTGTATTTTCCAGCAGGGATCAGTAGATAGTAATCAGGGGTAGAAACTCTGGCTATTTTCTTTTCTTTTTCCTGATCCAAGGACACAGAGGCTAATTTTAGTACTCCAATAGTGATGAGCTTTGTGATGGGACAAAGCAAGAGCCCACAGTTTAGCACATTGTCATTTATAAATGTTCTGACAGCCCAGTAGGGACTAGTTTTGCCCTTTGGTTATAATAGTTATCTTCTCCCCTCTTCTTGTCTTTCTTTCTGTTTATAAGTGTCATAGCAAGGTTATTGCATCTTTCTATCATTACAGAATGAATCTGCGATGATGAGATACTGGGAATTACATGGATGCATAACAACAACAATTACTTGTATTTATATAGCACCTTTACAAAGTAAAATGTCCCAAGGCGCTTCACAGGAGTATTATCAGACAAAATTTGACGCAGAGTCACATAAGGATATATTAGGGCAGATGTCCAAAAGCTTGGTTTTAAAGAGCATCTTGAGGAAAAAGGAGGTGAAGAGGTTTACGGAGTGGATTCCAGAGCTTTAGGGCCTTGGCAACTGAAGGCATGGTCGCCAATAGTGGAGTGATCAAAATCAGGGATGCGCAAGAGGTCAGAATTGGAGGAAAGCAGATATCTTGGAGGGTTGCAGGACTGGAGGAATTTGACAAGGATGAGAATTTTAAAATCGAGGCGTTGTTTAACCAGGAGCCAATGTAGGTCAGTGAAACCGATGATGGGTGAATGGGACTTGCTGCGAGTTAGAATACGGGCAGCAGAATTTTGGATAACCTCAAGTTTATGGAGGGTGGAAGTTGGGAGGTGTGTGTTGGAATAGTCAAGTCTAGAGGTAACGAGGGCGTGGATGAGGGTTTCAGCAGAGCTGAGGCAGGGGCGGAGTTGGTCGATTTTATGGAAATGGAAATAGACTGTCTTCCTGATGGTATGGATATGTGGTCGGAAGCTCATCTCATAGTCAAATATGACACCAAGGTTGCGCACAGTCTGGTTCAGCCTCAGACAGTTGCCAGGGATAGGTATGGAGTTGCGGCTAGGGAACTGAGTTTGCGTCAGGGACCGAAGACAATGGCAAGTAGTCATACAATTTAGAGACAGTGGAGGAATCAAGAGAGGTGGCGGTGAGATGGAGCTGGGTGTCGTCAGCAAACTGACACTGTTTTCGGATGCGTGTCTCTATCTCTTTCCTCCTTCAAGACGCTCCTTATAACCTACCTTATTGACCAAGCTTTTGGTCACCTGCCCTAATTTCTCCTTATGCGGCTCGGTGTCAATTTCTTTATCTCATAATACTCCCATGAAGCGCCTTGGGACGTTTCACTACGTTAAAGGCGCTATATAAATACAGGTTGGTTGTTTATGCTGCCGAGGGGCAGCATGCAGATGAGAAATAGGAGGGGGCCAAGGATAGGTTCTTGATGGACATCAGAGGTAATTGAGCAGGAACAGGAAGATAAGCCACTGCAGGTGATTCTCTGGCTCGGACTGGACAGATGAGAATGGAATCAGGCGAGTGCAGTTCCACCCAGTTGGAGGAGGATGGTGTGGTCAACTGTATCAAAGGCTGCAGACAAGTTGAGAAGGACGAGGAGTGATAGTTTATCATTGTCACAGTCACATAGGATGTCGCAATCACATCGATATCATTAACTGTGTTGAGCATTTCTTTACATAGCAATGAGCAACACAGTATAGTAGGGCAGAGAATGGTGAGTTAAATAAAGTCAATGGGAAAATCTATCGTACAACATTTGCTCCAGGGACTGGGTGTTGTCATAAGTTTACTGTGACCTTTTGTTCCTGCGGCCTGGGTTTAAATTCCCCCAGACTGATAGGATGAAAGTTCCCTCTGTTTCGTTGGCTTTAAGGATTCTACATGAGATGAATTTGGACAATTTCAACCCAGTTCCCAGGGGAAAACAATTGCCACATGTGATTTCATGTAATAGGGGTGTTTTTGTCTGAGTTTAAACTGATGTACATTGGGCAGAGTAGAAAGATTCACTGTTTGGTGCCCCCTGGGAGTGCTTGAACCCAGCACTGGATGCATGCAATCAAGAAATGTTTCATTCCCAGATGCAACCAGTTGTCACTTTAATGTTCACAACATTAACAGGAAAAAAAACTTTGGGCTACTGAGTGAATTTAATGGAGATTTTCTTAAATTTGTCTTTTTTTTAAAATGTGGGTGGTATCAAGTGTGTTAGTTATCACAGAGCACAATTCAGATATGTTTTTAAAGAGATTGATGGACTGGAATCTCGCCTATTCAATAGCAGAATTACAAAAAGTAGAGGTGTGAATTCTTGGAAGAATTTTGTAATTTTTGCAGGGAAAAAAAATCATTTATTTCAGTATTTTAATTTCTCGTGCAAAGATATGGAAAACTCAGTGTAGAAATAACGTAATGTGAGATCTCTGTCTTGCATCTAGCACACACATTCTGTTTTCACACCTTTGCTGTAACACTATTATCTCAGTGAAACTGCAGCAAAGGTAGGGTGAAGAAAGTGACAAGTTAAGAAACTGCTCAGGATATACAAGAAAATCGTCCATTCTAAATAACCAGTGAGGAGAACCTACCAACAATAATAAAAATGTTCATTTTTTTTTGTTTGTTTTGAGATGTTTCCACTTGAATTGAACCCAGTCGTTACTCTGAGCAGCCATTCGCCTGATTCTGCTGCTGTTTTTCTCCATCCGCTGAGCTCCGTCGCTGGAATCAAACCTATTTCCACGCTCTGTCTTCTGATCCGAGAGTCCTGATTTGTAACCTTTCGTTCAACTCTCCCTTGCATTTGTCGGACTTGTATGAGTGCGCACTCATTCCTTCCAGCATTAAATATAATGCAAGATACATGTTACATAACGTGAAAGCATACTGCTTTAAGTGTTTTTTTTTCTCCTTTCACGTTTGGCACTAATATACTATAAACAACATTATGTTTATTTCAATTAAAAAGTCTTGCATTTGGAATAATCACTAATCTGCCCTTTTTAGAAATTCAGGATCATTCCACCCTGAAGGAAAATCTGGATGCATAATCCTGAGGTATGATTTATTGGAAGATGTGGTGTAAACTGCTGCAGGAATATCTTTAATGTCAAGGAAATTACATTTCAATCACCAACAGTGTCAGTTAAAACGTGGCAGTTTTAAGTTGTCAAACACCTCAAGACCATAAGTCATGGTTGGTCTATTGCAGTTAAATCTCCAGTGTAATGTGGAAATTCCCTTAGGACATTTTGAATCTGTCTTGAATTTCCCACACTACCTAAGTTCTGCTTTTATTTAGATTGTTTGACTGGTAATTCGATTATGGTCACTCTCTTACCTATCTCTGATATCTTCATGTTGCTATTTCCCTCTCCTCTTCTCTCTCTCTCACTCTTTGCTGCTTCTCTCTCCTCAAATATATTTCTGTCTCTTTTTCTTTTTTCTTTTCCTTTTGGGTAGGAGACGGTGCAGTGGGGAAAAGATTGAACAATGGCTGCAGGTTGCATTTGAGGTGGGGATTTTGGGGATAGTACAGCCCTCAGTGGCGCTCTTCCCATCGTCACCCCTAATCTCTTGTGCTTTCTTCCATACCCCCCTACTCCACCCCCACCATGGTCCCATTGCATTCCCTTCCCACCACCCTTTAACTATGATCACTAACTGTACCCCTTCCCATTCCACCCTTGTATCTCTTCCTCCCCTGTTGTTCCACTGTCACTCACTTCCCCCCCCCCCCCCCCATTTTCACAATTAGAATAACTTTTTCCTGCCTTTCTCTCTATTTGTATCTCACTTTCTGCCTATGTTTCATAGGTGTACATAATTTAATATTGACATTTTCTGTCAACAAAACACAGGTACAGATAATTATTTGGCTTCAAAATTCAACAAATGCTTTTTGAAAATGTAAGTAACATATGGGTCTAATTTTGCTGTGAAAATAATGGTGAGGCTAATGCCACTCAGTTAGTTATGTGCAAATCAAACGAGCGAGTGCACAAGTGCAGTTAAACACACAAATCCGGAAGTTGCTGATCGAGTTGTGCCACTCCTCTGTAAAGCAAAAACAGCATCTCGTCGTCTGGCTCCCCATTCAAATCAATTGAACGATGTGAAGATCCTAACTGAAGTCGTAGATAAGGACTAAACTTGCCATAAAATGTTGTGCCTTGCCCATTTCAGTCTAAGAACACTTTTAAAGGTGTGGTAAGTCTTAACTACTGCCAAATAACCTCCCTGGCACTGCAAATGAACTTTTATAAGTGTGGAGTTTCATTCCTTCAGTTTTCAATTATTCTTGGCGATTTTAATTTTTTTTAACTTTTTAATTTTTTTCTCTCTTTCTCAATCCAATCTTTCTTTCCCTCTCTATATATTTTGCTTTCTGTACCTGATTTGACCTTGAATTCACTATTTTAACTTACAGTTTCTGATTCAGACTCTGCTGCTCATTAACGATGCTTCTTATCTTTTTTTATTCGTTCAGGTGATATGGGCGTTGCTGGCAAGGCCAGCATTTATTGCCCATCCCTAATTGTCCTCGAAGGTGGTGGTGAGCCGCCACCTTGAACCGCTGCAGTCCGTGCGGTGAAGGAGCTCCCATAGTGCTGTTAGAGAGGGAGTTCCATGATTTTGACCCAATGACAATGAAGGAAATGGTGATGTATTTCGAAGTCATGATGGTGTGTGCCTTGGAAGGGAACTTGGAAGTGATGATGGTGTTCCAATGCACCTGCTGCACATATCCTTCTAGGTGGTAGAGGTGCTGTCGAATAAGCCTTAGCGAGTTGCTGCAGTACATTTTGTAGATGGTACACACTGCAGCCATGGTGTGGCAGTGGTGGAGGGAGTGAATGTTTAATCTGGTGGATGGGGAGTCAATCAAGTGGGCTGCTTTGTCATGGATAGTGTCGAGCTTGTTGACTGTTGTTGGAGCTGCATTCATCCAGGCAAGTGGAGAGTATTCCATCACAGTTCTAACTTGTGCCTTTTAATGGTGGAAAGACTTTGGGAGTCAGGAGGTGAGACACTCGCCTGACTCTGACCTGCTCTTGTAGCCACAGTATTTATGTAGCTAGTCCAGTTACCTTTTCTGGTCAATGGTGACCCCCAGAATGTTGATGATTGGGGATTCGGCCATGGCAATGTCGTTGAATGTTAAGGGGCGTTGGTTAGACTGTCTCTTGTTGGAGATGGTCATTGCCTGGCACTTTTATGGCATGAATGTTACTTGCCAGTTATCAGCTCAAGTCTGAATGTCATCCAGGTCTTGCTGCATGGGGGCACGGACTGCTTCATTATCTGAGGAATTGTGAGTGGAACTGAGGAACTGAACACTGCAATCATCAGCAAACATCTTCACTTCTGACCTTATGATGGAGGGAAGATCATTGATGAAGCAGCTGAAGATGGTTGGACCTAGGACACTGCCCTGAGGAACTCCTGCAGCGATGTCCTGGGGTTGAGATGATTGACCTCCAACAACCACAACCATATTTCTTTGTACTAGGTATGACTCCAGCCAGTGGAGAGTTTTGCCCCTTATTCCCATTGACTTCAATTTTACGAGGGCTTCTTGATGCCACCTTCGGTCAATTGCTGCCTTGATGGCAAGGGCAGTCACTCTCGCCTCACCTTCTGGAATTTAGCTCTTTTTTCCATGTTTGGACCAAGAGTGTAATGAGGTCTGGAGGCGAGTGGTTCTGTTGGAACCCAAGCTGAGCATCAGTGAGCAGGTTATTGGTGAATAAGTGCCACTTGATAGCACTGTCGATGACATCTTCCATCACTTTGCTGATGATTGAGTAAACTGATGGGGCTGTAACTGGCTGGATTGGATTTGTCCTGTTTTTTGTGGACAAGATATACCTGGGCAGTTTTCCATATTGTTGGATAGATGCCAGTATTGTAGCTGTACTGGAACAGCTTGGCTAGATGCGTGGCTAGTTCTGGAGCACAATCTTCAGTTCGACAGCTGGAATGTTGTCTAGTCCCATAGCCGTTTCTGTATCCAGTGCACTCAGCCGTTTCTTGATATCACGTGGCGTGAATCGAATTGGCTAAAGAGGGGCTTCTATGATGGTAGAGACCAAGCTGGATCATTCACTTGGCACTTCTGGCTGAGGTTGAATAAGGTTACAAATGCTTAAGCCTTGTGTTTTCTTTTGCACTCGCACCATCATTGAGGATGGGATGTTCATGAAGCCTCCTCTTCCTGTGAGTTGTTTAATTGTTCACCACCATTCATGACTGGATGTGGCAGGACTGCAGAGCTTTGATCTGATCCGTTGGTTGTAGGATCACTTAGCTCTGTCTATAGCATGTTGTTTCCGCTGTTAGGCATGCATACAGTCTTGTTGCAACTTCCCCAGGTTGGCACCTCATTTTTAGGTATGGATGGTGCTGCTCCTATCATGCTCTTCTGCACTCCTCATTGAACTAGGGTTAGTCCGCTGGCTTGATGGTAATTGTCGAGTTAGGGGTATGTCGGGCCATGAGATTACAGATTGTGGTGGAATACAATTTTGCTGCTGCTGATAGCCCATAATACCTCATGGATGTCCCGTTTTGAGCTGCTAGATCTGTTCCGAATCTGTCCCATTTAGCACGGTGGTAGTGCCACACAACCCGATAGAGGGTGTCCTCAATGTGAAGACGGGACTTTGTCTCCACAATGACTGTGCAGTGATCATTGCTACCATCTGATTGGTTAAGAAGATACATAGTTGCTTGTCCTGTTAACACAGGTCCTGATGCCTTGTCGAGGCATATTGTGTATTCTTGGTTATGTTAGCTGATATTTTTATAGCAGAAGTGACTGTACACAAGATCAAAGCAACATGTGATGCAATAAAAATTGCCATTTATGGACAAGAGGCATCGCAACGGTTCACAGAATGATAGAAGTACAATAAAATGAAGGGGCTAAGGCGAGATTGACTGACCAATGAGAGAAATATTCCGTAAATCTACCTTAGTTAAACTAATGGCACTCAATTGACAGAATATCTGGGAGTCCTGAGGAGACATAAACAGTTAACAATGAAAGAAAAGGGCCTTGATTAGCCCAGTCCAGAAATTGGAATACCGGTTGTGAAGAGACAGGGGCACCCTCTCAACCAGAACGAAAGTTGATCTACAGGTACCTTTGTCTGGCTTGGATCAAGCAGATCATGTTTGGTGCTGCGCTGTGCTGTATTCTATCAAAGTATTTAAACACTGACAGCAGCTCAGCAGCAGGCTTGAGACGAGATGTGCAGCAGTGTTACTCAAAATATGGAAGTGATTTTTTTAGATGCGGAAGCACCAGGTGACCGGAAGAACAGTTGAGCTGAACTGCCCATCATCTCAACATGAAAAGATCTAGTTGTCCTATGAAACAGATCAGCTCCAAACTGATGAAGGATTTTCATAATAGCTTTAACGGCTGATGGTGGGTAGGTTGTTCTTGATATAGATAAGGTAGAGTTGCTAAACAAATCATTGGCAAGGTTATCTAAAATCTGAGATCAAATACTAGAAGGTCAGTCCAACTCTCTGACCCGATCAATTCAATCAAGAGCAGACAGTCAAGAGGGAAGTGTTGTTTATTCCAGTTTTCTCCTCTTCTAAGGGCTGCCACATATAGATTAGTGTCCACAGCACTCCTGTAACTCTCACAAATAGGCTTTCTTTTCATGTGAGGCTGAACGTTGCAGTAGTTTGACGACTGGAAAGGGGTGGAGGGTGGGGCGGAGAGGGTGTGCGGCGCAGGAGCGGAGTTTACATTTGAGCTCGATCCTGCATTGTGCCTGTCGGCCTGGGTGCCATCACTGATCATCCCCCTGAACTTTGGGAATTCTGGAAGTGGTGAAATTCCGCAGTCCTGTCATGCTATATTTGCTGTTCAGCAGGGATAGAGATGAAAGTGTCTACCTTGCTGCACAATACATCAGTCTGAGGACAACAAATTGTTCGAGACTGTTGCTGACCCCTGTGTTAACTTGAAAGGAGCCAGTAGCATAAAAGTTGAGGGATGCGTTGCCTTGACGGCCATTTACAGTGTTTCCTATTGTGGAGTTTGGTTGCAGATCTCTTTGAAGCAGGTGGCAGAGCTCTGTAATTGTCTCCCTGTTGAACTGTAGTTTGTTGAGACAACTTTCCTGCTATTATTAGATATCTGTCTCATGGCCTGAAGATATGGTTGGTAGAATAATGTTGGTTGCACCCAGTATCCCCTCTAATGCCATCCCTGCATCCCCAATGAGGGCACTGAAAGCAATTCCCATAGCTTAGCGGTTTGTGATGCTAAACAAAACTGAAAAGTGCAGCTTTAAAGCATGTGAGCTCCTGATATGAGAATCTGGCGAGCCTTTAGTGTTGATTTTGAATTGAGTGAGATTATTTAGAATTTTATGGCACAGAAACAGACCATTTGGCCCAACAGGACTGTGTTTTTTATGCTCCACACGAGCCTCCTCCCACCTTATTTCATAGTGAATCAATACTTCAAATTAGCGCAGTTCATTTGTAGTTCTTAAAAACAGGAAAATCACACGCTTTTCACTCATGAGGCAGTCAGATCAGGAATTTCAAGTGCAGTGCAGAGTGGGCATTAGCAAATCAATCGCGGGATTCACTTTTCCAGCCTCTCGTGCACATTTCCCTCTGGTGAAAATAGAGACTGCTATAAAAACAGATAGTAAGAGTTTCTACAGGTACATAAAAAGGAAAAGAGTGGCTAAAGTAAATGTTGGTCCCCTGAAGGATGAGACTCGGGAATTAATAATGGAGAACCGGGAAATGGCAGAGACGTTGAACACATATTTTGTATCGGTCTTCACGGTAAAATCCCAATAATGGATAATCAAGGGGCTATAGGGAGGGAGGAACTTAATGCAATCACTATCATTAATGAAGTAGTACTTGGTAAAATAATGGGACTAAAGGCAGACAAGTCCCCTGGACCTGATGGCGTACATCCTAGAGTCTTAAAGGAAGTGGCTGCAGAAATGGTGGATGCATTGGTTGTAATCTACCAAAATTCCCTGGATTCTGGGGCGGTCCCAGTGGATTGGAAAATTGCAAAATTGCAAATGTGACATCCCTATTTTTAAAAAAAAAAGGAGGTAGACAAAAAGCAGGAAACTATAGACCAGTTAGCCTAACCTCTGTCATTGGGAAAATGCTGGAGTCCATTATTAAGGAAGCAGTAGCAGGATATTTGGAAAAGCATAATACAGTCAAGCAGAGATAGCATGGTTTTATGAAAGGGAAATCATGTTTGACAAATTTGCTGGAGTTCTTTTGAGGGTGTAACGAGCAGGGTGGATAAGGGGGAACCAGCGGATGTGGTGTATTTGGATTTGCAGAAGGCATTCGATAAGGTGCCACATAAGAGGTTACTGCATAAGATAAAAGCTCATGGGATTGGGGGTAATCTATTAGCATGGATAGAGGATTAGCTAATTAACATTAAACAGAGTTGGGATAAATGGGTAATTTTCCGGTTGGCAAACTGTGACTAGTGAGGTGCCGCAGGGATCGGTGCTGGGTCCTTAACTATTTACAGTCTATATTAATGACTTGGATGAAGGGACCGAGTGTAATGTAACTAAGTTTGCTGACGATACAAAGATGGGTGGGAAAGCAAATTGTGAGGAGGACACAAATAATCCGCAAAGGGATATAGACAGGCTAAGTGAGTGGGCAAAAATTTGGCAGATGGAGTATAATGTGGGAAAATGTAAGGCTATCTACTTTGACAGAAATAACAGAAAAGCAAATTATAATTTAAATGGAGAAAAATTGCAAAGTGCTCCAATACAGAGGGACCTGGGGGTCCTTGTGCATGAAACACAAAAAGTTAGTATGCAGGCACAGCAAGTAATCAGGAAGGCAAATGGAATGTTGGCCTTTATTGCAAGGGGGATAGAGTATAAAAACAGAGAAGTCCTGCTACAGCTGTACAGGGTATTGGTGAGGTCACACCTGGAGTACTGTGTACAGTTTTGGTCTCTGTATTTAAGGAAGGATATACTTGCATTGGAGGCTGTTCAGAGAAGGTTCACTAGGTTGATTCCGGAGATGAGGGGGTTGACTTATGAAGATAGCTTGAATAGGTTGGGCCTATACACATTGGAGTTCAGAAGAATGAGAGGTGATCTTATTGAAACATATAAGATAATAAGGGAGCTTGACAAGGTGGATGCAGAGAGAATATTTCCACTCGTGGGGGAAACTAAAACTAGGGGACATAGTCTCAGAATAAGGGGTCGCCCATTTAAAACTGAGATGAGGAGTAATTTCTTCTGAGAGTTGTAAGTCTATGGAATTCTCTGCCCCAGGGAGCAGTAGAAGCTGGGTCATTGAATATATTTAAGGCGGGGATCGACAGATTTTTGAGCGACAAGGGAGTAAACGGTTTTGGGGAGCGGGCAGGGACTTGGTGCTGAGTCCATGATCAGATCAGCCATGATCTTATTGAATGGTGGAGCAGGCTCGAGGGGCTCAATGGCCTACTCCTGCTCCTATTTCTTATGTTCGTATGTTCTTATCCTCAACCTTCTGTTTCTGTCCATGTTGTCTTTGGAAATTCAAAATGGTTCCAAGAGGGAAATCCATGCATGATGTCTGCTCCTGAATGTCCTCTACTCCAGCGTATCAAAGTAAGAAACACTTGCAAAAGACCACTGAGAAGCATCTACAGCAATGCTAACAGTTCCCTTTGAAAACCTGTAAAGAAAGGCAGACTTGCATTTATATAGTGCCTCTCACGACCTAAGGTCGTCCCAAAGCGCTTTACAGATAATAAAGTACTTTGTGAAGTGTAGTCACTATTGTAATGTAGGAAATGCGGCTGCCATTTTGCGGACAGCATGCTCCCACAAACAGCAATGTGATAATGACCAGATTATTGTCTAGAAATTCGACAGGTTTGCGACCATTTTTCCGCCAGAGCAAAGTGATTTTTTTTTATATAGCGCTAAATGAGTCGCACAATATTTTGCGCTTGGGTGCAAATTTCGGCAGTGGTTTTGCGCTGGTGCTAAAAGTTATTGCTCGCCCGATTTTTAAAACGTTTTTATGACATCAGTCGGCGTGCAAATCTGTGCTATCGCCGCTGGTGCAATTCGAATGGGGCTCAGGACCCCCACGGGTAGTTGACCTCCCTGAGGCACAGATCAGACGAGCCACTCTTCCCTCCAGGTCTGTCAGAGGCATGGTTCTGGGTGGACTGCCACCTGTCCGTCGCTGCTCCCGGCGGTTGTAGGACATCTTTCCTTGCAAAGGTGACAATGGGAATGGTTACCAGAGGGCCCTTCTGCTCTTGTGGCGCACACAGGTAGCCATCAAAGCACTTATACCATACTGTGTGCATTTAATACAGTCCTCTCTTTAATGGCCGTTGAAGTTGCACGTGGTTCATGAGAAAGCCATCAAAGTGCGGAAACATCTTTTAAGATCTTAGAAAGCAGTCTTAATAATGTGTAATGATCATTCATGGCAAATAAGGTGCAACACTAAGCTTACCTATACCAACATATGTCAGATTTATAACTTAAGTAATGAAGGAGTGCATCAATAAAAATGTTACTTACTCTGATGATCCTGCAATGGTCATTGAACCTCTTGTGGCTCTGGGTGTAGGTCCTTTTGATGTTGTCCATGAAAGACACGTCCTCAGAAATGCTGGTCCAAAGATGCCTAAGAACCGCTGGGAGGGGTTTATTTGCAACCCTTCTATTTAAATCCCATCATCTCCTCTCCATAGCTGTGATAAAGGCCTAGTTTACCTCATTACTGAATTTTTTTCGCTCTTTGCCTGCTCCCATCTCCTCCTTCCACCGTGCCTACTATCTGAAAATGTCTGATTCAGCCCTGGATGTACTAAGCATGCGAGGGCGCTCCCAGACAGGTGACAAGTAGAAAAAAAAATGGCAAAAAAAAACAATTGAGGGCAAAAAAATTTGCTTATGCGCAGAAGGACATTCTTGCTATTGAGGGAGTGCAGCGAAGGTTCACCAGACTGATTCCCGGGATGGCGGGACTGACCTATCAAGAAAGACTGGATCAACTGGGCTTGTATTCACTGGAGTTCAGAAGAATGAGAGGGGACCTCAGAAACATTTAAAATTCTGATGGGGTTAGACAGGTTAGATGCAGGAAGAATGTTCCCGATGTTGGGGAAGTCCAGAACCAGAGGTCACAGTCTAAGGATAAGGGGTAAGCCATTTAGGACCGAGATGCGGAGGAACTTCTTCACCCAGAGAGTGGTGAACCTGTGGAATTCTCTACCACAGAAAGTTGTTGAGGCCAATTCACTAAATATATTCAAAAAGGAGTTAGATGAGGTCCTTACTACTCGGGGGATCAAGGGGTATGGCGAGAAAGCAGGAATGGGGTACTGAAGTTGAATGTTCAGCCATGAACTCATTGAATGGCGGTGCAGGCTAGAAGGGCCGAATGGCCGACTCCTGCACCTATTTTCTATGTTTCTAAGGTCTGTTTTTTTTCTGTTTTGTCAATTTCGGCTCCACCACACACATTCAGTTGTGCAACGCCGGATTTATCGCTATCGCTGGTCAACGTTTGGTGAATTTTGCTAGGTCTGGCGGTAATGGTACCCCGGCAGTAAAAAAAAAAATTCCGCCGCAATTATCGCCCAAAAATGGGCAAAATCGCTAATACCCGAATTTCTAATCCATATATGTTTTTTTTTAAAAGAGGTGTTAATTGAGGGATAAAGGGCCCAAGTTTCGAGCCGCGCCTAGAACGGCGCAGTGCCGACCTGGACGCCCGTTTTTCGCGCCACAAAGTGCGCCTAAAAAAAATTCCAGATTCTCCAGCTCCCTGCAGGTCGTTTGGAGCTCGGCGCAGCGCAGCAGGAGCTGTAGGGGGCGGAGCTAGGTCCCTGCGCTGAAAACAGTGCCGGGACCTCTGCACATGCGCGCCCAAAACTGTGTGGGAGTGGCCGAAGCACGCAGCCCCTAGCCCTGGCCAAATGGGCTCACTGGGGTTGCGTGAATAAGGCTCCTCCCACGACCAGCTCCTGCTTCCTCCCGACCCGACTCGACACCCACCTCCGGACCGGACCCGACTCCCCTCCCCCCCCCCCCCCCGCTCCCGGACCCGACCCGACCCCCCGGACTGGACCCGACCCGACTCCCGCTTCCCCCCGCCTCCGGACCCGACACCGACCCGACTCCCGCTTCCCCCCCACCCCCCCCTCTCCCTCCCTCCCCCCGAACCGAACCGACCTCCCTCCCACCACCCCCCCCCGACCCACGCTCCCCCGACCCGACCTAACGCCACCTACCTGTAAATCTGGTGCTGGGGACGGGCCCGGCCCGTTCAGTCTCCCTCCCCCTTCTCCTCCCCCCCCCCCCCCCAATCTCCTTTCCCCCCCCAATCTCCTTTCCCCCCCCAATCTCCTTTCCCCCCCCCAATCTCCTTTCCCCCCCCCAATCTCCTTTCCCCCCCCCAATCTCCTTTCCCCCCCCAATCTCCTTTCCCCCCCCAATCTCCTTTCCCCCCCCAATCTCCTTTCCCCCCCCAATCTCCTTTCCCCCCCCAATCTCCTTTCCCCCCCCAATCTCCTTTCCCCCCCCAATCTCCTTTCCCCCCCCAATCTCCTTTCCCCCCCCAATCTCCTTTCCCCCCCCAATCTCCTTTCCCCCCCCAATCTCCTTTCCCCCCCCAATCTCCTTTCCCCCCCCAATCTCCTTTCCCCCCCCAATCTCCTTTCCCCCCCCAATCTCCTTTCCCCCCCCCAATCTCCTTTCCCCCCCAATCTCCTTTCCCCCCCAATCTCCTTTCCCCCCCAATCTCCTTTCCCCCCCCAATCTCCTTTCCCCCCCCAATCTCCTTTCCCCCCCCAATCTCCTTTCCCCCCCCAATCTCCTTTTCCCCCCCCCAATCTCCTTTTCCCCCCCCAATCTCCTTTTCCCCCCCAATCTCCTTTTCCCCCCCCAATCTCCTTTCCCCCCCCAATCTCCTTTCCCCCCCCAATCTCCTTTCCCCCCCCAATCTCCTTTCCCCCCCCAATCTCCTTTCCCCCCCCAATCTCCTTTCCCCCCCCAATCTCCTTTCCCCCCCCAATCTCCTTTCCCCCCCCCAATCTCCTTTCCCCCCCCAATCTCCTTTCCCCCCCCAATCTCCTTTCCCCCCCCAATCTCCTTTCCCCCCCCAATCTCCTTCCCCCCCCCAATCTCCTTCCCCCCCCCAATCTCCTTCCCCCCCCCAATCTCCTTCCCCCCCCCAATCTCCTTTCCCCCCCCAATCTCCTTTTCCCCCCCCAATCTCCTTTTCCCCCCCCAATCTCCTTTCCCCCCCCAATCTCCTTTCCCCCCCCAATCTCCTTTCCCCCCCCAATCTCCTTTCCCCCCCCAATCTCCTTTCCCCCCCCAATCTCCTTTCCCCCCCCAATCTCCTTTCCCCCCCCAATCTCCTTTCCCCCCCCAATCTCCTTTCCCCCCCCAATCTCCTTTCCCCCCCCAATCTCCTTTCCCCCCCAATCTCCTTCCCCCCCCCAATCTCCTTCCCCCCCCCCCAATCTCCTTCCTCCCCCCCCAATCTCCTTTTCCCCCCCCAATCTCCTTTTCCCCCCCCAATCTCCTTTCCCCCCCCAATCTCCTTTCCCCACCCCCCTCGCTGTTAGAGACACACACACACATACAGACAGAGAGATATAGACACACACACACATACAGACAGAGAGATAGAGACACACACACACATACAGACAGAGAGATAGAGACACACACACACATACAGACAGAGAGATAGAGACACACACACACATACAGACAGAGAGATAGAGACACACACACACATACAGACAGAGAGATCGAGACACACACACACATACAGACAGAGAGATCGAGACACACTGCGGGGGGGCATCCCAGCATGCTGTTGGAGGGCTCCCGGTGCTGCAGTCGGTAAGTAGAAAATGTTTTGTTTTATTGATTTAAAAAAATATATTTCTTATTAATTTTTTTTGATTGATTTATTGGTTGATTTATTGATGTTTTTATCATTTATTATTGATGATGGCTTTTTATTTGTAAAACTGAAGTGTTTAATGTTTGTAAACTTCCCTTTAAACCCCCCCCTCATTCCCTACGCCTGATTTTCTCAAGTGTAGACAAGGTTTTTTCGAGCGTACAAAAATCTTCACTTACTCCATTCTAAGTTAGTTTGGAGTAAGTTTTCACTGGCGAAACTTTGAAAACAGGCGTAAGTGGCCGGACACGCCCCCTTTTGAAAAAAAAAGCAAAACTGTTCTACCTGACTAGAACTGGAGCAAACTAAATGGCGAGAATTCCGATTTCTAAGATACTCCGTTCTACACCAGTTGCTCCTAAAAATCAGGAGCAAATCATGTCGAAACTTGGGGCCAATATATCGGCCAGTACAAGTGATAACTCTCCTGCTCCTCTTCGAAATAGGATCATTTACATCCACTTTAGAGAGCAGACGGGGCTTCGGTTTAACTTCGCATCTGAAAAACAGCACCTCCGACAGTGCAATACTGGAGTATCAGCCGAGATATTTGTGCTCCAATCTCTGGAGTGGTACTTGAACCCACAACCTTCGGACTCCGAGGCGAGTATGCTACCAAGTGAGGCACAGCTGGAACCTGTAGAGGGATGGATCAATTAATTATTATACTTTAAATCACTACTTCTAAGGTTTGAAGTGCTTCGGTTCTTGGAACCCAATCCAAGGAAATAGCCTTATCACTTTCTTGTGTCAATTTGGATTCAGAGTAAATTACTCAATTTAGTAAGGGGTATGACTTCATTAGAGTAGGCAAATGATGGGCTAGGAAAAGAAATGTTTGTTTCATCTCAGCACTGTTGGGGAGGTGCAGAGCCTGTGGAATTGTAATCCAGTGCTGCGGACATGTGGCCTGGCTATTCTAAACTCAATTGAGAGTACAACAATTTGTAGTGGTTTAGCCAGACCTCAGTAATTCTTCAGTAGCATAACCCATTGTACCTCAACATTTGGTATTACAGAACTCCAAAATTCTACACGAAATGGGGGCAGCGGTGGGGGGGCGGAGCCAGGTCCCTGCGCCGAAAACAGTGCCGGGACCTCTGCACATGCGCGCTATAGTGGGAGGGAAACGAAGCACGCAGCCCCTAGCTCTGGCCGAATGGTCTCACTGGGGCTGCGTGGATAAGGCTGATCTCCCACCCGACCGGACCCGACCCGACTTGACTCCCGCTCCCCGCACCCGGACCGACCCCCGATCTCCGCTCTCCGCTCCCCCCCCCCCCGACCCGACCTGCTCCCCCCCGACCCGTCCCGACCTCCGCCCTACTCCCCCCCCCCCCCACCCCCGATGACCCAACCTCCACGACGACCCACCCCCCCCCCCGGACCCGAGACCCGACTCCACTTACCTGTAAATCCAGTCCGAAGACTTGGGCCCGGTAGTTCAGCCTCCTTCTCTCTCTCCCTCCTTCCCTTCCCTCCCCTCTCCTTCCCTCCCCTCTCCTTCCCTCCCCTCTCCTTCCCTTCCCTCCCCTCTCCTTCCCTTCCCTCCCCTCTCCTTCCCTTCCCTCCCCTCTCCTTCCCTTCCCTCCCTCTCCTTCCCTTCCCTCCCCTCTCCTTCCCTTCCCTCCCCTCTCCCTCCCTTCTCTCCTTCCCTCCCTCTCCCCCTCCTCTCCTTCTCCTCTTCTTCCCTCCCTTCTCCTCTTCTTCCCTCCCTTCTCCTCTTCTTCCCTCCCTTCTCCTCTTCTTCCCTCCCTTCTCCTCTTCTTCCCTCCCTTCTCCTCTTCTTCCCTCCTTCTCCTCTTCTTCCCTCCCTTCTCCTCTTCTTCCCTCCCTTCTCCTCTTCTTCCCTCCCTTCTCCTCTTCTTCCCTCCCTTTTCCTCTTCTTCCCTCCCTTCTCCTCTTCTTCCCTCCCTTCTCCTCTCCTTCTCTCCCTTCTCCTCTCCTTCTCTCCCTTCTCCTCTCCCTCCCTCCCTTCTCCTCTCCCTCCCTTCTCCTCTCCCTCCCTCCCTTCCCTCTCCTCCCTCCCTCCCTCCCTTCTCCTCTCCCTCCCTCCCTCCCTTCTCCTCTCCCTTCTCCCTCCCTTCCTCCTTCCTCTCCCTCCCTCCCTTCTCCTCTCCTTCCCTCCATCCCCTCTCCTTCCTTCCCCATCCCCTCTCCTTCCTTCCCTCCCTCCCCTCTCCTTCCTTCCCTCCCTCCCCTCTCCTTCCTTCCCTCCCTCCCCTCTCCTTCCCTTCCCTCCCCTCTCCTTCCCTTCCCTCCCCTCTCCCTCCCTTCTCCTCTCCTTCCCTCCCTTCTCCTCTTCTTCCCTCCCTTCTCCTCTTCTTCCCTCCCTTCTCCTCTTCTTCCCTCCCTTCTCCTCTTCTTCCCTCCCTTCTCCTCTCCTTCCCTCCCTTCTCCTCTCCTTCCCTCCCTTCTCCTCTCCTTCTCTCCCTCCCTCCCTTCTCCTCTCCCTCCCTCCCTTCTCCTCTCCCTCCCTCCCTTCTCCTCTCCCTCCCTCCCTTCTCCTCTCCCTCCCTCCCTTCTCCTCTCCCTCCCTCCCTTCTCCTCTCCCTCCCTCCCTTCTCCTCTCCCTCCCTCCCTTCTCCTCTCCCTCCCTCCCTTCTCCTCTCCCTCCCTCCCTTCTCCTCTCCCTCCCTCCCTCCCTTCTCCTCTCCCTCCCTCCCTCCCTCCCCCTCACCCTCCCTCCCTCCCTCCCCCTCACCCTCCCTCCCTCCCTCCCCCTCACCTTCCCTCCATCCCCTCTCCTTCCCTCCATCCCCTCTCCTTCCCTCCCTCCCCTCTCCTTCCTTCCCTCCCTTCCCTCCCCTCCCCTCTCCTTCCCTTCTCCTCTCCTTCCCTCCCTCTCCCTTCTCCTCTTCTTCCCTCCCTTCTCCTCTTCTTCCCTCCCTTCTCCTCTCCTCTCCTCCCTCCCCTCTCCTCCCTCCCTCCTCCCCCTCTCCTCCCCTCTCCTCCCCTCTCCTCCCCTCTCCTCCCCTCTCCTCCCCTCTCCTCCCCTCTCCTCCCCTCTCCTTCCCTCCCTCCCTCCCCTCTCCTTCCTTCCCTCCCTCCCCTCTCCTCCCTCTCCTTCCTTCCCCTCTCCTTCCTTCCCCTCCCTCCCTGTAACTAAAGTGTATCCAGTCTTCTTGAGCAGTGAAGGCCCACATTTCAAATCTATATCCTGCTTTTAATTACATTTGACTCGCAAGTTTCTACCGCTTATCATTAGCTTTGTTTTACAGTGGTGTACACCTTCCACAATTGCACTCCTCTGTTGAATTGCTGCAGTCATTTTGGCAGTTAGACTCCCCAAGTAAACAATTTTATCTGCCTGCCCTATTTGCATCGAAGGCAAACTTTTAGGAACTCCTCTTTTCTTTGATTACTGTTGATTTTGTTGTCTTAGCAATAATTTTCAATTCATATTCCAAACTTGTCTGATTTACCTACCTAAGCATTTCTTGCGATCAGTACTATGAGCTCAATTTTCTCCAATTATCTGCGCTGTTTTTTTAGCGTGCACTTTTTTTTGGAGTAAATTCAAATCTCCAAGTTTCCTCAAAGTTTCTGCGCTAGCATAATTCACTTAGGTAGAATTTCTTTAGGCTACCATTTCTTTTTTGACTCATTGGGGTTTAACCTGCCACCCGCACCAATTCTGGCCATTTAAGCAAGTTTGGCCAGCTCCGATTTACTCCAATTTTTCTTAGGACGGCGTATGTGACCGCTCTGGGCAGTTAACAAAATCGGTGCAGTTAAGAGAATCAGTGCAGCAGATGCAGTTCCTCGGCCTGGACAGCGAGGGGGGCGGGGGGGAATAGGGGAGAAGAGAGGAGAGGGCGGGAGGCTTTTCGGCCAGGTTTAGCAGCGGCACCGGGAGGGGAGGGAAGCCTTTCGGCCAGGGTTAGCAGCATCACCCGGCTGCGGGAGGGGAGGGTGGCCTTTCGGTCAGAGTTATCAGCGGCACCTGGCACCAGGAGGAGGGGGGAAGGTGGCCTTGGGTTAGCAGCGGCACCTGGCATTGGAAGCAGGAAGGGGAGGGGGTGTAGTGAGGCCTTTCGGCCAGGGTTAGCAGCGGCACCTGGCATCGGGAGGGGGGAGGGAGGTCTTTCGGCCAGGGTTAGCAGCGGCGCTTGGCACTGGCACTAGGAGGATGGAGGCCTTTCGGCCAGGGTTAGCAGCGGCACCGGGAGGGGAGGGAGACCTTTCAGCCAGGGTTAGCAATGGCACCTGGCATCGGAAGGAGGAGGAAGCGGGGGTAGGGAGGCCTTTCAGTCAGGGTTAGGAGCGGCACCGGGCACCGGAAGGGGGGAGTGGGGATAGACTTTTGGCATAAACTCTTTAATCATTTCATGCTGGTAAGCTGCTGCAAGGTGCTTGGGTAGTTGCTGTGAGCTGGCCAGAATGTGTTGTATGTTTCACTTTCCAGCCTCAGCCCATAGTGTGTCCCTCGTTACCCTGGCAACCTGATCTTTTTGGCGCAGATCTTAGACTCCACCCCCAAAGCTAAAGGACAGGCTACACGGTGCCAAAATCAACAATTCAAACGGGGAAAGTTGAATGATTTTTTGGACATAGTTGGGCCCAAAAAAAACAGGCATAACTCTTCAAGTACGCCAAAAATGGCATTGGGGAAAATTGAGTCCTATATCATTGATATATTTTAGGATGTTTTATCAATTTTCTAATAATAAATCTAATTTCCAAGTCATCCAGATGGGGTTTCATTATAAAATCAAATTATGTGTTGAAAAGATAAGAATTCTAATAAACCTCATGTTTTTCTCAATAATTGCAGCTCTTTGCAGGGCACCTATTAATCTTTTATGTTTCTATCAAACTTGCTTATAATCTATGAAGCATAGTTACATTTCTTTCCACTTGTATAGTTTGCTTCTATACCACTGTCAAATGAAATATGCCTTTGTTGTTAATTTCCTGTTTCTAAATTCGCACTTAATTCCCTTTTGGCTTTGTTTTTGTTCTTTGTATTGTGACCTATTTTTAGCAGCAGTTTTATTATGGCTTGTTAGACTGATGTTGTACAGAGGTTCAATTGTAGTGTCAACAGCCACTACATAAACTAGGGTCACTTGGAGCATTTCGTAAGCTGGGATAAATTTCTGAGTTGCCTATTTGTGCCACAGTAGGACGACTTTAAGTCTTTCTTTGCTCCTCGGAGCCACATTAGAGTTGTCTCCAGCTAGTGTATAATGTACATAGGAAAGTCGAGGCTTCCAAATCCACCAAGAAAATGACCCTCAACCATAATTAGAGATGGAAAAGAAAACAGTGAAAGGATCAAATCAGTAAACTTGAGAGCATTTATCGCTGCCCACAAGAAAAAACACTTGGACCAACAACATGACAACCACCAACATTAAATCAAGCTCCTGTGGAAATAATTGTTGGATATTATTAGAGCAGTAACATATAACTAAGCAGAGTGCTTATCTGCGCAAACACTTTTGCGGCCATCTGCGCAAACACTTTTGCGGCCTTCTGCGCATGTGTGCTGTTTACCGCAGCCGTGCATGCGCAGCACCCAACAGTTGCATGGAGATCATAGTGGGGATGGGGGAAAGAATGTGATCCAGGTCTAAAGGGGAACGTGATCCAGATGGTAACACAGGTCACGTTCTTCCAACTCCACCACCTTTACCCCGCACCACATTCTGTGTCTCCTTCCCCTAGACCTGGTTGATTTCTCGGAAAGTTCATTGCCCGTGTGGCAAGTGATATCATTGGAATGGATGATATCTGGAAATCATGACATTCACTCTTCACTTCACATCCAATAAGCCTGTTAAGATTCTGTGACCCCCACACAATGCCCCATCTTTGTGGGGGGTGGGGAGGAGATCAGGCACTTGGCAGGGGCGGAGGGAGCAGGCGGGCGGGAGGGAGAGGAAGGTCAGGATCAGGAACTTGTGTGGAGGGAAATGGTCAGAAATTTGGAGGGTGGGAGGAAGGTTAGGAACTTATTTGGGGAGCTGGAGAAGGTGAGCTATGTTCTGACTGGAGCCTGGCAAGTCAGAAGTACACATTGCAGGATCTGAATACACATTCCAGAGAAACTACTGGATGTGTCTGATCCCCTTGGAAGACAAATCAGAAATATGGTGTTGAAAACTGATTACATTTTAATGCTGCTCAGAATTGAATGGAGGATGATTAAGTATACTATTTCCAATTGAGTGCCCATTTTACATAGAATTGTGTAATTTATAGCATAGAACCAGGCTATTTGGCCCAAATGGTCTGTGTCAGTGTTTATACTCCACACGAGCCTCCTCCCACCCCATTTCATTTCACCCTATCGGCATAACCTTCTATTCCTTTCTCCCTCCTGTGTTTATCTAGCTTCATATTATGTGCAATTATGCTGTTCATCTCACCTACTCCTTGTGGTAGCAAATTCCACATTCTTACCACTCTTTGGGTAAATAATTTTCTCCTGAATTCCTTATTGGATTTAATAGTGACTATCTTCTATTTATTGCCCCTAGCTTTGGTCTGCCTCACAAGTGGAAACATCGCTATGTCTACCTTACAACAGTGTTTCCTACCTTACAAGTGACTACACTCCAAAAGTACTTAATTGGCTATAAGGCACGTTGAGACTTTGAGATATCCGGTGGTTGTGAAAGGCGCTATATAAATCCAAACCTTTCAAGTTTATTGAACCACTTCATAATTTTAAAGACTTCTAAAATTTCCCCCCAGCCCCTGCCTGACTTCTCTTTTCTAGAGAAAAGAGCCCCAGCCTGTTCAGTCTTTCCTGATAAGTATATCCTCTCAATTCTGGTATCATCCTTGTGAATCTTTATTGCACCTTCCCCAGTCCCTTTATATGCTTTTTAGAATGTGATGTCAGTACCCCAAGTGTGGTCTAACCAAGGTTCAATACAAGTTTGCTTTTCAATTCCATTCTTCTAGTAATGAAAACCAGCACTTGGTTTGCTATTTTTTATGTCCTTATTAACCTGCATTTCTACTTTGTGATTTGTGTAACTGTACCCTCAGACCCCTTTGCTCCTTTACCCCATTTAAACTCTTATTATCCAAGTAGTATGCGATCTCCTTATTCTTCCTACCAAAATGTTAACACATCACACTTGTCTATATTGATATTCATTTGCCAATTACACACTCATTATGCAATTTTATTATTGTCGTCTTGTATTTTTTCGCAGTCTTCAGTATTAACTATACCCTCAAATTAGTATCATCTGCAAATTTTGAAAGTGTACTTTCGATTCCTGATCATTAGACTATAAATTATTTTTCTTTGTCTGCAGAATGCTGGATTAGAAACCCCATCAGAAATCTAAACTATACAAACTAGTGCTCCTGTGAATTTACCCCCCACTAAGCCAAGTTTAGTTTAACAGAAATATTTTAAACATTAATACACCAAAGTCCCTCCATGGCAACAGTCTGAAATCCTGAAAAGTGACACACTTCCCATTTGCATTCTCCTTTCCCCTGCCTGCTCACATTAGTCTCCTGCGTTCTAACCTTTTTTGACCTCAATATTGTACTAGGTCTCGACCCCTTAGGGGCAATTTTGACTTTGGATGATAGTGTAAAACGGGCGATATTGGATCAGCTGTCTGTTGTACATCTCTCCTGATTTTATTTCCATTATCAAGTGACTCGTGTTAAAATAAATTCAGAGATCTAAGATAAATTACATGTATAATACATCCTGGAAATGTGGGGCTTCATTGCTTTAGGTATATAAAATCTTGACTAATGAAGAATTAAGAGCTACTGCACAGATCTGGTATTATGATCAGATATACTACTAAGGCTGATAAACGGTGAAATTTAAATTTTCACAACAATGCAACATTTCAGGATGCTTGCGAGAGCTTTTAACACCAAGTAGAGGTATTGCATAATGTCTGACCAGAGTTAGTCTGCAGCAGTTTCTATCGTATTTCACTTTGTAGCTTCAATAGCAAAATAATTGGAACATTATTGACAGCTGATATGGTGCATGACACCAGAGAAAAAAAATGTTGATCCAGGAGGTTTCCACAGCACTAGATGTTGCTGCCAGTCTTAACAAATTGCCTAAGAACATAAGAATTAAGAGCACGAGTAGGCCATGGCTGATCTTCGACCTTAATTTCATTTTCCCGCTCGATCCCGGCTTCCTGAATCTTCTTAAATGTTCTGTCGGTTGAGTCAAAAGTTTAACGCTTGGAAAGATGCTCTTGCTTTGCAGGAGTTTAGCTCAAAGCACGGGTCTGATGCCACTGGGGACGCTGCTTCGAAATATGCAGGGCCTAATGTTCTGCTGGCTACGGTGTTTCCTCTAAATGCTGCTGGATCCACTGGTTTTGTTTCCAGCCTGCTAAATGAACAAATGAGTTTAATGTGTCAATAGCATTGTGATGTCAGTGTCAAAACAATGCAAAGAAAAGACTCCAGTTGAAACCTAGACCCGCAATGATGTCACTACACATGAAATAGTTCTCCATTTGACACATTTTGGGGTGGATGAGATGACAGGAAAGAAGCACTGGAAGGTGAGTACAGTGCTACTTTCCTGAAACCGGATTGGCAGAGTCAAAGTGGCTTAAGACTGAAAGGTGAAACTGGTTTTAAAGTGCAGCAACAAGATGATACTGTTTGCACACAGTTTATTCTGTGTAAGTCAATCCAAAACAATCTGCTTCCAGCAACTCTACCAGGGGACACAATTAGATGCCAGCATGTATACAGACTCCTGGTGTCTGGTGTCAAAACATCCACTCACAGTCTGGAATATAAGATCTCCAGTTACTTAAGCTATGAAGCCACAAATATTGTATCCTGTTTCATGAATTGCACGTAATGGTGAAGGTACTGGACTGGCAGGAGCGGAGTAATATGACTATTAAAGTTGTTGGTAAGGACAATTGAATAACTGATTTTAAAAAGGTAATTTCCATCATTTATTCAGATGCAGAAACTGTTGACTAATATCCTGCTTTACTCAGGCCCCTGAACTATTTTAGTTACTGTGTAAATTTAAATTAAATTAAATATACATATAAAATTTATTTCGGTACATATCCAAATTTCAGTTGCTGACATTTGTGTCTTTTTAATGAGCAGCAGTTTGAGAAGGATCCAAAGCAAAACATGTTATTTTTAGGGGCAGTATGTTGTGGAGGTGGAAGTAAACAATCTTTACGATGCCTAGGATCTGAAATTTGAAGCTCAAACTGGTAAGATTGCAAACCATCTGTTTGAGCCCAAGTGGCCAGAAACCGGGATAGAGTCAGCAGTAAGGGAGTGAAGTTTGTGGCAGGAGCTGAAGGCTTTTAATGGTTGTAATTCATGAAATAGTATTATAGTATTTACAGTATAGAAAGAGGCCATTTGACCCAACAGTTCCACGCTGGTGTTAATGCTCCACATCAGCCTCTTCCCACCCTTTTTCATTTCACGCCATCAACATAGTCTTCTATTCCTTTGTGTTTATCTAGCTTCCCTTTAAAATGCATTTCTTCGAGTCATCTCAACTACTACTCCTGGTAGAGAGTTCCACATTTTAACCACTTTCTGAGTAAAGAAGTTTCTCCTGAATTCCCTGTTGGATTTATTAGCGACTGTCTGTCTTATATTTATGGCCCCTGATTCTAGTCTGGCCTGCAGGTGGAAGCATCTTCTCTATGTCTACCATACCAAACCTTTTCATAATCCTAAAGCCCTCTATCAGGTCACCCCTTAGTCTTCTCTTTTCTAGGGAAAAGAGCCCCAGCCTGTTCAGTCTTTCCTCATACGTCTAACCTCTCAGATCTGGGATCGTCCCAGTAAATCATTTTTCACCTTCATCAGTGCCTCTACCCTTTAAAAATAAATAAATAAATATAGAGACCAGAAATGTTCACGGTACTCCAAGTGTGGTCTAACCAAGGTTCTATATATGTTTAACATAACTATGACTCTTGGACATGATATTGGACAAGCAATCTTGACTGTATAGAAGCTGTCTATTTGGTTGGAGAAAGCTGGTGAAGAGGTAAAGCTGGGTATCATCAGCGTACATGTGAAAGCTTACCCCATACCTGCGGATGATGTCACTGTGGGCAGCATGTAGATGGAGAAGGCAGGTGCCAAAATAGATGCTTGTGGAACCCAGAAATGTTGGGGCTGGGGTGGGGGACGTGAAAACATAAGCTATTGCTAGAAATGCACTGGTTCCTGTTCTGTTAGGTAGGAATGGAACCAAGCAAGGGCAGTTCCAACGAGCTGGCTGAGGGAGCAGAGGCATTGAAGAAGGTTGATGTGGTCAGCTGTTTCGAATACTGCAGCAGGATCGAGAGGGATGAGGAGTAATACAGTATCATGGTTACAGTCACCGGTGTTGTCAGAAAAAAAATAAAGACTTGCATTTATATAGCACCTTTCACGACCTCAGGACATCCCAAAGTATTTTACAGCCAATGACGTACTTTGAAGTGTGGTCACTGGCTGACACACAAGTGCAGATGCGAGACGAGATCTGAACAGTGAGTTACAGGAGAATGGGCATGGAGCTGGGAGGCAAGGACGCTCTTGAGGACCTTGGAGAGGAAAGGGAAGATGTGACGATGGTTCAAGACGGCAGATGAGTTGCAGGTGGGTTTTTAGAGGAAGGAAATAACATGATTGCGAACAACAATTTTTGAGACGCCTTCACATAAAAGCAAAGCACTTTATAAATGTATTGCTTAATTTGTGAATTCTGGGCAAGGACGTTTGTATTGGGAAATGGAACACTTTGTTTTAAGGCACCCACTGTAAGCATCAACTGTTCCCATAGTGTAATTGAAATCTTTGTGAGGCAAGTGATAATTCTTATGCGATTATATTTAGCAGCTTCTAGTATGTAAAACATTTGTGGAAGTTTGAGGGGCTTGGGTTATGATGGACAGTAGATAAACTGGATGAAACCAAGTAAGAGCGGATGAGCACCAACCTCGATAAAATCTTAGAGGTATATAAACTACTTAACGTGTTCTAGAATGTAAACCTGGAACCAATACTTTCACATACCGCGATGCAGCTTGACGAGGGCACGGATTCAGGGTTGTGAAGGTCATGTTTAGGACAGGTGCTGGGAGTATTTATTTACAGAGGGTGATCAGCAGCTTAGAATGGGTTGGCAGGAAGGGCAGTTGAGGCGAGGGCACTGGGCTCATTTAAACAAACAGTTAGCTGGTGCAATTGTAGAGTTGCTATGCTGGAAAGGAGGAACTAAATTGACTGAAATGTTGCTTAAATTGGGATCTTTTTCTGGTCAAAAAAGAAACAATGGGCCCACGTTTCCACAGGATAAAAAACGGGTGCCCCCCCCGAGCTGGGCGCCCGTTTTTCGCGCCTAAAACGGCGCCAGAAAAAAAACGCGCTATTCTCGAGCGCCTTGCAGCTCCTTGTCTGTTTGGCGCAGCGCCCAGGGGGCGGAGCCTACACTCGCGCCGATTTTGTAAGTGGGAGGGGGCGGGTACTACTTAAATTAGTTTTTTTCCTGCCGGCAACGCTGCTATTGCGCGTTGGAGCGTTCGCGCATGCTCAGTGTGAAAAAAACATTGGCACTCGGCCATTTTTGTAGTTCTTTGTAGCTGTTTAATTTTTGAACATTTTTTTAATAAAAGCACATTGCCATCAGTACATCAGCACTTGCAGCCTTCTCACTGTCTCCTTCCCCTCCCCACCCTCCACGGCAACAAACCGCTGTTTCCTTCCCCTCCCTCCCCTCCGCGGCGGCAAACCGCTGTTTCCTTCCGCTCGCTCCCCTCCGCGGCAACAAACCGCTGTCTCCTTCCCCTCCCTCCCCTCCGCGGCAACAAACCGCTGTCTCCTTCCCCTCCCTCCCCTCCGCGACGGCAAACCGCTGTTTCCTTCCCCTCCCTCCCCTCCGCGGCGGCAAACCGCTGTTTCCTTCCCCTCCCTCCCCTCCGCGGCAACAAACCGCTGTCTCCTTCCCCTCCCTCCCCTCCGCGGGAAAGAACAGGCGCCTCCCCCCTCCCCCGTGGGAAAGAACGGGCGCCTCCTCGCCCCCCCCCCCCCGCGGGAAGAACGGGCGCCTCAGGCTGACTGCAGTATTCTCCGTGCCTGAAGCACTTTCACACCGGTAGGAAGATGGTTTATTTAATCTTTTCTTTGCTTATAAATGTTTATTCAGGTTGGATTTATTTGTATAATATTTGTAGAAGTATAAATAAAGATTCATTGTAGAATTTAATGACTTCCCTCCCCCCCCCCACCTCGTTCTGGACGCCTAATTTGTAACCTGCGCCTGATTTTTTAAATGTGTAGAACAGGTTTTTTCAGTTCTACAAAAATCTTCACTTGCTCCATTCTACTTTAGTTTGGAGTACGTTTTCACTGTGGAAACTTTGAAATCAGGTGTCAGTGGCCGGACATGCCCCCTTTTGAAGAAAAAATTCTGTTCCAAAGTAGAACTGTTCTACCTGACTAGAACTGCAGGAAAAAAAAATGTGGAGAATTGCGATTTCTA
Organism: Pristiophorus japonicus; assembly: GCF_044704955.1. Lineage (NCBI taxonomy): Eukaryota > Metazoa > Chordata > Chondrichthyes > Pristiophoridae > Pristiophorus > Pristiophorus japonicus. The sequence goes on along the minus strand of NC_091991.1, from coordinate 85,946,895 downwards.
AGATAGTCCATTCTCCACCAGTTGCTCCTAAAAAATCAGGCGCAAATCATGTGGAAACTTGGGCCCAATATGTTGGTATTCAAAAATTTGGGGTTAACTGGTTTTAACCAACATAGTAATTTTGGAGTGATTTGATCACAATGCAGGCTTGCAGTGCTGAGGGATTGCTGCATTGTGAGGAATGCCATCCTTTGGATGAGATGTTAAAATGAAACTGTTGTGGATATTAAGGATTTCAGGGCACTAGTCAAAGAATGACAGGGCATTCCAACAACAGATGGGTTTTTGCTTGCACAGAATGGCTGCTACCTTTGCAGACAAATCCCTACACCTCAAAGCAATTCATTGTTTAAAGCGCTTTGCAAGTTTTCAACTTAAAGTGCAAGATAAATATTTCATAAAGGATTGTCTTCTGTGGCAAAACCACTGACAAAATTAAACTGAGGGACACAGCAGGGGAGAAGATTTTCTATCTGCTGGAGTAAACCATTAATGCATTATTCAGGAAGCCTTTTAATAACCAAGTTCCATAGGAAAAAATCCATCCTTCCACTCATTAATTACTATACCTGCTAATGCTGCAGTTTCTCAGTGGTAGCCCTGCATTCCAGAGAAAAGTGATTAGATGACGTTAGACAAAATAACTCGCAGCCTGTGCATTTTGATCGGAAGGAAGCAGAAAGATGGTTCTGACAAAAGCCCCCCCAGCCAGTCCCCCAATGTGCAACTTGTCATGTTTGTAACCTTCACATAACTGTAACCAATATGTAACAACACTGTACACTGTATACAACTGTGAAATACACACCTTGACCACAGGGGGTGAACTTGTGGGAGACACTCCTTACTTGGTCAGCCAGGTACTTAAAGGGAGGTTCCACGCAGGCTCAGCACTCCTTGGTCCTGTGGTCAAGTTGTATACAGTATACCGTGTTGTTACATATTGGTTAAGTTATGTGAAGATTACAAACATGACATCTCACTTTACAATATAGTGCAGAGACACTACACAACTGTTGACTAATCTGAGCAGCATCCAATCCACTGGGGTGGTGAGGGTTGGGGGGAGGGGGAGGGAGGAATGGGGGCAGAGAGGAGGAGGATGATAGGGTGGGGGGCAGGAGGAGGAGGAGGAACAAAATCATCCGATGTAAGATTTCTCTGGAATGCAGGAGGCATTTTTTTAACAGTGGTTGTGACGACTTGGAATGCCTACCAAAAGTTGGTGGAAATGTAATCCATAATAATTTAGAAACAGGAAGTAAATAAATATTTGAGAAAAAATTGAAAGAGCAGCGGACTACGACTTAAGTGGACAGCTCTTAAAACAAACCTGCTTGGACATGATAGCCGAATGACGTCCTTCCGTGTTATAAAATTCTATGATTGCAATGGAGGGTACCCACCTGAAATACTATGTCCTGTCTCTACAGATGTTGAATGAATTGGTGTTCTCTGTTTTTATACTGGTTTTATTATTAGCACATTACATTAGACAGGCTTCTGTAACATAAATGTGGACACAGACATCCAGATAGCTGGCTGAAAAGCAGTGAAGGAACAGGCTTGGAAACTAGTGTATGGCCTGGATAACAGAAACACACATGAAAAATTAAGAGGGTTAATATACTTTTCTCTTATAGTTTAGACTGTAAGGTAGTCATTTTAATGAATCAGCAGAGGGCTTTTGGATTATGACTAAATTAACTGAATGCAGAAAATATGCATCACAATACCCAATGAAACCTGCTGTCCTATTATTAAAGTAAAGGCTTTGATCTCCTGGCTTTCATTTATCTGCCTGCAGTGGGTGCTGATTGGGAAATTGGTCCCCTGTACAGTGTGTATCGCTGCTGTTGAGGAATATTTGATGAGTTGTTTTCTTCGGAGCCCCAGTAGTGCCCTGCATCCTATTTTTCTTTTGTAGCATTCGGTGTTTGATGTATTTGTTTGTTATTCCCACTGAACCTATACACCAGGAGCAGACTCTCATTGTAGAAATGCAGGGTCAGTTTGCTTTTGTTGTAACAGGCCTGTGGTAGAACCAGGGAGACTATTGCTTTTCTTTTTAATAGATAGACGTGGTATAAATATTCCATGACTGGAAATTGAAATTATGCCTTTTTTGTCCCATTTAAGACATAATTAAGCTTTGCATTTCACATTAAAATGAGCCTTCATTTATCCTTTTTTTAAATTGAATTTCAATTTTCTGTATGATCATCCATCATTTTGTCATTGGAGAATTGATAAATTGCAGTCTCTGGTTCATCTAGTGAGCAGCTGAGCTGTGCAGACCACCAAGCTCCAGATTCGATGCTGTGCTGAATTAGTTGATGTTAGCTGGGGCAGCAGTTGGGACGCTAGAACTGGCCTTGGTGCTCTTGGATGAGGGAAGTGCAAAATCCACCAGGTTTCCTACTCCCTATTGCTGTCCGGCATCCACTTGCTTGGACATTGCACAGTGACACAGTTGAGCTTGTTTGCGATGCCTTGCGGTGGAGTGAGGCATTGACACTCACTATAGAGGCTCACGTTTGAAGAATGGGTACTTGCTTGAACCAAGAGCAGTAGACAACTTAAAAAAAAAAGTATATATATCTGTCTGAAACAAGACTAAACTTGGAAGTTCTTGTTTTCAGCTCTTCATTTTAACGTGTGCTTTTAAAAGCAGTATTCAAACTGTGAGCTGGTCCAGCTTTAATCTGCTGGAGCGTGCTAATGAGCTCCATGTGGCAGAGTCACCAAAGGGATGGAGCTCTGGTTTTGTTTTTTTTGTGCTGCCTGCTGACCTTCATCTGTTGGGGGTATTTTTAGCTTTGGTACAGTGCCGTTACTGCCTGGTAATTTGAATGGCTCAACATATCTTTTCATCAAAGGGGCTCACGACAAACTTTTGGCTCTCCATCTCGAAGGAATACTTTTGGTTTCCTGTCATAAGGAAAGAATCAGCCCATATGCTTCAGATGTTTGAAGTGTAATGGTTTAATGCAGCAAAGAGTAACCGATGCAAGCACAAGATCATTTAAATGTGATTTTTCTTTAAAGAAGGAAGTTTTCTGCGTGTTCGTTGAGTATTTTTTAGCGAAGTTGAAGAGACGCCAAGGTTGATTTCAGCAGTGCTACACTGCGTACATGTGGCCCAACAGTTGGGTTGAAGTGCGTTTAATGGCTGGGGTGCGGCTGGGTTGCCTCATGAACTATAGGTGCAAAGTTGAAAATCACTCCAAATGCCTTCGTGTGCTTCCTTTTACGTGGGTTTCTCTGTTGATATGTGAAGTTACCGTAAAATTTGTGTTCATGATACTGTCATTTTGGCCATGATCTTTCAGTGTAGATGACTAAAATCTGAGGGATCAGATTGATGCTGGACCCGCGCAATGCATTACTGCTGACACTTGGCCTTGAAGGCACCCCAAGCCAGCTACCTCTGAGAAGGGTTTTGTTGCCTCTGATGACTCTGGTGCCATGTTTGTGTGACTGGGTTTCCTTTGAAAGCAATCCTGTCAAGTAAAGGGACATGAAACTCGGCTTGTGCTCACCCATAACTCACTCCAACGTGCATATTGGCTCCATTTGCTGTTTCATTGCGCCTGTACCTAAATTTACGAGTTGGTGCATTAATGGTTCCATCCATTTATCACTCAAAGCACCTGATCTTTTATAATTCTGGAAGCCTGTTGTGTGTGTGTCTGTGTCTGTGTCTCGCTCTCGCTCTCGCTCTCGCTCTCTCGCTCTCGCTCTCGCTCTCGCTCTCTCGCTCTCGCTCTCGCTCTCGCTCTCGCTCTCTCTCTCTCTCTCTCTCGCTCTCGCTCTCTCTTTGTGTTTTCCTTCCATTTTTTGTCCACTTCTTTACTTGAAGGCAGTCATTTTTGGGTATAATTCTACAGACCGCAGGTACACTGTTGGACTTTTTCTATGCTGCCATTATTCATGTGCAAGTCTTGAAGGTGAGGGCCACAGGTTATTCAGCATGAAGTCTGGTTCTTTGCTCGTCCGGCATCCCGTCCAGCTTCCAGCAGGGATCTCTGCATATCGATCAAGAGTAAGGACATTTGGAGATGATTTTTCCAGTTCCCTGTTCCAGCAACGCAAGTTGCCGAAGACTGCTGCAGCACCGTTGTTATTTGCCCTTCCCCCACCACTGCTCAGATCAACTGTCTCTGTACAGACCTTCGATCAAATCTAAGACCTCCATGGTTTGTATGGCTGTGATACTTTTTTGATAAACATGTTGACCCCTGGGAGGATCTTGTACATCTGAAAATGTGAGGGGTAATTTTCACCTTTACTGTCTGGGTGTTAATCTGGCGTAGCAGTGAAATCAGCCATTTTAGAATCCACCTGATTTTTATTTCCATTGTTTGACTTGCCTTTCCACATATAGGGCCCAAGTTTCGGGCCGCACCTAGAACGGCGCAGCCCCGACCTGGACGCCCGTTTTTCACGCCACAAAGTGCGCCTAAAAAAAAACTTCCAGATTCTCCGGCTCCCTGCTGGCACTCGGTGCGGCGCAGCACGAGCTGTAGGGGGTGGAGCTAGGTCCCTGCGCTGAAAACAGTGCGGGGACCTCTGCACATGTTCCTACAGTGGGCGCGCATGTGCAGTAGCTCCAGGCGCCCAAAACTGTGTGGGAGGGGCCCGAAGCACACAGCCCCTAGCCCTGGCCCAACGGCTTCACTGGGGCTGCGGCATAAGGTTGCCTCCCACGCCCAGCTCCTGCTTCCTCCCGACTCGACTCCCGCCCCCGACCCGACCCGCGCTCCCCGACCCGAACCGACCTCCCTCCCACCACCACCCCACCACCCGACTCGCGCTCCCGACCCCACTCCGCCACCCAGACCCGACCCGACCCAACCTGACCTCCCGGCCCCGCCCCGGCCCGACCCCGACCCGACCCGACCCGACCCGACCCAACGCCACATACCTGTAAATCTGGTGCTGGGTACGAGCCCTAACCGAAGTCTTGGGGCCGGCCCGTTCAGCCTCCCCCCCCCCCACCTTCTCCTTCTCCCCCCCCCCCCGCTTCTCCTTTCCATTTCCCCCCGCTTCTCCTTTCCATTTCCCCCCGCTTCTCCTTTCCATTTCCCCCCGCTTCTCCTTTCCATTTCCCCCCGCTTCTCCTTTCCATTTCCCCCCGCTTCTCCTTTCCATTTCCCCCCGCTTCTCCTTTCCATTTCCCCCCGCTTCTCCTTTCCCTTTCCCCCCCCGCTTCTCCTTTCCCTTTCCCCCCCGCTTCTCCTTTCCCTTTCCCCCCCGCTTCTCCTTTCCCTTTCCCCCCCGCTTCTCCTTTCCCTTTCCCCCCGCTTCTCCTTTGCCTTTCCCCCCGCTTCTCCTTTGCCTTTCCCCCCGCCCTTCTCCTTTGCCTTTCCCCCCGCCCTTCTCCTTTGCCTTTCCCCCCGCCCTTCTCCTTTGCCTTTCCTCCCGCCCTTCTCCTTTGCCTTTCTCCCCGCCCTGCTCCTTTGCCTTTCCCCCCGCCCTGCTCCTTTGCCTTTCCCCCCGCCCTGCTCCTTTGCCTTTCCCCCGGCCCTTCTCCTTTGCCTTTCCTCCCGCCCTGCTCCTTTGCCTTTCCCCCCGCCCTGCTCCTTTGCCTTTCCCCCCGCCCTGCTCCTTTGCCTTTCCCCCCGCCCTGCTCCTTTGCCTTTCCCCCCGCCCTGCTCCTTTGCCCTTCCTCCCCCTCCCCTCTGTCAGAAACACACACACAGACAGACAGAGAGGTAGAGACACACACACACAGACAGACAGAGAGGTAGAGACACACACACAGACAGACAGAGAGGTAGAGACACACACACACAGACAGACAGAGAGGTAGAGACACACACACAGACACATTGGGGGTGGGGGGACGGGGGCATCCCAGCACGCTGTTGGAGGGCTCCCGGTGCTGCAGTCGGTAAGTAGAAAATGATTTATTTATTGATTTAAAAAAAAATTATTTCTTTTTAATTTTTTTTGATTGATTTATTGATGTTTTTATCATTTATTATTGATGATGGCTCTTTATTTGTAAAACTGAAGTGTTTAATGTTTGTAAACTTCCCTTTAACACCCCCCCCCCCCCCCCCCACATTCCCTACGCCTGATTTGTAACCTACGTCTGATTTTCTAAAGTGCAGACAAGGTTTTTTCGAGCGTACAAAAATCTTCACTTACTCCATTCTAAGTTAGTTTGGAGTAAGTTTTCACTGCCGAAACTTTGAAAACGGGCGTAAGTGGCCGGACATGTCCCTTTTTGAAAAAAAAATTCTGTTCCAAAGTGAAACTGTTCTAACTGACTAGAACTGGAGCAAACTAAATGCCGAGAATTTGAATTTCTAAGACACTCCGTTCTACACCAGTTGCTCGAAAAAATCAGGAGCAACTGAGGCCGAAACTTGGGCCCAATATCTTGTTACGAACATGCAAAATTGACGGGCAGGAAAAGACCAGATGTCCTACACCATATGATGGCTGGAGCATCATGATTAGACACTTTCCCAACTCCCCAAGCCACCTCCCTCCCACAGCCCTGGACAGACCAAAAAAACAGAAAAACCTAGGGCCAATAAGGGAAAAAAATACTCTGGAAAATTCCTCTCTGACCCACAGGCAATAGAAGCCAGTCCAGGAGATCACATGGACCAAGTGTTATCAATATAGACATTTACATTCTATAAGAACATAAGAAATAGGAGCAGAATTAGGCCATTCGGCCCATCGAGCCTGCTCCGCCATTCAATAAGATCATGGACTCAGTTCCACTTCCCTGCCCGCTCCCCATAATGCTTTACTCCCTTATTGCTCAAAAATCTGTCTTTCTGTCTTAAATTTATTCAATATCCCAGCTTCCACAGCTCTCTGAGGCAGCGAATTCCAAGATTTACAACCCCCTGAGAGAAGAAATTTCTCCATTTTGGTTTTAAATGGGTAGCCCCTTATTCTAAGATTATACCCTCTAGTTCTAGTCTCCCCTATCAGTGGAAATATTCTCTCCGCATCCACCCCGTCAAGCCCCCTCATAATCTTGTACCTTTCGATAAGATCACCTCTCATTCTTCTGAATTCCAATGAGTAGAGACCCACCGTACTCAACCTTTCCTCATAAGTCAACCCCCTCATCTCCGGAATCAACCTAATCAAATGCCTTCTGGAAATCCAAATACACCACATCCACTGGTTCCCCCTTATCCACCCTGCTCGTTACATCCTCAAAGAACTCCAGCAAATTTGTCAAACATGATTGCCCTTTGATAAAACCACGCTGACTCTGCTTAATTGAATTATGCTTTTCCAAATGTCCTGCTACTGCTTCCTTAATAATGGACTCCAGCATTTTCCCAACGACAAATGTTGGGCTAACTAGTCTATAGTTTCCTGCTTTTTGTCTGCCTCCTTTTTTAAATAGGATCCATGCCCCAGTCAACAGCCAGTCCAACTCCCTGTTGAATTCAATGCAGAGGGTCAGCACCCACCACACCAGCTGGGGAAAGCACAAAATGTTTTCACTGCTGCTATCAAGGACACAGCTCCAGTACCTGATGGCATTGGAGAGCAACACTTATGCAGGTCTCTCAAGCTGCCGTTGAGTTCCCACTTATAACTAAATGTGCAGATCTGGATTCTCTCAGCTATGGGAATGGTACAGCTCTGGCATTAATTGGAATGTCGACAGGAACATGGAGAAACAAGGAAAATCTTCCTGCAAGATGTGAATCTTCATTTGAGCCCTATTCCCCAACATTCTGTACGGCAATGTCAGAGTAACTCTATGTCCAGCCATACACAAAGTGTTTTGCTCAGTGTAGCACTGACATGTACAGACTAGGAGGGCCCCTAGTAGTGTTATCGAACTGACCTGAATGGGCTGATTTGAACAGGAGCAGCAGCTGGGATGTTACATTTGGCTTCAGGGCTAGGGAGGAGAAAACCAAAAGATTTCCTTTCCTTATTGCCATCCAAATATCCCTACTAGAAAGTATGCCTGTGTTTTCAGGTCCTGGATTGGGCTCAGCTGTGATGCTCCCAATGGGTAAATAGGATCATGCGTAACTGACCTGACAGGGGAGTAACCATGACCCCAAAGTGGTTCTCCCTGGATCAGGAAGGTGGTTCTCCTATGCTTTTTGGAAATAGGAGGTGGGTGGGGTGGATTGACCCATCCACCTCCATGGAGGTGTGTGGGGTTGCTGACCCATCCACCTCCATGGCACGAACCTGGTATTGCAGTACTTCCAGGAACGGTGCAGTGGCTCTCGGCCTTTTGGCTAAGAGCATTGGCGCAGAGTGATCCTTGATGTGTGCAAGGTGACCTCTGGCGTTTGTGATTTGACAAAGAATTGGAAAGATTGGCAACGAATATAAAAAAAAAATAGTTTGTCATCTCAACTCAACTGTCGATTGGCCACTTGGATGGGAAGCTAGAGGGCTACCAGAATATGGAACTGTACCCCAGCACGAGTTAGCACCTTCAGGGGAAAAAGTGGGTGGAGAAGTATTTTAACTGGTAGAAATAAGTTTTTGTTTTCCATTTAAGCAAGGGAGCTTGTTGGATTGGTGTCAACTTATTGGGTTCTGATGATTATGCAGTGCATAAGAGCTGTTTGTTTTGTTCTTTTAGCCAGTTGAACCCAAGTGATATGTTACAGACCCAGCTGTGTTTTTGAAATTACTCATAGAATTAAATATGGCTCAATGATCTCTCTCTCTCTGCCCCATCCCACCCCCCAAAACACACTTTGGCTGCTGGAGGGTGTGTGGGTTACCGTGACTGCTAAGTCTTGGTGGGTAGCAGTACATCAGCTGAAAAGTTTGTAGGGGAGGGGTGATTGCAGTTCAAGGTTGTCAGGTGAGGCCATTACTTTGGGGTGGACGGTGAAGTCACTTACTGACTTTTCACATGTTTGTGAGAAATAATTAGCCTGGAGTACTAAGGGCCCAAGTTTCCACAGGATAAAAAACGGGCGCCCCTCCGAGCTGGGCGCCCGTTTTTCGCGCCTAAAACGGCGCCAGAAAAAAACGCGCTATTCTCGAGCGCTTTGCAGCTCCTTGTCTGTTTGGTGCGGCGCCCAGGGGGGCGGAGCCTACACTTGCGCCGATTTTGTAAGTGGGAGGGGGCGGGTACTATTTAAATTAGTTTTTTCCTGCCGGCAACGGTGCGCGTGCGCGTTAGAGCGTTCGCGCATGCTCAGTGTGAAGGAAACATTGGCACTCGGCCATTTTTGTAGTTCTTTGTAGCTGTTTAATTTTTGAACATTTTTTAATAAAAGAACACTGTCATCAGCACTGAGGCTACCCTTCTCACTGTCTCCTTCCCCTCCCTCCCCTCCACGGCAACAAACGGCGGTTTCCTCCCCCTCCCTCCCCTCCGCGGCGGCAACAAACCGCTGTCTCCTTCCCCTCCCTCCCCTCCACGGCAACAAACGGCGGTTTCCTCCCCCTCCGCGGCGGCAACAAACGGCGGTTTCCTCCCCCTCCCTCCCTCCCCTCCGCGGCGGCAACAAACCGCTGTCTCCTTCCCCACCCCCTGCGGGAACGAACGATGGCTGAAGCACTTTCACACAGGTAGGAAGATGGTTTAATTAATCTTTTCTTTGCTTATAAATGTTTATTCAGGTTGGATTTATTTGTATAATATTTGTAGAAGTATAAATAAGGATTTATTGTAGAATTTAATGACTTCCGCTCCCCCCCACCTCGTTCTGGACGCCTAATTTGTAACCTGCGCCTGATTTTTTAATGTGTAGAACAGGTTTTTTCAGTTCTACAAAAATCTTCACTTGCTCCATTTTACTTTAGTTTGGAGTACGTTTTCACTGTGGAAACTTTGAAATCAGGCGTCAGTGGCCGGACACGCTCCCTTTTGAAGAAAAAATTCTGTTCCAAAGTAGAACTGTTCTACCTGACGAGAACTGCAGAAAAAAAATGTGGAGAATTGCGATTTCTAAGATAGTCCATTCTCCACCAGTTGCTCCTAAAAATCAGATGCAAATCATGTGGAAACTTGGGCCCTAAGTGTCACAGCTTTACTGGAAATGATGATTCTTTGTTCGGATAGTTTGTGGGTGTTTGAAATGATTAGTGAGCATTGTTGCTTGGAGAGTTGCAGATGTTTTACATGGAGGTGGGCGTTGCTGACTCCAGCAGCTGGAACTTCAGACGCAACGAGCAGAATGACATAATTACTGGCGATATCGTGACAGTCAAGGGAGTGGATATTGAAAAGTTGTAAACCTTCCATCACAGTCGTCACTATCCCTAGACTCTCATGTGCAAACCATCTGTAAGTTAAGGAGACCTCAAGAGACCAGTAATTGATTGAAAAAATGCCAGCAGATCTACTAATGATGCCACTGTTGCTGCTAAAGAGATGCATTCGGGAATTGGGTGGCACTAACGATTAGCATGCTTTCCTTTCTCCTCTGGCATTTAGTGAAAGTCGCTCCTCACAGATAGCCATAAGGGACCTGTTTGTGATGAGTTGGGAGAGATTTAGCCCCAGGTCTGATGGGGCCATCAAATTGACCAGAGGGGGAAGTGGAAGAAATGAGAGATTGGGACCAAATTCGAAAGAGATTGACTCTATCTGTCTGTGCTTTACTTGATACTGGTTCTCTTTGTTCATCTCTGAGATCCCTGCATGAGCAGGCTTGACTTCAGCCAGGTAAATGTCTAAACCAGTGTTTCTCAGCAATTAAATCAATCTCTGAAAGGTGGCTTATTGAATGAACTGTGCAATTTGGCCTACATCACTCTGAGGATGTGTGTTTTCAGAATCTGGGCAGCTTTTTTAGTTTTTGCCAAGTTCTGTTTGTGTAACGTCACTACTCATCTTGCCTACTGCAGACTCTACAAATGGGAGTAGAGATGGATCATTTATGAGTCACAATATAATGAAGTCATTTTGACCGTTAAGGAATCTAAATTCAGACGTCTCATTTATAAATCTGAATTTGGGAGTCAACCAACACTGTAGCTGCCAAGATGCACATAAGAAAAAAACTGTTAGAACTTAAAAATATTGAAAGTTGACCTATGGCTTCCCAGACATCCTAGCTTTTCCAATAATAAAGACATTGGCGGGGGGAGGTGAAAGGGGGGTGGGGGGCGTGGTTAAGAACTGCAGTATTTGGCCTCAGTACCTCCAGGTTTGGGAGAAATTGACCAGGCTCCCACTTTAAATTGTTGTCTAGAAACAGCTGCTCGAAAGTGTGCGTGTGTGGGCATCGGGCGTGGGTGGGGTGTGATGCTCCCCACATTGGATTGCTTAGAGCAGGACTGGGCTGGCATATGAACTGCCTGGTGAAGTTTCTATGAAGCTGATGAAACTGAATCCCAGCAAGAGTTGGCACCTTCAGGAGAGAAGAGAAAGCTGGAGGTGGAAAAAATGACGTTAGCACTTTTGAACACAGTTGCGGATCCTGTCATTAAACTAATTGGAATGGCGTTGATCTCTGCAGTAATGTGATGCCAGTTTTCTCCAGAGCACAAACAGAGTTCACTCAGCTGTGGAAAATCTTGAAGACATTTTCAATTTAAAAGCCAGATATGTAACTTAGCCTTGTTTTAAAAAAAAAAAATCTGATAAACTGCCTGAAACTATACAAGCTGTTGTGTCTGGAGTGTTTACACATCACGTACATGATTTGCTGTCACTCATATCTCCTTGAGGACCAATATTTTCACTGCTTCCAGGGACTAGACTTTCCATCGGTTTCTCTCCGCTCCCCCACTTTAACCACTGAGATTACATCTAATGCCCATATTTCCATAAAAATAGAAACTTAACGCCCAATTATCGCCCATTTATCGCCAGCGTTTGTTTCGGCATAAAGTTAACGCCGAGAATGAGCTAAACCGCCCGCCCATATTTTTTTTAAAAATTGTGATGTCATCAATCGTGCACTGCCCAGAAGACCGTTTAGAACAGAAACTAACGCCCAGAATATCGCCGAGCATTACTTTCGGCATCTCGCCCATATATTGTCCAAAAGATCGCTTGCCCAAAAAATCACTGAAAAAAGCTGCACTCACCTGACCTCAACCCAGTGGTATGGATGCCATTTTGTAATTCAGAGGACTTTTCATTAAAGGCTGCTTCAAGTTCATGGGAGTTTTGAATGAATTTGTGAATGTTTTTAAGGTGCTTTTAAAATCTTAACAACCATCTAATCATATTGTGGTCAATTTGAATTTTTTGAGTTTTTGAAGGACAATTTATTAATTCTGAATACATATAGTAATAGTAATGTGGCCTGTAATTTCTCAGCCAGTATTGATGACTACTCACATGCTGTAGACTAGAGATGGGAGAAGGTATATTGAAGAGCATTATGTGCCCAATCAAAGAGGTGGCAGACTGATGAGGAGGAGGAGGAGGAGAGCTTACACTCGTCGCACTTAGAGGGATAAGCATTCATACCCGAACTTGTCCGAGAACACATGTGCCTTAGAAGGCTGTGCTTCTGAAAGGAGGTCATCAGTGAGATATGCCAGCACATTAAGGGAGATCTGCAGCCTAATAGCACATCGGGATTGCACTGCCCGTTGAGGTCACGGTTACTGCAACACTTTCCTTCTATGCATCGGATTTCTTTCAGGCCTCAGCTAGCGACATTTGCGGTATCGCTCAGCACGCCATACATTGTTGCATTCGACAGGTGACTGAAGCCCTTTACGCTCGCAGGATGGACTTTATATAAGCTTCCCTCTGACCAGGGAGGCACAGGCGGAGAGGGCTTTGGGTTTCTCGAGAATAGCAAACTTACCCAAGGTGCCGGGAGCAATAGACTGTATGCATGTCGCCATGCGAGCACCTTTTCAGGATGCAGAGGTGTTTCGGAACCGAAAGGGATTCCACTCCCTGAATCTGCAACTTGTTGTTGACCACAAGAAAATAATAATGGAAGTAGATGCAAAATTTTCAGGGAGCATCCATGATGCGCACATCTTGCGTGAGTCTCTGACCTGTAAGAGTCAGCCACAAGGTCATGGTTGAATGCTAAGGGATAAAGGATATGGCCTTGCCAGCTGGCTTAAGGCCACCCCCCCCACCTCCCCCCGCGTAAGCCCCAGACACAAGCCGAGAAGCGATACAACAAAAGCCACATAGCTACACATAATATTATCAAAAAGACAATTGGAGTGCTTAAGCAGCGCTTCAGATGCCTGGGCCACTCGGGAGGCGAATTACAATACAGGTTGAACCTCCTTATCTGGAACCCTCGGGACCTGGCCTGTTCTGGATAAGGGATTTTTCCGGACGAGGGGTGATCACATTAAATTGGGTGGTACAGGTATTGAGCAAGAGAATATTGTGGCTGGGAGTGTGGCAGATTGATCATGGGGTGGGGGGAGTGTGCGGGGGGGCAGTGGATCGCGGGGTCAGGCCAGCGATTGCGGGAGTTGGCAGCGAGGAAGGACTTCAATTTGTTCATGTTGTAATTCTGTGCATGCGCCACCCGGTGGCCAGGAGTGGTTCTGGACGAGGGGTGGTTCTGGATAAGGGAGGTTCAACCTGTACCATCCTGAGCAGGTCTTTCAATTTATTGTGGTATGCTGCATGTTACATAACTTAGCTATCAGGAGGGACAAGATGGGACTGCCGGTCCACCTCAGGAGAGAGGGGAGGACGACGACGAGCAGGTGGACCAGGTCCTCAGGGAGGACAATCAGGCTGGCGTTGAAACCAACGCCAGCCATTCGAGACTGCAGGAAAGGGCCCATGGTAGTTATGCACCTGCAAGACTGTTGTGTCTGCAGCTCATAAATGAACGCTTTGCGTTACGTTGGTGACAGTTACAGTTAAACTTGATTTACATTCCATTTAATCTTTGCCTTTCCTGGCCTGGCCTTGCCAGTGTTTGTAAACTTTGTATACGCTTAACATTTCTGTAATCTGAAGACACTGCACAACAATGTTAAGTTAACAAAAAAAATGATTGTTATTACTAGAATAAAAAAAAACGAACACATCAAGTTAAAACCCATGTACCCTCCTCCCCCACCCGAACAGTGAAACATTTATAAATAACAACGATTTTTATTAACACCGATGTAACCCCTCCCCCCCCCCCCCCTCCCCCACCCACCCCAACAGTGACAACTAGAATAAGAACAACATCCTTAAAAAAAACAATACAGATATAACAAACACCCACCCACCCATCCAACATTCAACACATTTATTTAACAGAAACAAGTACAATCCACACCCTCCCTCCCTACCTGTGGCCACGTCCCTCCTTTCCTCCTCTCCTTCCCCCCCCCCCCGGTGTCTGTACCCCACCTCTTCCCCTCCCCCTACCAACTCCAAGCCACTTTGCAACAAGGCATCTTGAGTGCTGCTTCGTTGGGGTGGGGGGTGGAACGTCCTCCAAGTTAAAAGCAAGAGCTTCCTCCTGACTCGCATTGTGTCCTTAACAATGGGGGTATGGCACCTTGGGGTGCAGTGTCGTATTCCGGGACCACTGACTGCCCTCTGGGTCTCTGCTATTCTTTCCAGCGCCACTGCTATCCACGTCGTCTTCTCGGAGACGATTGTGGACAGAATGGCAACTGGCCAGATAATCCGCCCATTGCTTGGAGGAACTCTTGACCTATGTCGATGCTCGTCCTGGACAAGTTGACCATGTCCATACTAAGCTCCGCCAGTCTCTGAGCAGTCCAACCTCCATGGGGTCGGCGCCGGCATGGAACCATTTGGTGTGCCCTGCTGTAAGCCTCTTGGCCCCACTACCACCTCGGTTGAAGAGGAAGTGGCCGCAGGAACACACGATGAATGGACTGCTGGCTCCTTTTCTACCTCCTCACTATCCTCAGTGGATAGGAGGACCTGCAGCAGAACAAGCAAGGCTCTTGCCTCCTTCCCTCTGGAGACAACCACAGGAACCTGGGGATCTTGTACAGCCTGACGAACCTGGGGTACCTGGAACGCCTGTGCTATCTGGTGACCTAGAAAATATAAATGAGGTTAGTAGAAGAGAAGGGGATGCTAGGGTCACATGAGAGTGCTTACGCGACACAGGCATATGTATGAGGAGCAACACTACTGTTATAAATATACTGACAGACATCACATATAATTAACATCATGATAGTACAGAATCTACATTGCATTACAATGATATTTCATGATCCCATCATTAATTACATAATATTACATCAATCATATTATACGGAAATGAGTGGCACTAAATTACTTTAAATCACCCATGGTTTATAATTACTTAGTGGCAGGAGAACGAGTTCATCACCACCCCGAGTGGCCGACCGGTTGTGGATCCCCACCAAGGCCAACACCCGCTCTTCCAGGTCGGTCAGGGGGCTTATGTTTGCTGGCCCGCCACCCGAGTGCCACTGCTCAGCCCGATTCTTCGAAAGCTTCTTCTGCAAAGGTGACAAAAGCATGACATAACATAAGATCATTGCTAGGTACTGTTACATATAAAACAGATAGCAGATTACTGACAGATATCATATTGTTATTACTATTACACAACACAACACACAGACAATCCACAATTAGTCATCTTTGGTGCTGTTGGGGATGACTCATCAGGAGAGGGCAGCAGCAGCCAAGTTCATGGCACCATGGGTGGCTCTGCTGCACAGGAGGGTAGGAAAAAGAGTGGGAGAGCTATAGTGGTAGGGGATTTTATTATAAGGGGAATAAATAGGCGTTGCTGCAGCCGCAATTGAGACGCCAGGATGGTATGTTGCCTCCCTGGTGCAAGGGTCAAGGATGTCTCAGAGCGGCTGCAGGACATTTTGGAGGGGGAGGGTGAACAGCCAGTTGTCATGGTGCATATAGGTACCAACAATATAGGTAAAAAATGGGATGAGGTCCTACAAGTTGAATTTCGGGAGCTAGGAGTTAACTTAAAAAACAGGACCTCCAAAGGTAGTAATCTCAGGATTGCTACCAGTGCCACATGCTAGTCAGTAGAAATAGCAGGATAGCTAAGATGAACACGTGGCTTGAGGAGTGGTGCAGGAGGGAGGAATTCAAATTCCTGGGACTTTGGAACCGGTTCTGGGGGAGGTGGGACCAGTACAAACTGGATGGTCTGCACCTGGGCAGAACCGGAACCAATGTCCTAGGGGGAGTGTTTGCTAGTGCTGTTGGGGAAGGGTTAAACTAATATGGCAGGGGGATGGGAACCTATGCAGGGAGACAGAGGGAAGTAAAATGGGGGCAGAAGCAAAAGATATAAAGAAGAAAAGTAAAAGCGGAGGGCAGAGAAACCAAGGCAAAAATCAAAAAGGGCCACATTACAGCAAAATTCTAAAGGGACAAAGTGTATTAAAAAGACAAGGCTGAAGGTTCTGTGCCTCAATGTGAGGAGTATTCATCATAAGGTGGCCGAATTAACTACACAGGCAACTATTAACGAATATGATATAATTGGGCTTACGGAGGTATGGCTCCACAGTGACCAAGGCTGGGAACTCAACATCCAGGGATATTCAACATTTAGGAAGGATAGATGGAAAGGAAAAGGAGGTGGGGTAGCGTTGTTGGTTAAAGAAGAAATTAACGCAGTAGTAAGGAAGGACATTAGCTTGGATGATGTGGAATCTGTATCGGTCGAGCTGCGGAATACCAAAGAGCAGAAAACGCTAATGGGAGTTGTGTACAGACCACCAAACAGTAGTAGTGAGGTTGGGGACAGCATCAAACAAAAAATTAGGGATGCGTGCAATAAAGGTACAGCAGTTACCATGGGCGACTTTAATCTACATATAGATTGGGCTAACCAAACTGGTAGCAATGCGGTGGAGGAGGATTTCCTGGAGTGGATTAGGGATGGTTTTCTGGACCAATATGTCGAGGAAACAACTGGAGGGCTGGCTATCCGAGAATGGGTGATGTGTAACGAGAAAGGACTAATTAGAAATCTTGTGCGAGGCCCCTTGGGGAAGAGTGACCATAATATGGTAGAATTTTTAATTAAGGTGGAGAGTGACACAGTTAATTCAGAGACTAAGGTCTTGAACTTAAGGAAACATAGAAACATAGGGCCCAAGTTTCCACATGATTCGCGCCTGATTTTTAGGAGCAACTGGTGGAGAATGGACTATTTTAGAAATCGCAATTCTCCACATTGGAGGGGGGGAGAGAGAGAGGGGGGGGGAGAGAGAGAGAGAGGGGGGGGAGAGAGAGAGAGAGGGGGGGGAGAGAGAGAGAGAGGGGGGGGGGGGAGAGAGAGAGGGGGGGGGGAGAGAGAGAGAGGGGGGGGGGGGGAGAGAGAGAGAGGGGGGGGGGGGGAGAGAGAGGGGGGGGGGGAAGAGAGAGAGAGGGGGGGGAAGAGAGAGGAGAGAGGGGGGGGAAGAGAGAGGAGAGAGGGGGGGGAAGAGAGAGGGGAGAGGGGGGGAGGAGAGAGAGAGAGCGGGGGGGGGGGTCGGGTCGGGGAACAGGAGCGCGGGTCGGGGGTGGCGGAAGCGGGTCTCGGGTCGGGGCGGGGGATGTCGGGTCTTGGGTCGGGGGAGAGCGGGTGTCGGGTCGGGGCGGCGGGGGGGAACGGGTGTCGGATCTCGGGTCGGGGAGGGGGGCAGCAGGTCTCGGGGCGGGGGGGGGGAGCGCGAGTCGGGGGGGGGGGGGAGCGGGTGTCGGGTCGTGGGGGGGTGGGGGAGCGGGTGTCGGGTCGGGGGGAGCGGGTGTCTGGTCCGTTGGGAGGGGGGGGGGGGCGGGTCTCGGGTCGGAGCGGGGGAGGGGGGGAGCGAGTGTCTGGTCTGGTCGGGCGGGGAGCAGGAGCTGGCTGTGGGAGGAGCCTCATTCACGCAGCCCCAGTGAGGCCATTGGGCCAGGGCTAGGGGCTTCGGGCCCCTCCCACACAGTTCGGCGCCTGGAGCTGCTGCACTTGCGTGCCGACTGTAGCGCTCATGTGCAAAGGTCCCGGCACTGTTTTCAGCGCCGGGACATGGCTCCGCCCCCCCACAGCTCGTGCTGGCTGCGCCGAGGGCCACAGGACCTGTAAGTAGGTGGAGAATACCGAGGATTTTTTTAGGCGCGAAAAACGGGCGCCCAGCTCAGAGGGGCGCCCGTTTTTTTCCTTGTGGAAACTTGGGCCCATAGAAACTAGGTGCAGGAGTAGGCCATTCGGCCTTTCGAGCCTGCACTGCCATTCAATGAGTTCATGGCTGAACATACAACTTCAGTACCCCATTCCTGCTTACTCGCCATACCCCTTGTAGTAAGGACTACATCGAACTCCTTTTTGAATATATTTAGTGAATTGGCCTCAACAACTTCCTGTGGCAGAGAATTCCACAGGTTCACCACCCTCTCGGTCCTAAATGGCTTACCCCTTATCCTTAGACTGTGACCCCTGATTCTGGACTTCCCCAACACTGGGAACATTTTTCCTGCATCAAACCTGTCTAAACCCGTCAGAATTTTAAACGTTTCAATGAGATCCCCCCTCATTCCAGTGAATACAAGCCCAGTTGATCCAGTCTTTCTTGATAGGTCAGTCCCGCCATCCTGGGCATCAGTCTGGTGAGCCTTCGCTGCATCCCTCAATAGCAAGAATGTCCTTCCTCAAGTTAGGAGACCAAAACTGTACACAATACTCCAAGTGTGGCCTCACCAAGGCCCTGTACAACTGTAGTAACACCTCCCTGCCCCTGTACTCAAATCCCCTCGCTATGAAGGCCAACATGCCATTTGCTTTCTTAACCGCCTGCTGTACCTGCATGCCGACCTTCAATGACTGATGCACCATGACACCCAGGTCTCGTTGCACCTCCCCTTTTCCTAATCTGTCACCATTCAGATAATAGTCTGTCTCTCTGTTTTTACCACCAAAGTGGATAACCTCACATTTACCCACATTATACTTCATCTGCCATGCATTTGCCCACTCACCTAACCTATCCAAGTCACTCTGCAGCCTCATAGCATCCTCCTCACAGCTCACACTGCCACCCAACTTAGTGTAATCCGCAAATTTGGAGATACTACATTTAATCCCCTTGTCTAAATCATTAATGTACGATATAAACAGCTGGGGCCCCAGCACAGAACCTTGCGGTACCCCACTAGCCATTCTGAAAAGTACCCATTTACTCCTACTCTTTGCTTCGATGGTATGAGGCGTGAATTGGCTAGGATAGACTGGAGAATGATACTTAAAGGGTTGACGGTGGATAGGCAATGGCAGACATTTAAAGATCACATGGATGAACTTCAACAATTGTACGTCCCTGTCTGGAGTAAAAATAAAACTAGGAAGGTGGCTCAACCATGGCTAACAAGGGAAATTAGGGATAGTGTTAAATCCAAGGAAGAGGCATCTAAATTGGCCAGAAAAATCAGCAAACCTGAGGACTGGGAGAAATTTAGAATTCAGCAGAGGAGGACAAAGGGTTTAATTAGGAGGGGAAAATAGAGTATGAAAGGAAGCTTGTTGTGAACATAAAAACTGACTGCAAAAGCTTCTATAGATATGTGAAGAGAAAAAGATTCGGGAAGACAAATGTAGGTCCCTTGCAGTCAGAATCAGGTTAATTTATAATGGGAACCAAAGAAATAGTAGACTAATTGAACAAATACTTTGGTTCTGTCTTCACGAAGGAAGACACAAATAACCTTCCGGAAATACTAGGGAACCAAGGGTCTAGCGAGAAGGAGGAACTGAAGGAAATCCTTATTAGTCAGGAAATTGTGTTAGGGAAATTGATGGGATTGAAGGCCGATAAATTCCCAGGGCCTGATAGTCTGCATCCCAGAGTACTTAAGGAAGTAGCCCTAAAAATAGTGGATGCATTGGTGATCATTTTCCAACAGTTTATCGACCCTGGATCAGTTCCTATGGACTGGAGGGTATCTAATGTAACAGCACTTTTTAAAAAAAAAAAAGGAAGGAGAGAGAAAACGGGTAATTATAGACTGGTTAGCCTGACATCGGTAGTGGGGAAAATGTTGGAATCAATTATTAAAGATGAAATAGCAGCACATTTGGAAAGCAGTGACTGGATCGGTCCAAGTCAGCGTGGATTTATGAAAGGGAAATCATGCTTGACAAATCTTCTAGAATTTTTTGAGGATGTAATTAGTAGAGTGGACAAGGGAGAACCAGTGGATGTGGTGTATTTGGACTTTCAAAAGGCTTTTGACAAGGTCCCGCGCAAGAGATTGGTGTGCAAAATTAAAACACATGGTATTGGGGGTAATATATTGATGTGGGTAGAGAACTGGTTGGCAGACAAGAAGCAGAAAGTTGGGATAAACGGGTCCTTTTCAGAATGGCAGGCAGTAACTAGTGGGATGCCGCAGAGCTCAGTGCTGGGACCCCAGCTATTTACAATATACACCAATGATTTAGATGAAGGAATTGAGTGTAATATCTTCAAGTTTGCAGATGACACTAAGCTGGGTGGCGGTGTAAGCTGTGAGGAGAATGCTAAGAGGCTGCAGGGTGACTTGGACAGGTTAGGTGAGTGGGCAAATGCATGGCAGATGCAGTATAATGTGGATAAATGTTGAGGTTATCCACTTTGGTGGCAAAAACAGGAAGGCAGAATATTATCTGAATGGCGACAGTTTAAGAAAAGGGGAGGTGCAACGAGATCTGGGTGTCATGGTACATCAGTCATTGAAAGTTGGCATGCAGATGCAGCAGGCAGTGAAGAAGGCAAATGCCATGTTGGCCTTCATAGCTAGGGGATTTGAGTATAGGAGCAGGGAGGTCTTACTGCAGTTGAACAGGTCCTTGGTGAGGCCTCACCTGGAATATTGTGTTCAGTTTTGGTCTCCTAATCTGAGGAAGGATGTTCTTGCTATTGCAGCGAATGTTCACCAGACTGATTCCCAGGATGGCTGGACTGTCATATGAGGAGAGAATGGATCAACTGGGCCTTTATTCACTGGAGTTTAGAAGGACGAGAGGGGATCTCAGAGAAACATATAAAATTCTGACGGGACTGGACAGGTTAGATGCAAGTAGAATGTTCCCGATGTTGGGGAAATCCAGAACCAGGGGTCACAGCTTAAGGATAAGGGGTAAGCCATGTAGGACTGAGATGAGGAGAAACTTCTTCACTCAGAGAGTTGTTAACCTGTGGAATTCTCTACTGCAGAGTGTTGTTGATGCCAGTTCGTTAGATATATTCAAGAGGGAGTTCGGTATGGCCCTTATGGCTAAAGAGATCAAGCGGTATGGAGAGAAAGCAGGAATGGGGTACTGAGGTGAATGATCAGCCATGATCTTATTGAATGGTGGTGCAGGCTCGAAGGGCCGAATGGCCTACTCCTGCACCTATTTTCTATGTTTCTATGCATCCATGGTTATATCTACTGTCTGAGAATAACTTGAATAAGATCAAGGTTAGGATTAAATGCATGACACATAGAAACATAGACCCACTGTCCCCTACTACCTTCGGAAGGTTATTTGTATCTTCCTTCGTGAAGACAGAACCAAAGTACTGGTTCAATTGGTCTGCCATTTCTTTGTTCCCCATTATAATTTCACCTGAATCCGACTGCAAGGGACCTACGTTTGTCTTTACTAATCTTTTTCTCTTCACATATTTATAGAAGTTCTTGCAGTCAGTTTTTATATTCCCTGCAAGTTTCCTTTCGTACTTTATTTTCCCCCTCTTAATTGAACCCTTAGTCCTCCTCTGTTGAATTCTAAGATTACCAGCCTAACTACAATACATCAGATCTGCATTTAAATTAATCATTGCATTATTACAATTTATTATATATAAATAAGTTTAATACTTACTCTGCTGGAACCAACAACATCGTTCCAGTGCTTGCGTCACTGGTTGGGTTCTTTCACCTTGTGTTTGACGAAATTACCTCTGCCCATATACGCTGATATACCCTGGGGGATAGTTTCCCACGCCCACCCCGGGTCAATTGGGCTCATCGGTTCTCTACATCGCCAACTAAGGCAGCATTGGCCGACTCAGTGAAGCACTTTGTGCGCCTTCGTCCTCCATCTCTCCCACTTCCTCCTCTTCCTCGCTCACATTTACCTCCTCCTCCATCATGACTTCAGTATTATCCATTTTATTATCCAGAAATTGAAAAAAATCACCTATAGCAATAATCCCTCCAGCTTTCTCCACTATCGCTCTCTCTATCTCTCTCTCCTTTCACTCTTATTCTGCACATGTGCAGATGACCCCTAACCTCCTGAAACGCGGGAAAAGATCGTTGCAATGGAAGCCGGCCTTGCACAACTGAATACATCGCTAACACCCATTTTATATCGCTACGGCTAAAGCCCAAATTAAAAAGTGGAAACTAGCGAGTTTTAAAATGGGCAATATTCCGGTGATCACAAAAAATATATAGGGGCCAAGTTTCGGCCTCAGTTGCTCCGGTTTTTTTTGAGCAACTGATTTAGAATGGAGTATCTTAGAAATTTGAATTCTCGGCATTTAGTTTGATCCAGTTCTAGTCAGTTAGAACAGTTTCACTTTGGAACAGAATTTTCTTTCAAAAGGGGGCGTGTCCAGCCACTTATGCCTGTTTTCAAAGTTTAGGCAGTGAAAACTTACTCCAAACTAACTTAGAATGGAGTAAGTGAAGATTTTTGTACGTTCGAAAAAACCTTGTCTACACTTTAGAAAATCAGGCGTAGGTTACAAATCAGGCGTAGGGAATGGGGGTGGGGTTTAAAGGGAAGTTTACAAACATTAAACACTTCAGCTTTACAAATAAAGAGCCATCATCAATAATAAATGATAAATACATCAATAAATCAACCAATAAATCAATCAAAAAAAATTAATAAATAAAAAAAAATTAAAAATGTTCTACTTACCGACTGCAGCACCGGGAGTCCTCCAACAGCGTGCTGGGACGGCCCCCCCCCCCCCCCCCCCCAAGTGTGTCTCTGTCAGTGTCTCTATCTCTCTGTCTGTCTGTGTGTGTGTGTCTCTCACTCTCTGTCTGTCAGGGGGAGAAGGAGGAGGAGGGGGGGGGAGGGGGGATAGGGGTGAGGGGGGTGGGAGGAGGAGGAGGGGGGGATAGGGGTGGGAGAGAGGAGGGAGGGAGGGAAGGAGAGAGGAGGGAGGGAGGAAAGGAGAAAAGGAGAGAGGAGGGAGGGAGGGAAGGAGAAGGGAGGGGGAAGGGAGAGAAGGAGGCTGAACCGCCGGGCCCAAGACTTCGGGCTGGATTTACAGGTAGGTAGCGTCGGGTCTCGGTGGGGGGTCGCGGAGGTCCGGCGGTGGGGGAGGGGTGCAGGGAAAGAGTCGCCGCGGTCGGTGGCGGGGGGGATGGTGCAGCGGAGGTCGGGTCGGGGGGGAGCGGAGGTTGGGTCGCTGGGGGGGGGGGGAGCGTGGGTCGGGTCGCCCGGGTGGGTGGGGAGCGGGTCGGGTTGGGTTGGGTCTGGTCGGGTGAGAGGAGCCTTATCCATGCAGCCCCAGTGAGGCCATTCGGCCAGGGCTAGGGGCTGCGTGCTTCAGGCCCCTCCTTCAGTTTTGGGCGCCTGGAGCTACTGCACATGCGCGCCCACTGTAGCGCGCATGTGCAGAGGCCCCGGCACTGTTTTCAGCGCAGGGACCTGGCTCCGCCCACCACAGCTCGTGCTGCGCCGCGCCCAGCTCCAGAGGACCTGCAGGGAGCCGGAGAATAGGTAAGTTTTTTTTAGGCGCACTTTGTGGCGCGAAAAACGGGCAAGGGCGCAGCCCGAAACTTGGACCCAAAATCACTAACACCGGAAATACTGCCCACCTTTGAGTGATCTGGACACCAATGCAAAGTCTAGCCCCAAGACTTTTTCTGCAAAACTGTTACTTGGTCAGCAAATTTCACTGCACATGTTAAGTGTGGGGGAGTTTGCAGGATATCGCACTGTGAACCAAATCAACAGGCCTCAATCCCAAGGAATATGATGTAGACTAATGTAACTATGGTTACTCCATAGTCCCACTCACCAGCATAGCACAGGTCCCCATAATGTTTATATACAGTACTAGTTTCTGTTGCAAATTGTAACAGATATTAATCATTGAATTAACAGATCACCAGTTCGCCCCCTACATGACTTGATATTTAAATGACCAGATAATCTTAACTGCTTAATACAAGTTGCGTCATTTTTCTCTGCTTGGTTCTTTTTGTAAACATGAAAAATTCGCCCAGCCAAAGTGCGAACCGCTTATTTTCCATGTATTTCCTTATTTTGATGAATGGTAGAAGTTTCAGTGTAGAACACAGTCATTTGGCCTTGCGTCCGAGCTATTCACCCATTTTTATGACCATTTAATATTTTTCTTTTTGATACTTTAACCCAATTTTAAATAGAAACTTGTGATAATCTATTTCTAATTACCCTTTGTACGTCCTTGTTGCCCTTTCACTGACTGGTAGAAATAATTATTTCAAACCTATTGATTTTGAACACTTGTATTAGACAAGGGTACAGTAGCCTAGTGGTCTGGTACTGGACCAGCAATTCAGAGGTTGAGTCCAAATCCCACCATGTGGAAAAGACAGCTGTGGTTTAAGTGGCAGCATATAATAATTGAGGTGAAATTGGCCTTGATTATGGAGCAGATAATCTTGTTACACTTCCAGTATACTGATCTGTAAGAGGACACTTTGGCTGAGTCTAAGATGAGAATGCCAGTGGTGTGTTTTCCCCAAATATATTTTGTTAGTCCGTGTATACAGTATTCAGTTTTGTGAAAACACATGCAGAAAATTACAGATTGTTCTCCACCAGGGTTAGCTTTTATGGGTAATGCCCTGTGGCTTGTGTTGTGGCTTTATCTTCAAGTTTGTGAGTCTGCTGGTGATTCACATAGGTCATCCTGGAGCGAGCACATTCTTGGCAGAACAAGCTATTGTCTGCATGTAGTTGCAACTTGCTCACAGGAGAGGATTACGTAATTACAGTTTACAGTTGGGATCAGTGGAGTGCTCAGTTGTTTTGTAAATGCAGTACCAACAGAAAACAGGTTGGTCTGCTGTGTGGACTCCCCTTAGATTGTTCCATTTAGTTTTCCTGTAGGCCAAGGCTTTTGCCCAGAAAGTGCCCTTCAGTAAAAACTTACTGAGAGAGTGGAAAAACTGCTTGGTTTTTACTAAATTGAACAGAAATTGACATTGCCTTAACACCAGTAAGTGTCAATGTTTTATATTGGTTTGAGTATATAATTCAGAGACAATCCCTTACACAATCAGTGCATGACCATGTATCATTTAGGCAGTTCGTATGTCCAGGATGCACCAGCCTGGTTTCTGCAAGGTGGAATTACATAGTATATACAGTACAAAAACAGGCCATTTGGCCCAACCAGTCCATGCTGATGTTTATACTCCATTCAAGCCACCTCCCATTCTTCCTCATCGAACTCAGCATAACCCTCTATTCTCTTCTCCCGCATATGCTTATCTAGCTTCCCCTTAAATACATCTATACTATTCGCCTCAACCACTCCCTATGGTAGTGAGTTCCAAATTCTCACCACTCTCTAGGTAAAGAGGTTTCTTCTGAATTCCTTATTGGATTTCTTGGCGACTATCTTGTATTGATGGCCTTCAGTTTTGCTCTACCCCACACTGGAAACATTCTCTCTGTATCCAGTCTATCAAAACCTTTCATAATCTTAAAGACCTCCATTAGGTCGCCCCCTCAGCCCTAGAGCCAGCCTGTTCATCATTTCCTGATTGTATAACTTTTCTACTTTTCAGATCTATCCCTCTAGAAGTAAACCCGAGTGCTTGGCTTACTTTTGTTATGGTCTTATTAACCTGCTGTCCCGGGTGAGACTGAGAATCAGTTTACTGTACAGGTAGCCTTTGTTTACCTCACTGCAGTGATTTGTGTATTTATACTCCCAGATACCTTTGCTCCTCTACCCCATTTAGATTCTTCTTTTCCAAGTAACATGTGACCATCTCATTTTTCTTGCCAACACTTACCCTGTGTTGAAAATCATGTGTCAATTATATGCCCATTCTGAAAGTTTATTCATATTTTCTTGTAATTTGTTTTAGTCCTCCTCAGTATTGACTATCTTTCTCTCCCCGCCCGCCCCCCCCCCCCCCCCCACCCAATTTTGTGTCTTCTGCAAATTTAGAAATTGTGTTTTTGATTCCAATGTCTAAATTGTTAATATAAATTGTGGTCCCAGCACTGATCCTTGTGAGACCACACTTGCCATCTTCTGCCACTCTGAGTTTGTAAGTTGAAGCTGAGTTACTGTGTGTATATATACAAGTGCTATAAACCTTTATAAAGTTGTTAATTTTTCATTCAAAACTCAATTACAAAGAAGAGTGAGACAAATTCAAATAAGAATGTTGCAAGTGTGCCCAAAACATTTTGTTGTATTTAGCATTTGGGCAACGATTGTGCAGAATCATCTAAACAAATTGAGTGAGATGCACCTCTTGAGATGATGGCGTGTACAGTCTGTGATAAAAAACAGCATTGATAGATGGATTGATGTTTCCTCTTTCGTGGTTTCTCGTATATCGAAATCTATGATGCCCTTTGAATGTTGCACGTATCTCGTGACATCATTTTACATTTTGGGGCAGGTTTATTCGCTTTGGGAGCCCAACATCTCAACAATGCGGCAGTCATGCTAGTATTTCCTTCCTATCCTGTTGGGGTTTGCTTTCGATGTAAAATACAGGAATCCCTGTAGATATAGGATTAAGATTTCAATTTGATTGTGCCTGAATTAATCAAATTCATTTTCTTCATTGCTATTAATTTTTCACCTAGCCTCAAGTATCAATTTAAATTTGATATAAATTGCACCATAATTTTTGTTTCTTTCTCGACTTCTACTTTAGATAATGGACTTGAAATATTTTGTAAAAACTTAAATTATCACAGTGTTGAGTGTGGGTTGATTCTTGTCTTTTTGAACAGCACTGGTGATGGGTTCTGAGAATCTGTTTTCTTTTGAAGTTTTCTTGCCGGTTTCTTTCTCTCTTGCTCTCAAAGACTGAGTCCTGTTGCTGGGATAGTGTTCTAAGGGGGGTTGGGCATCTTGTGGCATGCCACCCAAGAGGTTGGGCCTCTACTCATTGGAATTCAGAAGAATGAGAGGTGATCTTATCAAAACATATAAGATTATGAGGGGGCTTGACTGGGTGGATGCAGAGGATGTTTCCACTGATAGGGGAGACTAGAACTGGAGGGCATGATCTTAGAATAAGGGGCCGCCCATTTAAAACTGAGATTAGAAATTCCTTCTCTCGGATGGTTGTGGATCTGTGGAATTCGCTGCCTCAGAGAGCTGTGGAAGCTGGGACATTGAATAAATTTAAGACAGAAATAGACAGTTTCTTAAACGATTAAGGGATTATGGGGAGCGGGTAAAGAAGTGCAGCTGAGTCCATGATCGGATCAGCCATGATCGTATTAAATGGCAGAGCAGGCTCGAGGGGCCGTATGGCTTGCTCCTGTTTCTTATGTTCTTATGTTCTAAACCCTTTGTGAGACTGTACAGAGTCAGTGACCTATTCAACTGTTGCAGGGCATCACCCGATTTCGGCATAAGCACACTTTCCAACAGTGGTCACTGAACAGGGATGGGAAACCTGATTGATTTTTCTCATACTTCTTCCCCTCCTGCAGAAGAGGCCAATTGCAGCATCTCGATTGCTGTCCCGGGTGAGACCGAGAATCAGTTTACTGTACAGGTAGCCTCTGCTCTAACGAGAGAGCCATAAACTAGAGCCACTAGATAGCAGGTGCTGTGTAGCATGAATTGGTTGGGAGGAGTTGTGCACGAGCATACACCCTGTCGGGTTCTTTTGAAAGTTCAAAATGGGCAGTAGTTTGGAATCTCTGGAGTTGGAAAGCTTTCCTGGCGAGCATGCTTTCCACCACCTCTCGAAGAACAAAAAGCTTTTCTATAGCTGACTTAGGAAGGTTAAATAAGTTAACCACATCAGGTTACATCAGCTCTAAAGTGCACTTGGCTATTTTGCAATCATTTATCGACCACTGATGCTCTGATGCTGCTAATTTGTCACCCAAATGTTAATGTTAAAAATGCTGCAGAGACTGGATGAGACAAAGGGGAGGAATTTATGCTGTAGTTGTACAGAGCCTTGGTTAGACCGTATCTGGAGTACTGTGTTTAATTTTGGACGCCACAGCTCAGAAAGGATATCTTGGCCGAGGAGGGGCTACAGCGCAGATTCACCAGAATGATACTGAGCTGAAAGGGTTAAATTGAGATCAGGTTACAGATTGTTCCTCTGTTCTTATATGACACTGCTGGGTGTCAGAACGAAATGCACATATTTCTTACATGGTTGCTAACCTTTAACCGGATCTTAATGATTGACACAGTGGGGCAGATTTCCTCTGTGTGCTACATGTAGCAAAATCATAAACGTGTTCTCTAAGTGAGCTTGCAATTTTAGTATAGCCAGCACGCAAAGGAAATTTTCTCATTAGTGTTTGAATTCCCCTCCCCTGTCCTCTTCAATTTCTATTGTACAGAAAGGAATAAATGAGCGCAAGAAAGCTTGAAAGGGGAAAAGGCCATTTGGCTCATTGCCCACTTGCTCCACAGTTTGTAGATAATTCCCTCAATCACAAAGTCATTCCTACTCCTTTCCCTTCCTCCCCCCTGCTCCCCCGCCACCCCTCCCACCTTGGCCAAGCTGGCTATGAATCATACAGATTAATATCTTTTAACAGTCAGTCCAATTTTACAAGAAATGGTCCTGTTCACACAGAATAGCCATTCTTTCTGGTAGCGTGTTGCACACATGCAGTATCCTGTGGGGAAGGTAGAAAAAAAAAATCTGAAAGTGAGCATTTACAGCTGTGTGTGTATGTTTTATTTAAACAGTAGGAACATCTTGATTCCTTACAACACCTTGTTGAATGGGTCTTCAACTCAGTTGGGAGTACAGCCTGACATCGGTAGTGGGTAAAATGATGGAATCAATTATTAAGGATGTCATGGCAGTGCATTTGGAAAGAGGTGACATGATAGGTCCAAGTCAGCATGGATTTGTGAAAGGGAAATCATGCTTGACAAATCTTCTGGTATTTTTTGAGGATGTTTCCAGTAGAGTGGACAAGGGAGAACCAGTTGATGTGGTATATTTGGACTTTCAGAAGGCGTTCGACAAGGTCCCACACAAGAGATTGATGTGCAAAGTTAGAGCACATGGGATTGGGGGTAGTGTGCTGACATGGATTGAGAACTGGTTGTCAGACAGGAAGCAAAGAGTAGGAGTAAATGGGTACTTTTCAGAATGGCAGGCAGTGACTAGTGGGGTACCGCAAGGTTCTGTGCTGGGGCCCCAGCTGTTTACACTGTACATTAATGATTTAGATGAGGGGATTAAATGTAGTATCTCCAAATTTGCGGATGACACTAAGTTGGGTGGCAGTGTGAGCTGCGAGGAGGATGCTGTGAGGCTGCAGAGCGACTTGGATAGGTTAGGTGAGTGGGCAAATGCATGGCAGATGAAGTATAATGTGGATAAATGTGAGGTTATCCACTTTGGTGATAAAAACAGAGAGACAGACTATTATCTGAATGGTGACAGATTAGGAAAAGGGGAGGTGCAAAGAGACCTGGGTGTCGTGGTACATCAGTCATTGAAGGTTGGCATGCAGGTGCAGCAGGCGGTTAAGAAAGCAAATGGCATGTTGGCCTTCATAGCAAGGGGATTTGAGTACAGGGGCAGGGAGGTGTTGCTACAGTTGTACAGGGCATTGGTGAGGCCACACCTGGAGTATTGTGTACAGTTTTGGTCTCCTAACCTGAGGAAGGACATTCTTGCTATTGAGGGAGTGCAGCGAAGGTTCACCAGACTGATTCCCGGGATGGCGGGACTGACCTATCAAGAAAGACTGGATCAACTGGGCTTGTATTCACTGGAGTTCAGAAGAATGAGAGGGGACCTCATAGAAACATTTAAAATTCTGACGGGGTTAGACAGGTTAGATGCAGGAAGAATGTTCCCAATGTTGGGGAAGTCCAGAACCAGAGGTCACAGTCTAAGGATAAGGGGTAAGCCATTTAGGACCGAGATGCGGAGGAACCTCTTCACCCAGAGAGTGGTGAACCTGTGGAATTCTCTACCACAGAAAGTTGTTGAGGCCAATTCACTAAATATATTCAAAAAGGAGTTAGATGAGGTCCTTACTACTAGGGGGATCAAGGGGTATGGCGAGAAAGCAGGAATGGGGTACTGAAGTTGAATGTTCAGCCATGAACTCATTGAATGGCGGTGCAGGCTAGAAGGGCCAAATGGCCTACTCCTGCAACTATTTTCTATGTTTCTATGTTACACGTTGAACATCTCTCATTTGTACTCCAGGCGGTTGGAGGCATTGAGAGCATTTTATTTGAGTGTTTGAAGAGGATGATAGAATTTTATATTATATGATAGAATTTTATATTAAGTTTGAAAGTGATTTAGTTAAATCCCAAAACTTGGGTCTTAAATCTAAACAAAGAAATCTACATAGGTATAAGGGGTGAGTTGGCTAAGGTAGATCGGGAAACTGCATTAAAAGGTATGACAGTAGACAAGCAATGACTAGCATTTAAAGAATTAATACATCATTTACAACAAAGATGCATTCCTTTTAAGGCACAAAACCCACCCCCAGGAAAAGTGGTCCAACCGTGGCTAACGAGAAGTTAAAGATA
Organism: Pristiophorus japonicus; assembly: GCF_044704955.1. Lineage (NCBI taxonomy): Eukaryota > Metazoa > Chordata > Chondrichthyes > Pristiophoridae > Pristiophorus > Pristiophorus japonicus. The sequence goes on along the minus strand of NC_091991.1, from coordinate 85,916,301 downwards.
GTATTATATCAAAGGAAGAGGCTTAGAATGTTGCCAAAAAGAGCAGTGAGCCTGAGGATTGGGAGGATTTTAGAATTCGGAAAAGGAGGACCAAGAAATTGATAAAGAAAGGGGAAATAGAATGAGAGAGTAAACGAGCGAGAGACTTAAAAAAACAGACTGTAAAAGCTTCTATGGGTTTATAAAATGGAAAAAATTAGTGAAAGTAAATGTGGGTCCCTTACAGGCTGAGACAGGAGAAATTATAATGGGGAATAAGGAAATGGCAGAGAAATTAAACAAATACTTTGTGTCTGTCTTCACAGAAGAAGACGCAAAATAGTGGCGAACCAAGGGTCTAGCGAGAATGAGGAACTTAATGGTATTAGTAAAAGAAAAATGGTACTGGAGAAATTAATAGGACTGAAAGCCGATAAATCCCCTGGACCTGATGACCCAAATCCTAGGGTATTGAAAGAGGTAGCTATAGAGATAGTGGATACATTGGTTGCCATCTTCCAATATTCATAGATTCTAGAACGGTTCCCGCAGATTGGAAGGTAGCAAATGCAACCCCACTATTTAAGAAAGGAGGGAGAGAGAAAACAGGGAACTTACAGACCAGTTAGCCTGATGTCTGTAGTAAAAAAAATGCTAGAATCTATTCTTAAGGACGTGGTAATCGGACACTTAGAAAATAATAACAGGATTAGACAGAGTCAACACGGATTTATGAAAAGGAAATCATGTTTTTTGAAGTTGTAACTAGCAGAATAGGTAAGGGGAACTAATGGATGTGGTATATTTGGATTTTCAGAAGTCATTCGATGAAGTGCTACACAAGATGTTATTAATTAAAATTAGGGCTCATGGGATTGGGGGTGATATACTAGCATGGATTGAAGATTGGTTAATGGACAGAAAATGGAGAATAGGACTAAACTGATCATTTTTGGATTGGCAGGCTGTAACTAGTGGGTTACCGCAAAGATCAATGCTTGGGCCTCAGCTATTCACAATCTATATCAATGATTTGGATGAGGGGACCAAATGTAATATATCCAAGTTTGCTGATGATACAAAGCTAGGTGGGAATGTAAGTTGTGAGGAGGATGCAAAGAGACTTCAAGGGGATATAGACAGGCTAAGTGAGTGGGCAAGAACATGGCAAATGGGATATAATGTGGAGAAATGTGAAGTTATCCACTTTGGTAGGAAAAATAGAAAAGCAGAGTATTTTTTAAATGGTAAAAGTTTGGGAAATGAATGCAATAGTAAGGAAGGACATCAGCTTGGATGATGTGGAATCTATATGGGTAGAGCTGCGAAACATCAAAGCGCAGAAAACATTAGTGGCAGTTGTGTACAGACCACCAAACAGTAGTAGGGAGGTTGGGGATGACATCAAACAGGAAATTAGAGACGTGTGCAATAAGTGTACAGCAGTTAACACGGGTGACTTTAATCTACAGATTGATTGGGCTAACCAAACTAGTAGCAATACTGTGGAGGATGATTTCCTGGAGTGTATAAGGGATGGTTTTCTAGACCAATATGTCGAGGAACCAACTAGAGAGCAGGCCATTCTAGACTGGGTCTTGTGTAACAAGAGAGGATTAATTAGCAATCTGGTCGTGCGGGTCCCCTTGGGGAAGAGTGACCATAATATGGTAGAATTCTTCATTAAGGTGGAGAGTGACACAGTTAATTCAAAGCTAGGGTCCTGAACTTAAAGGAAACTTTGACGGCATGAGACGTGAAATGGCTAGGATAGACTGGAGAATGATACTTAAAGGATTGACGGTGGATAGGCAATGGCAGACATTTAAATATCACATGGATGAACTACAGCAATTGTACATCCCTGTGTGGCGTAAGAATAAAAAAGGGAAGGTGGCTCAACCGTGGCTAACAACGGAAATTAGGGAAAGTGTTAAATCCAAGGAAGAAGCATCTAACTTGGCTAGAAAAAACAGCAAATCTGAGGACTGGGAGAAATTTAGAATTCAGCAGAGGAGGACTAAGGGTTTAATTAGGAGGGGGAAAATAGAGTATGAGAGTAAGCTTGCAGGGAACATAAAAACTGACTGCAAAAGCTTCTATAGATATGTGAATAAAAAAAGATTAGTGAAGACTAATGTAGGTCCCTTGCAGTCAGAATCAGGTGAATTCATAATGGGGAACAAGGAAATGGCAGACCAATTGAACAAATACTTTGGTTCTGTCTTCAATAAGGAAGACACGAATAACCTCCCGAAAATACTAGGGGACCAAGGGTCAAGCGAGAAGGGGGAACTGAGGGAAATCCTTATTAGTCAGGAAATGGTGTTAGGGAAATTGAAGGAACTTAAGGCCGATAAATCCCCAGGGCCTAATAGTCTGCATCCCAGAGTACTTAAGGAAGTGGCCCTAGAAATAGTAGATGCATTGGTGGTCATTTTTCAACATTCCATGGACTCTGGTTCAGTTCCCATGGATTGGAGGGTAGCTAATGTAACCCCACTTTAAAAAAAGGACAGAGAGAGAAAACAGGGAATTATAGACCAGTTAGCCTGACATCGGTGGTGGGGAAAATGCTGGAATCAATTATTAATGCATTTGGAAAGCAGTGACAGGATGGATTTCCACTCTCATTCTTCTAAATTCCAGTGAATATAAGCCTAGTCAATCCAGTCTTTCTTCACATGTCAGTCCTGCCATCCCAGGAATCAGTCTGGTGAACCTTCGCTGCACTCCCTCAATAGCAAGAATGTCCTTCCTCAGATTAGGAGACCAAAACTGCACACAATACTCAAGGTGTGTACATCAAGGTAAATACACCACATCCAAGTCAGTGGATTTATGAAAGGGAAATCATGCTTGACAAATCGAGTTTTTTGAGGATGTAACTACTAGAGTGGATAAGGGAGAACCAGTGGATGTGGTGTATTTGGACTTTCAAAAGGCTTTTGACAAGGTCCCACACAAGAGATTAGTGTGCAAAATTAAGGCACATAGTATTGGGGATAATGTATTGACGTGGATAGAGAACTGGTTGGCAGACAGGAAGCAAAGAGTGGAAATAACGGGTCCTTTTCAGAATGGCAGGCAGTGACAAGTGGGGTGCCGCAGGGTTCAGTGCTGGGACCCCAGCTATTTACAATATACATTAATGATTTCGACGAAGGAATTGAATGTAATATCTCCAAGTTTGGGTGCATTGTGAGCTGCAAGGTGGATGCTGGGAGGCTGCAGGGGGACTTGGACAGGTTAGGTGAATGGGCAAATGTATGGCAGATGCAGTATAATGCGGATAAGTGTGAGGTTATCCACTTTGGTGACAAAAACTGGAAGGCAGATTATTATCTGAATGGTGACAGATTAGTAAAAGGGGAGGTGCAACGAGATCTGGGTGTCATGGTATATCAGTCATTGAAGGTAGGCATGCAGGTACAGCAGGCAGTAAAGAAAGCAAATGGCATGCTGGCCTTCATAGTGAGGGGATTTGAGTACAGGAGCAGGGAGGTCTTACTGCAGTTGTACGGGGCCTTGGTGAGACCACACCTTGAGTATTGTGTGCAGTTTTGGTCTCCTAATCTGAGGAAGGACATTCTTGCTATTGAGGGAGTGCAGCGAAGGTTCACCAGACTGATTCCTGGGATGGCAGGACTGACATGTGAAGAAAGACTGGATTGATTAGGCTTATATTCACTGGAATTTAGAAGAATGAGAGGGGATCTCACAAACATATAAAATTCTGACAGGATTGGACAGGTTAGATGCAGGAAGAATGTTCCTGATGTTGGGGAAGTCCAGAGCCAGAGGTCACAGTCTAAGGATAAGCGGTAAGCCATTTAGGACCGAGATGAGGAGAAACTTCTTCACTCAGAGAATTGTGAACCTGTGGAATTCTCTACCACAGAAAGTTGTTGAGTCCAGTTCGTTGGATATATTCAAAAGGGAGTTAGATGTAGCCCTTGTGTCTAAAGGGATCAAGGAGTATGGAGAGAAAGCAGGAATGGGGTACTGAAGTTGCATGATCAGCCATGATCATATTGAATGGTGGTGCAGGCTCGAAGGGCCGAATGGCCTATTCCTGCACCTATTTTCTATGTTTCTATGTTGGTGTTCAGATGGACCTGGGTGTCCTTGTACACGAATCACTGAAAGTTAACATGCAGGTATAGCATGCAATTAAGAAAGCAAATGCTATGTTAGCCTTTATTATAGGAGGATTTGAGTATAAGAGTAAATATGTCTCTGCAATTATATAGGTCCCTGATGAGACCACACCCTGGAGTATTGTGTACAGTTTTGGTCTCCTTACCCTATTAGGAGAGATTGAGTAGACTAGGCCTATATTGTCTAGAGTTTTGTAAGAATGAGAGGTAATCTCATTGAAGCAAACAACATTATTACAGGGCTTGACAGGGTAGATACAGGAAGGATGTTTCCTCTGGCTGAGGAGTCTAGAACCAGGGATCACAGTCTCAGAATAAGGGATCGGCCATTTAAGACTGAGATGAGGTGAAATCTCTTCACTCAGACTCTGGGCCCAAATTTGGCCAGGAGTTGCTCTTTTTTTTTTGGAGCAACTTGATTTTTCTGGAGTATCTTAAAAATCCCCATTCTGCACATTTAATTTGCGCCAGTGTAAGCGAGTTAGTTAGGATTGTTTTTTAGTTTAGTTTTTTTTTCAAAAAGGAGCGTTACCAGCTACCTACGCCTGTTTTGGCCATTTAAGCTAATAGTTGCTCCAAACTAACTTAGGCCAGCTTTTGTGGCCTGCACAGAAAACTGTTGCAGAGAGGTAAGAAATCAGAGTTGGTAACCAGAGATGGTGGGGGGGGAAGGGAAGTGAGAGGACCTTGCAAAGCACTAAACACCTTCACAACAACATTAAAGCATAAAAACTATCAATAAAAAACAAACAAAAAAAAAAATGGGAAGTCAGTGGGAGAACGCACCGACTGCAGCAAGCCCTTCAGCCAGGGCTAGAGGCTGGGGTGGGAAGCCCGAGCAGGAGAGCAGTGAACTGGCCACACACCCAAGGAGCAGCAGGCTGGGCTCGCAGAAGGGGGCTGGCAGGAGGGAACTTAAAGGGGGGCTGGGAGCACACAGGCTGTAGGAGGGAACAAAGGGGGGCTGGGAACACACAGGCTGCAGGAATGAACCAGGCTGCAACAGGCTGGGGGGGAAAGGGGGGGGCGGGGGAAGAGGTGATGTGGAGGGAGAGAGAAGTCACATGACTGAAGGGGGAGGGGGAGAGAACAAAAGACCTTTGGGTGTGGTCCATATACCTACCTTGGGTGGAGAGGGAGAAGTGCTGTGCTGCCATTTTTCACCTTCTTTGACCGTTGAAAGTTTAAGTTTTTAAGTATGGGTGCTGCAATATCAGGCACCAAAAATCAATGAGAAGGTTTTCCCTTTTTAAAAAAAAATGGCCAATTGTCAATGTTAGTCCCCCATTGCGCATGCGCGAACGCTCCAATGCACATACTTGCAACACTGCTGGCACTGTTACAGACGCTGGGCCCTAGCCCCGCTCCCCTGCCGGCTCTCTTTCAGCAGCACAGCCCTAGCTCCGCCCCCCCCACTGCTTTTGCCACGTCACGCCAAGCCTTAGGGTGGTCCATGGAGCGGGGAGAATACGGAGCTACATTTTTGGCGCCGTTTTCGGAGCAGAAAGTCGGCACACCTCAGGCAAGTATGCCGAAAAAAACGGACGGCCAAATTTGGGATTCTCTACCCTAGAGGGCTGTGGAGGTTCAGTCTTTGAGTATATTCAAGACCGAGATCGATAAATTTTTGGATATTAAGGGAATCAAGGGATATAGGGATAGTACAGCAAAATGGAGTTGAGGTAGAAGATCAGCCATGCTCCTGTTGAATGACGTAGCCGGCTCGAGGGGCCAAATGGCCTACTCCTGCTCCTATTTTCTTATGTTCTTATGACACCACTCAAAAGACAGTAGTTATGAGTTGACAGGCTTTGGATATCAACACAAGTATCATGGTTCTCTGCCAGTATTAGGGCATTAAAAAAACATTCTTAATGGTCTGTCCCAAAGCTGTGACACATCATTCAGGTTTATGTGAAAAATATTGGGAATCATGAAATAATTTAGCAAACAGGTAGTAGAAGCACATGCTTTATGGACATTCTAAACAGTGCTTGGCTGACTGAAAGCTGGGGAATGAGGTTTGGTGGACCAAATGTACTGATGTATCCATAGTGGCTTTTGATTGTAGAGTGACTTGTAAGTCCAGGGAATAACTACAACAACAACTACTTGCACTTATATAGTGCCTTTAATGTAGGAAAAACAACCCAAGGCCCTCAGACAAAAATGGATGTTGAGCCAAAGAAGGAGTTATTTGGAGGGGGGTCATCAAAAGCTGAGTGCAAGAGGTGGGTTGTAAGCTGGGTCAAAGGAAGAGTGGGAGATGGAGGGGATTAGGAAGGGAATTCCAGAGCATGGGCTGAAGGTACGACCGCCAAAGGCTTCGTTCAAAGGCGATGGGAGCAGGTTGCACACAAGGCGAATGGTTGGAGGAATGCAGAGTTCTGTGGGGAGGTTACAGAGATGGGGAGGAGTGAGGCCAGGAAGAGATTAAGATACAATGAGCATTTTAAATTGGAGGCACTGTGACACTGGATAACACTGTAGACCAGCAACGACAGGAGTGGTGGGTGAGTGAGAGTTGGTATGGGATAGGATATGGACAGCATTGTTTTGGATGTGCTGAAGTTTACAGAGCGTGATGGCTGAGAGGAGAATATAGGAATATTTGAATCTGGAGGTCATAAAGGCTTGGATGAGAGTTTCAGCAGTAGATAGGTGAAGGCGGATGATATGGTGGAAATAGGTGCTAGAGAGGACATTGGGTTGGCAGCTCAGCTTGAATATAATGCCGTAGTTGCAAACAGTCTGTTTCAATGCGAGGCAGTCACCATGGACAGAATTGGTGGCAGAGCTGAAGATGATGGCTTCGATCTTGCCACTGTTTAACTGGATGAAATTGCGGCTCCTCCAAAACTGGATGTTGGATCAGCAGTCTGACAGCACAGAAACAGTGGAGGGCTGAAGAGAGGTGGTGGAGAGGTAGTATCGGGTGTAAGAAACATACATGTGGAGGCTGTTATCACCAAGGAGTAACATGTGGATGAGGAAGCAGAGGTGCCAATGATAGATTCTTGGGGGATTCACGATGTAGCGGTGTGAGGACAGAAAGGGAAGATGAGGGTCATACTAGGATTTACTTGGGACAGGACATTAAGCATGAAGGAGAGGGAGTGGTTGGAAAGACCAACAACTGCTTATCGTAGTAAATGGAAGATGAAAGACTTGGCAGTTGTAAATCGGCGTAGACTTAGGGGGGATATGATTTGAGGTTTATAAGATAATGAAGGGAATAGATAGTGTCCTAGCTGATCGTTTATGTCAACTAAATAGGCTAGGCAGGATCAGGGGGCACAAATTTAAGTTGTATAAGGCTAGATCTTGGTTAGATGTCAGGAGGTGATTCTTTTCACAGAGAATAGTAGACTTCTGGAACAAGCTGCTATTTCATGTGGTGGGTGCAGACTTACTGAATTCCTTCAAGCAAAAGCTGGATTTGTTTCTGGCTGCGGCGGAGATCACCTCTTACAGAAGATAGGTACTGCAGGAAATTTAATGGCCAGAGTGATCTCCTGGACTAGTTTCGATCGTCTAGATGGGTCGGAGAGGAATTTTCCAGATTTTTTTCCTCCAAATTGGCCTGGGTTTAAAAATCTGTGTTTTTTTGCCTCTCCCAGGCGACCCCATGATTTTGAGTGGGGTGGAGTGTATAAGTTGTGATACACAAGGTATCGCAATTGGGTGGGACAGGCTCGATGGACCAGATGGTCTTTACCTGTCCGTCAGTGTTCGTATGTAAATTCCTTTGGGAGAGGTTTTTCCGAGGGCACATGACAAAGTGAGTTTGGAAGCGATTGGATCTGTCGGTGTTGAGGGTTGCAAGGAACTGGTTGGAGATGGCCTTGTCTGTAAGACCATGGGAGTAGAAAGGCCACAGTAGAAGACAACGTTGAGGGGATGGCCATGAATATTATTCGAAGGAGAGACTTGGGGAGGGCAGTGAAATCAATGGAGAGGGCAAGGTGATTGGTTAGGATCGGGATTGGATGAGGCAACGTTCCCGAGAGGGAAAAAATGAAAGGTGACATGACTTGATGAGGGAAAGGGGAAAAGAGAAGAGACAATATGACAAAGTCCAAAGTTAAAGCCTGAGATGTAAGTATTCCCAAGAGGGTCTGTGCAAGGAATACTGTGTTATTTGATCTATTATCCCACGATTTTGAGTACTCGTGTTAGAAAAGATAAGATACAAAAAAGAAATTAGCCTTTTATTGCATGATATTTTTATGCAACCCTTTTTTAATTGTAGGATGACTTTGCATATAGTAATACAAACCATATCTCAAAATCTGAGCTTTCCAGTGTCTTGTTTGATTAAATATGGAAGCTATCTTAAGCTCCTTTATTGCCGTGCAGTAGCACTTGTGTGTAAAAATGAAAACCAGATATTTCACTGATTACTATAGATGTTCTGTGGCAAACCTCCTTATCGTCTCACCCAATGGCTGTGTGAGTAAATGCAGAGTGTGGTGTGGCACTGTGCCATAATACTAGGAGAGTCTCAACTTCAATCACTGATCCAGGTTAGTTTAGCTTACCCTAGTGAGGGTGACAGTGAGTGTGCTAGAATTCATGTTCGTTTGTCAGAATCGAAGAGGGAGTATAATGACCGCCATGATTGCTGCTTCCGTTATATCTCCAGCTACCACTCCTTTGTGTGCATGTTCCCAAATGCCAATGGGCACGGAGATGAGCTCAGGGTTGTTGTTGGATTCCTAGAATTTAGGATTTCTCAGCACCAGTCATAAAAGGCTTTGTCTGCCTGTTCAGATGGTTGTAAGAGACTTTTTGAAAAAGAGCAGTGTAGTTTTCCTGGTGACCTGGCAAATAATCCTTCCTCAATCAACAAAACTAATCAACTGGTCAGTTATCTCATTGCTGTTTGTGGGACCTTGCTGTGTACAAATGGGCTGTCATGTTTGTTTGCCTAACAGTGACTGCACTTCAAAAAGTAATTCACCAGCCAAGAAGCATTTTGAATATCCTGAGTAAGTGAAAGGCACAATATAAATATAAGTTTTTTTTTACTGAGGGGTTTAATCACCCATGTTCCCTGTCTTGTGCGCTTTTCAGTGATTCCTGCTGGAAAAGTGTGTACATGTGGATATTATGTAATGACAGATCTGGCTTGACTATGATGCCCTCCACAGTTGAATAGTCTACCAACACTTACTGTCATGAACCACATACATAATGGGCCCTTGAATGAGATATGGAACTTGTCTCTTGCAAGTGTCAGTGACTTTGAAGTGGTGGTAGAAATAAAAAAGGTCTGTATTGCCTATTTTCTATGTTAGTAAGTAGAATGCAGTATGATTTTATGGACACCAAAGATCTCTGGTATCTCATCCAACTGCTAATTCTTCAAGTCTTTGGCTTTACCATATGGGCTTCTATTATCATTTGGCCTGATCCCCCACACATCATTCTGACCCCATATTCACCCCACATTCACATACACTTTCCATTGGAGTTCGTGGGATGTTCATGGGTGTGTACAAAGCTGTGGTAAGTTTAAATCAGTACAGATCAAGGATTAAACCTGGGACCTCCTTGGCCCGCTGATTATAACACCATGGCACATCTAGGTGTCGGCCTTTGCTCAGTTCCTCTTGCCTCGTGAGTCAGAAGGCTAGAGCACATAATCTAAGCTAATGCTTCAGTGCAGTACTGAAGGAGTGCTGCGCTGTTGGAGGTGCCACCGTTCAGATGAGGCATTAAACCGAGGCCCCATCTGCTCTCTCGGGTGCATATAAAAGATCCCACTGCACTATTCGAAGAAGAGCAGTGGATGTTATCCCTGTTGTCCTGGCCAATATTTATCCTTCAGCATAAATGATCAATAATCAACGAAATACAGATTATTGGTCATTATCATATTGCTGTTTGTGGGAGCTTGATGTCTGCAAATTGGCTGCCGCAATTCCTACATTACAACCGTGACAACAATTTATAAGTGCTTTAGGATGTCCTGAGATCCTGTGAAATGTACATCATAAATGTAAGTTCTTTCTTCCTTAGCCTGTTGAACTATTGGGACATTCGGATCGTAACTTTTTTTTGTGAACAGTCTCTGATAATTATGTTCTGAATCTGACATTCATTTTTAATGATTTAAAGCACTCATTCTGCAAAGATGCTGTTTAATAAGAGCTAATTGAAGATGTAGAAGAATCAATTCATCTCGAGGGATGTTATGCAGCATTTCATAGCTCATGGATATAAAATGATTGACAAATCTGTGTCTTAAATGGGCCATCATTTAAAAGGTACCTGATTTGAAACCCAGACAGTTGAAGGTCAAGTTTTGCGGTCAGGAGGGCTTGTCTTTGTTGAGAGTTATCACGATATGTGTGAAAGGGCTAGAGGATGGAGGCTTATGATTTATCCAAAAACAATATAATACTTTAAACCCACCATGTTTGCTGCTTCTCTTGGCCACAGTATTTCCAAAGCACCATTACCAGCTATAATGCAGTGACAAAGGTCCTAAATCCTGCACTCCAGTATAGGAAATGGCAGTGGTTTGTGTGATGCAAACCTAACTGTAGTTGCCCATTTGGTGCGACTTCAGTACTCTATCTGCTGCTGCTGACAGTGCTGTAGACAAATATGTTTTTGGACAGTACGTTCCTTCTGCCCCACATTGTGGCTACTTTTATCCCGTGTGATACTCATTTTTATATAACAAGTCCTCACACACCAAAAGATCTCGTTCTATTCCAAGTGTGATCTGATGCAGCTGATCTCAACATGGGCAGCAATTGTAGAACTGCAATTGGCCAGATTTGCATTCCTTATTGTGTTGTAGGGTGGGGAGGGGCTGTGTGTGTGTGTGTGTGTGTTGGGTCAAAACAGAATCAGGATCAAATGCAAGTCCCACAATGGTTGAAGAAGCCTAGCAACATTTTGGAACATAGGAACAAGAGTAGACCATTCAGTCCCTCAAGTCTGTTCCACTATTTAATTAGATTATGACTGATCTGTACCTCAATTCCATTTACCCACCTTTGATCTATATTCTTCAATGTGCCAGTGCAGCCTTCGGTCGCCTGAAGACCAGGATCTGAAACCTGGAACCAAGCTCATGGTCTACAGAGCAGTAGTGATACCCACCCTCCTATATGCTTCAGAGCAGGCAACTCAAAGCACTGGAGAAGTACCAACGCTGCCTGCGCAAGATTCTGAAAATCCATTGGCAGGATAGGTGCACCAACGTCAGTGTTCTCGCTCAGGCCAACATTCTCAGCATCAGAGCATTGACCATGGTCGATCAGCTCCGATGGACGGGCCACATCGTCTGCATGCCCGATACGAGACTCTCAAAACAAGCGCTCTACTCGGAGCTTCAACACGACAAGCGAGTCCCAGATGGGCAGAGGAAATGTTTCAAGGACACCCTCAAAACCTCCTTGAAAAAGTACAACATCCCCACCGACACCTGGGAATCCCTGGCCCAAGACTGCTCAAAGTGGAGGAGAAGCATCCGGGAAGGCACCGAACACCTCGAGTCTCTTCGCTGGGAGCAGGCTGAAGCCAATTGCAAACAGCGGAAGGAGTGCACGGCAACCCAAGCACCCCGCCCACCCGTCCCTTCAACCACCGTCTGCCCCACCTGTGACAGCGACTGTAGGTCCCGCATTGGACTCATCAGTCACCTGAGAACTCAGAGTGTGGAAGCAAGTCATCCTCGAATCCGAGGGACTGCCTAAAAAGAATATTCTTACCTAATAAAAATCTGTCAATCTCAGTCTTGAAAAGGTCAATTGTCCCAGCACCCACAGCCTTTTCCACTACTCTTCGTGTGAAAAGATGCTTCCCGATTTCATTCCTGAATGGTCTAACTCAAATTTTAAGATACGTCCCCTTGTTCTGGGGTCAACGTGTCTCGTGTTGAACAAAAAAGTTTTAATGTTTTGTAACATCTTATCATCTCGTCAAAACACCTCAAGGTACTTCATCCAACTTTGAAGTGTTATGTCGGCAGACGCTGGAGCCAAGCTGTACCAGCAACATCGAACAGTCAACAATAATGGGAATCTTCAGATAATCTATTTTTGGTGGCATTGGTTGCAAACTTCCTTCCCCCTCTTCTAATCGTGTCATAGGATCTCTCCTCCTGAATCAGCAGAACTGGCAAACTGGTCCTTCCTTGGCTCACAGCTCACCTGAAGAACAATAAACTTGTACAAGGCTATTTTACTTCAGTTGGAAGCAATGTTTAATTTGAGCACTGCGCCTCGAATAATCACACATTTAACTTGTTGGCAAAGTGAGCGCTCCATGCAAACGGGTGTGTGATATACAAAAACAATAGTTATTCTCTGACATTATTAACCCTGGAAAAGCATAATTAATTATTGCTTCTACAACCAGGGGAAAACTATAACTGCCTTAAGTATCGCAGTATGTTATCTAATTTGGTTCATAATGAGAATTGTGCAAGAAGATATATTAAAGTCTTGTGGCTGGGAGAACTAATGTGGTGCAGTGGGACAATTTTCTTCTGTGGCAATTAGATTTCATGTAAGACCCTTAAATCCAGCAGAGACCAGTTTGGGTTGATTTTGAACCCAGGTCCCTAAGATGAAAGACTTGTCTTATCTACTTGTCCTGCCTCCCGAAGACTTTGATGTTTCAAAGTGCACATCTCTTATTACTGCACAATTTTTTAAGGGTTTCTAATGAGCCATGCGATAAATTGGAGGTAGGTAACATATTGTGGCACTGTATGGTATTTTTCAATTTTTATTAAAAACCAGTGGTGCAGCTTGGGGTGGTCTTCTGAGTTGGGAGGAAGACACCTTGATGGGAGCTTTATTCTGCATACTTGTCCCGGGGGTGCTCGATGGAAAGCGTTCTATTCCCCATCGCTCATAACCCTCATTTCGATCAACATAAATTTCTGCAAAAAGGGGGAATGCTTTCATTATTCCAGAAGTAATTTATCACTGTGTGAAAATATTAATATTGTCTTGGTGAATTCACAAGGATGGGTGCATATTGTGCTAAAATGTTGTTCAACAGCCAAATTTGATCTGAGCTTGATGAGTCTGCAGTGAAGAGGTTAAACTTCTACTGTGTAACTTCATTTTGTTAAAACAGTATTCTCATCAAACTTGCATGCTCCAACTTGCATGTCCCAATCAAAAACTCCAAAAATAGAGTTTTATCTAATGGTTGTATGTCAGATGCCCATTACCCAGACAAAATGATGATGCTCATTAATGTTACCTGTATACTACACAATGACTGCACTTGGTAAGGAACCACGTTTAGTATTCTTACCTTGGTGAGAATGGAATAATATCAAATAACACAACAGATACAATATAGGGAATAAATTATAAATGGTAGAGTTCTGAAATAAGAACAGACAATGCAGCAAATACACAGCAGGTCCATCAACATCTGAAGAGAGGAAAGAAAATGTCACATTTTGGAGATGAACGCTCTTTGCCCGACACACTAACGCGAGATTAAAAAAGAGAAACTATAGCATCTGAAAAGGGAAGTTAATTTTTTGGAGAGCGTGTTTCTTTCACAGAATCTTTGTATTCTATGTTTTATTTCCTTTTCAAAATCTCGACTGTTAGCTTTCCAATGTTATTTCTCTATTTCAATCTGACTGTTTAAAATCATTAACCAGTAACTAGCAAATGGTGATAGACTATCATTGTAACTAAACTGATCATTAAGTTAATACCGTATACACTTAAAGTCCCATCTCAAAATAAATTATTGCGAAGAATCCTGATATTTCCCATTATATTAGCTCTACTACAACACCTACTCCTGCACTTATTTTCTATGTTTCTATGTAATCCTCTTGTATGCAGGGCACATTCTCCACTGCCGTGTTATCCAAACGATTGTACAAATAAATCTTAAAATGTAAGATTTATTTCTATCGATTGCTGATTCATGATGTCCCAGAACAGATGAAACAGCTGAGGCCTGCAGAGACTGATTTGTCTATTTTTCATTTCTAGCGCATCCAATTTTTAAGAGGATAGCATGATGGGCAAATTTTCGTTCAGTTTCAGACTCTCTCACAGTTACCAAAAGGAGCTAACTGAGTGAGTACTTTGGTTGCTGGGGGTAAGACTGGACCCTTTGGTGTGCTGAGTCTGTTTGGCTCCCATTGAATCCTAGGTGTAAAATGGAGAGGGGAGTTTGTTCATATTTGCTTCCCCCTGCAATTTATTTTGGGATGGTAATTTTCTTTCCAGCCTCCAAATTTCCACCCCGTCTGCTGAAGGTACGGAGCTGACTGGTGCTGGTATTTCTTGCATCACATCCAAATGGTCACTGCGCATGAGCCAGGTGTAAACCATATGACATGAGAAATTGGACCAGTCAACATTCGCTTCAATAGTATCTTCACGATCTTAAAAAAAACATGAATAACTGAAGTAGAAAGAGCGCATACGATAAAAGTAATCGGTTGAAAAATTGGAAATTTAATAAGAAATATCCAAATGTGCTTTATGGTTTTGCAGTTTCATTCTTGGCCAGAAAAATGGCATGCACGTGGGTTTTAAAGTGCTACTGCAGTTGAGTGTTTTGTTAATAAATAATCCCTGGGTGGAAATATCAAACGTTGTCTATTAGTTTAGGTTGCTAGGCTGCAGAACACTAACTAAACAAACATGCACACAATGTACGTTCAGATACATTATCAAAACTGCAGTCGAAAGAAGATATGTTGTCAGCCTCTCTCTCTCTCTCTCTCTCTCTCTTCCCCCCCCCCTCCTCCCCCTCTCACTATCCTCCCTTTCATGCTCCCCCTCTCTCTCTCCCCTCTTGCCCCTGTCACTTTCTCCACATCTCACTCTCCACTCGCCCCCCCTCTCGTCCCCATCTCCACCCCTCCCCCTGCACGCCCTCTCATCCTCATATCAACCCCTGCACGCCCTCTTATCCTCATATCAACCCCTGCCTGCCCTCTCATCCCCATCTCCCCTGCGCTCTCCTCCCACATCTCCCCTGCGCTCTCCCCTCCGCGCTCTCCCCCCACTCTCTCCCCCCCCCCACCCCCCAGCTCTCTCCCACCCCCCTCTCTCTTCCACCCTCCGCTCTCTTCCCCCCCCCGCTCTCTTCCCCCCCCCGCTCTCTTCCCCCCCCCCGCTCTCTCTCCCCCCCCCCCCGCTCTCTCTCCCCCCCCCCCCCGCTCTCTCTCCCCCCCCCCCGCTCTCTCTCCCCCCCGCTCTCTCTCCCCCGCCCCCCTCTCTCACTCTCACCCACCCTCTCGCGCTCTCTCTCTCTCTCTCCGCCGCCCCCTCTCTCTCTCTCTCCTCCGCTCTCCCTCCCTCTCTTCCCCGCCCCCCGCCTCTCCCTCTCTCCTCCCCGCCCTCTCCCTCTCTCCCCGCCTCTCTCTCCCCGCCTCTCTCTCCCCGCCTCTCTCTCTTCTCACCCCTTCTCGCTCCCTCTCGCACCCTCGCCCCCCTCTCGCACCCTCGCCCCCCTCTCGCACCCTCGCCCCCCTCTCGCACCCTCGCCCCCCTCTCGCACCCTCGCCCCCCTCTCGCACCCTCGCCCCCCTCTCGCACCCTCGCCCCCCTCTCGCACCCTCCGCCCCCCTCTCGCACCCTCGGCCCCCCTCTCGCACCCTCGGCCCCCCTCTCGCACCCTCGGCCCCCCTCTCGCACCCTCGGCCCCCCTCTCGCACCCTCGGCCCCCCTCTCGCACCCTCGGCCCCCCCTCTCGCACCCTCGGCCCCCCCTCTCGCACCCTCGGCCCCCCCTCTCGCACCCTCGGCCCCCCCTCTCGCACCCTCGGCCCCCCCTCTCGCACCCTCGGCCCCCCTCTCGCACCCTCGCCCCCCCTCTCGCACCCTCGCCCCCCTCTCGCACCCTCGCCCCCCTCTCGCACCCTCGCCCCCCTCTCGCACCCTCGCCCCCCTCTCGCACCCTCGCCCCCCTCTCGCACCCTCGCCCCCCTCTCGCACCCTCGCCCCCCTCTCGCACCCTCGCCCCCCTCTCGCACCCTCGCCCCCCTCTCGCACCCTCGCCCCCCTCTCGCACCCTCGCCCCCCTCTCGCACCCTCGCCCCCCTCTCGCACCCTCGCCCCCCTCTCGCACCCTCGCCCCCCTCTCGCACCCTCGCCCCCCTCTCGCACCCTCGCCCCCCTCTCGCACCCTCGCCCCCCTCTCGCACCCTCGCCCCCCTCTCGCACCCTCGCCCCCCTCTCGCACCCTCGCCCCCCTCTCGCACCCTCGCCCCCCTCTCGCACCCTCGCCCCCCTCTCGCACCCTCGCCCCCCTCTCGCACCCTCGCCCCCCTCTCGCACCCTCGCCCCCCTCTCGCACCCTCGCCCCCCTCTCGCACCCTCGCCCCCCTCTCGCACCCTCGCCCCCCTCTCGCACCCTCGCCCCCCTCTCGCACCCTCGCCCCCCTCTCGCACCCTCGCCCCCCTCTCGCACCCTCGCCCCCCTCTCGCACCCTCGCCCCCCTCTCGCACCCTCGCCCCCCTCTCGCACCCTCGCCCCCCTCTCGCCCCCTCGCCCCCCTCTCGCCCCCTCGCCCCCCTCTCGCCCCCTCGCCCCCCTCTCGCCCCCTCGCCCCCCTCTCGCCCCCTCGCCCCCCTCTCGCCCCCTCGCCCCCCTCTCGCCCCCTCGCCCCCCTCTCGCCCCCTCGCCCCCCTCTCGCCCCCTCGCCCCCCTCTCGCCCCCTCGCCCCCCTCTCGCCCCCTCGCCCCCCTCTCGCCCCCTCGCCCCCCCTCTCGCCCCCTCGCCCCCCCTCTCGCCCCCTCGCCCCCCCTCTCGCCCCCTCGCCCCCCCTCTCGCCCCCTCGCCCCCCCTCTCGCCCCCTCGCCCCCCCTCTCGCCCCCTCGCCCCCCCTCTCGCCCCCTCGCCCCCCCTCTCGCCCCCTCGCCCCCCCTCTCGCCCCCTCGCCCCCCCTCTCGCCCCCTCGCCCCCCCTCTCGCCCCCTCGCCCCCCCTCTCGCCCCCTCGCCCCCCCTCTCGCCCCCTCGCCCCCCCTCTCGCCCCCTCGCCCCCCCTCTCGCCCCCTCGCCCCCCCTCTCGCCCCCTCGCCCCCCCTCTCGCCCCCTCGCCCCCCCTCTCGCCCCCTCGCCCCCCCTCTCGCCCCCTCGCCCCCCCTCTCGCCCCCTCGCCCCCCCTCTCGCCCCCTCGCCCCCCCTCTCGCCCCCTCGCCCCCCCTCTCGCCCCCTCGCCCCCCCTCTCGCCCCCTCGCCCCCCCTCTCGCCCCCTCGCCCCCCCTCTCGCCCCCTCGCCCCCCCTCTCGCCCCCTCGCCCCCCCTCTCGCCCCCTCGCCCCCCCTCTCGCCCCCTCGCCCCCCCTCTCGCCCCCTCGCCCCCCCTCTCGCCCCCTCGCCCCCCCTCTCGCCCCCTCGCCCCCCCTCTCGCCCCCTCGCCCCCCCTCTCGCCCCCTCGCCCCCCCTCTCGCCCCCTCGCCCCCCCTCTCGCCCCCTCGCCCCCCCCTCGCCCCCTCGCCCCCCCTCTCGCCCCCTCGCCCCCCCTCTCGCCCCCTCGCCCCCCCTCTCGCACCCTCGCCCCCCCTCTCGCACCCTCGCCCCCCCTCTCGCACCCTCGCCCCCCCTCTCGCACCCTCGCCCCCCCTCTCGCACCCTCGCCCCCCCTCTCGCACCCTCCCCCCCCCTCTCGCACCCTCCCCCCCCCTCTCGCACCCTCCCCCCCACTCTCGCACCCTCCCCCCCCCTCTCGCACCCTCCCCCCCCCTCTCGCACCCTCGCCCCCCCTCTCGCACCCTCGCCCCCCCCTCTCGCACCCTCGCCCCCCCCTCTCGCACCCTCGCCCCCCCCTCTCGCACCCTCGCCCCCCCTCTCGCACCCTCGCCCCCCCTCTCGCACCCTCGCCCCCCCTCTCGCACCCTCGCCCCCCCTCTCGCACCCTCGCCCCCCCTCTCGCACCCTCGCCCCCCCTCTCGCACCCTCGCCTCCCCTCTCGCACCCTCGCCCCCCCTCTCGCACCCTCGCCCCCCCTCTCGCACCCTCGCCCCCCCTCTCTCTCTCTCCACCTGCCATCTTTCCCTCCTGCCTCAACAACATTGCTCTTTCTGCACCCTACAAAAGGGTTTCTCCCTTCTCTGATGAATAACAATAGTTTCCCCTTCCCGCCTGCCATTGAGACTATATTTTAAGACCTGTATCTTCTCACTCTCACTCTCCCTCCAATGAATATGTTTCTCTCTCCCTTCTCTCCCCATTTTGTTGAATTAAAGTAGGGTCTTCGTTCATTGGAGTATCTGGATGTCCCTTGATTATTTTAAAGTGCATTGGAGCCTTGACCACAGAGCTGGTCGAATTATCTTTTATATCAGAGACAGACTTGTACATGTTTATTTATATTGGTATTACAACACTGTGCCTTTGAACATGAGCATTAAGTGTGGGGTAAGGGTGTAGCCCGAGTCTGGGATATTCAGAAGTTTGATGGGTGTGTCCCTCTATTTGCCGAAGTTTGTACTTTTTTAATTCTTTTTTTGCGAGGTTTTATTTTAGGGGCATGTAATCAAATGGCTGAGGAACTGCTGTGGCATTTTTGTTTACTGAAATGTTTATGGCTCCCTCCTGTGTTGCAGTGTCTACATTTCTGTGTAATTATGTACAATATATTTTGCTAGAATGCGAATTATATTTTTTTAGTGGAATATGATTAGGGAGAATATTGAAATTGAAAACACTTTCTACAATTTGATTGGCGAATAATAAAAGTAGAAAATAATCAATTTAAAAAGGTGAAATAACACAACTTGTATTAATGTGTATTTAATTTGGAAAATTGTCCACGGCACTTCAGATTTGTGAGAAAAATGGTTGTCTAGCTGAAGAAGGAGAGATCAGGAGGGGTGACGAGAGCTTAAGGTCTTAAAGGAGGAGAGGGAGTTGAAGGGATTTAGGGAGGGAATTCCAGAAAGTGGGAGCGAGTTGGCTAAAGGTGCAGTAGGCAATAGTGGGGAAAAGAGGTGAGAGGTCACAAGAGGTTGAAATGTGGAAGCTGATCCCATGCTGATCTTGCCAAGAGGTAGCCTGCTAATGAGAAAGTGAAGGGGTCAGGGATGGGTCTGGGGGTTGGGAGGGGTGGGTGTTCTCTGGATCCACAGCTTTAACCCATGAGGAAGAAAAAATTTGACCCATCAATATGATGGTCAACGCATTAGTGGGAAACATAATCTGCAGAGGAAATCTTATTCTAAAAATACATTATTGATACTGAAAAATATAATGTGGTGTCATTCAGTACAGTTGCAATGGTAGGCTCTAGTGTGATGATCTGCTATGGAAGGTGAAAATTTGCTTTCTTCTCCAACACATTCTGTGACGCTTGGGAGATGATTTTTGTGGCTTGTGTGAGGAGTTATTGTGACCGCAGAGGGCAGTTATACAAGGGACTGGATTTATTGTAGTTTACATATTTTCCACATATGTATCATTAGAAAGCTAATTCTTAAGTATAAGTTTCAAAGAAAGAAAATAAACTCCTCAAGTACCTCTTTCCAGAGCTCTCCAAAACGGTTCATTGCTGTCATCCTGATGACCGGCGCTACTGTTATTTGAGACGATTCATTGTCTCCATGCAACTGATGAAAAAAGGGATTCTGAAATGAGCACCCTGTTTGACATGGCTGATAATGTTTGAGATGGGTGGCTATGAGACATATGTTTGAAATGTAAACTTAGAGCACAGTTCTCCCTGTTTCTGACTCAATTAAAACTCCTAACCTCTATGCTTGATACTAACAGTATGTGTGTGGTTGGGATGCCATTTTTATGAAATAACATCATGTAATGGCAATGCCTTAACCCAACCCATCTGCTTAAAGCACGATAGATGTTTTTCTCTGATTATTGTTTACACAGGGTTGTCTGCAGAATCCAAGAGAATGCCTGTCTTATGGAGATCACAGAGTATTGTAGCTCTCTTTGCAGTCATGTTTGTCTGTGTCGACGAAGCCATGAACCGGGGGAGTTGCTGGTAATCCGAGCCAAAGCATTTAACTCTGAGCACTGAGTAACCTTTGTCTCAATCAGAATATATGTAGATAACGCATGCCATCTGCAGAACTGGCTCAGTTAATTTGTTGTTTCATTATTACAAATTGTGCTTCAGAGGAATGTTGGAACTGAGTGTTCATTAGATGCTGTACACACATACAAAGTAATTTCTACATTGATAATATAATTGTGTTTTTCTCAACTAAATTAGCTGATCTCAGCTGGGGCAACATATTTGGCTTTGGTGTCTCTAACAATTAGTCTTGGTGCCCCCTTTTGCTAGAGAGCATGAAAGTCAGCTGGCGTTCCCACTCTTTACAGACCCTTGTTGGAAAGTGTATTTTGCCCTCTGATGCGGGCACAGTCAGACTGAGTGATGATGGCTATGGTTGAATAGCTTGCTGACACTCCGGCCACTTTGAGGTACTGGAGAACAGCTGACACTGATAAAACTTGACTCCAGTACAAACTCTCTACCTTCAAGAGAAGTGGGCAAGGAACTGGAACCTAAAAATTTTAATCTTCAAAGAGCTAACTCTTCCTTCCAATGTTACCACCAAGAACCTCTGGTTATCAACCCTTCAACCATTGGAAACAGTTTCTCTTTATTTACTCTATTTAAACCCTTCATGATTTTAAACACCTCTATTAAATCTCCTCTTAGCTTTCTCTACTCTGAGGAGAACAACCCCAGCTTCTCAAATCTATCCATGTAACCGTAATCCCTCATCCCCGGAACCATTCAAGTAAATCTCTTCTGTACCTCTCCAAGGCCTTCATGTTCTTCCTAAAGTGTGCTGCCCAGAATTGGACGCAATACTCCAGCTGGGCCCGAACTCGTGTTTTATATAGGTTTAGCATAACTTCCTGGCTTTTGTACTGTATGCCTCTTATTTATAAAGCCCAGGATCCCATATGCTTTATTAACTGCCGCCTTAACCTGCCCTGCCACTTTCAAAGATTTGTGCAAAAGCACCCCCAGACTCCAAGTCTCTCTCTTCTTGCACCCCCTGTAGGATTGTACCCTTTAGTTTATATCACCTCTCCTTGTTTTTCATATCAAAATGTATCATCTCACACTTTTCTGCATTGAATTTCATCTGTATTTGTCCACCCATTCCACCAGCCCATCTATCACCTATTGAAGTCTAGCACTATCTTCCTCACTGTTTACTAGACTTCCAAGTTTCGTGTTGTCTGCAAATGTCAAAATTGTATCCTATACCATCAAGTTTAAGTCATTAATGTATATCAAAAACAGCAGTGGTCCTAGTACTGAACATGACTGTATACCTCCCTCCAGTCTGGAATACAGCCATTCACCTTGTAATGTTTGTAGCTCTACACTGTGGATGTGGACGTATTGTGTACTGTAACTGCAGAGTTAATAATAAACAGAACCAGGCTGTTCCAGAGGCTTCCAACAGAGCTGCCTACCATGTTAGGAGCTGTGTGTGCTGTGCTCTGTGAATATATCACATTTGGTGATGAGATGGGATTTTTCGGATGATTTAAAGCTTAACTTTTGTTGGTGAAGGATTCAGCCAGCCGACAGAGAGACTTTGGAAGTTTCTGTCTTTGGAAAAAGCTACAAAAATCCGAGGTAAAATACAGCACACGGTGTGAACAGCTGGAGATTAAAATGGCAGGTGTAATGGGACATTTGAGTGAATATAGACACGACCGGGAACATTTTAAAGCGTACGTGGATCGGCTAGGAATGTAGTTCATTGCAAAGTTCCAGACAATGCAGTCCAGAACCGGGCTGTGTTGGAACGTAAGAGAGTGATCATCTTATCGGAGGCAGGTCCAGCATTGTATGAAACGCTGGTAAATCTGCTTGTGCCTGACGAGCCAAAGGACACAAGCTTAAAGAGATTTTAACGAAGCTGGAGCAGCACTATAACCCCAAACCGTTAGAAATTGCTGAAAGCTATCGTTTCGGGATTCGGAATCAAAAGACTGATGGAAGTTTCAGTGATTACGTCGTAGCATTAAAAAAGCTATTGATGCACTATAATTTTGGAAACTTTCAAAACCGAGCATTGCGCGATCATTTTGTTTGTGGGGTGAAAAATGATGCGATCAGAAGGAAGTTATTGACGACGGATGACTTGACTTTTGAGATTGCTTGTCAGACAATGAGGTCGATGGACATGGCCGATCAATATTCCCGAGAATTAAATAATAATTACGGTCGTCTGTTAACCGAAGTGAATCGCCTGCAGGTTTAAAGTAAAAGGCGGTGGGGGCCCAAAGTCTCAGAAACTGGACATTTTAACAGAGCGTCAAAGTCATGTTATAGGTGCCTGGGACAACACATTGCTCAAAGTTGTCCATACGTAAAGGCAGAGTGTTTCTTTTGCAGAAAGATTGGGCATCTTGCGAAGGCATGCCGACTGAAGGGTAAATCAGCATTCAAAGCTATGAGTCCAGCGTTCAAAGCTATGAGTAGAAATCCCAAGACACGACATAGCATGGAAGAACAACAACAGGACGAGGAGATGTTAGAGTTACAAGTCATCAGGAGCGCGAGGTTAGCAGACAGCGATTTGGAAAGTATCAAAATCCAAATAGCTGTTGCGGGATTCAAGATACCAATGGAAATCAACACGGGTGCATCCGTGAGTGTAGTACCAAAGTCGCTGTACCTCGACAAATTGTGTGATTTCCAACTGGAGAAATCCAAGATAGAGCTGCGAGGCTGCTCGGGAGAGAAAATTCCTGTGGTAGGTCGTATCACCGTACCAGTGAAATATAAAGATCACTTTCAGATCTTGCCTCTAATAGTAGTGAAAGGAGACAAGCCTGCCATACTAGGAAGAAATTGGTTGAGCTCATTGAAGCTGGTTTGGAGTGAGATTTTCTGTGTGGAAGCGAGATTTTCATCAATGGATGAGGTTATCAAGAAGTATCCAAAGGTGTTCTGCGAAACGGGCAGTCCGATCCAAGGCTTCAAGGCGAGTGTCAGGGTACAGAAGGACGCTAGATCGGTTTACTACAAGTCACGTTCCGTACCATATACACTCGAGGAGAAAGTTGAGCAAGAACTCAAAAGACTAGAGATTGAGAACATTATTTGTAAGATAGATCGATGTAATTGAGCTACACCCATTGTTGTTGTACCTAAGTCTGATGGTAAGGTAAGATTGTGTGGTGATTATAAAGTAACCGTAAACTAGGTTCTAGAGGGTAATGTCCCCAATACATTGCCAAATAGAGATTTGTTCACAACACTGACAGGTGGTCAGATCTTCTCAAAACTGGATGTTACGAATGGTTACTTACAGCTTGAACCAGATGAGGAGTCCAAGTCATGTTTGACTATAAATACTTATCTAGGCCTATATCAATTTAATAGGCTACCGTTTGGAGTGTCTTCCGCCCCTGCCATATTCCAAGGGGTGATGAACCAGATTTTGCAAGGTATTGAAGGTAGTATGTTGTTTGGATGACATACTAATTTCAACACCAAATAGGCAAATTCATAATAACATATTGAATGAAATCCTCAAACGGCTAGAGGAGCACAGAGTAAGAGTGTCTGCTCCTAAGTGTGAGTTATTTAAAAACTCAGTGGAGTACTTAGGGTACAGAGTAGACAAAGAGGGTTTACATCCGACCAAGGAAAAACTGGATGCAATCAGAAATGCACCCACTCCCAGGAATGTCACTGAACTTCATTCATTCTTGGGTCTTTTGAACTATTATGGGTAGTTCCTACCAAATTTGGCTACAGTATTACATCCACTGAATGAACTTTTGAAAAAGCATGTCCATTAGAAGTGGTCAAAAGAATGCGATATAGCATTCAAGGAGTGTAAAAGCAAATTGGTAGAGAGCACCATGTTAGTTCACTATGACATTTCTAAGGAGATTAAGCTAGCATGTAATGTCTCTCCATATGGAGTTGGGGCAGTGATCTCTCATGTATCACGTAGTGGGGAGGAGAAACCAATTGCTTTTGCTTCATGCACTCTCAGTGCCGGTGAGCGTAATTATGCACAAATTGAAAGGGAAGCTTTGGCATTAAATTTTGGGGTCAAGAATTTTCACACATACTTGTATGGTCGTAAATTTACCATCGTTACGGACCATAAACCCCTAACAGCAATCCTCCATCCAAAGTCCCCAGTTCCAACATTAGCTGCAGCCCGAATGCAGAGATGGACTTTGATTTTGTCAGCATACACATATGATATTGAATACAGACGATCAGCTGATCACCGTAATGCTGATGCAATGTCTAGATTGCCTTCCCCATCACAAGTTACACCCGATAGGGAAGAAGTGTTTTATTTTTCATATATTGATGAATTGACAGTCACAGCTGAAGAGATTGGTAGAGCAACCAAACGTGACCCAGTGATGTCAAAGGTGTATGATTATATTACAAATGGATGGCCAAACCAGGTAACACACAATGATGCACATCCATTCTTCATTCGTAGGAATGAATTATCAGTCGATAAAGATTGAATCATGTGGGGTGCAAGAGTGGTTATACCAAAGAAATTCAGGTCCAAATTATTAGGCGAACTCCATGACCAGCACCTGGGAATATGCTTGACCAAGAGTTTTGCACGCAGTAATTTATGGTGGCCAGGTTTGATAAAGATATAGAGTACATCGTGAGTCAATGTACAACATGCCAATCGGTAAGCAAGCAACCACCATCAGTACCATTACAGCTATAGAAATGGCCTCCCAGGGTGTGGCAAAGGCTACATATTGATTTTGCTGAGTTAGAAGGACAATAATTGTTCATTGTAATTGATAGCCATTTGAAGTGGGTTGAAGTGTTCCCAATGTGGAAAATAACAAGAAGTAAAACATTGGACATTTTACGAAGATTATTTTCTTCATTTGGCCTCCCTGAAGAAATTGTTTCGGATAATGGACCACAATTTTGTTCAGAAGAATTTGCACAATTCACGAGCAAAAATGGTGTGAAACATATCAAGGTTCTACCATACCATCCTGCTTCGAATGGTGCAGCAGAGCGCACTGTACAAATTGTAAAACGTGCCCTCATAAAACAATCGTTAGATCCAAATCCAATGAAACGACAGTTGTCATTGGATCACAAATTGGCTAATTTTTTGATTACATATTGTAAAACTCCTCATACAACTACTGGTAGAACTCCAGCAGAGTTGTTTCTCAACCGACAGTCACGGACCAGATTCTCGTTGTTAAAACCAAATTTGGCACAGTCCGTAGAAGAGACACAATTAAGACAGAAAGAGATTCATGATAGAGGTAGAATAAAAGAGAGAAGTGTTAAATTAAACCAGAAGGTGAGAGTGAAGAACCATCACCATAAATGGTTAAAGTGGTTACTAGGAAGAGTGGTGAAAGTATGTGGTCCTCGCACATATTTGGTCAAGATGTTTGATAATGGACAGGTTGGGTTTGTTCATATTGATTATATTTTACCTACAGACATGGAAGGAGTTGAAGGTGGGATTGATTCAATTATTTCTGACTCATCAGATAGTTTTGATACACCAGTAGCAAATCCTAAATCCAATGTACTGGAAACAAATCCAGGAGAGAATCAGAATGAAAGTCTGAGTCCAAGTCAGGAAAATAAAGAGCCTGAAGTTAGTGAATGCAAATGAAACTCAAGGAAAGTCCGTGGAGGAAAACGTTCTTCAGGATGAGCCTTGGATGAGTGTGAAATCGACACCATGTTTGGAAGGTTCTGTTCGAGAGCGAAGGTATCCTCTTCGAAACAGAAAACAAGTGGTAAAGTTAAATTTGTAAATATGGAAAAAAAAACTTTATATCCTGTGTTATGTATAAACATGAAAGTTATGTATGATGTTTGTTATAATAACTTCTTCATTAAGGAGGGAGAAGTGTAATGTCTGTAAGCTTGTAATGTTTGTAGCTCCACACTGTGGATGTGGCCGTATTGTGTACTGCAACTGCAGAGTTAATAAACAGAACCAGGCTGTTCCGGAGGCTTCCGACAGAGCTGCCTGCCATGTTAGGTGCTGTGTTCTGTGAATATATCTCACACCACTACTCTGTTTTCTATTCCTTAGCCTATTTTGTATCCATGCCTCTGGCTCTCTTTCCACATCCGTGAGATCCAGTTTTTGCACCTGCAAAAGGATGAAAGGCTCTAACTCCTGAAGGGGATTTGAACCTAGGGCCCCTACCCCCACTCCAGCACACAACTAACTGAATCATAGAATCTTGTAGCACATAAGGAGGCCATTCGGCCCTTTATATCTGTGCCGGCTCTTTGAAATGACTATCCAATTAGTCCCACTCCCCCGCTCTTACCCCAGAACCCTGCAATTTTTTCCTCTTCAAGTATATATCCAATTCTCTTTTATAAGTTACTTTTGAATCTGCTTGCACCATCCTTTCAGGCAGTGCATTCCAGATCATCATAACTTGCTGTGCACACTTTTTTCCCCTCCTCTCCCCTCTTGTTCTTTTGCCAATTATTTTAAATCTGTGTCCTCTGGATACTGTTCCTCCTGCCAGTGGAAACAGTGTCTCCCTATCTACTCTATTAAAAACCGTCAACATTTTGAACGCCTCTTAAATTTCCACTTGGCCTTCTCTGCGCTAAGGAGAACAATCCAAACTTCTCCAGTCTCCCCACATGATTCAAGTTCCTCATCCCTGTTGCCATTCTGGTAAATCTCCTGAACTACCTGGCACACCATTAATTATTACTAGTTTTTTTTTAAATTGCCAGCTCTGATTTTTGATTTTAGTTTAGGATCCACTCCACTACTTGCCCACTCCTTCCCTAAACATGTACCCTATTTCCTTGGCTAGAGTAGTATAGAAGGAGGTTAGCCTGCTGTGTTGGGTGTGGGGCTAGGCAGGTATCCAAGATCTTAGGAGGCACTGCTCCCAGGGCTCCCCACTGCACCATGAATGTCTACCACACTCCCCCACTTTTCTTGCAACCCACAGGGAGCGTCTCTGGCTTTGTTTCTTCACTGATTGCTCATTGATATCGGAGCGCTCTGCGTGTGCAGAGAACGATGAGCCCAATACCTACCCTCGTCCTATTCTGTACTATGTTCACCAAAGCACCACTTGACCAAGCCATTCTTGCCAATGTAAACAAACTTACCAGATAAAGGGGCAAACAGGGAGGAGCAGGGGAGGGATGGTGCTTACCAGCTTGGCATAACCACTGTGGATGAGGATTATGTTCTTCGTCTTCATAGAATCATAGAAATTTACAGCACGGAAGGAGGCCATTTTGGCCCATCGTGTCCGTGCCAGCCAACAAAGAGCTATCCAGCCTAATTCTACTTTCCAGCTTTTGGTCTGTAACCCTGCAGGTTACGGCACTTCAAGTACATATCCAAGTACCCTTTAAATGTGATGAGGGTTTCTGCCTCTATCCTTTCAGGTAGTGAGTTCCAGACCCTCACCATCAGGGTCTTGAGGTCCCTGTAAATGACCCCTTTGGTGTAATTATGCAAAGGACTCCACCACACTGGCAATGTTGAACTGAGTCGTGGCAACATCGAAAGAGCCCCTGTAATTTACCACAAAAAAAACATCTCCACACACACCCTTCAGTGTCTCACAGGAGCAATGGCCAGTGACCAATGAGCAGGCTCTCTCACGCATTCAAGCCTGAGGAGGTTTCTAGATTGGGGAAACTTTAAATCTATCCCCAAGTGTTCTCCTCTCCTGAAGCTCATGATTGGTATCAGGGTACAGTACCGTACAGTGTCAGGGTAGTCAGCTGAGTGAGATCATAGCCAAACCTCATTCCTGACCTTATCCAACTTCCATCCACACTTCCATTGGAGTCACTGGAGCACGTAGATAAGCTAAAACTGGAGAGAGTTCAGGGTAAGGGTGTGAAGAGCAAGTTTCAGACTGAATGTCAGAATGTATCTCTGCACAGAGGGCAATAAACAGGAGACTGGGCTGGTGAGGCCAGGAAACATTTAACCAAAACAATTGGATGTTGTAATGGGGTAAAGAGTAGATTGGTATTCAGGAGATCAAGTGGGCTGGAGAGCATAGGAACAGGAGAAGGCCATTCAGCCCCTCGAGCCTATTTCGCAATTCAATTCGATCATGGCTGATCTGTATCATAACTCCATCTATCCACCTTGGTTCTGTAACCCTTAACTCCCTTGCCCAACAAAAATCTATCAATCTCAATTTTGAAATCTCCAATTGACCCCCCAACCTCAACAGCTTTTTGGGAGAGAGTTCCAGATTTGCACTACCCTTTGTGTGAAAAAGTGGTTCCTGACATCAGCCCTGAATAGCTTGGCTCTGATCAAGATAGGCTAAAAGAATTGGGACGCTATGCCTTGGAGCAGCATAGCCTTCGAGCGATCTGATTGAGGTTTATAAGATCATGAAGGGAATATCCGGTGTTCCAGCTGCCTAACCTATTTCAATTAAATAGGTTAGGCAGGACCAGGGGTCACAAATTTAAGCTGTATAGGGCTTAGTTCCAGGTTAGACGTCAGGAGGTGGTTCCTTTCCCAGGGAATAGTAAACCTCTGGAACAAGCTGCCTTTTCGTGTGGCCGATGCAGACTCGCTGAATTCCTTCAAGCGGAAGCTGGATTTGTTTTTGGCTGCGGCGGAGATCACCTTTTGCAGAAGCTAGGTACTGCAGGGAATTCAAAGCCACAGTGATCTCCTGAACTAGTTTCAAGCACCTCGATGGGTCGATGAGGAATTTCCGAGATTTTCTTTTCCCAAATTGGCCTGGGTTTTTAAAATTTTTTTTTGACTCTCAGGAGATCACGTGGTTTTGGGTAGGGTGGGGTGTATATATTGTAATACACAAGGTATTGCAATTGTGTGGAACAGGCTCGATGGACCAGATGGTCTTTACCTATCCGTCATTGTTTGTATGTTTGTAATTTTAAAGTTATACTCCCTTGTTCTGGACTCCCCCACCAGAGGAAATAGTTTCTCTCTACCCTAAGAAACCCATTATTCACCCCATGAGTATAGAAGATCTCCCCTTAATCTTCTATACTCGAGGGAATACAAGCCTACTCTTTGCAACATGATCAAATGGGCTGGAGGTCATTCTGCGAGTAAGCCCGTCATGTGACCTTGTGACTGGTGCATGAATGTTCCCTAATCAAAACAGATTCTAGGCATCTGAAATTGGGTCTCTAGTTGATGTAAAAGGCACAAAGAGCAGGAGACAACAACAGAATTCAAAATCGAGCTTCCAGGTCGAACTTCCATCCCTCAGGAATTCGTACTCTGATCACACATGGTTGGTCGACAAGGATGTGCCCAACTCCTTTACTGAGAGGTGTTTAGTCAACGCTTGTTCAGGAATTTTAAAACCAAACCATGTGTCAGCAACCACATCCGGTGCTGGAGCCATTCTCTCCAGTACAGGCCATGTATCTTGGGAGGGGCCTTGCACTTGCTCATGCGTGCGGCTTAGATATAGGAGGGAGAAAGAAAGACTTGCATTTCTATCGCGCCTTTCACGACCTCACAATGGGCCCAAGTTTCGGCCTGAGTTGCTCCTGTTTTTTTTGAGCAACTGGTTTAGAATGGAGTATCTAAAATTGCAATTCTTGGCATTTAGTTTGCTCCAGTTCTAGTCAGTTCGAACAGTTTAACTTTGGAACAGAATTCTTTTTTCAAAAGGGGGCATGTCCGGCCACTTACGCCTGTTTTGAAAGTTTAGGCAGCGAAAACTTACTCCAAACTAACTTAGAATGGAGTAAGTGAAGATTTTTGTACGCTCAGAAAAACCTTGCGTACACTTTACAAATCAGGCGTAGGTTACAAATTCGGGGGGGGAGGGGGCTGAAAGGAAGTAATTAAATACTACAATCATTCAACAGTCATACTTATACAAATAAACATCCAATCTGAATAAAAATTTATAAACAAAGCAAAGATTAAATATTCCATGTTCCTACCTGTGTGAAGCAGCAGCAGCCTTCGAGCTGCGGTGCTTCAGGCAGGCCTTCCTTCCATCAGTGTCTGGATGGCAGCCAAAGGAACAGCAAGCAGCCAGGGGATAGGGGCGGCATCAAGCCACAGCGACGGCAGCAGCAGGCTGCGAAGTCTTAGGCCGTTCAGCCAGGGGATAGGGGCGGCGTCAGGCCACAGCGGACGGCAGTAGAATCCGTCAGCAGCAGGTTCCGAGCTGCAAAGTCTTAGGCCGTTCGGCCAGGGGATAGGGGCGGCGTCAGGCCACAGCGGACGGCAGTAGAATCCGGCAGCAGCAGGCTCTGAGCTGCGAAGACCTAGGCTGTTCGGCCAGGGGTCCACGAGACAAATCTTCACTTTTCCTCTAGTTCCTTTAAAAATGGCCAGTGCCAATGTTTATGTGCCACTGCGCGTGCGCGCACGCTCCAACGCGCACGCGCAGGGTTGCCGGCACGACGTTGCCTTATTTAAATTAGCCCCGCACCCATCTCCTTGTAGAATCGGCGTGAGTCTCTTGCTCCGCCCCCTGCTATTCTGTGCGCGCCGCGCCAAGCTGCTGAAGACCTGCAGGGAGCCGGAGAATATGCAAGTATTTTTTCGGCGCACTTTCGAGCGCGAAAAACGGGCGTCCAGGTCGGGGCTGCGCCATTCTAGGCGCGGCCCGAAACTTGGGCCCAATGTTCCAAAGCACTTTGCAGTCAATTAACTTTTTTTAGAAATGTTCTCACTGTTGTAATGAAGGAAACGCAGCAGGAATTATTACACAGCAAATCTCCCAAACAGTAATGTGATAAGGACCACATAATCTGTGATGTAGGTTGTGGGATAAATATTGGCCAGGATATTGGGGAGAACTTCCCTATCGTCTTCGAAATAGTGCTATGGGATCTTTTACCTCCACCTGAGAGGGCAGATGGGGCCTCGGTTTAACATTCCATCGAGAAAGACAGCATCTCTGACAGTGCAACACTTCCTCAGTACTGTACTGGAGTGTCAGTCTAGCTTTTTGTGCTCAAGTCTCTCAAGTGGGACTCGAACCCACAACCTCCTGACTCAGAGTTGAGAGTGCTACCTACTCATTGAGCTACATAGATGTAGGAGGGCTAGTAGCCTCACATCGCTCCTGCTCTTTGGTTGTAGAGTGGTGGGAATCTCTCTCAATGCCGGTCAGTTACTTGTCCCTTAGGATGATCCACAGTTCACCTCTGAACACGTGCGCACGAACACCTTTGCAGCCAGGCTGGTTCACAAACACCGGGATCAACACGGACACACACAACATTGGGGCCTGGATTCTAACCTTCCTCGCGGCCTGAGCTTGCTCTGTTCCCGACCTAATTCAGCTGTCTGGTTTTGTGCAGTGCGAGACTCCCCAACAGAATGCTCAGTTCGTGTCACAGCATCGTGAAGTTACTGGGCTGGGACCTTTGAATGTAAAGTAGGCCGCCGGCTGCCTGCCTATCATGGGACAACCCGCCTGCCTGTGGCTGGAGCCTTGGCCAACTTGAAAGCCATTCAATGTCTAATTGATCAGCTATTTTTAGGCAAGTGCATTGTGGTAAATTTGACTTTTATTTTCCTCTGTATCCTTTCAAAATTCTAGTGCAGCCAAAGAAAGCCCAACTTGTTGCAAAAAATGAAAGTAAATGACCATGGAGATTTGATTTGTTTTCACTTGGAGCCACTCAGAAACTAGCATTTTCACTTCTTCATGCAGCAAACTGTTCGCGTTAAGTGTAGACATTTGCAGGATTTGCCACAGAATATTGTCTGTACCACATCAATTGAACCACGAGAAAGAAAGAGACTTCCATTGATGTAGCACTTTATCGGGTTGTTGAAACCTCTCGAAGCATGTTAAATTACTTGTCGGCAGTGTAGTGACTGTTCTGAAGGTAAACTGATGAACTGCCCAGTTTCTATCCTGATTGGCGATTGTAAACTTTAAAATTATGATACATTTTGGTATTCAAAGTAACCAAGTTTATCCCCACCCCCACAACCCTTCCTTCCTGCCTCCCTCACAAACCCCAAGAGTGTGTTGGTTTCAGAATATAGTATTAAATGTTTTTTATTCAAAAGGCGTATCAAGTGATACTAGATCAGGAATTCATGATATTTATTGATTTGCTTAAACCATTTTCTTAATAAATGTGTTGATATTGTAATGTACCATGTGAAATGTTAATATATTGTGGAGGTGAGCTCACAATGGAAAGTGGATGCAACTTTGAGATTGGGAGTTTATAGCATCACATAATTTTACAGCACAGAAGGAGGGCATTTGATCCATCTAGCCCATGCTGGCTTTTTGAAAGAGCTATCCAATTAGTCCCAACCCTCTTTCTCCATAGCAGTGCATTCAAGATCATAACAACTGGCTACGTTTATAAAAAAAAATTGCCTCATCTCCCCTCTGTTCATTTGTCAATGATTTTCAATCTGTGTCCTCTGGTTACTGACCTTCTGGTCTGTGGAAACAGCTTCTCCTTATTTACTCTATTGAAACTATAGCAAGGTGATGCAATAGTGATATCATTGAAACAACTTTTCAGTCTTTGCTTAATTCTTACAATTTCGGCTGAGGTTTTATTGTTTTTCTGAGTTTATTAGTCGAGGCATAGAATACAAGAGCAGGGAGATTTTGCTTGAACTGTACAAAACACCTGGATGTTGGATTGCTGGTCTGAGCTGAGTTTGTCCTGTTTGCCTATGTAATGGTGACTACATAACAATGAATTCAAGTATAAAGAAGCTTACTACATTTCTGAGAGATGTGACACGGTGGTATATTAATTAAAATCCTTCATTTCTTAGCAGTAGGTGCATGACAATTGGGAACTCCCCCACCCCAGGCCAAGGTTGAATAGCCTGCTGATGCTGCAACGTTTGCACCTTTAGAAGCGCCACTTGAGCTATGTCTGCCAAAGCCTGTGGAACTCTAGCTCAGTTACAATTGCCACTTTCAGGAAAGGGGAGTATGGAATTGGGAGAAAGTATTATGATGGGATTGAACTACCTCATGAGCTACAGAGCTAAAATCCTTTGTTGCAATGGTGATGCTTGTGACTTGTTTGTTAGAGACCTACGAAGGTGAGCCCACACAAATCATATTCCAAGGTGCTTCTTCATGCACCTAATGATGCTCGTAGGCACATTTTCCAGCATGTATCACTAGGCCATAATCAGAATTGGGAATCAGTTGCCCAGTGTAGCTGAGACCAGATAAACTGCTGTTCTTGGAACTCTACCCCCCCCCCCCCCCCAAACACATCCCCTCGGAAATCGGCATAATCAGGCACTTCAGTTAATTGTATTAATTCCAGAAATTGCCTTTCATTAAATAATGTTAGTACAGCAGGTAAACTTATACAGTGCAATGAACTAATTGCATTCACAGGGTAATTGAGGATGTACAACCAATTCAGATACCTTGTTGATTTGAAGTAATGTTGAGATAGATGACATCAACAACATCATCATCATCATAGGCAGTCCTTCGAAATCGAGGAAGATCTGCTTCCACTCCTGAAGTGAGTTCTTTGGTGGCTGAACAGTCCAATACGAGAGTCACAGACTCTGTTACAGGTGGGGCAGATAGTCGTTGAGAGGAAGAATGGGTGGGACTGGTTTGCGCACGTTCTTTCCGCTGTCTGTGCTTGATTTCTGCATGCTCTCGCTGTTCTCAGTGCCCTCTTGGGTGCACTTCCTCCACTTAGGGCGGTCTTGGGCCAGGGACTCCCAGGTGTCAGTGGGGATGTCACACTTTATCAGGGTGTCCTTGTAGCATTTCCGCTGCCCACCTTTGGCTCGTTTGCCGTGAAGGAGCTCCGAGTAGAGCACTTGCTTTGGGAGTCGCGTGTCTGGCATGTGGACTATGTGGCCTGCCCAGCGGAGCTGATTGAGTGTGGTCAGTGCTTCAATGCTGGGGATGTTAACCTGAATGAGGACGCTGATGTTGGTGCGCCTGTCCTCACAGGGGATTTGCAAGATCTTGCGGCGACATCGTTGGAGATATTTCTCCAGCAACTTGAGGTGTCTACTGCACATGCCTCTGAGCCATACAGGAGGGCAGGTATTACTACAGCCCTGTAGACCATGAGCTTGGTGGCAGTTTTGAGGGCCTGGTCTTCAAACACAATTTTCCTCAGGCGGCTGAAGGCTGCATTGGCGCACTGGAGGCGGTGTTGGATCTCGTCATCGATGCCTGCTCTTATTGATAGGAGGCTCCCGAGATATGGGAAGTGGTCCATGGTGTCCAGGGGCCGCGCACAACAGCATGTATTTATATAGCTCCTTTAACATAGTGAAACGACTCAAGACGTTTCACAGAAGTATGAGATTAAAAATTTGACACTGAGCTGCATAAGTAGCGCAGGTGACCAAAAGCTTGGTCAAAGAGGTATTTGCCAGCAATATTTGATCATCTGACTTATAGAGAGCTGTACAAACCATTCCTAATGTTCAGTCAGCCAGCCCAGGAGATTGGCTTGCACTGCAGGAAGAAATCGGCTAAGGAACAGATTTCCTCAAACTCCTTGGGATGGTTAAGTTCAACCTCACTCAGTTAACAGGTAGGCTGGTGTGGGAAATGTTAAAATGACAAGCTGGTTGCAGTATTGAGTCTTCTGAGGTTGGGGTTGACTGAGGCACATTGTTGGGGCAGAGTTGAGGGAGCTTCATTCTGCAGCCATGATGCTGATACTCGGTGTTTGAAATAGAAAGTGTTCCATTACTTAGCACCAACATCTATCTCCTTGAGCAATAAAAAGTCGCTAAACAAATACTGACCGCAGTGATGACATTCATACGATGTAGGTTTCAGTGATTTGCAAGTGTTTAGTAAACTAATTCTAATTGACAAAAACTGCTACAAATTTCAGCCAGATTTTCTGCACTGATCTAATGAATGGTAGACTTTCTGCTAGCATGGTACAGGTAAGAACAAATTGTATAGCCAATAATACCTTGCCCTGCAGGCATTTCCCACTTATGATGCAATATCAGTAATTGAATCTGTTGCCGTGAAACTGGTTTCAAGAACACAACAAATCCAGGTTTGGGACATGGCCAGAAGGAATTGCTTGTTCTGGGTACCAGTAAGCTGTTCCAAATCAATGCTTAAAAGGCCATTGTTCAGATTGTGCTACTGACCGCTAACCTGTACGGGTCCTTCATTGAAACATCTGTGAACTCGTCCCTTTTGGTGTGGAAGCAAGTCATATGATGATGATGATGTACCCATCTGTCAACCTTGAGCCAGCCTCTGGATAGAAATTGTGTTCCTTATAATTAAACAAAAAATTGACGAGCTGATATTGGGACGCCATAATTGGCCTCAGCATGTAACTGGGTTACAGAGAGGGAAAAAAACTCGGGGACCCCATTCCTAGTCTCTATCTACTCACCCTTGCTGGAGAGTGCATTAGTATGGATGTCGGGTGAAGAAGAGATTGAGTTTAACTAATCTTCCACGGTCAAACACTGGCTCTCTGGGCTCACACACAAGGAATGGCCACTGAGCAAGGTACTGGCAGGCAATTGATCTTATGGAACCATGTTCAACAAGTGTTGACTGTTGTAGAAGAAGAGAAATGGAGAAAACATGGTGGTAGAGGGGGAATTCTGTAACCTTTTCTCGTGCTGTATTGGCCCCCTGTGCCCTACCTGGATAGAGGATGTAAGATCGTAATCTAGCTATATTATATCTGCCTGTAGCTAACTGCAAAGAGCTGTGTAAGAGCAGTCTGGGTTGAAATGGTCTGTTGCCTATTTTCTTCACTCCTCACCAATGTGGAAGCGCCTTACCCCAGCTCTGCTGTGCTTCTTGATTATCCTGGTGGACATTAAGAACCCAAGAGTCTTCCAGTACTTGTTTTGTTTGAACAGCAAATCTGAAGTGATCCTACAACTGGCAGATTTCTCAGAAAGCTGGGGAACAGACCTACTATTACAATTTGGCTTCAACTTCCCAGCGCAAGGAAGGGAAAATTGTTTCTGATTCCCTGCTGGAAAATGTGTTAACTTCGAGTGAGAACAAGATTGGGTTTGCCTGTGAAGCTTTCTGTGGACAAATAGCCTCCTGGCACACACTGCTGGCTCCCATTGAAAGAATGACCCTTGGGCTAGATAACAAAGTGCCTATGGAACTGAAATCATTGCCTTGAGATGTGCAAAAGATGCCCAAGTACAGCTTTGCTGTGTTGTAAGAAGAAACATAGTGATGCATTTTTTATTTTCTAGGTCACTGTGATATGGAATAATACAATTTCTTCTACATGTTAGAAACATGATTAATTGAAGAGGAATTGTGGAGGAGATCTCATTTCCCTGCCCTGTAATGAGACCATGCAACATTGGTCAGCCTTGGGGATTGTGTCAGATCTTTTGGAATAAACTGAGAGGAAATGCGTAAAACCATTGCACCGAAGAACACAGTTTGTTTTTGTTTCCTAGTTTTTTGATTGTTCGCTTCAACTTTCAGCATACTGCACATCAGCTAGAAACAAAATTCAAGCTTTAGGTCAGATGAGTAAATTTCAGAAATTAATTCAGTTTGTGTGAATTGATGACCTGTTTTATGTGATTGAAGAACAAATGCTTGAACTGGTGGGACTGCGAGGCTCCTGTTGGTGAAGTTAAACGGGGAGCTTCCAAATACTTCATCTTCCTGGGCCAGTTGGGTGCATGCCCGGAACCACAAGGGCCACGTATAAAGTTTAAATCTGTGTTCCCATCAATTTACATACATTTTAAGTGATTGATGCTGGAGGGGAGAAATTCTCCAGCGCCCCAATTGGGGGTAGTAACTGGCTCAGGTGGGACTTCCTGTGCCCGGGGCTGGACTTCCTGCATCCAGCGCAGAAGTCCCACCCCAACTGCAAAATTGCGGTTCAGCTCCTCTTGGGGTGGGTTCCGGGGCGATACTGCAGTGTGATCGGCAGCACTACACGGATGCTCCACGAAGCACTGACTTGGTTCAACGCCCCTCCCCTTTGCTTAAAGTGGAGGGCTGCTGCGCACTACTTGGGCTCTGATGGCCTCCACTAGGAGTGTCAGGCTGCACGATGGCGGCCCGGACCACGCAAGGGGAGAAGTAGTCGGGCGGACTGGTGAGTCGGCAAAACTGCCAAGGTGGCGGCGTAGGGCGCTCCCAACCTCCCCCTTAACTTCCGCCCCGCAAGCGGATGTCGGCCCCATTCGCGACTCACGAGGCTGACTCTTAAACCGTTGGCATCAGCCGCGCAGGGCAATATCTGCCACGGGGTGGAAAGGGGTTGGCGCATGGTGCTGAGGGGGTCACTGTGCAAGGCAATGATGTCACTGCCGGTTGCACAGTGGCCCGGGGTGCTCCCTGCAGGGCGCGGCGCTACCGTGGTAGCGCCTCCACTAACTCCCATGCAATTATGTGGGAGCCGGTAGCATTCCGGGCCACATGTATGAAGCAATGAATTAGACTCACTGATACTTAAGTACAAGTGACACTGATGCCATTTATAAATCATAGAATGGTTACAACACAGAATTAGGCCATTCGGCCCGTTGAGCCTTTGCCGGCTCATTGCAAGAGCATCTCAGCTCATCCCACTCCCCGGCCCTTTCCCTGTAGCCCTGCAATTTTTTGTCCTTCAGGTACTTACCCAATTCTCTATTGAAAGCCACGATTGAGTCTGCCTCCACTGCCCTTTCAGGCAGTCCATTCCAGATCCTAACAACTCGCTGCGTAAAGACGTTTTTTTCTCATGTTGCCTTTGGTTCTTTTGTAAATCATCATAAATTTGTGACCTCTGGTGCTTGACCCTTCCTCCAATGGGAACAGTTTCTCTCTCTCTACTCTGTCTAGACCCATCATGATATTGAACACCTTCATCAGATCTCCTCTCAATCTTCTCTGCTCCACTGAGAACCACCTCAGCTTCTCCAGTCTATCCATGTATGTGAAATTCCTCATCCCTGGAACCATTCTGGCAAATCCTTTCTGCACCCTCTCTAAGGTCTTCACATCCTTCCTAAAGTGCGGTGCCCAGAATTGGACACAATACTCCAGTTGAGGCCAAACTAATATTTTATAAAGGTTCATCATAACGCCTTTGCTTTTGTACTCTATGCCTCTATTTATGAAGCCCAGGATCCCATATGCTTTTTTAACCGCTTTCTCAACCTGCCCTGCCACCTTCAATGATTTGTGCTCATATACTCCTAGATCTCTCCGTTCCTGCACCCCCTTTAGGATTGTGCCCTTTAGTGTATATTGCCTCTCTTCATTCTTCCTTCCAAAATGCATCACTTTGCACTTTTCTGCATTAAATTTCATCTGCCACATGTCTGCCCATTTCACCAGCCTGTTTGTTTTCTTGTCGTCTATCACAATCTTCCTCACTGTTCACTATACTTCCAAGTTTTGCGTCATCTGCAAATTTTGAAATTGTGCCCTGATCACCCAAGTCCAAGTCATTAATATATATCAAGAAATGCAGTTGTCCTGGTTCTGACCCCTGGGGAACACCACTGCATACCTTTCTCCAGTCCGAAAAACAACCTTTCACCACTACTCTGTTTCCTGTCACTTAGCCAATTTCTTATCCATGCAGTCACTGTTCCTTTTATTCCATGCGCTCCAACTTTGCTGGCAAGCCTATTATGTGGCACTTTATCAAACGCCTTTTGGAAGTCCATGTACACCACGTCAGCCGCATTGCCCTCATCAACCCTCTGTTACCTCATCAAGTTAGCTAAGCACGATTTGCCTTTTAGCAAATCCGTGCTGGCTTTTCTTAATTAATCCACACTAGTCTAAGTGATAATTTTGTCCCTGATTATTGTTTCTAAAAGCTCTTCCCCCCCCCCCCCCCCCCCCCAAGGAAGATTATGGTCAGATTTTGATTTTGAACAAGGGTGTAACATTTGCAATTTTGCAGTCCTCTGACACCTCTCCTGTATCTAAGGAAGATTGGAAGATTATGGTCCGTACCTTCACTTGCCTCAGCATCCTAGGATGCATCCCATCGGTCCTGGTGACTTATCTACTTTAAGTACAGACAGCCTTTCTGGTACCTCCTCTTTATCAATTTTTATCTTGTCCAGTATCTCCACTGCTTCTTCTTTCACAATGACTTTGGCAGCATAATTTTCCTTGGTGAATACTTCAGCCATGCCCTATGCCTCCATGCGTAGGTCTTTTAGGTCCCTAATCGGCCCCACCACTCCTCTTACTATTTATATGCCAATAGAAGACTTTTTAATTTCCTTTTATGTTAGCTGCCAACCTATTCTCATATTTTCTCTGCCCCTCTTATTTTCTTTTTCTCTTCCCCTCTGAACTTTCTATATTCAACCTGACATCTGTCATATGTGCTTTTTTTCTGCTTCATCTTACTCTCTCATCATCCAAGGAACTTTGGCTTTGGTTGCCCTATCTTTCCCCTTTGTGGGAATGTACCTCGACTGTAGCCGAACCATCTCCTCTTTAAAGGCAGCCCATTCTT
This sequence comes from Pristiophorus japonicus, assembly GCF_044704955.1. Classification (NCBI taxonomy): domain Eukaryota; kingdom Metazoa; phylum Chordata; class Chondrichthyes; family Pristiophoridae; genus Pristiophorus; species Pristiophorus japonicus. The sequence continues at coordinate 85,876,771 of NC_091991.1, read as the reverse complement.
CTATTACAGTTTTGCGTGCCAATCTTTGATTCTAATTTACCCGGGCCAGATCCATTCTCAACCCACTGAAATTGGCCTTCCTCCAGTTAAGTATTTTTTACTGTAGATTGCTCCTTGTCCTTTTCCATAGCTATTGATACTATGATCACTGTTCCCTAAATGTTCCCCTACTGACACTTGCTCTACTTGACCCACCTCATTCCCCAGAACCAGATCTGGCAATGCCTCCTTCCTCGTTGGGCAGAAAAGTACTGATCAAGAAAGTTCTCCTGAACACACTTCAGAAATTCTTCCCCCCTCTGCCCTTTACACTATTACTATCCCAGTCTATATTATGATAGTTTAAGTCCCGCATTATGACTATAGTTCTTGCACCTCTCTGTAATTTCCCTGCAAAGTTGCTCCTCTATAGCCTTTCCACTAGTTGACGGCTATAAAATACACCTAAAGAAAGAAAGACTTGGATTTCTATAGTGCCTTTCACGACCACCGGATGTCTCAAAGTGCTTTATAACTAATAAAGTACTTTTGGAGTGTAGTCGCTGTTGTAATGTAGGAGTGTAATGGCACCTCTATGATTTCTTAACTCTAACCAGAAACATTCTGTCCTTGACCCCTCCAGGACATCCTCTCTCTCCAGCAGTGTAACATTCTCCTTAGCCAAGACTGCCACCCCACCTCCTTTCTTTTCTTCTTATCTGAACACCTTTTCTCCAGGAATATTTAATATCCAATCCTGCCCTTTTTTGAGGCAGCTCTCTGTTATCGCCACAACGTCATATTCCCATGTGGCTATTTGCGCCTGCAGCTCACCAACCTTATTAACCCCACTTCGGGCATTCACAAACATGCACTCTTAGACCTTCATATATTCTCTTAGTCTGACCCCACCTAATACCTTACAATTTTCTACTCTAGTGCTCTCTGTCTCTCCCAATCCTTTGTGTACTTTGGTTCTGTCTTCTTATCGTACATCCTGGTGCCCATCCCTCGTCAAACTAGTTTAATGCCACTGAAGTGCACTCCATCCCTCTGAGTTTGAATTAGATGTGTTGTAACCTATTTAACCCTGAGCTGAACTTCAAATCCCCATATCCAAGCACCAAGACTTACTTCCATCTCTGCAACATGGTTTGTCTCTACACGATGCTGAGAATGACGTGAGTAGCACGTGTAGCGAGTTGGTCTTACTGCAGGTGAAAGGGAATCCCCACAGCCAGATAGGGAATGGAAGACCAGCAGGAAGAGCAGTGCAAGGAAGGTAGTGCAGGGGTCCCCTGCGGACATCCCCCTGCAAAACAGATACACCGCTTTGAGTACAATTGAGGGGGATGACTTATCAGGGGAGGGCAGCAGCAGCCAAGTTCATGGCACCGTGGCTGGCTCTGCTGCACAGGAGGACAGGAAAAAGAGTGGGAGAGCGATAGTAATAGGGGATTCAATTGTAAGGGGAATAGATAGGCGTTTCTGCGGCCGCAACCGAGACTCCAGGATGGTATGTTGCCTCCCTGGTGCAAGGGTCAAGGATGTCTCGGAGCGGGTGCAGGACATTCTGAAAAGGGAGGGTGAACAGCCAGTTGTCGTGGTGCACATTGGTACCAACGATATAGGTAAAAAAAGGGATGAGGTCCTACGAGACGAATTTAAGGAGCTAGGAGCTAAATTAAAAAGTAGGACCTCAAAAGTAGTAATCTCGGGATTACTACCAGTGCTAGTCAGAGTAGGAATCACAGGATAGCTCAGATGAATACGTGGCTTGAGCAGTGGTGCAGCAGAGAGGGATTCAAATTCCTGGGGCATTGGAACTGGTTCTGGGGGAGGTGGGACCAGTACAAACTGGACGGTCTGCACCTAGGCAGGACCGGAACCAATGTCCAAGGAGGAGTGTTTGCTAGTGCTGTTGGGGAGCAGTTAAACTAATATGGCAGGGGGATGGAAACCAATGCAGGGAGACAGAGGGAAACAAAATGGAGACAGAAGCAAAAGACAGAAAGGAGATGAGTAAAAGTGGAGGTCAGAGAAACCCAAGGCAAAAAACAAAAAGGGCCACTGTACAGCAAAATTCTAAAGGGTCAAAGTGTAATAAAAAGGCAAGCCTGAAAGCTCGGTGCCTCAATGCGAGGAGTATTCGGAACCCAGGAGAGGGCTCTGAGCTAGCAAGAGTGGGTGAGAGCTCAGATGAACAGGACCCCAAGAAAGAATGCAAAAGGCAGAAGGCAACAGAGCAGAGTAGCACTGGGGTAAGTGTAAACCACAAGGTGATAGGAAGGGACAATATGTATGAATATAAAGGGGCTACAGGAGGGGTTAAAACTAAAAATCATGGTTTAAAAACTAGTATTAAAACACTCTACCGAAACGCACGCAGCATTCGAAATAAAGTAAATGAGTTGACGGCACAAATCATTACAAATGGGTATGATTTGGTGGCCATTACAGAAACGTGGTTGCAGGGTGGCCAAGACTGGGAATTAAACCTACAGGGGTATCTGACAATTCGGAAAGATAGACAAGAAGGGAAAGGAGGTGGGGTAGCTCTGTTAATAAAGGATGATATCAGGGCAGTTGTGAGAGACGATATTGGCTCTAATGAACAAAATGTTGAATCATTGTGGGTGGAGATTAGAGATAGTAAGGGGAAAAAGTCACTGGTGGGCGTAGTTTATAGGCCCCCAAATAATAACTTCACGTTGGGGCAGACAATAATCAAGGTAATAATGGAGGCATGTGAAAAAGGAACGGCAATAATCATGGGGGATTTTAACCTACATATTGATTGGTCAAATCAAATCGCACGGGGTAGCCTTGAGGAGGAATTCATAGAATGCATAAGGGATTGTTTCTTAGAACAGTATGTTACAGAACCTACAAGGGAGCAAGGTATCTTAGATCTTGTCCTGTGTAATGAGACAGGAATAATAAACGATCTCCAAGTAAAAGATCCTCTCGGAATGAGTGATCACAGTATGGTTGAATTTGTAACACAGATTGAGGGTAAGGAAATAGTGTCTCAAACGAGCGTACTATGCTTAAACAAAGGGGACTACAGTGGGATGAAGGCAGAGTTGGCTAGTATACTGGGAACACAGATTAAACGGTGGCATAATTGAGGAACAGTGGAGGACTTTTAGGGCGCTCTGTCATAGTGCTCAACAAAAATATATTGCAGTGAAAAAGAAGGGCGGTAAGAGAAGGGATAACCAGCCGTGGACAACCAAGGAAATAAAGGAGAGTATCAAATTAAAAACCAATGCGTATAAGGTGGCCAAGGTTAGCGGGAAACTAGAAGATTGGGAAAATTTTAAACGGCAGCAAAGAATGACTAAGAAAGCAATAAAGAAAGGAAAGATAGATTACGAAAGTAAACTTGCGCAAAACATAAAAACAGATAGTAAAAGCTTTTACCGATATATAAAACGGAAGAGAGTGACTCAAGTAAATGTTGGTCCTTTAGAAGATGAGAAGGGGGACTTAGTAATGGGAAATGTGGAAATGGCTGATACCTAAAACAATTATTTTGCTTCGGTCTTCACAGTGGAAGACACAAAAACCATGCCAAAAATTGCTGGTTGCGGGAATGTGGGAAGGGATGACCTTGAGACAATCACTATCACTAGGGAGGTAGTGCTGGACAGGCTAATGGGACTCGAGGTAGACAAGTCCCCTGGTCCTGATGAAATGCATCCCAGGGTATTAAGAGATCGCGGAAGTTATAGCAGATGCATTAGTTATAATCTACCAAAATTCTCTGGACTCTGGGGAGGTACCAGTGGATTGGAAAGCAGCTAATGTAACGCCTCTGTTTAAAAAAAGGGGGCAGACAAAAGGCAGGTAACTATCGGCCGGTTAGTTTAACATCTGTAGTGGGGAAAATGCTTGAAACTATCATTAAGGAAGAAATAGCGGGACATCTAGATAGGAATAGTGCAATCAAGCAGACTCAACATGGATTCATGAAGGGGAAATCATGTTTAACTAATTTACTGGAATTCTTTGAGGATATAACAAGCATGGTGGATAGAGGTGTACCGATGGATGTGGTGTATTTAGATTTCCAAAAGGCATTCGATAAGGTGCCACACAAAAGGTTACTGCAGAAGATAAAGATATGCGGAGTCAGAGGAAATGTATTAGCATGGATCGAGAATTGGCTGGCTAACAGAAAGCAGAGTCGGGATAAATGGGTCCTTTTCGGGTTGGAAATCGGTGGTTAGTGGTGTGCCACAGGGATCGGTGTTGGGACCACAACTGTTTACAATATACATAGATGACCTGGAAGAGGGGACAGAGTGTAACGTAACAAAATTTGCAGATGACACAAAATTAGTGGGAAAGCAGGAAAGCGGGTTGTGCAGAGGACACAGAGAGGCTGCAAAGAGATTTAGATAGGTTAAGCGAATGGGCTAAGGTTTGGCAGATGGAATACAATGTCGGAAAATGTGAGGTCATCCACCTTGGGGAAAAAAAAAACAGTAAAAGGGAATATTATTTGAATGGGGAGAAATTACAACATGCTGTGGTGCAGAGGGACCTGGGGGTCCTTGTGCATGAAACTCTTTTGAGTTTACCTGCAAAACATAAAAACATTAAACGGTGCCACCCGACCTGGGTGACACTCCAGACATTTACAAGGCCCTTCCCCCCCCCCCCCCCCCCCTTTTTTTTTTTTTTTTTTGGGCACTAAAATCACAATTTTCCTCAGTGCCCCCTATAAAAGGGAAGGGGGACACTAAAAGCACCGGCAATTAAGACAAATTAAACTTAAAAAACGTAAAATCAAATTAAAATTTGGTTGCTGGGCGTGATGATGCACTCCAGTCCCTCAGGTGCCCACCTCTCGCGGAAGGCCGCGAGCGTACCGGTGGACACCGCGTGCTCCATCTCCAAGGACACCCTGGACCGGATTGTGCATGAATCCCAAAAAGTTAGTTTGCAGGTGCAGTAGGTAATCAGGAAGGTGAATGGAATGTTGGCCTTCATTGCGAGAGGGATGGAGTACAAAAGCAGGGAGGTCCTGCTGCAACTGTACAGGGTATTGGTGAGGCCGCACCTGGAGTACTGCATGCAGTTTTGCTCACCTTACTTAAGGAAGGATATACTAGCTTTGGAGGGGTACAGAGACAATTCACTAGGCTGATTCCGGAGATGAAGGGGTTACCTTATGATGATAGATTGAGTAGACTGGGTCTTTACTTGTTGGAGTTCAGAAGGATGAGGGGTGATCTTATAGAAACATTTAAAATAATGAAAGGGATAGACAAGATAGAGGCAGACAGGTTGTTTCCACTGGTCGGGGAGACTAGAACTAGGGGGCACAGCTTCAAAATACAGGGGAGCCAATTTAAAACCGAGTTGAGAAGGAATTTCTTCTCCCAGAGGGTTGTGAATCTGTGGAATTCTCTGCCCAAGGAAGCAGTTGAAGCTAGCTCATTGAATGAATTCAAATCACAGATAGATAGATTTTTAACCAGTAAGGGAATTAACGGTTATGGGGAGTGGGCGGGTAAGTGGAGCTGAGTCCACGGCCAGATCAGCCATGATCTTGTTGAATGGCGGAGCAGGCTCAAGGGGCTAGATACTCCTGTTCCTAAAATTCTTATGTTCTTATGTACACTTGTCTCAACCCACTGTTGTTTTGACTTGAATCCACATATTCAGCTTCAGACTTGATTTCTCCAGTGCTATCCTTGCCGGCCTCCTGAGCTACACTCTATACAACTCCAACAGAAGCTCTGCAACTCACATTCTGTCCTGTACCAAGTCCTGGCCAATCACCTTCGCTCTCGGTAACTTCAGTTTACTCCATCAAGATGCATCCAATAGTGGATAATCAAGGGGCGTTCGGGAAGGAGGAACTTAATACAATCACTATTACTAAAGAAGTAGTACTCAGTAAAATAATGGGACTAAAGGCAGACAAGTCCCCTGGATTTGATGGCTTGCATCCTAGGGTCTTGAAAGAAGTAGATGCATTGGTTGTGATCGACTAAAATTCCCTGGATTCTGGGGTGGTCCCAGCGGATTGGAAAACCGTAAAGTAACGTCCCTATTTAAAAAAGGAGGCAGATAAAAAGCAGGAAACTATAGACCAGTTAGCCTAACATCTATCATTGGGAAAATGCTGGAGACCATTATAAAGGAAGCAGCAGTGGGACATTTGGAAAAGCATAATTCAATTAAGCAGAGTCAGCATGGTTTTATGAAAGGGAAATCATGTTTGACAAATTTGCTGCAGTTCTTTGAGGATGTAATGAGCAGGGTTGATAAGGGGGAACCAGTGGATGTGATGTATTTAGAGTTCCAGAAGGCATTCGATAAGGTACCACATAAAAGGTTATTGCACAAGATAAAGTTCACGGGGTTGGGGGTAATATATTAGCATGGATAAAGGTTTGGCCAACTAAGAAAACAGAGAGTCGGGATAAATGGGTCATTTTCCGGATGGCAAACAGTAACTAGTGGGGTGTGCAGGGATTGGTGCTGGGGCCTCAGCTATTTACAATCTATATATTAATGACTTCGATGAAGGGATCGAGTGTAATGTAGCCAAGATTGCTGATAATACAAAAATGGGTGGGAAAGCAAATTGTGAGGAGGACACAAAAAAACACCTGCAAAGGGATAGACAGGCTAAATGAGTGGGCAAAAATTTGGCAAATGGAGTAAAAAGTGGGAAAATGTGAGGTTATCCACTTTGGCAAAAAAAATAGAAAAGCAAATTATAATTTAAATGGAGAAAAATTGCAAAGTGCTGCAGTACAGAGGCACCTGGGGGTCCTTATGCATGAAACAAAAGGTTAGTTGGCAGGTACAGCAAGTAATCAGGAAGGCAAATGGAATGTTGGCCTTTATTGCAAGGGGGATAGAGTATAAAAGCAGAGAAATCCTGCTACAACTGTACAGGGTATTGGTCAGGCCGCACCTGGAATACTGCGTACAGTTTTGGTCTCCATATTTAAGGAAGGATATACTTGCATTGGAGGCTGATCACAGAAGGTTCACTAGGTTGATTCCGGAGATGAAGGGGTTGACTTATGAAGATAGATTGGTTCTATACTCACTGGAGTTCAGAAGAATGAAAGGTGATCTTATCGAAACATATAAGATAATGAGGGGCCTAGACAAGGTGGATGCAGAAAGGATATTTCCACTCGTAGTGGAAACTAAAACTAGGGGACATGGTCTCAATAAGGGGCCGCCCATTTAAAACTGAGATGAGGAGGAATTGGTTCTGAGGTTTTCTCTGCCCCAGAGAGCTGTGGAGGCTGGGTCATTGAATATAGACCGATTTTTGAGCGATAAGGGAATAAAGGGTTATGGGGAGCGGGCAGGGAAGTGGAGCTGAGTCCATCATCAGATCAGCCATGATCTTATTAAATGGTGGAACAGGCTCGATGGACCAGGTGGCCTACTCCTGCTCCTATTTCTTGTGTTCTTATGTTCTTATATTAAATCCTTACCCTTGTTTATAAGTTCCTCCACGGCCTTGCCCCTCCATACCGTTGCAAACTTCTCCGACCCTTTTTCCTGTTCCTCAGCTTTGGCTTCCTTGGCATCCCATCCTCCCTTTGGTAGTCGAGCCTTTAGCTGCTTTGACCAACAATCCAGAGGAACCTCATAGAAAATAGGTGCAGGAGTAGGCCATTCGGCCCTTCGAGCCTGCACCGCCATTCAATAAGATCATGGCTGATCATTCCTTCAGTACCCCTTTCCCACCTTCTCTCCATACCCCTTCATCGCCTTAACTGTAAGGGCCATATCTAACTCCCTCTTGAATATATCCAACGAACTAGCATCAACAACTCTCTGCGGCAGGGAATTCCATAGGTTAACAACTCTGAGTGAAGAAGTTTCTCCTCATCTCAGTCCTAAATGGCCTACCCCTTATCCTAAGACTATGGGCCCAAGTTTCGAGCCGCGCCTAAAACGGCGCAGTCCCGACCTGGACGCCCGTTTTTCGCGCCACAAAGTGCGCCTAAAAGAAACCTCCAGATTCTCCACCTCCCTGCAGGTCCTCTGGCCCTCGGCGCAGCACAGCAGGAGCTGTAGGGGGCGGAGCCAGGTCCCTGCGCTAAAAACAGTGCCGGGACCTCTGCACATGCGCGCTCCAGGCGCCCAAAACTGTGTGGGAGGGGCCGAGGGGCCGAAGCACGCAGCCCCGAGCCCTGGCCGAATTGCCTCACTGGGGCTGCGTGCATAAGGCTCCTCCCACGGCCAGCTCCTGCTTCCTCCCGTCCCGACTCGACTCCCGCTTCCCACCTCCGGACTGGACCCGACACCGCCCTGACTCCCGCCCCCCCCCCCCGCCCCGGACCGGACCTGACACTGACCTGACTCCCGCTTCCCCCCCAGCCCCCAGACCTGACCCGACTCCCGCCCCCCCCCGGACCCGACACCGACCTGACTCCCGCCCCCTGCCCCCGACACCGACCCGACTCCCGCTCCCCCCCCACCTGCCCCTGGACTGGATCCGACCTGACCTCCCTCCCCTCGACCTGACCTCCCTCCCCTCGACCTGACCTCCCTCTCCCCGACCCGAACCGAACCGACCTCCCTCCCACCACCACCCCGACCCGCGCTCCCCCCGACCCGACCCAACGCCACCTACCTGTAAATCTGGTGGTGGGGACAGGCCCTGCCCGAAGTCTCGGGCCCAACCCGTTCAGCCTCCCCCCCCCCCCCCCCCAATCTCATTCCCCCCCCAAAATCTCCTTCCCCCCCCCCCAATCTCCTTCCCCCATCTCCTTTCTCCCCCTTCTCCCGTTCTCCCGTTCTCCCTCTCTCCCCCCTTCTCCCCCATCCCTCCCCCTTCGCTGCACTCCCTCAATAGCAAGAACGTCCTTCCTCAGATTAGGAGACCAAAACTGAACACAATATTCCAGGTGAGGTCTCACCAAGGCCCTGTGCTACTGCAGTCTCCTGCTCCTATACTCATATCCCCAAGCTATGAAGGTCAACATACTATTTTCCTTCTTCACCGCCTGCTGTACCTGCATGCCAACTTTCAATGACTGCTGAACCATGACACCCAGGTCTCGTTGCACCTCCCCTTTTCCTAATCTGCCGCCATTTCAGATAATAGTCTGCCTTCGTGTTTTTGCCCGTCACAACAACCCTCCCCTTCAGTTAAAGGGGGAGGGCAGCTTCGAGCCCTGCAATGGGATTTAGTTAGGCCCACTGGGCCACTAGAGAGGGGTTTGGTCGGGCCAGCGGCCTGGTACCCAAGAGGGTGTGCCGGGCTGCCTGTTGGTGGCACGGCCGAATCTGTGGACATCATTATCGGGCCAACCTGGCAGTCGGCCAACAATTGAAATAAAATGGAGGCACCGGCAGCGCGTCATCCCCTTTAAGGGCGAACACGCTCCCCAGGCAGACACAGCTTTCTGCAGGTGAAAGCTGTCGGCGGCACCGAGCAGTGGATTGCTCCACCCTCGCGGGGCAATTTTGCATGGGGCAATTTCCGCGGTGTTCGGTCGCCGCCAGTCAGGATAATGTTGCCGCGTGCCCGACCGGGCGGCAACACAGGCGGCCCGGGAGTCTGTTCCCGCCATTCCCAGCCTGTGGGCAATATAGAATGGGTCGGCCCATCTGTGTGCCCCCAGTCGGTAAGGCCTATCTGCTAATGGAGCTTAAGGGGGAGGGAAATTTAGGTCCCTTAGCATTGTAGGTGCTGTATAAATCTAAGTTGTGCATCATGTGGCATCCTGTGAGATGCAGTGATGTCTGTGTTGTACTGCAAATTGCAAGTGTTATAATGCAGTCAACACAACATAAGACCACATGGTGACTGAGTTTTGCTTCTGTCGTGTGGTTAAGATTGTTATGAGCTAGGGACCTTGATTATTAGTACTGCATTGGCTTCGGAATGTGGCACTGGAAATGAAGAAGAATGAGATTATTGGCTGAGTAATTTGAAGCCGGAGAGCGAGGTTGGATTTCTGAATGAATTCAATCTCCAGTTGGCTCTATAAATAACTTAAAGACGTTCGTTTGATTTCAGGAAATCTCTTGAATTATCACCGTGGTTCCAGGAGTTGCCAGCGTTAAGTTTTCTTCTCCATTTCACTGTTCTTGGGATGTTGACAGTGTGCACTTAAAGCAGAACTCAAGGAACTTTGGTTTATACATACTTCACTTCTTTAGTAACTCCGGGGAAAGCTGTGACTGACTTTTTAGCTAAATCTTCATCACCTAAGATACCCACATGGCGCTTAGAATGTTTGGGCTATGATTTGTACAAGGTGTTGCCCATTTGTTTGTGCGTATTTTGTCCATCGTGGTACAAGAAGTGGAGATGGTCTATGCATCTTCTTTCTGTCTGAGTCGCGGCCTGTCCCATTTTCTTTTTCTTCCCCTTATCAATTTTCTCATCTATCTTTTTTCCTTAAGGGGTTGCTTGCTTCACTTTCTGGTACCTCCCTTAATTATCCATTCTTTGCTTTTGTACTCTATTGCTGTATTAATAAAGCCAAGCAGTCTGTGTGCTTTTTTAACAGCCTTCTCAACTTGTCCTGCCACTTCCAAAGACTCGTGAACATACATCCCTGTTCCTGCACCACATTTAAAATTGTACCATTTAGTTCATATTGCCTCTCCTCATTCTTCCTACCAGAATGTATCACTTCACACTTCTCTGCGTTAAATTTCATCTGCCATGTGTCTGCCCATTTAACCAGTCTGTCCATGTCTTCCTAAAGGCTGCTACTATTCTCATTGTTTTACTACATTTCTGAGTTTTGTGTCATCTACAAACCTTAAAATTATTCCATGTATACCCATGTCCAGGCCATTAATATATATCAAAAAGAGCAGTGGTCCAAGTACTGACCCTGGGGAGCACCACTGAGTACTTCCCTCCAGTCTGAAAGATAACCGTTCACCACTACTCTTTGCTTTCTGTCCCTTAGCCAATTTTGTATCCATGAAGCATGTAAGCATGAAGATCAGATTTGATGTGGTTGAGAACCAGTTGTGTCAAATTTGAGACCAATGTAATCCTAATTCCACTTTAAACCATTTAAGCTGATGCTGCAATTGATTTAATTTGAGCTGTTTGCAGCTATTAGAGCAGAGTGTTCTCTCCGTATCTATCCATCGAGCTGAATACAGATCCAAGTCACAGGGGTGAATGCACAGCAATTATCAGTATTTCTCCTCCCCATCTTGGTCTTTCTGTACAGTTGCGTACAGATATAGCCAGTTGAAATGAATATGCAGCTGGAATTTGCTGAATTTCTGCAATTAAAAATTGTCTTTTTTTAATTCCTTTTTTATTTAACATCATATCTCTTGCTGTTCTATTTAACCTTGGGTGGAGTGGGGGGGTAAATAATTTTCAATTTAATCAGACTGCCTGTTGTAGAACACGTCTAATCAATGGGATGAAAATCAGACAGGTTGTGATAAGGGGTGTGGAATCTGCTTTGCCCTATTACTACCCTAGTGGTGAAGTTGAAAATTCCCCCCATATCTCTAACTTAACTCCATGGGGATGAAAGCGGGGTGCTGTTTCTGCTCCTGCTCCTGCTCCTGTTCCTCCTCGTCCTCGTCCTCGTCCTCCTTCTTCTGAGGTGGTGGAGCTATGCCTGGTAGCAATGGCTGTGCCCTCATAATGGCCAAGTTATGCAACAGATGATGACAAAAAGGGACACCCGCTCAGCCGAGTACTGGAGGACTCCTCCCAAGCAGTCAAGGCAACAAAACCGTTGCTTGAGAACTCCGATGGTCTGCTCAATGAAGTTCCTGGTGGCAGCATGGCTCTCATTATATGAGTGCTGGGCACAAGTGTTGGGGTTGCGGAGGGGAGTCATGAGCCAGGTGGAGAGCGGATAGCCCTTATCTCCCAGCAGCCAGCCGCAAGTTTCATGTGGTGGCTGGAAAAGAGCATGAAGGCACGTGGCTGCTGCCAGGATGACGGGCATTGACAGTGAGGATTTGGCATGTGTGGTCACACAGCAACTGCACATTAAGTGAGTGGAAGCCTTTGTGGTTATGGAATACCTCAGGATTGTTATGAGGTGCCTGCAAAGCGACGTGGGTGCAGTCAATGGCGTCCTGCACCATGTGGAAGCCTGCTATCCTGACAAAGCCACATGCACTGCTTCTCTCTGGTCATGGAGAAGGAAATGTGGTCCCTTCTCCTTCTGTACAGAGCATCTGTGACCTGGAAGATGGAGCAATGGACAGCAAATTGGAAGATGCTGGAGATGTCGCCTGTTGCACACTGGACAGATCCACTGGCGTAGAAATTGTGAGTGATGGTGACTTTGACTGCCATTGAAAGAGCCGTGGTCATTCTGGTCTGAGATGACAGAGCTCTGTGACCACGTCCTTGCTGAAGCGGAGCTTTCGAACACACTGGTCGTCAGTGAAGTTCATGTAGAAAAACTGCTGCTGGAATACTCTGGGTGGGTGAGGCCTCCTGTTGAGAGCCCTGTTGGCCTGCCTACATCTGCCCTTATTTTGCACACTTTCTCTGTGCCTCAGTTGCCTCTGACATTGACACTGGAGGGAGAGGTCCAGTGCCAGTACAGCCCCCATGAAAGGATCCAAATATTGGAGTTTCAAATCAGCCCTCAACAAAACTCAAGAATCTTTGAGCCAGTACACTCGTTAAACTCTAAAATGCTCAAATCGGTCAAAAGGCCTGTTTCCCTATGTGAAAGTACAAGACAGCATTGTTGGCCGACTAAAACGAAACCGGATGTTGACACCTTTAAATAGCACTCCTCCAGCCGACATCCGACTGAAAGCCGCTGCCTCTATCTGTCGTTGTTAACGGCAGGCGCACAAACGAGGATGAGGGAATTTAGCTACCGGGCTGCTGTGTACGGCAATGACGTCATGATCTCTGGGTGCAGGAGCTTGGGTCACAATGTCTTGCCACGCTGTAAAACTCCTGCCGAATTTTTGTGATCTCTCCGCGCCTGGCCATTTGCGCCCAGTTATCCCTCCACCCCGCCCCCCCCCCCCCCCGGGAGGCGCTAACGGGAGGCACAAAGGAGCCCAATTTCATCCCCCAGACCTCTAACTTGCCACTATGGATGGAAAAGGTTCTGGGCAGAGACAGGTTCATCCCCATTGGGAGTGTAAAGCTGACAGTTTTTGTCCTTCAATAATAAAAGCAGAAAATGCTGGAAATACTCAGCAGGTCAGGCAACATCTGTGAAGAGAAAAACAGAATTGACATTTCAGGTCGATGACCTTTCGTCAGAACTGGAAAAAGTTAGAGATGTAACGGGTTTTAACCAAGGGCAGAGGCAGGGGGAGGGGGAGGAAAGAACAAAAGAGAAGGTCTGTGATAGGGTGGAAGGCAGGAGAGATTAAATGACAAAGGGATGATGGTGCAAGGGAAAAGGAGATGGTAATAGCACAAGTGAAGAAACAAAAGATGAGGTGGTGTCGAGGAGGTATAAATGGGAATGTCAGAATAGTCAGCGAAAGCTGCTTTCCGAAAAAATGAGGGCATCTGAAATTGTTGAACTCAATGTTGAGTGCGGAAGGCTGTAAAGTGTCCTGTAGAAAGATGAGGTGCTGTTATTCTGATATTTCTATTTACACATCCTCTAGACCAATCTTTCGTTTCTTTACTTGTCCCATGACCATCTCCACTTTCCCTGTCTCTACTTGCTTAAAACCTGTTGCATCTCTAACTTTTTCCAGTTCTGAAGAGGGGTCATCAGCCTGAAATGTTAACTCTGTTTCTGTCTCCACAGATGCTGCCTGACCTGCTGAGTATTTCCAGCATTTTCTGTTTTTATTTCAGATTTCCAGCATCTGCAGTATTTAGCTTTTGATTTAGTTATTCTCCTTTGCCTTGGTCTTGTCCTCCTTATTGATCACTGAGCTTGCATTTTCTCTCGGTTAGGGTGTGTTTTTAATTTGGAGAGAAGTATGGGAAAAATGGAAAATAATTTTGAAACAAAAATATGTTTTGAAAGTATTCAGATTTGTGACTTAACCACTAATGTTGAAAATGCCAGAGAATTTGATGATGTGGCTGCAGCTTGTAGATTCTGGTGGGCACAGAGCAACAGTTAGGAGCCACTTTGTTATACTCAAACAAAATGCCATCATCAAAGTAGGGGAGTGAGTGTGCTTTGACAGGGTGTTGAGCATCTGCTGTCAGATGCTATTTCTTGCTCTCCAGTTACAGCAGAAAACCAGATTAGGGTGAGGTGATGAGGTGGCCATTGGAACAATTTAATCAAAATATCAATTGTAAGTAGTCATTCAGTTTTGAAGGTGATGAGTGTAATGTGAATCACAGAAACCTGAAGTAAGTTGTGTTTATAGTGGACAGAACCAACTATCTTCTGGATCTGCCTTTCCGTGTTTGGCCCATGATCCTGTGCCAGCTCTCTAAAAGAGTTGTTCACTTAGTCCTATTTCTCTGTACTCTTGAATTTTTCCTTTTCAAGTATTTCTCCACATCCCTTTTAAAAACTATTATGAATTCTGTTTTCACTACTGTTTCTGATAGGGCATTCCATGTCTTAAGACTGTATATAAACATTTTCATACTTCTGTTCTTTTGACTATGAATTAAATACATGCCTTCTAGTTACCAACTCGCCAACTTCTGGACATAGTTTATCCTACATAAATGATCAAAACCCCTCAATTTTAAACACCTGTTTATATCATGAAAGGTGCCCCAGTTTCTCTCGTCTCTGTTTAAAACTGAAGCTTTTCATCCGTAGTATTGCAGTAGTGAATTATTCTGTACACCCCCTGTACCCTTGACATCTTTACCAAAGTAGGGTGCCCAAAACTGGACACCATATTCTAACCGATGATTTGTATGGGTTTTGCATTATCTCTTTGTCTTTGTACTCTGTTCCTCTCTTTATAAAACTAAGGGTCCCATCAGCATAGTCCTCCCACTTTTAAAGATTTGTATATCCGATCCCCTAGGTTTCTCTGCTCTTAGAGAATCATACAGCACGGAAGGAGGCAATTTGGCCCATCGAGTTTGCGCCGTCTCTTTCGAAGAGCAATCCAGTTCCACTCCCCTGCTCTTTTCCCATATCCCTACAATTTTTTCACCAAGTATTTATGTAATTCCCCTTTTGAAGGCTACTATTGAATTTGCATCCACCACTCTATCAGGCAATGCATTCCAAATCCTAGCCACTTGTGTAAAAGGTTTTTCCTTTTGTCGCCTTTGGTTCTTTTGCCAATCATCTTAAATCTATGCCCTCTGGCTATCGACCCTTCAGCCTTTGGATCCTTATTCTATCTAAATCCTTCATATTTTAAACACCTCCATCAAACCTCCTCTTCGCTTTCTCTGTTCTAAGAACAACCACCCCAGCTTCTTTAGTCTATCTATGCAACTGTAATCCCTCATCCTTGGAACCATTCTAGTAAATCACTTCTGTACCCTCGCCAAAGCCTTTGTGTCTTTCTATTCCTTTTAAAGGTTCACCATTTGGTATATAATTTCCTCCCCTTATTCCCATTTACAAAAGCGCACTACTTCATATTTATCTGTATTAAATTTTAACTCACTGCCCAATCTGATAATCTCACTAAATCCTCAAGTTTCTTATGGTCCTCTTCACAGTTAGCATGCTCTCTCTGATTGTGTCACAGATTTTGACAAGAATAGTAGACTTACTAGTAATCGCTGGGGGATACTTCTATTTATATTCTTCTAGTGCAAAGAACATCTATTAACCATAATACTCTGAATTCTGTCCTTGAGTCAACTTCCTAATTATGCTACCACATTCCCTTTAGTACCGTGTGCCTTAATGTTATCAAGAAGTCTACTATTAGGCAACTTATCAAATGCCTTTTGAAAATCTATACACACAGCAATCCACTGAATCTCCTTTATATCCATGCAATCTATTATCTCCTCGATTAAATTTGCCTTTTACAAATCTATTTTGAATATTAATTTTATCCTGAATTATTGCCTCTAAAGGATTAGCAAAATACTGAAGTTTTTTTGGTCTATAGGTATTCATCGTTTTCTCTCAAACAGAGGTATCTTCTGGCACAACTTCCATATCCAAGGTTTTGAAAAATAGCGGTCAGAGCTTTAGCTATTTCTTCTCACAATTTACCTCCGCATTATTCAATAGGGTATCAGTCTTGGTTCAGAGGTAGCGCTCCAGATTCTGAGTCAGAAGGTCATGTGTTCAAGCCTCACTCCAGAGACTCAAAGATAATCTAGGCTAGCACTCCGGTGCAGTGCTGCAATGTCATAGGTGCCATCTTTCGGTTGAGATGTTAAACTGAGGCGCCTACTGTCCTTAGGTGGACATAAATCCCAAGGCACTATTTGAAGAAGAGCTGGTGAGTTCTCCTGGTGTTCTGGCCAATATCTATCCCTCAACCAACATCACTGCATCATTGGGCCGGATCTTGCTGGAGTGGGGCATTGCGCAGCACATGCCGTTAGTTAGACACCCTTCAGCTCAACTATTTTACGTCGTAACCTGCTGGATGTGTGTGCTTGATAACTGTGTGGCGAGGGTAACGGGCCATCTGGGACTTAAGTGAACGACTGAACCAACAGTGTATCTCCTTAACCAATGAGATTTATGGATTGAGAAAGAAACAGCGGAATGACGGAGAAGGAGGGTGAATTAGAGTCAAATCAGCTATAGAAAGAGAAATAAAGAAAGGGAAAGAAGGATTGGATTAAGAGAGAAACACAAAAGAAAAGTAAGAGGAAAAAAAAATTGACATTTTTAAAATCTCAAACAACAATTGACAATGCAGGAATCAGATTGAACCATTTAAATTGTTCCATGCTGTGGGCCAGAGAGGTTGATTGGTATTGTCTTAGCGATTATCACATGGTGTAAAGGGTACTTATGTTCTTAATTACCAGGCTTAACTTTCTGTGGCGAATTTAATGGTTAATTAATATGCTCCAGCAAGTTTTAAAAATAACAAGGAGGCTAAGGGTGAGATGGTGTTTGTGCGAAGCAAGTAATGGAGTGGCGGAAATTGATCAAAGTTCTGGAGGTTAATATCTCATGGCATATCTTTGAATCTGCTGGCCGATTTGCACATTAATAACAGCTTGCGTCGTTAAGACATCGTTATTTTTTCCAGCAAGATCCGGCCCATTATTTGGTAATTTATCTTATTGCTGTTTGTGGGAGCTTGCTGTGTGCAATTTGGCTGCTGCATTTCCTACATTACAACAGTGACTACACTCCAAAATGAGTTCATTTGATGTAAAGTGCTTTGGGACGTCCTGAGGTCATGAAAGATGCTGTAGAAATGCAAGTTATTTCTTTATTTGCTGCTCTCTTGGCTAGACATGTTGAATGTGAAGTCTTTTTCAACTTATCTTTAACTTCTTTCTTTCATTAGTTCTTTTGATCCTTTCCTTTGCTTTTGTTTTCTTTGTGCCATCAAGGCCTGGTACCTTTTGCTCTTTCAATTCCACCCACTTTATTCGGTGCTACTTCCTTATCTATTGTTAATCAATCTTATTGCTCCATCTAATGTTTTTCTACCCTTTCATTTCCATTGAGAATTCCCTCTGCGGTAATATTCACAATATTTTCATCCGTCTTGACTTGCTGTTGAGACGTAGCCCTCTACTCCAAAAGGTGAGCAAATTGAAATTGAAGATACCAAATCAACTGGCCCTTTAATATCTTTTCCTTTACCTCTGTGGATGAATGGGCAGTGGAGAGATGCAAGTGCTCCTTCCCATGGATGCCCAGTTAAGATCAGGAGCTCACTGTGTGGCACATGTAAGCAGAATTTGAGTACTGCCGCCCCAATGGAAATTTTGCGTGGCGGCAACTTATATTTATGTAGCACCTTTAATGTAGTAAAACATCCTAAGGCACATCAATGGAGGGTTATCAAACAAAATTTGACACTGAGCCACATAAGGAGGTATTACGGCAGATGAGAGGTAGGTTTAAAGGAGCGTTTAAAGGAGGAAAGAGAGGTGGGGAGGTTTCGGAAGGGAATTCCAGAGCTGAGGGCCTTGGTAGCTCAAGGCACGTCCGCCAATGGTGGAGCGATTAAAATCGGGGATGCACAAGACCAGAATTTGTGGAGTGCAGATATCTTGGAGGGATGTAGGGCTGGAGGAGATTGAAGATAAGGATGGGTGAGGCCATGAAGAGATTTGAAAACAAGAATGAGCATTTTAAAATCAAGGGGTTGCTTAACTGGGAGCCAATATAGGTCAGTGAACACAGGGGTGATGGGTGAATGGGACTTGGTGTAAGTTAGGATATGGGCAGCAGAATTTTGGATGACCAAGTCTAGAGGTAACAGAGACATGGATGAGGGTTTCAGCATCAGATGGGCGGAGTTCTGTGATGTTATGCAGGTAGAAATAGGCGGTCTTCGTGATAGCGTGGATATGTGATCGGAAGGTTGCGAACAGTCTGGTTCAGTCTCGGACAGTTGCCAGGGAGCGGAATGGAGTCGGTGGCTAGGGAACGGAGTTTGTGACGGGGACCGGAGATAGTGGCTTCAGTCTTCCCAATATTTAGTTGGAAGAAATTTCTGCTCATCCAGTACTGGCAGTATGACAATTTCGAGACTGTAGAAGGGGTCGAGAGAGATAGTGGTAAGGTAGAGCTGGGTGCCATCAGGGTACATGTAGAAACTGACTGTTTTCGGATCATGTCACCTAAGGGCAGCATGTAGATGAGAAACATAGAAACATAGAAAATAGCAGGAGTAGGCCATTCGGCCCTTCAAGCCTGCACTGCCATTCAATAAGTTCATGGCTGATCATTCCCTCAGTACCCCTTTCCTGCTTTCTCTTCATACCCTTTGATCCCCTTAGCCGTAAGGGCCATATTTAACTCCCTTTTGAATATATCCAATGTCATCAACAACTCTGCGGCAGGGAATTCCACAGGTTAACAATTCTCTGGGTGAAGAAGTTTCTCCTCATCTCAGTCCTAAATAGCCTACCACTTATCCTAAGACTATGTCCCCTGGTTCTGGACTTCCCCAACATCGGGAACATTCTTCCCGCATCTAACCAGTCCAGTCTCGTCAGAATCCCCTCTCATCCTTCTAAACTCCAGTGACTAAAGGCCCAGTTGATCCAGTCTCTCCTCATATGACAGACCAGCCATCCCTGGAATCAGTCTGGTGAACTTTCGCTGCAATCCCTCAATAGCAAGAACGTCCTTCCTCAGATTAGGAGACCAAAACTGAACACAATATTCCAGGTGAGGCCTCACCAAGGCCCTGTTACAACTGTAGTAAGACCTCCCTGCTCCTATATTCAAATCTCCTAGCTATGAAGGCCAACATACCATTTGCTGCCTTCACCGCCTGCTGTACCTGCATGCCCACTTTCAGTGACTGATGACCATGACACCCAGGTCTTGTTGTACCTCCCCTTTTCCTAGTCTGCTGCCATTCAGATAATATTCTGCCTTCATGATTTTGCCCCCAAAATGGATAATCTCACATTTATCCACATTATACTGCATCTGCCATGCATTTGCCCACTCACCTAATCTGTCCAAGTCACCCTGCAGCCTCTTAGCATCCTCCTCACAGCTCACACCGCCACCCAGTTTAGTGTCATCTGCAAACTTGGAGATATTACACTCAATTCCTTCATCTAAATCGTTAATGTATAGTGTAAAGAGCTGGGGTCCCAGCACTGAGCCCTGCGGCACTCCACTAGTCACTGCCTGCCATTCTGAAAAGGACCCGTTTATCCCGACTCTCTGCTTCCTGTCTGCCAACCAGTTCTCTATCTACGTCAGTACATTACCCCCAATTCTATGCGCTTTGATTTTGCACAACAATCTCTTGTGCGGGACCTTGTCAAAAGCCTTTTGAAAGTCCAAATACAGCATATCTACTGGCTCTCCCTTGTCCACTCTGCTAGTTACATCCTCAAAACATTCCAAAAGATTTGTCAAACATGATTTCCCTTTCATAAATCCATGCTGACTTGGTCTGATCCTGTCACTGTCACTGAAAAGGAGGGGGCCAGGGATAAATCCTTAGGGGACCCCAGAGGCAATGGCAAGGAAGAGAATCCATTGCAGATAATTCTCTGGCTACGACTGGATAAGTAAGAATTGAAACCGGCGAGTGCAATCCCACTCAGCTGGACGACTGTGGAGAGGCGTTGGAGGAAGGTGGTGTGGTCAACCATGTCAAAGTCTGCAGACAGGTCGAAAAGGATGAGGAGGGATAGCTTACCACTGTCACAGTCGCATGGGATGTCATTTGTAACTTCGATAAGAGCCGTTTCAGTATAACGTCACAAATGAGGGGAACTGGACATAAGAACATAAGAAATAGGAGTAGGCCATTTGGCCCCTCGAGCCTGCTCCGCCATTCAATAAGATCGTGGCTGATCTGATCTTGGTCTCAACTCCACTTTCCTACCTGCTCTCCATAACCCGCGACTCCCTTATCGTTCAAAAATCTGTCAATCTCCACCTTAAATAACATCTGGAACCTGAGTGAATAGAGAAAGCAACTGTGTGTCTCCATAACCAATCAGATTGAAGGATTGTGAAATTAACAGCGCAAGGACTGAAGGAAGTGTAAACTAGAGTGGATGAATTCAATGCCAAATAAGGTGCTCAAATAATGAGGGAAATAAAGATTGAATTAAGAGAGAGTGTAAAAAGACCAAAACGAAAAGTTTACAAATAAAACTTTTTTTACATTTTTAAAATCAACAACAACAATTAAATCCTGAAGGAATGAGAACCACACTTGCAATAATTAATATTCAGTGCAAAAGAGATTGTTTGGCAGTAATTAACACTCTTCACATAGCTTAAAGGGCACTTCGACTGAAATGGACAAGACTTAACTTTCAGTGCCGAGTTTAGTTAATATCTACCATGTAAATACAGTAACTTTATGCCATTCAATGGATATCAATAAACTCCAGACCCCGGGATTGCTGCCCAAGTTACGGTGAATGATTTGGAGAGACCCCTGTGGAAATACTGTGCCTTTAAATGTTTCCTATGACAGTTATTTTGCAGCTCAACAACAAGAAGCATTTATAAAGCGCCTTAATGTGGTAAGATGTCCCAAGGAGCTTCACAGGAGCGTTATCAAAAAATGTTTGTCACTGAGCCATACAAGGAGATATTAGGACAGGGCTTGGTCACAAAGGTAGGTTTTAAGGAACGTCTTGAAGGAGGAGAGAGGTAGAGAGGCGGAGAGGTTTAGAGGGGGAATTTTAGAGCTCGGGCTCGGCAGCTGAATGCACAGCCACCAGTGGTGGAGCGATGAAAATCGGGGATGCGCTAGAGTCCAGAATTGGAGGAGCGCAGAGATCTCGGACGGTTGTAGGGCTGGAGGAGATTAGAGATCGGAAAGGACCAGCCCATGGAGGGATTTAAAAACAACGATGAGAATTTTAAAATTGAGGCATTGTGGAAAGTGAGCCAATCTAGATCAGTGAGCACAGGTGATGGGTGAACAGGACTTGGTGTCAGTTAGGACACGGCAGAAGAGTGTGATATTCTAATGATTGAGTGGATATCTCCTTGCAGTAAATGTCATTAGTGCAAGGATATGTCGTTATGTCCAGACAGTCATCAGCTCCTGTGTTTCTTTTCGAGAACAGAGGCATGTCAGCCTGGAGGCTGGCTAATCGAGAACAGAGAGGCATGTCAGCCTGGAGGCTGGCTAATCTATCCATTTTTTTTAGGACACAAAGCTTTCTGTTTACTCAGAACCAGTAACCAAGCAACAAATTACCAAATGAATGGTTGAGTACATCCTCTACTGTTGTCATCTTCCAGTGAGAAGCCCAAGAAAAGTACCCATTCCACAGCTGCTTCCTGGACATGTCAATTCAGCTACTATATGTAAGGTTGCCCACGGAGCAATCTTCACACATTTACAAAACGTGACTGTCTAGGTTTAAGCGCAGCACCTTTGGCACATCAGTCCTGCAGGTGTGATGATTGCTGTGTAAGGGCTTCTTCCTCCTAAATCTGTACTACTTGGTTATGCTTCTATGGCATGTGGGGGATGAAGCAGGAAGATGAAGCTTTATATATTGAGGAATGCAGGGAAATGTACATCTGTGACCTGTTATCTGCTAACTCAATTGACCAGAGATTGATCCTGGGCCTGCGGCTTCCAGTTTGAACTGTCCTAAATTATTCCGTCATTTGACATGAGAAAGATTAAGTAGGTTCTGATCAGTAATCTAGCCTTTTGAAGAAGGGCAATGTTGAACAAAAATGCGTGGCACTTAGGAATAATATTTCTCAAGTGATGGCAAAAGTTGGCCACTTCTGTTTTTTTTTATTGGTGATTAAATATCACTGCCATTCTTCAGAGGATGGGGTGTTTTAATGGCACTGATATGTTAAGGCCACAATAGTGTAACCAGATATCCATGTGCAATTTTAAACCGTATGACGTAAGCAAATGATAGTATTGTCCAAGGGAACAGACATGAAATGGAGTGCAGCTCAGCAGCAAACCCGAGCTCTGCTGGGTGATGTGCTCTTTAGGTATCACGCTCCTGAACAACAACTCTAATGCTCTCCATCTGTTGCAATTTATTTTAGTAATTTAAAATGATACCTTGCTGAAAATCAACTTGAGTGGTGCAGTAAACACTGTCCAGTAGTGTAAGTGACTATGTTCCAAAGCAATCCAGACCATTATCAATATAAGGTAATGATTTTAAATATCTTTGTGTGGTGGTCCCCCTCCCTTGCAAGTATTGACACAATCCCAGGGAGCCCCTGTTAATATTGACAACCTCCAGGGGAATCTCCTGTAAATATTGACATTGTCAGGGACATCCTGCAAATATTTACAAACTCGCATAATTTTCCAAAGTACTCTAGGTTTGGGAATTGTGCCTTTGGATTGGAAAATTGCAATTGTCACCTCATTATTTAAGAAAGGAGGGAGGGAGAGACCAGGACACCTGTCAGTTTAATGTCAGTTGTAGGGAAGTTACTGTAATCTGTTATCGAGGACAGAGTGACAGATCCATGCTGATCAAAGAGCATCAGCATGGCTCTGTGAAGGGTAGGTCATGACTAACTCATGGAGTGACTAACATGGTAGATCGGGAAGTGTTTATGGATGTTGTTCATATGGACTTCAAAAAAGCATTTGATAAGGTTACGCATAAGAGATTGTTGGCAAAAATAAAAGCACACGGAATTTCAAGTAACCTTGTGACATGGTTTCGAAATTGGTTGGGAGGTAGGCGACGGAAAGTAGGGATAAGCATTTCCTAAGGTTAGTCCTAAATTTGCCAGTTTGAACCTTTGCTCTGTATCCTACAGTTTATGAAGAGGTTGTGTTCCAGATTCCCCTTTTAGAAACATAGAAAGAAACAGAAATTTACAGCGCAGAAGGAGGCCATTTCGGCCCATTGTGTCCGCGGCGGCCGACAAAGAGCCACACGGCCCTCGGTCAGCAGCCTTGAAGGTTACATATAAACCAATGAACATTGGCGGACAGATAAAGAGCATCCGGCTCAACCATAACAACCGCAATACCCCATGTATCGCAACATTTTACACTCCACCCCACCCGGAGCCATGCGATCTCCTATGAGAGGCAAACAAACAGATTTAAAAACCCAGGCCAATTGGCGGAAAAAATCTGCGAAAATTCCTCTCCGACCCATCCAGGTGATCGAAACTAGTCCAGGAGATCACTCTGGCCTTATTGGATTCCCTGAAGTACTTACCATCGTGTCTGCGCCAACCAACAAGAGGTTATCCAGTCTAATCCCACTTACCAGCTCTAGGTCTGTAACCCTGCAGGTTACGGCACTTCAAGTGCACATCCAAGCATCTTTTAAATGTGGTGAGGGTTTCTGCCTCCACCATTCTTCCAGACAGCGAGTTCCAGACCTCCACAACCTTCTGTGTGAAGAAGCGCCCCCTCGTAATTGCCCCTTCCACCAAGGGAAATAGGTCCTTGCTATCCACTATATCCAGGCCCCTCAAAATGCTATACACCTCAATGAGGTCTCCCCTCAGCCCCCTCTGTTCCAAGGAGAACAAACCCAATCTGTCCTCATAGTTGAGATTCTCCATTCCAGGCAGCATCCTCGTAAATCTCCTCTGCACCCTCTCCAATGCATTCACGTCCTTCCTATAATACGGCGACCAGAACTGTGGCCTAACCAGTGTATTATATAATTTAAGCATAACCTCCCTGCTCTTGTATTCTATGCCTCAGCCAATAAAGGCAAGCATTCCGTATGCCTTCTTAACCACCTTATCCACCTGGTCTGCTACTTTCAGGGATCTGTGGACAAGCACTCCAAGGTTCCTTTGCTCATCTACACTTCTAAGTGGCCAACCGTTTAATGTGTATACCCTTTCCTTATTCGTCTTCCCAAAGTGCATTGCCTCTCACTTCTCCAAATTAAATTCCATTTGCCACTGTTCTACCCACCTGACCAGTAGATTGATATCCTCCTGTAGTCCATGACTTTCTTCTTCATTATTAACCACACAGCCAATTTTAGTGTCATCTGCAAACTTCTTAATCATACCCTCTATATTCAAATCTAGATCATTGATGTATACCACAAAAAGCAAGGGACCCAGTACTGAGCGCTGCGGAACCCCACTGGAAACATCCTTCCAGTCACAAAAACACCCATCAAGCATTGCTCTTTGCTTCCTATCTCTAAGCCAATTTTGGATCCAACTTGCCACATTGCCCTGGATCCCATGGGCTTTAACCTTCATGACCAGTCTGCCATGTGGGACCTTATCAAAGGCTTTGCTAAAGTCCATATACACTACATCGTACGCACTACCCTCATCGACCCTCCTGGTTACCTCCTCAAAATTCAATCAGGTTAGTCAACTACGATCGTCCCTTAACAAATCCATGCTGACTGTCCCTGATTAATCCTTGACTTTCTAAATATAGATTTATCCAGTCCTTTAGAATTTTTTCCAATAATTTTTCCATCACTGAGGTTAGGCTGACAGGCCTGTAATTACTCGGCCTATCCCTTTCTCCCTTCTTAAACAAGGGTACCACATTAGTAGTCCTGCGCCACCATGCCTGAATCCAAAGAAAGCCAGGAAATTATGGTCAAAGCCTTTGCTATTTCCTCTTTTGCTTCGCTCAGCCGCCTGGGATGCATTTCATGCTGGCCTGGGGACTTGACCACTTTCAAAGCTGCTGAACCCCTTAATACCTCCTCTCTCACTTTATTTCATCCAGAGTTTCACACCACTCCTCAATAACAGTTATCTACATTGCCCCTTTTGTGAAAACAGACGCAAAGTATTCATTAACCTGTGACAGGGACTGTGTTTCTCTTATTGGACTGTTCAGCCACCTAAGGACTCATGTTTAGAGTGGAAGCAAGCCTTCCGCGATTCCGAGGGACTGCCTATGATGATGATCCTCCTGGTCTCTAATAGGCCCTACACTTTCTTTAGTTATCCTATTGCTCTTAATATATTTATAGAACATATTTGGGTTTTCCTAGATTTTACTTGCCAAGAATTTTTCATGCTATCTCTTAGCATTCCTAATACCCTTTTTAATTTCACTTCTAAACTTTCTATATTCCTCCAGAGATTCTACAGTATTTAGCCATTGGTATATGACACAAGCTTCCCTTTTTTTCTTTATCCTCCCCTGTAGGTCCCTCGGCATCCAGGGGGCTCTAGAATTGTTATTCCCATCCTTTTTCTTTAAGCGCACATGTTTGGCCTGAGCCCTTCGGATCTCCTCCTTGAATGCCTCCCACTGTTCCAACACTGATTACCCCCAAGTAGCCGTTTCCAGTTCACTGTGGCCAAATCACCTCTCAACTTAGCAAAGTTAGCTTTTCCCCAACTTGGGACTTTTATTTCTGGTCTATCCTTGTCCTTATCCATAACCAACTTGAATCTGACTGAATTATGGTCACTGGCACCCAAGTGCTCTCCCACTGATTTCCCTTCCACCTGCCCAGCTTCATTCCCCAAAACTAAATTCAGAACCACCCCCTCCCGTGTTGGGCTTGTTATATACTGACTAAAAAAGTTATTTTGAATCTATTTTAGGAATTCCACACCCTCTATACCCTTCACACTATATTTGTCCCAATCAATATTAGGATGGTTAAAATCCCCCACTATTACTACCCTTTGGTTTTTGGACTTTATAGCAATTTGCCTACATATTTGCTCTTCTATCTCCCTCCCACTGTTTGGGGGTCTATAATAGCAGTGTGATTGGCCCTTTTTTATTTTTCAGTTCGACCCATATGGCCTCATTTGATGATCCCTCTAACATATCCCTCCACACAGCTGTAATAGTTTCTTTAATCAATACCGCAACACTCCTTTTTTTACCCCCCCTCTCTGTCCTGTCTAAAAATCCTGTAATCAGGAATATTGATCTGCCAAACCTGCTCCTCTTTCAGCCATGTCTATGTAATGGTTATAATGTCATACTCCCAAGTGTCTACCTGTGCTCTCAGCTCATCTGCCTTATTCGCTATATTCCTTGCATTGAAGTATATACCATCTAGCACAGGGACACACCTCCTTGATTACTACTTACTAATCCTCATTTCCTCTGTCTTACAAATTCACTTTCTACATTCTTGCTTTGCAATTTCAGCTTTACTTCCTTCCCTATTGAATTTGTTCTCTGGTTCCCATCCCCCTGCCAAGCTAGTTTAAACTCTCCCCAACAGCACTAGCAAAGGATATTGGTCCTGGCGCTGTTGAGGTGCAACCCGTCCGGTTTGTACAGGTCTCATCTCCCCCAGAAGCGGTCCCAGTGCCTCAGGAATTTAAAGCCCTCCCTTCTGCACCAACTCTCCAGCCACACATTCATCCTCTCCTATTCTTGTACTCATTAACACGTGGCACTGGTAGTAACCCGGAGATTACTACCGTTTTCTGTTGCACTTATCTTCTGCACCATTAAAGTACACACCTCATTTGGCTCCTTTCAAGGCTACACAGCCTTAATTTTTCCAATATTACTAAATTAAGTTAGGGTTGAGCCATTTTGCTGTTTTCCACATCTCCTCCAGAATGAATTTGTGAATTAGAATTACTTGCTTTGTTTGACATTTTCAGACGTGGGCACATTGTGACTTTTGAACTGAGTCACATCAGATAGGATTATCTATCAATACCAGCCACCTATTCAGTATTGATTGCAGTGTGTATATTCACTGTGCGGGTGTCCAGTACTGAGTGCATTGTGTATATTCACCGTTTGGGTGTACAGCACTTACTACAGTGTGTACTGTTGGGGTGTACAGATCTGTCTGTCTGCAGTGTGAATGTTCACTGTTGAGGTGTACAATACTGTCTATCCGAAGGTCTCCATGGAAAATACATCTTAAAAAAAATTTGTCTTAAAAAAAATTTCAGCAAAATATGTAAGCCGATTAAGAAATTGCACCCCATAACAAAACTTTGATCAGCTTACTGAACTTCATTGTGGAGATCAAGGGGGATATAATGACCATACGGAGAATAATTTGCTGTGAGATGGTAAAATAGGAATTGTTAATGTTAGAATGAATCATGTCATTTGTGAATGGCCACTTACTGGGACTGACACTTTTTTTCCAGTTGGTGAACTCGGCTCTGTTCCTGCTGACATTGAATATTTTTTTGCTGTGCGAGGATATCTGTGGGAGAATAAGAGAGCAAAGGGGAGGAGAGCGGCCTAGCTTAACCCAGAGTTTAGAAGTTCAGTAGGGCAAAGCAAGTTGAATGTGAATGTTAAAACAACTGAACAAAAGTTAAGTGGATTTTCCTGAACTAACACTGACCTGGGTATCAAAACAAGAATGTTGCAGAATTGAATCTGGGGGACGGAGAGGGGAGACAACAGATTAATTTCATGGCAGGCCCAGTTATCAACCACCTTGCAAAGCTTAATTCTGAGGCGGACAGGCAGAGATTCCTACCTAAAAGAAAACCTGTAAGGGTTTTTATATCCCTCTGTTCCACCTCTGCTATCTGTCTCTGCAGTTGTAAGAGTGACAAACATATCGCGGGGAAGAGCAGGGTCGGGCAAGTTGCTTACTGCATACGAGATCAACTTGCCCCCTGTCCTTCAACTTACTCTTGCTCCACATCCTTTTATTTATAACCAGGACCTTATTGCCTGACAGCAGTGGATTTTGTCTGCTTATCTTATCAAATTACAGCAGACTCCCTGATCATTGTGCCCTGTTGTGTTGCACACATACCACAAGTGATCGTGATACATTTTCACTCATTTGTCAGTTTATGTTGGTCCCATTGGTTGGTGTGATTCTATAGTCATGGGAAGATGGGTTGAGTAAGTGACATGGAGGTGTTTGAAAGTCTGGAGCCAGTCCTTTAAATCTCTAGCTGCCCCTTGCCAATGAAATGTCCTCCGCACACATATAGTTAGGAATCAAGCAGAAATTTATTTAGGTACAATGCATATTTTAGGTGTAACAAAGAAGACTTTACATCTTTCAGTTTCGTATTGCTTGTAAGATCCTATCTCATCCTGTCTTTATACTTCTCAGGAAATTGGTTAATTTGTGTGTAAGACTGAGGGTCAAATCATGCTAAATTCATTGATATCATAGGCAAATAGTATTAGTGTTTTGTGCAACAAAACCAATACAGCATTACTTCTGTGTTAAACATGCATACTTACCATGGCATTATTAGACGTTCTAATACTTTTGTGCAAGTCCGAACTGTAGAAAAAAAATGTCTTGGATTAATGACAATTTTGACTTTTATATTTAAACTCCATTTGGTTGAGCTGATCCGGGTTCCTGCAATGTCCTTTTCTCCAAGTTCAATAGGCGCAGGTGGCATAGTATGATTTTTCAGTAACTTTCCAACCCAGTGACTTCAGATTTCTGCCAGGCAATCTGTAGAGGCTAATGCCAAATATGAGTGAGGCATAAATGAGAGGCCTTGTCTACCCTTGCAGCTCTTGGGTACTTTCTTGTAAGCTGACTCAATATCGCAATCTTCTCAAATGGATTAGTGGGCATCTATACTGCTTGTAGTGATACCAAGCCATATAGACCAGGAACATCCCGTATTCGATCCTTGGTCTGTGTTCAATTAGCTACTCACTGGGATGTTGGCACGATGTGCTAAGTTGACCTCCATGTTACTGAGTGCTACTTCCTTGCTGGAAATTGGCTTGCTTAACTCAGATTGGCTCCAGAGAAAGACATTAGTCAGGATCGTGGCCATTGACAAAAAGGGAATTTCCCTGACATGAAGCAAATTCAGCACTTTGGGCTCAAATTTCCCCAGGAGTTGCCTCACTATTTTTTGGAGCAAGTAGCTTTTTTTGGAATAACTTAAAAATCGCAAATTTCCCCATTTAACTTGCTCCAGTGTAAGTCAGTTAGTTAGAGTTTTTTAAAGTTTTTTTTTCTGCAGAAGGGGGCGTGACCAGCCACTTGTGCCTATTTTAGCCATAGAAGCAAATTTGGCCAGCTAAAGGTTACTCCAAACTAACTTAGGCCATTGTATGTGGCCACTTTTGTAGGCACAGAAAAACCTTACTTACATTTAAGAAATCAGCGTAGGTAGCCAGAGATGGGGGAGGGGGGGGGAAGGGGAAGGTGAGTTAGAGGATTCTAAAGCACGAAACACCTTCACAGCATCAGCACAACATCAAAACAACTTCACAACATCTTCACAACATCATCAAAAATAAATGAAAGATAAATCAGCGACTGAAAATAGAGCAGTCCTGCCTTGCCGACTGCAGAACGCACCGGTATCCCTTCGGCCAGGGCTAGGGGCGGCAGGCACGCATGACTGTAGGGGTGAGGGATGTTTTTTTTTTTTAAAACAGTTGTTCTTAAATGTTGTGTGGTGATAATGGAACATGATTCAATTTTAATGCAAAAAAATCTTTTATTGGAAAGTTTACAATGCACTTCCACAACAACAAGAACAACAACAGCAGCAAAGAAAGGCTGCACCCATCGCTCCCACATATCGGGAAATGTGCACTTCCTCATAGGGGCGGGGGTGGGGGTGCTGGGGGCCCGACTTGAGTCTCAACAGAGGCTGGTTTGGGGATTGCAGTGGGGGTGGCATTTGATTGTCAGCAACAAGCTCCCTCATGGCCTCTGCCATCGTTTGCACTTCCTCTGACATGCCCGCCCTCAGTTCCCGTCTCAGTGCTGATATTTCTTCTGACAGTGTCGCAACCTCATCACGCACCCCACTGACAGTGGCCACGAGTGAGTGGGTAAGGGCATTGGTCTCCTCACCCAATGACATAACCTGATGTACATCTGATGAAGGCTGCATCTCAGGAGAGACTGGTCGGCTTCTCCTTCCGCTCGCCGTGGGTCTGCCTAGCAGGTTCTCTCCAGTGCGAGGTGCAGGCTGGGATGGTGGGGTCCTGGGTTTTCCAACCTGCATTCCACCACCGCCACTGGGACCCGCAACCTCGGAAGGTGTGAAACCAAGGAATGTCGTGGTAGAGCTTATGGAGGTGTCTGGCAGAGTGATGTCCTGTACCATGGACTGTTCCATATCACAATCAGCATTCTCCCGTGAACACAGATCCATGGACCCCTCCTCCTCCCACTCGCCTTGGTCTGGAGCGGACGCATCTGGATTTTTTTGTTGACTTTCAGGATTATCTTCTTTTTCTGCAAAATACAACGGATCAGTCAAATGGTTAGCAGGAAAGGAGGGGACAGGATGGGTGGAATGAGTAGTCTCATGCATAGCAAGCCAGTCAGCAGGTTGATTTGAAGGGCGAAGATGCATTTTCATGATTGACCCTTACCCTCGCGTGTGGGCCCAGCTTGTGCAGAGCTGATTCTTTTTCTGCAGGTGCGACTCAGCAAGGCAGCGACCCTCTGTTTCAGTGGTGATAGTTGGTGCAGATTTAGCGGCCCTCCTCTTGTTCTAGTTCTCCCCCTTTTGTTGTCGGCCAATTTCTTTTGCAAAGATGAAAATATAATTTTTGCCACATGGTGAGCTTCTGATGGATGGGACATATACAGATGATCACAGTAACAATTGCAATTCCATTTAAAACTCAAGATAATACTTATACTCACTACTTGACCAATGTCCTGCCATTTCTTTTTACGCTGTCTTCCAGTTCTTGCAGTATTCACCCCTGCGGAGAATTCTTCTGCAACTAGGTTCCAGTGTCTCCTCATTTCTTTGGGTGGAACTTTTGTGGGACCACTCTTACTGATATCTAGCTCCTGCCATCTGTTCTTAATGACAGTGACTAGTTTCTCCACTTCCTCATGCAAGAAGTTCTTAGTTCTTGTTGCATGCTCTTGTGTCATTGGTGTATTGGATTCACACTCGGGTAATGTTGAAAAAACACAGTTCTCACCTTGCATGTACCTATGCAGCATTCCTTTCCACTCCCTCAGGTTGTGAATAATGAAGACTAACAGTTCTCGTGTACAAAAAAAAAATCTAGTCTTTTTATTGGGCTCCCTTGGTGGTTTTTCAAGTTGCTGACTGTTCTTATTGCTGTAGATTAACACACACAATCATGTCCTTTCCTCCAATGTTGCATTGTTAGCAATCTGCCAACTGAACATTATCTTCCACCTTACCTTCTAATATGGCACACCGACAATGTTGCTGATGTACTGAGGACGCTCTCCCTTTAAATGGCCGATTGCCAAGGTTCCTGGCCCATTGCGCATTGCACATGCGCGCATGCACAAATGGACATGCGTCCCCCTGCCGGTACTCGAAGACCCGCTGGGCCCTAGCCCCGCCCCCCTGCCGGCTGCGCTGAGCAAGCACGACCCAAGCTCTGCCCCCTGCAGCTTTCGCCACACCACAGGGATCCAGGAGTGGCCAAATTATGTTAAGTTTTCGGCACGGTTTCTCCACCACGAAGTCGGCACACCATGTCTAACTACGCCGCTCTAAGCGGCTGGGGAAATTTGGGCCCGATGTTTTGTAATTTAACTTGATCTGGCAGTTAAAAAATGAACCAAGATGGAATGGAAAACAATACTCGGTCTCTGTCACTGTGCATAACATGGGCTTTAGAGCTTACAGGGTGCGAGGTTGTGAATAATGAAGACTGTAACAGTTCTCATGTGTAAAAAA
This sequence comes from Pristiophorus japonicus, assembly GCF_044704955.1. Classification (NCBI taxonomy): domain Eukaryota; kingdom Metazoa; phylum Chordata; class Chondrichthyes; family Pristiophoridae; genus Pristiophorus; species Pristiophorus japonicus. Next base: position 85,844,738 of record NC_091991.1, on the reverse strand, counting down.
AAAAATCCAGTCTTTTTATTGGGCTCCCTTGGTGGTTTTTCAAGTTGCTGACTGTTTTTATTGCTGTAGATTAACACACACAATCATGTCCTTTCCTCCAATGTTGCACTGTTAGCAATCTGCCAACTGAACATTACCTTCCAGCTTGGTTCAAGGCTGCCTTCAATTTATTCTGACTACACATTGCTTGATCAGCTCAGATGATTGTCTAACTCCTCTGTGTGCAGATGAATACATCAAGAGTTCCCTTTCAAAGCTTATTCTCGTTAACTTGTATGGTACAGAATTTGGTGTCTGTTGGCCTGTCTCCTTTTCTTCCTCTCTCTACTTCTCTCTACATGTAATGTTTCCTACATTACAACAGTGACTACATTTCAAAAAAAGTACTCCCTTGTCTAGCGCTTTGGGACATCCTAAGGTTGTGAATAATGCGATATAAATGCAAGTTCTTCTCTGTCATCACTTCAGAATTTTTTGATGCCAAATGAGCTTTAATTTTTTGTTTGGAGGTAATATTTGAAGTGCCACACTTGACTATTTATGCTGTCATCAGCAACTGTGTTGTGGTCTTTTGTCTTAATTACTTTTCAGACTCTGCTGAAGTGAAAAACCTGTTAGTGCTACTGACAGCTGAAAGACCCATGCAAATGTAATAACGCAGACAATGCATATGTATCCTTTCATTCCGTCTGTTTACTTAGAGTTGGAAACATTGGGGTCAAGTTTCGACCGCCCGCTAGAACGGTGCACATCGGAGAGGCCCGCCTAATTTATAGAACAAAAATTGTGGCGAATACTTACCTCGCGATTCTCCAATAGCTGTAGGCCCATTTCCACCTCGGCGCTGCGCAGCAGGAGCTGCAAGGGGACGGAGCTACAGCCCTGCGCCGAAAACGGTGGCGGCAGCTGCGCGCGTGCGCAGTAGTTCCTGGCGTCCTGTATCCGAGGCGGTGACCCTATCCCAGGCTGAAGAGACGTCGCCCCTATCCCCGGCCGAGTGGCCTGAGCATCTTACCTCGACGGCGGGGCCTGCCTGCCCGGCCTCTCGCTGGGGGCAGGCCCCGCCCAAAGAGTAGTCGGCGGCGGTGGCAGCCCGGCATTGGCTGTGTGCAGGCCCCGCCCAAAGTCCTCGGTAGTGGCCTGGCTTCTTCGTCGGTGGCGGGGCCCGCCCGCGCGCATCTCGCTGGGGCGGGCCCTGCCCGAAGAGACATCGGCTGCCCGGCATCGGCTGATTGCGGGCCCCGCCCGAAGTCCTCGGCAGGGCCCGGCATCGTTGTCATCTTCTCTCTTCCCCCCCCCCATCATCTTCTCTTCTCCCCCCACCCCCATCTTCTCTTCTCTCCCATCTTCTCTTCTCTTCTCCCCCCCCTCCCATCTTCTCTTCTCTTCTCCCCCCCCTCCCATCTTCTCTTCTCTTCTCCCCCCCCCCCCCCCATCTTCTCTTCTCTCCCATCTTCTCTTCTCTTCTCCCCCCCCTCCCATCTTCTCTTCTCTTCTCCCCCCCCCCCCATCTTCTCTTCTCCCCCCCCCCCCCCATCTTCTCTTCTCCCCCCCCCCCCATCTTCTCTTCTCCCCCCCCCCCCATCTTCTCTTCTCCCCCCCCCCCCATCTTCTCTTCTCCCCCCCCCCCCCATCATCTTCTCTTCTCCCCCCCCCCCCATCATCTTCTCTTCTCCCCCCCCCCCCCCCATCATCTTCTCTTCTCCCCCCCCCCATCTTCTCTTCTCCCCCCCCCATCTTCTCTTCTCCCCCCCCCCCATCTTCTCTTCTCCCCCCCCCCCCCATCTTCTCTTCTCCCCCCCCCCCCATCTTCTCTTCTCCCCCCCCCCCATCTTCTCTTCTCCCCCCCCCCCATCTTCTCTTCTCCCCCCCCCCCATCTTCTCTTCTCCCCCCCCCCATCTTCTCTTCTCCCCCCCCCCATCTTCTCTTCTCCCCCCCCCCATCTTCTCTTCTCCCCCCCCCCATCTTCTCTTCTCCTCCCCCCCCCCCATCTTCTCTTCTCCCCCCCCCCCATCTTCTCTTCTCCCCCCCCCCCATCTTCTCTTCTCCCCCCCCCCCATCTTCTCTTCTCCCCCCCCCCCATCTTCTCTTCTCCCCCCCCCCCATCTTCTCTTCTCCCCCCCCCCCATCTTCTCTTCTCCCCCCCCCCCATCTTCTCTTCTCCCCCCCCCCCATCTTCTCTTCTCCCCCCCCCCCATCTTCTCTTCTCCCCCCCCCCATCTTCTCTTCTCCTCCCCCTCCCCCCATCTTCTCTTCTCTTCTCCCCCCCATCTTCTCTTCTCTTCTCCTCCCCCCCATCTTCTCTTCTCCTCCCCCCCCCCATCTTCTCTTCTCCTCCCCCCCATCTTCTCTTCTCTTCTCCTCCACCATCTTCTTCTCTTCCCCCCCCAGTCCAGCCCTAGCCCTGGCTCAAGGGCTTGCCGGTCCACTCCCCAGCCCGACCTTGGCCCTGGGTGACTTGCCGGTCCGCTCCCCTAGCCCTGGCCGAAGGGCTTGCCAGTCCACTCCCCCAGCCGACCCTGACCCAGAGTGCCTTGCCAGTCCGCTCCCCCGCCCCTAGCCCTGGCCGAAGGGCTTGCCGGTCCGCTCCCCTGCCCCATCCCAGGCCGAATGGCCTTCCGGTCTGCTCCCCCACCCCTATCGCAGATCAAATGGCCTCCTCCCTCCTGGTCCCCGCACCTAACTACACCCGAAAGGCTTCGCCTCCCCCCCGCCTCTCCCTCCTCCGCTTATCCCTCCACATCACTCCCTCTCTCTTACCTTTCTTGCTGCTGCTGTTGGCATCTGCTGCACTTACCTGCACCGATTTCTTTACTCTCCAGAAGGTTTTTCTGCAGAGGCCACATACGCTGGAGTAACTCTCAGCTGGCCAAACTTGCCTGAATGGCCAGAATTGGCGCAGGTGGCAGGTTATGCCCACTTTGGCTGAAAAAAAAACTTACCTAAAAAAAAAAAATTGCAACTAATTGAATTACGCTGGTGCAAATTGATTGGGGAAACTGTGGTTTTTTAAACTTAGGCCAAAAAAAGCAGCCTGCTCAAAAAAAAACAGCGCAAATCACTGGGAAAATTGAGCCCTTGAGGAGGGATATACTTGCATTGGAGGCAGTTCAGTGAAGGTTCACTAGGTTGATTCTTGAGATGAAGGGATTGATTTGTGAAGAAAGGTTGAGTAGGTTGGGCCTATACTCACTGGAATTTAGAAGAATGAGAGGTGATCTTATTGAAACATATAAGATACTGAGGGGGCTCGACAAGGTGGCTGCAGAGAGGATGTTTCCACTCGTGGGGGAATCTCGAACTGGGGGGCATAGCTTCAGAATAAGGGGTCGCCCATTTAAAACTGAGATGAGGAGGAATTTCTTCTGAGAGTTGTAATTCTGTGTAATTCTCTGCCCCAGGGAACTGTGGAGGTTGGGTCATTGAATATATTTAAGGTGAAGATGGACAGATTTTTGAACGATAAGGGAACAAAGGGTTATGGGGAACGGACAGGGAAGTGGAGCTGAGCCCATGATCAGATCAGCCATGATCTTATTGACTGGCCAAATGGCCTACTCCTGTTCCTATTTCTTATGTTTATTAAGAATGACGACTTGGGTAATCTACATGAGGGTTCTCTGTGCTGTGGAATTCTACCCCAGTTAGCCTGCCGTGTTTGTGTGTGTGTGTGTTCAATTTATCTTTATTTTGTTCTTAAGCAGTGGGTGGCACTGGCAAGGAAGTATTCATTGCCCATCTCTAGTTGTCACAAGGTCATTAGGAGTCAACCATGTAGTGCGGGACTAGGGTCGTGCACGGTTTGCATCTCTGAAGCACAATCGATAACCCGTTGGTTATAGCCCACAAATGACCAAATTTATTAAATTCACAGCGTTTTTCACTCCACCATTGGTAGTCGTGCCTTCAGCTGCCTAGGCTCTGTTAGATCTCTTAATTTCCAATGAAATACGAACTCCGATTGTAGTTTTAATGTAACTTTATTCTGGCAGCAGCAACAAGCTCTTGGCTTTAAGCCAGGCCTTTGACCTTCTGAGACCACATGGCCAAAATGGCTGTACTTATACCTGGTTCAATTTACAGAAAATAACTCGCCTTCTTTGACCTTATTAGCTCATTTGATAGTCTGTTAACCTTTAATTGGCTCGCTACCCAAAGGTCCTAAAATGTCAAGTTGATTGATGACTTAATGCAATGTGGTCTGTTTTTTTCAAAACTGCAGCCGGGCTGCAGAGCTTGAATTCTCTATCAGCCCTTAGCACTGGAATTCTCTCCCTAAACCCCTCCGCCTCTCCTCCTTTAAGACTCTTCTTAAAACCTACCTCTTTGACCAAGCTTTTGGTCACCTCTCCTACTATCTTCGAATGTGACTCGGTGTTAAATTTTGTTTGATAATACTCCTGTGAAGCATCTTGGGATGTTTTACTACGTTAAAGGCGTTATATAAATACAAGTTGTTGTTTCTTAAAAACTTCCCTATAAAGCTCGCTGATGAGCAATCCGCCAAACCTGAAAGAAAATAAATCTAGCCCATTCCCTTAATGGCACAGTGTATCTCAGCAATACAGACCAGCATGTCCCAGGTTCCCTGGTCAGTGCTGTTGGTTGGGGTTCAACAGTTAGCCTTTGGTCACTGTGGTGTATGTAGCACACAAATCACTGACTCCACACGGTCTGGTGTAAGTCTAACTCCTGTGACCTTCGTCCTTTATTGTTCAGCACCAGAGTGCCTCCCAGGTGTGGTGGTCACTCTTATATAGTCCTTGTTACAGGCACTACCAGGGTTTCCCACCGCAGCGCCCTCTGTGGTGTGGCATAGTACTTACATTACATTTAAGGTACTGGGACGATACACACATCATTACATAACATCACCTTTCCCCCCCCCCCCCCCCCCCCCACACCTGGACGCAGGACAACGATACACACATCGTTACATAACATCACACTTGTCCAACGGAAGGCAGGTGGGCATAGACAGTGCGTTAGTATGGTACATATTATCTGGTACATTAGCTGGTTATTGACTGGTAGCGGAACCTTGATTTCTTGTTAGCCGCTATCATTAATTGTACTTCATCAATACAGTGGCCATTCAGCATAAAAAAGGTAATTCTTATTATAAATTCACTATCTCACATTAACATTGCTCATTTTAGACTCGCTCTGCCTAACAGAAGTCCTTTGTGGGGACCACCTCTTTGTAAGGCCCTTTTAAGACTCCCGGGTGCATTTCCTCTTTAAGGCGCCATCTTTGATGCAGGAGGATTCCACGAGGCTTCTCCTTGGGCGCCGCTATCTTTGATGCTCTGCAGCTCCGACATGATGCCGCCGCCATCTTCTTCTCTGCCGCTCCGAATGCCCTCCGCCGTCGCAGCCTCCGCTCCCCTCCGCTGCCACCTGACTTGCCGCCTCTCCTGCGGCCGTTGTGGCCTCTCCAGCGGCCGCACTTGCCGCGTCCCCCCGCGGCTGCCATGGCCGCCGACCAACGCTACCAGCTCCTTCTGAACCGCCGGCCCCTGGATCCCTCAGCACTCCTCCCGCAGCGCCCCGCCGGCTCAACCCCCACCCCCCCCTTGGGCCCCTCTGTGCAGGGCTGCTTGCCTGTGGGGGCTGGGGCTGCAGGGTCTCTGTGTGAGATCCAGACCTGGGACTTGCCTGTGGGGGATGAGGCTGCGGGATCTCTGTGTGAGATCTGGGCCTGGGGCTTGCCTGTGGGAATTAAGGCTGCAGGGTCTCTGTGTGAGGTCCGGGGCTGGGACTTGCCTGTGGGTGGATTGAGGCTGCAGCTCCAGCTCGGTCGGCGCTGCTATCTGGGGACCTGGAGCACGGCAGCACCCCGGGGAGCAGCAGCATGTGGAGGAATGAAGTCTTCCCAGCTCCCACGGACTGTCCCCATCCACCTCCGGCCGAGGAGTGTCGGCCCATCGCTTGCAACGACCCACAAAGGTAAAGCGTGCATCTCGTCCCGGTGGGATACCTGCACCATCGCTCTGCTGAGAACAGGTATTAGTTCCCTGGTGTAGGTACGCAGCTTCGTCGTGACCGGGACCAGCTTGGGTCATGCAGCTGGGTTAATCCACAGTTTATCAAAAGTTCTCCGACTCATCAACGACGGACCCGAGCCCGTGTCCACTTCCATACTCACTGGAACTCCGTTGATTTTTACTTCACTTATCACTGAGGGCGAATCGTCGGTGCACGTATACAGTCCAAGCACCTCATCTTCTTCTACCTGCTCCTCGCTGAACAGTGGATCATCTCCCATCTCCTCAGCCACACGGTGCGTCCGATTTCTTTTACACATACGCTGAAGGTGGCCTTTAACGTGGCAGGTATTGCACGTATACTCCGCAAACCTGCACCGGTGAGCCCCTCCACAGCGCCAGCATGGTGCTGTTTGATTGGCCCCCCTCGGCGGACTCAGAGCTCCAGGATCCCGAGGTCCGTGCTCTCTGCCCCGGGCAGAGCCACGTTCTGCAGTTTTGTCCATGGTGGCCGCTATCCTGTGGACAGTGCCTGCCGGGTTTGAGACTGTGTGGATCATTTGCTTGGTGCTGCAAGTCGAGGTCATATATGCCCAGCTGATGGTGATGGCCTTTGTCAGAGTGACTGTGGGTTCCGTGGCCAGCAGCTTGTGAAGGAGGCCCTTGTGGCCAATTCCCATAACGAAAACGTCCCGCAAAGCCTCGTCAAGGTGTGCCCCAAAATCACATGGCGCCGCGAGTCTCCTGAGGTCCGCAGCATATTTGGTGATATCCTGGCCCTCGGGTCTGCAGTGATGGTAAAATTTGTATCTGGCCGTGAGGATGCTCTCCTTTGGTTTCAACTGGTCACGAATGAGTTCAGTTAGCTCCTCGTATGACTTGTCCCTGGCGCTCCCAGGTGCCAGCAAATCCCTGATGAGACAGTAAACCTCATCTCCACAACTGGAGAGCAATATCGCCTTACGCTTCTCTCTCATTGCGTATGTGTCCTCCGTCAGGTCATTTGCTGTGAAGTAGTACTCGAGCCTTTCCGTAAAGGCCTCCCAATCATTGCCCACGGTAAAATCCTTTAGCGAGCCCAGAGTAGTCATGGTTGCGTGGAGTTCGTCCGCTTCCTCGTTGCCAATGTGGTGTATGTAGCACACAAATCACTGACTCTCACGGTCTGGTGTAAATCTAACTGCTGTGACCTTCGTCCTTTATTGTTCAGCTCCAGAGTGCCTCCCAGGTGTGGTGGTCACCCTTGTATAGTCCTTGTTTCAGGCACTACCAGGGTTTCCCACCGCAGCGCCCTCTGTGGTGTGGCATAGTACTTACATTACGTTTAAGGTACTGGGACGATACACACATCATTACATAACAGTCACCATCCCATTATTTGACATCGAGCCACATAAGGAGATACTAGGAGATACATGGGGGTCAAGTTTCGGCCTGAGTTGCTCCTGTTTTTTTTGGAGCAACTGGTTTAGAATGGAGTATCTTAGAAATTGCAATGCTCGGCATTTAGTTTGCTCCAGTTCTAGTCAGTTAGAACAGTTTCACTTTGGAACAGAATTATTTTTTCAAAAGGGGGCGTGTCCGGCCACTTACGCCTGTTTTGAAAGTTTAGGCAGTGAAAACTTATTCCAAACTAACTTAGAATGGAGTAGTGTAAGTAATGGAGTAAGTGCAGATTTTTGTACGCTCAGAAAAACCTTGCCTACACTTTACAAATCAGGCGTAGGGAACGGGGGGTAAGGGAAGTAATTAAATTCTACAAGCATTCAACAGTCTTACTTATACAAATAAAGAGCCATCCTGAATAAAAAATTATAAACAAAGCAAAGACAAAATATTCAATGTTCCTACCTGTGTGAAGCAGCAGCAGCCTTCGAGCTGCGAAGGAGGCTGAGGCCATTCGGCCACGCGATGGGGGGGCGGCGGCAGTGCTGCTAAAAGCACTTCTTCAGACACAAAAAAATCACCAAAATTAAATCCCAAGCCTTTCCAGGGGTCCACGAGACAAATCAACACTTTTCTTCAAGTCCCTTTAAAAATGGCCGAGTACCAATGTTCCAACACGCACGCGCAAGGCTGCCAGCATGACGTTGTCTCATTTAAATTAGCCCCACCCTCTACTACTTCTCGAATCGGTGCCACTCTCTTGCTCCGTCCCTCGCTGCTCTGTGCGCACTGCGCCAAGCTCCAAAGGACCTGCAGGGAGCCGGAGAATCTGAAGGTATTTTTTGATGCACTTTCGGGCACGAAAAATGGGCGTCCAGGTCGGGGCTGCGCCGTTCAAGGCACGGCCCGAAACTTCACCCCATAAAGAGGTAGATTTTAAGGAGCTTCTTAAAGGAGGAAAGGGTGGCAGAGAAGTTTAGGGAGGGAATTCCAGTGCTTAGAGCCTCGGTAGCTAAAGGCACGGCCTCCAATGGTGGAGTGATTAAAATCCAGGTTCTCAATAGGCCAGAATTGGAGGAGCGCAGGCCAAGGTTGTAGGGCCAGGGAAGGTTACAGTGATAGGGAGGGGCAAGGCCAAGGAGGGGTTTGAAAACAGGCATCAGAATTTTAAATTGAGGCGTTGCTTAACCGGGAATGTAGATCAGCGAGCACAGGGGTGATGAGTGAACGGTTCTTGGTGCGAGTTAGAACACAGGAAGAAGAGTTTTGGATGACCTCTAGTTTATGGAGGATGGAAGGTGGGAGTCCGGCCAGGAGAGCATTGGAATAGTCAAGTCTGGAGGCAACAAAGGCATGGATGAGGGTTTCAGCAGTAGATGAGCTGAGACAAGGCGGAGTCGGGTGGTGTTCCGGAGTTGGAAATAGGTGGTCATAGTGATACCACGGATATTGGTTGGAAGCACATCTTGGGGTCAAATATGACACCAAGGTTGTGAACAGTTTGTTTCAACCTCAATTTCCAGTGAGAGGGATGGCTTTGATAATATAAGCAGTCTTGCATGCTCTGCAATCAAAACATGACCTTTACTCTGATTGCATTTTCCCCATTTTTAGTCTTTGTAGCTGATTGTTTTCAAGATACAATTGGCTTTCGACTGCTTCTCCATCAACCAGACAATATAAAATGTGGCATTGGGTTTTCAGAGCGTAAACACCTATTTTACTGTAGTAATTGCACATTTTGACTTGCTGTTGTCCTGTATTCAACTGTTGATTAGAATATCGTTTTATTTCTGTTTACAGTTATAATTTTTGGGATTGGTCTGTGTCGGAATAAAATGAGTGGAGGACTGTATGTGTGACATACAAAATGCTAATCTCTAAATTAGGCTATCAAGTCTGTGATTGACGTAATTCTGCAGAGACTGAAAGAGTCATGCTTGATGGACTGAGTGATATTTGTTTGTTCTAAGCTTTTTTTTAATCTTGTCACCTCAGTCTTTGAATTGGGAAATTACATAATTCACGTGATATATACTTAACGATAGCATCACTGTAAGCAATTCACCCATATGCTGCATTCAACAATTACCTTATACTTGCCACAGCCATTTCTCAATGATTGCTGTTAATTGCGGCCGTGACTTCAGCTGCCTCGGTCCTAAACTCTGGAATTTCCTCCCTAAACCCCTCTACCCTCTACCCCACTCTCCTCCTTTAGGACATTCCTTTAAAACCTACCTCTTTGGCCAAGCTCTTGGTCACCTGTCCTAATATCTCCTTATGTGGCTCGGTGTTGGATTTTGTTTGATAACACTCCTGTGACATGCCTTGTGACGTTTTACTTCATTGTTCGCGGGGCTCCTCTGGAATGTGCCGGTGTTCGCCGGAGCTCCCTGGGCATGTGCTGATATTTGCACTGGTTCCCTAGGAGGATGCCAGTATTTGAATTGGTTCCGTTGGAGTGTCAGTAATTTACTGTTGCTCCCCCCGGAGTGTGTCAGTAATTGTTCGGGCTCCCCAGTAGCATATCAGTAATTGCTGGGGCTCCTTGGGGGTGTGTCAGTAACCTGCAGAGGCTCCCGCTGGTCATCTGGCCTAAACCAGGCCTCCTCAGTCTCCTAACCGGAAGCCTGAACTCCCGTTGGTCTCCTGGACCTGGAGCCCTGACATTTGTTGGTGCTCGAATAGGGTAACGATGCTAACAACTGACCTTTTCAAAACTCCAGGCCCATGAAATGCAAACTGGTCAAACTAGAGGGTAAAAAATATAAGTGAAAATAGAATTGAGTTGCTTGGGCTTTAAGTGCCAGATTTGTAAGGGATTGAGGTTTGCATGTGCTCCTGGTCAAAGACAGGCCACCACTGTTAAATTGCTCGTCTTCACTCGTCATAAGGCATGTAATCAGGGCCGTCATTGAGCTGTCAGTTTTTTTGATGTGTATCAGCTACTATGATGCTCTTGGTCATTGTTTGCTAGTTGTCTCAGTTAACATGTACGAGTCAGATACCAAGTTGGATCTTGTCTGCAGCTCTGTCCATTCTCTCCTATGTCATTTAAGTGTCAACCTGGGTTTAATAGTAGCAATTTCTCCTTTGTCAGAAGGTTACGGGTTCAAGAACCAGTCCAGACTGGAAATACATAATACAGACTGACACTTTAGTGGAGTACTGGACTGTCTGAGGTGATATCTTTCAAATGAGGCGCAAGATCTTGACTCTGTTCAGATGGATGTAAAAGATTCCATTGCACTATTCAAAGTAGAGCATGGGAGGTTCCCCACTGTTCTGCATTTTTGCAACTGCTATCCTGCAAGGACCTTCCCCGAAACCAGGAATGGTCCTGGTTGGATGGTCAAAATGCACCTTTGTACTCTTTGAAAATGTTCACTTTACTTCAGTTTGTGTTTGTGACTTCAGAACTGCTGTGTTTACAAATGTTTTGTACGCACAGTTATTTAATGTTGGTGAATTCGTACGCCATCCCCACGTAATGAGGAAATGAGTGCTTACATTGAACTATTCAACGTGGTCTTGCCTACGAAATTATTCAGCAATAAATCGAACAAGATAATCCCAAAATTCACAAAATATGTTTTACATGTTGGCATGTTTCATTCACACTGAATGTTTGTTTAATGTTTGTTTTCTGCTCTCTTGCAGATGGACACTTCTCTGACCATGCATTATTGTCGGGCAGGATACACGAGCAAAGTCTGGGACTAAATGACTCAGTGGACTTAATGAAACAGGAGGATGGGGCCTTAATAAGCAGCACCTCTGTGCAATCAGCCCTGCAGTCAAGTTTGAACCTGAAAGAAGGGATCCATCTGAATTCTGAAGAGGCCAGAACACAAATAAGAGACCTCAGTTGGTCAGGGAAGGTTGTGCTGTCTGATTACCCAGAATCTTCAGCCGTTCATAACTACCGAGAAGCTGCCCCTTTATCGGAATCCAGAGCTACAATGGCGACTGAAGTGTACCAAACAACTACATCAATGCATTCAATTACACCAACATCATCAGTGCTTCCATTTGGTCTTCTGAGAAGTAGTACCACCAGGCAATCATTAGAACACCCCATCTCATCGGCTCTTCTCTCCAGCTCCACCTTGGTTTACCCAGTACCCTTTCTAACATTGTCGGACATACCTACTCTGACACCAAGCAAACAACTATCTGAACCTGCAAGTCCACTATTCTCTTTGATTGCAGTCAGTAACCATGGCACATGGCAACCCACCATAAGTACAGTACTGTCAGATTTGGACAGCATGGAGCACAGTGAAACAGCTCTGCTTAGTTACATTGACACCACATCATATAGAACAGAGAGCATTGTTCTTTATACTATGAAAGACCTCACTGGGGAAAATGAGATAGCTTCAGCCTCAAATGAAATTGCATTCCTAAGTAGCACAGAAAAGTTTGAAATCACTGGAGAATCATCTGTTGATCATGTTGCAACTTTGGTCCATAACGCTTTAACACCAGAACTTGTTCCTGAAAGAAGTTCAACATTTGGCTTACCTCGACTGCCAACATCTGATGCTGCTTTATCCAACAGTAGTAATTCAGTAACTGGTGGAGCGATGCTGACTGAGTTTAATGAGCCAGTGCTTTCTACTCATCTGTTTACATCATCCTCTACTCATGGAGCTATACTTTCTCCATCTGGCTTTTTTCACACCGCGTCATTTGGTAATGATTTTGGATCAGGCGATGACCTGGAAGTTACAACACTTAGTGCATCAAAGACTGCTGGGTTTGTTCTGGCATCCAGTTTGGTCATTGATTCATTTGATCCAGAACTGCTAGAATCTGAAGTCTACGACACCCATTTTCTAACAAGGCCAGTTCCAACAGTTTCTTCAAGATTCACAGCTTTGTCTGTGCCATCGTTGACTATCTCATCTTACTGCAGTATTAGTCCTGCAACTACCCATGCTTCAAGTCAATCGTTGTATTCGTCATTTGAGAATAATTTAGATATTAGCACAGTTAGTCCTTCACAGCTGCTGAATGAAACCCCAACATTGGCACCTACAGTTAGTGAGGACTTGCCATTCACTGTAAGTAGCGTGAATCTGAAACCACCTTTACCTCTGAACGAAAATGCAAGTTATCCTCCACCAGTGACTACACACTTGACAGATTTCTTGGCAAGTCAATCCCTTGAACTGACCAGCCGCCTCGAACCACCTTTGGATTTGGTTTCCTCATTGATAAGTGACTTAGCAACAAAATCGAGTAGTGGTCTGGCGACAGAATATTTAAGCTTATTTGAACCACAGCTGGAAACTTTGGCTGTGTTTGAGACGATGACTCTTGAAAAGTTGTTGAGCAGTTTAACACTGGAGTCCACATTTCTAGAACCAGAACCTACAGTATTGAACGTCCTGGCAGTAACTACTGACCATACAAATCTTGCAGTAATTCTTGAGTCTTCCTTAATCAAAACCTATTCTAATAGTACTTCAGATATGACCCCTTTCTTCGAGGCAGTGTCACCTTCAATTGAAGCAATACAGTCCACATTGATGCCATCCATTTTTGAATCAAGTCTCCCAGACATTAGCACTGCAAAAGCTGAATACACTCAAAGTTTGGTGCATACTTTGTCAAGTTTAATGCTAATCAGTTCCAGTTTTCTAGCTTCCACATATGCTATCACCACAGATCCTGTGGTTACTCCAAGCTCAACTGTAGAAATGCCATATTCTTTTTCTTCCACTTCAGCCCCACATACCTTCCCAGATATTTTCCCATCATCGACAGAAAGCATTTGGATTGCTACTTCATTCCTGCTGACTACATCTCCCCCACCAATTGGGAACTCTTCCGATCCCAGCCCAGTGACATTGTTGGCTGCAACAACCACCAAAATCCCAGTCAGCAATCTCTCAGCCACCCCAACCAGTGGTGGTACAACTGCGGCTGCCAGCAATGCAGCTTCAAAATCCACACTCCGCACGACTGCCAGAACAGTGGTTTCTTCAACAGCCCAGAGTTTTGTGTGTGATGTTAACGAACCAGATTCCTACCTCGTGACAGCAGGTAGGCTGTTTCAGTTCAATATTGTATGGTTGGATCCACTGTTAAGTTTTAAATGAATGGGACTTGCCCATCTTGAGTGGTTATTTTGGTCAGATTAAAGCAAATATAATACACAATACAATGTAAGGGTACTCAAATTGTATAAAACTGAATTCAGTATTAAGATAGGACAGTCCCATTCAGATTTATGTCCATGTGATGAACATTTTATGCATCACTGTCATAGATTTATGTCAAACTGCAAAGAAAGCACAGCAGTCATCGATCAGTAAACCAGTGACTGACTTGAAAGATATGTTTACCCAAGTCCTTTTTGGATCGTCGACAGGCGGTTAGATGACACAGTTGGCAATGATTCTGTTCGACTTCAGACTTGCTTTTTAAATCAGCTCTTAAGGCTTACAAATTTTCTGTCCACTTCCTTAAATTGAATAGCTAAAAGGCCGAGCATGAGCTACTTGGCTATTTTGACTGTCTATCTAATATGTAATTGGACTTCGATCACTGCTCTGTAGTTGAAGGCTTGTGCTCACTCTTGCGACTCTCTATCTGCAGGATGATCACATTTTAATCGTGTCAGTGTGATTCTTTTTACATAAGGTAGAATGGTTTTGGATAAGATTCATATACTATACAGTAATGTATTGAGTGAATCATTTTGTTTGTTACATAAATGATGGAATAGAGTCCGGCTTATAAAGGACATTAGATATGCTTCCATATCAAATGGTAGGGAAAACTCATATTGGGTGCAAAATGCAATTATATTTCAGTACTTTTGTAGTTCTGGAATTGGAAATTAAAATCCTGTCTTTGTTTTAAACATTGTCAGTGTCTATTCCACTTAGGAATTTCAGTGTGTTCACACTAGGTCCTCATTTTCTGAAAGTAATATCCAGAAACTTGGATCTATCCGATATCTATCAATGCATCCACTGTTTTAACTTTGGTCCTAAACCTAGCTTTCTCAATTAAATAAAATAGCTAGAGACGATAATAGGTATATGGTTATTAATGTCCATTGTTATTCTTACAAAAGGAATGATATCCCAATTGATATGTAAGGAATGTGGGCTGAACTGGTGTCAAAATAATGACTCTGAAAGTCATACAGTGCAGTTAAAATACCTGCATGATTAAGTGAAGTAAACAGTAAATGTTGAAACTTTGTCAAGCATCAATTTAAATATTTATAAATCTGTGCATCGCACATCACACATTAAATGCATGGTGGGGTGGCACATTAAATCTGTCGTTTGCTGAATAAAAAAAAAATCTATTGGTTTTCTCATTGGTTCAAGTAAGCAATTCATTCGCTGAAATATGGATCAAGAAAGATCTTTCATGAAAAAGAAATAATTTAGAGGCTGCTATTTCATCCAATGTGGTCCCAGCAAATTTTTTTTATCTCTGACCCACTGGGATGTATAGCTGTCTAAGTAATGTTTCAAACACAACCCCATGCAAAGTCATATAATTCCCTCTAAAATCATGAAAGGTAGCCATACATTTGCCTCTGTGCTATTCCACCTATCTGCACTGCCATTTGGTTCCAGATGTCTCGCGCTTAGGAGCGAGGCTACGGACCAAGAGCTGGAAAGTGAGATTAGGTTGGATAGCTCTTTGTCGGCCGGCACGGACCAAATGGCGGCCTCCTGTGCAGTAAATTTCTATGATTCTATGATGAGGCTTACTTTTCCTCCATCCCTGCAGCTTGCTTTCTTCCCCCGGCTATTGTTCCCGTAACTCTGCAGTTGGGTCCATTTGTATATGTGCGATTGAACCCAAATTTGTGTACCTTCTATCCATGAATCTCCATGAGTTAAGAAAAATATTCCCTTTGATTTAGCTTTGCTTCTCTTTTGCTTAAGCTGTGGTCCCTCTCCCTATAGGTATCCGAATTTTTTTTTTGACATTCAAATTACTCGTGCAATCACATTCAACCTCCACCTTCTGATCAGCTGTCCTCACTTAATCACCTTCATTCTACCCATGAGCATCTCCATGTGAAATGATCTAGTAATATCAACTTTAAGTTTCAAACGCACAATTTTAAAAAAAAGACCAACTTGAAAATAATAGGAGTTCAACAGGACGTTTCTTAATGGTCTGTGGTTTTGCTGAAAACCATTCTGGAAAATAAATGGGAAGTACAACACTTAAATTCCTGCCTCAGGTGGTTTCTTGCTGCATCTGCCATTCATGCTGTTTGGTTTGCAAACAGATAGAAAATGAAATTACACTAATAGTTTGTTTCCTGAAAGAACAGACCATGCAGAAACAAAACATCTTCCAGGCAATCTTTATTGAAGTATCTGAGGGCCTGTCGAGTGTGTAGCAGAGCTGGTAGATTGGCATTTTCCACCATGTTGAACCAAGCTGTCTGGGGAGGATTCCAGGTAATTATTCTCTGGAGTTGGACTAGAAGTTTGGAAGAATTAGTCCTTCTTCCTTCTTGGTGGATTGGAGCCTTCTCAGGGATATTCTTAAACGGTAACCTTCCTGTGAAGGGAAACCTCATAGCATTGTCTTCACCTTCTGACACTGCAGCTTCAGGAATGGACGCCATCATAAACATGTAAAGGAGGTGGGGCATCATATTCACCTTTATAGTGCTCCCTCTTCCCAGCAGGCAGGCCGTTCCATCCCTTTAAATCAATGTATATACTGGAAAGGGAGGGTGAATCTTTACAGAGAAGAACTGGGAGTGTTGGATATTTTGGTTGGGTACATTCTTGGCTTCAGCGTAAAGGTCCTTGCATCCAGAATGATCCAAAATGAACCAGAGTGTACCTTTACGTGCTCTATAGCTAGGAAAATGTAGCCAGACTCGGGGGTTGGACATGAACCCTCGTCAATGGAATCTTGCGTACTGGAGTATATCACATCGCCATGTGATCTCGTGTTTAGTGGCTGGGAGAATCAGACTATGGTTAAAATCTTCTCGGGTTCTGTAGGTGGGAGAATATACGTTCTATCAGATTTTGGTTGAGGCTGTAAGCAACTAGATAAATTACCGTAACATTAAACAGGTAAATAAACAGTACTCCTCACAAACAGTGCAGCTGTGTTAATTACAAACTTTACTATTCTCTTCAATTTCCAAACAACTGAAATGTTTCTGTGCTAAATCTCAATATAAAATTGTTTCTTCAAATGTGGTTGCTCATTTCTACCATGCACCCTCTTCCCAGTTCAGTATCTCTGCTGGTTTCTGAGTGACTACTCACTGAAGTCAGCCAAGATATGTCATCTAAAATTCTCTGAAGATATGTTGGCACAAAAGACACAAAAAAATGGTATATCTCATAACTACAATATTTAACGGCTATTCAGATTGTCTGTTCCATAAATTTGTCCATACAATTGCTACTTACAGTCAAGTTCAGACATATCTAGCCTGTCTAGTTTTACTCGACTATTGTCAGATTCAATAGAACAGCACCCAAGGAGAAAATAGTTCTCCAAAAGCAATGTCCCTGTACCAACCTTTTCCATCCTCGACTGCGATGTATGTTCTATATGTTTGAACAATCCACTCGCAGTATCTAACCATAATCATGTGTGTACTGTAGCCAGCAAGGAAGAATCCAATAAGTAATCTGACAATGGCAGAAATTTGTCATTTTTGTCAGAACCAAGAGAGCTCCCAACTCCTCTTTGAAAAGTGTATTGGGTGTCTTAAACATCCACCAGAAACAACCGGGGCAGGTAGATGGCACCTCAGTTTAAAGTCTCACCCAAAAGGAAGCACTTCCAGCAATGCAGCACCTTTCGTGTTGCACTTCAGTGTCGGCCTAGATTATGTGTTCCAGTGGAGTGCTTGAACCCACAACCTTCTAACTCGGACAAGTAGGCCCAAATGGAGGTGCTTCAGATCTTTAATTCGGAGCACTATCTCTGGCTAAAGCATTCAGTATGACAAGGTGGGACAAGTTAACTGGATCATTTAAGAAGCCATAGATGCTCTGGTGGATGGACTTGGTTACTTTCTAGGTGGACAAGCTTGGATGAGTTGGGTGATCTTCGTGATCCATATGCAACATGTGTGAAAGGTGCTTCCTCCAGGTAGAGGGCCTCCGGTTCTGACAGTCTTATGTTCTTGCAGCTAATTGTCGTGATGATCTTATGAGGTGGGGAAGACACATAATGTGATGATGTGGGCAGATTTCAGAGGCAAAAGAGGAGAAAACAGGACACAATGTTCCAAAAAATCAATTCAATGAGGTTACATTTTTAACATTGCTATATCATTGTTGAAAAGGTTTAACTGAAGCACTAGAGTCATATTTGAGAGAAATGGCTAACTTTAAACTGTTAATCAAAATTCTGCTTTTCTTTAGTTCATGTTGATCATTTTAAATAATTTAATCAGTAATTATGTGGGCAATAATTCCCTGCGGAAATAGTGCAAGTGTCAAACATTTATTAATATAACATTGTCAACCTTCTATTTCAAATAATTCATGTATTTGCTTTTATTTGTCTTTTCCTTAATCTCCCTCTCGCCTCCATTCTGTGCAGTTATCGCCATTATCTGTCTATAAGGATTTGTTTTCTAACTTTGCTTGTGGGTTGTTGACTTAAGACAAAGATTATCAGCCTAATCTATTGCTTAGCACATAACATCGAATAGAAATACGGAATGTGCGTAAGCGGAGGGAGGATAACTTAATGCATATGTTTTCTTCTACAGTGCTTTCTAACAAGGTGATGACACCGCAGGATGTGGTCAGATCAATTAAGGATGTACTGAGTCAACATTTCAAGCGGCATGTGGAACTTCAGGTACCCTAAGCATATCTGGTCTTGAGCCTGAAATTTGGATGGGGCTGTTCATGAGTTTGGAGTTCAGGACCATTGTTTGAACTTTGTTAATTAGTTGGTTAAAGTTTACTTCTCATTGCCACAACATAAGAGGACCAATATCATGTTTCAGGATGTTTTGACTATTTCTCTAGAAGAGACCCAGAAAAGCAAGTTTAACATTTTTTTTTAAGTTTCCTTGTGGGTCAGGAGGAACAGGATTGCACTTCCGGGCTCCACAAGCAAACCTTGGGCAGCCCTTGCACCGGGCTCCCCAACCCACCCTCCACCAAACAGGATCACCTCTGGGCAACGATCCCATCACAGTAAGGCTGCCGGAGGCCTTCCCATAGTCCCTGGCGGAGGCGTCCTGCTGTTTGAATTCCTGCTTCTGCCCGCCTCCAGTCAGTGGTTCGGCAAGAGTCGTAGCCTGAATATGAAAATTATGTCTCGGATTTAAAATCTCTTGGCTTGCAAGTTTATTGGTTGCCTCGGATCGCACCACACACTGATCCCGCTCGGAGTTAAAATCACTGCCTACATAGAATTTAACTGCACGGAAGGAGGCATTGTGCCTGTCATGGATCTTCAAAAGAGCTATCCATTTAGTCCCATTACCTTACTTTTTCCTCTTACTTTTGTAACTTACTCTTCATCAAATATTTATCTACACTCATTTCTTAGTGAATCTATTCTGCACATATTCTATGGTCTTGTTAACTTTCCGAAAGTATGTTACCCAAAGCCCGGCGGGAACGGGGTAAGTTTGGGTTGAAAACCTGTTTGCACCCCGCCCGATTTTACACTCCGTTGAAATCGATGGATATTGGAATCAGGAAGAGTGTAAAACAGGCGTTTGGCCTGTTCCCATCAGACAGGGTAAGTTAAAATCGGGGCTCATATTCTCATTATTAAACAATGAATTGTTTAAGTTTAGCACTACAGGTTGTACACCTCCAGTCCGGAACTCTTTTTAGTCCGCAAACATCCCTGGCCCGGCATCAGTCCCAGTGTGGGTGGCGTCCATTGAAAAAAAAAATTATGGCTCCACATGTTAAACGTACGTGTGATGCATTTTAGATGACAAATCTTGAGAGCCTTGCCCTGGCCAGCTGGAGGTTTTACACACTGGCTGGTGCTGTGGTTCGACACACGCTCCTTGCTGCCGAGGCTACCCCACCTTGTCTGATTGCCGGCGGGCGCGCATGCTCTGAAGGTTGCAGCTGCAGTGTCGGGCTGAGCCAACATCCCCCCCCCCCCCCCCCCCCCCCCCCCCCCCCCCGTGGTCTTGAAGTGGGGGGGGAGTGCGTTATGTGTGTGTGTGTCTCGGTGCGAGGAGGCTGCTGCTTCCACCAGTCAGGCTCTGTTCGCGGCTTACACACGGACTGGCGCCGGGAGTAGGATCGTGGGTAAGGATCGGCCTCTCTCCTTTACTTTATCCTTCACTTTATCTCCGGTCTCTAGTTTTTTTTGTGTGTATGTATGTTGTTTTTTGAGGTGTTGGTGTTCATTGAGGTAAGTGGTCTAGCAAGGGAAGGGAAGGGCAGGCAGCTGACTGAGACACCGAAGCTGGGCCTAAGGATTTAAAAAAAGAGTGATTCTGGATGACTCAATGCTGCGCAGTTGGCTTCTGCGCAGCACATGCGCAGAATGTGTCGGGGCGTTGTCACTAACCCTAACCCTGACCTCCCGTGGTTCGGAAAATTCTCTGGTCCCAAAGGTGCCGGATCAGAGCGGTCCAACGGTACCTCTCTTCATTTGTTGTCTGCTCCCCGTTTATAAAACCTAGCATCCCATGTGCTATATATTTTTACGGCATTTATCAGCTTTTATTCCACTTGCAAAGAGTTTTGTATCTGAACCCTCGAGTCTCTTTGATCCTTTACTTTTAATGTTCTACCATTTACTGTCCTCTTACTCAATAAAACAAAAGCAAAATCCTGCGGAGATTGGAATCTGAAATAAAAACAGAAAATGCTGGAAATCTCAGTGGATCAGGCAGCATCTGAGGAGAGAAAAACCGGATTAACGTTTCAGGTTGATGACCCTTTGTCAGAACTGTCCTTTTACTGTTTATCCTGAAATGTAACTAACTGCTCCTATTTCTCTGCATTAAATTGTCATCTGCAATCTTTGCAAAGTCTATTAACCTCTGTCCTCGTGATGTCACTTGCAGTCCTCTTCAGAGTTAACAAAACTCCATATTTTTCTGTTATATAAAAATTCTAATATGCCCCCCTATACCCAAGTTCAGATCATTGATGTATGTTGAGAAGAGCAATTTCCCAGCACTAACCTCTGGGGGATACTATTATTCACATTCCAGTCCAAAACATCCATTAACCACTACTATTTTCTCTTCTTTAACCAGCTTCCTAATCTATGCTACCACATTCGCTTTGTTATCGCATGTCTTAATTATATCAACAATGCCAGTGGCACCTTTCAAAACTCCATTCATGCAACATTTACTGCATTTTTAAAAACCAATGCGTCTGTTATGCACTCATGTGACTTTATTAAATTTGTCAGTCACAAATTGCCTTTTACAAATTTGTGCTGGCTGTCCTTAATTAACCATCTCTGTTTAGGCGAGTATAAATTTTAGCCCATATTATTATGGCTTTGAGAAGCTTACTGATGTAAGGCTAACTAGTTTATATGTAACTCTTTTTGAACAGAGGTGTTAGGTTGATAAGCTTCTAGTACTCTGGCACAACTTCCTTATCCAAGGACATCGGAAAGATTGTGGTCAGTGCCTCTGCTAAGTCCTCTCTGGTGTTCCTTAGCATTTGCTGGATGCAGAAGCTGAGGCAGAGAGCGTAACCACATATCACAACGTCAACGGAGTGCATCGTAAACAGAGTGGAAAGTTGACAATTTGGTGAGAGTGGGAATTCGGTGCAGAGGGGAAAGGAGGTGCTCCTTTTAGTTGCATTCATTAGTTTATAATAAACCAAGTGAGTTAATTACATTAGATTAGATAGGGATGGCAGTTCAGGAGGTGTGCAGCATGTGGGAGTTTGTGAAGAGCAGCGTGATCCCAGGCAACTCGGAGGGTTGTAAATCTGTGGAATTCGCTGCCTGAGAGCTGTGGAAGCTGGGTCATTGAATAAATTTAAGACAGAGATAGACAGTTTCTTAACTGATTAGGGAGTGAGGGGTTATGGAGAACAGGCAGAGAAATGGAACTGAGTCCATGATCGGATCAGCCATGATCTTATAAATTGCGGAGCAGGCTCAAGGGGCTGTATGGCCTACTCCTGTTCCTATTTCTTATGTTCAACCCCATCTACAGTAAGTGTCTCCAACTTGAGTTGTTGAACTGGAGTCCAAGGTGCAGGCATTGCAATGCATCAGGAAGGGGGATAGTTACCTGGATAGGAGGCTTTCACACCCCTTGGGTTGGGTGTGATTTAGATTTGGTTAGTGGTCAGGGACAAGAGCATGTGACTGTGACACAGGGAGGTAAGGGAGACTGGAGGTGCAGTGGTGGAGGAGCCTCAGCCTTGTCCAATAGGTACGAGGTACTTGCTACTAGTGTGTGTGAGAAAAAGTTCTGCAGGGAGAATGGGCAAATGAACCATTCAAGTGGCAGGAGCGAAAAGGAATGTGGTAGTGATAGGGGATAGTATAGTCGGGATAGATACTGTTCTGTCCAGCCATGGCCGGGAGTCCCGAAGGCTGTGGTGCCTGCCCGGTACCAGGGCTAAGAACATCTCGTCAGTAGCAGGGAAAATGCTAGAATCTATTATTAAAGATGTGGCAACAGGATACTTGGAATATCACAATATGATTAGGTAGAGTCAACACGGTTTTATGAAAGAGAAATCATGTTTCACAAATCTATTCGAGTTTTTTGTGGGTGTAATTAGCAGGGTAGATAAGGGGGAACTCGTGGATGTAGTATATTTGTATTTTCAGAAGGCATTCGATAAGGTGCTGCACAAGAGGTTGTTACACCAGATTTGAACTCGTGGGATTGGGGGTAATATATTAGCATGGTTTGAGGATTGGTCAAAAGGATAGAAAACAGCAAGTAGGAATAATAGTGTCATTTTCGGGTTGGCAGGGTGTAACTAGTGGAGCGCCGCAAGGATCGGTGTTTGGGCCTCAACTATTTACAATCTATATTGACTTAGATAAGCAGGAAACTATAGACCAGTTAGCCTAACATCTGTGGTTGGGAAAATGTTGGAGTCCATTATTAAAGAAGCAGTAGCAGGACATTTGGATAAGCAAAATTCGGTCAGGCAGAGTCAGCATGGATTTATGAAGGGGAAGTCATGTTTGACAAATTTGCTGGAGTTTTTTGAGGATGTAACGAACAGGGTGGACAAAGGGGAACCAGTGGATGTGGTGTATTTGGACTTCCAGAAGGCATTTGACAAGGTGCCACATAAAAGGTTACTGCACAAGTTAAAAGTTCACGGGATTGGGGCTAATATATTAGCATGGATAGAGGATTGGCTAACTAACGGAAAACAGAGAGTCGGGATAAATGGTTCATTCTTTGGTTGGCAACCAGTAACTAGTGGGGTGCCACAGGGATCAGTGCTGGGACCCCAACTATTTACAAATCTATATTAACGACTTGGAAGAAGGGACTGACTAACGTAGCCAAGTAAGCTGACGATACAAAGATGGGAGGAAAAGAAATGTGAGGAGGACATAAAAAATCTGCAAACGGACATAGACAGGCTAAGTGAGTGGGCAAAAAATTTGGCAGATGGAGTATGAATGTTGCACAGTGTGAGGTCATGCACTTTGGCAGAAAAAAAATCAAAGAGCAAGTTATTATTTAAATGGCGAAAGATTGCAAAGTGCCGCAGTACAGCGGGACCTGGGGGTACTTGTGCATGAAACACAAAAGAATTGTATCCAGATACAGCAAGTCATCAGGAAGGCCAATGTATCTTGGCCTTTATTGCAAAGGGGATGGAGTATAAAAGCAGGGAAGTCTTGCTACAGCAATACAAGGTATTGGTGAGGCCACACCTGGAATACTGCGTGCAGTTTTGGTTTCTGTATTTACGGAAGGATATACTTGTTTTGGAGGCAGTTCAGAGAAGGTTCACTCGGTTGATTCCGGGGATGAGAAGGTTGACTTATGAGGAAAGGTTGAGTAGGTTGGGCCTCTATCTCTACTCATTGGAGTTCAGAAGAATGAGAGGTGATCTTATTGAAACGTGTAAGATTATGAGGGAGCTTGACAAGGTGGATGGAGAGAGGATGTTTCCACTGATGGGGGAGACTAGAACTAGAGGGCATGATCTTAGAATAAGGGGCCGCCCATTTAAAACTGAGATGAAGAGGAATTTCTTCTGAGGGTTGTAAATCTGTGGAATTTGCTGCCTCGGAGAGCTATGGAAGCTGGGACATTGAATAAATTTAAGACAGAAATAAGCAGTTCCTTGAGCGATAAGGGGTTATGGGGAGTGGGCGGGGAAGTGGAGCTGAGTCCATTGATCAGATCAGCCATGATCTTATTGAATGGCGGAGCAGGCTCGAGGGGCTGTATGGCCTACTCATGTTCCTCTTTCTTATGTTCTTTTGTTCTATATGAGAGGACCAAGTGTATTGTATTCAAGTTTGCTGCTGATATAAAGGTATGTGAGAAAGTAATCTGTGAGGGGGACGCAAAGAGATATAGAACAGTTAAGAGATTGGGCAAAAAAGTGGCAGATGGTGTATAATGTGAGGAAGCATGAAATTATCCGCTTTGGTAGGAAGAATGGCAAAGAAGTGTATTTCAAAAGATGAGAGATTAATAAATGTTGGCATTCAGAGGGATTTGGGGGTCCTTGTACACATCACAAAGTTAGCATGCAGGTACAGCAAGCAAATTAGGAAGATAAATGGTAGAGTTATATCGAATATATAGCACAGAAACAGGCCAGTCTGCCCAACCAATCCATGCCAGTATTTATGCTCCACTTGAGCCATCTCCTGCCTTTCCTTATCTAACTCTATCAGCATAACCCTCTATTCCCTTCTTCATATGCTTATCTAGCCTCCCCTTAAATGCATCTCTATTACTCACCTCAACCACTCCCTATGGTCGCAAGTTCCACATTCTCTCTACTCTCTGGGTAAAGAAGGTATGTTAGCCTTTATTGCAAGGGGTTTGAATATATGAGTAAGGAAGTCTTTCTACAATTATATCGGGCTTTGATGAGACCACACCTGGAGTACTGTGTACAGTTTTGGTCACCTTACCTAAGGAATGATGTACTTGTCTTCGAGGGAGTGCAACAGAGGTTTGCTAGATTGATCCCTGGAATGAGAGGGCTGTCCGATGAAAAGAGTGAATAAAATGGGCATATATTCTTTGAGTTTAGAAGAATGAGAGGTGATCTCATAGAAATGTATACAATTCTTAGAGGGCTTGACGAGGTAGATGCTAAGAATCTGTTTACCCTGGCTAGAGAGTCTAGAAGTAGGGGTCACAGTCTCGGGATATGGTGTCGGCCATTTAAGACTGAGATGATAAAATTTCTGCACCTAATCTTTCCTCATGTCCCCTTTTAGATTTTCTAATCTCCCTTTGCTTCACCGATTTTTTTTTTTACACAAAATTTTCTTTTCTTTTGTATTATCAGGCTGAGATTTGTCATCATCCTGTTTTTAAGTATTTTTTCCAATTACCTTACCGCATTCATCCAAGTAACTCCAACTTTTCCTGCACCATCTTTTGTTCTTGTGGAAATATGCCTAGTCTATGCCGTAATCACCTCCTGTTTCAACATTTCCCATTGTTTGGAAGAATGTGATCCAGGATGCTTTAAATACACTACTGTTCTTACTGCTGTTGGGTTGGGTCCTTTGTAAATCTTACATGGAGACTCTATTTCCCTCAAACTCAGCCAGGAATCCAGCTTACCCTCGAGTGGAATTAAGTCGCCTTCAAGGGGAATAGGGACAGGGGTGGTGGTGGGAGACTCCGTTTTAAATGTATGTATTGTTGAAGGTGATAAACTATTAGGAGAACTAGCAGTAGGGGAAGGGTGAAGAAGCGAGCACCAGAAAGGGAAGAGATTAAAGCTTTTAAAAGTTGAGTCTAACTGGCTGGGAGTTGAAAACAGCACCTAGAGCGTGAACCACTAAAAGCTGAGAGGTGCAGACTTAAGTGGCCAGAAGGTTCAACAGACACGGTGCTGGAAATAGTCAAGAGTGAAAAGCGGAATGAAAGAGAGGCATAGAGTCAAAACATGACCAAAGATGAAAATAATGTTGGGCCTTGATGCCCAGGGGTGTTAGAACATAAGAACATAAGAATTAGGAACAGGAATAGGCCATCGAGCCCCTCGAGCCTGCTCCGCCATTCAAAAAGATCATGGCTGATCTGGCCGTGGACTCAGCTCCACTTACCCGCCTGCTCCCCATAACCCTTAATTCCCTTATTGGTTAAAAATCTATCTGTCTGTGATTTGAATACATTCACTGAGCTAGCCTCAACTGTTTCCTTGGCAGAGAATTCCACAGATTCACAATCCTCTGGGAGAAGAAATTCCTTCTCAACTCGGTTTTAAATTGGCTCCCCCGTATTTTGAGGCTGTGCCCCCTAGTTCTAGTCTCCCCGACCAGTGGAAACAACCTGTCTGCCTCTATCTTGTCTATCCCTTTCATTATTTTAAATGTTTCTATAAGATCACCCCTCATCCTTCTGAACTCCAACGAGTAAAGACCCAGTCTACTCAATCTATCATCATAAGGTAACCCCCTCATCTCTGGAATCAGCCTAGTGAATCGTCTCTGTACCCCCTCCAAGGCTAGTATATCCTTCCTTAAGTAAGGTGACCAAAACTGCATGCAGTACTCCAGGTGCGGCCTCACCAATACCCTGTACAGTTGCAGCAGGACCTCCCTGCTTTTGTACTCCATCCCTCTCGCAATGAAGGCCAACATTGCATTCGCCTTCCTGATTACCTGCTGCATCTGCAAACTAACTTTTTGGGATTCATGCACAAGGACCCCCAGGTCCCTCTGAGAGTTTCATGCACAAGGACCCCCAGGTCCCTCTGCACCGCAGCATGTTGTAATTTCTCCCCATTCAAATAATAATCCCTTTTCCTGTTTTTTTTCCCAAGGTGGATGACCTCACATTTTCCGACATTGTATTCCATCTGCCAAACCTTAGCCCATTCGCTTAACCTATCTAAATCTCTTTGCAGCCTCTCTGTGTCCTCTACACAACCCGCTTTCCCACTAATCTTTGTGTCATCTGCAAATTTTGTTACACTACACTCTGTCCCCTCTTCCAGGTCATCTATGTATATTGTAAACAGTTGTGGTCCCAGCACCGATCCCTGTGGCACACCACTAACCACCGATTTCCAACCCGAAAAGGCCCCATTTATCCCGACTCTCTGCTTTCTGTTAGCCAGCCAATTCTCTATCCATGCTAATACATTTCCTCTGACTCCGCGTACCTTTATCTTCTGCAGTAACCTTTTGTGTGGCACCTTATCGAATGCCTTTTGGAAATCTAAATACACCATATCCACGGTACACCTCTATCCACCATGTTCGTTATATCCTCAAAGAATTCCAGTAAATTAGTTAAACATGATTTCCCCTTCATGAATCCATGTTGCGTCTGCTTGATTGCACTATTCCTATCTAGATGTCCCGCTATTTCTTAATAATAGCTTCAAGCATTTTCCCCACTACAGATGTTAAACCAACCGGCCTATAGTTACCTGCCTTTTGTCTGCCCCCTTTTTTAAACAGAGGCGTTACATTAGCTGCTTTCCAATCCACTGGTACCTCCCCCAGAGTCCAGAGAATTTTGGTAGATTATAACGAATGCATCTGCTATAACTTCCGCCATCTCTTTTAATATCCTGGGATGCATTTCATCAGGACCAGGGGACTTGTCTACCTTGAGTCCCATTAGCCTGTCCAGCACTACCTCCCTAGTGATAGTGATTGTCTCAAGGTCCTCCCTTCCCACATTCCCGTGACCAGCAATTTTTGGCATGGTTTTTGTGTCTTCCACTGTGAAGACGGAAGCAAAATAATTGTTTAAGGTCTCAGCCATTTCCACATTTCCCATTACTAAATCCCCCTTCTCATCTTCTAAAGGACCAACATTTACTTTAGTCACTCTCTTCCGTTTTATATATCGGTAAAAGCTTTTACTATCTGTTTTTATGTTTTGCGCAAGTTTATTTTCGTAATCTATCTTTCCTTTCTTTATTGCTTTCTTAGTCATTCTTTGCTGTCGTTTAAAATTTTCCCAATCTTCTAGTTTCCCACTAACCTTGGCCACCTTATACGCATTGGTTTTTAATTTGATACTCCTTTATTTCCTTGGTTATCCACGGCTGGTTATCCCTTCTCTTACCGCCCTTCTTTTTCACTGGAATATATTTTTGTTGAGCACTATGAAAGAACTCCTTAAAAGTCCTCCACTGTTCCTCAACTGTGCCACCGTTTAGTCTGTGTTCCCAGTCTACTTTAGCTAACTCTGCCCTCATCCCACTGTGGTCTCCTTTGTTTAAGCATAGTATGCTCGTTTGAGACACTACTTCCTCACCCTCAATCTGTATTACAAATTCAACCATACTGTGATCACTCAATCCGAGAGGATCTTTTACTAGCAGATCGTTTATTATTCCTGTCTCATTACACAGGACCAGATCTAAGATAGCTTGCTCCCTTGTAGGTTCTGTAACATACTGTTCTAAGAAACAATCCCGTATGCATTCTATGAATTCCTCCTCCAGGCTACCCCGTGCGATTTGATTTGACCAATCGATATGTAGGTTAAAATCCCCCATGATTACTGCCATTCCTTTTTCACATGCCTCTATTATTCCCTTGATTATTATCCGCCCCACTGTGAAGTTATTATTTGGGAGCCTATAATCTATGCCCACCAGTGACTTTTTCCCCTTACTATCTCTAATCTCCACCCACAGTGATTCAACATTTTGTTCATTAGAGCCAATATCATCTCTCACAACTACCCTGATATCATCCTTTATTAACAGAGCTACCCCACCTCCTTTCCCTTCTCGTCTATCCTTCCGAATTGTCAGATACCCCTGTATGTTTAATTCCCGGTCTTGGCCACCCTGCAACCACGTTTCTGTAATGGCCACCAAATCATACCCATTTGTAATGATTTGTGCCATCAACTCATTTGCTTTATTTCGAATGCTGTGTGCGTTTAGGTAGAGTGTTTTAATACTAGTTTTTAAACCATGATTTTTAGTTTTAACCCCTCCTGCAGCCCCTTTACATTCATACATATTGTCCCTTCCTATCACCTTGTGGTTTACACTTACCCCAGTGCTACTCTGCTCTGTTGCCTCCTGCCTTTTGCATTCTTTCTTGGGGCCCTGTTCATCTGCGCTCTCACCCACTCTAACTAGCTCAGAGCCCTCTCCTGGGTTCCGAATACTCCTCGCATTGAGGCACCGAGCTTTCAGGCTTGCCTTTTTATTACACTTTGACCCTTTAGAATTTTGCTGTACATTGGCCATTTTTGTTTTTTGCCTTGGGGTTTCTCTGCCCTTCATTTTTACTCATCTCCTTTCTGTCTTTTGCTGCTGTCTCCATTTTGTTTCCCTTTGTCTCCCTGCGTTGGTTCCCATCCCCCTGCCATATTAGTTTAACTCCTCCCCAACAGCACTAGCAAACACTCCCACTAGGACATTGGTTCCGGTTTGTACTGGTCCCACCTCCCCCAGAACTGGTTCCAATGCCCCAGGAATTTGAATCCCTCTCTGCTGCACCACTGCTCAAGCCACGTATTCATCTGAGCTATCCTGTGATTCCTACTCTGACTAGCACGTGGCACTGGTAGCAATCCCGAGATTACTACTTTTGAGGTCCTACTTTTTAATTTAGCTCCTAGCTCCTTAAATTCGTCTCTGGTGACTGGTGAGATTCTGTATGAGGGAGTGCACAGAGAGAAAGAGGGGGTGGGGAGATGTACAGAGATAAGAAATCTTCAAATAAGAGAGAGGGGAGTGATGAGAATGTGGAACTTGCTGCCTGCCACGTGGGATGATCGAAGCAGATAGCATTGATGCATTTAAGGATTGATGAACACATGAGGGAGAAAGGGATACGGTGGCAGGGTGGGAAGAGGTAATTAGGGTGGGAGAAATTTGTGTGTAGTATAAACACTGACCTAGACTAGTTGGGCTGAATGGCCTGTTTGTAAATTGGGGTATTTAGTTGGTTAGGTTGGGGGGTGTCAACATTGTTTGTAATGAGAGCAGTGTGGGTGGTCCCCAAATGGAAGAGAGAGGTGGAGTATAAAGAATTGAGACTACGGATGAAGTGTGCGCAGTAAGTTTTGTTTTTTCAGATTTATCTGATAGTGTAGAGTTATCAGGAGCACCCAATATATTTCATTAAGTTGACAATGTTGAAGGAGCTGGTTAAATTATAAAATAATAAAACTTAAATATTAATAGTGGTACTGTAAAAGATAGGCATGATTGCTGTTTGCTACTGTTCAGTCAAAATGAATAACTTAGCATATTAATCAATGAGGTAGGAAAAATGTTTAAGGAGATGGAACAAATTTGAATATGAACAAATTAGATCCAAGAAATTTGCATATAAGCTGAATAGTTGAAAGGGTTAATGAGAATGAGGCAGTGTGACAGAAATTATTATAGAGGAAACATGCAAACATTTTTATTCTAGTTGATCTCTTCTGCCTGAGGTTATACATTAATTTAGATAGAAATGTCTATCAATTGTAATGAAGAGATGCTGAACTACAAAATGTATTCAGTACACACATTGATTTTTTAATATTCCGTAAATAATTAATTACATATTTAAAAACTGGCAATAACTTTTAAATGTAGTGAATAATTACAAAATTCAGTAAACTAATTAAATTTAATGAGCAAGTTATTTAAATACAGTGAGTAACAAAATTATTTAATTATAACTTTTAGTGAGGAGCTCAATTTTAAAACTTAGTTTTGGATTAATTCATTACAAGTTTGGCCTCAGTTTTAAGATAGCTAACAGTAGCAGGTTAAAAGTAAAAGCATTTTAAAGGTAACTTCATTATAAAAATGAATGTCAGTACCAGTTATAAAATGGAGTATATAACCAGGGAAACCACAAGCTTTGGGGAGTAAATTATTATAAAAATTAAACATTAATATATCAAAAAAATGAAATTTAAAGTGTGCTCCAGAGAGAAATAGGTCTCAGTAGGTAAGTGCAATTGTGATATCACTGGCTGGGCATGCACGTTCTTAAGAAGACGATGTTAAGCTCCATAAAAGAAAACACAAAATGTTGGTCTATTTTCCTTAGAGCACATAGTTAAAGAGATTTCATTTATTGCTATATTAAGAGTATGACATATGAGCCAAGCGACAAAGTGGGATGTAGTAGTATAATACAACAAGCTTGAAGAGATGTACTGTTTTCACAACAGTTTTTGCAATTCGCCCACGGTGTTGCTCATAATGAGTTAAGAGGATATACTGTGTTATAAGAAACAGAAATAAAGAACTTGCATTTATATAGCACCCTTCACGTTCACAGCACATCCAAAAGTATATTAAAATCAGTGGATTATTGTTTTAAATGCAGTCACTGTTAAATAGCCAACGCGTGTGCGGCAAGGTTGTAGATGACCAGATTATTTGTTGTTGTTGGTCATGGTTGAGGAAGCCATTGACCAGGATATTGGGAGAGTTCCCCATTCCTTATGCTAAGAGATTATTTACATTCACCTCAGCAGACACATGGGGGAAGTGGGTGGGAGGGAGCAATAAATCGAAAATGCTTCCAGAAAATACCTCGAGAAACATTTACCTGCAATAAGGTTGTATTTAAAAAACAATTTAAACCTGAGAACAACAAAATGGTTTATGTTATTACCAAGTTAGTGTACATGAAAAATATTTTACACAGTTTCTGGAGCATTCCACTCGATAGCAAACCACCTGCAACAACTGGGAAACAAATCTTTCTAAGCAGTGATTAAACGTCTTATACACATACGCGCATAAACAAACATGTGGCACACAGACAGCATGAGTGATTTTTTTTTAATAAACAATGTTAGCTTTACCTAAATTAAGCTTCTCAAAATAGTCTTTAAGCTTTTATTCAAATAACTTTGAAAGCAACATAGCCGATACAGTTGAAAGCGGAATAGAAAAATATTCAGGTAGTTGGAATGACTAAATACTATTGATGCATCCTGGGAAATTATGCACACTGCTCATCATCTCATGCTCATACTGCAAGACCGGCCTTCAGGTCAAGGTTCTGGCAAAACTATCAAATCCAAGCACAAGCTTTTGAGAGAGGCCTGCAAGTAAAAATGTTGATGAAGTTGCTCGAGACACAAATTTATATAGAATTATATGAGGCTAGACTTTCCCTAAAGGCCTTCAACGCCCGATTGCCCGCTGAGAAGAACCGCTAACGTTCGGTGAGAAAAGCTGGCGAGAATTTCCATTTTGATGTTTAAAGTAATTAAAACTAATCGCCTGGCAAGAAAATGGGTGTTGTACACGCATTGTCGGCGGGTAAGTGGAAAGTTAGCAACATGGGCGGTCGTTGCCGGAATTGATGGTAAGTACTAAAATTTAGACTGAGGCTGCAGTTGGGCCGAGGGAGGGGGGAAAACTTTAAAACAAATTTCATTTAAAAAAAAAATAAATAAAAACGTACAAACCATTCCCAAGACAGTTTTAAACCTAATCGTCGTTTTACAACTAAAAGAAAATAAAGAGCCTTTAACTTACCTTTCTTTGCAGGGTACTCACCTACCACCCTGTTTAAGCAACTTTTACAGGGTGGTTCTCTTGGCGACCTGGATGTTGGTGGTTGAGGCCAAACTTATGCCCTAGTGGTTGTTCTTGGCATTGCATGTGGGCGGTTTGATCCCGACGGGCGTCTTCAGATGTGGGTGATACCATGAAGAAACTTAAGTTTCTTGCCGGGCGGAAAAACAACTGTACTGCTGAGAAAATCGCCAACAATGAAGCCGAACGTCTAGCCCATATATTCCCGTATATATGCTTCACGCAAGCCTCCTCCAACCTTACTTCATTTTACTGTATCAACATATTCTTCTATTCCTTTCTCCCTCTGATTGATCTAGCTTCCCCTTAAATGCTATTCATCTCAACCACTCCATATGGTAGTGAGTTCCACATTCTCACTATCTTGAGTAAATGCATTTCTCCTGAATTCTTTATTGAATTTATTTAATCAAGTTTTTTGTGTACTTTTCAATGTTTTTATTATGAATTTCAGTTTGAAAGAAAAAAATAGATGAAATTTGTTTCAAAAAACATTGTGATTTGTTTTGTTCACTTTCTTTTCATGGTACGATTTCCTGACCTGCCATTCATGAGTAGGTGCTTTCAAAAGAAAGAAGGAATAAATTTGCATTTTTATAGTTCTGTTGTGTTTTCAGGATGTCCCAAAGTGCTTCGTGTTTGAAGTGTAGTTATTGAGTAGTAACGAAACATTGCAGTCAATTTATGCACAACAAGATCGCAAAAATGGCAGTGCAATAAATGCCCAATTAATCTCTTGGCAGACCCTTGGAATCGAGGAAGACTTGCTTCTACTCTTAGAATAAGTCCTTAGGTGGCTGAACAGTCCAATACGAGAGCCACAGTCCCTGCCACAGGTGGGACAGACAATCGTTGAGGGTAAGGGAGGGTGGGACAGGTTTGCCGCACGCTCTTTCCGCTGCCTGCGCTTGTTTTCTACATGTACTCGGCGATGAGACTCGAGCTGCTCAGCACCCTCCCGGATGCACTTCCTCCACTTAGGGCAGTCTTTGGCCAGGGACTCCCAGGTTTCGGTGGGGATGTTGCACTTTATCAGGGAGGCTTTGAGGGTGTCCTTGTAACGTTTCCTCTGCCCACCTTTGGCTCGTTCGCCATGAAGGAGTTCCAAGTAGAGCGCTTACTATGGGAGTCTCATGTCTGGCATGCCGACAATGTGGCCTGCCCAGCGGAGCTAATCAAATGTGGTCAGTGCTTCAATGCTGGGGATGTTGACCTGGTCGAGGACACTAATGTTGGTGCGTCTGTCCTCCCAGGGGATTTGTAGGATCTTGTCGAGACATCGTTGGTGGTATTTCTCCAGCGACTTGAGCTGTCTACTGTACATGGTCCATATTTCTGAGCCATACAGGAGGCCAGGTAGTACTACAGCCCTGTAGACCATGAGCTTGGTGGTATATTTGAGGGCCTGGTCTTCGAACACTCTTTTCCTCAGGCGGCCAAAGGCTGCGCTGGTGCACTGGAGGCAATGTTGGATCTCCTCATCAATGTCTGCTCTTGTTGATAGGAGGCTCCCGAGGTATGGGGAATGGTTCACATTGTCCAGGGCTGCGCAGTGGATCTTGATGATTGGGGGGCAGTGCTGTGCGGTAAGGACAGGCTGGTGGAGGACCTTTGTCTTACGGATGTTTAGTGTAAGGCCCATGCTTTCATACATCTCAGTAAATACGTCAACTATGTCCTGGAATTCAGTCTCTGAATGTGCGAGACGCAGGCGCCGTCCGCATACTGTAGCTCGACGACAGAGGTTGGGGTTGTCTTGGACCATGCCTGTAGACGCCGAAGGTTGAACAGCTTCCCACTGGTTCTGTAGTTTAGTTCCACTCCAGCGGGGAGCTTGTTGACTGAGGTGGAGCATGGCAGCGAGGAAGATTGAGAAGAGCGTTGGGGCAATGACGCAGCCCTGTTTGACCCCGGTCCGGACATAGATTGGATCTGTGATGGATCCGTTGGTAAGGATCACAGCCTGCATGTCGTCGTGGAGCAGGCGGAGAATGTTGACGAACTTTTGGGGGCATCTGAAACGGAGAAGGACGCTCCATAGACCCTCGTGACAGAGGTTGGGGTAGTCTTGGACCTGGCCTGGAGACGGCGAAGGTTGAACAGCTTCCCACTGGTTCTGTAGTTTAGTTCCACTAGCGGGGAGCTTGTTAACTGTGAGGTGGAGCATGGCAGTGAGGATGTGTGATGGTGTTGGTTGAGCGACAAATGTTGACCAGGATATAGGGAGAACTCTCAAATCGTGCCAAAGGCATTGAGGGCCTGGTTTAACATCTCATTCGAAAGCTGGCAATTCCAACAGTACAGTACTCCATCAGCACTGCATTGAAGTGCCATCCTAGATTATGGCCCGTAATTTGTGGTTAAGGCTAAGGTGCTAGCCGCTGAGCTCAAAGAAAGCTGCCCACAGCGACCTCTGTGGTGAGAACTTTACCTTTCTCGACATGCAATTGATTGTAGCGCTGTGTAATGGGAATCCCCAGCAAAGAGCTTTAGTGATGTCAACAAGCTGTGTAAGTAGCCAACATTGAAGAATTCGCACAAACAGCAAACCAGGAAATAAAAAGCAGATGTATCCTCTCCTTTTAAAAATGTTAGAGTGCAAAATAAAGATTGGGGCTTTCACATGGGGTTAAGGTAGAACTGAAATATCATAAACGAACTTTAAAAAAAAAAAAATTAGTTTTTAAAAAAAAATAGTAATTTCTGTGATAATGGAGAAATTTGCCACTCCACAAATATAAAACGTTTTTTAGGGCCAGGCCGGTTGTTCAGCAACCAATACACTGATTAAAATCCCAATTACACCTATTCCAACCAGGCTTAACATTTAATGGAGTATTTAACAGTGATACTAACGCAGAAACGCTCACGTTTTCATCAGTTCCACTGATTTCGTGGATTTTCAGCTTTGCGGGGGGGAAGGGTTGGTGGTGGGGGTACACGCACAGCTAGTGTCGGAGCAGTGAATGACCGATCGCAACTTCAGGATTCCTGTGTTTAGATGTGTATGCGCTAAATCCTGAAGTTAGGATCAATTTGAGGGGTAATGGCAGAGTACGCTGACAGTTCGCTGTCATTATCCACCACAACATCTGGACCAATGCGCTCAAGTCCTAGAGTGGGACTTGATCCCACAATCTACTGACTTGAAGCCGATAGTGTTACCACTGAAAGAAAGACTTGCATTGAGATGGTGCCTTTCATGGCCACCAGACGTCTGAAAGCGCTTTACAGCCTATGAAGTCACTGTTGTAATGTAGGAAACGCGGCTGCCAATTTGTTCCCAAGCTGCCACAACCAGCAATGTGATAATGACCAGATCACCTGTTTTTTAGTGGTTGGTTGAGGGTTGAATATTGGCCAGGACACCAGGGATAACTCCCCTGCTCTTCTTTGAAATATGCCATGGGATCATTTACATCTGTTTGAGCGGGCAGATGGGACCTCGGTTTAACATCTCATCTGAAAGGTAGCAGTGCAGCACTCCCTCAGTACTGCACTGGAGTGTCAGCCTAGATTTGTGTGCTCAAGTCTCTGGAGTGGGACTTGAACCTACAACCTTCTGACTCAGAGGCAAGGTTGCTACCCACTGAACCACAGCTGACACTGTAATAAGCTAACGTTTCAAGTCCTTGCTAGTTTCTCATTTTCTAGTGATGATGAAATGTGTACCAAACTCCGTTGTACCAAACCACTACGACAAAGTCAGCACTGTCGGAGTACCTTTACCACAAGAACTGCAACGGTTTAAGGCGGCTCATCACCAACTTCTCTCGGGCAATTCGGGATGGGCAATAAATGCCGGCCTTGCCAGTGACATACACATTCCGTGTACGAATACATTTTTAAAAATCCTGTTATTTAAATTGGAAACATAATTAATTTGTAGGGAAGCCATTTATGGAATCCACTCATCATTTCAAAAGCTGTTTCCTGGATAGGGCCAGTAATAGATCTATGATTACAACAATACAACAATGACTACACTCCAAAAGTACATCATCGGCTGTAAAGTGCTTTGAGACGTCCGGTGGTCGTGAAAACCGCTATATAATTACAAGTCTTTCTTTCTATGAACCTTGGCATAGGGGCCAGCAGAAGGAAAAAGAAAGAGGCTGGAGGCCAATGTTCCCTTTAAGCTGCGTAGCTACGCTGCTCTCTGGACCTCCTGTGTAGCTGATGCGGAAAAACACGCATGCATTATATTTTGAATGTGCCACGTAGCCCCTTAAAGGAGCAATGCACTCACAAAAAATTAACGGAAAGATTGCCATAGACTGAAAAGCAGGACCACATCTGATGCACTGGGCAAATGGGGCTGTCACCAGCAAGAGTGGGGGCTGAGAGCTGGGTTATTTCAGATGTTGGCAGGGGAAGAACGAATGGGGCTGGAGGCTGAAGAGCGAGTCCAGACTGCAATGTTGAGTGCATGGGTCTTTTTACTGCATGCACAGTTGGGATCAGAATAAGAGGGAGTGGGGCCAAAGAACTTTGATATTTCAGGAGTTGACACGGAAGAATGAACAGAGGCAGATGAGACTAAAAAGTGGAGCCAGACCAAAGCACGGATGTTGACTACAGTAGCGCTGAAAGACTAAGGAAACCAAAGGCATGAAACCGAAGGTGAAAGGCAGGGGGAAGTGCAACTAGTGGCGATACAAGGTAACATAAAAATAAGTCAAGGGATGGAACTCAATGGTTTTAATACAAAGGTTTTTTTTCCAAAAAAGGTAGTGGGGAAAATAATGGAACTGAAGACAAATCTCCAGGACCTGATAGTTTTTACCACAGGTAATTTTTTTTTTTAAGTAGGGAAAGAAATTGAAGATGCATTCATCATAATTCTCCAAAGCGCGCTAGATTAAGGAATTGTGCCTTTGGATTGGAAAATGGCAAATGTTACTCCATTATTTAAGGAGGGAGAAACCAGGTAACTGCATACCTGATGGTTCTAACATTAGTTGTTGGGAAGTTACTGGAATCTGTAATCAGGGACAGAGTGGCCGAGCATTTGGACAAGTGAGAGCTGACTAAAGGGAGTCAGCATTGATTTGTGAAGGGCAGGTCATGCCTGACTAATTGAGTTGACATTTTTGAGAAGGTCACTGGTATGGTGCAGAGCGGAGTATCTATGTGTGTTGTACATATGGCATACCATTACCATCCTCAAGATACCAAAAGTGGAAGCGCACAGAACTGGGGCTAACCTTGTAACATGAGTTAGTAATTGGTTGGGAGGTAGGAGACAGTGAGGAGGGATAAAGGAAATGCAGTATGATTGGCGGGGTGTAACAATTGTTCTTCGGGGATCTGTACTGGAATCTCAGCTTTTCACCATATATATTAATAAATTGGATGAAGGAATAGAGAGTTGTATACCCAAGTTTGTGGATGACACTAAGTTAGGAAGCATAGTAAGTTGTGTGAATGGGAGCAGAGAGTTACAAAGGGACATCGACAGACTATGTGAGTGTACAAACCCTTGGCAGATGGAGTTCAATCTGGGGAAATGTGAAGTTTGCCACTTTGAATCCAAGAAAGACAAATTAAAATGTTTCTAATGGGGAAGAATTAGGAGCTGCGAAGGAGCAGAGGGATTTTGGTATCCATGTAAACAAATCACAAAAAAAAGGAAACCAATTAAAATGGCTAATATAGTGTTGGCCTTTATCTCTGGGGGCTGGAATACAAAGGCTCAAGGGACTGAGTGGGGCCTACTCCTGTTCCTATGTTCCTGTGAATCTTGCCATTATCGTCTGAGACAAAGGAATTTCTATTATAAATGGTGACAGACATTTACAATAAAAACTACTCCAGTAGCATTTCAGAGGTAAAAATATATCTTGGTGTGAACTTGCCTGAAAATAGTTTAAAGCAGTATCGAATCAAATCAGTATGTTTCCATGACCGTGATAATGAACTGGGATATCTGGTCGTGTAGTGCTGCATTCACCCTTCTGTCTGGTGCTATTTATCTCCTGGTACCTTCTGGTGCATAGATAAAGTAAATACAATCCTGTGTTCTCACTCTATGCTTGTTCTCCCCTGCCAGGCTGTGTGTTTAGGAGGTGTGTTAACTGGCCTCAGAAGTTGGATGCTTGCAAACTGGCTGTTATGGTTTCCAGGCCATCTGCACAACCTGCTAGCTTCCGCCCATTGCAGAGCTAAACCGGGAGCTTGGTCACTCAATCATATTGTCTCAGACTGAATATGAAACTGGTAGTGTTAGGGGCGAATTACTGAAGTAGAACATGATGTTTGCCACTTGCCCATACAGGGCATCACAAGAAAGCACCACTCTCGTCCCCATCTGTCACAAAACCACAAATTCAAATTAGTTAAACTCTAATGCATTGTGCACAAAGAATCATAGAATCATATGTGGAACAAACTCCCTTCTCTCCCTGCCACACAACCCCCCAACCCCAAGCCTCTTCACACGCTAAAAAACATAATTTCAGTGTCTGTTTATAAAATGGACTGATTCCCAAGCACCTTGCCCGATAAAGAGGACAATCTCATTGTAAATGTGCAGATGGTCACTAAATGCAGGCCATTAAGTGACTGCACTTTAGAAATGCTTCATTGCTGTAAAGTGCATTGGGACATCCCGAGTTTGTTGAAAGCACTATATGGCCAGGGAATAAATAGTTATAGAACAGGAGGGTAAAAAGATGGTTAAACATAAAGTGTGAGAAAATCCTATTAAAAATGAGTTAAACTGTGTTTGCAGCAATTAACAGTCTCTGTAATAAAATAGAGGAACTGAGGCAATAATAATAGGGATTACTTAGACATGGCTACAGAAAAATCAGGACTGGGAATTAAATATTGCAGGGTATAACATATTTAGAAAAGATAGGGGAAAAGGAGAGGTGGAGTAGTTGTACTTTAGGGATAACAAAATGGCAGTAGAAAAAAAGCGACGCAGTTATCAGCAGAACAAAAATAGAATCCATGCAGATAGAGATAAAATATAATAAAGGATCAATCACACTAATGGGGATAGTCTACAGGCGAGCTAATAGTGGAAAGGAGGTTGAGGAAGAAATAAGAAAACAAACAGGCAAAGGGGGAATTTCAACTACCTTGATACTAACTGGTCAGAAGAAGTAGGTAAAGGAGATAAAGGAATGAAGTTCCTACAATATGTACAGGACTCCTTTGCAACCCAATATGCAAGAAGTCCAACAAGAGAGGATTAGTTATTGGATCTAGTAATGTGGAATGAACCAGAGCAGATAAAAGAAGTAAAAGTAGGGGAACATCTGGCCAATAGTGACCATCATATAATTCGCTTTAAGATAACAATTGAGAAGGACATTGGAGAAAAGCCAATTTTGTCAGACTGAGAATAGAACTTGGAGAAAATAAAATGGAAAACAATATTGACAAAAATTGTTGTCGAACAGCAGTGGGAAATATTTAAAATGGTGTTTAACAGTCCGGGAAAATATATATTCTGCTAAAAAAACAAGAACAAGCTAAACACTAATGAGACACCATGGATGTATAAAGACTATGGAAAAATTGAGGGCAAGGAGTGAGGTATACACTAAGTACATGGACAGCAGGGGAGAGTATGACGAGATGAGATACAAAGAGATTAGGAGAGAAGTCAAAAAATCAATTAAAACGGCAAAAAGAAACTATGAAATTAAATTATCAAGGAACATAAAACAAAGTACTAAAATATTTTACAGGCGTATAAATTAAAAAAAGGAAAGTCGGGATGGGAATAGGGCCACGAAAGAATGGACAGGATAATATCATGGGGAGCGATAGAAAGATGGCAGAAATATTAAATAATTACTTTGCTTCAATATTTACCAGGGAGAAACAGATGGACATGACATCGGATGATGAGATTAATAATGAGATAACTATTTTAAATGAAACGAGATATATTAAATAAACTAATCAAACTCAGAGGATAAAACCCCTGGTCCGGACGGGTTATAGTCACATATTTTAAAAGAATCTAGGGAAGAGATACCAGAGGCATCACTGCAAGTATTTAATAATTGGTTAGAACAAGGCATCGTGCCAGAGGGCTGGTGGATAGCTAACATAATATCTATATTTAAGAAGGGAGCTAGAACATGTCTAGTGAACTTGTAGGCCAGTTAATTTAACATCGGTAGAAAAACTAATGGAATTCCTACTAAAGGAGAAAATAGAAGAACATCTAGAAAACCAAAATATAATGAATAGTCAATATGGGTTTCAAAAGGGAAAGACTTGCTTTACCAACCTCATTGAATTTTTTGAAGAGGTAACAGAGAGTAGACAAGTGTAATGCAGTCGATGTAATTTATATACATTTTCAAAAGGCCTTCGATAAGGTACCACATAATAGACTAATGAATAGGGTCAGAGCATGCGGGGTCAGGGGACAAGTAGCAGAAAGGGATAGCTAGCTGGTTTCAAGACAGAAAGCAGAGAGTAGGGGTAAAGGGTAGCTATTCACAGTGGCAGAAGGTGGGAAGTGGTGTTCCACAAAGATCAGTGCTGGGACCACTGTTGTTCACAATTTATATTAATGATTTAGACTTTGGAATCAAAACCACACTTTCTAAATTTGCAGATGACACCAAATTGGAGGGAGGCTGAGTGGTTATTCAATACTGAGGAGGACTGCAACAAATTACAAGAATACATTAATAAACTTGAAGAATGGGCATATGATTGCCAAATGAAATTCAACATCGATAAATGTGAGGTATTACATTTTGGTAAGAAAAATAAGTGGGTCACATATTACTTGGGAATACGAATCTAAGTGAGGTAAAAGAGCAAAGGGTTCTCGGAGTGCAGATACACAAATCACTGAAAGTAGCGACAGAGGTTAATAAGGCCATAAAAAGCAAACCAAATACTAGGGTTTATTTGCAGAGGGATTGAATTGAAAAGTAGAGCAGTGATGCTAAACTTGTATTGAACCTTGGATAGACCACACTTGGAATACTGTATATACCTATCAGAAAAGATTGATCAGGCTGGAGTCACTTTTAGCTTGAAAAGAGAAGGCTAAGGGGTGACCCAATAGAGATCTTTAAAATTATGACAATTTTTTTATAGAGTAGATACAGAGAAAGTGTTCCATTTGTGGGTTAGAGCAAAACTAGAGACCATCAATATAATATAGTCACCAAGAAATCAAATAGGGAATTCAGAAGGAACTTCTTTACCCAAAGAATGATGAGAATGTGGAACTCGCTACCACATAATAATAACTTTTATTTAGATAAGCGCTTTTAACGTAGGAAAACATCCCAAGGCGCTTCACACCAGTGTTACAAGACAAAACAGATAAATTTGACACCGAGCCACAAAAGAAGAAATTAAGGCAGATGGCCAAAAGCTTGGTTAAAGACGTAGGTTTTAAGAAGCGTCTTAAAGGAGTGTAGAGAGGTGGAGAGATTTAGGGAGTGAGTTCCAGAGGTTAGGACCCAAACAGCTGAAGGCACGGCTACCGATGGTTGAGCAGTTATAATGAGGGATGTTCAAGAGGGCAGAATTTGAGCAGTGCAGACATCTTGTGGGGTTGTGAGACTGAAAAAGATTATAGATATAGGAAGGAACAAGGCCATGGAGTGATTTGTAAACCAGGATGAGAATTTTGAAATCAAGGCATTGTTTAACCGAAAGCCAATATAGGTCAGAAAGCACAGGCGTGATGGATGATCGTGATTTGGTTTGAGTTAGGACACGGGCTGCTGAGTTTTGGATGACCAAGTTTATGTAGTATAGAATGTGGGAGGCCAGTCAGGAGTGAGTTAGAATGGTCAAGACTAGAGGTAACAAAGGCATGAATGAGGGTTTCAGCAGCAGAAGAGCTGAGGTAGGGGCAGAGGTGGGAATGTTACAGAGGTGGAAAAAGGCCGTTTTAGTTACGCTATGGATATATGGCTGGAAACTCACTTCAGGGTCAAATATGACACCTAGGTTGCGAACAGTCTTGTTCACCCTCAGATTGATGCTAGGGAGAGGGATGGAGTCAGTGGTTATGGAACGCAGTTTGTGGCGGGGACCAAAGAAAATGGCTTCGGTCTTCCCAATATTTAATTGGAGAAAATTTCTGCTCATCCAGTACTAGTTGTCGGGCAAGCAATCTGACAGTTTAGATACCAAGCAGGGGTCGAGAGAAGTGGTGGAGCGGTAGAGCTGGGTATGGTCAGCGTACACGTGGAAACTGACTCCGTGTTTTCGGATGATATCGCCAAGGGGCAGCATATAGATGAGTATTAAGAGGGGGTCAAGGACAGATCCTTGGGGGACATCAGAGGTAACGATGCGGGATTGGGAAGTCATTGCAGGAGATTTTCTGGCTACGATTAGATAGATAAGAATGGAACCAGGCGAATGCATTCTTACCTAGCTGGACGTTGCTGGAGCGGCGTTGGAGGAGGATGGAGTGGCCAACTGTGTCAAAAGCTGCAGAGGAGGACGAGGAGGGATAGTTTACCTTTGTTCCACTCAAAGGATGTAATTTGTGACTTTGATGAATGGTCTGTTTCTGTGCTGTATATCCTGTGTAAATGCACGTCTTTTGTTTATTTTATTAAGCTTTATGTGAGAAGTGAAGCCTGTATTTTCATGTAGAGGTTTGCTTGCATTCAAAAATGATTAAAGTATGACCAAATGATCAAGGAAATGTAGATTAAAATAAAATAGAAAAGGGAGGTTTATGATAAATGTCAGGTACAGAATACAATTGAAAACTAGGCAGAATACAGAGAGTGCAGGGGGAGATTGGAAAAGGATACAAGAAGGGAAAATAGAAAATATGAAAAAAGGTTAGCAAATAACATAAAAATCTTTTATAAACATATAAAAAAGGAAATATTGTGGAGGTGGAGGGCATGACTGAAGTACTGAATGATTACTTTCCATCTGCCCTCACAAAAGAGAATGAAGTTAATGTCAGAGTGGGGGAGGTGGAGAAAGTAGAGATATTGGATGAGACAAAAAAGAGAGAAAGGAGGTTAAATAGGTTATCATTACTTAAAGTTAGCAAGTTGCTCAGTCCAGATGGAATACATCCTAGGTTGCTGAGGGAAGTTCTGACCACAATCGTTCAATCCTCCTTGGATATTGGAGTGGTACCAGAGGATTTTGGATTGTACCAAGGGATTGGAGGATTGCAAATGTTATAGCACTGTACAAAAAAGGGGAGAGGGATAAAACTGGTAAATACTGGCCAATCTGTCTAATGTCAGTTACTAGAAACTACGAGAGACAATTGTCAAGGACAACATTAATTCTCACTTAGAGAAGCATAAGTTAATAAGGGACAGCCAGCATGGATTTAGTAAAGGCGAATTATGTCTGACCAACCTGATTGAGCTTTTTGAGGTAACAGAAAGGGTTGATGAAGGTAGTGCAGTAGATGTGTATTATATAGACTTTCAAAAGGCATTTGATAAAATATCTCATAACAGACTTATTCTGAAAATAGAAACACATGGTATTAAAGGGACGGGGGTAACTTGGGTGCGTAATTGGCTAAGGGATAGGAGACAGAGAGTAGTGCTGAACGGATGTTTTTCTGACTGAAGAGAAAGATGCTGTGGGGTGCCCCCAAGGATTGGTATTAAGACCATTGTTTTTCTTGTATATAAATGACCTGGACATGGGTATAGGGAGTGCAATTTCAAAGTTTACTGATGATGCAAAACTTGACAATGTAGTAAATAGTGAGCATGATAGTAGCAGACTTCAGGAAGACAAAGACGGGCTGGTGAAATGGACAGACACATGGGAGATACAGTTCTTAGACCTTACAAAGGCCTTTGACACTGTCAACCGCGAGAGTCTATGGGGCGTCCTCCTCTGTTTCGGATGCACCCAAAAGTTTGTCACCATCTACCACCTGCTCCACGATGACATGCAGGCCGTAATCCTTACCAACGGATTCATCACAGACCCAATCCATGTCCGGACCGGGGTCAAACAGGGCTGTGTCATCGCCTCAACCCTTTTCTCAATCTTTCTCACCGCCGTGCTCCACCTCACAGTCAACAAGCTCCCTGCTGGAGTGGAACTAAACTACAGAACCAGTGGGAATCTGTTGAACCTATGCCATCTCCAGGCCAGATCCAAGACCACCACAACCTCTGTCGTCGAGCTACAGTACACGGACACCGCCTGCGTCTGCGCACATACAGAGGCTGCACTTCAGGACATAGTCGATGTATTTACTGAGGCGTACGAAAACATGGGCCTTACGCTAGTGATAGAGTATTCAAACAGGCTCATTTAGACAGGCTTTGAAAATTCACAGACCCCCAAGTCAAAGCTACTACGTGCTGCTCAGCATGTTGCATTAACTCATCAATCAACGTGACATTTTCGGACCTTGGGTAGCGAGCCAATAAAACGTTAA
This sequence comes from Pristiophorus japonicus, assembly GCF_044704955.1. Classification (NCBI taxonomy): domain Eukaryota; kingdom Metazoa; phylum Chordata; class Chondrichthyes; family Pristiophoridae; genus Pristiophorus; species Pristiophorus japonicus. The sequence continues at coordinate 85,800,305 of NC_091991.1, read as the reverse complement.
AAGACTTTCAATTGAGCCAATAAGGTCAAAGAAGGCGAGTTATTTTCTGTAAATTGATCCAGGTATAAAGCACAGCCATTTTGACCATGTGTCTCAGTAAGACAAAGAAACTGGCAATCAGCCAGCAGTTTGTTGCTCTCTGCCAGTATTAAAAAGTTAAAACTACCGGAGTTCGTATGTCATTGGAAATTAAGAGATCTAACAATTTTGGCGCTGTGAACAGGATCGCTGAGGAAAGAAACTGAATTTTGGACATCAGACCTACATATAGAGGTAAGGACTCCTCTTTTTTTTTAAAAAAGTCCTCTGTCAAAAGTCTAAATTCGCCTCTCCTTCTACGCGATTCCGAAAGCCTCCGGTTTGCGAACCCTCCGGTTGGTAGTCGGCTCGAGGTCCCATAGACCTCTAAACTTCGGCGGTGTGTTAGTTAATTAATCACCGACCTATTGATCAGCTAGAAAGCTTACGACTCGAGACCCCAGTAAAGAACTCAATATAATGGCAGCAGGAGATAACAACAAAGAATTGCCTACAACTGTTAAAGGTGGGCAGGCACCACCTCAAGTTTCTTTAGATTTAATTCTCGAACAGTTGAAAGAATACATAGAGCAACAATTCAACTTATCTAAAACCTGTATTAAGATCGAACAAAAGTACGGAACCTCCAAAGGACAATGGTCCTTGGACGAAATTAAAAGGGTCTGGGGAAAAACGACCCGTATGAAAAATAAAGAGCGAACTAGATGGTCCCTAGCGGTTATGGGCCAGATTTGAAACCGGAATGAAATTATAATGCGTTACCAACATGATTGAGAACTGACCAGTACGAAGGATCAATTGCAAGCAGTTTGTGCACAGCTGTGACAGAAAAAGCTTGAACTTGAAAAGCTGGAAGCGGAAGTTAAAGATCTTAAAAGTGAAATTAAAGAATGGAAAAAATCATTAGGTCAAAAGACAGTAATAGGAAAAGGAAATTGTATTGATCAATTCCCAGGGTACCCATGTTTGGATAAATTAAAAGCGCAAACCCGAAGACACGACCAAGGAATAGATACGGTTTCTGAATCCTCCGACAATACAGTGTCGGAGGATGATGAAGAATTAGGGGTGCGCTTTGCCCCGTTTAAAAAAAGACGAGTTGTAGTCAAATCAGAAGAGACTGCGGATGAGGGCGGAACCAAAAAAACAAAGAGAAGGGTGTGCGAAGAATACTTAGTTCATGATCCGGCAGACCCAGAGAAAATTGATAAATGGTCCAAGGAATTGCCCAATCCAAAGAAAGGGGGAGTAAAAACGTGGGACCAATTGGACCGCTTAAGAAATATATATCAACTTCATCCCTGGGACGGAGTGCAAATTTTGACCATAATGGTGCCAAAAACACAGGGAAGAAAATTGCACGACAAGGTAGATGAAGCTTTGGGGCAGAATGAGCAAGAATTAGACGCAGGATGGGAAGTGATTAAACACTGGCTGCAAGCCTTCAGTCCAGCTAAGACAGACTGGGGAAAAATTGCAGAAAGGAACAGAGGAGGTCCTGGAGTATGACGAGCGGTTTAGATGCACGTGGCTAGAACATTCAGGTATGAATAATACGGATGAGGAAATGGATGAACAAGTGTTTGGACCCCTGAAAGCAGCTTTCGTGGTAGGTCTAAAGCCAGAACTGTCCAAAATGCTTAAGGTAGTGTTACCGGACTGGGAAGGTAGAGGAACTACCTTTGCAGCATTGGTGGATCGATGTAACCAATTAGATCGGGATATGGGAGCTAAAGTCCGAGCTGTACAGGCTATGGGATGGAAATCCCAGGATTCCGATAAACAGTCATCAGGAAAATTACCCGGAAAATGTCATTATTGTGGGAAAGAAGGTCACTGGGCCAAGACGTGCAGGGCAAAACAGAAAGGTCGTGGCTGGGGAAGAGGACGCAGCCAGGGATACAATTCAACCAACAAGCCAGGCTTGTCACAAGATAACGACCTCATAGAAGCATTTAAGCGACTGACAATACAACAACAGAAGGAGTTACTTGGGATAGCAAAAAACGATTAGAGCCCACCTTGGCCCCCCTCCTTGCATTAATACAACAAAGGGGAGATGGGCTATATAACTGTGAGGGTGGGCGATAAGGATGTGGACTGTCTTTTAGACACAGGGGCGGAATTAACATGCTTACCCCAATGATATCCTGCTAGCTTCAAACACAGAAGAACAGCATGAACAAGATTTACGAGCTTTGCTGGATCACCTTCGGCTGAAAGGACATAAAGCCAGCATCGACAAAGCACAAATCACCAAGAAGGAACACCATGGCCCCAGGCACTACCAATAGTGCTATGCAGCATTAGGGCAACCCCGAATAGAACTACAGGTCTAAGCCCATTTGAAATTATAACAGGAAGACCCATGTCGCTGCCAGGAACTATCGATTTACGGAAAGCTGATGTTCACTTAATGAGTGACACTTTGTTATCATACTGTCAGAACTTAACCAATGCTATTAGTTCTGTTTCCCGACAGGTATCGGCAGGTTAGGGTAATCCAACCGAAGGAGGACACGACATCATCCCGGGAGTCTGGGTGTATGTGAAAAAGTTGCATAAAGAACCTTTGGGTGCCAAATGAGAGGGACCTTATCAAGTGTTATTGACCACCCAGGCAGCTGTTAAAGTCCAAGGAAAGAAAGCCTGGATCCACGCTTCACACGTTAAACGAGCACCCGTAACTGAAGCTGAAATCTAATAAGGACAATTACTTTCTGCGAAAATGTATAAATTTACTGTATTATTGATTGTAGGTATTCTAGGCATAGGCCTACTTCTTACTAGCCGACCTTCTGCACCAAAGGGAAATAGTAGGGTAGCAAGGGAATTACATGTAAATACCTTTTTATATATGTCATACATTTATGCCAAACAAGGTAACATTTCTGGTTGTTGGGTGTGTGCACATATTCCTATTCACTCGAAGGGAGGGATTCCCTTGAGGTCAGTTCCCTTGAATATCTCGGAAATGGCTGAGTGGATAATTAATCAAAATAAAACAGGCAATGCGTTTCAGGATACGGAAAACTGGGCACGTAAATGGAAGTCAGCAGGTTACAATCTGACTACCTTTGAAGGGAGATACCAACCGTGGTACAATAATTCCAAACGGCCCCCATTTTTTGTTATCACTAATACAACGGGAATAGGAAGACCGGGGGAATCGGTCTGTCTGATTAGAAACATCAAAGGAGGCCAAAATATGGGGTATAGTAACTGCTCCCGGAATTATAATATAATCAAGCCACGGAACCGTCCAAACTGGGCCGATGTGGGAATTTTTAACGTAACGGGGATTCTGAATAAAACAGATGGAAAAGCCTGGACAGGCCCCGGAGTGTTGCTGACAAAGAAACAGCTAACATTCATTGCATATAATGGCACCTATTGGGTGTGTGGCCACAAGGCCTACCCTTGGCTGCCCCAGAATTGGATGGGATCCTGCTATTTAGCCTACATTGTGCCTTATATGTATCATATAAAGTCACTGTCGGAACATTTACACCGTCCTAAGAGAGCTATCACAGAAACAGAGAGGTTCTTTGCCATTCTGATCCCTGGGTATGGGACCGCCAAACTGGCAAGGGAATCCATTAACATGGCATCCGTTGTGCAACGAGTAGCCAATGATACCTCAGAGGCCCTAGTTAAAATCAATGTAGAAATGGTAGCAATCCGCACAGTAGCCCTACAGAATAGACTGGCCCTTGATTACATCCTGGCTGAAAAGGGAGATACTTGTTCCCTACTCGGAACTGAGTGTTGCACATATATCCCAGATAGCTCCGAAGAAATTACCCACTTAGCGGAGCATATCCAAAAGGAGGTAGAAAAACTTAAGCAACCCCCATCATTCACTTTGTGGAGTGGAGCCACTGAATGGCTAGGTTCAATAGGAACTTCATTGGTGGAAGGTTTAATTCTATTTGTTGTAATTGTTTTACTTTTATATTGTTTGTTTATGTTGATTAAATGTTGTTGCGACCAGGCGGCTGTAGCTGCTGTCCCGCATGTGAGACACCTTGCAGGTCCCAGCAGACCGTCTGTAAGTGGCATAGGGGTATGTTATGCTTAAGGAAAGGTTGTTTACTGGTTGAACTAAGATATTGATTTGGATTAAGTTGGAATAAGGTTAATTAACCTATTAAAACCAGACTTCCATTGTGGCCACGATGGAATTCGGGTTGGTGTAAATTTGTTTGGAAGCTACTAGTTCGGACATGTGGCGAAACACATCAACAAATTTTGGAAGGAAACTCTATTAACATGTATGAAATTATTTTGTAGAATGTTTAACCAGTGATACCTGAAGTTTTATGATTCAGTTTGTGAAAGAATCAAAGGGGGGATTGATAGAGTATTCAAACAGGCTCATTTAGACAGGCTTTGAAAATTCACAGACCCCCAAGTCAAAGCTACTATGTGCTGCTCAGCATGTTGCATTAACTCATCAATCAACTTGACATTTTCGGACCTTGGGTAGCGAGCCAATAAAACGTTAAAAGACTTTCAATTGAGCCAATAAGGTCAAAGAAGGCGAGTTATTTTCTGTAAATTGATCCAGGTATAAAGCACAGCCATTTTGACCATGTGTCTCAGTAAGACAAAGAAACTGGCAATCAGCCAGCAGTTTGTTGCTCTCTGCCAGTATTAAAAAGTTAAAACTATCATCGGAGTTCGTATGTCATTGGAAATTAAGAGATCTAACAGCTAGACACCCGTAAGACAAAGGTCCTCCACCAGCCAGTCCTCACCGCACAGCGCTGCCCCCCAATCATCAAGATCCACGGCGCGGCCCTGGACACCGTGGACCACTTCCCATATCTCGGGAGCCTCCTATCAACAAGAGCAGGCATCGACGACGAGATCCAACACCGCCTTCAGTGCAGCCTTCGGCCGCCTGAGGAAAAGAGTATTTGAAGACCAGGCCCTCAAAACTGTCACCAAGCTCATGGTCTACAGAGCTGTAGTAATACCTGCCCTCCTGTATGGCTCAGAGACATGGACCATGTACAGTGGAGACCTCAAGTTGCTGGAGAAATATCACCAATGATGTCTCCGCAAGATCCGAAAAATCCCCTGGGAGGACAGGCGTACCAACATCAGCGTCCTCATTCAGGCTAACATCCCCAGCATTGAAGCACTGACCACACTCGATCAGCTCCGCTGGGCAGGCCACATAGTCTGCATGCCAGACATGAGACTCCCAAAGCAAGTGCTCTACTCGGAGCTCCTTCACGGCAAACGAGCCAAAGGTGGGCAGCGGAAATGCTACAAGGACACCCTCAAAGCCTCCCTGATAAAGTGTGACATCTCCACTGACACCTAGGAGTCCCTGGCCCAAGACCGCCCTAAGTGGAGACAGTGCATCCGAGAGAGCGCTGAGCACCTCTAGCCTTGACGTCGAGAGCATGCAGAAATCAAGCGCAGACAGCGGAGTGAGTGTGCGGCAGTCCCACCCACCTCTTCCCTCATAGACTGTCTGTCCCACCTGTGACAGGGTCTGTGGCTCTCGTATTGGACTGTTCAGCCACCAAAGAACTCACTTCAGGAGTGGAAGCAATTCTTCCTCGATTCCGAGGGACTGTCTATTGATGATGATGACAGTTTAATGTGGATATCTGTGAAGTGATGCACTTTGGGAGAAACAACATCTTGAGGCAGTATAATATAAATGGTACTATCTTGAAGGGGTTGCAAGAATAGAGGAACCTGGGAATGCATATTTGTAAGCCTTTGAAGGTGGCAGAGCAAGTTGATAAGAAAGCGAATGGGCTACTTGGCTTTGTAAATGGGGATATTGAATACATAAACAAGGAAGTCATGTTAAACCTTTATAAATCTCTGGTTCGGCCTCAGCTGGAATATTGTGTATAATTCTGGGCACCCCATTTTAGAAAGGATATCAAGGCCTTGGAGAGGGTACAGAGGAGGTTTAGCAGAATGATACCAGGGATGAGGAAGTTTGGTTATGTAGAGATTGGAGAAGCTGGGATTCTTACAGCAGAGAAGGTTAATGGGAGACCCAATAGAGGTATTCAACATTCTGAGGGGTTTTGATAGAGCACGAAGGGAGATACTATTTCCTCTGGCAATTGAGTCGGTAATCAGATGCCATAGATTTTAAATAATTCACAAAACAACTAGAGGGGAAATGAGGAGAAATGTCTTCACACAAAGTGGAACGCACGACCTAAAAGGATGGTGGAATCAGATTCCATCGGGACTTTTAAAAGGCTTGAAGAGAACTGATTTGTGGGGTTCTGGGAAAGAAGCTGGTTTGTGGGACTAATTTGGATAGTTCTTTCAAAGGGCCGGCACAGGCATAACTGGCCAAATGGCCTCTTTCTGTGCTGTAAGTGGATGCAGAGTTGTGTTGGGCCAACATCCGGACCTTTGTACCTCAAGGGCCCAGGTCTGTCTCTGTGATATATAACATATGAAACAAGTCCTGTTTATATCATGGCAATAGCAGAAGGAACACAAATCATTGAAGATGTTAGCGTAGATCAGACACTGTCCGTTCACCTCTGGGATCTGGATTTGGATCCAGCCCAGACTGATGGGTTGAAACTCTTCTCTCGCGTGAATGTCAGTTTGGGCCAGTCTTATTCCAGATCCTAGTGGGCATGGGCACACTGAAAAGTTGCCATAAAATTGGCAATCTCACTCTGAATCTTTAGGAGGGCTGGTGTGGGAAATAGAACTTTTGATATTGGTGTTGAGGTGTGCTGTTGAGTAAATTCTTATCTGCATTAACAAAATCACAATATTTAACATTTAGACGGAGCACTCTGCAAGCAAGAAAGCTTGCAATAAGGCATTGATCAACAGTGGTTATTTTTTTTTAAAAAGCTTTGCCAATAAATACTGGTACCTGTGAAATATTTTGTCCGAGTAATGCAAAATTGGTACTGATGCCTCCAAACCTTCTATAGAAAAAACCTTTTCCTGTTGCATAGTTTGAATAAGCTGTGTCTCATCGCACATGGGCAAGACCTGCTGTTTAAACTAGCCACAGCATTATCAATGAATGCACAAGAACCGTAAGAATGAATGGTTACCAAGGAAACCACTTTACCACACTGCTGCCATCTGTTGGCTGTTTTGTGTGTTTGTTTGCCAAGGAAGTCAAAATGGGCTGACTGTAGCAATCGTACAATGTTTGTTCAAATGTTCACAGACTTCTTTTGAACTGTTTTTAAATTATTGTGCCAGTGTTAATTTGTGAGTGCAATTGCATTTTTATTTTCTATATTTGCAATCCAAGCCGATGACCTTATCCTTCAATTTTCCTCATTTCACCTGTTTTGCTCTCCTTAATGTTAAGTGTTTTGAGAAGCTTTCCTTCACGTAAGTTGAGCTATAGAACCATAGAAGTTAACACAGAAGGAGGGAGGCCATTTGACCCATCGTGTCTTTGCTGGTACTCCTTACCAGAATTCAAAACTAATCCCACTGCCCTGCTCTCTCCCCACAGCCCTGTATTGTCTAATGCTTCAAATATGTATTCAATTTGCCATAAAAGATAACATCTGTCTCTGCCTCTGCTACTCTATGACAAAATATTATACATTCCAACAACCCTTTAACTGAAGAAATGTTTCCTGACCCCTCTCCTTTGTTAGTGACAATTTTATGTGAATGACCTTCACCCCCCATTCCCCCCGACACTCATTCTCCAATCCGAGGAAATACTCTTTCCTTGTCTAACTTAGCAAAGCTATTTATAATTTCCAAAATCTACTGAATCTCCTCTTGGCCTTCTCTGCTCCAGTGGAAAACATCCCAGTATCTTGTCTATGCTCATAACAGAAGTTTCCCATCCTGGTGAACCTAGGCTGAAAGCACTCCATTGTCTTAGTGTCCTTTCTTTAATGAGACGCCCAAAACTGCACATCAAGGTTTTATTTAAAAAAAAAATTATCATTACCTCTTTACCCTCTTTCTTTATGCCCCTATTTATAAAAGCCAAATGCTGTTGGCCTTTTTATGGCTTTATCTGGCGCTTCCAGGGAATTGTGTGTTTAAACCCCTAGGTTTCTCAGCGAATCCAGATCCTTCAGTTTCTTTAAGTGTGAACTCCTATTCCTTGCTTTCCTCCCAAAATGTATTGCCTCACACTTCTCCACATTAAGTTGCTTGTTCTTCTTGTCTGCCCGTTTGCTGAACCTGTCTGCCCTCCTGAGGTTTCGTACAGTCCTCCTTTTGTGTTGTCAGCACATTAACAGCATTTGTGGGAGTACCTTCACCACATGGATTGCAGTCGTTCAAGAAGAAGGAACACCACCTTCTCCAGGGCAACGAGGAGTGGGCAACAAACGTTGGCATTGCCAGCGGCGCTCGTATTCCAAGAATGGATGAAAAACAATTGAGATTGCGCTCCATGCGCCCAAGTCCAAATCATTTCTGTATACCAAGAACAAAAGTAAATCTAGCACGGAATCCTAGAGTACACCATATCCAATCCGAGCAACACCCGTTTACCCTAATCTAATGTAGAATTGCAATAGTCACATAATAGTCACTGCACTTGAAAGTAATTCATTGTAATTGGAACTCTTCAAGATGTTTGAATGGCATGCTTAAGGTGCTCCTTTTAAGGCTCATCCCCTTTCCAGACATTAATGTGACGCACCTATCTCCTCACCCTATCCCATGACCTCCTTTCTTTCCAGAAACGCATCCAATTATCTCATGTTCATAAACACCATCCATCTGAATGGCTATTCCTGATTCTATGCACCATTTTATATTTACACAAATGATTGAATGTGTGCTCTGGAATATTATTCCATCAAAGTATGCTTTTCATGTTTAAAATCTATTGTAGAGATGACATTTTCTAGGCATTACCAATGGTTAGTATTGTTGGGCTGGATTGAGTGTCGTTTTTGCTCTGTTTGATTTTTTTTTTTTCCTTGTCCAATTCCAGGTTCTCCGAGCCAATCAAGAGCTCACGTTCATGGTGACCGCAGGCCCCGTTGTTTTCTCTGGACCAGCTGTGCTTAACACTCTCACCCGAACCATACTTGTTAGTGGTAACTCTCCACCCATTCTTTCCCTCCAGCCAGCTCTGGCAGTGCCGGACCACCAGACGCAGGTTCAAATTGGTGAGGGTCTACAATGTGTTGACTGATTCATGCTCAACTTGTGCACCTGTTCAAGATTTTTGGCATCCACATTTAGTTCAAGAATCCCATCTCATTAACTTGTCAAGTGGATGACATATTAATATTGGGTCATGTTTCAAAAATAAAAGGGATTGTGGAGCTCCCTTGATGTATTGAATCATGTGGTGTGCTAATGAGTCACCTTGGCTAGAAGATGTTGGCCTCAGCATCCCTGAACTAGGAAGGAAAAAGGATTAGCCAGGGTTCCCATCCTGACTGCTATCCAATGGTGTCAGCTTTGGCTCAGTGGTAGCATTCTTGCCTCTGAGTGTGGGTTCAAGCTCACCAGAGATTTGAGCACATAATCTACATTAACAAGAAAAACTTGCATTTATATAGCATCTTTAACGTAGTACAACGTCCCAAGGCGCTTCGTCGAAGCTTAATCAAACACCGAACCACATAAGGAGATAGTGGGACAGGACTTGGTCAAAGAGGTAGGCTTTAAGGAGGGGTTTAAAGGAGGAGACAGAGGCAGAGAGGTTTTAGTGAGGCAATTCCAGAGCTTAAGGCCAAGGCAGCTGAAGGCACGGCTGCCAAGGGTAGAGCAGTTAAAATCAGGATTCCCGAGAGGCCGGATTTGCAGAAGTGCAGTGATCTCAGATGGTTGTAGTACTCGAGGAGGTTATAGAAATAGGGAGGAGCAAGGCCTTAGAGGGATTTAAAAACAAGGATGAGAATTTTAAAATGTTGCCGGACCAGGAGCCAATGCAGATCAGTGAGTATTGGGGTGATGCGTGAACAGGACTTGGAGCGAGTTAGGATATGGGCAGCAGCGTTTTGGATGAACTTACGTTTGTGGAGGATGGAAAATAGGATGACGGCCAGGAGGGCATTGGAATAGACATGTTTAGGCAGACACTTGAGTGCAGCACTGACAGAGGTGCCATATTTCGGATAAGACATTAAACCTCTGCGCTCTCAGGTGAATGTAAAAGATCCCATGGCAAAGAGGAGCATTGGGATTTATCCTCATTACCAGCACGGAAATCGATTATCTGATCAATAACCTCATTGGTATTTGTATGATCTTATTGTGAGCAAGTTGGCTGCAACGTTTCCTTCATTACAACAGTGACTACACTTTAGAAATACTTCATTGTCTGTGTAGTGCTTTGAAAAGTGGCCAAAGGTGACTAGCTCTGCCATTGTAATTGTCTCATTGTGCTACTAACTCCCTGGTATTGCTGTAACCCAAATGAGAAAGAAAGACTCGCATTTATATAGTGCCTTTCATGACCACAGGGTGTCACGAAACATTTTGCAACCAATAAAGTACTTGAAGTGTATTCACTGTTATAATTTAGGAAACGTGGAAAACAATTTGCACACAGCATGGTCCTACAAACAGCAGTGGATAACGACCAGATTATCTGTTTTAGTGATGTCGGGTGAAGGATAATTATTGGCAAGGGTACCATGGAGAACTCCCCTGCTACATAAGAACATAAGAAATAGGAACAGGAGTAGGCCATACAGCCCCTCGAGCCTGCTCCGCCATTTAATAAGATCATGGCTGATCTGATCATGGACTCAGCTCAATTTCCCCACCCGCTCCCCATAACCCCTTATCCCCTTATCTCGTTCAAGAAACTGCCTATTTCTGTCTTAAATTTATTCAATGTCCCAGCTTCCACAGCTCTCTGAGGGAACAAATTCCACAGATTTACAACCCTCTGAAAGAAGAAATTTCTCCTCATCTCTGTTTTAAATGGGCGGCCCCTTATTCTAAGATGTCCTCGAGTTCTAGTCTCCCTCATCAGTGGGAACATCCTTCTGCATCCACCTTGTCAAGCCCCCTCATAATCTTAAACGTTTCGATAAGATCACCTCTCATTCTTCTGAACTCCAATGAGTAGAGGCCCAACCTACTCAACCTTTCCTCATAAGTCAACCTCCTCATCTCTGGAATCAACCTAATGAACCTAGGGGAAGTCCAAAACCAGGGGTCATAATCTAAGGATAAGGGGTAAGCCATTTAGGACCGAGATGAGGAGAAACTTCTTCACCCACTCAGAGAGTTGTTAACCTGTGGAATTCCCTACTGCAGAGAGTTGTTGATGGCAGTTCGTTAGATATATTCAAGAGGGAGTTAGATATGGCCCTTACGGCTGAAGGGATCAAGGGGTATGGAGAGAAAGCAGGAAAGGGTACTGAGGTGAAAGATCAACCATGATCTTATTGAATGGTGGTGCAGGCTCAAAGGGCCGAATGGCCTACTCCTGCACCTATTTTCTATGTTTCTCTGAACTGTCTCCAATGCAAGTATATCCTTTCGTAAATATTGAAACCAAAACTGCACGCAGTATTCCAGGTGTGGCCTCACCAATACCTTGTATAGTTGTAGCAAGACTTCCCTGCTTTAATACTCCATCCCCTTTGCAATAAAGGCCAAGATACCATTGGCCTTCCTGATCACTTGCACCTGCATACTACCCTTTTGTGCTTCATGCACAAATACCCCCATGTCCTGCTGTACTGCAGCACTTTGCAATCTTTCTCCATTTAAATAATAACTTGCTCTTTAATTTTTTTCTGCCAAAGTGCATGACCTCACACTTTCCAACATTATACTCCATTATGCTCTTTGAAATAGTGCTGTGGGGTCTTTTACTGCCACCTGAGGGAGCAGACGGTTTAATGTCTAATCCAAAGGACAACTCTTCTGACAATGCTGCACTCCTTCAGTACTGGACTGGAGTGTCACCATGTGCTCAAGTCTCTGGAGTGGGACTTGAACTCAAAACCTTCCGACTCAGTATTGCTTGCAACCCACTTTTCTTTGGTCCAATAATGGCTATAGAGGCTTGTTCCTCCCTGGCCTTTACAGATCTTCCACAGACAGAAGGGAAAATAGCAGTTGTGAGTTTATTGTCATTACTTGGCTTGGGCACTGATTTCTGTCAGTACTGTGGAACCCAGTCTCCGTGTATAGAATATTACAGATATGCTTCGAAAAGTGATATCAACTCGACATCCGATCTATTTAATTTTTCCACAGGGAATTTTTAAATTAAAATTGTCCACTATAAGTTCTCTCATATTTCCATAATTTGTTCAGATGCTGGAACCGATACTAATTCTACCTGGTATTCAGAATAGCAATGGCCAATTCTCTAAATATAAAAATTTCCCTCTGTGTTTGTCTGCATTTCTGTGCCTCATTGATACTTGCAACATCTTTTAAAATTGAATTTGGGAAGGAGCAGAGGCAGGGAATTTATTTGTTATCAATGGTTAGGGCCACATGCCAAAGCTGATAACGATGTGCTCCTGTTATAATATGTGCACTGGTTCATATGTCCTGTAAAATCCCTTTGTGCACTGATTTAGCACAGTCACCAACTCATTTAAAGTAATGACATCAAAAACTTGCATGTACAATGTAGAAAAATGTCACAACATAGTTCACAGACAAAGATAAGAATGGAGGTCGAGCTATTCTGGCGAGTTAAAGGAAATTACGAAACGGGTGGGTTTTAAGGAAACTTTTAATGGCAGATAAAGTAGAGAGATTGAGGGTTTTAAGAAGGGAATTCCAGAGAATGGAATCATTAGGAACGGGAGTAGGCCATTCAGCCGCTTGAGCTTACTCTGCCATTCAATTAGATCATGGTTAATCTGCACCTCTTCTCCATTTTCCCGCCTTTGTTCTATATTCTTATTGATCTCAATCTTGACATTTCTAATTGGCCCTCAGCATTCACAGCCTTTTGGGGAGAGAGTTCCAGATTTCTCCTACCCTTTGTGTGAAAAAGTGCTTCCTGGTTTTGCTCTTGAGTGACCTGGCTGTAATTTTAAGAATATGTCCTCTTGTTTATGATTCTCCAGCAGAGGAAATGGTTTCTCTGTATGCATCTTATCAAATCCTTTTAACATTTTAAACACCTCAATTAGCTCACCTCTTCATCTTCTATACTCTAGGCAATACAAGCCTAGTCTATGCAACCTGTCCTCATGATTTAACCATTTTAGCCTCAGTATAATTCTGGTGAACCTGTGCTGCATCCCCTCCAAGGTCACTACATACTTCCTGAGGTGCAATGCCCAAAACTGAACGCAGTACTCCAGATTGGGTCTGACAAGGCTCTATATAACTGAAACACAACTTTCTCCCCATTGTATTTCAGCCCCCTTGAGATAAAGGTCAGTATTGCATTAGCCTTGATTGTTTTTTGTCCCTGTCTTAATCAGCTTTTAATGATTTGTGTAATTGGACTCTCAAATCTCTTTGCTCCTCCACAGTTTCTACTTTCTCAACATTTAGAGAAAACGCCAATTTATCTTTGGGGTCTAAAGTGGATGAACTCACATTTGCCCACATTAAACTGTATCTGCCACAGTTTTGTCTACTCACTCAATCTGTCGGTGTCCCTTTGCAATGTCTTGCTCCCATCTACACTAGTTACTGTCGCTCCTAACTTAGTGTCATCTGCAAACTTGGATATGCAGCTCTCTATTCCTTCATTCAAGTAATTAATATATATGGTGAAAAGTTGAAACCCAGTACAGATCCCTGAGGAACACCACTCATCACATCCTGCCAATCAGAGTACCTACCACTTATCCCCACTGTCTGTTCCTACCTCGCAACCGATGTCTAACACAACTCAAAAGGCTACCTCCAATTCCATGCACTCTAATTTTTGCTAATAATCTCATTAGTGGAACCTTATTGAATGATTTGTGGAAGTTCTTATAGATAATATTCCTGGACACTGTCTTATCTGCCTTATTAGTGAGCTGCTCAAAAAATTGTATTGGATTAGTTTGTCAGACTTAACGAAGCCATGTTGACTTTTTCTGATCAGCTCAATAGTATAATGAAGTGTTTGTTATTAACGCCTTCTATGTGTATAATAGGTCCAAACAAAATCCTGTTGGCACAATAAAAAAAGCATTTAATTGTATCAGATCTTAAACCACATTTGTGTACATAATGAATGCAAACTGGTAATTCACTGAACATGACATGAGGTGGGTCCAACTCAATGTTCCCTTTCAGCTCTCTGCCGGTCCGGCTTTTCCAATGTTAAGTTTTACACATGAGCATGAATTGTGACTGGGCCGCGCGCCCCCCCAAAAATAATTAGGGTAACATTGGGACTCCAACTTCATTTACTGCCAGTGGTGCGCTTGTGGTTCTAGCTCTCCATGGGTTGAATTGCATATTAATTGGTTTCCAATGGAGCTGTGGAATGTGAATTATTTGAGGTATATCTGCTATTAACTTGTGTTCAAACAACAACAGAAGTGTCATGATGTCTGGTGCCAAATTACCTTCTTTAGACTAGAACCTGCCAAATTCTGCTGAAAATAATGAAAGAGTGTGTGATACTGAAGTGTACAACATTGCGGATGTGAGTAAGTCACAAGAGTAAACATTGATGTGTTTCTGTTCTTAGCCTGGCCTTGAATGTGGAAGGTTGTCTGTCAGAGTCCATTGTTGCCAATTGCTCAAGCACTTTTCTGATTTGCTCTGACTAGACTGTTCAACATTGAGTCACTTTCGCAGCCTCGGGTGGCCGGTCGCCTTAAAATATATTACTGTAACATTGCTGCTTTTTCATGAGGCACAAATGATGATTTTTCATACATTCTTCTGCCTTCAAGTCTCAGCGGCCTAACCCTTCCAAGGGTCCTGATTGTGTGAGAGAGACGAGTAGTATTGTCGATGTGCTGTTGGGAACGTTTGTGTCTCCCTTGCAGAATGTAATTTGGAAAAAGTGCCATTTTTTATAGAACATCATTAATAGGAGCAGGTAATATGCCAGTGGAAATACTTTTCTATATGTGTAGCAACTCAGAGGTAAAGGAACAACACAGTGCCGTTTCAAAGGAGAAGGGCCGTAAGACTGATCCCTCAAAACCATAGAGGTTTACAGCACACAGGATGGCCATGTGGCCCACCATACATTTGCCGTAACAATATAGAAATAATCCCATCGCCTGGTTCCACATCTAACAACATTATACATAAAAAAGTTGTTGAGCAGAGGTTGGAAAGACACGGTCATTCCTAAGAAAATAAGAAATAGGAGCAGGAGTCGGCCACCTGGTCCCTCGAGCCTACTCCGCCATTCAATAAGATCATGGCTGATCTGATCATGGACTCGGCTCCACTTCCCTGCCCACTCCCCATAAACCCCTTATTCCCTTATCGCTCAAAAATCTGTCTATCTCCGCCTTAAATATATTCCATGACCCAGCCTCCACAACTCTCTGGGGCAGAGAATACCATAGATTCACAACCCTCTGAGAGAAGAAATTCCTCCTCATCTCAGTTTTAAATGGGCGACCCCTTATTCTGAAACTATGTCCCCTAGTTTTAGTTTCACCTATGAGTGGAAATATCCTCTCTGCATCCACCTTGTCTAGCCCCCTCACTATCTTATATGAAAAGCGATGAATGGAATACATAAATAACCAAGTGGAATAGGAAAGGTTGATCCCGAGTACTGTTTCAGGTTCAACCATGACTACAAGACTAGGTACAAACTAGTATGAGGCAAGTTTAGTTGAATGTCTCTTCACAGAAACAATGATAAGTACCAGAAATGATTGGTTGTGGGAGAATTCAGTTAGATGTTGTGATCATTGGTTCCAGTGGAAAGATGGGCTGAATGACCCCCCTCATCAATAGTTGTGACCTTTGTGGAATCATCTGCAAAAATGTTCAAATCCAACATTTTTTTAATATACTAATTGATAATCTGTAGCATTGCACACAGTAAGTCAAAGAATGTGGTCTCTCTCTTGTCTTTGTATCTCTGTTTCTGTCTCTTTTTACTACTTTCTCTTCTCCTCCTCTCAACTCTTCATTTTGCTTCTCCCTATCTTTCTTCTTTCCTTTTGGGTTGCGGATGATGTGGTGTGGTGGAGAAAGCAACCACCAATGGCTGAAAGCTGCACTTGGGGTTGTGGGAAAAATGTAGCTCCCAGCTGCTTGCATCCCGCCCCTTCCTGCAATCGTGCTTTTCCCCAACCCCTCACTCGCATTACATCTCCTACCCCATCACCTTCCCGTTACCCTTTCCCGTACCTACTACTCACATCACTTCCCTTATCTCTTCCACTTTAAATTACCTGCTCAATCCCTATATTCTCCCCTTCTCCTTGCTCACATTGCTCTTAATTTGCCTTCCACTTCCTCCCACCCCATGGTTGAATCGCAAGAGGCCAGTAATCTTCAATTTGTTTTCCTCTGACCCTTCAGTCCTATCTTTAATCAGACATTCTTTTTTTAATTTTAAAAATATAAAAACTTAAGAAAACCACTGCGGATCAAAGATTTTCAGACGACATTTTGAGTAATTTGTGGGAAGAAGGCCTTGGAGAGGGTGCAGAGGAGATTTACTAGAATGGTACCAGGCACGAACGACTTCAGATATGCGGAGAGGCTAGGAAAGCTGAGGTTGTTCTCATTTGGGCAGAGAAGGGTAAGAGGAGATTTAGTTGAGGTGTTTAAAATTATGAAGGGTGTTGATAGGGAGATACTGTTTCCACTGGCAGGAGGGTCGGTAACCAGAGGGCACAGATTTAAGATAAATGGCAAAAGAACCAGGGGGGAGATAAGGAGAAACGTTTTACACAGCGAGTTGTTACGTTCTGGAATGCACTGCCTGAAAGGGCGGTGGAAGCAGATTCAATAGTAACTTTCAAAAGGGAATTGGATAAATACTTAAAAAAGAGAAATTTGTAGGGCTATGGGGAAAGAGCAGATGAGTGGGACGAGTTGAATAGTTTCAAAGAGCTGACACAGGCACGATGGGCGGAATGGCGGCCTCCTGTGCTGTATGATTCTATGGGGCCGAAATTGCCCTCGGCAGAAAATTGGGGAGGGCCCTTTGAATGAACCGGAAATTTACTGCCCGGCGAGAGTCAGAGGGAAGAGCCGGAAAATTGGGCTCTTAAACTCTGACACCGCCTCCCAGCACTTTGAAGCAGTGTAGGATCGGGTTTGTGAGGGAGCAGACCGGTGTCCATCATGTGACGCAACATCCCTCCCTTTCACTTATAGGGGAGGGACGCTGCTACGCCGACGTGAAGCCCACTGGGCTATCCGGGAGGGGTATGGTCGGGCTAGTGGCCCAGCATCCAAATGAGGGTGTCAAGCTGCTTATTGACAGCCCGGCCACAATTGTTGGGCCGACTCGGGAGTCGTCCAACAAGTAAAATAAAATGGCGGCCGCGGCAGTGCAACCTCCCCTTTAGGGGCGGCCGCACTGTCCAGCCATTGGCTGTTTCCCGCCTTGCGAAACTGTCAGGGGCATCAACCAGCGGTGGCTGCGCTCCTGTGGGGGAATTTTCCCCGCGGGGTGGTAAGCAGTCGCCGCCGGTGGGTAAGGAGTTGGCGAGGCGGGGGAGGGGGGCGGGGGTGGAAACACGGGCGCGCTGGAAACCCATTCCCCCTGCCCCCGGCTCGGGCAATTGTGGATGGGTCAGCCCCACCACCAGCACCTGGGCGAAAAGGCCTTACTGCCCCAATAGAGGCGGTAATGAGCCTTGTGGAAGGGGGCAATTTCTCTCTTCCCCCCCCCCCCACCCGATTCTAAAACAGTACAGCACCACCTGCTGGCCAGATTGTGTACCAACAGGTGATAAGTTTATATTAGCAGTGTCCATTATAAATGTGGGCATAGAAATTTATAATAGAACAAAGTTGACACAAATATGTGACAAAATGTTTTTGAATGAAGGTGATTTTTTTTTACCAGCCTCCCCCTTGGAGATAGTTGTTCTCTGTCATGGATACTCATAATCTAGGCCACTTCCTTTCACAGAAATAAGAACTGTATTTCACTGGCAAAATCTTGGAATCCTAAGTTCTTAAAACATAATTTGGTTTATTGAGTGACCATAGTCAGCTCTGATCATAGGGAATCGTAGCTTCTTTCTTGTGTGCAAAGAAGGCATTTGCCTCTCATGTAAAAACAGCCAGTATCATGCAATATGATCCCTAGAAAATGGTGAAATTCCTGAATCCCATGTACCAAAATGCAATTTAGCTCTTTCAATCAGTATAAATCGGTAATATGCTCATGATGCAATTCTATGTACTTCAAAAATTACAATGTCTCGTGTCTCGCCTTCTTCTTCAGTTCTGCAGTTTGTCCCTCGTTATGTTGATGTGAGATTTTGCAACTTCACTCAGAGAATTGAGAAAGGATTGATAATGGCATTTACAGAAGTGCGCAGAAGACGACAAGAAACCGAAGGTTTTACTGTCCAGGTGAGAGTGAGTTTGACTTGTCTGGGGGAAACCGACGAAGATTTAAAAAAAAATAAGAATTGAGAGAACAGCAACTTGTAACATTATTTCCCAAGGCACTTCACAAGTGGGCGGTAAAATCAGACACTGATCAAAAATTGGGTGAAGTGTTAAGAGGCGGTGACTGAGCAAATAAGAATGGGTAGGTGTTTTGAGGAGGCTTTTGAAGGTGGAATGTGAAGTACTAAGTCAGAGAGATCAAGGAAGAGAATTCTCTTTGCAAGATCCACAGGGGTAGAGGGAGGAAGAAATGGAAGCGCAGAATGTGCAAACTGGTATGCAGGGTCAGATATGGCAGTCGTAGGGTGGAGTGATACCATGGAGGGTTTGTAGACATGGATAAGAATTTTGAAATCAAGACATTGGGCGAGGATAGTGGTGATGGGCAAATGGGATTTAGTACAGGATAAGATTGGCAAGGACAGTGGTGCTGGGCGCATGGGGGTAGGACAGGAGAAGAGGCAGGTTCTGGGTTTATGGATGAGCCTGGGTAGGTTGGAGATCCAGAAGCCAATAAGGCAGGCACTGAAAAAGCTGAATCTGGAGATGACTGAGTCCAGGATAGGAGGTTCAGAAACGATAGAGGTGAGTTAAGGATGTAGTTGAGTGATTTTGGGAAGGTGGAGAGAGACAGACCTGGTGATGGACTGGATTTGGTGAGTAACGGTCGGGCAGGACAGCAAGGTTGTGCACCATGGAATCTAATCTTATGGATATCCTGGGAAGGGATGGAATCAGCTTTGGGTTGTGGGATTCATGGTAAAAGTTGAATAGGATGGCTTTGGTCTTGCCAGTACTTAGCTGGCAGTAACTCTGGTGTAAGACAGACAGACAGCATGGTGAATGGATGGTGTTGGAGGAGAATTGAAGTGTCAACAGCATACACGTGGAAGCGGTATCTATGCATGTGGAGAAGTAATATTTAAAAATGCTTCAGTGTTGTACTGCATTGTCAGAAATAGCATCCTTCTGCTTCTTCCAGTGGCTGGAGATCCTACCAAGCAAGAATAAGTGAACTACTCTTCAGCTCATTCCTGTTCATACGATCTTGCTGTGCACAGAAAAAAAGACTACCACATTTGTCTACAGTATAATCACTGCTACTTCCCTGTCTGAGCATAAAATCTAGGCTATCACCTCAGTGCAGTGCTCCAATGTTGGAGGTGCTGCTGTCTTTTGGATGAGACGTTAAACCGAGGCCCATCCACCCTCTCAGATGGATGTAAAAGATCACATGATACTATGTCGAAGAAGAGGAGCAGGGAAATTCTCCCCCGGTGTATTGTCCAATATTTATCCTTTAACCAACAACACTAAAATTGATTGTCTGGTCAATGGGCTGGAATTTACTGTAACTGGTGAATGAACGGTCCCACCATTCGCTGGACTTGCCCGTTTAATTTCCATCAGCTTTTCTGCACAGCAAATTGCTGCAAGTGGGAGATCGAAACAATGCAGCGCCCTCTACAGGGCATCTGGAACCTGTGTGAACAGAGCAAGTCACTGTGTATTTCCTTAACCAATCAAGTTGAATCATTGTTAATAAGCAATGCAGAGTATGAACCAGGAATTGTAAATTAGAATAGTGAATTCAATGTCAAATCAGGTACAAAAAGCGAAGTAAAGAGAGGGAAAGAAAGATTGGATTAAAAGAGAGAGAAAAAAAGAGACAGGAAAATAAAAAAAAATGTATTAAATCAACATTTAAAAGCTGAAGGAATGAGGTCCCACACTTGTAATAGTTAGTTTTCAGTCATTTTCAGTTAGTTTTCTCCACATTCTGTGGCAAGTTTAGTCCGAATCTATGACATCAGTCAGGAACTTCATGGCGTTGAATACATTTGAATGGGGAGCCAGACGGCGAGATGCTGCTTTAGCGCAGCTGAGAGATGAGTGGCACATCTCGGACAGCAGCTGCCGGATTTTCGCATTTAACGGAGCATCTGCCCTTACCTGAAGTTGTTATCTGATTTGCGGATTAATAATAGTGAGTGCTGTTAACCTCACCATTATATAGAAACATAGAAAATAGGGGCAGGAGTAGGCCATTCGGCCCTTCGAGCCTGCACCACCATTCAGTAAGATCATGGCTGATCATTCACCTCATTACCCCTTTCCTGCTTTCTCTCCATACCCCTTGATCCCTTTAGCCGTACGGGCCATATCTAACTCCTTCTTGAATAAATCCAATGAACTGGCATCAACAACTCTCTGCGGTAGGGAATTCCACAGGTTAACAACTCTGAGTGAAGAAGTTTCTCCTCATCTCAGTCCTAAATGGCTTACCCCTTATCCTTCAACTGTGTCCCCTGGTTCTGGACTTCCCCAACATCGGGAACATTCTTCCTGCATCTAACCTGTCCAGTCCTGTCAGAATTTTATATGTTTCTATGAGCTCCCCTCTCATCCTTCTAAACTCCAGTGAATAAAGGCCCAGTCGATCCAGTCTCTCCTCATATGTCAGTCCAGCCATCCCCGGAATCAGTCTGGTGAACCTTTCCTCAATAGTAAGAACGTCCTTCCTCAGATTAGGAGACCAAAACTGAACACAATATTTCAGATGAGACCTCACCAAGGCTTGTACAACTGCAGTAAGACCTCCCTGCTTCTATAGTCAAATCCCTTTGCTATGAAGGCCAACATACCATTTGCCTTCTTCACCGCCTGCTGTACCTGCATGCCAACTTTCAATCACTGATGTACCATGACACTCGGGTCTCGTTGCACCTCCCCTTTTCCTAATCTGCCGCCATTCAGATAATATTCTGCCTTCGTGTTTTTGCCACCAAAGTGGATAACTTCACATTTATCCACATTATACTGCATCTGCCATGCATTTGCCCATTCACCTAATCTGTCCAAGTCACCCTGCAGCCTCTTAGCGTCCTCCTCACAGCTCACACCGCCAGTTTAGTGTCATCTGCAAACTTGGAGATATTACACTCAATTCCTTCATCTAAATCATTGATGTATATTGTAAATAGCTGGGGTTCCAACACTGAGTCCTGCGGCACCCCACTAGTCACTGCCTGCCATTCTGAAAAGGACCCCTTTATCCCGACTCTCTGCTTCCTGTCTGCTAACCAGTTCTCTATCCACGTCAGTACATTACTCCCAATACCGTGTGCTTTAATTTTGCACACCAATCTCTTGTGTGGGACCTTGTCAAAAGCCTTTTGAAAGTGCAAATGCACTATTGGGGGTACTGTACTGACTTGGATAGAATATTATCCATTGGTTCTCCCTTGTCCACTCTACTAGTTACATCCTCAAAAAATTCCAGAAGATTTGCCGAGCATGATTTCCCTTTCATAAATCCATGCTGACTTGGACCGATCCTGTCATTGCTTTCCAAATACGCTGTTATTTCATCTTTAATAATTGATTCCAACATTTTCCCCACTACTGATGTCAGGCTAACCGGTCTCTCATTATCTGTTTTCTCTCTCCCTCCTTTTATAAAAAGTGGTAAATTAGCTACCCTCCAGTCCATAGGAACTGATCCAGAGTCGATTGACTGTTGGAAAATGATCATCAATGAATCCATTATTTCTAGGGCCACTTCCATAAGTAGTCTGGGATGCAGAGTATCAGGCCCCGGGGATTTATCGGCCTTCAATCCCATCAATTTCCCGAACACAATTTCCCACCAAATAAGGATATCCTTCAGATCCTCCTTCTCACTAGACCCTCGGTCCCCTAGTACTTCCGGAAGGTTATTTGTGTCTTCCTTCGTGAAGACAGAACCAAAGTATTTGTTCAACTGGTCTGCCATTTCTTTGTTTCCCATTTTAAATTCACCTGAATCTGACTGCAAGGGACCTACGTTTGTCTTCACTAATCATTTTCTCTTCACATATATGTAGACGCTTTTGCAGTCAGTTTTTATGTTTCTGGCAAGCTTCCTCTCATACTCCATTTTCCCCCTCCTAATTAAACACTTTTTCCTCCTTTGAATTCTAAATTTCTCCCAGTCCTCAGGTTTGCTGCTTTTTCTGGCCAATTTATGTGCCTCTTCCTTGGATTTAACACTATCCTTAATTTCTGTTGTTAGCCACGGTTGAGCCACCTTCCCCGTTTTATTTTTACTCCAGACAGGTATGTACAATTGTTGAAGTTCATCCATGTGATCTTTAAATATTTGCCATTGCCTATCCATCGTCAACCCTTTAAGTATAATTTGCCAGTCTATTCTAGCCAATTCACGTCT
This sequence comes from Pristiophorus japonicus, assembly GCF_044704955.1. Classification (NCBI taxonomy): domain Eukaryota; kingdom Metazoa; phylum Chordata; class Chondrichthyes; family Pristiophoridae; genus Pristiophorus; species Pristiophorus japonicus. Next base: position 85,777,606 of record NC_091991.1, on the reverse strand, counting down.
CCTACCATCGAAGTTACCTTTCCTTAAGTTCAGGACCCTAGTTTCTGAATTAACTGTGTCACTCTCCATCTTAATAAAGAATTCTACCATATTATGGTCACTCTTCTCCAAGAGGCCTCGCACAACAAGATTGCTAATTAGTCCTTTCTGATTACACATCTCCCAATCTAGGATGGCCAGCCCTCTACTTGTTTCCTCGACATATTGGTCCAGAAAACCATCTCTAATCCAGGAAATCCTCCTCCACCGCATTGCTACCAGTTTGGTTAGCCCAATCTATATGTAGATTAAAGTCGCCATGATAACTGCTGTATCTTTATTGCACGCATCCCTAATTTCTTGTTTGATGCTGTCCCCAGCCTCACTACTACTGTTTGGTGGCCTGTACACAACTCCCAGTAGCGTTTTCTGCCCTTTGGTATTCCGCAGCTCCACCCATACAGATTTCACATCATCCAAGCTAATGTCCTTCCTTACTATTGCGTTAATTTCCTCTTTAACCAGCAATGCTACCCCACCTCCTTTTCCTTTCTGTCTATCCTTTCTGAATGTTGAATACCCCTGGATGTTGAGTTCCAAGCCTTGGTCACCATGGAGCCATGTCTCCGTGATGTCAGTTATATCATATTCATTAATTGCTGCCTGTGCAGTTAATTCGTCCACCTTATTATGAATACTCCTCGCATTGAGGCACAGAGCTGTCAGGCTTGTCTTTTTATCACACTTTGCCCTTTTAGAATTTTGCTGCAATGTGGCCCTTTTTGATTTTTGCCTTGGGTTTCTCTGCCCTCCACTTTTACTTTTCTTCTTTCTATCTTTTGCTTCTGCCCCCATTTTACTTCCCTCTGTCTCCCTGTATTGGTTCCCATCCCCCTGCCATATTAGTTTAACCCCTCCCCAACAGCACTAGCAAACACTCCCGCTCGGACATTGGTTCTGGTCCTGCCCAGTTGCAGACCGTCCAGTTTGTACTGGTCCCACCTCCCCCAGAACTGGTTCCAATGTCCCAGGAATTTGAATCCCTCCCTTCTGCACCACTCCTCAAGCCACGTATTCATCTGAGCTATCCTGCAATTCCTACTCTGACTAGCATGTGGTACTGGTAGCAATCGTGAGTTTACTACCTTTTGAGGTCCTACTTTTTAATTTCACTCCTAGCTCCCTAAATTCAGCTTGTAGGACCTCATCCCATTTTTTACCTATATCCTTGGTACCTATACGCACCACGACAACTGGCTGTTCACCCTCCCCCTTCAAAATGTCCTGCAACTGCTCCGAAACATCCTTGACCCTTGCACCAAGGAGGCAACATACCATCCTGGAGTCTTGATTGCGGCCACAGAAAAACGTCTCTCTATTCCCCTTACAATAGACTCCCCTACTAATATAGCTCCCCACTCTTTTTCCTGCCCTCCTGTGCAGCAGAGCCACCCATGGTGCCATGGACTTGGCTGCTGCTGCCCTGCTCTGATGAGTCATCCCCCCCCCCCCCCCAACAGTACCCAAAACGGTGTATCTGTTTTGGAGGGGGATGACCGCAGGGGACCTCTGCACTACCTTCCTTCCACTGCTCTTCCTATTGGTCATCCATTCTGTCTGTGTAACCCTTACCTGCGGTAAGACCAACTCACTAAACGTGCTATTCAAGGCATCCTCAGCATCGTGGATACACCAGAGTGAATCCACCTGCAGCTCCAGTGCTGCAGTGCTGTCAGGATCTGCAGCAGGATACGCTTCCCGCACATGTAGTCGTCAGGGACACTGGAAGCGTCCCTGACTTCCCACATAGCGCAGGAGGAGCCTCCCGGACTCCCGCCTACGCCAACGCTGCTCCCCGAACTCCTCACTCACGGGCCTTTTATAGGCCTCCCGCGTCCGCCGACACTGTTCCATTCTGATCCATTTTTATATTGCTGCTTGTGGGACCTTGCTGTGTGCAAAGTGTCTACGTCATTCCCTAACTTACAGCAATGCATACAATCCAAAAAGTACCTAATTGTTTGTAAAGTGCTTTGGGATGTCCTGACGTCACGAAAAGCTTTCGATGAATACAGGTTTTTTTTTCCCCAAAGTAATTTGAGATGTTTCTGAGAAATGTGATAAGGCACCATATAAACATAAATCCTTCTTTTTAAGTTACACATACTGCAAAAAAAAATTGGTGTTTATCTCTGCATCTTTTGTTATCCTTTTGTTATCTTCACATGTATGGTACCAGATGATGCATGTATAAATGAGGAAGATTAGAATAGATAGGAGAGCTCTCTGTCCATAAAGAGGAAACAGGAGTGGAAGGTAAATGCCATTGTACTTGATTTACAGGGCACTGCTTGTCATTTAAGTTGTTGAGAAGCCTCAGACCTTTCTTGATGGACTGCCTGGTGTGGTCTGTCTGTTTAACGGTGGATTGTGCTGTGCAAGATCACAACGTAACTACGGACGAAGAAGGCTATTCAGTCCATCTTGGTTCATCCAAAAGGCATTCAATAAGGTGTCACATAAAAGGTTCTTACGGGAAGGTAAGGGCTCATGAGGTTGTGCTAATATATTAACATTGATAGAGGTTTGGCTCACGGACAGAAAATGGAGAATAGGGATAAAAGGATCATTTTCAGGTTGGCAGGCTGTAACTAGTGGGGTGCCGCAAAGATCAGTGCTTGTGCCTCAGCTATTTACAATTTATATTAATTACTTGGATGAAGAGACCGAATGTAATGTATCCAAGTTTGCTGACGATACAAAGCTAGGTGGAAAAGTAAGCTGTGAGGAGGACACAAAGAGCCTGCAAAGGGATATAGACGGGTTAAGTGAGTTGCAATAAGTTGGCAGATGAAGTATAATGTGGGGAAATGTGAGGTTATTCACTTTGGTTGGAAGCATAGAAAACAATATTTTTTAAATGGTGAGAAACTATTAAATGTTGTGTTAAGAGAGATTTAGGTTTTCTCATACAGGAAACAGTGTTAACATGTAGGTACAGCAAGCAATTAGGAAAGCAAATGGCATGTTGACCTTTATTGCAAAGGAGTTGGAGTACAAGAATAAGGAAAACAATTGTCCAGGGCATTGGCAAGACCACACCTGGTGTACTGTGTGCAGTTTTAGACTCCTTACCTGAGGATGGATATACATACCTTGCAACGAAGGTTCACTAGATTGATTCCTGGAATGAGTAGATTGGGCCTATACTCTCTGGAGTTTAGAAAAATGAGCGGCGATCTCATTGTAACATATAAGATTTTGAGGGGGATTGACGGGGTAGATGCTGAGAGGATGTTTCTCCTGGCTGGAGAGTTTAAAACTAGGGGGCAAAGTCTCAGGATAAGGAGTCGGCCATTTAAGACTGAGATGAGGAGGAATTTCTTCACTCAGGGTGGTGAATCTTTGGATTGCTCCACCCCAAAAGACTGTTGAGTATATTCACGCTGAGATAGATGGATAGATTTTTGGACTCGAGGGGAATTAAGTGATATAGGGATTGAGCAGGAAAGTGGAGCTGAGGTCGATTATCAGCCATGATCATATTGAATGGCGGGGCAGGCTCGAAGGGCCATACGGCCTACTCCTGCACCTAATTCTTAGGGCCATTCTGGAGGGATAAAAACATAAAGTTCCCCAGATTGCTGCATTCGATTGGTTATTGAATGATTTGCTAATTGATCTGGGAATCCATTTTATGTGTTGATCACTTGTGTGAAGAAAATCTTCCAATTATTCATCCTAAATTTGCCTTTTCCTAATTTGAACTAGTGAACTCTTGTCCTGCCTCAGTTTGTCACTTCTAGGATCAGCTGGTCCTTTAACGAGGGTCTAACAGGGATATTGAGGAACACCGTTCCGATTGAGTAACGTGAAACTGTGCATTCTGTTTTCCCTTTCAAAAATGAAGACGAAGTTGAAATAAAAGACCCTTTTGATTGTTTAGGAAAAGAGTCCAATATATTTGTAATGGAATGTGGCACTGTACACTAGCCTAAAAAAAGGATTTTTCCTTGACTAAGATAAGACTTGCCCTGAGTATTTAGGCTTGAAATATTCTGGTTAATAAAATTTAATTGGTAGGAAATAAAATTCGTAACACAGGAAAAGAAAGTAGGAGGAGAGCATTGGTAACCTCCTGCAATACAGTACAAAACATAATCAGTAAATTCTTTGCCATTGCCCACAGATCATTTTTTTTAAAGAATATGTTGCTAACTACAATAACCGTGTTCAGGCATCCAACAGGATAATTTGTCTGAAGTATAACACAGGTTCACCTGTGGAAGGCTGCACTCTCTTAATCGTAGCAAATTAATAGACTCAAAACTAGATTTAATACAACAAAAATAGACTTTTCAAACATGCATCAGCTTTGCCAATAAGCTTTACCTTGCATGATTTGGGCCGACTCGACCAGATTTCTGAAAATGGCCACAACCTAGTCTGTCTGGAGATTCACATGAGCAAACCTGACCGAAGGGTACACGTCACCTGATGGACAAATCTAGCAACATAGAGAAGACATTCTCTTATCTGGCCATGGGAGCAATATCGATTTTGACACTACAACATGCTTTTATTTGTTCGTTGGTTTTCTCCTCCTATAGTGTCAGCCATGGCTCAGTGGGTAGCACTCTCGCCTCTGAGCCAGAAAATTGTGGATGCAAGTCCCACCCCAGGGAGCTGAGGGAGCACTGCACTGTCGGATGAGACGTCAAACCAAGGCCCTGTCTGCGCTCTCAGGTGGACGTTAAAGATCCCATGGCACTATTTCGAAGATGAGCAGGGGAGTTATCTCTGGTATACTGGCCAATAGTTATCCCTCAATCAACATAACAAACACAGATTACGGAATACAATGTGGGAAAATGTGAGGTCATCCACCTTGGGGGGAAAAAAAAAAACAGTAAAAGAGAATATTATTTGAATGGGGAGAATTACAACATGCTGCGGTGCAGAGGGACCTGGGGGTCCTTGTGCATGAAACTCTTTTTGGATGAATCCCCAAAAGTTAGTTTGCAGGTGCAGCAGGTAATCAGGAAGGCGAATGGAATGTTGGCCTTCATTGCGAGAGGGATGGAGTACAAAAGCAGGGAGATCCTGCTGCAACTGTACAGGGTATTGGTGAGGCCGCACCTGGAGTACTGCGTGCAGTTTTGGTCACCTTACTTAAGGAAGGATATACTAGCTTTGGAGTGGGTACAGAGACGATTCACTCGGCTGATTCCGGAGATGAGGGGGTTACCTTATGATGATAGATTGAGTAGACTGGGTCTTTACTCGTTGGAGTTCAGAAGGATGAGGGGTGATCTTATAGAAACATTTAAAATAATGAAAGGGATAGACAAGATAGAGGCAGAGAGGTTGTTTCCACTGGTCGGGGAGACTAGAACTAGGCGGCACAGCCTCAAAATACGGGGGAGACAATTTAAAACCGAGTTGAGAAGGAATTTCTTCTCCCAGAGGGTTGTGAATCTGTGGAATTCTCTGCCCAAGGAAGCAGTTGAGGCTAGCTCATTGAATGTATTCAAATCACAGATAGATTTTTAACCAATAAGGGAATTAAGGGTTATGGGGAGTGGGCGGGTAAGTGGAGCTGAGTCCACGGCCAGATCAGCCATGACCTTGTTGAATGGTGGAGCAGGCTCGAGGGGCTAGATGGCCTACTCCTGTTCCTAATTCTTATGTTCTTGTGTATTATCTGGTCATTAACACATTGCTGTTTGTGGGAGCTTGCTGCGTGCAAGTTGGCTGACACATTTCCCACATTACAATAGTGACTACAGTCCAAAAATACTTAATTGGCTGTAAAGTGCTTTGAGACGTCCGATGGTCGTGAAAGGTGCTATCTAAAACCAAGTCTCTCTTTCTCACTGGGAGATGTGGACTCCTTCATGAGGTGTAGTTCCACAGGGGATGGATTCCGTGTGGCACCTTGCCTGACTGGCCATTCTTGTGTGCGTGACCTTCGACACCGAGTGGCGGCTGACTCTTGACTCATGGGAATGAGGGGAGGTGCTAGCACCAAGAAAGATCGTGTCCTGATTCAGAGTTCATGTACGCTCACTTTTCAGCATAGGGCACTAGATAGCAAGCAGGAGCTTTACCTGATTATTCCCTCCCGACCCCCTAGGGATTCTGAGACCAGTTATATCCCATCAGCTGCTGCCTCATTTGAGAGCAGCCACCTCGGCTCAGGCCAGGGATCAAACTGGGGACCTCCTGATCTTTGTGGCTCAGTTAACACAGTGAGGGGAGATTTTCCTGCAGTTTGAAAGAAAGATCTGAAATACAGTGAACTGCAGGTCGATAATTCACATATATTATCACTCCAGGAAGAAAATTGTTACCAGTAGTTAAGATTAATGGTATCATTTGGATCCTGGCTTTAGGTTTCATTTAAAGGACATGTGGTCTTGGCAGCACAACACACACACTGACGAGTGTATTGGATCAGTTCAGCTGTGCTTGTTGATAAAATGCACCCGTTGGGTGAGGAATTTCAGTTTTTAATTATGTTTTGAAAAAGAGGATAAAAGTAGCTTAGCTGATTAAGATGTAGATCGCTGACTTATCAAACATATGTGCACAGTGGCCTGGGCTACATTGTGGCATATAGGGTCAGGTCTCCATACTGTCAAATTAGTGAAGTGCCTTTTTATTTTCACGATTGAAGCAATTCAGAAAAATTGCAAATGAGTAACTAGGTGAACACACCTAAGCAATTCTCTGGACCACTCACACTATTCTAGAACTGAAAGAGCTGGATGTGAGCCCCAACACCTGCCATTCCACTGCAAGATATGGGGGTTTTCAATGCTTCCCTTTCATAGGGGTTCAGACAAGAGGATGATGAAGAACAAAGGTGGTATGCTGGGGAGATGAGATGACACCACACTGCTAATGCTCACCAATATGCCGTCAACTGTATCTGCTGGCCATGCAGAGTCACCTGGCAATGACTATGGGGAGCTGCTCCTGCAAACTAAGGTTGATCAAGGAGCCAAATGCAGAGCTGCACTATCTGCCTCAAGAAGCCAACCTCCACTATAAGGATGGCACTGTCAGTAGTAGTCACGGTCACCTCAGCACTGAGCTCTAATGCCTATGTGTCCTTCAAGGCTAGCATAGGACATATCTGCAGTATCGGCCAATTTGTTGTCCATACCAAGCGGGTAACTGATGCATTGATCAGCATGGACAGCACTTTCATCCTTCTTCACTGAATAACAACAAGAATATGACCACTGCCCATTTCCTGCACTGTTGAATTTCCCAAAATAAGGGGGTTATTAATGGCACCTTATGGTCACCCAGACAATAAGCCCTTCCTCCTCTGGTATCACCACTTTCTCCTCATCATCTAAATACTTGGACCATGTTATTCAGCCTCCATCCTCCATGGTGTGGCTTAGCTGAGCTGGCACTTACAAAGTGTTATGCAAGATGCTGACTGGCTTAGGTTCTGTGGCCAGCTGTTGTTATAGGTCACAATAATAGAAGTACTGACTCTAAACAAAACATCGAACAGAGAAGCATCGCAGCTAAGTATTGTTGGTGTCAGCTGTGGCTGAGTCAGAGGGTTGTGGGTTCAAGTCCCACTTCAGAGACTTGAGCACATAAATCTAGGCTGAGACTCCAGTGCAGTGCTGAGGGAGTGCTGCACTGTCGGAGGTGCTGTCTTTCGGATGAGACGTTAAACTGAGGTCCTGTCTGTTCTCAGGTGGATGTAAAAGATGCCAAGGCACTATTTCGAAGAAGAGCAGGGGAGTTATCGCCGATGTCCTGGCCAATATTTATCACTCAATCAACATAATAAAACAGATTATTTGGTCATTATCACATTGCTGTTTGTGGGCGCTTGCTGTATGCAAATTGGCTGCTGCGTTTCCCACATTATAACTGACTATTCGCCAAAACTACTTAATTGGCTGTAAAGCGCTTTGAGATGTTCGGTGGCCACGAAAGGCGCTATATGAATGCAAGTCTTTTTGTTCAGTGTCAGCCTAGCCGATGTGCTCCAGGCCTGATATTTTATTAGGAAATGGCATTGGTTTGCAATTCATGGAGCCACTGGTAGCAGCATAGAGAGGGAATGGTGCCATTTTTAAAGTTGTGAGTGAGTAGGAGGAGAATACATGAAAAAGCCTGGTTATACTTACCATGAGCTTGAGGGAAACCTTTGGCTTCATCTTTCTTCATTCCCTCAATACTCTTGTAGCTAGGGATGCCCAGGGCAGTCTCCTTAAATAAGGGAGAAGCATTCCTCCAGGTGGGACCTGTGCCCGTTCAATTATATACCATATTTTCCTGCAAGTAGGAAAGTATTCGTAAGGTGATGAGTTTAAGGAGTACATACAATGTGAGCACATATCCATCCCTTATCAATAACTGCTCTGTGGAGCTAGTATGTGTTAGAAGGATTTGGAAAGAGTCTTTCAGTATGGCAACAATTTCAGATATAAGTTGCAGTCTGTATGTGTACCATGCTGCTGTATGGCTTTGCATGCAGCAATAACATACGAACATAGAAAAAATAAAGGACAGGTAAAGGCCATCTGATCCATCAAGCCTGTCCCACACAATTGTGATACCTTGTGTATCACAACGTATACACTCCACCCCACCTGAAACCATGTGATCCCCTGGGAGAGGCAAAAATCAGATTAAAAATGCAGGCCAATTTGGGGAAAAAAGTTTGGGAAATTCTTCTCCGACCCATCCAGACGATCAAAACTAGTCCAGGAGATCACTCTGGCCAAAAAATCTCCTGCAGTACCTATCTTCAACAAGAGTTAATCTCCGCCGCAGCCAGATACAAATCCAGCTTTTGCTTAAAGGAATTCAATGAGTCTGCATCCATCGCACAAAACGGCAGCTTATTCTAGAGGTGTACTATTCTTTGTGAAAAGAAACACCTCCTGACATCTAACCTAGATCTAGCCTTATACAACTTAAATTTGTGCCCTCTGGTCCTACCTAGCCTATTTAATTGCATTAAACGGTCAGCTGGAACATTGTCTATTCGCTTCATTATCTTAGAAACCTCAATCATATCCCCCACCCCCCGCCCTAAGTCTACGCTGCTCCAAGGTAAAGTCCCAACTCTTTTAACTTATCTTGATAACCAAGGTGCTTTAGACTTGGAATTAGTCTAGTGGCCCTCTTCAGCACCCTTTCCAGAGCCTCAATATCACCCACCATGCGAGGAGATCAAAACTGGACACAGTATTCAATGTGTGGCCTGACTTAAGGTCTTGTACGGATACACCCCAACACCCTATTTGCTCCAGCTATTGCTGCACGGTATTGCTCGTGTACCTTTAAGGATGTATGCACTAGAATGCCCAAATCTTTCTATCTCCACCATCTTTATTGCCTTTCCCTGGAGGGTGTATGAATGTTGAGCATTTGCCCTGCCCACATGCATAACACTGCACTTAGCTAAGTTATACATCATTTTCCAGTCTTGAGCCTAATCTCCCAACACACTGGGCCTGAAATTCTGGCCTCCCCGGTCCGTACGGAGTGTGTACTGACCCGGGAAGGCATCGCAAAAGCTGGTTTTCGATGCACATGCGCCGGAAATCAGCTTTTCCAATCCGTCAAGCTCTGGCTTGACAGTTCCAACACATCTCAGCAGCAAGTACATGCACATGAGCAAGATTGCACTGTTTGCCCATCTCTTGCCCAGCGAATGGCCTTAAAACTCATGCGCCTGGTAAAAGCAGGCACATAGCCTACTTTTACCAGTATTAGAGTTTTAAAACATATAAAAATAAAATTTAAAACCACATCTTTCTGTTTAAAAATCCTGCCCACTAAGGTAAGTTTATTTTAAACCCAAATTACAAAACTTTAAAAAAATCCGCTTCTTTTTTTTTTTCTTTAACATATTTATTAACTTTAATTTAAATTAATGTTAAATATGTAATTTTTCCCTATTTCTTATTGATATTTTGGTGTTGGGGGGGTGGGGGTGTTTCTCAATCATAATGAAAACTCCGACTTATGGCCTTCCCATTATTATGAATGAGAATACTTTACCTTGAGTGGCTGCCCAGTGCCACGTGACTCCAGCTTCTCCCTGCGCATCTGCAACAAGTGAACGCGCTCTGATGCAGGGAGAGGAGGCCTCCGACCGGGATCGCAGGATGGCGCAGCGCCAAAAGCTAGGTACAGATCTTTTTTACTATTTTCTGGCGGGCGCCCGCGGGAAGCCCAGCACCGGGATTTCAGGCCCATTAAGATCTACCTGAATCAGACGAGCCTCTTCTACAGATCTTTGTATCATCTGCAAATTGTGCCGCCAACCCCTGAATCATTAATAAAAATAGTAAAAAGCAATGATCCCAACACTGATCCCTGCGGGACACCATTGGTGTCCGGTCTCCAAACAGATCCAAATCCGTCTATAACTACTCTTTGCCTGCGTCCTGCCAGCCAGTTCTGAATCCAGCTCAATATATTTCCATTAATACCAGAGGTTCCGATCTTATAGAGAAGCCTCTTATGCGTTACCTTGACGAAAGCTTTTTGGAAATCTAAGGAGACAATGTCTACTGTGCTTTCCTCATCCACCAACTTTGTAACTTTTGCAAAAAATACAATTAGATTTGTGAGACAAGACCTTTTTTTTTAATGAAGCCATGGTGAGTGTCCCTAATATGTCCCTCCCTATCCAGGTATTCATGTATTGCCTCCCTTATGATTCTTTCAAACATTTTCCCTATTACTGATGTTAAACTGATGGGCCTATAGTTACCCGGGTCTGCCTTGTCACCTTTTTTAAAAATGGGGATCATATTAGCCTCCTTTCAATCTGTAGGAACCGTTCCAGAATGCAATGAGCTATTAAAAATACAGGCCAGGGGCTCGCACAGCACATGTCCCATCTTCCGGAGGACCCCCGGTTGGATATCATCCGACCCTGCTGCTCTATCTATTTTTAAGTTATTAATTATTTCTAAAACAATAAGCTTATCTATGTTAATGTAAGTGATAAAACTAGTATTAAATTCTAATATTCGAGCATCATCTTCAAGGGGGAATACTGATGCAAAGTATTCATTTAATATTTCCGCCATAATCAGTGAGTCATTTGTAACCTGTCCTTGAACACCTTCCAGTGGCTCAATACAGTCTTTGATAGTTAATATAATACTATAATGTTGCATGAAAGCTTTGGGAGGGTCATCAATAGAATAGTAACCGGTAAAAGGGTAACCAGTTGCATGTGGCAGTGCATACTTGGTGTAGATCATGCTGTAGACAACTGATGGGTGGCTTTACTCTGTGTGCCTTTCCTCAGGTCTGCTGCCATCTAACACATTTTGAGCCAGATGCTCTGGGTGTTGCAGAGAACAGGCAGCTATCTCTCACCGGATGTTTGCACCAGGGAGGGTGGTTAGTGAGAGCTAATCAGGCCCCTCTTTTGTCTGAATGTATGCATCAGCACCTCAAGGGTACCATCAGTAACTGTACCTGTGTGCTGTTTGATACTCCCTGCTGGATAGCAATAGTGCACAGCTGCAATTCTCTTACATTCTGTTAATTTTAGATAGAAGTCCTTCAAATATGGTACAGTTCCCTTTGTGTTCTGCCATCAGGGACTCATTATGATCTGCATTGGTAACCAGTGTGATATCCTGGTTAAAATATACGGCCTTGAGCACATCAGCTAAACTGACATTCCGGTGTGATAGTGCTGCGTGTTTAGAGGTGCTTTCCTCTGAATGAGACTTTAAACTAAGGTTCCATCTTGGTATTCAGGTGGCGTCAAAGATCTCGTGTCACTATTTGATAAACCGCAGGGAACTCTCCTGGTATACTCACCAGCATTTCTCCTTCAACCAACACTAAAAATTGATTAATTCCTCATTGGTCTGAGTCATGTTTGTGGGGCCTTGCTACTGCAAAATGGATGCTGCATTTACCTATGTAACTTCACATCATCGTAATTACAATCCTCACCACTTGCATCATCCATATTTATCCGACAGACGCTGTTGCGCAAGCGGCAATTTCGCCAGTTGTGTGACTAGTAGTTGCCTGCGACGGTTCCTGAGTTAAATACCAAATTACCCACTACACAAATGATAGTATCGTTAATGTTCGTTTAATACAGGAAATGTACAAGACTTACTACTTATACTCTATAATTCTTCGATACAGAAAAGGTACAAGACTCACCACTTATACTCTATAGTTACTCAATACAAAAGAAGTATAAGACTCACTACTTATACTCTATTTAACTCTGCTTAACTCTGCAGAAAGGCATTCCAAAGGGTGTTCTTTTCCACTCCAAATACTAATTCTGTTCAACTCTGTTTAATTCTGCAAACAAGGCGTTCCAAAAGGTGTTCTTTGCCGCTAAAAATGCTCTGTTTAACTCAACACACTGCTAACTCAACTCTGTTTAACTCAACTCTGTTCAACTCTGCAAACAAGGCATTCCAAAAGGTGTTCCTTGCCGCTAAAAAATGTCGAACACAACACACTCACATAGTTACCCAATACCCAATCCCGGGTGATCAATCCGGTCTGACACTGTTCCTTCAAGGGTCGCTCCCTGGTCCCTGCTTTTGTCGAGTGTTAGTCCCGGGTTCTCGCTACGGACTGTCCCAATGTGTCCATTTTTATACCTTTTTTGTCCCTTTGTTAGCCGTATAGGGTGCTACTAATTGCCTGCTTGTTTCTACAAGATACAGAGACATTCTGCTGCTATCTCAACTTGTCTTTCGCCTCCAAAAATTATTACCAAATTGAGAGTCTCCCTTCCTGTGTACGACCATTAATTTGATCTCTGGAATCTTATCACCCCCCCTGCTGTGGCCACAGCTGGCCCTATGATGATGGGTGACTCCCTCCTAACCGTTGGTCTTCAATTTGTTATTTCTAGCCTGACCTTTTGTTCGGTCGTTAGCAATTGCTGGAATTTGTTAATTGGCATTTGGCTTTATTATTTCATGACTTTCCCTGATGGTTACAACTCTACCTCATCCCTTATCTCATTGACCCTGAGGTTAACGCCTGCTTGTTGTTTCTTTTATGCAAGAGAGCTTGTTAGTTTTTTAGACCTCAGGTCTGAACTAATTTCTTAAACCTTTCTGATATTTCCACAGACTCCTATGTCGAACGAATGGTACTAACCATTTGCCATTACCATAGGAGTCAATTGCAAAGGAGCCACCGCTTATAATGTATTATGCGCCACGGCTGTTTCGAGCAGTTCAATAGTACTTATCCTGTAGATAGTAATTTGAAAGCGTCTGCTGATTTCAGACAAAGTCAGGTATTCAAGGAGTTTCAATCAGCTGTTCATACCTCTTTGAAGTCCGATTACCTGAGTGATGAGATTCTGGATGCAATGGCTAACAATTTGGAGAGGCAGTTATTAAGTAAGATTTACTGCTTATTTTAATAAATACGTTGGAAACTTATCTTTTGAGTTATACCATCCACTGCGTATAGCGGAAAATTGTGTTAACACCAACACGCCCCCAATAAGCGGTGGGGACTATAATTGCATGTGAAGCGTTTGGAGCTACAAGGCAACATAAATACAATTCTGTGTGTGTGAGAGAATATCGGGTATAGTACCTTTGTCAAATTCGCAGTTGACATTTGCTGTCTGTGCTCACACGTGACAAATGATTGGCCACATTGGTTGAGCAGAAGAGGGTTTCTGCCATCTGTGGAACGGGAACCCAGATTGAATCAGTACCTGCAGGACAGGAGAAAATCAAGACAAAAAAAAGTAGCCGAGGGGCATTGATGGTGAAGTAGGAATGAGGCGCAGCTTTCAATTTTAAGCAACCTAATTTAGTTAGTTCATGCTCCAGATAATTTCAATCATAAAACAGCACCGACAGGCCATTTTAACAACAAGAGGTCTTCATAGAAACCCAATAAGAAATTGGATGAGTGAGGAAGCTACATAACACTATTGTCCATCTAAGCAGGATTTATAATGTCCCATGCTTAATTTCCTGGTACTCCTCTGACATTCTAGTCTCTCTCTGATGTCCAGTTAATTTTATTTGGTTTCATGTCACTCAGGTTATAAACGTTACACATGCAGCGGAGAATTTTGGAGGATTGCGGCTTGGTCCTGTCAATATAACCTTCGCTATCAACAGTCCGAGAGGCTTCCTGAATGGCTCGGATGTGAGCGACTTGCTGAGGATACTGAACCTGGTGGAGTTTAGTTTTTATCTGGGATTTCCTGTCTTAAAGACAGCCGAGCGTAAGTTCTTTCATTTGTGTAAGGTCAAATGTTTCTATGTAATACACACTGGCTTCTCAATTGACTTTGATGATTAAACTGAATTAGGCATCTGATTTATTTAGACAATCTGGCAGGAGTGAAACTTTAGACTCTTTTATTTCAGGTACACAGCAGAAGCTGCCGACTTGATGCATTTAGGGGCGTGTTGGGAGTTGAATTGATTTGGGGAGTCCTGATGTGTGATCCAGTTTAAGGGCAATACTAGGCAGTTTTTTTTTAATTACTTTTTATTTTCATCAAGGTGGTGAATGTCAGTGCTGGCGAGTGCTGCACTTTCCATTTTGGGAACTCAATGTCACAATCAAGCAGGTGTTCGATTCTTTAAGAACAAGGTCTGACCATTGTGCACAGCACTAAGCTTCAGAGATGCCTATAGAGTAACCAGGCCCTAGACAATTGCACTCAAGAATTTCTATATTTACCTGATTGGAAAAATGTACCAGTGCTACAACTGTTAGGTGGTTTTACTGGTTCAGAATTTGGGAGGACAGTATTGATCCAGGAGAGCACTCACAATTTCAGGGGGTGGTCTAATTGGTACAACTTGGGGTTCGAGGCATACGCCACACCCAGGACTAAAGTGTGGGCATCGCTGGGCGGGAGAGCAAAGAGGGAACCGAATGAAGGAGCAAAGCTTCAAGTGGGCTATAGATATATGTTTCCATTGTGATATATTTCTCTTGTGCACCACTGCAAGGCATACTCCTGTAAACGAGCCCTTCTTCTTTACACTCAAAAATGTGACTTAATATGCACATTATCTGGTCATGTCATGTTGCCTAGGGGCCCAAATGAGTCTCTTGTTGCTGCAGTTTCTTCACTGGAATTGACATGAGCTCTATCGTGTTACTCTAGCTGTTGGACATTAGAAGAATAAAAACTCTTATCAGACCTTGTGACACAGGCTATTATCGTCTGATCAGATTTATTAAAAGTAAAAATTGAACAATTACAGATAGACAGTGCAGCAAATGTAATTTGTTTGCAGAACGTTTTACTTGCACCACATCCGGTACAAAGTCATACATGACACAGCACTTTGTTACCTCTGAATAATACTGAACTCTAATAATACTGAATCTGGACCAGTATCTGTATCTGAAACTTATGAGAGGTTTAGTCTACCCTCCACAGAGTCTTGGGATGTTCATCCCCATCTCAACGGACCCATTCGAAGTGATGACCTGGGAGAAGGCTATTGCACTTACACTGAGACCTGTTGTCTGTATTTTCCTCCCTAACTCTGGGCACTAAGGTCAATTGTGGTTGCTGCCGATTGAACTTCAAAGGGTACGAGGGCCCTCTCCCCTTAGAAACCTGTCTCAACCTCTCAAACCCCATTTGATTCTTTTAAAAATGACCTGCAGGTAAAGAAAATCAACTTAGGGAGTTTCACATGAGCAAATAGAGCTGTCACTCACAGCAGGGTTCAGAGTTAGATGGCTGGGCTCCAGCTAAAAGCTGACAATCTGCTACTTTCAGCATAATAATAACGATGCAGGTAGCTGTCAGGAAATGCTTCTTGTAAGGAGTCAAAACCAACAACTTTCCAGTTGCAAATGTCAACATACTTAAGCATCCCTTGTCTCATTGCAGCAGTCTAACCAGGTCATCTATTAAGAGCAATGCACTGGTTTAATGAGAGCATAGCTCTCAAACTGTTTCTTTTAGAGACGGTCTATTTTAACCCTGAAATTACTGTGAAGAAGACAGAAGAAAATTCATTTTGTCCCATTTGCCTGGGGAATTTCTCAGATTGTCCATTAAAAATGTGTTTTACACTGTTGAATTTGTTGATGAATTGGCTAATAACATCATCTCTAAACCACAGTCTCGGGTTGGTCTTTGTGAATCTGGTACTGATGGGGGTGGATTCACTTTGGTGACTTCATACAGTTCTAGTGACAGGGTGTCCCACAAAAAGCATGGACAGGCAAGAGCTTGAAATAATGTACAAGTGAGCCATGTTCAGCTTTTTGTAGTTGCCTATTGGAAGGTGTGTGAGAGCAGTTCATGGTGGCTCCTCCTGTACCATGTGGGAACTCGGACACTTCCGGTGTCCCTGACGACTACGGGTGCGGGAAGTGTATCCGCCTCCAGCTCCTGACGGACCGCGTTGCGGAATTGGAGCTGAGGGTGGATTCACTCTGGAGCATCCACGATGCTGAGAATGACATGAGTAGCACGTGTAGTGAGTTGGTCTTACTGCAGGTGCAATGTCCACAGCCAGATAGGGAATGGAAGACCAGCAGGAAGAGCAGTGCAAGGAAGGTAGTGCAGGGGTCCCCTGCGGTCATCCCCCTGCAAAACAGATAAACTGCTTTGAGTGCTGTTGAGGGGGATGACTCATCAGGGAAGGGCAGCAGCAGCCAAGTTCATGGCACCGTGGCTGGCTCTGCTGCACAGGAGGGCAGGAAAAAGAGTGGGAGAGCGATAGTGATAGGGGATTCAATTGTAAGGGGAATAGATTGGCATTTCTGCGGCCGCAACCGAGACTCCAGGATGGTATGTTGCCTCCCTGGTGCAAGGGTCAAGGATGTCTCGGAGCGGGTGCAGGACATTCTGAAAAGGGAGGGTGAACAGCCAATTGTCGTGGTGCACATTGGTACCAACGATATAGGTTTAAAAAAAAGGGATGAGGTCCTATGAGACAAATTTAAGGAGCTAGGAGCTAAATTTTAAAAGTAGGACCTCAAAAGTAGTAATCTCGGGATTGCTACCAGTGCCACGTGCTAGTCAGAGTAGGAATCGCAGGATAGCTCAGATGAATACGTGGCTTGAGCAGTGGTGCAGCAGGGAGGGATTCAAATTCCTGGGGCATTGGAACCGGTTCTGGGAGAGGTGGGACCAGTACAAACTGGACGGTCTGCACCGAGGCAGGACTCGAACCAATGTCCTAAGGGGGAGTGTTTGCTAGTGCTGTTGGGGAGGAGTTAAACTAATATGACAGGGGGATGGGAACCAATGCAGGGAGACAGAGGGAAACAAAATGGAGACAGAAGCAAAAGACAGAAAGGAGATGAGTAAAAGTGGAGGGCAGAGAAACCCAAGACAAAAAACAAAAAGGGCCACTGTACAGCAAAATTCTAAAGGGTCAGAGTGTAATAAAAAGCCTGAAAGCTCGGTGCCTCAATGCGAGGAGTATTCGGAATCCAGGAGAGGGCTCTGAGCTAGTTTAGAGTGGGTGAGAGCTCAGATGAACAGGACCCCAAGAAAGAATGCAAAAGGCAGGAGGCAACAGAGCAGAGTAGCACTGGGGTAAGTGTAAACCACAAGGTGATAGGAAGGGACAATATGTATAAAATATAAAGGGGCTGCAGGAGGGGTCAAAACTAAAAATCATGGTTTAAAAGCTAGTATTAAAACACTCTACCTCAACGCACGCAGCATTCGAAATAAAGTAAATGAGTTGACGGCACAAATCATTACAAATGGGTATGATTTGGTGGCCATTACAAAAACATGGTTGCAGGGTGGCCAAGACTGGGAATTAAACATACAGGGGTATCTGACAATTCGGAAAGATAGACAAGAAGGGAAAGGAGGTGGGGTAGCTCTGTTAATAAAGGATGATATCAGGGCAGTTGTGAGAGACGATATTGGCTCTAATGAACAAAATGTTGAATCATTGTGGGTGGAGATTAGAGATAGTAAGGGGAAAAAGTCACTGGTGGGCGTAGTTTATAGGCCCCCAAATAATAACTTCACGGTGGGGCGGACAATAATCAAGGGGATAATGGAGGCATGTGAAAAAGGAATGGCAGTAATCATGGGGGATTTTAACCTACATTTCGATTGGCCAAATCAAATCGCACGAGGTAGCCTTGAGGAGGAAATCATAGAATGCATACGGGATTGTTTCTTAGAACAGTATGTTACAGAACCTACAAGGGAGCAAGCTATCTTAGATCTGGTCCTGTGTAATGAGACAGGAATAATAAACGATCTCCTGGTAAAAGATCCTCTCGGAATGAGTGATCACAGTATGGTTGAATTTGTAATACAGATTGAGGGTGAGGAAATAGTGTCTCAAACGAGCGTACTATGCTTAAACAAAGGGGACTACAGTGGGATGAGGGCAGAGTTGGCTAAAGTAGACTGAGAACACAGACTAAACAGTGGCACAATTGAGGAACAGTGGAGGACTTTTAAGGAGCTCTTTCATAGTGCTCAACAAAAATATATTGCAGTGAAAAAGAAGGGCGGTAAGAGAAGGGCTAACCAGCCGTGGATAACCAAGGAAATAAAGGAGAGTATCAAATTAAAAACCAATGCGTATAAGGTGGCCAAGGTTAGTGGGAAACTAGAAGATTGGGAAAATTTTAAACGACAGCAAAGAATGACTAAGAAAGCAATAAAGAAAGGAAAGATAGATTACGAAAGTAAACTTGCGCAAAACATAAAAACAGATAGTAAAAGCTTTTACTGATATATAAAACGGAAAAGAGTGACTAAAGTAAATGTTGGTCCCTTAGAAGATGAGAGGGGGATTTAATAATGGGAAATGTGGAAATGGCTGAGACCTTAAACAATTATTTTGCTTCGGTCTTCACAGTGGAAGACACAAAAACCATGCCAGAAATTGCTGGTCACAGGAATGTGGGAAGGGAGGACCTTGATATAATCACTTTCACTAAGGGGGTAGTGCTGGACAGGCTAATGGAACTCAAGGTAGACAAGTCCCCTGGTCCTGATGAAATGCATCCCAGGGTATTAAAAGAGATGGCGGAAGTTATAGCAGATGCATTCGTTATAATCTACCAAAATTCTCTGGACTCTAGGGAGGTACCAGCGGATTGGAAAGCAGCTAATGTAACGCCTCTGTTTAAAAAAAAAAAGGAGCAGACAAAAGGCAGGTAACTATAGGCCGATTAGTTTAACATCTGTAGTGGGGAAAATGCTTCAAGCTATCATTAAGGAAGAAATAGCGGGACATCTAGATAGGAATAGTGCAATCAAGCAGACACAACATGGATTCATGAAGGGGAAATCATGTTTAACTCATTTACTGGAATTCTTTGAGGATATAACGAGCATGGTGGATAGAGGTATACCGATGGATGTGGTGTATTTAGATTTCCAAAAGGCATTCGATAAGGTGCCACACAAAAGGTTACTGCAGAAGATAAAGGTACGCGGAGTCAGAGGAAATGTATTGGCTGGCTAACAGAAAGCAGAGAGTCGGGATAAATGGGTCCTTTTCGGGTTGGAAATCGGTGATTAGTGGTGTGCCACAGGGATCGGTGCTGGGACCACAGCTGTTTACAATATACATAGATGACCTGGAAGAGGGGACAGAGTGTAGAGTAACAAAATTTGCAGATGACACAAAGATTAGTGGGAAAGCGGGTTGTGTAGAGGACACAGAGAGGCTGCAAAGAGATTTAGATAGGTTAAGCGAATGGGCTAAGGTTTGGCAGATGGAATACAATGTCGGAAAATGTGAGGTCATCCACCTTGGGAAAAAAAAACAGTAAAAGGGAATATTGTTTGAATGGGGAGAAAATACAACATGCTGCGGTGCAGAGGGACCTTAGGGTCCTTGTGCATGAATCCCAAAAAGTTAGTTTGCAGGTGCAGCAGGTAATCAGGAAGGCGAATGGAATGTTGGCCATCATTGCGAGAGGGATGGAGTACAAAAGCAGGGAGATCCTGCTGCAACTGTACAGGGTATTGGTGAGGCCGCACCTGGAGTACTGTGTGCAGTTTTGGTCACCTTACTTAAGGAAGGATATACTAGGGGTTACAGAGACGATTCACTAGGCTGATACCGGAGATGAGGGGTTACCTTATGATGATAGATTGAGTAGACTGGGTCTTTACTCGTTGGAGTTCAGAAGGATGAGGGGTGATCTTATAGAAACATTTAAAATAATGAAAGGGATAGACAAGATTGAGGCAGAGAGATTGTTTCCACTGGTCGGGGAGACTAGAACTAGGGGGCACAGCTTCAAAATACGGGGGAGCCAATTTAAAACCAAGTTGAAAAGGAAATTCCTCTGCCAGAGTGTTGTGAATCTATGGAATTCTCTGTCCAAGGAAGCAGTTGAGGCTAGCTCATTGAATGTATTCAAATCACAGATAGATAGTTTTTTAACCAATAAGGGAATTAAGGGTTATGGGGAGCGGGCGGGTAATTGGAGCTGAGTCCACGGCCAGATCAGCCATGATCTTGTTGAATGGCGGAGCAGGCTCGAGGGGCTAGATGGCCTACTCCTGTTCCTAATTCTTATGTTCTTATTATGTTCTGCAGCATCTCCTGCTGCTCTCTGCTTCGGGCTTCACCATGTTGATCACCCTTTCCCTTTTGCTATCTGGCAAATTATGATCTGCAAACCCGTGACCAAACTACTCCTTGGCAGAGCTGGGTTGGTGCAGGAGTACGGCACACCATCTTAATGTGTTCTCTTACATAGTGTCTGTTTTTGACCATTTGTTATATAAGTATTTTGGTAAAATATGTAACATGGAGGTTCCACTGAAAGCTGAGTGAATCTAGTCAGCAGTTGAGTTACACGGACCAGGATGAATCCAGGTTCAACCTCTGCCCTTGGTGGTACTCGATGCGGGAAGAGAATACAAATTGGTTAAGGTACCTGGCTCTGATAGCGGTCTGCAAACCCCTGCTGGTATATGGATGTGTGTAGACTGAGCACCGGATTTCAACTTCGGCTGTCGTGCCCCTATGGTTAACGCACACCAGGACTCCACTGTGCTCACACATTACAAATGGTCGAGGTGCCAACAAGCCCTTGGTGCCTGTCGAACTGTATCACAGCATGGGGTCTTCACTTTCTCACCTTTGGGACAGGAGGAGAGAAAAATTGGGAGAGAGATTTGTGATTTAAAATAGCATGACCTTCTGTTGGTTTAGTCCCTGTGTGGAGGGGTATATAACAGATATAACTTATTAAAGGTGTGTTTTATTTAAGATAATTCAGTTGCATGTTCAACATCTATGCTTTAAAATTTTTACAGCCATCTATTACCCTGAACTTAACCGGTCACACCTGCTGAAGGCTTCCTGGATAAAGACAGGTACGTTTCTCGGGCCCATGCTGTCTACACACCAGCAATCACCCCAAAAGATTTAGTGCTGTGGGGTTTGAGGATTTGCTTGACTAGGCATGATGAGCATAAGAATCTGCCTTATCCACTTCATTGTTGGTGTAACATTCCAAGTGCTCTGGCCACTCAAAGCACCAACATGTAATGTTCCATACCAGAGCAGCTATGTGTTTGTATTTGAATGCATACCTTTGTTTTTCTGCCTTTTCTTCTGAAGAAGTTAATTCTTTGATGGAGTTTGCTTCCACGGGACCAGCTAACTTGCACAAGTAGCCATTGCTCATGTGTCATCCCTGACTGTGAGCATGGGGAGGCAGTTCATTGCAACTGAGTTTGATCCTGTCCTTGAAAGAAAGACTTGCATTTAATTTTCCTTGCGCGGCCCATTCAAAATACCATGCGTGAATTTTCTAATTAAAAGCCTGGAGCGCAGCTTAAAGTGAACGTTGCTTGAATTTATATAGCACCTTTCACGACTTTGGACATCCCAAAGTGCGTGACAACCAATGAAGTACTTTTGAAGTGTAGTCACTGTTGTAATGTGGGAAAACAGCATCCACACACTAGCACTTACAGCAAGGGTTCCGTATAGTTATCAGGGGTGGTAACTGCGGTCCATATTGTCCTCCTTACTCAGAGTACTTGTAATATCCCAATCAGATCAGCGAACTCAACAGAGACCGGATCAAACCTTGGACCCTAACTGGTCTGTGCAGCTCAGCTGTTCATTGGATAAACCTTATGAGCTATGGGGAGAGCAATGCACTCCTATTTGTTGGAGTAAAAAAAAATGTAATTTCACATAAAATTCTGAAGCTGAGTAACAAGTAACAAGCTGAGTACTGAGTTATTATCAGTAAAAATTTAAAATGCACCGCAGTCTATCAGCATCTGTGAAGAGAAAGGGCAGGCTAGTGTCACAGGTTGATCTTTGTCAGAACGTTGCCCACAATTGGAATGACAAACTTATATTTTCTCTCTCGAAATATTTATAGACCTTCTATGTATCTCCAGCACTCTTAATTTTATTATATTCTTGATATCGACATCACTTTGGTAGTTCTGTATTTTTCTTGAAGGAAAAAAAACATGTTTTTAAAAAATAAAGTTAAAATAATGTGTTGAGCAACCTTACTGTCATGAAAAGTGACCATGATCGCAGAGATGGATATGTCTGTGGCAGAAACCATCTTCCAAACAACAGAAGTGTTTACTGCCTGGTGCCCATCAAACTGCACAAAATAAAAAATGATTGAAAAGAGAAGGGAAGTTGTTGTTCATGTGATTCACACATTTCTGACATGGACATTGCCTACAGTTTGAGCATGTGCATGCAGTGACCCATCCCCATGGGGAACTGGAGAGAACTGAGAAACGGTCAAACCCTGGAGGGAGTACAGAGAAGTACCATGAGGCTGATCGCCATAGAAACATAGAAAATAGGAGCAGTAGTAGGGCATTTGGCCCTTCGAGCCTGCACTGCCATTCAATATGATCATGGCTGATCCTCTGTCTCAACACCATATTCCTGCTTTTTCCCCATACCCCTTGATGCCTTTTGTTTCTAAAAATCTATCTATCTCCCTCTTAAATATATTCAGTGACTTGGCCTCCACAGCCTTCTGTGGTAGAGAATTCCACAGGTTCAACACCCTCTGAGTGCTACCCTCGGTCCTAAGTTTCCTACCCCGTATCCTGAGACTGTGACCCCTTGTTCTAGACTTCCCAGCCAGGGGAAACATCCTCCCCGCATCCAGCCTGTCCAACCCATTCAATATTTTATACGTTTCAATGAGATGCCCTCTCATTCTTCTAAACTCTAGTGAAGCCTAGTCGACCCAATCTCTCCTCATACGACAGTCCTGCCATCCCAGGAATCAATCTGGTGAACCTTCGCTGCACTCCCTCTATGGCAAGTATATCCTTTCTTGGGTAAGGAGACCAAAACGGCATACAATACTCCAGGTGCGGTATACTGTAGTAAGACATCCTTGCTCCTGTACTCAAATCCTCTTGCAATGAAGGCCAACGTATATTTGCCTTCCTAACTGCTTGCTGCACCTGCATGTTTGCTTTCAATGACTGGTGTACAAGGACACCCAGGTCCCTCTGTACATCGACACTTACCAAACCATCACCATTTAAATAATACTTTGTCCTTATGTTTTTTCTACCAAAGTGGATAACCACATTTATCCACATTATACTGCATCTGCCATGTGTTTGCCCACTCACTCAACCTATCTAAATCGCCTTGCAGCGTCTTTGCATCCTCCTCATAACTCACAATCCCACTTAGTTTTATGTTGTCAGCAAACTTGGAAATATTATATTTGGTTCCCTCATCCAAATCATTTTTATATACTGCCCGCCACCCCGAAAAAGACCCGTTTATTCCTACTCTCTATTTTTTGTTAGTTAACCAATTTTCAATCCATGCCAATACATTACCCCCAATCCTATATGCTTTAACTTTGCACACTAACCTCTTATGTGGGATTTTATCAAAGGCCTTCTGAAAATCCAAATGCACTACATCCACTGGTTCTCCCTTCTCTATTCTATCAGTTACATCCTGAAAAAACTCCAGTAGGTTTGTCAAACATGATTTTCCTTTCATAAATCCATGTTGACTTTGTTTAATCCCATTGATATTATCTAAGTATGCCGTTATCACATCCTTTATAATAGATCCAGCATTTTCCCCAGCACTGATATCAGGCTAACCGATCTGTAGTTCCCCGTTTTCTCTCTCCCTCCTTTTTTAAATAGTGGAGTTACATTTGCCACCCTCCAATCTGCAGGAACTTTTTCATAATCTATAGAATTTTGGAAGATGACAACCAATGCATTTACTATTTCCATGGCTACCTCTTTTAGTACTCTGGCCCTGGGGATTTATTGTCCTTCAGTCCCATTAGTTTCTCCAGCACTATTTTCTTACTAATAATCATTTCCTTTAATTCCTCTTGCTCACTAGACCCTTGGTTCCCTAGCATTTCTGGGACATTATTTGTGTTCTCTTCTGTGATGACAGAACCGAAGTATTTATTTAATTGTCCTGCCATTTCATTGTTCCCCATTACAAATTCTCCCATTTCTGTCTGTAAAGGAGCTACATTTGTCTTCACTAATCTTTTTCTTTTTACGTACTTGTAGAAACTTTTGCAGTTGGTTTTTATGTTCCTTGCAAGTTTACTCTCATACTCTATTTTTCCCCTCTTAATCAATCTCTTGGTCCTTTTTTGCTGAATTCTAAACTGCTCCCAATCCTCAGGCTTGCTACTTTTCCTGGCAACTTTGAATAACTCCTCTTTGGATCTAATACTATCCTTAATTTCTTTTGTTAGCCATGGTTGGGGCACTTTTCCTTTTATATTTTTACACCAGAAAGGAATATATAACTGTTGCAATTCATGCATTCGTTCCTTAAATATTAGCCATCGTCATACCTTTTTAATGAATCTTCCCAATTCATCATAGCCAATTAATTCTCATACCTTCGTAGTTTCCTTTGTTTGGATTTAGGACCCTAGTTTCAGATTGGACTACTTCACTTTCCATCTTAATAAAGAATTCAATCATGTTATGGTCACTCTTCCCTAAAGGACCCCACACAACAAGACTCTTAATTAACCCCTTCTCATCCAGCATTGGGGGATTGAGTTGTGAGTGAAGATTAGAGAAAAGGGAGCTCTTTACCCTTTAAAGGAGGAGATTGAGAGTTGATCTTACAAAGTATATATCGGAAATGGCATAGGACAGATACAGCAACTACAACACTACTTCAGTGTAATAATTTGCTATCAGGAGAGGAAAGGTGCGCAAGAAAGGGGACAGAACTGATTTCAGGAAGAATTTCTGCACACACTGATCAATCTGCACTTGGAGTGGTGTCTCAGGTATGGTTATAGAAAACCTTAAGCAAGACAGCTGGACATTGCAATTGATAGGAAATGCTGTAGGCTTTGCTTTCTGGATGTTGAGCTTCCTCATCACATCTGCATAATGCTGCATCTGCATCTGCATATGTCGCAACAATCTGGTCAAATTCCATTTCATTCTATGAATAGTAGCTTTTTAATTCAAGTATGTAACGGTAGCTGTGGTTTCTCTGCTCAGTGCTTTTAGGTGTGCGCGACAACCACATACAAGACAAAACCTTTCAAGCTGAACTCGAGCGAAAACTAGCCCAGCTTATTGGTGAAGCAATTGGGTCCGCAAAGCGTTGGAGGCGGGCCAGCACCTTGGGGAATAACACTGTCCAGGTAGGCCGTGTCTTCCAGATGCCAATGATACTCTGCAGTTGTTTGATTTCCTCATCCCGCAGGTTTCCACAGCTCAGAAGAAGGCCAAGTAGGTCTGTACCAGCTAGTATCGTCTGTTCTGATCTACAGAAAGTAACACAAGGTATTGGATACAGTAAGAATGGGTGGGCCTGTGCACAAGATGTTGAATGTTGAGAAGAAATGATCAGCCATGATCTAATTGAATGGTGGAACAGACTTGAGGGGCTGAGTAGCCTCCGTTTCCATGTTGGTAGAGTTCTATCCCAATGCATGTATTATTGACTTGACTTAGCAAACTGTATCTCATTGCATTAAAAACTCTGCTGTACTAACTTGGATTACTGGTTGTAAATTTTGATGGCATTCAGTGCACCTCTTGGTTAAAATTTCAGCCCATCGTAATTTGAAACTGAAACTCTGGTGTCTGTTTAATCAGTTTTTAAATAATGTTTTATTTGACTATATGTGATTTTCTGTAGGATAGTGAACACCATTCTGATTACCATTCAATCATGGACTATTACTGCACAGAAACAGGCATTTGGCCTATCGGGTTTTTGTCAATAAGAGCCACCTCGTCTGATCTCAATCTCCAGTTTGCTTCTCTTCCCGGACGGAATCGCTTAATTCCGGACTAGTTCAATAACTGTTAAGAAAGAGAGTTGAGATATTCACATCTGTTTCATTCACCTGGGGTTAGAGAAGAAAGTTCAGAGATCATGGGTTGGGCAGTGTGGAAGGAGCAGCCTTGAGTGAGCACCATTATCTTTTGTTGATCCAGCATTCCTTGGGGGGAGGGGGGGCGGTGGAAATTGCCCCCTTCTTTAAGGCCCGTTACCGCCTCTAATGGGACGGTAAGGCTTTCCGCCCAGGGACAGGCAGCGGGGCTGACCCATCCGGAATTGCCCCCGGGCCGGGTGCGGCAGAAATGGGTTTCCGCCGCGCCCTTGTTTCCGCCCCACCCGGCGTACTGACCCCTTACCGCCCGGCGGCGACCCCTTTTCTGCATTGCGGGATATATTGCCCCACAGGAGAGCGGCCGCCGACAGTTAGTGCCCCTGACTGCTTCACGCAGCGGAACACTGCCAGTGGCTGGGTGGTGCGGCTGCCATTTGGCTTTAATTGTCGGCCGACCCTTCTTCGGTAACGGGCCGCTGGCCCGGCCGATCCACTCCCTGGTGGCCCAGTGGACTCCACGTTGCCCTTGCAGCATCCCTCCCCTTTAAGTGACATGGTGAACACTGCCCCGCACCCGATGCAAACCTGCCCCAAAGTGCTAGGAGCGGTGTCAGAATTAAAGAGCCGAATTTCTGGCTCTTCCCTCTGAGTGCATGGGCAATAAATTTCCTGATAATTCACATTGCCCTCCCCAGTTTCCCACTGAGGGCAGTTTTGACCCCAAATATCAGGTTTCTGTTCTACGTGAAAATTAATGGCAGTAATAATTGAGGAAAAAAAACTACCAGCATTCCAACTCTACTAGCGACAGTTTGGGAATTCTGCTTCACCCAATGTCAAAAGGATCACGAGCAAGGTAACCTTCTACTTTGCCCCTAAAAGAGATATCCTGTATGTTGTTATTAGCTTTTTTAAAAATCCTCAGTTCAGCCACTTTTTGCCTGCAATTTTCTCTCCTCATTTCAAAATTGGGGCCAGTCCCTTGGACACCCCATACTGCACCCAAGTGGCCATTTTCCATGAATGAACCCAGACAGCAAGTGTCAGCAAGCTGTAACAAGTAGCAGGGATCAGGAGTGAAAACTCTGACTGACTATTCCTACCTCCACCCCCACCCCCGCCTTGCACTAACCCACGGCATTGAGGCCAATTGTTATGCATTAATTGGTTAACTCGGCACGGACCGCAACAAACAACATGAGACTTTCTTATCTGTGTGGCTTAGTGCAACACAGTGCGTTAGGATCCTTTATTGAAATTATTGTTTCACTGTACATGTAATGAATGAACTCAGTGGTTTAATTGTGATTTATTTTCATCCAGAAGTGGTATCCATGATAATTGGGAGATCACATCACTGCATCAACAACAGCAGCAACTACTTACACTTAATGTAGAGAAATGTCCCAGAGCATTTCATAAGAACATAAGAAATAGAAGCAGGAATAGGCCATTTGGCCACTCGAGCCTGCTCAATAAGATCATGGCTGATCTTCTACCTCACCTCCAATTTCCTGCACAATCCCCATATCCCTTGATTCCCTTAATATCCAAAAAATCTATCTATCTGTGTCTTGAATATACTCAACGACTGAGTCTCCACAGCTCTCTGGGATAGAGATTTTCAAAGATTCACAACCCTCTGAGTGAAGACATTTCTCCTCATCTCAGTCCTAAATGGCCGACCCCTTATTCTGAGACTGTGACCCCTGGTTCTAGACTCCCCAGCCAGGGGAAACATCCTCCTTGCATCTACCCTGTCAAGCCCTGTAATAATTTTGTATGTTTCAATGAGATCACCTCTCATTCTTCTAAACTCTAGACAAAATAGACCTAGTCTACTCAATCTCTCCTTATAGGACAATCCCCTCCCCATCCCAGGAATCCGTCTAGTGAACCTTTGTTGTAAATATATCCTTCCTTAGGTAAGGAGACCAAAACTGTACAAAATACTCCAGATGTGGTCTCCCCAGAGCCCTATAAATTGCAGTAAGATATCTTTACTCCTATACTCAATTTCCCTTGTAATAAAGGCCAACATACCATTTGCTTTCTTAATTGCTTGCTGTACCTGCATGTTAGCTTTGTGATTCGTGTACAAGGACACCCAGGTCCCTCTGAACACCAACATATCCCAATCACACACCATTTTAAAAAAAAATTCTGCTTTTCTATTTTTCCTACAAAATGGGAATAACTTCACATTTCTCCACATGCCATGTTCTTGCCCATTCACTTAGCCTGTCGATATCCCCTTGAAGCCTCTTTGCATTCTCTTCACAACTCACATTCTCACTTAGCTTTGTATCATCAGTAAATTTGGATACATTACATTTGGTTTCCTCATCCAAATCATTGATATAGATTGTGAATAGCTGATCCTTGCGGTACCTCACTAGTTACAGCCTGCCAACTCGAAAATGACCCGTTTATTCCTACTATGTTTTCTGTCTGTTAACCAATCCTCAGTCCATGCTAGTATATTACCCCCAATCCCATGAGCACTAAGTTTGTTTAATAACCTCTTCTGTGGCACCTTATTGAATACCTTCTGAAAATCCAAATACACCACATCCACTAGTTCCCCCTGATTTATTCCACTTGTTACAACCTTTAAAAAAAACTCTTGAGATTTGTCAAATATAATTTCCCATTCATATTTAGCTACTCATTGCTGATTGCTCATCCACCTAACACTGAGACCAGTTCATTTTTGCATCACCTCTTGGTTCTGGATGCCTCCCCCTGTGTCTTGATTTCTGAGTGGGTTTTTTTGAGGCTGAAGAACCGTAGCTTAATATCCCTCAGATCAAATGACGTCAAAATTCTTGGCTTGCATTTCACTCTGGCATTTGTTTTATTATAATCCACTACTTCCTGCTGTTTATTCTTCATACAGTGGGTTATTAAATTATGTGCAGGAATTTCCATTGCTGTGGAGCTATGAGCCTTTTGAAAGTTGTGCTAAAGGCCTTACTTGTTTAAAAACTGCATGCAGTGTGAATTTTCCTCACTCATACTTGTTTCCCTTGTGCAGGTTTTTAATTGTCTCATAAATCAGTACTTTTTCTTTCTCTCCATTGGGTACCCTGCGTACCTCCGTGCACTTGATGGAGTAAAAGTAGTTGCCCTGGAAACAGTTACCTCTGAAAATCCATCTCCCCTTTTCTTCTGTGGAAGTGATTTTGAAGTTTAACCTTGAGATTTATGAGGTTGCTTTGTGCCTTGCAAACATGAGTATTTGTTTACCTTTTTCTCTCTCATGTCCATGGTTTGTTTATTGTATAAAACAACACTGAAATATCAGAAGTGGGGGCGAAAGCATTTTATTTTTGCGGTGCGGTACAGGGTTTCTGAGTCCCTCTCCTCGGCTTTGAAGATATCCCTCCAACATCTCTGAGCTCCTCTAAATCTGACTTCTTGACCACCCATGGCTTCAGTAGCCAAGGCTCTAAGCTCTGGAATTCCCTCCTGTAATGTATTTGCTTTGTGGGTTCTTTGCTTAAGAATTCATAGCAACACATTGCTATTAAGAACTAGTTGGTTTATCAGCAATAGGTTTAACAATCACACTATACATTACCAGTTCATCCACCAGGCTCACAACCACCTGCTACATTGTGGATTCCCCGAACCCAACTGGCTGGGGTTTTATTGAGTCTTGTGAGCATCACTTGACTGGCTA
This sequence comes from Pristiophorus japonicus, assembly GCF_044704955.1. Taxonomy (NCBI): domain Eukaryota; kingdom Metazoa; phylum Chordata; class Chondrichthyes; family Pristiophoridae; genus Pristiophorus; species Pristiophorus japonicus. The sequence continues at coordinate 85,747,611 of NC_091991.1, read as the reverse complement.
AGCTACTTCCAACTCAACGGCTCTACAAACCCGTGAGCATCCTCACGGGTGCATACATTACACCTCCTTAAACCTCTCCGTTTCTCTACCTCTCTTTTCTCCTTTAAGACGCTCCTTAAAACCTACTTCTTTGATCAAGTTTGCCCTAATATCTCCTCATGTGGCTCAATGTCAAATGTTGTTGATACCACTTCCGTGAAGCATCTTGGGATGGTTTACTATATAGGTGCTATATAAATACAAGTTGGTTGTTGTTTAATATGAGAATGACTGTCAGTGTCAGCTGTGGCTCAGTTGGTAGCACTCGCCTCTGAATCAGAAGGTTGTCGGTTCAAGTCCCGCTACAGAGACTTGAGTGCAAAACACTAGGCTCACACTCCAGTACAGTACAGTACTGTCGAAGGTACCGTCTTTTGGATGAAACGTTAAACCGCGACCCTGTCTGCCCCCTCAGGTGGACGTAAAAGACCCCATGGCACTATTTCGAAGAGGAGCAGGGGAGTTATCCCCAGTGTCCTGGCCAATATTTATCCCTCAATCAACATCACTAAATAAACAAATTATCTGGTCATTAACACATTGCTGTTTATGTGAGCTTGCTGGGCACAAATTTCCGACATTACAACAGTGACTACACTCCAAAAGTACTTAATTGGCTGTAAAGTGCTTTGGGATGGCCGGAGGTCGTGAAAGGCACTATATAAATGTAATGTTTTGATGGAAGAGACATCACTGGCCGCACTCCAAGCAGCCAGAGACCTTTTGCCTCTGATGCAGCAAAATCAGTGAAACCATCCTGCAGCCCACCACGGTGTCAGTGACATCCCATTCAAACCTCTCCTTTGTGACACTGAGTGCCTGACAGCCTGACAACCCTATGGCCTGATTATTTCCTTGCTCCCCTTTCCGTACCATCTGTGTGCCAAACAGAAGCAGCTGATTGATCTAGTTTATAACATTTATTTGCAACCGACCTTGTTATTTTTTTTAAGTGGAACACAGGGATCTACAGGACTGGGAGGGACTATTGTGATCTGTTAGGCCAGTTCAAAAAATACTCTACACCATATTACCTCTTGCACCCCTCGGTTGCTTTCTCTGCCAGATATCGATGCATTTCCACATGATTCTGCCAATGCTATTCACCCCTCATTCAGTCTGTTGCATGTATTCACCGGCTTCTGTGTAAATTAGCTACATCTGAATTCCCTCTTCCGAGCTTGAGTATGTGCCTCCTAATCATAGAGTTTGATCATGGATAATTAGGGTTCAACCTTTTATATAACCCTTAGGGTTATGAATGTTTCTGTAATATCTCTTGATCTGCCTTTCCTTCTAGTTTTGCAGCCTCAACTCACCATTTCGGTGCTGAAACCCAGGTATCAGTTTAATGGGACCTATTAATATGATATCCATTGATTCTTTAAAAAAAATTAATGTGTTTGACCTAATTGGTGGGAATGCCTATGAAATCTTTGAGGGAAGTGGATATAGAGATGTAACTGAACCTGGCATTGAAAGGGAATTGAATTCTCTGTGAAGATAGTTATGGGTGGAGCTACGGAATACCAAAGGGCAGAAAACGCTGGTGGGAGTTGTGTACAGACCACCAAACAGTAGTAGTAAAGTTGGGGACAGCATCAAACAAGAAATAAGGGATGTGTGCAATAAAGGTACAGCAGTTATCATGTGCGACTTTACTTTACATATCGATTGGGCTAACCAAACTGGTAGCAATGCGGTGGAGGAGGATTTCCTGGAGTGTATTAGGCATGGTTTTCTTGACCAATATGTCGAGGAACCAGCTAGAAGGCTGGCCATCCTAGACTGGGTGATGTGTAATGAGAAGGGACTAATTAGCAATCTTGTTGTGCGAGGCCCCTTGGGAAAGAGTGACCATAATATGATGGAATTCTTTATTAAGATGGAGAGTGACACAGTTAATTCAGAAACTAGGATCCTGAACTTAAGGAAAGGTAACTTCGATGGTATGAGGTATGAATTGGCCAGAATAGACTGGCAAATGATACTTAAAGGGTTGACGGTGGATAGGCAATGGCAAACACTTACAGATCACATGGATAAACTTCAACAATTGTACATCCCTATCTGGAGTAAAAATAAAACAGGGAAGGTGGCTCAACCGTGGCTAATAAGGGAAATTAAGGATAGTGTTAGATCCAAGGAAGAGGCATATAAATTGGCCAAAAAAAGCAGCAAACCTGAGGACTGGGAGAAATTTATAATTCAGCAGAGGACGACAAAGGGTTTGATTAGGAGGAGGAAAATAGAATACGAGAGGAAGCTTGCCGGGAACATAAAAACTGACTGCAAAAGCTTCTATAGATATGTGACGAGAAAAAGATTAGTGAAGACAAACGTAGGTCCCTTGCAGTCGAACTCAGGTGAATTTATAATGGGGAACAAAGAAATGGCAGACCAATTGAACAAATACTTTGGTTCTGTCTTCACGAAGGAAGACACAAATAACCTTCCAGATGTACTAGGGGACCGAGGATCCAGAGAGAAGGAGGAACTGAAGGATATCCTTATTAGGCGGGAAATTGTGTTGGGGAAATTGATGGGATTGAAGGCCGATAAATCTCCGGGCCTGATTGTCTGCATCCCAGAGTACTTAAGGAAGTGGCCCTAGAAATAGTGGATGCATTGGTGATCATTTTCCAACAGTCTGTCAACTCGGGATCAGTTCCTATGGACTGGAGGGTAGCTAATGTAACACCACTTTTTAAAAAAGGAGGGAGAGAGAAAACGAGTTATTATAGATCGGTTAGCCTGACATCAGTAGTGGGGAAAATGTTGGAATCAATTATTAAGGATGAAATAGCAGTGCATTTGGAAAGCAATGACAGGATCGGTCCATGTCAGCATGGATTTATGAAGGGGAAATCATGCTTGACAAATCTTCTGGAATTTTTTGAGGATGTAACTATTAGAGTGGACAAGGGAAAACCAGTGGATGTGGTGTATTTGGACTTTCAAAAGGCCTTTGACAAGGTCCCACAAAAGAGATTGGTGTGCAAAATCAAAGCACATTGTATTGGGGGTAATGTACTGGCGTGGATAGAGAATTGGTTGGCAGACAGGAAGCAGAGAGTGGGGATAAACGGGTCCTTTTCGGAATGGGAGGCAGTGACTGGTGGAGTGCCACAGGGCTCAGTGCTGGAACCCCAGCTCTTTACAATATACACTAATGATTTGGATGAAGGAATTGAAAGTAATATCTCCAAATTTGCAGATGTCACTAAACTAGGTGGCGGTGTGAGCTGTGAGGAGGATGCTAAGAGGCTGCAGGGTGATTTGGACAGGTTAGGTGAGTGGGAAAATGCATGGCAGATGCAGTATAATGTGGATAAATGTGAGGTTATCCACTTTGGAGGCAATAACACAAAGGCAGACTATTATCTGAATGGCGGCAGATTAGGAAAAGGGGAGGTGCAACGAGACCTGGGTGTCATGGTTCATCAGTCATTGAAAGTTGGCATGCAGGTACAGCAGGCGGTGAAGAAGGCAAATGGTATGTTGGCCTTCATAGCAAGGGGATTTGAGTATAGGAGCAGGGAGGTCTTACTGCAATCGTACAGGGCCTTGGTGAGGCCTCACCTGGAATATTGTGTTCAGTTTTGGTCTCCTAATCTGAGGAAGGACGTTTTTGCTATTGAGGAAGTGCAGCGAAGGTTCACCAGACTGATTCCCGGGATGGCTGGACTGTCATATGAGGAGAGACTGGATCAACTGGAGTTTAGAAGGATGAGAGGGGATCTCAGAAACGTATAAGATTCTGACGGGACGGGACAGGTTAGATACGGGAAGAATGTTCCCGATGTTGGGGAAGTCCAGAACCAGGGGACACAATCTTAGGATAAGGGGTAGGCCATTTAGGACTGAGATCAGGAGAAGCTTTATCACTCAGAGAGTTGTTAACCTGTGGAATTCCCTGCCGCAGAGAGTTGTTGATGCCAGTTCATTGGACATATTCAAGAGGGAGTTAGATGTGGCCCTTACGGCTAAAGGGATCGAGGGGTATGGAGAGAAAGCAGGAAAGGGGTGCTAAGGTGAATGATCATCCCTGATCTTATTGAATGGTGGTGCAGGCGCGAAGGGCCGAATGGCCTACTCCTGCACCTATTTTCTATGTTTCTATCTACTCTGGGTGCTTTAGTGTCTGTTATTAGCTCTCTCTCGCTGCCACTCTCCTTTATTCCTCCGCAGTCAGATCTTAGATTAATTTATTAACATTCGCTGTGGCGGGGAGGAAGCAGTTTTCTCCCTTCCCCTTTTCATTGACTTGTTGCTTGGGCACCAGCAACCTCCTGGTATCCTGCCGAAGCAGCCATTCTCACTGTGTGGCTTGAGACACTGACTGGCATCACAATTGAACCTGGTCCAGTCATCACCCAATAGCAACACATGCACACTTCCTGGCAAGAGTCACTGGATAGGTATGGGAGCACCAACTCATTTTTTTCCAGATCCCTAACCCGAGGACATTGAGGCTTAAGCCCAGCTGAGAAACAATGGCCCGAAAATTGCGGATGGAGACTTCCTGTGGGCGGACACCTCCGACCAAAATTTTTTAAAGAAAATACCTGGTGGTCCCGGAGGAATGTAGACTTGAGCTCCGAGGCTTAAATACGCAGTCCATGTCTTCCAGGAGCGTATGCGTAACCTGGGATCACATGGGCCTGGATCACCAATCACAATGTAATATTCACATTCATAGTAAATTGCCAATTTCATGGACTTTGTAAATGGTCGCTGGATTTTCCTGCTCCATTTTACCTGGCATCTCTTGGGAATGGCATTGTGTGGAAGTATAAATGGAGGTGGAAGAGTAGCTTTGGTAGAACAATATATTGCTGCTGCAACAAATAAGTCAGCACCCGGACATGCATATTGTTGGCATTTGGAAGCAATACCCTTTAGGGAAGTGATTGTTGAAGGGGAGGGTGTATTTCTGATTGGAAATAATTCACTCCCATGTGGTCTTCATTTTATATTCCTCAACCCCTTCTGTAGAAATTAAAACATGTCAATGTGAGACCAAACATCTCAAACATCACCAAACAAATGTGAGATCAAAGGGGAATTCCTCCACTGGCAGATACGACTGGCCCATTGGTGAGCAGTTTTTGTTGTGGAAACCATTAATAATTCTGGCAGGGTTGAGTAGAGAGCCACAGAACAGTGGGATCATGAATTAAAAGTGCAAAATAACCTTTCAAATGTCATGGTTTTAATCAATTTTGTTAGATGCAGGAAACAACACACCTTCAGACATATTCTGTAAAGTGGACCGAAAGAAGTAAATAATTTGCTTTTATATGTTGCCTCAAATTGCTTTACAACAAATTAAGTACTCTTGAAGTGTAGTCACTGCTGTAATGTGGGCAAATGCGACAGCCAATTTGCCCACAGCAAAGATCCACAACCAGCAAATTAATGAATAATCGGTTAATCTGTTTTGAAGGGATTGGTTAAGGGAGAACTGTTCACCACAACACTGCCTGCTCTTTGAATAGTTTTTATGTCTACCTAAGCAAACATAAGGGGCCTCGGGTTAATATGATCGGCATTTCTGACCTTAATTTGCTTCAATACTACACTTGCCACATGTGCTCAAGTCTTAGAGTGGAACTTGAACCCATGAACTTTTGACTCCGAGGCAAGAGTGCAACCAACTGTGTCAAGCTGACAGAATTACTTGTTACAGAGATTCTCCCACATGAATCTTTGATGAATCTTCCCGAAGCAACTTTCTATATAAAACTGTAGTTGGCCTATAGCACTAAACATGGGGAAATAATCTAACAGTAACTCATGCACTTTTCAGCAAGAATCACTGGATAGCTTTGTTCCCATCCATCATGAGGACTTGACATCTCAAACAATGCAACAGATGGTCTTCGCGTTACAGTTTAACAGTATAAAAAGTAGTAATTCTGAAGCTCTTCTGTTGATATCTTAAACTGTGACATTGAACCTCTGCCTGAGAATCATTGGTAGGTATTAGTTATAATCTAATATCTCCTTAAAAAAACCTTTTGGGGTCTGGGTAGTGTAGTGGATTAGACACTGGCCCTCACCTCAGGGAGCTGCTAACTGTAAAACCCTACATGACGAGAGTTTTGATAGTCACTAGCCAGTTCTCAGTAGACATGGACCAAGAGTAGCTAACTGAATATTTAACTTCACTACACACACACGATGACTCATGATGTCTCAGTAAATGTGAATATCACTCGGCTCCCCTCCAGCTCACAGTCTGAAAATCTACAGACATGTCCAGCAGAACAGGAAACGGCCCATAAAAGTACCATCTGTTTTTGATAGTCTGAGGGCTGGATTTCTAAATTAAAATGCTCAGTTAAAAGGAATTCAGTAAAGTCAGTAGTTATTTTGGGTATGTTTTTCCAGTAGTGTTGTGTTAATATGCTCAGGGACATCTTAGCCTAGAGATTTGTCCACATCAAAGTTTCCTTATATCTTTTATGTTATGGGATGGTTCCCCTGCAGTCTATTCTGCCCTGTTTACATTGTGAGGCAATGGGCACAAAGCCCACCTACGTGCAGCTGCTCAGAAGTCATGAGCATGACTTTAAAGCTCATTGGTCATTGGGGGAATTCGCCAACCTCATTTTGGACCACATCTTGGCACTCTGATCATCAAATCAGTCTGAAGTAGGGAACAGCACAGTGTGCTCCCTCTGGAACTCCTTTCCTACTGCTATCCCTCTGTTGCTCGATATTGGAGAGAGAGCTTATGAAAGGGAATTCACTCAGCTTTTACAACTGAACTTTACAGGAGAAAAGCTGCCTTTTAAATTCGCTTAGCCATAAGATGAGGCTGGGACAAGCAGATGCTGAACTGATGTGAAGCTGGTTCTGATGTGCTCTTTCTGTGTTGCTGAATCCTTGCGCCTGCCAGCATCCCCCACATTAGTTTGCTTGATCCTTTAGTCATAACATTTATCATGTACAGCCTTGTGTCTGTTGATTAGATTACAAGTCAGGAAATATCATCCCATTTTTGTAGAAAATGTTTCCCACATTTTATTGAATTTACATCTTTAAGTGCTGGTCGTAGCTTGAGACAAAATTGCCTCAATGCGACAAGAGTTCATATTTTACTTGTGAGATTATTGACCAGATTGAAGTTAATCAGAACTGGAAGTTCTCCAAGTGAGGGGAAAAATTCAAAATAACAGATTTCTGTTGTATATTTGTAGGGCCTCTAGTGTTTATTAAGATATGTATTCATGTAGTCAGTATTAGCTGGTATCTCGTTTGACAATCAGTACCTTTTGCTCTGAATGAGAGAATTCAAATGCTGAAATGTTGGACAAAATAATTAACAATTGGTTCCTGAGTTCTGCGATGTTTGTGACCAAAATATTATCAGCGATGGGGAGGAGGAAATACAATAGGAGGGGGAGGGCCCAAATCTCTGTGTCAAATTTAATTTCCTTTCTTCTTCTAATATTCTCTCCTTTTTCCCTCCTCTCCTAAAGGTGCTGTTCTTATAGGGATGCAGTCCAGTTAGTTACACAAGTTAACTCTTCTGAGTGGCCATTCTTCATGTCTAAGTCTACATAATCAAGTGTTGTCAGAATATTCCAGTGTGTGTGAGGGTCAGTTTATTGACTGAGCCACTAGGAGCCCCTGGTATAAGTTCTACGGTGGAATGGTGATTGCGTTTTGCACTAATTGTAATGGTAGAATAACACGGTAGAAAGCCAGTAATGTACTAGGTAATTGACTGACCAATAGTTGTGTGTATAGATATATATCGAAACATCCAGATGTTATGACAAATAAAGTAGAGTGCAGCTTGCTTGAGTATTATGATGCCTATTAACTGCATTTTTCATCATTTGTACTGATCAGTTCTGTGCATTCTGCCAGTGAGCAGCATTTATTGACCCAGTAAACTGCAAAAACACCCATGTACTACTGAGTCTCTTCTCCACCAGTACCCTTACCCCTCTTCTACCTCCCTGCTGGGCCTCTGGTTCCTCCCCCCCGCCACTCAGAGTACTGCTGGGCCACTTGTTCCACTCCTCTGGAGTACTGCTGGGTCTTTCTTATCCCCATGTACTGCGGGGCTTATCATTTCTCTCTCTCCAGTGTACTTTTTGTCCTCTCCTTTCTCCTCCCAGTGTACTGCTGGGCCTCTCGTTCCTCTACCAGTGCATTGCTTTGATCCTGGTCCTCTATGCATTCCATTTGTTGCTATCCGCCAAACCAGCTTATAGCTGTTGAAAGTCCCAGTGAATACTGTTCCACTCCGTTTTGGCAACACACATGTTTGAAATCAAGATTATTATGCAAACTGCACATAATTTCTGTTGATTTGCAGGTTGTGAATATCACAAAGATCACTGGTGATGGGAACCCAGCTAAGCTGATTTACTTTGTGGAGAAGCAGAATGGGGAACGCATCGGTGCAAATGAAGCTGCCAACCTCATCAACAAGGTGGATATACAGAGAGCGGCAATTGTTCTCGGCTATCGTATACAAGGTGCACTGGCACAACGTAAGTCTGCTTTTACTTCATCTTCTGAATGCCTGAAGGATAGGGAACTGGCTGTGTAGAAGGTGAGGAAGTGAATTGAATGCACTGATCCAGGCAAATTATTCCTATGCCGGGTTCAGAGATCATGACACTCAGTTTAAAAATTAGAAACTTCAGGCTCCTTGATCAATCATCTGAGCCATGCAGACCAGGCTTGACCCTTAGTCTTTTTGAGTTAGTGGGTCTCAGTCTGGGTGGTGATAAGATTTCCACAGATGGCCTTGGCATCCCTCAGTTAGGGATAAAAAAATATGTTGCGATTTCGCTGCTAATCTCTGCCGGGCCACCTCTGCTAGCAGTTTGTGTGTGTGTGGGAGTTAAGTGAGGCTCAGTTGTACTGTCCTTTGCTCTCGCTCGCTGTCGAGGCTCGCACATCAATGATGGAAAGCTACCCAAGGGCCGAAGGAAGCCGTACGCCAGCAAGAAACCTGTGTGTTAACACAAAAGGAGAGAACATTGGGGGGGTGGGGGTGAGGTATGTGCAAAGAGAACAAGTAAGAAGGAAAATCAGGTGGAATCTTACCATCCAGAAGGTCATCAATTACCAGTAAATTATGTTCAAGCAGACAATATAAATGGATTTGAGATCTTTTTTTAATATTGGGTTGTACGTGATGCTGGCAAGGCCACATTTATTGCCCATCACTAGTTGCTCTGCGAAGGTGGTGTTGATCTTCCCCTTGAACCACTGCAGTGGTGATGGTGCTCCCACAGTGATGTTAGGTAGGGAATTCCAGGATATTAATCCAGCTGCAGTGAAGGACTGGCGATATGTGCAAGTCAGGGCAGTGTATGATTTGGATTTGAATGTGTCTTTGGAGAAAGGAGAGATTAAATGGTGAGAATATGGGTAAGTTGGAATAAGACAAGCTTGTTAAGCCTAATGACCCCCTGTTTCTAAAAACTGTTGTGTTATTGTATTGTAAGTTAAAAGTCTTATTGTGGGAACTGTCATTAGTCAGCTCTGATGTCATTGGTCAGCTCTGATGTCATTGGTCAGCTCTGATGTCATTAGTCAGCTCTATCACTAATTCTGAAAACTCCAGAACACATTAAACTGTGTTATAAATTTCAAGTCCATGCTAAAACGGATGGCGCCCTAGCCTTTCATAGTGTTGGGCACATGGCCTTGCACATGCATCCGTGCCAGATGCTCCCATTGCCACTGTTCTCAATGGCAGGGACCCAAACAATGTCCGGAACTGAGCCTCAAGCTCTCTTTATTTGCAGGCAACCCAACCTCGAGCTGCCTCCAGTGCCTGGCGTCAGGGCCTCGGGCTGCCCCAGTCCTTGTTGACTGTTTCTGTAATTCAGTTTCTCTGTTGAGGGCACCTTGCAACTAATGCCACATTCCCTGAGACCTGCAAATATTGAGACACTCTTATGGGTTCCCCTGTTCTACTTGACACACAGCAAGATCCTGCAGGCTGCAAATGAAATGCATGACCAGTTTTAATAATCTTGGTTGTAGCAGGAATATTGACCAGGACACCGATAACTCCCTGCTCTTCAAATAAGTAGATGGGGCCTTAGTTTACTGTCTTTTTGAAAAGGCAGCATTTCCAGCAATGCTGTACTCCCTTAGTATTGCATTGAAATGTCAGCCTAGGTTAAAGAAACTCAACGACTGAGCTTCCACAGCCCTCTGGTGTAGAGAATTCCAAAGATTCACAACCCTCTGAGTGAAGACATTTCCCCTCAGCTTGGTCCTAAATAGCCAACCCTTTATTCTGAGTCTGACCCCTGGTTCTAGACTCCCCAGCCAGAGGCAACATCCTCCCTGCATCTACCCTGTCAAGCCCTGTAAGAATTTTGTATGTTTCAATGAGATCACCTCTCATTCTTCTAAACTCTAGACAATATAGGCCTAGTCTATTCAATCTCCCCTCATAGGACAATCCCCCCATCCCAGGAATCAGTCTGGTATGGCAAGTATGTCCTTCCTTGGGTAAGGAGACCAATACTCCAGGTGTGGTCTCAACAAGGCCCCAGATAATTGCAGTAAAATGTCTTTACTCTTTTATACTGAAATCCTCTTGTAATAAAGGCCAACATAAAGTTTGTTTTCTTAATTGCTTGCTGTACCTGCATGTTAACTTTCAGTGATTTGTGTACAAGGGCACCCAGGTCCCTCTTGAACACCAACATTTCCCAATCTTTTACCATTTTAAAAAATACTCTGTTTTTCTATTTTTCCTACCAAAGTGGATAACTTTATATTTCTCCACATTATATCCCATTTGCATGTTCTTGCCCACTCACTTAGCCTGTCTATATCCCCTTGAAGCCTCTTTGCATCCTCCTCACAACTTACATTCCCACCTAGCTTTGTATCATCAACAAACTTGGATATATTACATTTGATCCCCTTGTCCAAATCATTGATATAGATTGTGACTAACTGAGGCGTAAGCACCGATCCTTGTGGTACCCAACTAGTTATAGCCTGCCAACCCGAAAATGACCTGTTTATTCCGACTCTCTGTTTTCTGTCCGTTAACCAATCCTGAATCCATGCTCGGTATATTACCCCAAATCCCATGAGCCCTATTTTTGTATAATAACCTCTTGCGTGGCACCTTCTGAAAATCCAAATACATCACATCCGCTGGTTCCCCCTTATCTATTCTACTAGTTATAACCTCAAAAAACTCTTAACAGATTTGTCAATTATGATTTCCCTTTCATAAATCTGTGTTGACTCTGCCCAATTTTATTTTCTAAGTGCCCTGCTACCACGTCCTTAATAATGGATTCTAGCATATTCCCTACTGCTGATGTCAGGCTAACTAGTCTGTCGTTCCCCATTTTCTCTCTCCTTTCTTAAATAGTGGGGTTGCATTTGCTACCTTACAATCCGCGGGAACCGTTCTAGAATCTATGGAATTTTGGAAGATGGCAACCAATACATCCAATATCTCTATAGCCACATCTTTCAACACCCTGGGATGTAGGCCATCGGGTCCAGGGGGTTTATCGGCTTTCAGTCCCATTAATTTCTCCAGTACTTTTTTTTACTGATACTAATTTCTTTCAGTTCCTCATTCTCGCTAGGCCCTTGGTTCTTCACTATTTCCAGGAAGTTTTTTGCGTCTTCATCCATGAAGACAGACACACAGTATTTGTTTAATTTCTCTGCCATTTCCTTATTCCTCATTATAATTTCTCCTGTCTCAGCCTATAAGGGACCCACATTTACTTTCGCTAATCTTTTCCTTTTTACATACCTATAGAAGCTTTTATTGTCTGTTTTTATGTGTCTTGCTAGTTTACTCTCATTCTATTTTCCCTTTCTTTATCAATTTCTTGGTCCTCCTTTGCTGAATTCTAAAATCCTCTCAATTCTCAGGCTTATTATTCTTTTTGGCAACATTATAAGCCTCTTCTTTTGATCTAATACTATCTTTAACTTCTCTTGTTAGCGTCGGTTGGACCAATTTTCCTGGGGGGTTTTTGTGCCTTAAAGGAATGTATATTTGTTGTAAATTATGTATTAATTATTTAAATGCTAGCCCTTGCTTGTCTACCGTCATACCTTTTAATATAGTTTCCCAATCTACCTTATCCAATTCAGTTGATTTAAGACCCTAGTTTCAGATTCAACTAAATCATTTTCAAACTCAATATAAAATTCTATCATATTATGGTCACTCTTCCCTGAAGGCCCCCTTTACTACAAACTTATTAATTAACCTTTTCTCATTGCACAATGCTAGATCTAAAATAGCCTGTTCCCTAGTTGGTTTCTCAACATGCTGATGTAGAAAACTATCTTGTTCCATGAATTCGTCCTCTACTTTATTACTGCAAATTTGGGTTGCCCAGTCTATATGTAGATTAAAGTCCCCCATGATTACCATATTAACCTTATTACATGCATTTCTAATTTCCTGATTTATACTCTGCCCTACGTTACAACTACTGTTCGGGGCCTATAAACAACTCCCACCAATGTTTTCTTCCCCTTGCTGTTTCTTAGCCAGATCAACTGTGATCTCATTGAATGGCGGAGCAGGCTCAAGGGGCCAGATGGCCGACTCCAACTCCAATTTCTAATCTTCTTATGTTCTTACCTAAACTCATTCTACTTCTTGATTTTCAGAGATAAGATCCTTTCTCTCTACTGTCTTTATCCCATCCTTTATTATCAAGGCTCCCCCTCCTCCTCTTCCGTTTTGCCTATCTCTTCTAAAAGTTTGGAATATTTAGTTCCCAACTTTGGCCACGTTGCAACCACGTCTCCATAATGACTATTTAGATCAAACCTATTCATTTCTATCTGCGCCATTAATTCATCTATTTGCTCATATCCCATAATGGGGGGGTGGTTGAACCCACATACTTTTGTTTTGGAGGTGAGAGTGCTTACAATTGTATAAGGCTGTAACTTTGGTGGGGGAGGGGAGGGAACGGGACACAAATCTTAGAATCGTCGAATAGTCCAGCACAAAAGAATGCTATTCTGCAATGATAGCTCCTTTTCGAGTAACTGATTGCAGATGTACATAAATCTGCAGTCAAAGGGACCCCCGCAGGATTTCCATGCTGTAAGTGTATTTGTTAGTATGGTTTTTTCTTTCTGAACCTGTGAACCATTAGTCAATGCTAAAAGGAAGGCTTTGCATTTATATAGCACCTTATCACATCCTCAGGACATCCCAATGCGCTTTATAATCAATGGATTACTTTTGAATGGCAGTCACTGTTGTGTAGACAACTGCAGCAGCCTATTTGCAACACAGCAAGGTCCAACAAACAGCCGACAAGATGAATCGTCTTTTTTTTGGTGGTGTTGGGCACAGGAAAAATGTTGGCCAGGACACCGGGAAAACTCCCTACTGCATCTTCAAATCGTGCCACAGGATATTTTACATCACCTGCACAAGTGCTTCGGTTTATCTGAAAAAAAATCAGGAAGACAACAACGTCTAACAGTGCAGGGAATCCCTTAACGCTTTACTGAAGTGTCAACTTGGATTATGTCCTGTAGTGCGGCTTAGACTTTCTATCTGATAGGTGTGAGACCTACCTTCGAACCGTGCTGACACTTAAGTTGGCTGTAATTTTGGCCGAAATCGCTTTAAGCTAAAGGTGTTGTTGGAATGCTCACAACAAATGTTTTCCAGCAACGAGTCATTTCTCTCTACCCTCCCCGCACCCCACAACAAGCTAATGAATAATTATGTTTTACTTTCTGTGAATCTTTTGGATGCATAATTTTCTGAAGGATGTTGATGCCAGAGAACTGGAACACAACACCCTGTGTCAGCACCAAGCACTCTTGGGTCAGGTATAGCACAGTTTGCAGAATAAACCTCCCACTCTGCTGCCCCAACAATTTATCTCAGCCTCAAATATTTTTATTATTAACATTGGAAATAGTGCCACAGCTGCAGGGTGTGACATTTATCTATTTCCCACAGCTGCCATCTTCCAGCCACACTGAGTTCGATTGGCAAATTGAGGCAGTCTTGCAAGTAAGGGCACAGCCTCCTGCCGTGCTTTTTGAAGTACGTTACCGCGAGCTCCTGGCAGCACAGATCCTAGTTTAGGCCATGCGATGTGTTGGAAACATCAATCTTGCCTACCAGTTAAGTCCTGTGTATGTCACGAGGTGGGTAAGGAGGAAGAAGGCCACTCTAATTCCATAAACCCTACAGCAGCCAGCTGTTCCTGTGTAGTGGTGTTGGTATGAATAGTACATTTACTAGTTGGTGCCAATCAATTGTACTTGCACTGGAGGTGAGACTGAAAATGTCACAATTCTTATCCGTGTGAGTTTTAACGGAGAATTCACAGACTTTCTCGGATAGATACTTGTGAAATAGAGGTGATGCCTTGATTCTCTGTCTCACTCGGATACCATGATTTGTTTGTGGTTTTTATTTTGTAGCGGTAGAGAGTGTTGCCACCTCGTCCCCAACAGATGAAAATAAGAACCTGTGGATCATCGTGGCAGTGCTGGTGCCAGTGATTGTGGTCGTTGTCATCATCGTGATCCTGTACTGGAAGTTCTGCCGAACAGACAAGCTGGAATTTCAGCCGGACACTATGAGCAATATTCAGCAGCGGCAAAAAGTAAGGAACTCTGAATCGAAGTTGGAAACAGTTTTTAAAATTGAGAATTCCATGTGCATGGCCAAGGCCCATAGTGCAGGACACCAGCAAGGTTGTAAAGATTTTGAGAAGGTGCTGTAAATAAGAATGTAGTGATCAGGTGACCCCTACTTTAGGATTGCAAGGATAAGGAAAGACTGAGGGAAATGAGGAATTCTACACTTCTGATGAGTAATGAATTTGAGTAAGAGATGGTGTGGTAATTTAATCACAGCGGGGATGTAAGGAGGGCAGTGAATTTGGACCTAGACTGGAACAAGAGAAGGAAGTTCAGAGAGGCTACTCTGCTCATCTTGGCTCATCCAACCAAGCAACAGAACTGCATTCCAATGAAATTAAGATGAGAAAGAGAAGCCGGAGTTTAGAAGTGAGCGGGACCGTCAAGCAATGAACTTACTTGTATCCTGTTCAGGAGTATACAAGAGGTGGTGGAAGAAACTACCCAGAAATACTTGCCTTATCAAGTGATGCAGTGACCTGCTGTGGCCTCGGAATGTTAAGCTGAAATGAATGCTTTCAAACATAGATACCCCATGCTATACTTTTGGGAAATGTTGAACTTTGGTGATGTGATTTGCGCAATGGAGGAGGGGGACAATAAAGAATGAAACTGGTTGGAAGTAAAGGTTAACGCTGATGGAAAATGCAGCTGTTTTTCATACAGTCAATTGACTGACAGTTTTTCCAAATGGTTTGTTTCCTTACCATTGGCGAACACTATTTGCCTCAAATATCAAGTGCACAATTTAAATGCTCACAAGGAGAAGCAGCCCTCTGTTCTAGTGGCAGTGTATCCTGTTACTCGGCAACTCTTAGACTGTGCCAGTGATCAATAATAAAAAGGATCTTCTGTGAAAGAGCTCAAGAGCTCGTGTTTCCAATTTAATTGAGCAGTGGGCCAGTCAGAGGGTTTTAAAAGTGAGGAGTTCTATCTGTTTGAGAGGAGGCATTGGGCTGAGAAGTAATGTTGTTGATTTGAGCTGTTAGAGCGGCAATTGTAGATCAAGTGTTGTGGTTTAGAATTTTCTTTTGGTCGGCTGGGTGTCTGACAGGCACAGAATCCATCGCAACATATATTCGCCTTCGAATCAAACCACAAAGCAATTCCCATAATTAGTTTCCATTTGTCTTGTGTTGAGTGCACACATTCTCCCCGTAGGGGACTGCACCCTATCCCAAGCCCAGAGAGCTTAAATACAGGTTGTCAAAAGAGCAGACTTGGGGATCTTAAGGGTGCATAGAGATGTTACTGGAATTTAACCCGCTGAAACCACACACGGCATCGGTAAGCTTTCTGCTGCTTATTCAGCCACAACCACTCCACCCATTAGGGCATTAGATTGCAAGTTATCTGGAGTCAAGTCAGAAGAACCCAACCTCCCAGTAATGAGCCGACCTACCCCTGAAAGTGCTTGATCAATAAATAGTGTCAATTAACCACCTTGGGTATTGGATTACTGAGAATTGACTCTGTTTCCACCTATCATCAGCAGTGTCATCTTGAAGCCAACTTGACCCCCAAAGAGATCCTGCTAACCTCTTTCCCTCCCACAGAGGTAATGATGGGCAGGTTTCTAAGTCTTTTTCACAGTTTGAAATTATAGTATTAGTGTATCCCTAATCAGTATAGCGTTGATTGAAGGAAACTTGCTGCATCTTTCTGTGTAGTGGACACACACATGCTCACCCATTCCATGTAACTGCTTAGCTGACATCCAAGGTTCTTATTCCACAGTAAGGACTCTAGTGTGTCTAGTGAACACAGAATATCCTTCCCTCCTGTAACTGGATGACGATGTACTCATGTCCTGTTGATTGGTAAGGTTACTTTTGCAAAGTTTGATGTCCCAGGAATGTCAGGCTGATAAAATGGCAAACTCAGTTATGAAGATTTTATTTTTTGGGGAGATTTAGTGTCCAAGTGGCCACTTTTCATGCGTGAGCTTACATCATTGATTGATTGATTAAGTCCCAGTTAAGCAACGTCTCGATTTTAAAATTCTCATCCTTGTTTTCAAAATCCCTCCATGGCCTCACCCCCTCCTTATCTCTCTAATTTCCTCAAGCCCCACAACCCTCTGAGATATTTGTGCTCCTCTAATTCTGGCCTCTTGAACATCCTTGATTTTAATTGCTCCATCATTGGTGGCCGTGCCTTCAGATGCTAAGGCCCTAAGCTCTGGAATTCCCTGCCTAAACCTCTCTGGCACTGTACTTCTCACTCCTTTAAGATGTTCCTTAAAGCCTACCTCTTTAACCAAGCTTTTAGTCATCTGCCCTAATATCTCCTTATGTGGCTCAATGTCAAATATTGTTTTGTAACGCTCCTGTGAAGTGCTTTGCGACATTTTACTATGTTAAAGGCACTATATAAATGCAAGTGATTGAATCAGCTGTGGTTCTGTGGGTAGCACACTCCCCGCTGAGTCAGAAGGTTGTGGGTTCAAGTCCCATTCCAGGGACTTGACATAAATCTAGGCTGACACTCTAATGCAATGCTGAGGGAGTGCTGCACTGTTGGATGAGAAGTTAAACCGAGGCCTCTTCTGCTCTCAGGTGGAGTTAAAATATCTCATGGCACTATTTCGAAGAACAACAGGGTAGTTATCCCCGGTGTCCTGGCCAATAATTATCCCTCAATAACAAAAACAAATTAACTGGTCATTATCACACTGCTGTTTGTGGGAGCTTGCTGTGTGCACATTGGCTGCCGTGTTTCCCACATTACAACAGTGATTACATTCCAAAAGTACTTAATTGGCTGTAAATCGCTTTGAGACGTCCGGTGGTCATGAAAGGTGCTCTATAAATGCAAGTCTTTTTTTCTTTTTGTGCGGGGGGAGGGGGATTGTATCAACCAAAGTTGGGGGTACATGGCCCCTTTAAAGGCTTGTGCAGCCAATTCAAAATACCTCACAAGCTCGTTTTTTCTGCATTGAAAATCCCACGAGCTGGCTGCCTGGGAGGTCCCGAGGGCTGCGCAGCTTAAAGGGAACATTGGTATCAACCCATTCCTGATCTTGTCCTCAACTGACGTTCACTGACCTTCCAACAGGAGGCACTAGATAGAGATCAGGAGCACTACACTGATGTTTTAAACGTTATTTCCCTGCCCCCGCTCAGCTCAAGCGCTGAAATCAATTGTTAAACTGAGATCTACTGACCCATCGCAGACCAAGAATGGAATCTGGGGCACTCTCGTATGACTCGATATATAACATCTCCAGCAATGAAGCCATAAGGGCAACTCCTTTTTTTATTGTGAATTCCCGAGTATAATAGTTATGTTCTGTATAAATGTGCTAATTATGTTTCAATTTTTTCAGTTCTGTTTCCTTCACAAGATCTAACAAATCCCTATTACAGCACAGGATTTGAGAGACACAGTTTAAAGTTTGCATGGAACAACTAAGTGTGAGATTGGATTTGAAGAGGAATCATGATTATGGCCTCATGCCCCAAACACAGACCACAGTCTCAGTAGAGCAGAGGTACAAGAAGAGAAGCAATTGTAGGCAATGTTTGGTACTCTGAAACACCAGCTTTGGTGCCTTGATCACTTTGGGAAAACTTTGAGCCACTGTAAGCATGGACATTGTTTGCAGGAGGTCAAGTGGGGGGAGAGAGATTGATGCATACTGTGTCACCTTGCCACTTGGAGGGACACCTACTCATCATCATCATAGGCAGACCCTCTGAGTCGAGGAAGACTTGCTTCCACTCTAAAAATGAGTTCTTAGGTGACTGAACAATCCAATACGAGAACCGCAGTCCCTGTCATAGGTGGGACAGATAGTCATTGAGGGAAAGGGTGGGTGGGACTGGTTTGCCGCACGCTTTCCGCTGCCTGCGCCTGTTTTCTGCACGCTCTCGTTAATGAGATTCGAGGTGCTCAGTGCCCTCTCGGATGCACTTCCTCCACTTAGGGCGGTCTTTGGCCAGGGACTCCCAGGTGTCAGTGGGGATGTTGCACTTCATCAAAGAGGCTTTGAGGGTAGCCTTGAAAAGTTTCCTCTGTCCACCTTTGGCTCATTTGCCGCGAAGAAGTTTCGAGTAGAGTGCTTGCTTTGGGAGACACCTGCGAAGAAATTGAAGAATAGCCATTGTACCTGTAGAGGATGAATGCAGGAGGTACCTGTATTTTTGGTGCTGGCTCATACCCTAAGCTTTGATATAATATATGTATGTATAATATAATATGTAGATTGATGGCCCTTCATGTTTTAAAAGATTCTGGTTGAACCTCAGAATGCGGTGAATAATAATATTGACAGATCTGTGCTGAATGAGCCTTCCCTTTGTGAAAAGCTTCCTAAAATGAAAGGGAAGATGAATTGTGTCTGGTCCCATGGTTCTTCAGTACTGAGAAGACAGCGTGCTCTAGTGCTGCCCTAGCCCTGACATTGGACTAGCAATCTGTTCTGTCTTGTCAGGATAGATAAATATTATCTTTTCACAATCCTGTCTGGCAACACCAAGAATGGTAAAGTAAGTAATCAAGTAAAATGAATGAGGTCACAGTGCTATTAGTGGGAGACACATTTAAAATGAATTGCTCTAAAAATACTTCAAAATGTAAAATGAATAAACAGGAATATGTTATCCTACCATCAGTGACTTATTTTATTTGAACTAATCTAAGCTTGTCAAAAGCAGTGCAGGAGCAGAGGCTCCATCACACACACTTATATTAATTAAAAGGCTTTCAGATTTTTGTACTGTCACTGTGGACCTCAAAGTCACACATCAGGGCAACCAGGTTAAACTGGTCGTTAACGCTGACTAATTTATCCAACATCATACAGACAGGATTGTAAGGAAAGTCCATCCGGCCCATTCTATTCATTAGACATTGCTGCCTCGTGTACAGCCCTCCCGTGCCGCTAGTAATTCTAACTCCTGGGGAGGCAGAAAGAAACATTTGACCAATTTCAATTCCAGGGAAATTCCACCCTGACTCCTGAGGAAACGAAGCAAGCTTCAGGAGGAAGGTCATCGACCTCGAACGTTAACTGTTTCTCTCTCCACAGATGCTTCCTGACCTCCTGGGTGTTTGAAGCATTTTCTGTTTTTATTTCTGATTTCTAGCATCCGCAGTATTTTGATTTTGTAAGCTCCAGGAGGAAGTTACCCGTGATGCATCACTAGGCATCATTAAACTCCCATTCCCCTCTCATTTATCCCAATTTCTTTAAGAACCTACAACTAGATCTCCATTAGGCGAAGACTTTGACTCAAAGGCCACATACTTGTTACCCCACTTTACTTCTGATATCTTTTAATAGCCATGTCTGACAAAACATTCATCCATATCCCTCTTAACACTTATAACATACCCTGTACTTCACTTCCACAACCTCCCTAGGTCAGTTAGTCCATATGTTTACCATGTTCTTCATGAAGAACTTTTATCTTAAATTTGTATTAATTCAATCTTACTGAAGTTTAAACCTCTGTCCTCTTCAGGAGCTCGTGTTAATATTGAGCATAATTCTTAGATTCAATTTATCTATTCTGTTGAATATCTTAAATGCTTTTGTAAGATCACCTCTTAAGTTGTCTTTATCTAATAATGTAAGCATTCCTAATATCCTTACTCTATTTTCATAGTTCGATGTTCAATCCTACTTACCAAATCTGTTGTACTTTTTTGTAGTCACTCTAAGACAAGACTTCCTCCTTCCCCAACCAACCATGTTTCAGTACTGAAAACCGTACACAATATCAGGGGATCGAGATCCATGTTGTCCTGTCTCATGATTCCTTTTCTAAACCCCTGTAGCTGTGCAAACACAGGATGAGTGACAGTCTGCTGATCACCCTGATAATATTTTGGTCTCAAAACCATGAAATTTGTTTAAATGGTGCATGTCTCAAAATCATTCACCTTTCCCAGGTGCACTGTCAGTAATGAACCAATAGTCATAGATCACATTGGTGTATTCTAATAGGATTTTTCCAGAAGAGATTAATGTGCAAAGTTAAAGCACATGGGATTGGGGGTAGTGTGCTGACATGGATTGAGAACTGGTTGTCAGACAGGAAGCAAAGAGTAGGAGTAAATGGGGACTTTTCAGAATGGCAGGCAGTGACTAGTGGGGTACCGCAAGGTTCTGTGCTGGGGCCCCAGCTGTTTACACTGTACATTAATGATTTAGACGAGGGGATTAAATGTTGTATCTCCAAATTTGCGGATGACACTAAGTTGGGTGGCAGTGTGAGCTGCGGGGAGGATTCTATGAGGCTGCAGGGCGACTTGGATAGGTTAGGTGAGTGGGCAAATGCATGGCAGATGAAGTATAATGTGGATAAATGTGAGGTTATCCACTTTGGTGGTAAAAACAGAGAGACAGACTATTATCTGAATGGTGACAGATTAGGAAAAGGGGAGGTGCAAAGAGACCTGGGTGTCATGGTACATCAGTCATTGAAGGTTGGCATGCAGGTACAGCAGACGATTAAGAAAGCAAATGGCATGTTGGCCTTCATAGCGAGGGGATTTGAGTACAGGGGCAGGGAGGTGTTGCTACAGTTGTACAGGTGAGGCCACACCTGGAGTATTGTGTACAGTTTTGGTCTCCTAACCTGAGGAAGGACATTCTTGCTATTGAGGGAGTGCAGTGAAGGTTCACCAGACTGATTCCCGGGATGGCGGGACTGACCTATCAAGAAAGACTGGATCAACTGGGCTTGTATTCACTGGAGTTCAGAAGAATGAGAGGGGACCTCATAGAAACGTTTAAAATTCTGACGGGGTTAGACAGGTTAGATGCAGGAAGAATGTTCCCAATGTTGGGGAAGTCCAGAACCAGGGGACACAGTCTAAGGATAAGGGGTAAGCCATTTAGGACCGAGTTGAGGAGGAATTTCTTTACCCAGAGAGTGGCGAACCTGTGGAATTCTCTACCACAGAAAGTTGTTGAGGCCAATTCACTAAATATATTCAAGAAGGAGTTAGATGTAGTCCTTACTACTAGGGGGATCAAGGGGTATGGTGAGAAAGCAGGAATGGGGTACTGAAGTTGCATGTTCAGCCATGAACTCATTGAATGGCGGTGCAGGCTCGAAGGGCCGAATGGCCTACTCCTGCACCTATTTTCTATGTTTCTAGAATCATAAGAGCATTTAACCTCATATCTTTACTTGCCTTTAATAGTATGTAATGCTGGTGTCTGTCCAGCAAGAGCTAAATGCAAAAGATCTGCTGAAAAGTTTTCAGTTATAGGAACTCCCTTCTGTTAATATGGAGGGTTACATTTTCAACAGGAGATGAAACTAAAATGTACAGCCACTAGGATAAGAAGCCCATTGTACATGGTAATGTAATCTCTTTTGATTCAATGTCGACAGTTCCTAACTCAGTGTTTTTCATAGTGATTTCATTGTGCATTGTGATTTATTATTTTCTACATGCAGAGTTTCAGCTTAGAGAATGCCTGTCGAGACTTCTGCATGCTTGATACAAGCACTTCCATAGAATCTTGTAATACAGAACGAGGCCATTTGGCTCTTTGAAAGAGCTATCCAATTAGTTCCACCGCGCTGCACTTTCCCCATAACACTTTTAAAGTTTTCCTTTTCTTTTCAAGTATATATCCAATTCCCTTTTGAAAGTTTCTATTGAATCTGCTCCATCACCATAAAAAAAATTTCCTCATCTCATCTCTCTGCTCCTTTTGCCAATTTTCTTAAATCTGTGTCCCCGGTTACTGACTATCTTGCCAGCTGAAACATTTTCTCCTTATTTACTATATCAGAAGCCTTCATAATTTTGAATATCTATACCAAATCTCCCCTTAACCTTCTCTGTTGTAAAGAGAAAACCCTAGCTTCTCTAGTCTCTCTCATAACTGAGGTCCCTCATCCCTGGTACCATTCTGGTAAATCTCCTCTGAACCCCCTCCAACGCCTTGACATCTTTCCTCAGGTGTAATCCTTTGTTTGATTCCACCGCAAAGTGCACTGCTTTCAAACTGAGGTTCGCAAGGTCATTAGAGTTCTGTCCATATGTCATTGGGTTTCTGTATTTGTTGGCTTACTAGCATGTTATTTATGTTACTGTGTAATAATAAATGTTTCCTGCCGTGACAGCACAATTTTTCTTTGGGTAGCTGGCACTGTTTTTTGGAAGTTAGGGCAGGCTGTCCCTGGGAGTTAATCTGTATTTATGGATGCTGTGAGAATGCATAAGTAATTGCAGGTTGTCCTCATAAGTGTGTCAATAATTGCAAAAGTTCCCCGTGAGTGTATCAATAATTGTAGGAGGTCCCCAGGAGTGTGTTGGTAGTTGCAGAAGTCCCCACGAATGTGTCAGTATTTAAGGTGTACATCAGGAGTGTGTCAATTATTGCTGGAGGTCCCCAGGAGTATGTCAACAATTGTGTGGGTCCCCAGGAGTATGTCAATAATTGCAGGGGGTCCCCAGGAGTATGTCAGTAATGGTAGGAGGTCCCCAGAAGTATGTCAGTAATTGCTGGAGGTCCCCATGAGTGTGTCAATAATTGCAGGGGGTCCCCAGGAGTGTGTCAATAATTGCAGGGGGTCCCCAGGAGTATGTCAATAATTGCCGGAGGTCCCCAGGAATATGTCAATAATTGCGGGGGTCCCCATGAGTGTCTCACTAATTGCAGGGGGTCCCTAGGAGTATGTCAATAATTGCTGGATGTCCCCAGGGGTATGTCAATAATTGCAGAGGTCCCCAGGGGTATGTCAATAATTGCAGAGGTCCCCAGGAGTATGTCAATAATTGCAGGGAGTCCCCATAAGTCTATCAATAATTGCAGGGGGTCCCCAGGAGTATGTCAGTAATTACTGGAGGTCCCCAAGAGTATGTCAATAATTGAGGGGTTTCCTATGAGTGTAATAATTGCAGGGGGTCCCCATGAATGTGTCAATAATTGCGGGGTCCCTATGAGTATGTCAATAATTGCAGTCGGTCCCCAGGAGTATGTCGTTAATAGCAGTGGGTCCCTATGAGTGCGTCAATAATTGCAGCAGATCCTTAGCCGATTTATTGATGTTGGTTGAGGGATAAATGTTGGCCTGGACACTGAGGGAGAAACTTCCCTGCTCTTCTTCGAATAATGCGGGATCGTTTACATACACCTGAGAGGGTTTAACATCTCATCCGAAAGACGGCGCTTCTGATGGTGCAGTACTCAGTACTGCACAGGAGCTACAGTTTATAATTTCTCATAGCCCTACGAGTTTTGTGAAAAGACATCAATTATGACATTTTTTGAAATGTACTATTTGTTGCAGGGGGTTCAGAATACACAATATGGTAAGAAAAAACTAAAATTGTGACGACGAGTTGTTCCAAGATTAATCTGTAACTGAAGTTTGAGCACTGAAGACGAGACGAAAACTAAATATGTTCAATGACTAAGATTAAACTTGAGCTCCAGCAATGAAAACTAAAATTAATAGGGGCCGAAATTCGGTACCGCCCGCACTACCTTTAGCGCTGGGAGGTGTCTACTGCCTCAGAGTGCGATATTCAGTTGTATCGCCCCAAGAGGAGAGTGGAGGGTTTAGAGAAGCGTTCCATAATACTCTTGGGGTGCTACTTTGCGATAGCGCAGAGGGCCTACTCAATTTTTTGAAGGTGAACAAAAAATCTTGATGAAAATTTCAAAGAGCTACACTCACACTTCCCCACTGCTGCAACAGATAAATAGAAGTTTAAAAACTTAAATTTCAGCATTTACCTTGCTGACGGACGATACCGCTCCGAGGTCGTCGATGTACCGGCTGCTTTCCCCTGTCGGTCTCAGTGCCAGGCGCTACGGCAGGTAAAAGAGTGAATTTAGCAAACACGGGGCTACGTCGGTGTTGCACACAGTGACGTCACCGCGTGGGCGGCTAGCAAGCGTAGCGCAATCTGTCAGTACTGCTGCTAAACCTTCACTGAAGTTTGCGGCAGGCGCTGACAGCGCGATGTTTGGGCAAGAGGTGTTTTAACGGCTCCTCAGCGTCTCTCTGGTGCTAACTGGTGCCGCTAAACAGTCGAATTTCTACCCCATGATGTCTAGGACTGAAAGCTTACAGTGAAGTGATGATTCTGCTATTCACCAGCAATTTTGTATGATTATCTGAATCCGAGAGACACGAAAACATCCCGAACAGTAAACAACAGTTATAGGACATAGTGGAAAGAAAATCGCTGAGTCTTTGACTGACTGTCAATGGCACAACAGTCGTGACTTTATCTACAAGATTGCACTTTGCTTCAGTGAAAAGCAGATTTCCTAATTTAAAAAAAATGAAACTAATGATAAATGGCGAGCAAATAATTGAACTGATACAATTAAGGTGGGGTTGTTTCACTTTTTATAAGAAATTAGTGGCTCACCGTAATATCTAGCATGAGATGTGCAGTGGAGGGAGGGGAAGAATTGTGCCTACAGTCTATTTTCTTTCAATATTGATATAGATATGATGCACTGCTTCATTTATATGGAACATCTGCTGACATAACTGATGCCTCTGCACTTGGACACACCAAACTCCTATTTGAGCAGTGCAGTACTTAAAATTAAGTACAAGTACTCCCCTGTGTACTGTTCAGCCCAGTTTCAGAAAGAAGGTGCTTGTTCAGAATAGTTTGTAAAATAGATGCTTGTTGATTGGTAGAAGAATTTTTAAATATTTAAATTCGAAAGGTTGTGCTGAAAATATTTTATACTGTGTTTTATAGTTAATGTTGCATTTGATGTGCAAAGCTTCATTAGCATTTAGAAAGGAGGTGTAGCTCTCCTGTTAGCCCACTGGGTAAAGGCCCAACCTGGTGTTGTACTGAGCCAAAAGAAAGACAGACTTGGATTAATATAGCGCCTTTCACAATCACTGGACGTCTCAACGCGCTTGGCATCCAATGTACTTTTAGAGTGTAGTCACTGTTGTAATGTTGGAAATGCGGCAGCCAATTTGCGCACAAGCAAGCTCCCACAAACAGCAATGTGATAATGTCCAGATAATCTGGGTTTTTTTGTTATGTTGATTGAGGGATAAATATTGTCCAGGACAATAGGATAACTCCTCTGCTCCTCCTCGAAGAGTGCCATGGGATCTTTTACGCCCACTTGAGAGAGCAGACGGGGCCTCTGTTTAACCTCTCATCCAAAAGCCAGAACCTCCAAAAGTGCAGAGTGCAGTGCTCCCTCAGCACTGCACTGGGGTGTCAGCCTAGATTTATGTGCTCAAGTCCCTGGAGTGGGACTTGAACCCACAACTGTAGTGTATCTGTAAAGCATGCACTCCCATGTTCCGTCACCAGGGAGCGCATCCCCTGAAGTCCCAAGGGATCCCAGCATCCCTTGGGACCACTGTATATAAGCTGGCCCCTAAGGCCTGTTCCTCACTCTGGAGTCTCTTAATAAAGACTGAGGTCACTGCTACTTTAACCTCCCTGCGTGCAGTCTCATCTGTGTTAGGAACACAATAACTGGCGACGAGTATACGAATCCAACGTAAAGATGCAGCATACTGTGGGCATCCTGGAGAAGTTCTCGGAAGGTGAGGACTGGGAAACCTATGTCAAACGGCTAGACCAGTACTTTGTAGCCAACGAGCTGGACGGAGAAGGAAGCGCTGCAAAAAGGAGAGCAGTCCTCATGGTCTGTGGGGCATCGGCCGACAGCTTCATGAAGAATCTTCTGGCTCCGGTGAAACCCACAGATAAGTCATATGAGGAGCTGTGTACACTGGTTCGGGAGCATCTTAACCCGAGGGAGAGCGTGCTGATGGCGAGGTATCGGTTCTACATGTGCCAGCGATCTGAAGGTCAGGAAGTGGAGAGCTACGTCGCCGAGCTAAGGAGACTTGCAGGACAATGTGAGTTTGATGGCTACCTGAAGCAGATGCTCAGAGACTTTTTTGTACTGGGCATTGGCCACGAGACCATCCTACGAAAACTTTTGACTGTAGAGACACCGACCCTCAGTAAGGCCATTGTGATAGCACAGGCGTTTATGTCCACCAGGGATAACACCAAACAAATCTCTCAGCACACAAGTGTTAGCAATGTTCATAAATTAACTGGAACTGTGTTTGCGAGCAGAAACGTATAGGGCAGAAACCACGAGTCTGCAACTGCCAGCAGGCCTCAGGTGACCCAGATGACTCAGAATCCGCAAGAAAGGATGCATACAAGGCAATTCACACCTTGATGGCGTTGTGGCTTCCATTCAGCCTATTCATGCCGCTTCAAAGGGTATATTTTGCAAGAGCTGTGGAACAATGGGGCACCTCCAACGAGCTTGCAGACGAGCTGCAAGCTCTGCAAAACCTGCTAACCACCACGTGGCAGAGGAAGACCGGTCCATGGTGGATCAAAGCAATTTCGAGCATCAGACAGAGGAGGCAGATGCTGAAGTACACTGGGTGCACACATTTTTGACGAAATGCCCACCTATAATGCTAAATGTAAAATTGAATGGCTTACCCATAGCCATGGAACTGGACACTGCTGCGAGCCAATCCATCATGAGTAAAAAGATGTTTGAGAGACTGTGGTGCAACAAGGCACTCAGACCAGCCCTGAGCCCCATCCACACGAAACTGAGAATGTACACCAAAGAGCTCATCACTGTTTTGGGCAGCGCCATGGTCAAGGTCACCTACGAGGGCACGGTGCACGAACTGCCACTCTGGATTGTCCCGGGCGATGGCCCCACACTGCTTGGAAGGAGCTGGCTGAACAAAATCCGCTGGAACTGGGATAATATCCGAGCACTATCACATGTCGATGAGGCTTCACATACCCAGGTTCTTAACAAATTTCCTTCCCTTTTTGAGCCAGGCATTGGAAACTTTTCCGGGGCGAAGGTGCAGATCCACTTGGTCTCAGAGGCACGACCCATTCACCACAAGGCGCGAGCGGTACCTCACATGATGAGGGAGAGTGGAAATCGAGTTGGACAGGCTGCAACGCGAGGGCATCATCTCCCCAGTGGAATTCAGCGAGTGGGCCAGCCCGATTGTTCCAGTACTCAAAGGTGACGGCACGGTCAGGATTTGCGGCGATGATAAAGTAACTATTAATCATTTCTCGCTACAGGACCAAGATCCGCTAGCTAAGGCAGACGACCTATTTGCGACGCTGGCAGGAGGCAAAGACGTTCACCAAGCTTGACCTGACTTCGGTCTACATGACGCAGGAGCTGGAGGAGTCTTCGAAGGGCCTCACCTGCATCAACACGCACAAGGGACTGTTCATCTACAACAGATGCCCGTTTGGAATTCGGTCGGCTGCAGCAATTTTCCTGAGAAACATGGAGAGCCTACTCAAGTCGGTACCACGCACGGTGATTTTTCAGGACGACATATTGGTCACGGGTCGGGACATCGTCGAGCACCGACAAAACCTGGAGGAGGTCCTCCAGCAACTGGATCGCGTAGGGCTGTGGCTGACTAGGTCGAAATGCGTCCTCATGGCAACAGAAGTGGAGATTTTGGGGAGAAAGATCGCGGCGGACAGCATTCAGCTCACAGAAGCCAAGACAGAGGCTGTCAGGAACGCGTCCAGGCCACAGAACATCACGGAGCTGTGGTCATTCCTGGGACGATTCAACTATTTCCTACCGGGATTAAGCACCCTCTTAGAGCCCCTACATGTGTTATTGCATAAAGGTGAGAACTGAGTATGGGGGAAAAAACAAGTAATTGCTTTTGAGAAAGCTAGAAACATTTTATGCTCCAACAAGCCTTGTGCTAGAATGTGATGTGTCGTCGTATGGAGTCGGGTGTGTATTACAACAAGCTAACGTTGCGGGGAAGTTGCAACCTGTCGCCTATGCCTCCAGGAGCTTGTCTAAGGCCGAGAGGGCCTACAGCATGATTGAGAAAGAGGCATTAGCGTGTGTGTTCGGGGTAAAGAAAATGCATCAGTACCTGTTTGGCCTCAAATTTGAGCTGTGATCTCCACAGCACACACCCGGGTATAGTAATGATGAAAGCGATAGCCAGATCCCACGTGTGGTGGCCTGGTATCGACTCTGACTTGGAGTCCTGTGTACGGTAATGCCGTGTGTATGCTCAGTTGAGCAACGCGCCCAGAGAGGCACCACTAAGCCCCTCGTATCCCTGTTCGCTGAAAACAAGGGGATAAATACAAATGCCTCAGCCCGCATACAAAAGTGGGCACTCGCGCTATCAGCGTATAACTATGCCATCCGCCACAGGCCAGGCATCGAGAACTGTGCGGATGCTCTGTCGGCTACCATTGCCCATCACGGGGGTGGAAATGGCGCAGCCTTCAAACTTGTTGATGGTGGCGCAGCCCTCGGATCTGTTGATGGTCATGGAAGCGTTTGAAAATGATAATTCACCCGTCACGGCCCACCAAGTTAGGACTTGGACCAGCCATGATCCTCTGCTGTCCCTAGAAAAAAACTGTGTACTGCATGGGAGCTGGGCCAACATCCCCGTTGAAATGCAAGAGCTAATCAAGCCGTTCCAGCGGCGAAAGTAAGAAAGTAAGACATACTGCCTGTTGTAGTGCTACCCAAAAAGGGCAGGGAGACGTTCATCTCGGATCTCCACAGCTCACACCCGGGTATAGTAATGATGAAAGCGATAGCCAGATCCCACGTGTGGTGGCCTGGTATCGACTCTGACTTGGCGTCCTGTGTACGGCAATGCCGCGTGTATGCTCAGTTGAGCAACGCGCCCAGAGAGGCACCACTAAGTTTGTGGTCCTGGCCCTCCAGACCATCGTCGAGGATCCATGTCGACTACGCGGGCCCGTTTCTCGGTAAAATGTTCCTGGTGGTGGTGGATGCTTTTTCAAAATGGATTGAATGTGAAATAATGTCGGGAAGCACCGCCACCACCACCACCACCACCATTGAAAGCCTGAGGACCATGTTTTCCCCCCACAGCCTGCCTGACATACTGGTCAGTGACAACGGGCCATGTTTCACCAGTGCCGAATTTAAAGAATTCATGACCCGCAATGGGATCAAACATGTCACCTCGGCCCCGTTTAAACCAGCTTCCAATGGGCAGGCAGAGTGGGCAGTACAAACAATCAAACAGAGCCTTGAACGAGTCACAGAAGGCTCACTCCAAACCCGCCTGTCCCGAGTACTGCTCAGCTACCGCACGAGACCCCACTCGCTCACAGAGGTGCCCCCGGCTGAGCTACTCATGAAAAGGACACTTAAAACCAGACTCTCGCTGGTTCATCCCAACCTGCATGATCAGGTAGCAAGCAGGCGGCAGCAACAAACTGTAAATGATGGTCACTCCACTGTGTCACGGGAAATTGATCTGAATGACCCTGTGTATGTGCTAAACTATGGACATGGTCCCCAGTGGATCGTGGGCACGGAGATAGCTAAAGTAGGGAGTAGGGTGTTTGTAGTCAAACTAGACAATGGACAAATTTGCAGTAAGCACCTGGACCAAACGAGGCTGCGGTTCACAGACTGCCCTGAACAACCCACAGCAGACACCATCTTTTTCGAGCCCACAACACACACCCAAAGGATCAATGACACCACCCCGGACCAGGAAATCGAACCCATCACGCCCAACAGCCCAGCAAGGCCAGGCTCACCCAGCAGCCCTGCAGGGCCAACAACATGCCAGCCCAGCGAGGGCACAGCCAACACATCAGAACAGACATTTGTACTGAGGCAGTCCATTAGGGAAAGAAAGGCTCCTGACCGCCTCACCTTGTAAATAGTTTTCACCTTGACTTTAGCGGGGTAGTGATGTTGTGTATCTGTAAAGCATGCACTCCCATGTTCTGCCACTAGGGAGTGCATCCCCTGAAGTCCCAAGGGATTCCAGCATCCCTTGGGAGCACTGTATATAAGCCAGCCCCTAAGGCCTGTTCCTCACTCTGGAGTGTCTTAATAAAGACCGAGGTCACTGCTACTTTAACCTCCCTGCGTGCAGTATCATTTGTGTTAGGAACACAATAACAACCTTCTGACTCCAAGGCGAGTGTGCTACCCACTAAGTCACGGCTTACACTAGAATGCTTCAGGTTTGATCCTTAACCTATGCTAAGTTACCTGATATCAGCTGCAGCCACTGGCTTGGGATGTTGTGTTTAGCTTCAGTGTGGGCATCAGCTAAGAACAGAATCAGACTTGGCAACAGTGACCTCCACAGTCGAATAGTCTGCTGAAACCGACTGCCTAGGCTTATGCTACAAGATCGTCTATTTGGACGAGGTACTTGGAGGGCTTGTGGAACCTATGTCCCAGCAACAGGTGGATGGTTTCGAGTGAGTGAATTCTTTGTATCCATCGAAAAACCCAGTGACCCAAATTACCCAGCCTTCGTGGAAAGTCCTGTTTTTTTTCCATCCGCTCATTCAGTATGTACGCTACACAAGCATGCATTTGAAAAGTGGACCAGAAACAAGAAGTGGGCTACTTATTTTAACAGCAAGCTGACAATGTAACCGGGAGGTAGATCATTGCAGGATTTAAAATGAGAAAGAGTTGCTCACACATTGTGAAATGGGTCAGTGTGAAAAAGATTTTTGCAGGCGACAGCCTCAGCAGTTTGCTATAATCTGGATATTGTCTGAGTTCAGATCCCCATTGTGTCTTTAATAACTTTAGCTGATGGGATTGTGACAGGCAGGATGTGCTCTGAATGCATGTTGTCCTTGTGCACCGGACTGGAACATAAGGTGGCACCATCTTCAGGAGAGATTGGACAAGCAGTCTGAGAAATGTAGAATATTCCAGAATAGATAAATAAACCAATCTGGGATCAAAAAGAAAAAAGTATGTTGGAATTCTGAAACTGAAACAAGAACTGTTTCAAATACACAGCAAAGCAAGTCCCTCAGCATCTGAAAACGGAAAAATACGTTAATATTTTTGGGTGGAAACCTTTCACCAGATTTGTTTGTTTACAGATCTCTCCAGCCCGAGCTCCGTCTGCTCTCCTATACATCTCCCGTCCTCTGCTCCATCAGTGACAGAGCCTTCAGCTAACACTCTCCAGAATTCTCTCCCTAAACCTAGACATAGAAACATAGAAAATAGGTGCAGGAGTAGGCCATTCAGCCCTTCGAGCCTGCACCGCCATTCAATGAGTTCATGGCTGAGTATGCAACTTCAGTACCCCATTCCTGCTTTCTCGCCATACCCCTTGATCCCCCTAGTAGTAAGGACTACATCTAACTTTTTGAATATATTTAGTGAATTGGCCTCAACAACTTTCTGTGGTAGAGAATTCCACAGGTTCACCACTCTCTGGGTGAAGAAGTTTCTCCTCATCTCGGTCCTAAATGGCTTACCCCTTATCCTTAGACTGTGACCCCTGGTTCTGGGCTTCCCCAACATTGGGAACATTCTTCCTGCATCTAACCTGTCTAAACCCGTCAGAATTTTAAACGTTTCTGTGAGATCCTCTCTTTCTTCTGAACTCCAGTGAATACAAGCCCAGTTGATCCAGTCTTTCTTGATAGGTCAGTCCCGCCATCCCGGGAATCAGTCTGGTGAACCTTCGCTGCACTCGCTCAATAGCAAGAATGTCCTTCCTCAAGTTAGGAGACCAAAACTGTACACAATACTCCAGGTGTGGCCTCACCAAGGCCCTGTACAATTGTAGTAACACCTCCCTGCCCCTGTACTCAAATCCCCTCGCTATGAAGGCCAACATGCCATTTGCTTTCTTAACCGCCTGCTGTACCTGCATGCCAACCTTCAATGATTGATGTACCATGACACCCAGGTCTCGTTGCACCTCTCCTTTTCCTAATCTGTCACCATTCAGATAATAGTCTGTCTCTTTGTTTTTACCACCAAAGTGGATAACCTCACATTTATCCACATTATACTTCATCTGCCATGCATTTGCCCACTCACCTAACCTATCCAAGTCACTCTGCAGCCTCATAGCATCCTCCTCGCAGCTCACACTGCCACCCAACTTAGTGTCATCCACAAATTTGGAGATACTACATTTAATCCCCTCGTCTAAATCATTAATGTACAATGTAAACAGCTGAGGCCCCAGCACAGAACCTTGCGGTACCCCACGAGTCACTGCCTGCCATTCTGAAAAGTACCCATTTACTCCTACTCTTTGCTTCCTGTCTGCCAACCAGTTCTCAATCCACGTCAGCACACTACCCCCAATCCCATGTGCTTTAAATTTACACATTAATCTCTTGTGTGGGACCTTGTTGAAAGCCTTCTGAAAGTCCAAATACACCACATCAACTGGTTCTCCCTTGTCCATTCTACTGGAAACATTCTCTCAAAATTCCAGAAGATTTGTCAAGCTTGATTTCCCTTTCACAAATCCATGCTGACTTGGACCTATCATGACACCTCTTTCCAAATGTGCAGCTATGACATCCTTAATAATTGATTCCATCATTTTACCCACTACCAATGTCAGGCTGACCGGTCTATAATTCCCTGTTTTCTCTCCCTCCTTTTTTAAAAAGTGGGGTTACATTGGCTACCCTCCACTCCATAGGAACTGATCCAGAGTCTATGGAATGTTGGAAAATGACTGTCAATGCATCTGCTATTTCCAAGGCCACCTCCTTAAGTACTCTGGGATGCAGTCCATCAGGCCCTAGGGATTTATCGACCTTCAATCCCATCAACTTCCCCAACACAATTTCCCGACTAATACGGATTTCCCTCAGTTCCTCCTTCTTACTAGACCCTTGTGAATTTCTGTGGTACATTCATTTAAATTAATTATAAAGCAGTGTGTGCACAGATTGGGCCATGAACTGGTAATGTTAAGGCTGTGGGGGCAGAATATCCAGTGCAACTGCACCTTAAAGGGGCAGACATGATTTCAGCACTGGACATGTGTAACGTTAAAGCAGATGGCCGAGGTCGTGCAAGGGCCCATGGAGGAGGGAGAACTGGCTCCTTTACAGAAGACCTGAGGGAGGTGCAGTAAAGGAGGTTTGCCATGGTCAGAAGTTGGCTGTCTAGGAAGAGAGGACAGAGCAGGTGAATGCTGCTTCACGTGAGGAGGTCATCAGCACAGAAGAAAAATATTTGATGTCTTAAGGAGATTTGCCAGGTTAAGTGTACCCTGAATGTAGGTACATCAAGTGGAATGATGTGCAATTGGTGCAACAGACCCATGCACCTCAATCAGCTGCTTCATGACTTGGACACTTAACAATCATTTTGGAATCTTTAGCCTTTCTCGCAAAATCTCCAGACAGCTCAAATTGATGCACATCACACCTTCCAGCTGTAGGCCTAGAGGTTGCTGATCCTACCATCTCACAGCATTCACTCCACTCATCATAAACACCAGCATAGGGATATCCACTCCAGGGAATTCAGTGTTAGATTGCGTGGAGGGAACACCCGGCGAAGTGCACAGTGCCTATTCATTCATTTAATCATTTGAAAATGTGCAAAGTACCCTACACGGTGGTATGGCTAGTATGGAAAGTACTAGCCATATCTGTGCAATGGTGCTTGATCACTTCCCAGAGATGCAATTCACTCTGCAGTGCCTTGCAAAATCAGGGTTATCTTTAACACAGCCTGTCTTGACAGATGCCCTAACCTGAGCTGTGGGTTCACAGATGCAATGATGATCTCGGGCTCCAGTATCTAAGAGTCTCTCCTGTCTGGATTCACCATACTAGGGAACTGACTGAACATAGATGTTTCCATGGTCTGACTGCAGTCTGCTCCCATGCTAATCACAGTACACACGGAGGAAATGCCCATTAACAGGGCTATGGCAGGAAGAGGTACAGATGAGAAAGCTGTCTCTCGAGGTGTTACATCACTAAAATGACCCATGCTAATCCACGTAGGTCAAACAGAGCTACCACAGTATCGAATGTGATGTTATCAGTTACATGGCTATCTTAGGACCCAGCAGAGAAAAGTAAAATGCCACCTCCATCCCTGGAGCCTGGAGAAGAACGAACTAGAAAGGCGATAATGAACCGCAAAGTGCTTCCCCGAAGGAGGCACTTTTTACACTTGACTAAAAAAAAATGCATCTATCCCTGAAGAGTGTCTTGCTTGTCTCCCCTTTTACATTTGGCATTGGGTGCTGATCTCTGTAATACTGGTTTCTGTAATACTACTGTGTAATGTAGAGATCCAATAACTTTAATTGAGGGTCCTTTGTTTGCAAGACTCGGTGCAAAGCCAAATTCCCTGGTTTCTGTGGGTCTGTGATTCCCTCTGTTCCAGATAGTTCATGTCCTTGTAGATTGAAGTCGGTGGAGGAGGACCATCCCTTTTGGTGAACTACTGCATTATAAGGGCCCCCTTTGATAACCTGCAACACCCGACTGTAGAATCAAACAGACTGGGTACAAATTACCTTTCCAGCTAAAGCAACTGTATGTGATGTTGAGAGGCAAAAGGAACATTGTAGCTGAGATCACATGGTTATGAGCTTCGTAAGATGAGAGCATCTGCAATGCATAAGAACATGAAATTGTCCTTACCAATGTACACTTGGAAAGGCATTTTTATTTAACTGAGACACCTAGATGCAGGACCCCACCAAGGTTGAAAAGTGTCGGAGAGAAGACAAGGTAAATTTGGGAGTAGTGATGAGAATAAGAAAGACGGAGCAGATGGCAGAAGAGAGTAAGAAAAAGTCAGAATATTAAAAATACTTTGTGGTACTACCTCAGGCAATGTAGGAGCATCTACTGTTTAATGCAGTTCCATTACTGAGGCTTATTTTAATGGTGCGATAACATCTGTAACATCATCTCTAATAAATCATCACATTTGCCTCCTCAGCTGCAAGTGCCAAGTGTTAAAGGCTTTGACTTTGCCAAGCAGCATATTGGACAGCACGGTAAAGACGACATACTGGTCATCCACGAAGGGCTTCCGCCTGCCCCAGCAAAAGACAACACACCATCTGAGAATGGCGATGTATCGAGCCCTCAGCCAAAGGCAGCCAAACTCTCCAAGGGGCTTCGACAGAGAAGCAGGTGAGTGGACGCTATTATACTCAGTGCATTGAAGACAAGACAGCAGAAAGATTGATTTCTTTTTACATTAAAATCAAGTTAACTGATGTGAAGTTTTGTTAGAGTTTATACCTCTCTTCATATTGCATAGATAGAAATAAAAAATGGAAGTGTTTCAAGCAGATTGGCCTTTGCTCAGTGGTGTAGCATTTAATGCAAAACTTGATCCCTTGCATCAGAGGACTGAGTGATGAGGAAAGATGGGAAAAACATTCTCAAAAGAGGATTCAGAAGGGTAGAAATTAGTTCGCTTAGCGCCACTAGAAAGGGTTGGAACAGGGGCGCTAAAGGGGTCAGAGCCCCGGGCACCGGCATTCACACCGTTAGCCACATTCAGTGTGCTGATGCCGGCGGCACTGACCAGTACCGCCTCGAGCCGATGTGCAACGCCCCCGGTTTCGACAGCGCGATGATTTTTATTTGGCTCTGACCCTGTAGCGTCCCGTAGCGCACCCTAGTGGGACCGTCTGGGAAAGCGGGAGGACCGAGTTGTTCTGGCGGCGGGGAGGGAAGGAATGAATACATCAGGTAAGTATGATTGTTTTTATTTTTGCGATTTAGGTTTGTGGGGTGAGCAAGGTATTGGGAGTGTTTTTTGTGGCGATTTTTTTTTTTCCAGCGAAGCCTCTCTGGGCTCCAAAGTTAGCTCGGGGTTTTCAGTTGCTCAATCCGCCTAGCACCCTAAGAGAGGTGTGGAACGGCTCCCTTAGTGCTCCGCCCCACACTCGGCCCAGCTGCTGAATTTTGTGGCTGCATTCGCAAACCATTTACTGTCCCACCCAAATTAGCCTCAAACCGAATTTCCACCCCAGAGGATATTACAGAGGAAATCAAGAATGTGCAACTTGGGTGTTCAGAATCTTCAATTTTGGCTTCTTTTTACTTGTAAAGTGCTTTGGAGTTGGATTTCCATCAGCAAGTAAGAGTTTGACCTACATTTTTTTTTAAGTGCTGTTTGGCTAATACCCCCACCCCCGCCCCTCATCCCAGATCCTGCCATCCCCATGGTGCAACCCCTCATACTCAGAACGCAACCCAAGCAACAACCCATTTCGCCCCCCCCCCCCCGCCCCTTCCCTACATCCCTGGAAAAGGCAGCAAGCACATCCATCTTATGTTGCCAGCATCTCCTGCCAGAGAGAAAATTAGAGCTAAAATTAAGGTGTGAAGTTATTAGTCAATATTAAGCCCAGCTGGCTGCAAGATACCTTGTACATTGATAAGGTACTGTTCCTCAGGCTTGTGTTGAAGCTTCCTTGATGGGGAGAGGGGAGACGTCATTCACTCACCCCATGGAAAGGAGGCAACAGCATAAGAGCGTACAGCACTTCTACTTGGTGGCAAGTTTCCCTAAAGTATAGGACCTCATTGATGAGACTCGTGTAGTCAGCAAGCTTTTGGTACCTATGACTTGGCAAGGCTTTTATTCCATCGACATATGTGTGATGTTGGACCTCAAGTACCGAATAATGCAGGTGCCTGCACAATACCCCAGCAGCCACCATGATGATATTGTCTTGCACCAGTCGGTGATGCCAGCATTATTTGAAGAAGCAGACAGACTTGGAGTATAACTGCTGAGGGATCAGTGCTACCTTCTGAATCTTTGGTTTTTAACAGGAATCCCTGAACCCAAGCCCACAAAGTATAGTGAAGCCGCTGCTTTCATTCGGATTCTGGTGGAATGTGTGGCTAGCATGCAGAGACAGAGATACTATTGTCTGAATTGATCAATGGGCTTCTGCTCTCCAGACCTGAGAGGTGTCCAAAATTAACTCTGGTATGATTGTGCTACAGAGGGAGGATCCCATTTAGCCAAGTACTCTATCTGTATGACAGGCCTCACATGAGCAACTTGCTGGGCCTAATCCTCGCTGTCCTTAATACAATCCCTGTCTCTTCCCCCTCCCCCATTTTTCAAAGAAGCGGATAGACGACTTTGGGCAGGTAGGTCATCCTCCTGCACGGTGTATGTATCTATGCACCATAGCCAAAACTGCTGGGTGCTTATTGTGATCACCATGTATTTGCATGGGGACAGATCCTTAGCCACAATTAAGCCCACTATCAAGGCCTTTTTAAGCTAATCTCCAAGCCTCGTGAGAGCCTTCGGTAAATTAGAGCTCTTCATTTCCTCAGTCCTGAAGTCACAGATATATTATTGATAACATTTATTGTACGATATCTGTTGAATATACAGCAGAACCTTAATTATAAATCATCGTGAAGGGAGACACCCCACTTGATAGTCGAAGACAATTAGCAGATAATCAAGAATCATCCTATACATGACGTAAGCTTGTAGCTTCTGATTGGTCTATTTAGATTACCTGACTACCTATCCTGGAGTATGCAAAAGGAAAAAAATCAATTCAAAACATCCAATTGAGTTTTCGTGGGTTGATGTGAAATTAGTCGAGACTGACATGAAAATCCTTTCAGATAATTGAGGGTGCGGATAATTGAAGTTCCACTGAACATACAAATCAAAAATTGGTGCACTGCCTAAAAGACCAATGTCTGTTTGTGTAGAGTTTCGCCTTCAGAAGCCGAGTCCACAGCCAGCGAACAGTCCAGCGGGAGAGAGTCCATCGAAGATATTCCAAGACAACATGTAACTCCTTGTGTTGGCAATAGACACACTGTGATCAGAAATGGTTTGTATCCTCTCACTTATTAGCAGCTGCAATGTGAATCTGTACGTCATATATTTTGGGGGAAAAAATGATAAAGGGGGAGATGTCTGTTTTAAACTGACATTCATGATTTCAGCAGTGACTGCCTATTCTCAGCAGCAAAAGCTTTGTGTGCACCTGCGTGGAGCTGTTGCACCTTCCACGTGCAAACAAGCTCCTTTCATGTTCCAGTGTGCATTGGACCCATTTCCTGTACACCGACTTCCTGTTCGTATAAGTGTGATCTCATCTGTTCCCCAGTTGCCCGTGTGGACGCGCCTGTTCCTCAGTTGCCCTTGTGGGCGCGCCTGTTCCCCAGTTGCCCGTGTGGGCGCGCCTGTTCCCCAGTTGCCCGTGTGGGCGCGCCTGTTCCCCAGTTGAGCGTGTGGGCGCGCCTGTTCCCCAGTTGAGCGTGTGGGCGCGCCTGTTCCCCAGTTGACCGTGTGGGCGCGCCTGTTCCCCAGTTGAGCGTGTGGGCGCGCCTGTTCCCCAGTTGAGCATGTGGGCGCGCCTGTTCCCCAGTTGAGCGTGTGGGCGCGCCTGTTCCCCAGTTGAGCGTGTGGGCGCGCCTGTTCCCCAGTTGAGCGTGTGGGCGCGCCTGTTCCCCAGTTGACCGTGTGGGCGCGCCTGTTCCCCAGTTGACCGTGTGGGCGCGCCTGTTCCCCAGTTGACCGTGTGGGCGCGCCTGTTCCCCAGTTGACCGTGTGGGCGTTGCCTGTTCCCCAGCTGCACGTGTGGGCATTGCCTGTTCCCCAGTTGACCGTGTGGACACGCCTATTCCCCAGTTGACCGTGTGGACACGCCTATTCCCCAGTTGACCGTGTGGGCGTTGCCTGTTCCCCAGTTGACATTGTGGGCATTGCCTGTTCCCCAGCTGCACGCGTGGGCGCGCCTGTTCCCCAGCTGCACGCGTGGGCGCGCCTGTTCCCCAGCTGCACGCGTGGGCGCGCCTGTTCCCCAGCTGCACGCGTGGGCGCGCCTGTTCCCCAGCTGCACGCGTGGGCGCGCCTGTTCCCCAGCTGCACGCGTGGGCGCGCCTGTTCCCCAGCTGCACGCGTGGGCGCGCCTGTTCCCCAGCTGCACGCGTGGGCGCACCTGTTCCCCAGTTGAGCCTGTGGGCGCGTCTGTTCCCCAGTTGAGCCTGTGGGCGCGCCTGTTCCCCAGTTGCCCGTGTGGGCGCGCCTGTTCCCCAGCTGCACGCGTGGGCGCGCCTGTTCCCCAGCTGCCCGCGTGGGCGCGCCTGTTCCCCAGCTGCCCGCGTGGGCGCGCCTGTTCCCCAGTTGCCCGCGTGGGCGCGCCTGTTCCCCAGCTGCACGCGTGGGCGCGCCTGTTCCCCAGCTGCACGCGTGGGCGCGCCTGTTCCCCAGCTGCACGCGTGGGCGCGCCTGTTCCCCAGCTGCACGCGTGGGCGCGCCTGTTCCCCAGCTGCACGCGTGGGCGCGTCTGTTCCCCAGCTGCACGCGTGGGCGCGCCTATTTGCCAGGAGCAATTGAGTTTGTTTTACATATGCATTCTTTGAAAGGGCTGTGTCCTCTTTGGTTTAGGACTGAGAGAAAGGTGACAGTCCTACATAGTCCAGGTAATTTGTAATTCCGTGATTAGTAATGGCCAGAACTTCCCTTAGTTTGAGCATTATTGTCACAAACAATTATAATCCAAACAATAAGTGCAGCCCAGCATTATATAGACATAACTGTAGCCAACCTTCTTACCTAAAGGGTAAGCGTACCCAAACAGTATACAAACAATAAGTACACACGCAGCATTATTATTTAAGCCATAAGAGTACACCAACAGTATTATCTAAACAATAAGTATACAGGGTACCACATTGATATTATAGAAACAATAAGTGTACCCCAACATTATTATTCTAAACATTACATTTACCTCCACGATATATATAAACAAGTGTACCACAGTGATATTACAAAAATGGTAAATGAATTCCAACAATTATATTGGAAACAATGGCCCCAAGTTTCCACATGATTTGCTCCTGATTTTTAGGAGCAACTGGTGTAGAACGGAGTATCTTAGAAATCGGAATTCTCCACATTTAGTTTGCTCCAATTCTAGTCAGGTAGAACAGTTTCACTTTGGAACAGAATTTTTTTTTCAAAAGGGGGCGTGTCCGGCCACTTACACCTGATTTCAAAGTTTTGTGAGTGAAAACTTACTCCAAACTAACTTAGAATGGAGTAAGTGAAGATTTTTGTATGCTCAAAAAAACCTTGCCTACACTTTAGAAAATCAGGCGTAGGTTACAAATTAGGCGTAGGGAACGAGGTGGGGGGTGGAGGGGGGGAAGGCAAGTCATTAAATTCTACAATCAATCCTTAGTTATACTTATAGAAATATTATACAAATAAATCCACCCTGAATAAAAATTTATAAGCAAAGAAAAGATTAAATAAACCATGTTCCTACCGTGTGAAAGTGCTTCAGGCAGGCCTTTCATGTTGGAGACAGGCAGCGGTGTGGCTTCAGTGTCTCGACAGCAGCGGCAGCAAGCTTCGAGCTGAGCTGCAGTGCTTGAGGCAGGCCTTCATTCTCTTCGTGGCTGGCCGCGAAGAAGCAGCACCGGACGGACCCGAGGCCATTCGGCCATGAGATATCAGCGGCGTCAGTGGCTGGCCGGCAGCCGAAGAATCAACGCAGGACACACGCAGCTCATTAAGGTTCTTGAGGCCATTCAGCCACGCTTTAGGGGCGCGTCAGTGGCTGGCCGGCAGCCAAAGAATCAGCAGCAGACGGACGTGAGGCCATTCGGCCATAGGATATCAGCGGCGTCAGTGGCTGACCGACAGCCGAAGATACAGCAGCAGCCTTCGAGCTGTGAGGGGGACTGAGGCCATTTGGACAGGGAGAGGCAGCCACATCGACAGTTTTATATTTAAATTTGTAGAATGGGTGCTGCATTGTCAACACCACGTATTATTGCAAAGTTGAATTGGCACTCTTATTTCTCCAAACACATAGTCCTTACTTTGTATGCACCAATGCAGCACTGGTTCTGCAAGTTTAGCAGTGAAAAGCTGAACTCACTGATTTCAGCAGGTGATTTATTCAGCAGTGCTGCTGAAAGCACTCCCTCACACATAGAAATATCAAAAAAAATTAAATTACAAGCCTTTGCAGGGGTCCAAGAAACAAATCTTCACTTTTTCTGCAGTATTTTTAAAAATGGCCGAGTGCCAATGTTTGTGTGAGACTGCGCGTGCGCGCACGCTCCAACGCGCACGCGCAGGGTTGCTGGCACCACGAAGGCTAATTTAAATTGTACCCGCCCCCTGCTACTTAGAAAATCGGCGCGAGTGTTAGGCTTCGCCCCCTGCTGCGATGAGCACGCCGTTCCAAGGAGTTCGAGAATATCGGATTTTTTTTTAGGCGCAGTTTTCGGCGCGAAAAACAGGCGCCCAGCTCGGAGGTGCGCCGTTTTCGCCGCGGCACGAAACTTGGGGCCAATAAGTGCACCCCAATATTATTCTTATCGAAAGGATTAGTGTATCCAAGCAAAATTATTAAGTAAGCAATAAGTGTACCCCATCATTATAATAACTAAGTGTATCCAAATGTACCCCAAAATATTATCTGATGCTATAAATGTACCTCAGAAGCCTTCGATTGAGATTTGGCCTATTCTTACAAAGTGCCAATACAGCTGAAGCTACAGCAACTGAAAATTAACACTGCGTGAAGTAGCTCAGAGTCTTGCTTTACGAAGCAGGAGAACAGCTATCTCCCTTGGAAGCTGACAGTAGTCAAGTTCATTTCAAGGCCTTTGAAGCTGTACATGTTCAAATACTTTTGGTGGTGGTTACCATGGACACCCGGGCCACGGTTTAAAAGTGTGTCAAAGAAAAATCTGCTGCTTGTTCTTGGAGTGTGTTAAATGTTTAGAAAGGGTGCTGGCACCCTCTATTGGTTTGAAGTTGTTATTGGAATTGGCAGGTTTGAATAAGAGCCATTGCATCAGTCCTCAAATCCATATTATTCCCGTCCCAGCATAAC
This sequence comes from Pristiophorus japonicus, assembly GCF_044704955.1. Classification (NCBI taxonomy): domain Eukaryota; kingdom Metazoa; phylum Chordata; class Chondrichthyes; family Pristiophoridae; genus Pristiophorus; species Pristiophorus japonicus. Next base: position 85,705,240 of record NC_091991.1, on the reverse strand, counting down.
CATGCAGAGAAATCTTAATGCAAAACAGTTTGTCTTCATGGATCACTTGAGTGTGCACTGTGAAACTCTGCAAATCATAGATTGATTTAAATAACTGTTGGTATTAATTTGCATAGTTACAATTCGGGCACTCTCTCAATATTCTGCTTCCAGCAAAAAGGCAGTTTCTATAAGCTCATATCCTCCGTAAATTGAACCTTTCCCTCTCATTCATGACCTGGACGGGATAACCTGCCTCTGAGTCAAATATTATCCTTTACCTCGGTATTTGAAACAGAGGGACTGCATTTTCCTGTCCAGTCTGAAAGGTGTAACTAAACAGCCTTCTGGTCAAATTTACTTACAAGGAATTTGATGACGTATTCAGCATGTAAAATTTGAGATGATGACTATAACGCAATGGGCCTCGGTTAACCACCGTAACAGATGAGATCAATCTGTAAGAGTGAGCTTGTAGCTGATGATTCACCTTTTTATTACAACTTTATCAGGTAAGGAGGCTCTCACTCATCTCTTTACCTGAAACTCTATGACTCCCACTGACCTCCTGACCTGAAGGCTCGACTCCCGCTGGTCCCCTTCACCTGAAGATAAGTATTGCATTGTAAATTCTATCAGGAACCTGTGACCTCAATAATAACTACTCATCCTGTGGGATCTATAACCTGATCTATAATTTCCTTCACCTGGTGTGGATCTGCCAGTTTGTGTCTCCTTCCCTCTAGACAGCTCAGGTGGTGTCACTGATGGAATGAAGCTGCCTACCTCTCTCAGCACCTCCACTCATTTTAGTAGGACTCCCAAGAGCAGGTTAGCTTGGGTGCCAATGCAGAGCTTACCATTCCGGGAAGGTACATTATTTGCAAGGTATGGAGACTGCTGAATCAGTCAATATTGTAGTGAGGGTACTCTTATTCAATTCCCGAGCCATTCTGTAAACAGAGCTCTCAATGGAATAAATAGAGCCTCTCTGGGACGTAATGGACTTTGCCCAGTCAGTACCATTGCTAGAATGGACTGGAGAGAAGGAGACCTGAAATGCAGTACAAAATGTGATACTTCAAAGATTTTGAACAAAAAGTCCTCCCCAGACTCTCCAGCGTTGGAAGTCTGATGTTGCCCTCTCGGTTTCAAAATGTGCAATGATTCTTCATAGGAACAAAAATAGGCCATTCAGTCCCTCAAGGCCATTCTGTTAGATCATGGCTGAAATTCACATTCTCTGGATTATTAGCCCTGGCCACTATATTACTCGTCTAGCAACAGAACCACTCTTCTTAGGCAGTCCCCCGGAGTCGAGGATGATTTATTTCCACACTAAAATGAGTTCTAAGGTGACTGATGCGGGATTTACAGTCTTTGTCACAGGTGGGGCAGCTGGTGATTGAAGGGACGGGTGGGTGGGGTGCTTGTAGAACCACTACACTACTGAACCCATGTGTCACTTCATCAAACCTTGCACTAATTAGTACAAGTTCTTCTTGTCATTTGTCCCATCCCATTTTAACTTGATTCAGCCGCATTCTTAGACTAACGCCCATGTTCTACTCTAGGACCTTCTCGGATCAGCAGGAATGATGAGCAGCCTTCCTCGGCTTCCATCTTTGACCACGTTGACCGGATGTCACGCCCGTCCGAGGCAGGCAGGCGACTACCGAGTAAGATTCAGCTGATTGCCATGCAACCAATTCCAGCACCTCCTTTACAGAATCCATTGCTTCCCGAGCGAGTGGCCGAAACAAACAAAATAAATAAAGAGGTGAGACACCCGCTGGTTTCCCTAGTGAGATGGCACAGGGTGGGTTAACAGTATATTATACACTTGAACCTCATTCTCATTCAAGATTAAAAAGAACAAGAGGTCTTCTTTTATGGATCATCTTAACACATCTCTCAATAACTTACCAAAAGCACTTCACAGTTAATTTATTTTAAGTCCAGTGACTATTGGTATGTGGGCAAACACAGTTGCCATTTTTCACACAACAAGGGGCTTGACCTGTGGATTAAAGTAAACAAAAAGTGGCTATTGAAGCCTAGTCAAACACAGTAATAAGTTAATACTTTAAGAAAGGTGTTCAAGTACATGGGGAATGAGCAGGGAATGAGGACTGGAGTAGATGGCTCTAGTTTATCTACTGGATATCTTAAGCATAGCAATGATGCGTAGAATGACCTCCTGCTGTGTTGAAATCTCTACAGGGAGAAAAAGCTTTGAATGTTCATACCTAATTGTCTTGATAGAGGAGTTCTCGAAATCACTGAAAAGAACTAGCCGCCCCCACTCCACATACACACAGGTCTACCTAACTCCTTGTAGAGGCAGTTTTACATTGATGGTGTGTAGTCAGTGGCGGGGCATACAGTAGTCCCTCTGTACAATGGGACTGGCCCAGCAATATTAGCAATCCATATTTTGCGGCCAGGTCTACAGTTAAAGCTAGATTGGTTCCCTTTTAGTTCTTGGAATCATACATCTCCTTCTTTGACCTGGAGCATCAATAGAAAGGAATGAAAGGTAAATATGGGAGATTGAGACACAGAGTTGTGGGCATGCATTGAAGCACCATTCCCCCAGGACTATTTTATTATACACTGCAAGTGCCTTTACTCACCCTTGTGGAGATAAAGCGGGGCTGCAAAGTGCTTAGTCCGCTCTTCCTTCCATTCCCACGCTGACCTCTCCGGCTTTGTCCTCCTACACTGTTCCAACCAACCTCAACATCAACTTCAGGAATAATATCTCATCTTGTGGGCATCCTACAGCCCTCGGCTCAACCATAGCCAACTTCAGACCTTGGCTATCTCTCCCAATATCTGAGGCCGAGGTTGCTGGGAATGAATAGGAAGCCCATCAACATCTGGGGAGCATGGGAGCAGGTGGGTTAGCATTACAGGTGTGGACTCTCTATCAGAGCACAGTTCTGGCCTGGCGTGGAGTCTGGACTCAGTGAAGGGATGTCTCTTCTCTTTTCAGGTACAGTCAAGCTTGCTGGGTGTTTCCATCATTTTGTGTTTATCAGTGCAAAATGTATCTATTCTTACAGACTTCTATTTTCATTTAATATCGTTCATTTGCTTCACTGCGATCTCTGCCTGTTATCACCTCTTTCCAGCTTTTCAAATATAAAACCCTGCTGGGTATCCTACATATTATCTTTCACCCCTCTTCGCTCCCTTAGCTACCAGTTCTGATGAAAAGCTAACATTTAGCGTGTAACCTGTCTTTTCTCTTTATAGATCCAGACGGGCCTGGTCATAGCTTAAAAGGAGACCATTATACTTTATATTTCTGTATAAATCAAAGATGTGGAGTAATGAATGTTATCTGGCACACTCTCTATCTCACTCCCAGTACTAAACTGATTCCTCCTTTGTGTATGTTCTCTGCTACAGCCCCAGGATGTGATTCTATTGACCTTTGGTACCTACCTGCGAAGGTGCCAGAGAATGGTGTCATGTTGTAAGTAACTGAATGTCTTCCCTCTCCTTCAGGTTCAGAGAGCTTTGAGACAGAAATCCGAAATTGAACACCACCGCAACAAGATCAGACTCCGAGCCAAAAGGAAAGGACACTACGACTTCCCCATCATGGATGAAGTTGGTACCATCGATACCAAGGAACGGCGCAGAGTCTACCGCAGGGCACAGGTTCATATCGATAGGATCCTCGATCCCAGTGTTGATGGCCCATCTGTCCTTGTAGAACCAAGGAAAAGGTGAGCATAATAGTGAAGTATTACACGGTCATTTGAACGATTTCTTTGACATAGAACCTTCTGATTGTGAATAAAAATGTAGAAAGATGAACTCTAAAACAGCATCATTTTGAGCTTCTTAATCTTTTAAAGCAGGTTAAGCAGGCCCTATGCCTGCTTTAACCAGTCGTAAGAGTTGCGTGGGCAATTGCTGGGCCAGCAACTTTTCAGATGGTTCGGATGATCTGTCAAGGTGTACCTTGACAGATCGCAAGTTCCGGATTTCACGTATGCTCCAGTGCGTGCGTAAATCTGGAACCTATGGGACCTTTCAAAGGGTATACAATGGACTACGCCGTCGCAGAAACCGCAATTTCAGGGCCATTATATACATGGTTTGTTATACATATTTTAGATTTATGGCCATTTTGTTGGCCCCCATCTCTCGACCCGCGATTTAACCTTAAACTACTGAAGATATTAGATGGTTCCCAATGAGTCTTTTGCTCTTCTTCACTCTAGTTATCGTGCCAAAAGGTCTCCACGACAGAGACGGAGGCACCAGGTCAACGGCAACATGATGGATGCAGAAAAAGATAGGCTGATAACCACAGACAGTGACGGGACCTACAAGAAGCCACCTGGAGTGAACAACGCAGCCTACGTTGTAAGCATGGAAGAACCATGAGTTTATCTGCCTTTTCCTTTAGTGCCTTAACGATGTCTACTTTTCCCTCTCGCCTCTGTTAAAGTCCAGATGAGAGGACAGGCAAGCCATTGGCTCTAACATTGTGTAGCCCCCTCCACTTTGTTACATCTCTTCCCACCGTCAGAGGCCTCCTCGAGACTTAATTCTTTGACAAGCCTTTCGCCATCTCTCTTATCATCTTGCTTCCTGCTCATGGTCCTCTCTTTGTCCCTTGTGAAGCACCTTGGGATGTTTTGCTATGTTATAGGTGCTGTATCTGAGTTAGTTGTAATCAGTTGTGGTAAAGTACTAGTGAGCATCCAAGTATTGTCTCTCTCTGCTTCACTTCTATCTGTTATAGTCCATCTGGGATCTGTAGCTCATCTTGTGGGTAATGTCAGAAGGAAGCTCATGTCCAACCTCTCTCAGATTGGAGCTGGAATCCCAATGTGCACATCACACTGCTCTGCTACAGTTGTGTTACATATCCCTTTGGCTGAAATTTCTGAAAGATGTGTACACAGTAATTTTGAGTCATATTTAAGCTTTGGTAAAGCACATGTTCATTTAGTATTGTTTTACTCTGCCTTTGACACTGCCAAAACAAAAACTCGAAATGGATAGACTTTACATGTGTTACTCATTGCCTTATCCGGATCATTGCTGCTATTTTGTACCTATGCGTAAGGTGCAAGACAGCCACCTTTGCCTTAAAGTGGATCATTTGGGAAGTCTGTAGTACACTGGGTTGACTGTATGAATTCCCACTGGACTGCCAGCCACTCAAACTGTTATCCAAGTGTGGAGGAGTTGACTCCTCTTTCTTGCCATGCTTACGAGAGAGTGCTTTCACAGGAAAGGAAAACGTTCCATTTCAGAAGAAGGGAAGCCCAAATGATGCTGTATAAATTGTACCTGGAATTTCCTGGGCCAGGCTGCCATGGCTACTCTGGCTGACGTAATCCACCTGTGATGATCAACAAGTGTGTAGATTGATTTTATCGGTCTTCATTTCGCACCTCCTCATGTGGCATGGTTGCAATCTGGAACTTGCTATGGAGTTGATTGCCAAGGCAAGCCTGTGCCCTACCACTCAGTGACATAGGTTGTTGAGGCTCCGACTTGCTGTGCCATCACACCAGCTTGTACACTTCCTAAACAGTGAATTGAACCATATTTGTAAAGCACGCAGGCGATGAATTTTGTAACTCTTTTTCTGTACTTGCCTCCCTGTGTCCATTCACAGACTCGTAAGAATTGGACATGGGATTCTGAAGGGACTTCATTTTGAGTAGTAGATCTATAACACTGGGTTGGACTAAGAGGTTTTGGGTTAACCCCGCCCCCTCCCCACAGAACAGTTGAATGCTGTTTGACTTCACTACCTTGTCTCCTTTCATTGCCCCAGTTCCACTGACCTAATCTTGATCTGGTTCTGTGTTTTGCAGTCGGACCCTGACCTGCCTCCGGAGCCTAGACCTCACTCTCCGTCACACATTCACCCTCCCCCGCCCGCTCCCCCGCCGTACATCCCACCACAGCCATCCATTGAAGAGGCAAGGCAGCAGATGTACTCTCTGCTCGATGATGCATTTGCTTTGGCCGCTCCAGGTAGTCCTGGAAAGGTCCTGTCAGCAGTCAGCCTTGGTCAGCCAGCCACCAGCACTCCTATCAGGGGAACCAGAGTGTCAGCTAACAGCCACTGGACACCAGTGTATGAACAACCCCAGAGTCTCAGCAATCCATATATCACGGTACGTAACATGAAAAGCATCTCACACAGTGTGTTCATACATATTTAAACACTTCCATTATGGCACGTACTGCTGAAGTCACATCACTTTCGAATTGTTGGTTTTTTTCTCATCGTTCTCCAGAATTTTATTTTGGCTTAATTAATTTTCATCCACTATTGGGATAATAAAATATAGCTAGCAGTGAGGTGAGTGAGATTGTGTTTGGCCGTGTTTGATATTGGAGAGGGGTGGAGCTGCCAGGAACTGGATTCAGGCTTTCCAAACTCAATCCAATCGGGATCTTTACATGCTTGGGAGATGTCCACATCATCAGGATTCACATCCAGATCTCAGAGCCGAAGGGCCAGTGTCTCAAGAGCATCACTCAGTCACCAAGTCTGTTGTAATTACAACTAGCCTGGTTGGAAATTCTCATCACAAGTCATTGATCACACTTAACATTTCTCAAAACGAAGGTAACCACAACTAGTATACAATCCATAGCATTCAGTTTTCCATCCTTTATTTAGCCATGCATTCTTATCGGCTAACAGAAAACATTTCTATGCTGGTACAAAGGAAGTTCTTTCCATGGGGTATTTATGTATGCTCTTACAGTATGAACGGTTAATGACCCAAATATTCATCCAGCAGTTAATATAGCTTTTACTAGCTTTTTTTTTTCATCAGTTTCTGACAGAGTGCAGTGACTTCTATTCTTAAACTCCTTGTTTTCCATTATTTTCAAAATGAGCATTTGAAAGCATGGTTGGAGCCTGGCTATGATGTCCAGTTAATGTAGGGTTGAGACCATCTTCTAGGTGGTGCTGCTCATAGAATCAGAGAAATTTACAGCACGGAAGGAGGCCATTTCGGCCCATCGTGTCCGCGCCGGCCGACCTATAGCTATCCAGCCTAATTGAACCTTCCAGCTCTTGGTCCTTGCCCTGCAGTGCACACCCAAGTATTTTTTAAATATGGTGAGGCTTTCTGCCTCTACCACCCTTTCAGGCAGTGAGTTCCAGACCCCCACTGCCCTCTGGGTGATGTTGCAGACCCGGACCACTACAGTTTTTTTTGTACCTCTTCAGTTTCCCTTACGGTCTGAGATGGCAGACAGCAACTTGTTTACAGGCCTGAGCCAATACTAGTCTTAAAAGGGCCACGGAGGGCAATGTGTGTTAACTTGCACTTGAATTTCCTATCCAAGCCGCACAGGTAATACCATGGGCCACCATTCTACCACTTGCGGCCATGGGGATTGCAGCACCAGATTAGGTTGTCACACACAACATAATAGGATGGGGAACCACTGTGGCAAAAGGCACTTGTTACGGAAAAAACGCCAAACTGTAGTTACAGTTACAAGGTTTGCATAGAGTTTAATTTGTGAAGAGCTGTGGTCTGGCTGGCAGGTATAGAGATTGCGATTGATTGCAGGAGATGGAAAGATGATGGGTGGTTTGGAAATGCTACGGGTTCTTTAGGAGAAAGTGCCCTGTATTAAGGCCTGGTGAATGGCTCTTGCAGCTGGCAAAGGCGCTTGTACTGCTGCCTCCTGAGGCTCCTCAGCACTATCCTCGAGTGGCACGTTATGGAGAATGCAGCAGACCCGACGATGGAGGAAACTTTGCTCGGTTATAATGTAGGACATCCCGCCTGCTCCCCCAGACATTTGAGGTGCCAGAAGCACGACTTCAGTACAGCAGTGGTGTGCTCGGCAATGGATCTGGTGGAGGCAGGCACTGCACTGTATTTACGCTCAGCGGGTGTGCAATGACGCTACATAGGGGCCATAAGCAAAGCTGGCAGCGGGTATCCTTGGTCTCCCAGAAGCCAGCCCTCGGGTTCTAATTTCCTGCAAATGACGCATGATGTCCATTCAGATGGGCCAGTTGAACATTTGTCTATATTTGTAGTTGTCTCTCTTGAATTAAAAGGGATAGTTTAATAACCAGTGACCAGTGACATAGTGTGTCTATCTGGATGATCATAGTTGCGAGTGGGGGAAAAATGGTGACAAACTGATTACAAGTTAAAATGGTGAAGGTGAGAAACCACCGGTGCAGCAGGGGAAAGGAGAGGAGAGGAAAGGCATGCTAAACACAGCCAATTTTCATGAATCATTCATTAACTTTGTGTCTGGCATCGTCTCTTTGCTTTTGACAGCTATTGCCCATTTTGAAAATGAAACATTGGAGCCTAGCGTTGTGTGAATGTTATTAGTTGTTTAAATCCTGATCTCTCTCTTTGGCCCACCAGAGGTATGAAGAGACAGGAATGAACCCACCTTCTGGATTAGGTCACCTGCACAGGTAAGAAATTATCAATGGCATTTCACATCAATAGACAACAAAATAGTTAGTTTGGAGAGGGATGAGAAAAATAGTTAGCTATGAATCTCAAACTTTTATATGGAAAATGTCCACTAGACCAGGGGTTATCAACATTTTTGCTTCTGAGGTTCCTCTCCCGTGTTATAAAAATTCCGGGGACCCCCGTAACACTTCAAGTATTTTTTCTGTATAAAAATTAGTTATTAATAACTCTGTTAGAACTTACATAAAGAAGAACTTATTAAGTCCTAAATTTATATAAGCAAAATACTGCGGATGCTAGAAATCCTGAAATAAAAACAGAAAATGCTGGAAATACTCAGCAGGTCAGGCAGCACCTGTGGAGCGAGAAACAGAATTAACGTTGCAGACCTGAAACGATAACTCTGTTTCTCTCTCCACAGATGCTGCCTGATCTGAGTATTTTCAACATTTTCTGTTTTTATCCTAAATTTACATTATGTACCCATTTGCTGCCCAAGGTCTGCTCCACCCCATCAACCATTTGCTTAACAGGAAATGAACCAGGAGCAACAAGCACAGTGCTCACTCGGTCAGACTGGTCTAAATTCCCAAGTCCACATCCTCCATTTCGGAAAAAGAACTTCCCTCTTATTTCAATACCAAACCCAGTGAATTAACAGAGCCAGTAATGGCAGAGGCAGATGACACATGAGAGATATGTAGCAATAAATAGGGCCCTGAGCGACTTCACCCACCCGACCTCATCATAAATTCTTTAGTGACAAAGACATCCCCACCCCTCCTTTCTCCCCAACCCTTTCGCAAATAATCAGCGGTATCTCAAAGTAGACGAGCGCCCAAACTTGGTCTATCCGTCTGTCAGAGAAGCACATGGCCATGAATATAAAGCATGTTAAGTAGAGGAAAATAATAACATCTTCAGCTATTTTATTAACATTATAAGAACATGAGAAATAGGAGCAGGAGTAGGCCATATGGCCCCTCGAGGCTGATCCGATCATGAACTCAGGTCCACTTCTCTGCCCGCTCCCCATAACCCCTTATTCCCTTAAGAAACTGTCTATTTCTGTCAAATTTATTCAATGCCCCAGCTTCCACAGCTCTCTGATGCAGCGAATTCAACAGATTTATAACCCTCTGAGAGAAGAAATTTCTCATCTCAGTTTTAAATGGGCGGCCCCTTATTCTAAGATTATGCCTTCTAGTTCTAGTCTCCCCTATCAGTGGAAACAACCTCTCTGCAACCACCTTGCCAAGCGCCCTCATAATCTTATACGTTTTGATAAGATCACCTCTCATTCTTCTGAATTCCAATGAGTAGAGGCTTAACCAACTCAAACTTTCCTCCATAAGTCAACCCGCTCATCTCCAGAATCAACCTAGTGAACCTTTTTTGAACTGCCTCCAAAGTAAATATATCCTTTCGTTAATATGGAAACCAAAACTGTACGCAGTATTCCAGGTGTGGCCTCACCAATACTCTGTAGCAAGACTTCCCTGCTTTTATATTCCATCCCCTTTGCAATAAAGGCCAAGATTTCATTGGCCTTCCTGATCACTTGCTGCACCTGCATTCTAACCTTTTGTGTTTCATGCACAAGTACCCTCAGGTCCCGCTGTACTGCAGCACTTTGCAATCTTTCTCCATTTAAATAATAACTTGCCCTTTGATTTTTTTCTGCCAAAGTGCATGACCTCACACTTTCCAACATTATACTCCATTTGCCAAATTTTTGCCCACTCACTTAGCCTGTCTATGTCCTTTTGGAGATTTTTTTGTGTCCTCCTCACACATTGCTTTTCCTCCCATCTTTGTATCGTTTGGCTACGTTACACTCGGTCCCGTCTTCCAAGTCTTTAATATAGATTGTAAATTGTTGAGGTCCCAGCACTGATTCCTGCGGCATCCCACTAGTTACTGATTGCCAACCCGAGAATGAACCATTTAACCCGACTCTCTGTTTTCTGTTAGCATGGATAGAGGATTGACTAACTAATATATTGCCCCCAACCCTGTGAACTTTTATCACGTGCAGTAACCTTTTATGTGGCACCTTGTCAAATGCCTTCTGGAAGTCCAAATACACCACATCGCAATAAAGATACAGCAGTTATCATGGGCGACTTTAATCTACATATTGACTGGGCTAACCAAACTGGTAGCAATGCGGTGGAGGAGGATTTCCTGGAATGTATTAGGGATGGTTTTCGAGACCAATATGTCGAGGAACCAACTAGAGTGCTGGCCATCCTAGACTGGGTGATGTGTAATGAGAAGGGACTAATTAGCAACCTTGTTGTGCGAGGCCCCTTGGGGAAGAGTGACCATAATATGGTAGAATTCTTTATTAAGATGGAGAGTGACACAGTTAATTCGGAAACTAGGGTCCTGAACTTAAGGAAAGGTAACTTCGACGGTATGATGTGTGAATTGGCTAGAATAGACTGGCAAAGGATACTGAAAGGGTTGACGGTGGATAAGCAATGGCAAACATTTAAAGATCACATGGATGAACTTCAGCAATTGTACATCCCTGTCTGGAGTAAAAATAAAACGGGGAAGGTGGCTCAACCGTGGCTAACAAGGGAAATTAAGGATAGTGTTAAAACCAAGGAAGAGGCGTATAAATTGGCTAGAAAAAGCAACAAACCTGAGGACTGGGAGAAATTTAGAATTCAACAGAGGAGGACTAAGGGTTTAATTAAGAGGGGGAAAATAGAGTACGAGAGGAAGCTTGCGGGGAACATAAAAACTGATTGCAAAAGCTTCTATAAATATGTGAAGAGAAAAAGATTAGTGAAGACAAACTTGGGTCCCTTGCAGTCGGATTCAGATGAATTTATAATGAGGAACAAAGAAATGGCAGACCAATTGAACAAATACTTTGGTTCTGTCTTCACGAAGGAAGACACAAATAACCTTCTGAATGTACTAGGGGACAGTGGGTCTAGTGAGAAGGAGGAACTGAAGGATATCCTTATAAACCGGGAAATTGTGTTCGAGAAATTGATGGGATTGAAGGCCGATAAATCCCCGGGGCCTGATAGTCTGCATCCCAGAGTACTTAAGAAAGTGGCCCTAGAAATAGCGTAAGCATTGGTGATCATTTTCCAACAGTCTATCGACTCTGGATCAGTTCCTATGGACTGGAGGGTAGCTAATGTAACACCACTTTTTAAAAAAGGAGGGAGAGAGAAAACGGGTAATTATAGACCGGTTAGCCTGACATCAGTAGTGGGGAAAATGTTGGAATCAATCATTAAGGATGAAATAGCAGCGCATTTGGAAAGCAGTGACAGGATCGGTCCAAATCAGCATGGATTTATGAAAGGGAAATCATGCTTGACGAATCTTCTGTAATTTTTTGAGGATGTAACTAGCAGAGTGGACAAGGGAGAACCAGTGGATGTGGTGTATTTGAACTTTCAAAAGGCTTTTGACAAGGTCCCGCACAAGAGATTGGTGTGCAAAATCAAACCACATGGTATTGGGGGTAATGTACTGACGTGGATAGAGAACTGATTAGCAGACAGGAAGCAGAGAGTCAGGATAAACGGATCCTTTTCAGAATGGCAGGCAGTGACTAGTGGAGTGCCGCAGGGCTCAGTGCTGGGACCCCAGCTCTTTACAATATACATTAACAATTTAGATGAAGGAATTGAGTGTAATATCTCCAAGTTTGCAGATGACACTAAACTGGGTGGCGTTGTGAGCTGTGAGGAGGACGCTAAGAGGCTGCAGGGTGACTTGGACAGGTTAGGTGAGTGGGCAAATGCATGGCAGATGCAGTATAATGTGGATAAATGTGAGGTTATCCATTTTGGGGGCAAAATCATGAAGGCAGAATATTATCTGAATGGCGACAGATTAGGAAAAGGGGAGGTGCAACGAGACCTGGGTGTCATGGTACATCAGTGATTGAAAGTTGGCATGCAGGTTCAGCAGGTGGTGAAGAAGGCAAATGGTATGTTGGCCTTCATAGCTAGGGAATTTGTGTATAGGAGCAGGGAGGTCTTACTGCAGTTGTACAGGGCCTTGGTGACGCCTCACCTGGAATATTGTGTTCAGTTTTGGTCTCCTAATCTGAGGAAGGATGTTTTTGCTATTGAGGGAGTGCAGCGAAGGTTCACCAGACTGATTCCAGGGATGGCTGAACTGACACATGAGGAGAGACTGGATCAAGTGGGCCTTTATTCACTGGAGTTCAGAAGGATGAGAGGGGATCTCATAGAAACGTATAAGATTCTGATGGGACGGGACAGGTTAGATGCGGGAAGAATGTTCCCGATGTTGCGGAAGTCCAGAAGCAGGGGTCACAGTCTAAGGATAAGGGGTAGGCCATTTAGGACTGAGATGAGGAGAAACTTCTTCATTCAGAGAGTTGTTAACCTGTGGAATTCCCTGCCGCAGAGAGTTGTTGATGCCAGTTCATTGGATATATTCAAGAGGGAGTTAGATATGGCCCTTATGGCTAAAGAGTTCAAGGGGTATGGAGAGAAAGCAGGAAAGGGCTACTGAGGTGAATGATCAGCCATGATCTTATTGAATGGCGGTGCAGGCTCGAAGGGCCGAATGGCCTACTCCTGCACCTATTTTCTATGTTTCTAGCCACTGGTTCCCCTTTATCCACCCTGTTCGTTACATCCTCAAAGAACTCCAGCAAATTTGTCAAACTTGATTTCCCCTTCATAAATCCATGCTGACTCTGCTTGACCGAAATTTGCTTTTCCAAATGTCTTGCTACTGCTTCTTTAATAATGGACTCCAACATTTTCCCAACCACAGATGGTAGGCTAATTGAGCTATAGTTTCCTGTTTTGTGCCTGCCTACTTTTTTTAAATAGGGGCATTACATTTGCAATTTTCCAATCTGTTGGGACCTCCCCAGAATTCAGGGAATTTTGGTAAATTGCAACCAGTGCATCCACTATCCCTGCTGCTACTTCTCTTAAGACCCTAGGATGCAAGCCATCAGGTCCAAGGGATTTATCTGCCTTTAGTCCCATTATCCTACTGAGTACCACTTCCTTAGTGATTGTGATTGTGTTAAGTTTCTCCCCCCCCCCATAGCCCCTTGACTATCCACTGTTGGGATATCGTTAGCGTCCTCTACCATAAAGACTGATACAAAATATTTGTTCAGAGTTTCTGCCATCTCCATGTTCCCCATTACTAATTCCCTGGTCTCATCCTCTAAGGGACCAACATTTACTTTAGCAACTCTTTTCCTTTTTATATACCTACAGAAACTCTTGCTATCTGTTTTTATATTTCATGCTAGTTTATTTTCATAGTCTATCTTCCACTTCTTAATCATTTTTTTAGTCATCCTTTGCTGACTTTTAAAAGCTTCCCAATCTTCTGTCCTACCACTAGTTTTGGCCACTTTGTATGCCCTTGTTTTTAATTGGATACTGTCCTTTATTTCTTTAGTTAGCACGGATGGCTATCTTTTCTCTTACACCCGTTCCCCCTCACTGGGATATATTTTTCTTGAGAGTTGTGAAATAGCTCCTTAAATGTACACCAATATTCATCAACCGTCCTAGACTTTAATCTATTTTCCCAGTCCACTTTATTCAACTCTGCCCTCATACCTTCATGGTCTCCTTTAAGCTTAGTACGCTGGTTAGAGATCCAACATTCGCACCCTCCATCTGAATTTGAAATTCAACCATGCTATGATCACTCATTCCGAGGGGATCCTTTATTAGGAGATTGTTTATTGATCCTGTCTCATTACACAGGACCAGATCTAAGATAGCCTGCCCCCGGTTTGTTCCGTTACATATTGCTCAAGGAAGGAGTGTTGCCAGAAAGTCTCTTGCGCCTCTTTCTCCACCCGCCCTCCACTCCTCGCCCCCCACCCCCCCTCCCAGTCAAGGCCACGTGGCCCGCGCACACTCTGTAATGGCAACACTCTCTTCAAACGAGCAAGCGGCTTCCAACCAACATAGGGCAGCTCCACACGAGGGGAAAGAAAGGGGTTGAAAGGAAGACTCGCACTATCTCGGCCTACCACAACACCAGACTAACTCGCAGATTACCACAATCCCAACTCCGGTTTTAATCCCTGGAAGAGAAGTTATAACTTCCACGATTTTATTTAATGGTTAAAAGCGATGAATGGTTTATGAATATGGAACCGATTAGGGCTGGATCAAAAAGAAACTTACCAAGATAAATAGTGCTGTAAAAGTTAGTGACCTACAAAGGAACTGTCTGAGCATTCAAATGGTGTCCAACAGTAAGGCCCAAATTTTTCCCAGCACTGGCTGGCGTTTATTCGGCGCCCAGTGAGTTTTTTGGCACTGAGGGCCAGTTCAAAGATTCCCCAGTGTTGGGGCGCCGCCGTGTACTACCAGTGCAAGAATGTTTGGCACCATACATTCTGGCGCTGGTATACCTGTGAAATTTCTGGGCTAAATCCAAGTTTCCACCCTACGAAAATTATTAACCCCGGCGCACAGAGCCTATAATTAACGTAGGAAAAAATTCAACCTTCAGTTGGAGAAACCCGCGTTGGCCCAGTCCTATGCCCAGCCGAGTGGACTCTCTCGCTAAAATTTTAACGATCAGCGCAATATAAAATACATCTCACCAGTATCCAACTATAAAAATAAAAATGTTAAATGAAAACTCACCAAGAATGCTGTTCCTGTGATGTTAAACTGCATTCAGACCATAAAAAAGAAATATAATTTTCACCTTTTTCCATCGATGTTTCTGGGTTCCAAAATCAACCAAAATCTTCAAATATTCTTCAAAGTTAATCCATCTTCCGAGACATCCACCAGGTGTTGCAAAGAAGCAGGAAAAATGAAGACCTCCTCTTTGAGCAGCTAGGGCAGCCTTCTGCCGTTTCTCCTCCTTGACTGCCGCCGCTGCTATCCCAGGCCGAAGGTCCTCCACCCACACGACCCCACTGCTATCCCAGGCCGAAGGTCCTCCACCCACACGGCCCCACTGCTATCCCAGGCCGAAGGTCCTCCACCCACACGGCCCCACTGCTATCCCAGGCCGAAGGTCCTCCACCCACACGGCCCCACTGCTATCCCAGGCCGAAGGTCCTCCACCCACACGACCCCACTGCTATCCCAGGCCGAAGGTCCTCCACCCACACGGCCCCACTGCTATCCCAGGCCGAAGGTCCTCCACCCACACGGCCCCACTGCTATCCCCGACCGAAGGTCCTCCACCCACACGGCCCCACTGCTATCCCCGACCGAAGGTCCTCCACCCACACGGCCCCACTGCTATCCCCGACCGAAGGTCCTCCACCCACACGGCCCCACTGCTATCCCCGACCGAAGGTCCTCCACCCACACGGCCCCACTGCTATCCCAGGCCGAAGGTCCTCCACCCACACGGCCCCACTGCTATCCCAGGCCGAAGGTCTACACATAGAAGACAGTGCAAGACACTCCAGGCTCAGGGAAAAGCAGCAGTGATTTCTAATAAATTACATTATTATTAAATAATCCCACCACAAATCTTTAATGTTTAAATGAAGTGTTGGAATGCTTAGGTGGACAGTAATGTACAACAATATATTTGTGGGGATATTAATTTGCATGTTCCTGTACAAAGTTGTTCATGGATCTTATAACACTGGGTCTGGGTCACTGATACATGCACCATGGTCCTGTGTTGCATGCATCAGTGACCCAGAAAAAATTAGGAGCCCTGAACACCTTAGTAGTGGAACCTGCCCCTGTATCATTTAAACTAATATGTTCCAAAGGTTGAGGCCATTTTACATGTTGTGTCCGTCCCTTTATCCTACAATATGTTTGAGTGTAGCGTTAAGAAATGAAGTGCAGGAGTCAGGTTAAAAGTCCAAAATAGATATGTTTATTAAACATTTGTACAAGACAGTGGTAATTAGCTTAATATGACTTATATTGAAACCTTCGTACCTTTAGAAACTTTAATGATTACAATGGCAAACATTATAAAAAGCAATCAACCAGACCAACCAAAAAACAAACAAGCAAGCCATTAATCCTCCTCCTTAGCGCTGTGCGCCAATCCTGCCCCAGTAGATGTCCTTGCTCGTACTCGTAGACTTCTGCTTCCTGTCCCCCTTAACCCCAGGTTTAATCTGGATTTTTTTTTTTCCATTGCGGCGTTTCTTGCTGCTGGTTTACAACTGGGACAGAGCCAGAATGTGTCATTGTGGAAGGCCCGGGTTGCTCTTCGTTATCATCCTCAGCCTCGGGATCAATCCTTGATTTTTGGTGCAGAATAGAAAGCGTTCCTCGCATCAACGACAGCCTGGGTTAACCCCCCTATTGCCGCTACAAACTCGCTCAAGTGTCCCGAAAGTCTTTCCACCTGTAATGACAATTCCCCTAACACTGTCCTCACCCCACCCACGGCTTCCAGGAGCAAGCGCGATTGTTGGGTGTTCTCCCCGCTTATCCCCACAAGATGTCCTATGTTCTCCGAATGCATTCTTTCTGCATCAGGTCTACAGTGCACCCCCTTTTGATGTCTCGCAGGTGTGGCTGCAGCCCCAGTCATCACACCTAGAACAGTCCCGTCGCTTGACTCACTCATGAGAGGGCTTGGAATGCTCAAGGGGTTCATCATCTACTAATCCAAAGTGACCATGTCATTGTCGTCGACGTCTTCGAGCATCCCATCATTCTCCTGATTTGGAATATCTGGAGTGGCGGTTTCCTGAATATTCTTTCCTTGAACTTCAGGTGCACCTTCTGTCTCCTCTTGATGCGCAACCTCTGCAAAACAAAAGATAAATGGCAGGTTAGCAGCATTGAGGATGGAGAAGCGTAGGCAGCACCCGCAGTACGCAACATTTAGCCAATCCAGACTCTGCCATTTGGAGGGCTTACCCTCAATTAGGAAACTGGGACCCGCTTCCGTGTTGATGGTTGGACTTCTCCTGTGACATTTAATCATGGACGCTATCCTCTGTTCCACGGCTGTAAGTTGCAACCTACTTGGCGAATCTCCTCCAGTTTGTGACTGTTCTCAGTTGATCTGTGACACCATCTTCTGCAAAGATGAAAATGGAACTTTTAAAGAGAGAGTCCTTCTGAACACACACGCGCACGCACACACACACACACACACACACACACACACACACCCATGGATCATATTTACAAATGAGATTGCAGTGCATAAATGTACATATTCTTAAAAACCCACATAAATGTAAATATTACTTATTAGTCACTGCTTGTCCGAGATCCTGCCACTTTTTCAGCTGCACACCGGTACTCGGGGTAAGGGACATTCCATTAAATTCAACTGCAACGTAGTCCCAAACTTTTGCAAGTGCAGTTTAAGTTTCCTTTTACCGAAGTTCCCCTTGTTTTCAATAACTTCCCACCTACTCACAACTAAGTCTACCAGGGGCTCAATTTCTTCCGCGAGAAATCTCTTTGCCCTTACTACTTTCCCTTCTCTGGCTCCGTCTCTACCCCTTTCACCTTCCCTGCGCCCTTCGATTGCAGCCATCTCGTGATCGAAGATGTATTTCCTACCTGCAAATCCACCTCTGCCACCTATCGATTTCCAGTGGTGATCCACACAGACCCCATGTGCTATTTTTATACATTGTACAGCGCGTGCGCAGGTTTTTTTTGTGCGCATGCGCTGTGCGCTTATTTTTTTTTAAAATCTTTGCGCATGCAGAATTACTTGCCCGTTTTTTTTTCTGGAGTGCATGCGCTGTGTGGTTCCGGCGCACACTTGAAGCCACGCCCTGCCAGTTCAGCTCGGGTAGCACCAGTGCCAAAAGGTGACATGGTGGAAGCAGATTTTGTTTTTTTATTTTCAGCGCTGAGGGGCAAAATATAAACCGGCGTCCAGGTAAGTGAGCACCAATATTTATTTTTAGAGAAACATGGGCCCTCAGAACCTGAACTGACTGAGCATGCACAGTCTTTGTATAGCTGAGACTATTCCACTCGTCTCCATATACAGGGGAGACTGCTGATGTTTATGCCATCATCATCAGTCGTCTTCCCTGTATATTGATGGGATAAACCTGCTGGCGGATCCCCTGAAATCTTCTTGCGGACCCCCAGTTGGGAACCCCTGTTCAGCCTTATGTGACAAGACATTCATCAAATAGGAAAAACTTATCAACAGAGGCTAGGAAATGGCTAGGATCTGCCTTCCTATAAAGTGCTACGTACTCTGCAGTTTTGAAAGTCCAGAGCCCTGCAAGTCAGAATTGAAATACAGATCACTGGACGATCTTTATTGGATTCCTTCTCTGACCTTTGGAGTCAGCAGCGAAGCTTTCTGCTCGAGAGAGAGAGAATAGTAGGAGAAGATGGGTCTCGGGAGACTGCCTCATTAAATGGAGGAAGACAAACTGAAGACCTTCCAAGTCGATGTCGCGCGCTTCCTTTTCCCCCAACGATATGGTTTGGGATCTGCATCCAGATACCATTGAAGGAAGCTGGGCATTGTCCTCATCAGAAACTTGGGCAGAACTTGTGACGTTGTGGCACTAAGCTGAGACGGGCAATATGATTGGAGCACCCAAACTGCTTGGAAAGGCCCTTCCTATGTATTGGGTCCTTTCTGGATTCATTTGCTTAAACTTGTTATGAGTAATCGCTGTCTTGTTTCTGCCTATTCCCATGCTGCTTTACTGTTTACCGTAAATAAACTTGCTGAGAGCTTCTTAAAACTGGATCCTGTCTATCTGTGCCTGTTTCCGCAGGAATGTTTCACTATGTGATGCTTGTATGCAAGCTGCAGGTATCTCTCTCAGTAACCCTATGGGTTGGATTTTCCGCTTGTTGCCTCTGTTTTCGTCCCGGAGAGGCAGCAATGGCGGCGGTAAGCTCTTCCGGGCAGGCGGCCAGCTTCCAGTGCCCCGCTGGGGTTTTCGAGGCCCATTTTGGCAGGGCACGGAGCATTGCCTCCCGGAAAGGGTGAGCCGGTGTGCAGCACCCTTGGTTGCGACACCAGTTTGATTTTTGGCTTCCACCTGATCCGCAGCACTCCATAGAGCGCTGTGCTGGGACCGCCTGAAAGTGGGCGGTTCGAGCTGTAGCGGCTGCAGTGAGGTAAGTAATGTCAACCTCAGGGTAAGTGTGATTGTTTTTTTTTAGATTTATGTTGTGGTGGCGCAAGTTATTTATTGGGAATGTTTTTGGTGGTTTTTTTCTCCCCAGGCACCTGTTGAAGCGCTCCGAGGCTGGCTCTTTAGCTCAGGATTTTCACCTGCTCAGCCAGCCTAGCAGTCTAAGAGAGGTGTGCAATGCCTCCCTTAGCACTCCACCCCATACTCGGGCCCCAGTTGCCCAATTTTTCTGATTGAGGCGCAAACTGTTTCCGGGCGGAAACATTACCGCCCTGCTGCCATTACCGCCCCGAAATGAGCAAAGCTGAAAATATTTGTAGGTTGAGGAGGATCAGAAGAGGCATGCTGGACAGGTGTGTTTGTACTTTAGGCCATCAATTAGGTCCTGTATTCTGCCATCACGCACATTTACATGGCCACACGTAATGTGTTGGTGTCTGTTCCTGGGGATGGAAGCGGCACAGTACCTGCTTCTGCTTGATCAGTCGATGGTCCTGCAACTGTAGTGAATGCAGTGACACCCTAGATCTTTACGTGCTGTGACGTATCTGTAGTCATTTAAGTAGTGTTGGTGGGTGTTATGGATGTGGTTTCACCCTGACTGGCAACAGTATCTTCCACACCTGCTCTGGGTATTCTCCTGCTGTTGGACACTCCGTCTCAATTGCCCTGCAATAATATGTTCGTGATCTGATTACGGCACAAAGTTTAACTCCGTGCAATGAAGGCGCACGCAATGCCTGAAGAGCAGCAGTCCATCTCCAATATCTAACATGTTTACAATCTGTTCAATCCCAGTGAGCAGAGCACTTTTTTTTTAAACCAAGACACTATTTTCCATTCATTGCTTTCAAGCTCATTTGCAGTCTCGGCCATTTTTTATGCAGAGTGCACCTGACTGCAAGGCAAACTGGTAGTCCTGACGACTAATACAACCAAGGAGATTAAATGCAGCATTAAGTGGCTCTGCTTTAACCTTTTACTATCGGATATACTTTCCCTCAGGCGCATGACAGAAAACGATGCCCAAGTGGAAGTTTCCAAATTTAGCTCCACAGCTTATGGCCTCAAATCTCAGATATTTCTGTTCCAGGTTTAATGGCCCAGTGCATCGAAAGTCTTATTCAGCAGAAAGGAAAATTCTTACTGACCTCCACACCTGAGTCCCCTTTACGCACTCCCAGCCTGCAAAGTACATCAGAATGCCCTGCACCTTTATCACTATATCTGTTCGGTTAATTTCTTTTGTTTCCAACAAAAAATAAAATCGGCAAGCAGTAAATGATGCAATGCTGTGGTTTCAACTTGTGTGCGCGAGAAGGCCCTGAAAATATTAACCCCTCCCATGTACCCCCATCTTAATGTTCAAAAGACAGCTGATAACAAAAGTCAACAAATGTAAAAAAAAATATAGCTTAAAAAAATTAAAATTTCCACCAGAGTTTTCCGAATGGCAGCTGCAACTTTGGCGGAAGATCAGCGGAAACACCGGAGAAATGGTATAAAACGGGTACAGTGAGGGCCAATTTTTACTCCTTCATTTTCTCAACTGCAAAGCGACACTTAACCCCTTCACCCATCTTTCAAATTCATGCAACTTACGCAACATCGTAAAATAATGTTTATTAATTACAATTTACTGCATGGTTTATGTGCCATGAGCCTGGGGTGTCCAATTTGTGCATCAGTGCAAGTGATTATTCAGCACTCAGGTACTATTAACTCTAATTTTTACAGTGGGTTTTGTCAGGAAAGCCTTTGTAATATAGAAATTTTAAATCCTTTTGTGTAGAATATTGTTTAAGAAATTTGCTTGTAGCATTGCTGAATATTTGTATCTGATTCCCGTCTTGTGTTCAATCCAGCCATGGCTCTGGATATGTGCAGCCAGGAGAGGAGATGAGGCAGGAACAGTCCCAGCAGGAAACATTGTACTCAAACAGGCCCTTGTATGCTGAGGAATTCCAGACAAGACCCTCAGGACACAATCCAGGTATGAATGCATAATAGATTGATGACTTTAGAATCAAGTCAATCTCAGTCATTTGCAATAATCTGTTTCCTTTCCATAGTCCTCACCGCTACTGTTCAAGTTTATATACAAGTCACATTCATGTGGGCCGGCTGCATGCAAGTAATTCCTCCTCAAACCTGTGTGCATGTAAGTTGCTTGGAAACTGAGCGTGACTTTCAATGCACAACTTCATCTGAGACACAGTGTTAATAGATTGGGACGTGACGCCAAATGGTAATCATTGTCTCATTTATTAATTGTTAAATCAAGCATGTAAAAGTATCATAAATTAGAAGGCAATCATAATAATAGAGATCAAAGCAACATTAGGTTCCCGCAACAATATTGAAGATGAAAACAATATTTACCCTGTTTGATCTCTGGGCAGCGTGCTCAATTACAGTGGTGGTGCAGTTGTTCATCATCATCAACATAGGCAGTCCATCGGAATTGAGGAAGACTTGCTTCCACTCTAAAAATGAGTTCTTAGGTGACTGTACAGTCCAATACGGGAATTACAGTCTCTGTCACAGGTAGGACAGACAGTCGTTGAAGGAAAGGGTGGGGAGTCTGGTTTGCCGTATGCTCCTTCCGCTGCCTGCGCTTGTTTTCTGCATGCTCTCGGCAATGAGATTCGAGGTGCTCAGCGCCCTCCCAGATGCACTTCCTCCACTTAGGGCGGTCTTTGGCCATGGACTCCCAGGTGTCGGTGGGGATGTTGCATTTTATCAAGGAGGCTTTGAGGGTGTGCTTGAAACGTTTCCTCCGCCCACCTTGGGATCACCTGCCGTGTAGCAGTTCCGAGTAGAGTGCTTGCTTTGGGAATCTTGTGTCAGGCATGCAGACAATGTGGCCCGCCCAGCGGAGCTGGTCGAGTGTGGTCAGTGTTATAAGTTTTCTGATAACTAGGTAGTCTTCCAATAGTTGGGTGTCCTTCTGGGTGGTCTTTGCTGTTACCTTTGCACCAAGCTCAAAAGGCACTGGGTTTTTAATGCCTCTCCTGGCAGGAATCTCTCACCACATTCACAGATCCTTATAGATTAATAACTTGCTTTTTAAGAAATTCAATATGTTTAACATTACTCATCTCCCCACAAGACTTTTCGCAAGGTTGCTTTCGCAAGGTTGTGGCCAGTTTGTCTGACCGTACTTGTCTAGCTATCTCGTCATTGTCCTAGTTTTATTGCTATCTTTGGATTACGTTCCACTTTTTGGGAGCCCTTGTTTCTCTCTCATTATATAACTGCTATGCCTCACAGTGAGGATAACCAGGATCGGACACTAGTCAAAGGTTATCAGTTTGAAATTCAGCAAAATAAGCCACACGCTCAGCAAAATACGCAGCACAGCCTGCAGAGCATGATGGTTAGTAGCATTAAGAAAATTATGTCATTTTGCCCCTATTTCCAATATTCTTACAGATTCCTCACCTTGAGCGAGAAGACCAAGTCTTCAATACCTCACTTATTTAATCAGTTTAGTCCAAGAGAGGAATGACTTGGAATGGAGTACTTTCTATTTGAACTTGGAGACCCATCAGGAAAGCATATCGCACCAAACATGCCCATGGAGATTCACCAACAGTATAGACGTTCTCCGACCGTAGTTTAGCCCCAAGGGTTTGTATAGTTTTCACCACTTCCTTGTTAGCCTGATGTATTTTGACCAGTTTTTTTATAGAGAGGTAACACTTCTATTCAAAACGCTTTTACGACTGAATGATAAAGGGGGAATTGGGTGCCCGAATCTAATTACATCCTGTAGTGCTTCTTCTATCAAGTCCCCATGAAGCTACAGTCTAGTGATGTAATGATCAACTAAAGTGACCCATTGGGGACCCTACTTCAAACATATGGGAGGGGGGTTACACATTCCATGGACTGTGTAAGTGGACACTCTCTACCTCCATGTGTGAAAGTCTTCTCGGTAATCGTGTAACAGTAATTCCCCTTCTCTTGGGAAGCAATGCGCGTACCCTGCCTGTGAGACGTTACCTATATGATAGAGTGGTGATTCATTGGCAAACGTATATCCGGATGACTGCTGTTCCTGAGTGTAATTAGTTTCACAAGCCCAGGCATCACCCTGTTGAGCACAAAATTGAATGTTCACTGACCCCCTCTGTTTACCCAAGACCAAATAGGGCGGGGGTTGATAGAATTAATTTGAGGTAGTTCCTTCTCACCGCCCCATCAACTGTATGGAAAATGAAGGTAGGCCAGATTGATTGTCCAGTCCAGGGAGCTCAATCAATAATCCAAAGATTTTCTGGGCTCCATGCTGTCTTCAGGACCTGTGCAAAGAATCTTGCTAGACACACATTAGTTTTGCCTGGTAACCACTTAATCAGTTATTTATCTGTTATCTAAGTGGGTAATTTTCCCTCAACTATGTCTCTCAGCCCTTCTGTTATTCTCTCTTGCCAATGGCTCAAATACAGGATACACACTACTGCCCTTGAGGCCTGAGACGCAATGGCCCCTTGATTGTATATGCTTTTATTAATCTTATCCCGATTTGATTGGACATCGGAACATAGGAAAAGGAGCAGGCCATTGAGCCCAGCGAGCTTGTTCCGCCATGCAATAAGATCATGGTTGGTCTG
This sequence comes from Pristiophorus japonicus, assembly GCF_044704955.1. Lineage (NCBI taxonomy): Eukaryota > Metazoa > Chordata > Chondrichthyes > Pristiophoridae > Pristiophorus > Pristiophorus japonicus. The sequence goes on along the minus strand of NC_091991.1, from coordinate 85,681,103 downwards.
CGACCTAACTCCATATACCCGCCTTTAGCCCATATCCCTTAATACCTTTAGTTAACAAAAAGTTATCAATATCCGATTTAAAATTAACAATTGATCGAGCATCAATTGCCATTTACGGAAGAGAGTTCCAAACTCCTACCACCCTTTGTGTGTAGAAGTGTTTCCTAATTTCACTCCTGAAAGGTCTGGCTCTAATTTATAGACTATGCCCCTTAGTCCTAGAATCCCCAACCAGCGGAAAAAGCTTCTCTCTATCTACCCTATCTGTTCCCCTTAGTATCCTGAAAACTTCAATCAGATCACCCCTTAACCGTCTAAATTCTAGGGAATACAACCCTAATTTGTAACCTAACCCTTGAAGTCCAGGTATCCTTCAGGTAAACCTTTGTTGCACTCCCTCTAAGGCCAATATATCTTTCCTACGGTGTGATGTCCAGAACTGCTCACATTACTCCAGGTGTGGTCTAACCAGGGCTTTGTATAGCTGTAGCATAACTTCTAGGGGCCGATTTTCATTGATGTCCAGCCTGCAGCCGCCGAGGTTCCGCCGGAAATGACCGTTTTCTGGGCGATTCCTCTGGAACCGCCCATCTGCTGTCGAGATTCCGCCCGGCGGGAACCTGGTGTGGAAGGGTTCCGCCCACGGCACAGCGTCCCGCCCACCCATGCCCGGATGTCTGTGAATGTCCATTTTGGTCACTTTTCGTGGCCACCTGCCGCCCACCAGAAGGATCGCTCTGGAAAAGCAGGTCTGAGCTGGGCGGCAGTCGGCCAGCAATCGCACATCGGGTGGGAGGGAGGAAGGGAGGCAGCGGTGGAGTGGAATCGGGCAGCTCGGGCACATCAGGTGGGAGGGAGTGCTGGTGGCCATCACATCACGGCAGCCAGTCAGATTCTGCATCATATCAGTGGGACTGCTGGAAAGAAGTTAGGTCAATGTTGCATTACTTTCTTGCTGATGGTGATGTTTAAATTGGATGTGATAAAACCGACTGAAATATGTCTAAGCTAATAGAGGCTTTTTTGTTGCACCTTATTGAAAGTACTTCATTGAGAAGACCAATGGCGATGGAAAAATTATTACGAGTGACTGAAAAGTGTTCAGCATCTCACATTTTGTACATCCAAACTGATTCATTAATTGTCTCGCACAATGTACTGCAATGTAACTGATGACCATGTCATCTCAGGGGTGGCACTCCTCCATGTTTGGCCTCGCAAAAAGAGTGTTGAAGTGCAAGCCTTAAGGTCTGCCCTGCAACTTGGTAAACTGAGAGTAATTGAATGGCAGCCTTCCTGCATTCATTGTGGTCTTGCGATGGCCTGATGACAGGACCCATTATACACTGCAGTCAGATGTGGATGAGAAGATATTCCTGATGAAGCAGATGACCTGAGGGACAGATGTGTGGTTGGCACAACCATGATACACGCACAAACGGATGGTCAACAATGTGAGTGTATTTACAAGTGCACAATGACAAATGGTACATAATATTATGACATACACATACATTTGGACGAGGAAGCAACACCCACCCCTCTAGCCTGCACCACCACCTCTCTTTCCTCCCCCTTGCAGCTATGTCCGATTTCCTCTTTCTCCCCACGCCTACATGACGGAGTGGCCCTCCCCTGCCCCTCACTGCCTCTGGTTCAGCAGGATGTGTGCAGACGTGTGCATATTGGTGAGAACGTAGGGCGCGGGACTGAAGGCACCGGGATCTCCTGTTCCTCCGCATCTGTGTGCCTTGAGGGTGTGGGGTCGGGGGCTTGCAGCATGTGTGCAGAAGCCATCTCCTGTCTTATGGCCTCAGTGCTGTCTGATATGTGCTCCATCCTCTGATTGTGCTGCTGGGTGAATGCGGCGATGCTGGCAGCAATCCCAGCCATGGTCTGTTGCATCTCGCGGTCTACCTCCAAGCCGGTGGTTGATAGCTGGACCATCTGGCTCATTAGAGCAAACTGCTGCACCTGCAGTTGGTTCCTCGCTGCTGCTGGGTGGTGGGACCTTGCTTCCCTTTGAGCCACGGACTCTGCGTTTGCTTGAGTGGAGTCTGTTGGAAACCCCAGGAAATCTGAACCCGACGCCGAGGTTCTGTGGACACTTGGCTGACTTGGCAGGGGGCTCATGTCAGCTGCTTCCGGATCCTCCAGATGAAGGGGCACAAGTATGGACCCTTCTCCTTCCTTTCTCTCCTCTTCTGCTTGGCCCTGGGTGGCGGAGGTGGGAGCGGTGGACATAAGTGTTGTGGGCTGGGGATGCAGGAAGGATCTGGTGTCTTCAGGTGTGGAGAACGTCGGGGTAGGAGATGCTGGGGTGTGAAGGCCAGAGATCGATGTTCTCTCGAGATCCGTGGTGTCCGAGTCAGCATCTGAAAGTAGAGGACAAAATGGGGAGGAGGGTGGGTGGCGGGGAGGGAGGGGGGTGGCGGCGACAAAGTGTGTGTTCAACCGCGAGTGCCTTAACATTGCATTTAATGCCATGAGCATTGCTGACACCAGGTGCAGCCTTACCCTGCGGTAGCACCGGATCTGCAGAAACTCTTGTGGTTGGAATGCGCCGATGTCCCACCAATGCCAACGCACGCTCCTCCAGCCTGGTCAATTGGACCACATCTTCTGGGCCCCCTCTGGTCGCACTCAGGCTTGCCTGTTTGGCTGCTTGTTCTCTCTGCACAAAGAAACTTTGCAGCCTTTACTTGCTTTGCTCATGCCCCACTCCCACACACAATCTTTTTGGCTTTGGACAGGAGGGGGCGAATAGATTTGTGCTCACTTTAGCTGCCGCCACTGAATCGTTCCACCGTTTGCGGCATTTGGTCCCCATCCCGCTCCACGTTGCCCATTGCACTGACCATCTGATCTATGTCCATCCAAAGACGTCGGTATTGGACTGGTGGAGGCTTGCCATGCCCATCCCGGGTGAGTTCGTTGTACCTGCGCTCCACCTCTGTCACTAGCTCTTCCAACTCCTGCTCATTGCACCATGGAGCTCTGGGCCTGGTCCTGCCAGTCTTCATTGACACTTTCTGCCCACTCATCCTCTATGATGAGCAGAATGGCTGTTTAAGAGTCTGGGTATAAATTTGTCATACTGCCCCCTCTGCAACTCAGACTGGCCCCTCTCCAATGCCACCTCTGCTCTCTAACCTCCATCTCTCCTTTCTCTCTCCTCTCTCTCTCTCCTCTCCCTTTCTCTCTCCCTTTCTCTCTCCCTTTCTCTCTCCCTTTCTCTCTCCCTTTCTCTCTCCCTTTCTCTCTCCCTTTCTCTCTCCCTTTCTCTCTCCCTTTCTCTCCCTTTCTCTCTCCCTTTCTCTCTCCCTTTCTCTCTCCCTTTCTCTCTCCCTTTCTCTCTCCCTTTCTCTCTCCCTTTCTCTCTCCCTTTCTCTCTCCCTTTCTCTCTCCCTTTCTCTCTCCCTTTCTCTCTCCCTTTCTCTCTCCCTTTCTCTCTCCCTTTCTCTCTCCCTTTCTCTCTCCCTTTCTCTCTCCCTTTCTCTCTCCCTTTCTCTCTCCCTTTCTCTCTCCCTTTCTCTCTCCCTTTCTCTCTCCCTTTCTCTCTCCCTTTCTCTCTCCCTTTCTCTCTCCCTTTCTCTCTCCCTTTTTCTCTCTCCTTTCTCTCTCCTCTCTCTCTCTCTCTCTCTCTCTCTTTCTCTCTCTCTCTCTCTCTCTCTCCTTTCTCTCTCTCTCTCTCTCTCTCTCTCTCTCTCTCTCTCTCTCTCTCTCTCTCCCCTCTATCCCCACAGATGCGGTTGAGTGCTCTGCTTTTATGGCCATGAGCACTTCCTCAATTAGCTTGCAAAGGTCATAAAAGGACAACAGGTCCCATTCCCAAAACTACAAAAAAAAAACGCCGAAATCCCACGCATGCGCAGTGGAGGCCCTCCGAAAAAAAAACAAGTGGAGAGGCCTCCATCTCACGCACACTCATGACCTTTGCCGCCGAGTCCCACTCCCGACTGGCACCCACTGCCACTCCCGCTGCCACCCACGCAATGGCGACCAAAGCGGCTCCCAACGCAGCAGCAGGCGCCAAAAATGGAGGCGGCCATCAACTTTGGGCCCCTAGTCTCTTGTATTCTAATCCCCTCGATATAAAGGCCAGCATTCCATTTGCCTTTTTGATTATTTGCCGTACATGTTCATGAAATTTTTCAAGATGTATGTACCTAGACCCACTAGTCTCTTTGTAACCACCACTGTTTTTTGGTCCAGAGTGGATGACCTCACATCTGCCTACGTTGGAATCCATTTGCCATTCACTTAATCTGTCGATAGCCCTTGGTAATTTTATGTTTCCATCTACACTGCTTACAATGTCGCCTATCTTTGTGTCATCGGCAAATTTGAATATATGACTTTCTGCGCCATCATCTAAGTCATTCATAAATACTATGAATAGTTGAGGCCCCAACATAGATCTCTGCGGGACACCACTAGCCACATCCTGACAATTTGAATACTACTTCTTATCCCTACTGCCTGTCACCTGCCGCTCAGCCAATTTCCTAACCAGGTCAATAATTTGCCCTCAGTTCTGTGGGCTTGTACCTTAGTTAACAGTCTCTTATGTGGGACTTTATCAAATGCCTTCTGGAAGTCCATATAAATAACATCCATAGACATTCCCCTGTTCACTACTTTAGTCATCTCAGAAAAATTCAATCAGGTTTGTCATGTGCAACCTACCTTTCATAAATCCATGGTGCTCTCTGATCAACTGAAAATTTTCGAGGTGTTCAGTCACCCTATCCTTAATTATAGACTCTAGCAATTTCCCAACAACAGATGTTAGGCTAACTGGTTTATAATTCCCTGGTTTCCCCCTCTCGCCATTCTTAAATAGCGGAATGACATGCGCAATTTTCCAATCTAAAGGGATGGTTCCTGAATCGAGAGAACTTTGGAAGATTATAGTTGGAGCATCTACAATGTTGGAAACCATCTGGCCCTGGGGATTTGGCACTCTTTAGTGCCATTATTTTCTTCATTACTATTATTTTATTTACATTAATTTTATTGAGTCCCGGGGCTCAATTTTCCCCAATGCTGTTTATTGGCGTACTTGAAGAGTTCCGCCCATTTTTTGGGGGGGCCATCTGCGGCAACTTTCCCCGTTTGAACTGTTGATTTTGGGGCCGTGTAACCTGTCCTTTAGCTTTGGCGGTGGAGCCTAAGATCTGCGCTAAAAAGATCGGGTTGCCAGGGTAACGAGGGACACACTGCAGGCTGAGGCTGGAAAGTGAACCATACAACATATTCTTGCCAGCTCATAGCAACCTGCACAAGCACCTTGCAACAACATTCCAACATTAAATTATTAAAGAATTTATACCAAACATCTATTTTACCCCCTCCGGGTGCCGCTCCTAACCCTGGCCAAAAGGCCTCTCGCCTCTCCTCTTTCCCCCTCCCCCACCCCCTCCTCTCCCCCCTCTCTCCTCTCCCCCCCACCCCTCTCCTCTCTCCCCCTCTCTCCTCTCCACCCCCCCCCCATCTCCTCTCCCCCTCCCCCTCTCTGCTGCTGTTGTCCGGGCCGTGGAACTGCATCTGCTGCACTGATTCTCTTACCTGCGCAGATTTTGTTAACTGCCCAGAACGTTTCTCCAGAATGGTTACATACGCCATCCTAAGAAAAATTGGAGTAAATCGGAGCTGGCCAAACTTGCTTAAATGGCCAGAATTGGCGCAGGTGGCAGGTTACGCCCCCAACGAGGTCCAAAAAAAGCGTAGCCTAAAAAAATCCTACCTCAGTGAATTATGCTAACGCAGAAACTATGGGGAAACTTGGAAATTTGAATTTACTCCAAAAAAAACGGTGCACGCCAAAAAACATCGCAGAAAATTGGGGAAAATTGAGCCCCCAGTCCCTGATCTAATATTAATTGTCTTGGGATTGCTAGCATGCTATTCTCTTCCTCTACTTTAAATACTGACGCAAAGTAATCATTCAAGGTGTGCGCCATTTCCTTATTATCATTGACAATATCACCACTTTCAGTTTTTGGGAGGGCTAACATTGCTCCTGACTGCCCTCTTTTTCCTAATATAATTGTAAAAATTCTTTGTGCTGATTTTGATATCCCTTGTATGTTCCTTTTTGTAGCTTGTATTATCTGTTTTGTGACCATTTGCTGATCTTTGTATCTTTCCCAATGTGCTATTTCTTGCATTTTTGGATGATTTTTCTTTTAGTTTTATGCTGTCTCTTATCTCTTTAGTCGTCCATGGTTGTTTTTTTTGGCAAGTAGAGCTCTTGCCCTTCGGGTACACACTGGTTCTGTATCACATAAAAAATGTTTTTGAACATCTCTCACTGATCTTCTGCTATTTTATCCATTAACACCCTTTACTATTACAGCAACAACAACTTGTATTTATATAGCGCCTTTAACAGAATATTATGCAATAAAAATTTGACACCGAGCCACATAAGGAGAAATTAGGGCAGGTGACCAAAAGCTTGGTCAAAGAGGTATGTTTTAAGGAGCGTCTTGAAGGAGGAAAGGGAGGTAGAGAGGCGGAGAGGTTTAGGCAGAGAGTTCCAGAGCTTGGGGCCTAGGCAACAGAAGGCACGGCCTCCAATGATTGAGCGATTATAATTAGGGATGCTCAAGAGGGCAGAACTAAAGGAGTGCAGACACCTCAGGCGTTGTAGGGCCGGAGGAGATTAGAGATGGGGAGGGGCGAGGCCATGAAGGGATTTGAAAATAAGGATGAGAATTTTGAAATCAAGGCATTGCTTAACTGGAAGTCGACGTAGGTCAGCAAGCATTGGGGTGATGGGTGAGTGGGACTTGGTGTGAGTTAGGACACAGGCAGCCGAGTTTTGGATCACCTCTAGTTTACATAGGTAGAATGAGGAGTGCATTGGAATAGTCAAGTCTAGACAAAGACCCTCTGACCCTTCATTGATCAGGTCCTGATTACTCTCATTTATTTTAGTTAATAACTTCTTCAGTTGGTTTGTCAGTCTTTCCTGATGACAATACTGATATTCTACATCCAGTCGGTTAAATACTGCTCCTACGGCAACTCCCCCAGCCACCCAATCAGTGATAGATCTAGCTTGCCGGGTGCGCACAATTTGATACCCTTCTCGTTCTCCCTTCCATTCTCTCCCTGCTATCTGCTTGTGGAACCATTCTAATATCTGAGTTAATACAGTACGAGCCCAGTTAACATAATGCACATCACAAGACTTGCAGAAGCACTGCATTGCTTAAATCGACAATAATCAGAACCGCCTTGTATTTCACATTTGTGTACACAACTCGATGAGTAGCCTGAACCATCAATCCATTATGCAATCCGTCTGAAACCAAAACCCCGTCACAACTAAGTTCAACCATGTGGTATTCAACGGCAGAAAGAACTCTCATTAATGGCTTGCGAATGTCTTTTTGTGAGGGGTCTTGTTTCTGCAATGGCGGTTGTGATGCTGCGCACATAGTTGGTGGCTTCCGTCAGATCTAGACTAGACTTGAGCATGGTACCTGAATTATTTATCAATTTTGTTTCTGACTTCGCTCATTTGTTGCCGGGTTTTAGCTGGTTGACACGGTGCCAGCGGGTGTACTTGGTATGATTCCTTTTTGGATTTCCCCTATTGAGGAGGTTTTGTGCAGGCCACCACACTCGATGGGTTCCATGAAGAGTGATTAAAAGGGCAGTCACATCAAATAGACTGGAGGAATAGCTTTATCCACAATGGGAAGGGGGCCTAGCCATTTCAGGGCGAATACGTGGGTCTATTTCCCATAATCCATTACCATCAACGCAGCTCCAACATTGTACTCACATGGTTGTATGTTCTCATCGAAATACTTTTTAATCTGCTTCCTGGATTTTTCCCAACTGCTGGACCGCTTACATATTGGTGTTACCTACTTTGGGCATGATTTAAATATTACGTGGTGTAGGCCTAAGAGAAGAAGCATTCTGGGATCCTAAAGGCTCCGTGATGGTGCATGGTGGGTTTTCTTGACCGTGGAAATAGCTATGTAATGTTCTGTGAGCTGGTAAAAAATGTGATGGTGCAACCTATCTGATGAGTTTTGTTCATCCCAGTTTGGATGTGATGCGATTCAGGAGTTAAATGGGAGCCAAGGATTAGCACTTAATTTTCCTCTATGTTGCACCCATTTTTTTGGTGTTTTTTGGGGGCAACGCTGAGGAAAATCAGCCCTAATATATCTTTCAAAAATTGAGACAAGGTTTTCTTTGCCCCATTCAAGAGTGTGGAGAACATCATGATATAATGATTCAGCCACTGGGAGTGCATGTAGAGTGGAATCATCAGCATTAGTTGATATGGAGAAGGAAGATGGGGGAGATAGAACATAAAGTGTGGGATGAGGAAAACTCAGCAAGCATGCTCCTTCACAATCAATGTTCACAAACCAGGCACAATCCACCTCTCAGGAGCTATTCACCCTGACCCCCGCCCCCCAGCCGAGTGAAAGTTGTGCATAAATACTCCTTGATCGCCTGAAATAGCAATTTGAGAGGAAACTAGATCACCAAGAATGTCACTTTACAAAGGCATAACTGATAACTTGACATCATGACAAGTGAATTATCAAAGTTCAAAGAACAGAGCTCCAGAGCTGTGTAATGCAAACAGGAACATAATCCGTACAAACTGAGGTTATATACAGCACGAAAACGAGACGGATTTCATGAGCATTTTGTCGCAATAGGCTGTACCAATACAAATCTGCAGGGTGGCAGGAATCAGCTGATTATTGTCAGGAAACATCATAGATACCTGAAATCCTTCAAGAGGATGTTCTAGTCAATGCTCCCTTTACGCTGCGTGACCGCTGGGTGCTCCAGGAATCCTGCGCAACCGGCTTTTCAATGCAAAAAAAACGCGCATGTGTGGTATTTTAAATGGCACACGCGGCCCCAAAAAGAATTACATGGAACATTGGTTGTACTGTGTTGCTGTTGGCAGCCGGTTTACCACAGTAAAATAAGCAAGTGGCCAAGAAAACAGTGCTTCTTGAACTACGCTTTAAACAAAAGAAAGAGCAAACCTCCGTTTTTGTCACATCTTTATTTCTAACCACCAACTTGAAAGGAGCAGCTTATTCTTTTCAAAAAAGAGTTGGCAACTTCTGAGAGAAAACACAAATTTTGTTTATACAGCTTCTGGGCACAGCACCAGGCCCAAACACATTGGGCCCAAGTTTCGGGCCGCGCCTAGAACGGCGCAGCCCCGACCTGGAGGCCCGTTTTTCGCGCCCGAAAGTGCGCCTAAAAATAGCTGCAGATTCTCCGGCTTCCTGTAGGTCCTTTGGAGCTTGACGCGGCGCAGCACGAGCTGTGGGGGGCGGAGCCAGGTCCCTGCGCTGAAATCAGTGCCAGGACATCTGCACAGGCGCGCTACAGTGGGCGCGCATGTGCAGTAACTCCAGGCGCCCGAAACTGTGTGGGAGGGGCCCGAAGCACGCAGCCCCTAGCCCTGGCCGAATGGGCTCACTGGGGCGGCAAACATCAGGCTTGCACCTCCCTCGTCCAGCTCTTGCTCTGGCTGCAGCTTCCTCCCCTGTTCAGCTGGCTCTCTCAACCCCGCCCCCCCCCCCCCCAGCTCCCGCTCTGACCGCTCCGACGACCCCCCCCGCCCCACCTCCGGCTACCCCTGGCCACCTGCCTTTAACTCCGGTCCGCTCCCTCTTCCTTCGGCAGGGCCCTCCCGCCCGGCATCTTGCTGGGGGCGGCCCCCGCCCAAGATCTTGGGCCCCGCTTCTTCACGTCGGCATAGCCCGTTCAGCCTCCTCCCTCTCCTCTCCCCCTCCCTCCTTCCCTCCCCCCCTCCTCTCTCCCTCCCCCCCCCCTCCTCTCTCCCTCCCCTCCTCTCTCCCTCTCCCCTCCCCTCTCCCTCCCCTCCCCTCTCCCTCACCCCCTCTCCCCACCCCTCCCTCCCTCCCGCTCCCCACCCCTCCCGCCCTCCCTCTCCCTCTCCCCATCCCCTCCCCTCCCTCTCCTCTCCCTCTCCCATTCCCCCTCCTCCTCCCCTCCCCATTCCACCTCGCTGTCAGAAACACATAGACACTGACAGACAGAGAGAGAGAGAGACACTGACAGAAACAGAGAGAGACCCACTGGGGGAGGGGGGGGGGGGCGGCCGTCCCAGCACGCTGTTGGAGGGCTCCCGGTGCTGCAGTCGGTGAGAAGAAAAAAATTTATTTATTGATAAATTTTTTATTAATTTTTTTTGATTGATTTATTGGTTGATTTATTGATGTATTTATCATTTATTATTGATGATGGCTCTTTATTTGTAAAACTGAAGTGTTTAATGTTTGTAAACTTCCCTTCCCCCCCCCCCGCCCCCTCCACCCCCGTTCCCTATGCCTGATTTTCTCAGTGTAGACAAGGATTTTCTGAGCATACAAAAATCTACACTTACTCTATTCTAAGTTAGTTTGGAGTAAGTTTTCACTGCCTAAACTTTCAAAACAGGCTTAAGTGGCCGGACACGCCCCCTTTTGAAAAAAAAAATCTGTTCCAAACTGAAACTGTTCTAACTGACTAGAACTGGAGCAAACTAAATGCCGAGAATTGCAATTTCTAAGATACTCCATTCTAAACCAGTTGCTCCAAAAAAAACAGGAGCAACTCAGGCCGAAACTTGGCCCCATTGAAACTAACAAATGTAAAGATTTAAACAAATCTCATTCATCCTGTGATATTGGAGTGTAGCATGTGTTGGAGAATATGCATGCTTGAGATACCTGCTCAACATTTGCAGACCTGTTGATCTGCGTAACGCCAGCTGAGCAGCTCATGACGTATGAATTGAAGGACAGCAGAGAGGACTCTGCCAGTAAAATTGTTGATTTATAATATAGAATCTTTTATTTACGAAACTTCTTTTACTCTTACAACAATGGCTACCAAATGCAGTTTGAAATTGGAAGCAGAAAATTGTTGTCTGTCCTGTCATCGTTGTTGATTGTCTGCAGGTTGAAAAGTGACTGACGGTGAATTTGACACTGCAGAATTTCAATAGGAATGTCTTTCAGAATTACAAATCGGAGAATTGCCACATTCAAGGATGTGGAGGAGATCAAGATTACATAAAATTACATAGAATATACAGCACAGCAAAACAGGCCATTCGGCCCACCCAGTCTGTGCTGGTGTTTATCCTTCACACGAGTCTCCTCTCATTCCACCTACATCATCTCAACCTTTCAGCATATCTTTCATGGACTCCTTTTTAAAGCATCTAAGCTATTCGCCTCAACCACTTCCTGTGGAAGCGACTTCCACATTCTAACCACTCCCTGAGTAAAGACATGTCTCCTTATTTTCTTATTGGATTTATTAATAACTATCTTATAATTATGGCCCCTAGTTTTGGATTCTCCTATAAGTGGAAGCATTCTCTTAATATCTACCCTGTCCAACCCATTCCTAATTTTGAAGACCTCTATCAGGTCACCTCTAAGTCTTCTCTTTTTTCTAAAGAAAAAGCCCCAACCATTTCAATTTTACCTGGTAGCTATAAACTCTCAGTTCCAGTACCATCCTTGTAAAAAAAAAAAAAAAAATAAATTGCACTTTTGCCAATACTTCTACACCCTTTTCATAGTATGGAGATCAGAACTGTACCCAGTACTCGATAAGTGCGGCCTGACCAGGGTCCGATACAATAACATAACTTAACAATAAATAACATAACATAACTTAACAGCATTAGAATTTTATACCAATAGAAATAAATCCCAGTGCTTGTTTAGTATTTTGAATTGTTTTGCTGACCTGCAATGCTGCTTTCAGTTTATTTTTTTCTAAGGTGTAGGTGTGTTTCTATTTTACCTACCAAAGTGCATCACCTTGCTCATAAGAAAGGTTAAACTATGTGGAGTCACGTTAATGTTCATTTGCCATCTAACTGTTCAGTCTGCAGGTTTTCTAATGTCGCCTTGTATTATGTTGCATTCTTTCGCAGTGTTAGCGGCAACCCCCAGTTTGGTATCATCTGTAACTTGTTCCCAAGTCCAAATCATTAAAGTAAATTATGAATAACTGGTTCTAGCACTGATCCTTGCGGAACACCACATTCTAGCTTTCTCCAATCTGAATAACTACCCCTGCTCTCCGCTTTCTATTTTGTAGCTAATTTGCTGTCCAGCTATTTCTCTCCTGACTCCTCCACATGGCCTAATCTTTCTCATGGGTCTATTGAAGGCCTTTTGAAAATCCAAGTATATGAAACCGACTGCATTACCCTTGTCTTCTCTTTCCATTATATCTGCAAATAATTCCATCAGGTTAGTCTTCGCCTTTCAGAATCCATGCTGACTATTTTTATTATATTTTCTAGATGCTCTTCTCTCACTTCTTTTAGTATTGATTCCAGCAGCTTTCCCAGGTTTGGTTCGATCTCCCTTTTTCGTATATAGAAACAACATTACCCCGAGTCTCCTTGAGTATGTGTGGGTGCATACCTGGAGATTTATTGTCTTAGTTTTGCTAGTTTGTCAATTATTTTCTCCTTTTCTATCCCAATTGTATTAAACTTTTTAAGCTCATCCTCTGGTGAAGTGTGTATTTTGTTATCTTCAATAAATACTGAAGGGAAATGGTTATTCAATGCTTCTGCCATTTCTCTGTCATTACCTGCTCATCCTTTACTGGCCCTATCCTCACTTTAATTTTCCTTTTATGTATGTGCCTATAGAACACTTTCTTGTTATATTCCTTGATAATTTGGTTTTGTACTTTCTCTTTACCTTCCTGACGGTTTTTATAACTTCTCTCCTAAATTCTTTGTATTTCCCTTTGTCCTCTCCTTTCGTATCTTAAGTACTTCTGGTATGTCTTTTTCTTTAAATTCAATTTTCCCTTTAGTTCTTTATTCATCCATGGTGTGTCATAATTAGCTTGCTTGTTTTTAACTAAAAAGTAGAATACATTTTCCAATCTTGATTTGATTACTCTTTTAAAGATTTCCTACTGTTTTTCTGTCTTTGTTTTTCAAGATATTCTCTCTGTTTGCCTACTTTAGTTGCACCCTGTTTCCTCATAATTTGCTTTTTTTTCCAATCTATTACCTATGTCTTTGTCGTACTTGTGTCACTTTTGATTCTACTCTGGAACCTTACTATGTTGTGATCACTCCTCCTAAGATGCTCTCCTACTCTTACTTCTCCTATCTATTCTGGTTCATTATCCATTACAAGATCCAGCAGAGATTCTTTTCTTGCTAAACTTCTTGTGTAATGAGTGAGAAAGGAGTCCTGTATACACTATAAAACTTGATTCCCCTTTCTCTCTGCTGCTTCTTGCCAGTTTATTTGAGGGTATTTGAAATCTCCAATGGTTATAATTCTGTGCCTGCTACTCACCTTGTATATTTAACTGCTTATTTCTTCCTCCAATTCCCTTCCACTATTTGGTGGTCTATTGTATACTCCTATTAGGATGCTGGATCCCTTCTTATCTTTTAAGACAGTCCCTATGGAGTCTGTATCTATCTTACTGCTAGTTACATCCTTTTCTTCCTACTGCCATATGTTATATTTAACTAGTTCAGCTACTCCATCTCCCCTCCATACTTTCCTTCCTAAATGTTTTTGTAACCTGCAATATTTTGTTGCCAATCTCTCCTCCAGAGGGCTGTGAAGTCATTGGGTATATTCAAGACTGAGATCAATCTGAGGGCATTAAGGGATATGGGGATAGGGAGGAAAAGTGGATTTGATATAGAAGTTCAGCCATTGTAATGCCCCTATTGCCACTGCAAATGTAACGCCGCTATTTAAAAAAGGAGGCAGACAAAAAGCAGGAAACTATAGACCAGTTAGCCAAACATCTGTGGTTGGGAAAACGTTAGAGTCCATTATTAAAGAAGCAGTAGCAGGACATTTGGAAAAGCAAAATTCAGTCAGGCAGAGTCGGCATGGATTTATGAAGGGGAAGTCATGTTTGACAAATTTGCTGGAATTCTTTGAAGATGTAACAAACAGGGTGGATAAAATGGAACCCCAGTGGATGTGGTTTTTTTGGACTTGCAGAAGGCATTTGACAAGGTTCCACATAAAAGGTTACTACATAGGATAAAAGTTCACGGGGTTGGAGGTAATATATTAGCATGGATAGAGGATTGGCTAACTGACAGAAAACAGAGAGTCTGGATAAATGGTTCATTCTCTGGTTGGCAGAGTGGGGTGCTGCAGGGATCAGTGCTGGGACCCCAGCTATTTACAATCTATATTAACGACTTGGAAGAAGGGACTGAGTAACGTAGCCAAGTTTGCTGACGATACAAAGTTGGGAGGAAAAGCAATGTGTGATGAGGACGCAAAAAATCTGCAAAAGGACATAGACAGGCTAAGTGAGTGGGCAAATATTTGGCAGATGGAGTATAATGTTGGAAAGTGTGAGGTCATGCACTTTGGCAGAAAAAAAAATCAAAGAGCAAGTTATTATTTAAATAGAGAAAGCCTGTAAAGTGCTGCGGTACAGCGAGACCTGGGGGTACTTATACATGAAACACAAAAGATAGTGTTATATATGTGGACTTGTATTTACTCTGCACAGCTACCAGAGGGCTCATCCCCTGGAGTCCCAAGGGATCCCATAATAATTGGGTATTTAAGGAGGCTTCATAGGTTGGAGAGGCACTCTGGAGACCTGCAATAAAAGACTACGGTCACACTTTACTTTGAGCTCACAGTGTTCAGTCTGACTCTTTCTTCATACATAACAACTGGTGACGAGATACAGATAGCGAACCCAAAGATGCAGAGAACAGTGGGCATCCTGGAGAAATTCTCGGAGGGAGATGATTGGGAAACTTTTGTGGAGCGACTCAACCAATATTTCATGGCCAACGAGCTAGATGGGGGAGAGAGCGCTGCCAAACGAAGGGCAATCCTCCTCACCGTCTGTGGGGCACCAACGTATGGCCTCATGAAGAATCTGCTCACTCCAGCGAAACCCACGGAGAAATCGTACAACAATTTGTGCACACTGGTCCGAGCGCATTTGAACCCAAAGGAAAGCATTCTGATGGCGAGGTACCAGTTCGACACCTGCAAAAGGTCTGAAGGCCGGGAAGTGGCGAGTTATGTCGCCAAGCTAAGACGCCTTGCAAGACATTGTGAATTTGGGTCACATGCTCAGAGACTTTTTTATACTTGGCATTGGCCACGAAACCATACTTCGCAAAATTTTGATTGTAGAGACCCCAACCTTGAGTAAGGCCATAGCGATAGCCCAGGCGTTCATTGCCACCAGTGACAATACAAAGCAAATCTCTCAGTACACAAATGCTGCTACAAGTACTGTGAACAAAGTGATGTCTTCGAATCGTAATGTACAGGGCAGGTCACACATACCTGCAGCTGCACGTATGCAGATGACTGAGTCCACCATCAAGGATGATGAATGCAAGGCCATTAACACCTTGTTGGCGCTGCGGGGGTGATCATCGTTTCCATTCATGCTTATTCAAAGAGTACGTTTGCAAGTGCTGTGGAACAATGGAACACCTCCAACGAGTGTGCAGGCGAGCTGCTAAGCCTGTTAAACCTGCAAACCACCATGTTGCAGAGGACAGATCCATGGAGGATCACGAAGAACCAGAGCCTCAGATAGAGGAGGCAGAGGTACACATTCACCACGAATTGTCCTCCGATAATGCTGAATGTTAAACTAAATGGACTCCTGGTGTCAATGAAGCTGGACACGAGCGTGAGCCAGTCCATCATGGGCAAAAAAACTTTCGAAAGGTTGTGGTGCAACAAGGCCTCAAGGCCAGTCTTAACTCCAGTTCGCACGAAACTAAGAACTTACACTAAAGAACTGATTCCTGTAATCGGCAGTGCTACCGTAAAGGTCTCCTATGATGGAGCGGTGCACAAGCTACCACTCTGGGTGGTACCGGGCGATGGTCCCACGATTCTCGGCAGGAGCTGGCTGGGAAAGATACGCTGGAACTGGGATGACGTCCGAGCGCTATCACCCGCTGACGCCACTTCGTGTGCCGAGGTCTTAAACAAATTTTCTTCGCTGTTTGAACCAGGCATCGGAGCAAAAGTGCAGATCCACCTAATTCCGGGGGCGCGACCCATCCATCACAAGGCGAGAGCAGTACCGTACATGATGAGAGAAAGGGTAGAGATCGAGCTAGACCGGCTTCAAAGAGAGGGCATCATTTCACCGATTGAATTCAGCGAGTGGGCCAGTCCTATTGTCCCAGTCCTCAAGCGAGATGGTACCGTCCAGAATCTGTGGCGATTACAAAGTAACTATCAATCGTTTCTCCCTGCAGGACCAATACCCACTACCAAAGGCCGACGACCTCTTTGCAACGCTGGCGGGAGGAAAGGCGTTCACGAAGTTGGATCTGACTCCAGCCTACATGACGCAGGAACTGGAGGAATCATCGAAGGCCCTCACCTGCATCAACACGCACAAAGGTCTTTTTGTTTATAACTGATGCCCGTTTGGAATCCGATCAGTGACGGCGATATTCCAGAGAAACATGGAAAGTTTACTGAAGTCGGTCCCGCACACCGTGGTCTTCCAGGGCGACATCTTGGTCACAGGTCGGAACACAGTCGAGCACCTGTAGAACCTGGAGGAGGTTCATAGTCGACTCAACCGCGTAGGGCTCAGGTTAAAACGCTTGATGTGCGTTTTCCTGGTGTCTGAAGTGGAGTTCTTGGGAAGGAGGATTGCGGCGGATGGCATTAGACCCACTAACGCGAAGACAGGTAATCGAGAATGCAACGAGGCCACAGAACGTGACGGAGCTGCGGTCATTTCTGGTACTCTTGAACTACTTTGGTAACTTCTTACCGGGTCTCAGCATACTGCTAGAACCAGTACATGTCTTACTACGAAAAAGGGGCGAATGGGTTTGGGGCAAAAGTCAAGAAAATGCCTTTGTAAAAGCGAGAAAATTGTTATGCTCAAACAAATTGCTTGTGTTGTATGATCCATGTAAGCGTTTGGTACTAGCATGTGATGCGTCGTCATATGGCATTGGGTGTGTATTGCAACAAGCTAATGATTTCGGGAAACTGCAACCGGTTGCTTATGCATCCAGGAGTCTACGGCATGATTGAAAAAAAAAACGTTAGCATGTGATGATTGAAAAAAAAAACATTAGCGTGTGTCTATGGGGTAAAGAAAATGCATCAATGCCTGTTTGGGCTAAAATTCGAATTGGAAACTGACCAGTAGCCACTTATATCCCTGTTATCCGAGAGTAAAGGGATAAATACCAACGCACCGGCCTGCATGCAGAGATGGACGCTCACGTTGTCCGCATACAACTATGCCATCCGCCACAGGCCAGGCACAGAAAACTGCGCCGATGCTCTCAGTAGGCTGCCATTGCCCACCACGGGGGTGGAAATGGCGCAGCCTGCAGATCTAGCCATGGTTATAGAAGCATTTGAGAGTGAGCAATCACCCGTCACTGCCCGGCAGATCAAAACCTGGACAAGACGGGACCCTTTATTATCTTTAGTCAAAAGCTGTGTGCTTCACAGGAGCTGGTCCAGTGTCCCAGTGGAAATGCAGGAAGAGATAAAGCCATTCCAGCGGCGCAAAGGTGAAATGTCTAGACAGGCAGACTGCCTTCTGTGGGGCAATCGAGTAGTGGTCCCCAAAAAGGGCAGAGACACCTTCATCAATGACCTCCACAGTACCCATCTAGGCATCGTAATGATGAAAGCGATAGCCAGATTCCACGTGTGGTGGCCCGGCATCGATGCGGACTTAGAGTCCTGCGTTCACAGATGTAATACATGCTCGCAGTTAAGCAATGCACCCAGGGAGGCGCCACTAAGTTTATGGTCTTGGCCCTCCAAACCGTGGTCTAAGGCACACGTCGACTATGCAGACCTGTTCTTGGGCAAAATGTTCCTTGTAGTGGTAGACGCGTACTCCAAATGGATTGAATGTGAGATAATGTCGGCTAGCATGTCCGCTGCCACTACTGAAAGCCTGCGGGCCATGTTTGCCACACACGGCTTACCCGATGTCCTGGTGAGCGACAACGGGCCATGTTTTACCAGTGCTGAGTTCAAAGAATTCATGACCCGTAACGGGATCAAACATGTCACATCTGTCCCGTTTAAACCAGCATCCAATGGTCAGGCAGAGAGAGCAGTGCAAACCATCAAGCAAGGCTTGAAGAAGGTAACTGAAGGCTCACTGCAGACTTACCCATCCCGAGTCCTGCTTAGCTACCGCATGAGACCCCACTCACTCACTGGGATCCCATCTGCTGAACTGCTCATGAAAAGAGCACGTAAGACAAGACTCTCATTAGTTCACCCTGATCTACATGAACAGGTAAAGAGCAGGCAGCTTCAACAAAGTGCATACCATGATAGCGCAAATGTGTCACGCGAGATTGAAATCAATTATCCTGTATTTGTATTAAATTATGGACAAGGTCCCAAGTGGCTTCCCGACACTGTCATGGCCAAAGAGGGGAGCAGGGTGTTTCGGGTCAAACTTTCAAATGGACTCATTCACTGGAAACACTTGGACCAAATCAAACTCAGATTCACGGATTATCCTAAGCAACCCACTTTGGACCCTACCTTTTGTGATCCCCCAACATACACACCAGTGGCAACTGACACTACGGTTGACCACGAAGCAGAACCCATCATCCACAGCAGCCCAGCAGGGCTCAACACACCAGGCAGGCCAGCTGCACAGCAGCCCAGCGAGGGCCCAACAAATGATTCAACAACACCAGCTTTCACACCAAGACGATCAACCAGGGCAAGAAGGGCCCCAGATCGACTCACATTGTAAATAGTTACACTATTGACTTTGCAGGGGGAGTGTTGCTTTATATATGTGGACTTGTATTTACTCTGTACAGCCACCAGAGGGCTCATCCCCTGGAGTCCCAAGGGATCCCATAATCCCTTGGGAGCGCAGGTATTTAAGGAGGCTTCACAGGTTGGAGAGGCACTCTGGAGACCTGCAATAAAAGACTACGGTCACACTTTACTTTGAGCTCACAGTGTTCAGTCTGACTCTTTCTCCATACACAACAGATAGTATGCAGGTACAGCAAGTGATCAGGAAAGCCAATGGAATCTTGGCCTTTATTGCAAAGGGGATGATGTATAAAAGCAGGGAAGTCTTGCTACAGCTATACAGGGTATTGGTGAGGCCACACCTGGAATACTGCATGCAGTTTTGTTTTCTATAGTTACAAAAGGATATACTTGCTTTGGAGGCAATTCAGAGAAAGTTCACTAGGTTGATTCCGGAGATGAGGGGGTTGACTTATGAGGAAAGGTTGAGTAGGTTGGGCCTCTACTCATTGGAATTCAGAAGAATGAGAGGTGATCTTATCGAAACGTATAAGATTATGAGGGGGCTTGACAAGGTGGATGCAGAGAGGATGTTTCCACTGATGGGGGAGACTAGAACTAGAGGGCATGATCTTAGAATAAGGGACCGCCTATTTAAAACAGAGATGAAGAGAAATTTTTTCTCAGAGAGTTGTAAATCTGTGGAATTTGCTGCCTCAACGAGCTGTGGATGCTGGGACATTGAATAAATTTAAGACGGAAATAGCCAGTTTCTTAAACGATTAGGGGTTATGGGGAGCGGGCGGGAAGGTGGAGCTGAGTCCATGATCAGATCAGCCATGATCTTATTGAATGGCGGAGCAGGCTTGAGGGGCCGTATGGCCTACTCCTATTTCTTATGTTCCTGTACCAATACTGGAGCCAGTGTCCCATTAAATGGAATATACCATCCCACACCACTCCTTTAACCACATGTTGACTTTCCAGATCTGTTTGTCCCTATGATAATTTACACGTGCCTCAAGTAATAATCCCAGGATTATTACCCCATGAGGTCCTGCTTTTTAATTTAACTCCTAACTCCTGATACTCCCTTAGCAGGACCCTTCCATAATCTTTCCTATGTTGTTGGTTCCGACATGGAACACAACTGGATCCTTCCCCTCCTTTTCCAGATTCTTTTCCATCCGTTTCAAGCTGTCCTTTATCCTGGCACCGAGTAGACACCCTCAGGACTCTCAAACCTGACTGCAAAGAATAATATCCTTACCCTTAATTATAGAATGCTCTATAACTACAACCTTTCTACTGTGCATCTCCTCCCCTTGGACAGCCTCCTGCTCCATGGTACCTTGATCGGCATACTGGTTGTCCTTCGCAAACTCTTTCTCTTTATCCTCAAAGATAACTGTTGGGCAGGAGCTATGTCTGCTGGACCACCTCCTACTTCAAATTCGTTCCCCTTACCTGGCTGACTGACAGTCACACTCACCCCTTCCTGCACCTGCGTCTTCCTCTGGTGTGTGACTGAACTCTGGGGTAATCTATCCAGTGATTCCTACTCCTCTTGTGTGTTGAAATGCCTCGAGATCGGATTCCAGTTCCACGACTCTGAGCCGGAGTGTCTCGAGGCAGAGACATTTCTTGCAAAATGGGCAGCCTGGAGTAGCCTTGCTGTCCACAAACTCCCGCATACTACAATCTCAACACACTGCCTACACTGCCATGACTTTATTCATTCATGTATTTATTTATTGTTTTTTTAATTTTGTAACCTAATTGGTCACTTGAGGTCTAGATTTATTAAATAGATTTAGTTGTTACTGTGATTAATTACACATCTATTTATCAATTATTAGCATCTTTTGACTTACACTTGCAATATTAAATCCTTACTAGCTCAATTTTAACACCAACCACTAAAAGATATTAAACACACAAGGATATCTAGATACTTACCTATATACTTTTCTTAATTTCCTCGGGTTCTGACACTCCTCTGTGTGTTGGTTATGACATCACTTTTATTGGTTCCTCCGGTGCGATTATTTACTGTTGTCCCTTGATTTAAATTACTCAACTTCCCCCCCCTCTGCACCAAACTCCCCCTCTGCACCAAATTCATCCATAGAACTCTACGGTGTCCCATCCCCACCGGTCATAGCATCTAATTGAATAAGTTCTGGCTTCACTTCTTCAGTGGTTTTCAGACTTGTCTGCTTGCAAATATTAATACACTCCCGAGGACTCCCTGTAAATATTAACACACTCCCGAGGATGCTCTGTAAATATTAACACACTCCCGAGGATGCCCTGTAAATATTAACACACTCCCGAGGATGCTCTGTAAATATTAACACACTCCCGAGGACTCCCTGTAAATACTGACACACTCTCAAGGACCCTCTACAAATATTGAGATACTTCTGGCGATCCCACTTCTCCAGACAGTCTCATGCTACCTAAAGAATAACAGCATTATGATTGCAGAAAGTCCCACATCAACAAAAACAATATGCTAGTAAGTCAAGAAATATAAATACACCTTCTTATCACTATCCAGTGACTCCTGCTTGGAAATGCATGTATTTGGATGTCGGCTTCAGTACAGGATTGAGCTCAGCTATGATGTCCTCTCCCCAACAGACAAATAGCTTGTCAACGCTCACTGTCTAGACTTGCATATGAAGAATGGCCAGTCGGGTGAGGTACCAGTGGACTGCCAGCGCATGGGCATTCGTACCCACGCAAAGGTCAGAAACATCATGAGAGGAGAAACTTAGAACCTCTTCCCCAACCAAAACAATACCTAGGTGTTACACAACAGCAGCAGGAATAGTAGTGCTCATCCCACCGTGATGTTTGATCTATGTACACCTGTTGTAAATAACAGACAGCCTGGCAAAGTTAGCTGCTTTAGTTCGTTCAAGATCTTTTCAACAAGTATTAAAATCGACCCAATGTTGCTCAAAAAAAAATTTTTGATTATGGCACTATATCTACATTTGGATTCACAAGGTCCTCTTAAGGAACTGCAAAATAATTAATGTAGCTAGTTGGTTTGTTTTCACACCAAATTGTGCAATCTGAACTTCTTCTGACTGAAGTGTCTTTTGTCACTTAATTCTTGCCGGTAGCTTCTAAGAAATTACTATTTTTATTGTTGGAAAATGTAATTTTAAGTATTCGTATTGACTGATGTTCTGGTTCAGTTTTAATTGACTGCTGACAACAAATGAAAATATATTTTAAATAAAATTGGAGGGCTGGATGGTGCAGTGGGTTAGACCCTATCCATTGACTTCTGAGACCTGGGTTCATGTCCAGTCCAGACTCATTTCAGTTGGCTTTCAAGGTTTTTATGTGAGACAAATTCTTCGAATTGACCAGTTCCTTGTGAGCATGGACCCAAATTGGCATCAGTTAGAAACATAGAAACATAGAAAATAGGTGCAGGAGCAGGCCATTCAGCCCTTCTGGCCTGCACCGCCATTCAATGAGTTCATGGCTGAACATGAACCTTCAGTACCCCATTCCTGCTTTCTCGCCATACCCCTTGATCCCCCGAGTAGTAAGGACTTCATCTAACTCCCTTTTGAATATATTTAGTGAATTGGCCTCAACTACTTTCTGTGGTAGAGAATTCCACAGGTTCACCACTCTCTGGGTGAAGAAGTTTCTCCTCATCTCGGTCCTAAATGGCTTACCCATTATCCTTAGACTGTGACCCCTGGTTCTGGACTTCCCCAACATTGGGAACATTCTTCCTGCATCCAACCTGTCCAAACCCGTCAGAATTTTAAACGTTTCTATGAGGTCCCCTCTCACTCTTCTGAACTCCAGTGAATACAAGCCCAGTTGATCCAGTCTTTCTTAATAGGTCAGTCCCACCATCCCGGGAATCAGTCTGGTGAATCTTCGCTGCACTCCCTCAATAGCAAGAACGTCCTTCCTCAAGTTAGGAGACCAAAACTGTACGCAATACTCCAGGTGTGGCCTCACCAAGGCCCTGTACAACTGTAGCAACACCTCCCTGCCCCTGTACTCAAATCCCCTCGCTATGAAGGCCAACATGCCATTTGCTTTCTTAACCGCCTGCTGTACCTGCATGCCAACCTTCAATGACTGATGTACCATGACACCCAGGTCTCGCTGCACCTTCCCCCTTCCTAATCTGTCACCATTCAGATAATAGTCTGTCTCTCTGTTTTTACCACCAAAGTGGATAACCTCACATTTATCCACATTATACTTCATCTGCCACGCATTTGCCCACTCACCTAACCTATCCAAGTCACTCTGCAGCCTCATAGCATCCTCCTCGCAGCTCACACTGCCACCCAACTTAGTGTCATCCGCAAATTTGGAGATACTACATTTAATCCCCTCGTCTAAATCATTAATGTACAATGTAAACAGCTGGGGCCCCAGCACAGAACCTTGCGGTACCCCACTAGTCACTGCCTGCCATTCTGAAAAGTACCTATTTACTCCTACTCTTTGCTTCCTGTCTGACAACCAGTTCTCAATCCACGTCCCCCCAATCCCATGTGCTTTAACTTTGCACATTAATCTCCTGTGCGGGACCTTGTCGAAAGCCTTCTGAAAGTCCAAATATACCACATCAACTGGTTCTCCTTCGTCCACTTTACTGGAAACATCCTCAAAAAATTCCAGAAGATTTGTCAAGCATGATCTCCCTTTCACAAATCAATGCTGACTTGGACCTATCATGTCACCATTTTCCAAATGCGCTGCTATGACATCCTTAATAATTGATTCCATCATTTTACCCACTACTGAGGTCAGGCTGACCGGTCTATAATTCCCTGCTTTCTCTCTCCCTTTTTAAAAAAGTGGGGTTACATTGGCTACCCTCCACTCGATAGGAACTGATCCAGAGTCAATGGAATGTTGGAAAATAACTGTCAATGCATCCGCTATTTCCAAGGCCACCTCCTTAAGTACTCTGGGATGCAGTCCATCAGGCCCGAGGGATTTATCGGCCTTCAATCCCATCAATTTCCCCAACACAATTTCCCGACTAATAAAGATTTCCCTCAGTTCCTCCTCCTTACTAGACCCTCTGACCCCTTTTATATCCGGAAGGTTGTTTGTGTCCTCCTTAGTGAATACTGAACCAAAGTACTTGTTCAATTGGTCTGCCATTTCTTTGTTCCCCGTTATGACTTCCCCTGATTCTGACTGCAGGGGACCTACGTTTGTCTTTACTAACCTTTTTCTCTTTACATACCTATAGAAACTTTTGCAATCCGCCTTAAAGTTGTCAATCTTGTAGCTGGTGTGCATGTTAGAGAAGTGTTAGTGGTAAAATAAGGAATGTTTCATTGAGATTGGAGCTGAACTACATTGCCTGTGTAGAATCAAGGAAGAATTACTGTGTATGTAGCTGTGTTTTACTTGATCTGGAAATCCAAGATGCTGATAACTGGGGCTCCAATCCCCACCACGAACACCACTTGTGTACAAAATCTTATGCTTACCTACTATGTCCTCAAAAGTAATTCAGTGCATGAGAAGTGTTTTGAGACATCTGAGACGTGACAAGGTGCTGTACAATAAATCAAAATCTTTATTTCTGAAAAAATTAACACAAGATTCACAATTAAAAGATTGGATGAAGGCACCAAAAAAGATATGTCATCAACAGTCTGCTGAAAAAAACTTCTTGAAGACTTGACTTTGTGGAGGTGACCTTGCGTGGACCTGTGTTTAATGGATTGAGTCTGAGCAACCTAAGTTAGGATAAATATTTATAAGACAGGCAGTCGATACTATCAGTCCTTGAATCAGCAATAACAGGGCTTTGCTTGGAGCACTTTTACTTGATTTTCTATGAATGTGTCAGGGTTTCACGGAAGTTACAGCAAGGTTTCTCCCCCACATTCTTGAACTCTCAACCTTTCCTGCATTTGATCATTTTATTTGCATTCCCTAGTTTTGTTAACCATTTAACAACATATGTTTGCTGTTAGCCAGTGACATTCAACCCTTTTATTACTGAGAATTTTATAGCACCGAAACCAGCCAATCATCCCAGCAGGTCTATGCCGGTGTTTATGCTCCACACGAGCCTCTTCCCACCTTACTTCATCTCACTCTATCAACATATCCTATTCCTTTCTCCCTTGTGCAGTTATCCAGCTTTCCCTTAAATATCCATGCTATTCACCTCAACCACTCCATGTGGTAGCAAGTTCCATATTCTCACCACCAGTGACGATGGGCAAAGCATCCTGCACCTGAATGCAGTTTTACCATCATTTCACTGGAGCATATTGGTGGCCCTGTGATATTCTCCATCATCACAATTCAGATTTCTTCATATAGTTGGCAGCTTTCCTGGTTCAACCCAGAATTCCCATCGGGCATCACTCTGCTGCCAAAGTAAATCTTCAGCCTGTTGCTCCTCAGTCTTTGTTCATAAGCTGCCAATTCCAACATTTGGACACTTATTTATGTTGCTGTTTAATCCAGCACATTACTGATAATTGAAATGGCAATTTTCAATGTGAAGAATTCTTGTGCGACTGATAACATTGCATCAGGTAGATAAAAGACTTCCAATCTGGCAATTTTGTCATTAATCACTTTATCACAGCTTGAAGCAACTTTGGTGCGAAAAATAGAGGCTCACCCATGGGCTGATATTATCTCCCTCGCCCGTGCCCCCTCGCTCTGTCCCTCACCCGCACCCCCCCCCGCCCGCTCTCCCTCGCCCCCCCCCTCGCTCTGTCCCTCGCCCCCCCTCCCCGCTCTTTCCCTCGCTCTATCCCTCGCCCGCCCCCCCCTCGCTCTATCCCTCGCCCGTCCCCCCCTCGCTCTATCCCTCGCCCGTCCCCCCCTCGCTCTATCCCTCGCCCGTCCCCCCCTCGCTCTGTCCCTCGCCCCCCCCTCGTTCTGTCCCTCGCCCGCCCCCCCTCGCTCTATCCCTCGCCCGCCCCCCCTCGCTCTGTCCCTTGCCCGCCCCCCCTCGCTCTGTCCCTTGCCCGCCCCCCCTCGCTCTGTCCCTCGCCCGCCCCCCCCCCGCTCTGTCCCTCGCCCACCCCCCCCTCGCTCTGTCCCTCACCCGCGCCCCCCCCCCACGCTCTGTCCCTCGCCCGCGCCCGCCCCTCGCTCTGTCCCTCGCCTGCCCCCCCCTCGCTCTGTCCCTCGCCTGCCCCCCCCTCGCTCTGTCCCTCGCCCGCCCTCCCTCGCTCTGTCCCTCGCCCGCCCGCCCCTCGCTCTGTCCCTCGCCCGCCCCCCCCTCGCTCTGTCCCTCGCCCACGCCCCCCTCGCTCTGTCCCTCGCCCGCGCCCCCCCCTCGCTCTGTCCCTCGCCCGCGCCCCCCCCTCGCTCTGTCCCTCGCCCCTCCCTCCCTCGCCCGCCCCCCCCCTCGCTCTGTCGGTCGCCCGCTCTCCCTCGCCCGTGCCACCTCGCTCTGTCCCTCGCCCCCCCCCCCCCCCCGGCTCTATCCCTCGCCCGCTCCCCCCTCGCTCTGTCCCTCGCCCGCCCCCCCCTCGCTCTATCCCTCGCCCGCCCCCCCTCGCTCTATCCCTCGCCCGCCCCCCTCGCTCTGTCCCTCGCCCGCCCCCCCCCCCGCTCTGTCCCTCGTCCGCGCCCCCCCCCCCGCTCTGTCCTTCGTCCGCGCCCCCCTCCTCGCTCTGTCCCTCGCCCCCCCCTCGCTCTGTCCCTCGCCCGCCCCCCCTCGCTCTGTCCCTCGCCCCCCCCTCGTTCTGTCCCTCGCCCGCCCCCCCTCACTCTATCCCTCGCCCGCCCCCCCTCGCTCTGTCCCTCGTCCGCCCCCCCTCGCTCTGTCCCTCGCCTGCCCCCCCCCCCCGCTCTGTCCCTCGCCCGCCCCCCCCTCGCTCTGTCCCTCACCCGCGCGCCCCCCCCTCGCTCTGTCCCTCGCCCGCCCTCCCTCGCTCTGTTCCTCGCCCGCCCCCCCCTCGCTCTGTTCCGCGCCCCCCTCGCTCTGTCCCTCGCCCGCCCTCCCTCGCTCTGTCCCTCGCCTGCCCGCCCCTCGCTCTGTCCCTCGCCCGCCCCCCCCTCGCTCTGTTCCTCGCCCGCCCCCCCCTCGCTCTGTTCCGCGCCCCCCCCTCGCTCTGTCCCTCGCCCCCCCCCCCTCGCTCTGTCCCTCGCCCGCCCCCCCCCTCGCTCTGTCCCTCGCCCGCTCTCCCTCGCCCGTGCCACCTCGCTCTGTCCCTCGCCCCCCCCCCCCCCCCCCGGCTCTATCCCTCGCCCGCTCCTCCCTCGCTCTGTCCCTCGCCTCCCCCCCCCCTCCGCTCTGTCCCTCGCCCGCCCCCCCCCCCTCGCTCTATCCCTCGCCCGCCCCCCCTCGCTCTGTCCCTCGCCCGACCCCCCTCGCTCTGTCCCTCGCGCCCCCCCCTCGTTCTGTCCCTCGCCCGCCCCCCCTCGCTCTATCGCTCGCCCGCCCGCCCCCCCCTCGCTCTGTCCCTCGCCCGCCCCCCCCCCCCCTCGCTCTGTCCCTCGCCCGCCCCCCCCCCCGCTCTGTCCCTCGTCCGCGCCCCCCCCCTCGCTCTGTCCCTCGCCCGCGCCCCCCCCTCGCTCTGTCCCTCGCCCGCCTCCCCTCGCTCTGTCCCTCGCCTGCCCCCCCCGCTCTGTCCCTCGCCCGCCCCCCCCCGTTCTGTCCCTCGCCCGCCCCCCCCTCGCTCTGTCCCTCGCCCGCGCCCGCCCCTCGCTCTGTCCCTCGCCCGCCCCCCCTCGCTCTGTCCCTCGCCCGCCCCCCCCTCGCTCTGTCCCTCGCCCGCCCCCCCCTCGCTCTGTCCCTCGCCCGCCCCCCTCGCTCTGTCCCTCGCCCGCCCCCCCTCGCTCTGTCCCTCGCCCGCCCCCGCCTCGCTCTGTCCCTCGCGCGCCCCCCCTCGCTCTATCCCTCGCCCGCCCCCCCTCGCTCTATCCCTCGCCCGCTCCCCCCTCCCTCCCTCGCCCGCCCCATCCCTTTGCTCTGTCCCTCGCCCGCCCCCCCTCGCTCTGTTCCGCGCCCGCTCTCCCTCGCCCGCCCCCCCCTCGCTCTGACCCTCGCCCCCCCCAGCCCGCCCCCTCTCTCTCTCTCTCTCCATCAATCTCCGGGAAAATAGTGGTAATAGGAGAAAAGCATGTGGATTGATTGGGGAGAGACCAGGAATTCCTGTTGGGCAGCAGGAAATCTGAGCACTGGTCATTGCAGAAGCAAGAGAAAGATGTCAATACAGATCACGGCTGTAATGATTACTTGTGTGACATTCCTTTTAATGGTTTACTGAAGAGAAAACGGGGAAATGCTGTGAATAATACTAGACTTTATTGTGTCCCGATGCAGCTAAATAAGGCACATTCAGTTAAAACTCATGACATGCAGGACATCTTGCAAGTTGACAAATTAAGTTTTGAGTTTATAAGAGTCACTGAACAATGAAACCAGAAGTATAGAGAAAGATAGACTTGCAATCACATAGTACCTTATTGTATCACTTGGAAATGTCCCTCAGCACTTCACATACAGTGAATGCTTTGAAGTACAGTGACTGTTTATTAGGCATTTGTGGCATCTATTTTTCAGACAGCAAGATCCCACAAACAGATATCAAATGAAGGACCAATTAGTCTGTTTTGAGTAGAGTTGGTTGAGAGGTTAATGTTGGCCAGGATACCAGGAGAGCTTCCTGCTCTTCAAGTAGTGCTGAAAAATCTTTTACATCACCAGAAAAGGAAATGCATCATTCCCTCAATATTGCCCTGGAGCGTCAGCCTAGATTAGCTCATCAAACTTTGGAGTGGCGCTTCAACCCACAGCCCTTACTTTCCAGAACATGGACATCTTTCGTCATTCCTTTGTTTGTTGGTGTCCTCTGGCTTCTTCCTTGTGTCTTTCTCTTGCCTCTTGCTGTTTCAGCCCCTCTGGGTTGTAGTTTTCCCATGTAGCACTTAAACATGTACAGCCTTTCCTACATTGCAGTGGCTTTCCTTGCAATATTTCCTGGCTGATTCCTTCTCTCGGATCATGTGCTCCATTGTCCAAACATTATCAGAATATTGTTTAGTGTTACTAACACCCTCTCCTGTTACTTCAAACCATTGCTTTACAGCCCCTTAGTCATTAAAATATATTTTTCACAGTAATGAGGACAGATGTTTTAAGGCTCTAAATTCAGTTGGGTTGAATTAGACAAAGTACAGGTTTAAATTGCAGATATTGTGCAAGCTGCAATGAATCAGAACAACATAAAGAAAAGAGGCAAAGAAATCACGAGTGTCTGGGAAGAGAGGGGTGAAGAGACACATGTTACTTGCAGGTGGTGACTTACTTTGTTCTTCAACCTCGTTCCAGTTGGTGAATTTCACAGTCCTCTTCTGCTTTTCCCTACTGAGGTGAAGGTAAATTGAATTTTTTCAGATTCCATTTTGATTCTGCTGAAATCTGCAGCTGCATCTTGTATGTTAGTTTAGGGACTCACTTCTGTAACTGCTGTGAAAACAGTTAAACTTGTGCAAATGAACTTGCAGTGTACAGTACGATCTTGCACGTGCTTTCACTTTAGTCATTTTCTTCTCCTTCCACCTCTCCTGTCCTGAAGACAATGCCGCTTGTTGGGGTATGACCCCATGGGGTCGAAATTGATCAAAGGCAAATTCCGCCCATTTACGGTTGAAAAGACCGCTAAGATCCTGAAGGTACTTTGCGTGGAAGTTTGGTCCAAAAAGGTGGAAAAAAGCACCCGGCGGCAAAAATGGGCATTACACACCGATTCAGGGTGGTAGGTGGGATTCTGGGCAGCAAATGCAATCCTGGAGAAAGTTATACCGAGGCTGGAGTCGGGCCCAGGGAGGGGGGAACGCAAAAAAATGTTCAAAAGATTTTTAAAAATCACAAAACCTTCAGAGCACCCTTTAACAAAAAATCGCTGCAAAAGAAGTAAAGAAAAACTTTCACTTACCTTTTCTTGCTGGTCTTCATACCTACCATCCAGGTAAGACCTCCAATGTTGCGGTCTTTTCTCCTGCAGGAGCGGAGGACCGCTCGGATGAATCTCGGGCAGCAGGACTTTTTTTCGGCGTTACACGCTGGCAGACGCTCCCCAGCGGTCCTTCCAAACCGCCGGCACGAGGGCCTCACCAATTTCCCACGGAGGGGAGAACGCCAAAAAAACGGGGAAACCGCCGAGTTTTGCCGCGGTAGGACCATCAATTTCAGCCCCCATGAGTTCCAACACCCCTCTGGTATCTCATTTGTGATCCTTCTTTACGGCCCGGATTTTACGGTGAGAATAACGGTGAAGCTATCAGCGCTCACAGTATAGTGTAAATAGGGTAGCAACCTCTGGCGTCTGCACATACGCAGTTAAATGCAGAGATCAGAAAGTTGCTGTCTGATATGCCTTGTTCCTCCACAAACTTTGCTATACCGGTACATCGTCGATAGGCTCGTCTTTGAAATGCCTCTGAGGTCGTGAATTTATGATACTTGCCCACTAAATACACTAAAAAAAACATTTGGGCTTGTCCATTCAAGTGTAAATGTCTTTTTAACGGTGTGGTAAGTCTCAATTACTGTCAAACAACCACTCTGGCACTGAAAATTAACTTTTACAAGTGCAGAGCATCATTCTTTCAGATTTTAATTGTTTTTTTTAATTATAAATTAAAATGGAAATGTTTTTACTTTTTCTTTGTGTCTCTTTTATATCTTTCTTTCCCTCTTTTTATTTTGGTTTTTGTACATGATTTTACATTGAATTAACATTGAACTTTACACTGGCACCTATCTGACAATGTGAAAAATTGCCCAGTTATGTCCTGTCTACAAAAATCTGGACAAATCCAATCCGGCCAATTATCGCCCCATCAGTCTACTCTCAATCATCAGTAAAGTGATGGAAGGTGTTGTCGACAGTGCTGTTAAGCGGCATTTACTCACCATTAACCTGCTCACCGATGCTCAGTTTGGATTCCGCCAGGACCACCCAGCTCCAGATCTCATTACAGCCTTGATCCAAACATGGCCAAAATTGCTGAATTCCAGCGATGAGGTGAGAGTGACTGTTGTTGACATCAAGGCAGCATTTGACAGAGTGTGACATCAAGGAGCCCAATAAAATTGAAGGCTATGCAAATCAGGGGAAAAACTCTTCCACTGGCTGGAGTCATACCTAGCACAATGGAAGATGGTTGTGGTCAATCATCTCGACCCCAGGACATCACTGCAGGAGTTCCTCAGGGCAGTGGCCATGGCCCTAACCATCTTCAGCTACTTCATCAATAATCTTCCCTCCATCACTGGGTCAGAAGTGGGAATGTTCGCTAATGCTTGCACAGTGTTCAGTTCCATTTGCAACTCCTCAGATAATGAAGCAGTCTGTGCCCACATGGACGACATTCAGGCTTGGGCTGATAAGTGGCAACTACCATTCGCGCCACACAAGTGCCAAGCAATGACCATCTCCAAAAGAGAGAAGTCTAACCATCGGCCCATTGACATTCAACAGCATTACCATCACCAAATCCCCCACCATCAACATCCTGGGGGGTCACCATTGACCTGAAACATAATTGGACCAGCCACATAAATACTGTGGCTACAGGAGCAGGTATTCTGTGCCGAGTGTCTCACCTCCTGACTCCCCAAAGCCTTTCCACCATCTACAAGGCACAAGTCAGGAATGTGATGAAACACTCTCCACTTGCCTGAATGAGTGCAGCTCCAACAACACTCAAGAAGCTCCACACCATCCAGGACACAGCAGCCCACTTGATTGGCTCCCCATCTACCACTTTAAACATTCACTCCCTCCACCACTGGCGCACTGTGACTGCAGTGTGAACCCAAACCCGTGACCTCTACCACCTAGAAGGTTAAGGGCAGTAGGCGCATGGGAACACCATCACTTCCAAGTTCCCCTCCAAGTCACACACCATCCTGACTTGGAAATATATCACAGTTCCTTCATAGTTGCTAGGTCAAAATCCTGGAATTCCCTCCCTAACATCACTGTTGGGAGTACCTTCAACACACGGACTGCAGCAGTTCAAGGAGGCGGCTCATCACCACCTTCTCGAATGTAATTAGGGATGTCCAATAAATGTTGGCCTTGCCAGTGACGCCCACATCCTGGTTTGTACTCTGCGTGGCTCAGTGAGGATTCTTCAATCTGATTGAAGAGATTCGCTGTTGCTTTCCCTGTTCACACAGGTCGCAGATCCCGTGTAGAGGGTGTCGTGCTGTATCAGATGCCCGATGACCACAAGTTGCTGCTCAAAAGCCCACAAAAAGTCTGGGCAGCTATAAGCGTAATGAACAGTGAGCCGCGTTCCTTCGCTGACCCCAAAATCCAGGTCTATATGTGAAGGGCTCGGTGTTGAGTGTTAGCAGGGCCTTCAACTATGGTGGATATTACAGCAGAGCCCAATTATTTCCTCCCTCTCACTCACACTCTTCCTCTCATCAAGCCCTCTCTCCCCCCCCCCCCCCCCCCCCCCCCCACACACACACACACACATCCTTTCCAGTAGAGGTCATTGGATATTTTTCCATTCCTAATCTCCAAGGGCACTAAAACCAGTTGTGTGCCTTAGTACAGTCCCAGCAGAGATCCGTTACCACAGTGCAAACTGGTGATCAATCCTGGGATCTTCTGGTCTATTTGCCATGTACTATATGGGGGCAGAGATGGAACATGACAAAACAGGCCTCTTGTGCATTCACCAGTGTGAAACAGACCTATTTCATATTTGTACATATGCGGTTTGTCCCAGCATATGCTTTTTTTTAAGTCACAGTTGAAGGAATAACAGACAGGTTATCCTGTACTTAAAATCACAGAATCACAAGCACAGAAAGAGGCCTGTAAAAGAACTTTGTCAAAGCTAACCGATTACTCACTCCCCTGCTTTTTCTCCATAGCCCTGCAAATCTTTACTTTTCAAGTATATCTTCAATTCCCTTTTGAAAGATATTATTGAATCTGCTTCCACCACTCGTTCAGATAGTGCATTCCAGATCATCATAACTTGCTGCATAAAAATCATTCCCCTCATCCTCCCCTTGGCTTTTTTGCCAATCATCTTAAATCTGTCCCCTATGGTTACCGACCCTCCTGCCAGTGGAAACAGTTTCTCCTTATTTACTCTATCAAAACCGTTCCTAATTTTGAAAACCTCTAATCTTCTGCTCTAAGGAGAATAATCCTAGATTCTCTAGTCTCTGCACCCTCTCCAAGGCATTCCTCCTAACGTGTGGTGACCAGAATTGGACATAGTACTCCAGCTGAGGCCTAACCTTTCCTTTCCTTTCCTTCAACCACTGTCCCACCTATGACAGAGACTGGACTATTCTGTCACCTAAGAACTCATGTTTAGGGTGAAAGCAAGTCTTCCTCGATTCTGAGGGACTGACCATGATGATGAACCAGTGATTTATATAGTTTTAGGATAACTTCCTTGCTTTAATACTCTCTGCCTGTACTTACAAAGCCCATGATCTCATATGCTTTTTTTAAAAACAGTTTCTGGTCAACTTGCCCTGCCACCTTCAAAGATATTTGAACTCCCAGGCCTCTCCCTTCCTGTACCTCCTTTACAATTGCACCATTTAGTTTATGTGGTCTCTCCTCATTCTTTCTTTTCAAAATGCATAATTTTACTCTGCATTAAATTTCATCGGCCACATATTTGCCCAATTCACCAGTTTGTCTATGTCCTTCGCAAGTCTGCTACTATCCTCCTCACTTTTTACCACATTTCCAAGTTTTGTGTCATTTGTGAAGTTTGAAACTTGTATGACATTTCTGACTCTTTCATTTGTTACCCGTTCACATTTAAATTTAGATTTCATAAGACATTTTCAAATTTTCCTTTGATTTCCCCTTGTCACTTTCTCTGATGCCCAATGTAGTTTCAGTGTTCTTTTATCAATTTACATTAGCATCCATCTTTTTAATAATGCACAGTGTTTACAATCTGCGAAATCAATACATCCTCAAAAGTAAGAAACTGTGTGGCAACAGCACTCAAAAAGTTCAACACCATCCAGGATAAAGCAGCCCGCTTGATTGGCACCCTTTTCACCACCTTAAATATTCATCCCCTTCACCACCAGCACACCGTGGCTGCAGTGTGTACAGGTTGAACCTCTCTTATCCGGCACCACCCCTCGTCCGGCACCATGCCTGGCCACCGGGTGGCCCATGCGCAGATAATTTTTTTTCATACTCACCAATATTCTCTGTCTTCGAAGACGGAGACTCCTTCCTCTGGTCCGGTTCTGAAGGCACTGATTGCCTAAGTGACCTTGAGGGTGGATATTCAAGTCGGTGGAATGGAGTGGAGTGGAGAGAGGTTCAATCTGTACTACTAATAATTATATTTTGAATTAAATTATAAATAAAAGCTTGATAAAAAAAAATTAAAAATATA
Organism: Pristiophorus japonicus; assembly: GCF_044704955.1. Classification (NCBI taxonomy): domain Eukaryota; kingdom Metazoa; phylum Chordata; class Chondrichthyes; family Pristiophoridae; genus Pristiophorus; species Pristiophorus japonicus. Next base: position 85,646,880 of record NC_091991.1, on the reverse strand, counting down.
TATATATATATGCTTAAAATGATGGCTACTTTTTTGCTTTGCCAAGCTTGGCCGCTATCTTTCTCCTCGATGCCGAGAACTCCTGCAACCACAGAACCACCATAGCTCCGCTTACGCCGGGTGGGTTTGCTCTAAACGCGATCGCAGCTCAGCACACGGATTGTACTGAGTCCCATTGACCTGCCTCCCGCGCCCTGGCCAGAGTCGGGCCGTATCCTCGGGCTGGCCGCTCCTCCCCTCCCCGCTGTCCTCTGCGCTCTGCCAATCAAAAAGAAAAGACCTCTTCATTACTTTGAGTCTTGGAGATCATAGTGGGGATTTGGCGGTGGATCGCAGGGTTGGGGATTCGTGGCTGGCAGTTGTAAAAGACAGTAGAACACATGACCTCCCATCGTCTGACAAAATCCCTTAGCCAGCACAGGCCAGGTCCCGAGGGTGCCTGATAAGGGAGGTTCAACCTGTACCATCTACAAGATGCACTGCAGCAACTCGCCAAGACTCCTTTGACAGCACCTCACAAACCTGCAACCTCTACCACCTAGAACAGTGATGGGCCATATCTGGCCCGCCAAGTCATTTTATCAAGCCCGCTGGTTGGGACAGATATGGAACACGAGCCAGAGCTCAAGCTGCACATTCGTCTATCCACTTTCACTTCTCATGGGTCAAAGACAGATTCGACCTGCAGCCAAGGAAAACCACAGTAATACTTCATTCAAATTAATAATTCGCAAAAACTATTCTCCCTGGCCTGATCTTAAAAGGATCCATTCCGTGATTCTGGTTCCCAATGGCGCACATTTGTACCCAGAATGCACTGCGTACTCAAATATGGCCTATCCATTTTAGAGTGGAGTCACGGCTGCTCAACTCCACAACTCTTTTACCGAAGAAAGTGACCGGCGCTGCATCTTTCCTCTCCCGGTATCCAGAGTACGACGGCAGGGGAGTTTTCATCTGGCATCAATTGGGACGGCATTAGTAGTCTTTGCAGAGGGGCATAAGGATGAGTGAGGTGGGGAATTGATGCTGACACAGTCTCTAAAAAGGGTACAGTTCTATTTCACAGCACTAATTTACAGAGATCAGAAGATGCTACCAAATTTTCAACTTTTATCTTTGCTTCATTTCTAAGCAGTATCCAGTACATGATGTGTATGTAAGATAGTATCTGACTACTATATAAATTTATATTTATGCAATGTTCCCTCTAATTTTTTTTTCATGCACTGTCCCTTTAAATTTGCTGCGCGGCCAGCCACTAAGCAGCCGGCACATGCACAGTGTCTCTTCTAGCAGCAGGAGTTGAGGAGCGGCCTGCAGGGACTGCGCAATTGTTGCGCGACCATGCAGCCATGCACATTAGAGGAAACATTGGTGTGCGGCCCTCAACAGCTCACCAAAACGTGTTAAGTGTCCCTCTAGCCCAAATAATTGCTCACCTCTGACCTAGAAGGACAAGGACAGCAAGTGCTGTGGGAACACCATCACCTGAAAGTTCCCCTCCAAGTCGGGCACCATCCTGACTTGGAAATATATCACCATTTCTTCATCAAGCTAAGTCAAAATCCTAGAGCACCCTCCCTAACAGCTCTGTGGGAGTACCTTCACCACATTAATTGTAGTGATTCAAGAAGGTGGCCTTCTCGAGGGCAATTAGGAATGGGCAATAAATGCTGGCCTTGCCAACGACGCCCAGATCCCAGGAGTGAATTAAAAAAATAATAACCAAGACTCATTGTGCAAGGCACCATCAAAATTGAAGAGAGTAAGGGAGAAGATGAGACACATCAGAAAATAGATAATACTACCTTTTGGTTTAAGAAGCCTGCAGACTGAGTTCACTAGCCTCCTATCCTCCCTTAATCTCTCCCTCCATGTAAACTCCACAGCCCCCTTGACCTTGCCATCTCTCGTGGCCTCTCGCTACTCCCATTGTGTCAATCACAGATAAGGCCATCTCTGACCACTTCCTCGTATCGCTTTCCACACATTCCCCTTCCAACCCCCCCGCCAACCCCTACCTCCTTCTGTGTCCGCCCCTGGAATAAACTCTTTCCGACTCTCTTAAACTGCGCTTAATAACTTCCAACTGTCCAGCCTTTGGCCCTCCATTCACCATGACATTTCTGCAGCTACCGATCTGCTCAGTCATACCCTCATCACCACATTTGACAACCTTGTCCCTATTAAAACCATTACTCTCTCTCACCCTGGCCGTTCCTCTGGTACAGCCTTCATCTTCGCTCCCTTAAGTCCAAGGGACGTAGACTTGAACAGATATGGCGGACAACTGGTTTAGCCATTCACCGCCAGATCTGACTGGACCACACAAAGCACTATCGGGTCCTGCTCTCATCTGACAACATTGCTCACTGCAAAGATAAACCCCGGCTTCTATTCTTCACTGCTAAACGTCTTCTTAAACATCTCTTCCCAATCTCCACCCTTACCTCCGACAATAAGTGTGAGGAGCTCATGGACTTCTTTGTCACTAAGTTTGAAACCATCCATTCAGCTGCCTCTGCTTCTTCCCTTCCTTCCCCTAGCCCACCAGGTCAAACTTCCTCTAAGAATCCCCCCCTGCCCTAGCCCTGACCTCACATCTTTCTCCAGTTTCTCTCCGATCTCCCCTCATGACCTCTCCGAGCATCCCTTGTCCATGAAACCCACTTCCTGCTCCCTTTTCCCTGTTCCCACCAAACTGCTGACCATCCAACTTTCTGTCTGTTAGCTGACATTGTTAACGGTTCTCTCTTCTCAGGTACTGTCTCCCTCTTCCTCAAATCTGCCGTCATTACCCTTCTCCTCAAAAACAACCCTTGACCCCCTTCATCCTTGCAAACTACAGCCCCATCTCCAACCTCCCTTTCCTCTCTCCTCGAATATGTTGTCGCTTCCCAAATCCATGCCCATCTTTCCCACAATTCCATGTTTGAATCCCCCCATTCCAGTTTCCGTGCCTACCAGAGTATTGAAATATCTCTCATCACAGTCACAAATGACATCCTTTGTGACTCTGACAAAGGCAGACTATCCTTCCTCGTCCTTCTTGACCTGTCTGCAGCCTTCGACACGGTTGACCACTCTATCTTTCTCCAACGCCTTTCCACCATTGTCCAGCTGGGTGGGACTACACTCGCCTGGTTCCATACCTATCTATCTAATCTTAACCTGAATGGTTTCTCTTCCTGCTCCTGCATGTTACCTCTGGTGTCCCACAAGGATCTATCCTTGGCCCCCTCCTATTTCTCGTCTACATGTTGTCCCTTGGCGACATCATCCAAAAACACAGCATCAGTTTCCACATGTACGCTGATGCCACCCAGTTCTACTGCACTACCACTTCTCTTAACCCCTCCGCGACTGCTTGTCTGAAATCCAGTTCTGGATGAGCAGAAACTTTCCCCAATTGGGAAGACCGAAGCCATTGTTTTCGGTCCCCGCCACAATCTCCGTTCCCTAGCCACTGACTCCATCCCTCTTCCCAACTTCTGTATTGGGCCGAACCACAGTTCGCATCCTTGTTGTCATATTTGAGCTTTCGACCACATATGCGCAGCATAACTAAGAACGCCAATTTCCACCTCCGTAACATCGCCTGTCTCCGCCCTTGCCTCAGCTCATCTGCTAAAACCCTAATCCATGCCTTTGTTACCTCTAGATTTGACTATTCTTATGCACTCCTGGCTGGCCTCCCACATTCTACCTTGCGTAAACGAGGTGATCCAAAACCTGGCTGTCCCTGTCCTAACTCACACCAAGTCCCGCTCATCCATCACCCCTGTACTCGCTGATCTAAATTGGCTCCCGGTTAAGCAACACGTCAATTTCAAAATTCTCATCCTTGTTTTCAAAACCCTCTATGCCTCGCCCCTCCCTATCTGTGTAATCTTCAGCCCCACAACCCCCCCCCACGATATCTGCGCTCCTCTGATTCTGCCCTCTTGAGCATCCCTGATTATAATCGCTCAAGCATTGGTGGCCATGCCTTCTGTTGCCTAGGCCCTAAGCTCTAGAATTTTTTGCCTAAACTTCTCCACCTCTCTATCTCGCTTTCCTCCTTTAAGGCGTTCCCTAGAACCTACCTCTTTGACCAGACTTTTCTCCTTATGTGGCTCGGTGTCAAATTTCTTGTCTCATAATACTGTGAAGCACCTTGGGACATTTTACTATGTTAAAGGCACTATATAAATACAAGTTGTTGTTGTTTCCAGTGATTGAGGAGCGTAGAATGAGGGGACATAGAAGATTAAATGTAAGGTTCAAGACAGGGACAGGAGAAGCCTTTTTACATAAAGGGTTGTGAACCTGTGGAATGCATTACTGAAGATAGTGATTGAAGCAGAGACCATATCAATATTTAAGAATAGGTTATATTGGTTGCAAGAAAGGGGAATAAAGGGACGTGAACACGACAGTAGATGGGACTAGGATTCACTCTCATGTGAAGGATACACATCAACATTGACTGGTTGGACTGAATGGACTGTTTTTGTAATTTCAGTGTAATAAATGTAACCTGTTTCGGGTCCTATTTTTCCACAGGAATGCTAGCCTATCAGATGTCACAGAGCCACATGGATAGTAGAATAGGGTCGCAGCCAGGACAGATGCGTATCGGAAGATCTGGACCAGCAGGAGTTGTCGGCTGGTCTCCTTATGGTCTTGAAGATGGACTGATGCGGACTGGTCCAAACAGAGAATCTGTAAGTCAGACATAGTGTTGGGCTTGTTTGGTGAATCCCCTTTACAAATCCTGATGAAATTCCATGATTATTTTTTAGAAAAGAAAGAACTGGCTGAAAGTGGTGTGGTATAGAGTGCATTGCAGAGTGGGAAATACGGAGGGAGCACTGCAAAGGGTGATCTGGAGGGAGGGTGGAAGGGGGCGCAGCAGAGCGGGAGGATGGAGGGAGCGCTGCAGACACAGGATGGAGGGAGCGCTGCAGACACAGGATGGAGGGAGCGCTGCAGACACAGGATGGAGGGAGCGCTGCAGACAGAGGATGGAGGGAGCGCTACAGAGCGGGAGGATGGAGGGAGTGTTGCAGACAGAGGATGGAGGGAGCGCTGCAGACAGAGGATGGAGGGGGCGCTACAGAGCGGGAGGATGGAGGGAGTGTTGCAGACAGAGGATGGAGGGAGCGCTGCAGACAGAGGATGGAGGGGGCGCTACAGAGCGGGAGGATGGAGGGGGCGCTGCAGACAGAGGATGGAGGGGGCGCTACAGAGCGGGAGAATGGAGGGAGTGTTGCAGACAGGATGGAGGGAGCGCTGCAGACAGAGGATGGAGGGAGCGCTGCAGAGCGGGAGGATGGAGAGAGCGCTGCAGACAGAGGATGGAGGGAGTGCTGCAGAGCGGGAGGATGGAGGGAGCACTGCAGACAGAGGATGGAGGGAGCACTGCAGACAGAGGATGGAGGGGGCGCTGCAGACAGAGGATGGAGGGGGCGCTGCAGACAGAGGATGGAGGGGGCGCTGCAGACAGAGGATGGAGGGGGCGCTGCAGACAGAGGATGGAGGGAGCGCTGCAGACAGAGGATGGAGGGGGCGCTGCAGACAGAGGATGGAGGGAGCGCTGCAGACAGAGGATGGAGGGGGCGCTGCAGACAGAGGATGGAGGGAGCACTGCAGACAGAGGATGGAGGGAGCGCTGCAGACAGGATGGAGGGAGTGTTGCAGACAGAGGATGGAGGGGGCGCTGCAGACAGAGGATGGAGGGGGCGCTGCAGACAGAGGATGGAGGGAGCGCTGCAGAGACAGGATGGAGGGGCACTGCAGAGTGAGGATGGAGGGAGCGCTGCAGACACAGGATGGAGGGGGCACTGCAGAGTGAGGATGGAGGGAGCGCTGCAGACACAGGATGGAGGGAGCGCTGCAGAGCGGGAGGATGGAGGGAGCGCTGCAGAGTGGGATGGAAGTAACGTTGCAGGCGGGATGGAGGGAGTGCTGAATTTCTGCTCACTCTGTCGTGTTGAGTTGTGTAGTAAGATGCTGCCCACGAATAGCATCTGCAGATTTAGATTGTGGAAACTGGCCAAAAAGTGCTTAATAACCTGACTTCATTCCCTTCTGGGTGCCAATCAGAGGTGACAAATGCAATGGGATGGGTATTCGCAGTGGTAAGGCTTAGGAGGACAGATAATGGGTTAAATTCCAAAAATAGTTTTGACAAGCATTTCACTGTTGTTATCACAATCGGTGCAGATGTCAAATTGTTCCATCAGTCGGCTCTTCATCCAACTGGAAATAATCATCAGAGAAGCATTTCAGTGAGGGGGGAAAAGGAGGACGAAAGGGGGAAGAAACAGTACAAATTGCTGTTAGAAATTTAGTGTTGGAAACATACCCTGACAATGTAGAATTTAAGCTGTCATTGCACTGGACACTCCAATCTTATCGGTTGTGTGCCATGTAAACATTCTTTCGAAATGTGAGGAGCTAGTGGTATGTTTACATGTCCTCCCAAATGTAAGGAGTACATATCGAAGCCATGAGGGTTTTGTTCACTATGAAGATGCCCGTTGATCATATCTTATAAGCTGAGTGTGCTTGCATCTAAACAACATCGTGCCTCACCTGCGTCTATCTCCGCTAGTGTGTTGCAGCACCTGAAAGTTTGATTTTAGTACCACAGACGCCAGGGCACTTCTCCGCTGACCAGACCCTCCTTCCATTATAATGCTCCTCCTACGCGGAGCTGATGTTCCATGAACTCAAGTGAAATGTGCATTTATGGACATTGTCTTGTTCTTTGCTGTCTGATGGGCACAGCAGGCTTGAATTAACTTACTGATGAAATTGTGTTCCCCTAATCAGTCAAGTTGATAAAACAATATAGAGCAGAAGATCCCAGATCGGATTCTCGGTCTGATCTCAGGAAGGTTGGCAGTGAAGGGATACTGCTATTGGCCATAGCACACCCAGTCTAAGGAGGTGAAAAATCAGCCAGGGCTCCTGTGGACAATCACTATCCTGTGACTACTGATCCAATGTGCAGAATTGGGGCAGTGATCAAACCCAGCTGTGATGCCCTTTGTGTTCAAGTGGATGCACAGACATGCAGGGTGGCCATTCGGGTGAGGTTCCGTTCCCGAAGCTAGCCAGTGTCCAGAGAATCGTGCCCAAGCAAGAGCTAGTGCCTTCTTGGGGGAGGGGAGGGGGGGGGGTTGGTGGGGGGGCGGGTGAAGGGAGGAGAGAGTTTTGACACCATTTTAAATATTTGGCAGTCAAAATCCATCACTTTGGGATGACTTGTGGAATCTGAGTTTTGAAAATTTATGGAATGATGCATCGGTTAATCTTCAATGAAGATGAAATGGCAACCTGATTCCTAGTTTGTTTCAAGGATGTAACTCTATGCAATTACCACTTTTCAGCATCATGTGTTGTCTTTTTTTTTTAGCCAAGTACTCGGGGGCACCTGGAATATGTCTCACCGCTCTTTCCAATGCAGAGGACGTCCCTCCATGACCCTTCAGCACCATCTTTGCACCTGCAGCATAGCAACGCTCAACACCCCGGAGCAAGCTTTGGCTCCACCTGCACAGAAGACCAGGCACCTGGCCAGACCTCCACATCACTCATCAAAGCCATCCGTGAAGAGCTTCTCAGACTCTCACAAAAACAGTCAGCGTTTCAGAACCTCCACAGCTGATCTTGGCAAGGTGGAGCTCTGAACTATTTGCTTCCCATGGAAGTCAAGCCCGGAAATCTGGGGTACAGTCCTGAAGAAGGGGTACTGTATGGTGAATAGTACTATTGACATGTAAAAATGTCCAGCACAACCACAGTTTTTTATCAATGTGCTTCCAAACAAAGCCGCCGCCTTCTTTTCTTCAGTTTACATTGGTGATGTTCTTCCGGCCTGTATGCTGAAATGGCCAGTCAGTGGAAATTATTATCTTCTCTTGTGGGGAAAGAGACGGGGTGAAACTTGCTCCACATCCAGCTAGCTCTTGCAAAAATTCTTAAATGTCATTTAAGCAGAAAGTACTAGCAAACATCACCAGCAAGCAAAAGGTGAGAATGTCTTTCTACCTTGGACGTCAACTTCTCTGACTGGTCACATCCAAATCCCCCCACCCCGCCCCCACCCCATTTCCTACAGCCCACTGAATTCTAGACCCTCTGAACTTTGAAAATGAGAGAGCATAAGGAAAAGGAACAGGATGAGGGAAAATAAATAAGAGGGAAAGGCATCATGTAACTTGAGGGAGGGAAACATTGAACAATGGAAAGAAGAAAAAAAGAAGACAAAACAGTCAGCGATGAGTTTCAAAGGAAGAATACGGGAACATAAAATAGTGGGGAGTTAGCCCTGGATAGGTGAACTTTTTTTTTGGTGTATTAAATGAAAATAGAAATAGAAATTTATTCTGAGCAAATACGTCAATGAGCATTTGATAGTCATAGTCATGCTATTGAAAATTATTTTTTAAATTGAGAAACCCAAGTTGAAGGGATGAAGCCCTCACTGTTGTTTGGACAAATTAAAGAGATGATTAGAATCATGATAATGATTAGCTGATGCTGAACCTGGATTTTAAAAGCCTGAAGGAGAAGTGGAAAGTCCAGGACAGGTAGAGTTACACATTTTTTAAGTGCTGAGAAAGATTATGATATGATACCTGATGTAAAAGTTGGAGTGCATTCTTGACCGAGTAAGGTGGTAATTATGTTGTATACTGGCTTTGGTCGGGGAAGAGGGAGCAGAGAATAGCTTTGAACTTTTTGTCCTGTCTAGAGGAGAGAAGAATTGGAGGTGGCAGTAGTAGTTTGAATTCCATTGTGTAGCTCTTCAGCACTGGCACAAAGGCCTTGTACTTGTGCACAATATTTGCAGTCTCCACTGAATCAGCACTTGACTCCATTTTTACATCATCACAAAAAGCGAAGGCTAAATGCAGAATCACAGCAGAGTTCAGTGATCAGTCACCATGCAAGATACACAGTAAAACTAGGCACTGATCAATTCCTGCCTGTTCTTTTGACCTTTTTGTCAATGACCACTTCCCATGGCAGAGTAAGCTGAAATTTACTGGCTCATTGAATTGGATGGAGCAAAAGGCGTTGTTGAGTGGATTCCAGCAATCTTACTGGTGCTCCCTCACATTCCTTGAAAGCTGTAACCGACTCGTTGAGATGACCACTAACAGGGCCACTGGTTTGCTATGACTGAATAGATCAAATTCTGTTTTTCTACATGGGATTCTGGGATTTTTAACCAGTGTTTTGGGGATAGAATTACGGGATTCTGTCTATTTTTATGTGGCCTTGTTTTTAATATGCAAAGGCACCACTATTCCCTATACGCAAGGCCATTATTATGATGACAGGATAAGTTGTATTCTGACTTTTATTTTTGTGGTTTTGGTTTTTTTTTAACTAGTGTTTGGGTGGCCTTGATCATGACCCATCTCTGCATGGTATGGTTCAGATACTGCCTTTCAACAACTTCAATGTAAACAGCAGAGTAAATAAATTTAGTCCAAATCAACTGGATCTAATCTGAATGTAAATTATCAGTGAGACTTTTTGAACTACCACCAGTGTTATCCATTGTCTTTATTAGCCGATGAGATGAGGCTCTCACAACCAGCAGACTACTTTCTGCCTCGGCAAACAACCTTAACCGTACTCGCATAGCTACTCAACCTTTGGGGTTACCTAGATAATACATGTAGCAACTGAATCAGGAAACCCAGAAACATTTCTGTGTGTTTGCTCACACTCAGAATTCTATTCACACACTTGTTTTCACTTCTGTTTTTTCTTAGGGGGGCTGGGGGTCGTTTGTACATGTTTGGGTTTTTTGTCAGAAGTGTTGGCAGGCCCAACATTGTTTTGTATGTGTTTTGAGTTGAGGTTTTCTTGTTGTATTTATTTTGCATGTCTTTCTACTGACAGCTCTCCTGAAATGAAATATAATGTAGTTTACAGTGTATTTTTTAGTCTGCATGTTTTATACTGGTGTTAATTCACTGGCAATGTTTTGCCTGGTTTATATTTTACCAAGCAATGTTACTGTGTCCTTGCACAATCCAATGCATTTGAAGGTGTTTATATTGGTCAATGTTCAAATTTTATGCAACTGCATGATTGGCCATTGGAGGTCACATACAGTAAAATTTAACCCCCTGATGCTCAAATAGGTAAAGGTGTGAGTCAATGTGATAAGATAGACCAGAAAGTTTCAGATTTTGAGTTAACAGATCTTGGCCAGGAACAGCATTTGGGGGGGAGCTATGACTGCCTTTGTTCCTGAACTATGGCAGTGAAAAATTAGCAAGGGTTCTAACTCCTGATCGTTGTTTGATAATGAACCTATGTTTATGGACACCAGCTGGGGAAAGCATCAGGATGCACTCCACAGTCCAATAGTCTGCCAAGCCGCTCTCACAAAGAATGCTGGTTAGGGAAGTTACCCGAGGGCTCCCGTGCATGTGGAACCATATCCTAGTAAGTGGTCAACACCTTCAGGAAAGGAGGAAAGAGAATTGGCAAAATAAGTAACTCATATTTCATTTTTAAAGTCCTCACCTTCACAGGCAGCTTTTATTTCAGTGTAAATAATCACCACTGTGTATTAAAACTACAATGTGTTTCATACACATGTCATTTATAGACTACATTTTACAGTATCCATTGCCCCATTCACTAGTGTTTTGTATCATTATAGATGAGATATCCCCTGCTGAGGAGGATTCCATGGCTTTATGGTGCTCAAGGCCTCCAGTTATCCCAGTTCCTGGTGGGTCTCAGGATCACAGAGCATCCCAATGTGAGGCCAAAAGAGGCATTGGTCAATCAGGATGTCTATTATCAAGCACATCGAATCACAGCAACAGCGATGAAGGAGCTTTGTCCTTTGTTAAAAATACCACTCTTAATTGTGAGAAAATTCTAAATGGAAAAGATACCAGTAGCTTTGACATGACTTCCACTGAGTAGATTAAATTACACTGTACATACAGCCTTTGGGCTCCTGATGATGGATTCGAGATCTAGGACCAACATTCAATGATGTTCTCTACAACCACCAGGAGTTTGAACATAATTCTAATCGTAACACAATTAGATTACTAGCCATCGTTTTGCAAATAAATGCACCTGTCCAATGAGGTAAGGGGAAGAACCTTAAGCCTGTATCTTATACTGAAAACACTTCTGCACGTTCAAAACTGAGCTTCCAATAGATGGTTCAGCTAGTTAAGGAGGCAGGGGAGCTCAGCCAAGCAGACCACACAGGTTCCAAGTTTGATCCTTCCGTCTGTACTGAGTTAGCTGATGTCAGCAGTGGAAATGCTGCAGTTGGCCTCTGCTCCTGAGCTAGATTGAAGAGAAAACCACTCTGATTCCTGCTAGCTATCCAATGGCACCTGCTGAAAATGCATGTCGGCACATGGAGTAAGAACAGAATTAGACTCCACTGTGATGCTTCTCTGGTTGCCCATTGACACACTGTCTAGACTCGTACCTTGAGTGAGGTACTACAGGATATCTCTGGGACTGCACCCCAGCAACGAGTTACCATGCTCAGGAGGAGGAGGAAAGGGATAAAATTGGAGGGAAAAACAAAGTTGATTTTGCTCAGCGCAAATGTTGCTTACAACACCCCTGCCATTCCAGTTGGTTTCAGATGTGAGGACACTTGGGTGTGATTTCTACTGTAACCTTCTACAGTGTATAATATTATAATTTAGTACATGATTTGATGGGTACTGGAATCCAAAATAACTTTGTTCTTTGGTCCAAAGATGCAGTGGTTTCCTTCAAAATAAAAAGGGTCTTTTGAATATGGAGTGTGTTTTGTCGACTGTATCAATGGACACCAGCTGAGTTTTAGCTTAATCCTACTAGTTTATTCTACACATAGTGGGATGATATGAAATGCAAACAATTTCTATAGACAACCCAAACCAGGATAAATGAATAACTCAGGCTTCACAATGTTTGGTCTAATGCACATCTCACTGTATTTTTTGGACATAGACTAAATTGTTGCAATGAAAGGATGAATCAATTCCCGCTCAGTGCTGATCACATCTAAGATGGTTGTCAGGACACCATAAGTTGGCCACAGTACCCCTGAGTTAAGCCACTATCCAGTGACCCCCAGCTGGAAAGTGATCGTGGGTTGAGAAGAGCATCCAGCTCTGCTGTAATGCCTTCTAAAACCAAGTAACCTGTTGACATTTTTGAGCCTCCCACGGGGTAAGGTCACTTGGCAAAAGTGAGGGTTCCTAATGCCTGTGGAACTGTACCCATGCCAGAGTCGGCATATTCCTGAGATGAAGGGAGGAGGGAAAAAAGACAGCAGAAGCATAAATTCTACACTCTCAGCAGAAAGCCATGCTCACAGCTGTAGCCCTATTTCCACCCCGTGCTCCCTTTGAGCATAGCGCCACAGTGGAGGCGTAGGATCAATGAATTTACCCTACTCTTCCTTTGGCAGGCTTCATAATTGGAAAAGTAAATGTTTCCCAGTAAACATTCCAGTTTAAGTTTCAAACACATCAGAGCATGCTGAAATTTTATAATGTGTGAAGGCTTTGACTTAAAATTTGTGAAACAATTCTAATAATGGTTAACCACCACTTTTTCCTGTGGATTTAACTGCAGTGAACCTTTCTGACCCAGTCACAGATGCCACATTTCCTATAAAATAGCTAATGAAATTACACACCGTTTCAGTTGCCAGTGTTACTGCTCTCCATTTAATATTTGAACGGTTGACCATTATTTCCCAGCTGAAATTTCTGGGCAGTTGGCCCAAATTTCTAGCGATGAGCCATTTTGTTTCAATGGATGAAGCATTTTGAGACATTTCAATGAATTTTGCAGTACACAAGGAGCCCATTCAGCCCATCGTTCTTGTGTTGGCTCTTTGAAAGAGCTATCCAATTAGACTCACTCCCTGATCTTTCCCCTGTTTCAATGTGCAAGGGACACTATATAATTGCAAGTATTGTTATTCTAAAATGATTTTTTAGGACTCTGAGGCACAGTGGTTTTCTAAATTGGGTTTGTATTTTAAAGTACATTTTTAGCTGTTTCTTCAGGCATTCAAATCATTATTTAACTTACTGCTCAACCTTTTTCAACCTGAGTGAGGTGTACTTTTCCAAACCGAGTGAACCAGTTTTATATAATGGTTCCTGGATAAAAGCACAGATTTTTTGGCTTTTGCACTTAATGAAACAAATTGCCTGTCACAGGAACTGGAGTAGGCAATTCAGCCCCTCAAGTCTCAGTCTCCGCTACTAATCAGAAGGTTTTGGGTTCAAGCCTAACTCCAGGACATGCGTGCGCAATTCAGGCAGATGTTTCAGTGCAGTCCTAGGGGAGTGCTGCATTGTCTCATGCCCCATCCTTTGGATGAGCGGTTAAACAAGAGTGTTCTCTGCTTGTTCCGCGGGTTAAGGTAGATGTTAAAAATTCCCCACCGTTATTCGAAGAAGAGCACGGAGTTCACCAGTGTGCTGGCTAACATTCCTCCCTCAAATAGTACCTGTACCATCAAAAACAAGACTCAACAATCATCTCATTTCCTATTTGTGGGATTCTGCTGTTTGAAAATTGGCTCCTGCATTTGAAAGAAAAACTTGCATTTATATAGCACTTTTCATGACCTCAGATATCCCAAAGCATTTTACAGCCAATGAATTACTTTTGAAGTGTAATCACTGTTGTAATGTAGAGAAACTTCACAGTCAATTTGCACAGCGCAAGGTCTCACAAACAGCAATGAGATAAATGATCAGATAATCTGTTTCAGTGATGCTGATTGGGGGATAAATGTTGGCCAGGAAGCGAGGAGAACTCTCCTGTTCTCCTTTGAATAGTGTCATTAGATCTCTAACTTCCACCTGAGGTGGCAGATACGGCCTCAATTTAACATTTCATCTAAAATATATTAGCATGGATAGAGGATTGGCTAACTAACAGAAAACATAGAGACGGAATAAATGGCTCATTCTCTGGTTGGCAACCAGTAACTAGTGGGGTGCCGCAGGGATCAGTGCTGGGACCCCAACTATTTACAATCTATATTTACGACTTGGAAGAAGGGACTGAGTGTAACGTAGCCAAGTTTGCTGACGAAACAAAGATGGGAGGAAAAACAATTTGTAAGGAGGACACAAAAAATCTGCAAAAGGACATAGACAGGCTAAGTGAGTGGGCAAAAATTTAGCAGATGGAGTATAATGTTGGAAAGTGCAAGGTCATGCACTTTGACAGAAAAAAATCAAAGAGCAAGTTATTATTTAAATGGAGAAAGATTACAAAGTGCTGCAGTACAGCGGGACCTGGGGGTACTTGTGCATGAAACACAAAAGGGATAGTATGCAGGTACAGCAAGTGATCAGGAAGGCCAATGGAATCTTGGCCTTTATTGTAAAGGGGATGGAGTATAAAAGTAGGGAAGTCTTGCTACAGCTATACAGGGTATTGGTGGGGCTACACCTGGAATACTGTGTGCAGTTTTGGTTTCCATATTTAAAAAAGGATATACTTGCTGTGGAGGCAGTTCAGAGAAGGTTCACTAGGTTGATTCCAGAGATGAGGGGGTTGACTTATGAGGAAAAGTTGAGTAGGTTGGGCCTCTACTCATTGGCATTCAGAAGAATGAGAGGTGATCTTATCGAAACGTATAAGGTTATGAGGGGGCTTGACAGGGTTGATGCAGAGAGGATGTTTCCACTGATGGGGGAGACTAGAACTAGGGGGCATGATCTTAGAATAAGGGGCCACCCATTTGAAACTGAATTGAGAAATTTCTTCTGAGGGTTCTAAATCTGTGGAATTCACTGCCTCCGAGAGCTGTGGAGGCTGGGACATTGTCTGTTTCTGTCTTAAATTTATTCAGTTTCTTAAACGATAAGGAGTTATGGGGAGTGGGCAGGGAAGTGGAGCTGAGTTCATGATCAGATCAGCCACGATATTGAATGGCGGAGCAGGCTCGAGGGGCCGTATGGCCTACTGTTCCTATTTCTTATGTTCTTATAGCACCTCCTTCAATGCAGCACTCCTTCAGTACTGCTATAAAATGTCAGCATAGATTATGTGATCAAGTCTCTGGAGTGGGGCTTTACCGAAAGCCCTTTTGACTCAAATGAGAATGTAAACACTGAGGCAAGGTTTGCTCCCACAAATTTTATCTTCAAAACAAAGGTGACAATGTATTAAGTCATTGGCTGTGAAGCAATTTGGGATGTGAAAAGTGCTATTATAAGTGTGAATCTTTTTTCTGCTTTTATCGTATCTCAGGCTACACATTGAAAATGTTTTGCATATCCAGCCCAGTGGATTTGAGCAGAGAGTTTCATATGCCTGTATTAGGTATTCACTGTTCGAATAGTTCTTCAGTGTGAGCATGCTGTAGAGGGACTGAGGCCACTGTTGTGTCTTTGGGTTTCTTCTTACTTGGAATATGTTTCCTTCCTTATTTCAGACAACTCTTGTAGATGAGGATTTGAATCCCTACTTCCTGCACAGAAGGAGGCCATTTGGCCCATTGTGCCTGTACCAAGTATTTGCTAAAATAATCCAAAAACTCCCACAGTTTTCCCATATCCTTAAACCATCCTCTGCTTCACATATTTCCTATGGGCCCAAGTTTCGGGCCGCGCCGGGACCTGGACGCCCGTTTTTCACGCCACAAAGTGCGCCTAAAAAAACCTCACCTATTCTGCAGGTCCTCTGGAGCTGGGCGTGGCGCAGCATGAGCTGTGGGGGGCGGAGCCAGGTCCCTGCGCTGAAAACAGTGCCGGGACCTCTGCACATGCGCGCTACAGTGGGCGCGCATGTGCAGGAGCTCCAGGCGCCCAAAACTGTGTGGGAGGGGCCCGAAGCACGCAGCCCCTAGCCCTGGCCGAATGGTCTCACTGGGGCTGCGTGGATAAGGCTCACCTCCCACCCGACCGGACCCGACCCGACTTGACTCCTGCTTTCCGGATCCGACCCGACCTGACCCCCGCTCTCCCCACCCCGTTCCGGCGACCCGACCTCCGCTCCCCCAACTCCCCCCTCCCCCCCCGGGTGACCCGACCTCCACATCCCCGCCCCACCGCCCCCCCCGGCGACGCGACCTCTGATCTCCCCACCCGGGTGACCTGACCTCCACTCACCCCCCCCGGCGATGCGACCTCTGCTCTCGCCCCCGACCTCCGCGACTCTCCCCCCCCGACCTCCGCGACTATCTCCCCCCTCCGCAACTCTCCCCCCCCCCGACCTCCCCTCTCCTTCCCTCGCTCCCTCCCTCTCCCCCTTCTCCCCTCTCTCCCCCCTTCTCCTCCCCCTCCCACTCCCCCCCCTCCCACTCCCCCCCCTCCCCCACTTCTCCTCCCGCCCCTTCTCCCCTTCTCCCCCCATTCTCCTCCCCCCACCCATTCTCCTCCCCCCCCATTCTCCCCCTCCCCATTCTCCCCCTCCCCTCCCCTCCCCTCCCCATTCTCCCCCTCCCCTCCCCATTCTCCCCCTCCCCTCCCCTCCCCATTCTCCCCCTCCCCTCCCCATTCTCCCCCTCCCCATTCTCCCCCTCCCCTCCCCTCCCCATTCTTCCCCCTCCCCACACCTCCCCCTCCCTCCTCCTCCTCCACTACCCCCTCCCTCCTCCACCTCCCCCTCCCTCCTCCTCCACCACCACCCCCTCCCCCTCCCTCCTCCTCCACCACCACCCCCTCCCTCCTCCTCCACCACCCCCTCCCTCCTCCTCCTCCACCACCCCCTCCCTCCTCCTCCTCCACCACCCCCTCCCCCCTCCTCCTCCTCCTCCACCACCACTCCCTCCCTCCTACACCACCACCCCCTCCCTCCTCCTCCTCCAACCCCTCCCTCCTCCTCCTCCACCACCACCCCCTCCCTCCTCCTCCTCCTCCACCACCACCCCCTCCCTCCTCCTCCTCCACCACCACCCCCTCCCTCCTCCTCCTCCACCACCACCCCCTCCTCCTCCTCCTCCACCACCACCACCTCCCTCCTCCTCCTCCACCACCCGCTCCCTCCTCCTCCACCACCCCCTCCCTCCTCCTCCACCACCCCTCCCTCCTCCTCCACCAACACCCCCTCCCTCCTCCTCCACCACCCCCCTCCTCCGCCACCACCACCATCCCCACCCCCTCCCTCCTCCACCGCCCCCACCACCACCCCCTCCCTCCTCTCCACCACCCCCTCCCTCATCCTCCACCTCCCCCCTTCCTTCTCCTTCTCCCCTCCCCCTCCTCCCCCTCCCCCTTCCTTCTCCCCCTTCCCCCTCCCCTTCCTTCTCCCCCCCCCCTTCCTTCTCCCCCCACCTTCCTTCTCCTCCCCCTCCCCCTCCCCCCCCTTCT